>NC_091481.1:59600426-60868567 GCF_036971445.1 Narcine bancroftii | reverse complement strand
TCCCTTCCCCTCCCCCCTTCCCCTCCCCCCTTCCCCTCCCCCTTCCCCCTCCCCCCTTCCCCTCCCCCCTTCCCCTCCCCCCTTCCCCTCCCCCTCCCCTCTCTCCCCCTCCCCTCTCTCCCCCCTCCCCCTCCCCTCTCTCCCCCCTCCCCCCCTCCCCCTCTCCCCCCTCCCCCCTCCCCCTCTCCCCTCTTCCCCTTCCCCTCTCCCCCCCTCCCCTCCCCTCTCCCCCGTCCCCTCTTCCCCTTCCCTCCCCTCCCCTCTCCCCCCTCCCTGTCCCCTCTCCTCTCCCCCTCCCCTCTCCCCCTCCCCCTCTCCCGCTCCCCCTCTCCCCCCTCCCCTCTCCCCTCTCCCCTCTCCCCCTCCCCTCTCCCCCCTCCCCTCTCCCCTCCCCTCTCCCCCCTCCCCTCTCCCCCTCCCCTCTCCCCCTCCCCTCTCCCCTCCCCTCTCCCCCTCCCCTCTCCCCCTCCCCTCTCCCCCCTCCCCTCTCCCCCCTCCCCTCTCCTCCCCTCCCCTCCCTCTCCCCCTCTCCCCCTCTCCCCCTCTCTCCTCTCCCCCTCTTCCCCTCTTCCCCTCTCCCCTCCCCCCTCCCCTCTCTCTCTCCCGTCTCTCTCTCTCGCCCTGTATCTTTCTCCCTTCCCTCCATCTCTTTCTCCCCCTTCCTCCATCTCTTCCTCCCCCTCCCGCCATCTCTTTCTCCCCCTCCCGCCATCTCTTCTCCCCCTCCCTCCATCTCTTTCTCCCCTCCCTCCATCTCTTTCTCCCCTCCCTCCATCTCTTTCTCCCCCTCCGCCATCTCTTTCTCCCCCTCCCTCCATCTCTTTCTCCCCCTCCCTCCATCTCTTTCTCCCCCTCCCTCCATCTCTTTCTCCCCCTCCCTCCATCTCTTTCTCCCCCTCCCTCCATCTCTTTCTCCCCCTCCCTCCATCTCTTTCTCCCCTCCCTCCATCTCTTCTCCCCTCCCTCCATCTCTTTCTCCCCCTCCCTCCATCTCTTTCTCCCCCTCCCTCTCTCTCTTTCTTCCCCCTCCCTCCATCTCCCTCTCCCCTTCTCCCATGCATTCTTAAATGTAACAATCAATGGCCACAGCATTTCCTCCTAAATAATCATGAACTCTTCCCCAGGGGAGGAAAATCAAAAACTTAAGGTCATGGGTTTAAGATGATAAGGGAAAGGTTTAAAAGGCAATATTTTTCACCACGAATGTGGCAAGTAGAGTAAACTGCACCACCCCCCCCCCCCCCGCCCCCCCCCCCCCCCACAAATATCCAGCACCTATGGGGATTGATAGATGCCGGATAAGTTAATTTTCTGGTTTCTTGAGATTGCCTTTTGCCTGATTGGCAAACTAATCGCTAGAGGCTTCAATTTGAAACTTTTGTATTTTTTTTACTTATTTATTCAATGTGAATTTTTTTTAGCTGGTTGCTTGAATTCCAGATAACAGGGGTTTTTAACTGTGCGTGGAATGAGTTTCCAGGGAACTGATGTAGAAGGGAAACACAATAACAATGAGAAATGCAAGATCCTGCTACAGCTGAACAGGGCCTTGGTGAACTGCGGGCGGTTTTGGTCTCCTTATCTGAGGAAGGACATCCTTGCCATGGAGGGAGTGAAGAGATGATTCACTAGACTGATACCAGGGATGGAAGGACTGCACATGAAGAAAGGTTGGATCAACTAGGCATGTATTCTCTGGAATTGAGGGGGGATCTCATAGAAACATATAAAATTCTTAAGGGTTTAAGACCAGGGGTCTCAAGCTGTGGCCCATGGGCCAACTGCGGCCCTCTGAACCCGGAAGTTGTTGCTCAGCGGGACAGAAAAAGAAGTGGAAAAGACGCATCAGCTAAACATTGACCTGCAGTGCAACTCTGAACTCAAAACCAAGTTCAAGGGAGGTGAGTGGAAAAGCAGACAAGCTTGGGCAATTTTTGAGAGAATTTCCCCCCAGCCTCCCTGAGCTTTCCCTGTGTCTTTTTGGGAGCACATACTTGTGCGAAAAGCTCTTCTCTACCTTGAACTTCAATAAGTCCAAGTACAGGTCCAGACTTACTGATGAGCATCTTCAAGCCCTACTGAGGGTCTCAACTGCCTCCTCCCTTAAGCCAAATGTGGCTCGGCTATGCAAGACGAAGTGCTGCCAGATCTCTAGCAGTAAGAAGTAGGCAGAAGAAGACATGTTCATAACAGTTTATGTTCAATGTTCCATTCATGTTCAGAAAGTTAAAGGTTAAAGAACTGTTAATACAGACATTTGAATCTGAATCATATAATTACATTTCTCCAGTCAGCAACTAGATGTGGTTTCTTCAGATTCTATATCTGCTGTATTATTATTATTATTTTCATTTTTTATTTATTAATGATTGATTTTATTTTTTTTCTTATGAATTGTTAATTTATTTATTTTTTCATCTTATTTTGTGTTTAAAAATAAAAATAAAGACATTTGATAACATTGGAATGTTTTTGTAAGAGCTTCTCTTGTGGAAAACCTGATGCGGCCCAGCCTCACCCAGACTCTACCTCAGCGGCCCCGGGTAAATTGAGTTTGAGACCCCTGGTTTAGACAGACTAGACGCAGGAAGGTTGTTTCTAATGCTGGGAAAAACCAGAACCAGGGGTCACACTTTAAGGATAAGGAGTAAGTTTTTTTAGGACTGAGATGAGGAAAAAATTTGTTCTCTCAGAGGGTGGTGGATCTGTGGAATTCTTTGCCACAGGAAGCAATTGAGGTCAGTTCCTTGTCAATATTGAAGAATAGGTTAGCTTTGGCCCTTAAGGCTCAGGGATCAGGGGGTAGGGGGAAAAGGCAGGAACCGGGGACTGATCAGCCATAATCATATTGAAGGACCAAATGGCCTACCCCTGCAACCTTTTTTCGATGTTTCCATGTAAGACTTGGACAGGTACGTGCAATTGTCGGGGTCCATGAAATCTCCATATAAAAAGAGAGTCGAGCTAAATTGGGGTTTCACTGTATTTCCCTGTATGCATTTTAAATCAATCTGGTTGCCCAGCACCCCTACTCCTGCCGCGAGCCCAATGCTTCTTCAGGAAGCCCAACGCCTGAGTCCAATGACTCATCACATTAAATCCGAATTTGCGTTAAATTGGGGTTCCGCTGTTCGGAGGCAGATACAAGTGGGAGGGCGGTACAGAAAGAAGCTGAGAAGTGAAAGGGAAGAGGGCAAAGGAGAGGACCTCTCTGATTGGGAGAAGGTGGGGAAGGGGTTGGAGAGCTGAAGGAAAGGAAACAGAAGGGATGGCAAAGAAAGACTGGGCTAAGGGGTTAATAAATAGAAATGAGAGGTCAATATCTGAGACAAAATCAGCGGGGCTCATCCATTTTACTGTGAAAACAGTCTGTGTAACTTGACTGAAACATATCACAGGTGGAGCAGATTCCATGTAAGGACTAATGATTCATTTTACTCCCACTCCCACTTTCTTGTTTTGCATTCAAAATTTGACTATTTGAAAAGGTCAATCAACCCCAGGCGATTCCAATTGCAACTCGTCAAACATCTTGAATGTTGAAAGGCATGGAGAGAGGAGATGTAGAATGGTTGTTTCCCATGGTGGGAGTCTAGAACAAGAGGGCACAACTTCAGGACTGAAGAGTGTCCAGAGGGTGGTGAATCTGTGGAATTTGGTACCACAGGTAGTGGTGGAGGCCAGGTCATTGGTTGCATTGAAGGTAGAATTGATTAGCCAGGCATCAAAGATTATGGGGAGAAAGCCAGGCTATGGGAAAATGGATCAGCGGGCAGACTCGATTGCTGAATAGCTTATTCCTGCTTCTATGTCTTGTGGTCTTTTGTGTAATTTAGTTTTCATCAAGCTTCACTTATACTGCATCCCCCTCCCCCCACCCTCCCAAATGAGGAGAGTATCCACTCCCTCAGTAAATTCTCTTCCTCAAACACTAACCGGCATGGTCGATTGTGAAGTTCAAGTCTGGAATTAATAGTCTTTGTTAAATAATGGTGCAGTAAAGCGCCTGGTATCTTACCCAGATTGTTAGATGCTCTCTCTCCCTCCCTCCGTGTCTCTCCCTCCCTCCGTGTTGCTCCCTCCCTCCGTGTCGCTCCCTCCCTCCGTGTCGCTCCCTCCCTCCGTGTCGCTCCCTCCCTCCGTGTCGCTCCCTCCCTCCGTGTCGCTCCCTCCCTCCGTGTCGCTCCTCCTCCGTGTCGCTCCCTCCCTCCGTGTCGCTCCCTCCTCCGTGTCGCTCCCTCCCTCCGTGTCGCTCCCTCCCTCCGTGTCGCTCCCATCCCTCCATCTCTCCTTCTCTTTGTCTCTCCCTCCCTCCGTCTCTCCTTCCCTCCTTTCCAGTTGCTTGAGACAGCGTGTTACATAAATGGAGAACTAACGGTGAGGCTTGCCAATGTAAAACCATATTCTTTTACCCATTTATTTTCTGCGGTTTTTGTTCTTGGCCAGTTGCTGGTTGCTTGAAATCTGGATAACAGGGATTTTACTGTATAGGAGATAAAAGAAAATCCATGTTATTCACTGGGTGACAGAACAGGCTAAAAGGGTGGGAGAGATCGCCGTCCTTTGAAGAATGGCTCAGGCTTGAAACACAGGTCCTATATCTTTATGGATGCTCTATGACCTGCTGAGTTCCTCCAGCATTTCCATGTTTTTAACTGCAGCTACGATGTCTGCAGTCTTCCATATTTCACAAGTAAGGAGATCAGAACCGCATGCAGTGCTCCAATTGCCGCATAACCTCCCTGCCCTTCATTTCAATCCCTCCAGCAATGAAGGTCAATGTTCCATTTTCCTTCTGATAGCCTCCTGCACCTGCACCCTTTGCGATTCATGCACAAGCGCTCCCAAGTCCTTCTGCACGGCAGAACGCTGCATTCGCTTGCCATTTAAATAGTACTCTAATCTTCCATTTTCTCTTCCTCACATTTACCAACGTTGCACTCCATCTGCCAAACCCTTGCCCACTCACTTAACCTGTCTATATTCTCTACAGACTCTCCATATCCTCTCCGCAATTTGCTTTTCCAGTCAATTTAGTGCCATTAGATACACTTATTTATTTCTGGTCCCCCTCCCTTCCTGAAGGTCCCTTTATCCATCTTTTCATCTTTCACACTTTCTGTTCTTTGTTCATCTCAACTCCTCCCCCAGCTTCTCACCCCCACCACACCCCTTTATGTCCGTAATACCACCATGTCTTGATAAAGGGTCCTGGCCCGAAACTTCAATTACCCATGGCTGCTTCCTGACCCACTGAGTCTCTCCAGTTGCTTGCAGTTTGCTCAAGACTGGGAAACTGGTGGGAGATTTGACGACAGTGAAATGATTGGAAATTATATATTGGCATTGTGCTTTGAGAATTAATGTCTCAGAGAGCTGGAACCCAGCCATTTTCCCAAGACCAATAATGAGAGAGGAAAAGCAAAACTGCATGGCTGCCAATTCAGAGGATAGTTTAAAAAAACAGTCCATAGCAAATAGCGTCCATCTCAAAACCTTTGAAAATGAGTGCAATCCTAAACCAGCGATAAATCTCCAACAAACATCAAAGAAAATAACTTTTGGTGATGCAATGTAGTTGATTCAGAAAAGACCTATTCTATTTAACTAGTGACCTATCATGGACATACCTCCTCACTTGTCAGGAAGGCACAAGAGTGACCGCACTTCATTACGGAGGGCCGGCGGTCAATTTACACTGCAGCCGCTCTCGAATATGTATAGTATTTGTTGCAAGGATCTTGGTGGAAAAAATTATGGGATGGAATTTAGCAAATAAATTCCATCAGGACATTTTACGCTCCTGGGGAGAGAGACCTGTAACCCTGTACATCTTTGGAATGTGGGAAGAAACCAGGGCACCCCGGATCAAACCCATGCAGACACTCTTGCAGACCGCGGCAGATTCGAACCCGAGTCGCTGAAGCTGTAATAGCAGGGGTGATAACCACTAGCCGGGGGCGGCCAAAACCGCGGTTCGCAAGTTCACATGCGGCTCCATGATGTGTAATATGCGACCTGTGGAGCTCCCGACACCCCAGACTCTAGCCAAGGGCCCAGCCACCAGCCCATCTGAGCTCCTGACACCCCAGCCGCAGTTCATCCAAGCTGCCCATCTGAAATCCTGATGCCCCGAACGCAGACGTACCACCCGGTCCTGGCTGCCCACCCACCATAGCTCCCGACGCCCCAAACAACGCAGGTGTAGTCACCATGGTCAAAAGAAGTACGCGTGTGATTATCAACCCGTTAAAGTTTACCCTAAAAATTGGTCCACAGCATTTGACTGTTACACGCATATATGTGGTAGGTATACTTTTTGATTATTGAAACTAAGACAAATTAGCAGTTTCAAAACTAAATACATGAATAAATATTATTATGTTCATGTATTTCTTCACATTTGCATAAAATGTTTGTAACAAAATGTGCATGTAAGAGTAAAACATGTATGTGATTTTTTTTGTGTCTTGTGGCTCTCAAACATCTGAAGTTTATTGTATGGGGTTCTCGCGTTGAGCAAGTTTGGCCATCCTGCGCTGTGTTAGCCATGCTGCCCCAATGGTTCCCTTTATTTTTGATCCATGATAGGATATCCTTAAAGGGCAGAAGGGCCCTGGGCCCGGTTCCTAAGCCAGTTATTTGAGACTGGTTGTAAAGTAGCAAACCGGCTGCTTTACAGTCACAAAGCCACATCTTATCTCAGTTGTCACTGTGTCCGTTTTGCCCACAATCAGGAAGCTGAAGTCTCGGAGAGATTGTGAGATAACTAACAAACAAAACCACTGTGAGTCTTCAACTTTCTATCTCTGTTTGATTCTGTGCATTTGCAGGGATGTCTATCCTTGCCACAGAACTTATCTCTTACCCAATCTGCTCTCAGAACAATGAATATAGCAACTACCAATTCGAACAGAGCCTGTTTCTCTCTCTTTCTTCATGGAGTATTCTTGAGATAGCAAATGCACTGTGCATTGTTTGACAGGTTGGAACATCTTTACTCCATTGATTGCCTTAATTGCAAACCACAGTTTTGTCCACATTTGTGTCCGATACCCATCCATCTGTCCGTAAAGAGAAGAACAATGTAAACAATGACTGTGAACCTCGACAAGACTGCAAGGGATGATAACTGTTTGGAGAAGGATGTTCTAGCCTGTTCTATACCTCCTGCCTAAAAGTACTAGCAAGATTAGAACATGGGCAAGGTGATGTTGACATTAAGGTGATATTCTTCAGCGTTAATTAGGATCACCTCAGTGTGAAAGACTCAAACTGGATGGAATTTGAAAATTAGTTCGAGAGAGCTTTGCCAAGGTTCCTTTTATTGGCATGTAATGTGACAAAAATGTAATATTGTTCACCATGTAGGTCATCCACTGCCAAAGAGTTGCTGTTAACATTGTCCGGCACCCCCAGTAATAAGAGAAAGTGAAGGAGAGTCCCTTCTGAGACACTGAGTGTCCACGGATTTGCCTCGAGGGCTCCCACAGCCAAACCTCCAATGCAATTGCGAAGCTTTCACTGCCTGAGGCCCTCAGCACCCTCTCGAATCTCCTCCCTATCTACCGGGATCGTTGTCTGAAGAGGGCGCACAAAATCATTGAGGACTCCTTCCACCCCGCACAGTTGCTCCTCTCGGGAAAGAGATACAGGAGATTCAGATCAG
Source organism: Narcine bancroftii (assembly GCF_036971445.1). Taxonomy (NCBI): domain Eukaryota; kingdom Metazoa; phylum Chordata; class Chondrichthyes; order Torpediniformes; family Narcinidae; genus Narcine; species Narcine bancroftii. Next base: position 60,860,898 of record NC_091481.1, on the reverse strand, counting down.
CCACACCAGGCTGAGGAACCGTTTATTCCATGGGCAGAGAAAATGTTAAACAACGCAGCTATTTTTTCTTTCCCCTCCCCTCGAGTTGAGCTAATGGAAACTTCTGCCTTACCTCCAGGGGCACAGACGTTGTGAGAGCAAGAGGCTGGACCTCCCCCAGCAGAATCACTGGAGGAAAGGAAGTAAGAAGCACTTTCAGGATGTTTGGAACAGCGCAAGCTGCCTTTGCCTGGATGTTTCCTGCCCTGGTTCTTGCCCTTGGCCACCAGGCAGAGGAGGGTAAGCATAGCCATCACTGAGCATAGAACACTACAGCACAGACAGGCAGTTTGGCCCTCAATGTAGGTTAATGGGTGTAAATTGGACATCATGGACTCATGGGCCGAAATGGCCTGTAACATGCTACATGTCTAAATTAAACTAAATTAACTATGAAACACTACATCAGAGAAACACATCCTTCAGCCCATCTAGTCTGTTCCAAAGCATCATTCTGCCAATCCCATTGACCTGCATCTGTATCATATTCCCTCCACAGGTTTTTTGCCACAGGTGGTGGTGAGGTTAATGGGTGTATTTAAGGCAGAGATTGATGTTCTCGATTTATCAGGACCTCAAAGGTTATGGGAGAAGGCTGGGCAGTGGTCCTGAGGGGGGAAAACGGATCAGTTCATGATTAAATAGCAGGCAGATTTGATGGGCTGGATAGCCTACTTCTGCTCCTATGTTATTTTTCTTAAATGGTGAAATCGAGCCCGCTTTCACCACTTCAGCTGACAGCTCGTTCCACACTCCATGCATGAGGAGGTTCCCCCTAATGTTCCCTTTTAACATTTCACTTTTCACCCTTTAACCCATGTCCTCTACTCCTGTCTAAAACAACCTCACTGGAAAAAGCCTGTTTACATATACTCGGTCTATACCCATTGTAAATTTAAATATCTTTATCAAATCTTCCCTCATTTTCCCACACTCCAGGGAATAAAGTCCTAACCAGTGGTTCTCAACCTTTTTCTTTCCACTCACATACCACTTTGTATCCCCTTTACCATCTGTGATTAGTAAGGGTGAAAGAAAAAGTTTAAAAACCTCTGTTTTAATCGTCCTCATTGACTCGTTATGTGCACGGTTTCAGAACTCCAAAGGAAATGGGCCAATGACAATTTTTCTCAAGCAAAATATTTCAGTAACAATTGGGGTTTAGAGTAGTGATTCTCAACCTTCCCTTCCCACTCACATCCACCTTAAGTAATCCCTTATTAATCACAGAGCCCTGATGGCAAAGAGAATATTTAAAGTGGGATGTAAGTGGAAGAAAAAGGTTGAGAACCACTGTATAACCTATTTAACCATTCCTTGTAACTCACCTCCTCGAGACCCAGCAACATCCAAGTAAATCTCTGCATCTCATTGATAACTTTCCTGTTCTGCACACAATAGTCTAGATCAGCCATTCTCAACAGGCCCCCCCCCACCCAACGGAGGCCGCAACACATTTGGAAGGAGGTTGGGGGGCGGGAGGAGGACATGGACTATTATCATAAAATATATTTTGTGTCTTTCATATGGTCGGTAGGAGAGAAGTATGGAAGAAACCAACTAAACTCCACAGGGAAAGGGGCTCATAAAATGAACAGATTTCTAAAGGGGGGGCCACAGCCAAAAGAATGTTGAGAATGGCAGATCTAGATATAATCCCACCGTCATCTTGTGCAGCTGTAGATGTAGAGGAGGCACGGTAGCGGTGAGCGCAATGCTGACACAACGCCAGCAACCAGGGTTTGAATCTGGCGCTGTCTGTAAGGAGTTTGTGCGTTCTCCCTGTGTCTCTGTGGGTTTCCTCTGAATGCTCCAGTTTCCTCCCACCCTTCGAAGCTACAAGGGGTTGTAGCTCATTGGGTGCCAAGGGCTTGTGGGTTGAAAGGGCCCGTTGCCACCTTGTATATCTTAAAAAAACATATTCCAACATCTGGAGTCAACACCATCTAATGAAGGCCTTTCCACCTCCTTGTGTCTCCATTTTCAGGGAACTGCGTCCCAACACCCCCACCCACCCACCACCCCCCCAACCCCGTGCCAGGTCTCTGAGATCTACTACAGTGCCAGGGGGAGGGGGGCCTATCACCTGGTCTAACTTCCCAAAATGCCGCACTTGGTGCCTCACTGTTAAATACCTAGGCCCTCTTTAAGTTGTGGCTGATGTCGCTGGGTTGTGGGATAAAGTCCTATCCTAGTGAATTGAACACAATAGGCCCAGCTGACAAGAGCCTGTATTCCCAGATGAGTGAGAGATGCCATCAACTAGCCAGAGGGGTTATTCCTGACTCGGTATCTTCTTGCCTGGTCATTATCCCATCGATGTATCTGGGATCTTGCTGCACACGTATTAGCTGCTGGTTTCCCTATTGGAGGCTACACTCATTAGCTCTGAACTTCCTGCAGCCTTGCTGATGGTGCTAAACACTGGAAACATTCTGCCTAACGGTGAATCTGTGGGATTTGTTGCCAAGGGCAGTTGTGGAGGCCAAGTCATTGGGTGCATCTAAGGGAGGGATTGATAGGGCACCAAGGATTATGGGGAAGAAGGCAGTGAGGTTGAGCGGGAAAATGGATCAGCTCAGGATTGAACAGAGGAGCAGGTTCGAAAGGCCGGGTGACCTACTCCTGTTCCAATTTCTTGTGTTCTTATACTCTGATGGCCTCCTGGAGACTATAGGGCCAAACAGATGGTATTTTGACATTATTCCTTGTGCCCAATGTTGACACATCATCTTTCTTTTTATCTGTCTGCTTTTTGTCATAATTTCAGTGCAAGATATAAAAAGCAGCTTGAATTGCCACACGGATTACATGTCCAGGATTGATTGCCAGTGGACTGAAAACAATGGAACCAAATATTACATCCCCATGGATTTGCATTATCAGAAAATCTGCAGGTTAAAGGACAACAGGTCTGTATCAATCTAATTAATTAATTAGTGAGGGCGCGCAAAATCATTGAGGACCTCTTCCACCCTGCGTACAGAATCTTTCAGCTGTTTCCATCGAGGAGGAGATACAGGAGTATCAGAGCCAATGCCACCAGGCTGAGAAGCAGCTTCTTCCCACAGAGAAGGCTGAACGAATGAAGGAACTGCTTGCACTAACCATCCAAGCGCCTCATATTCATGAAGCAATATTTATTTGTATAGGTAAAATGCATGTTCTGCATATGTATTGTTTATCTGTCTGGTTGAGTGTCTACGTGTTTTGCACCAAGGGCCTGAGGACACTGTTTCGTCAGATTGTACACAGATGACAATAAGTTTGACTTCACTTGACCAATTTAATTTAACTTAGAGATAGGGCACAGCAAAAGGCTCTTCCAGCCCACAAATTGGCACCGCCCAAGTACACCCACAAATCGCACATGTCCTTGGAATGTGGGAGGAAATCGGAGCACCAAGAGGAAACCCATGCAGGTCACGGGTAGAACGAATGGACAGTATCAGAATCAAACACAGGTTGCTGGGTGCTTTAACAGTGTTTCACTCTACACAAAGCTACTGTTGACTTATTCTTCAGGATTAATTAATACAGTAAAGGCCCTACTATCCAAAAGTTAAGCAATGACAGCCTCAAGTACCCAGCAAAAAAATCGAGGAAAATAAATTTGAAAAATTAAAATTATTAAGAAAAAAAAGTATGTTTAAAATTATAAAAGTAAATGTCCTTTGAAGTAACACACAAAGCTTTAGTGAAGATGGGAGCAAATATTCAGCCTTGGTCAGGCTTTGCTCATAGCAGCTGTTTGAATAAAATGGCGTCGCCCAGGATGAAGAGCTGGTTGATGCTGCTCGCCGTTGGGGCGACTCTCTTAAAGCGTCTCCTTATCCCTGCTTAGTAAGAGATATCCCGGTCAGAGGCTTTATCTGTAAACTTGGGGGAGGGGGGCTGTTAATTGTTATTGTTTATGGAGGGGGAGGAACCTGCAGATGCAGTGAGAGTTAAATGTTTTTAAAGAATGTGACTGAAAATAAAGTAAAATGCTTTAAGGTTTTTTTTAACTGTTTATTCTTAAACGGTGTATTAGTTAGGTATTGTAAGAGTAAGTCTCAAGCAAACAGCACCTACCAATGCCCATAAGTGCCAGATACCAGGGGTTTTACTGTACTTCATCCTCTTGCTGCCTGTTTTGTGCTGAGGTCCCATCTCCTTTGGGGTTGATTATTCATTGAGATTTTTCTGTGGTCAACGCTGTTGGCTTGTCATCAGAGAGAGTTGATGCTGCGGTTCCCAGGTTGAAGAGCACAAAATTCTGGTGCTGAGCTGAGGGAAGGTTGCACAGCTAGAAGTCACATCTTTCGAAAGAAGCATTAGCCCCGAGGCTGTGCCTTTCCCCCAGACATAAAATGTTCCCATGCAGTGCATAAACATGGTCACACAGCATCCACAGGAAGTAACCAGCCTTCCAGTAAACACACAGAAATGCTCAAGGAACTGAGCAGGGATTGCAGTATCCATAGGAGGTAAAGATGTGTTACTGACATTTTTTTACCCAGCATCTGCAGACTTTCATGTTTCAACCAATCTATCAGGCCAATTTTCATTGCCCTTGGTTACCCTTTGCTTCCTATGGATGTTGTGTGACCTGCTGAGTTTCTGCAGCACCTTTGTCTAATGCACTTGACCCCAGAGTCTGCAGACTCTCTTATTTAACTTCATAAAAGCCTGCTGAGTGGAGTAGGAGGTAGAACGTGGTGCACAACTGTTCAGGTCAACAATTCACTTTATCTATTATGCAGACAATCTGGCCATTGGCATGCTGTTCTTTCAGGGAGGCAGCTGAGGACTACTTAGTGTCCGGATACCACATCTTAGCCCGAAGCATTCCGTCAGGATCGGGAGTGATCTGCTTCCGCTGAGGAGTGTAAAGTGCCTATGAAGTAGTGTGGTGTTCTCCCCATTTTTAAGTTCTTTCTATTCGTGTGGGAATGTCCCTTTAAGGGAACAGATTTAACAACCTGCCTGCAGGATTTGAAGTGCCTGTGAAACTGAGCTGGCAGGCTGAAGAGATCACGCTCTGAAAAGAAGCAAGAAACCCAGATGCAGAAACCAACAGATTATGACTAGGTTTTGCTCGGGAGCCATTTTGAGGAAGCAGCACAGGAGGCAACAGCTCTTCGACCTCCTTCGAGGGAATGAGAAACCCACTTGGCCTCATTGTTGGCTATAGATAGAATTGCCAGATTTCCTCCTTTTGCTTCAAAGGAATGAGAGGCCACTTCGACTGACCCACGAGAAGGGATTTCAAAGTTGCAGAGGAAATACTGCACTCTACTGACCCATGAAAAAGGGTTTTAATTGCCGAAAAGGGCACTCGTCTAAAAAGGACATTTCTCTGAAGTGCCTGGAACAAGGGTTTTCGTGAGTTAATCGACCTTCTCTCAACCCGGTCTCTTTCACCCACTAACTTCATCTAATGCCCGCGTGTCTCCACCACTTAAAGCCCGCGTGTCTCCACCACTTAAAGCCCGCGTGTCTCCACCACTTAAAGCCCGCGTGTCTCCACCACTTAAAGCCCGCGTGTCTCCACCACTTAAAGCCCGCGTGTCTCCACCACTTAAAGCCCGCGTGTCTCCACCACTTAAAGCCCGCGTGTCTCCACCACTTAAAGCCCGCATGTCTCCAAGAAATAGTATATTGATAAATGGAAGAGATAGTTTATTTATATTAATTTCAAAGGAATACTAGAAGATGAAGAGATTGATATGAGAATACTTTGTAAAAGGGGTGCTTGTATTTACGTCAAAGATTAATTTAGAGCAGGGGTAGCCTACATTTTTATTTAAAATTTTAAATGTAGACATACAGCACGGTAACAGGCCATTTTAGCCCATGAGTCCGTGCCACCTAATTAACCTTCACCCCCAGCAAGGACTTGTGGGCCAAAATGGCCTGTTACCAAGCTGCATGACTATATTAAAAAATAAAAATTAAAGGTTGGCCACCCCTGATTTAGAGATTTTTATATATATATATATATATATATATATATATATAAATATACGATCCTCCTTAAGAAATACATAGACATATATAATGTGTTGTGAAGAGCACTTCTTCTTTTCTATTTCTTACCTGGGGGGGGAGGGAAATCAAGCACAATGATCAATATTGATGCATTTATAATCTTGTAATTGAATGCATTATGGATTAAAACTAAAATACTCAAAACAAGGCCTGCTTGTCTCAACCATCTAAAGCCTCCGTGTTGCATAAATTTCAAGCCCACATGTCAACAATGGGATTTTGTGAAACTGAACTTGGAACTGCCTTCTGAGAATTGTGCCTTAAGCTGTAGTGGCTTGGAGTATTACACGAACGCACGCACGCACGCACGCACGCACGTGCGCGCGCGCACACACACACACACATAAGTGTCGATAAGTTTATATGTCAGTTAAATTAGATAATGTGTTATATTGTTTATTAAAAATTAAAAATATTATTTTAAATATAACACCATTTGGGCTAATTTTTATCACTGCTGTCTGGTTTGTTACTCTACAGTAAGGCAGACATCAGCATTAGTAATTTCGCTATTCGCTATCCCCTTACAACCAGAGAAAGAGAAACAAAAGAGAGTCGACCCAGGGTCACTAGATGTCCATGGATTCACCTCCAGCATTCCTGCAGCCATTCAGAACCCAGACAAAACTATCAGCTACCCGCGTTCCAGATCCAAACCTCTGACATGATTAGGAAGCCCGCAGCACCCACTCGCATCTCAGTTCTGGTGCCTGGTACCGTTTCAACATTCCGCTGACTGATGCGAGTCCCTTGACTGCTGTCGCCAGCCCCCCACAGCCTGCGGGGGTTCCTCACCTCGTGCCCTGCCGCCTGTGTGTTCTGCAGCTGTGGCCACCCACCAAAGGGCCACCTCCTCTGCTTCTCCTTCTCAAGCAGAGGTTGATCTCCCTGTTTTCTGGCACCCTCCGCAAGTTCTCTGCTTCCCTTCCGAGGCTGCCGCCAAGCACAGGTGCCGCGGTCGCAGGATTTTAAAAGAAGCCACTTTACCAGATCGCTTAAAGCCTGGGTGGAGCTGAGGGCGATCAGACTGGGCGGTTGGACCCTGCGAGGGAGTGCTTTGTCTCTGCAGGTCCACACCAGCGGCTTCGCTGCCATTACAGCAGCTCCAGAAGTCCCTGTCAAGTAGACCCCCTCAGGTGCACCGAAGGCAGTTGATCAGGATGGATAATTCTGCATTTCTCACCGATGTAAACGGGCCAGTCAACGCCAGCATTACTCTCACCATCTCAACAGGAAACACTTTATTCTTTTGCTTTGGTTATGGACCATGGGACAATTTTATTTTTGATTGAGGACAGGACTGAGCCCACTGTGGGGGATTTGACAGCTGCTAGGTGCTGTGGAAGCACTGGGCTACCACTAAGGGACGTTGATAGCTGTCAACGCATGGGAACCATGTGCTGGAAGTCCTTGGGCTCGCAGGAGAGTGAGCTTGCGGCTGTTAACCTCTCTCCATCAACGGGGAGAGCTGGAGGCACAGCTGGGCAGTTAAAAAGCCCGGCGCGCTGGTTTTGAAGAGGTTAGTCGGTGGATTGGACTGCAGGTAGTCACACAGTCAGTCTGACTGTGTGTGCTCACCCGGCAGCTTCAGCAAGCTACCCGCCGAGTTGCTTTGTCCATGGGTGCTAGCACCGCCGTCTGGAGCTGTATGTCAGTGTGCCCACCCAGTAGTTTCAGTGGGAAAAGGAAGACTGAGCTACTTTGTCCATGGATGAAAGAACTGTTGTCCTGACAGCAGTTTGGGGAACTCTGACACCCAGAGTGCGTGTGAGACTGACCAGCATCTCTCCTATCCCCTTTCAAGAGGAGGACTTCATGTGGCAGGGGTCACGGAACCACTCAAGCCAGGGTGTCCAAAGGAGAGGACTTGTGTGACAGAAGGTCACTTGTTAACCCTGAAGAGGGCTTCAGAGGAGTGAACCTCGTGTGGTGACCAGGTCACATTGAAAACTCCTGGGTGAAGGAAATAAAGATGGTTGTTGCCACGTTCAAAAATCAAGCCAGTCTCGTGTTCCCCTGACAAGGTTGAAAGTCTATAGGGACCACGGTCATCTGGATACAGCCTCAAACTAAGAGACCACTGGGCAAATAATCCCAAGTCTGGAGACCAGGTCCGTGTGCTGTTCCTCCTGGACTGACAGACTTGGGGGTTTTGTTTTGGGAATTTTGATGATTTTTCAGGGCTGGGTTTTTTTTTAAATCACATACGCTGTATTAATCTGTTGCTTAAATAGAGTTGCTATTAAGGCCGGTATTCGGATGTTAAGCTTATCGGGTTACATGTATTACTGCGAGTTTGCTAATAAATGCTGTGTTAAACTTAACCCGTTCGTTTGTGTTCCTCCCATTTGCTGCTGGGGATTGTAACACTTCCTTCTTTATTTTTTCAGACATCATATCTGCAACAGGACTGAGCAACCCAAGATCACTGCAAACTCCATGAGCCACTGTACCATTAAAGATACTGTCTTTGCAGTCGCAATTCAATATTTGTTCATTTTTAAGCCAAGGAAATCCATAAGCATCAGAAAATCCTTCACCCTGCTGGGAAACAGTAAGTTGGTTTGGAAAGTGTTAAAATTTGATCATTGTTGCCCTTGCTGTCACCTTGGATGGCAAGAGGTCTACCTCTCTGTTACCTGGAGCTGACATTTCATCTTCTTCCAATCGCCAGTTAAGCTTCAAGCTCCGTTCGGCCTGAATGTTACTGTCCCAGAGGCGGGGAACTATGTACTGTCCTGGGAGATGGGATGCGCTGGGAATTCCTCCAATAAGCTCCTAGGAACATTACAGTATGAGGTAAACTACAAGCAAACCTGGGAGCCCTGGGAGGTAAGGAACCACTCATGGTCAAAGTCATGAAAACAGACAGTAAAAGTTGTTATTATTCTAAAGCGGAAAAGGGTGAAGGTTGGTCCCTTGGAGGATGAGGGGGAATTGATATTGGGTAGTGAGGAAGATATTCGGGGTGGGACATGCCAAAGACAGATGCCAAGGATGTGATGGGAGGCGTGGACCTGGATGTAATAGCTATCACTAAGGAGGTAGTGCTTAGAAAACTGGAGGGTTGAAAGATAGATAAATCCCTTGGAGCTGATGGAATGCATCCCAGGGGACTGAAAGAAATGGCAGAAGAGGCTTTGGTGATAATTTACCAAAGTTATCACGACTCTGGGGCGGCCCCGGTGGATTGGAAGGCAGCAAATATCACACCGCTATTCAAAGAAAAGGACGTAGCCAAAAGGCAGGGAACTATAGGCCAATTAGTTAACATCTGTAGTTGGGAAAATGCTTGAATCTATCATTAAGGGAGAAGTATCAAGGCCTCTGGAGCAAAATTGATGCAGCATGGGTTCAGGAAAGGCAGGTCCTGGTTGACACATCTACTGGAGTTGTTTGAAGATGTAATGAGCACGGTAGACAGAGGGGAACAGATGCATGTTGTTTGCCTGGATTTCCAGAAGGCATTCAATAAGGTGCCACATAAAAGACTTATACATACGATCAGGATCATAGAATTCAAGGTGATGCATTAACATGGATAGAAGAGTGGTTAACCAATCGAAATGAGAGAGTTGAAATACTGGGGTGTTTTTCTGATTGGCAACTGGTGGTGAACAGGGGTCAGTGCTGGGCCTGCAACTGTTCATGATCTACACTAATGATCTGGAAGAGAGGACAGAGTGCAGTGCATCTAAGTTTGGTGATGACACTAAATTGAGTGGAAAAAGGAAATGGTGCAGAGGATGAGGAGAGTCTGCAGAGAGATATAGATAGGTTAAGTGAGTGGGCAGATGGAGGTCAATGTTGGTAAATGTGAGGCTATCCACTTTGGAAGGAAAGATGGAAGACCAGAGTATTATTTAAATGGCAAGCAATTGCCACGTGCTGCCTTGCAGAAGGACTTGGGAGGGCTTGGGCATGAATCGCAAAAGGTTGGTTTGCAGGTGTGGCAAATGGAATGTTGGCCTTCGTTGCTGGAGGGATTGAATTGAGGAGCAGGGCCGTGACGCTGCAACTGTAGAAGGTCCTGGTGAGGCCGCACCTGGAGAACTGCGTGCAGTTCTGGTCCCCTTACTTGAGGAAGGACGGACTGGCTTTGGAGGTGGTGTAGAGGAGGTTCACCAGGTTGATTCCAGAGATAAGGGGGTTGGCCTATGAGTCGTCTGGGACTGTACTCGCTGGATTTTAGAAGAATGAAAAGGGATCTTATAGAAATTATGAAAGGCAAAGATAAGATAGAGGGAGGTAAGTTGTTTCCATTGGTGGGGAGACTAGAACTAGGGGACATCGCCTCAGGATCCAGGGGAGTAGATTGAGGACAGAGATGAGGAGGAACTGCTTTTCCCAGAGGGTGGTGAATCTGTGGAATTCACTGCCCACTGAAACAGTAGATGCAACCTCCGTGAATATATTTAAGACAAGGTTGGATGGATTTTTGCATAGTAGAGGAATTAAGGGATAAGGTGGAGTGGACTCGACAAGCCGGATGGCCGATTCTTGCTCCTATGACCCTGGTTGGAAGGTGTGGATGCTGGACTGGCTGTCAGGAGAGACCAGCAGCAAGGTGATAGTTGAGGCTTGACAAAAATGGGGTAGATGCAGGAGATATACACAGGAGTATATCAGGACTGAGAAATTGTCCTGACAAAGTACTCCAAACTGGGTAGTAGGCTTAACTCTGGGCATGTGGAACTCAAAAGGTGTAGTTGCTTAAAGCTGGAGGGTGTCAAGCAGTAATGGTCAGTCAACATCAGGACCCCTTAAAGGTTAGTCTCAATAAAGGGTCCCGATCAGAAGCATTGACTGACTATTTCTTCCCATGGGTTTGCCTGACACGTCGAGTTCATCCGGCAGCTCATGCCTTGTTCTGAAAGTGTGAAGGGAAGGGATCAAACAGAAAAATCCCTCTGCTTCCGATCAAAATTTTTTTGTAAAAAAAAATCAACAGGGGCTGGAAATCTGAAATAAAATCAAAAGGTGCACTTAGGGCAGACGCTGAGAAAGGAGAACCAGAGAGTGGAAGAGTGCCAGCAGCTCATCAGTAGGTGGCACGGTGACACAGCTGGTAGAGCAACTGCCTCCCGGTCTCAGCGTTCTCAGTTCAATCCTGACCTCCGGCACTGTCTGTGTGGGGTTTGTATGTTCTCATTTTGACCCCCTGAAAGGCATGTAGGTTGGTGAATTTCCCATTGCAATAGAATATGAACACATCAGATACTATTTACTGTCATACAATAAAACCGAAGTATAATATTAGACAAAATTGCCTTTAGTCTGCCATTAGATTTGCCATTACTATTGTCCGACGCACCTTCCAGTCAAAGAAAGTAAAAGTGAGTCCCCTCAGAGGCACTGGGTGTCCATGGATTTGCCTCCAGTGCCCCCTGCAGCCTCTGCGGCTGCACAGACTCCAGTCCAAACCATTGGCAACCCGGGCCCAGTTCCAAACCTCCAATGCCTTCAGCTCCCAGGACTCAGGGAGCCCTTTGTATCTTCAACACTTTCCTGAATCCCGGTTCCAATACCTGGTTCTCATGAGGCGATCTCCAGCAGCCCCGCAGCCTGAGCGAGTTTCCTCGCCCGCAAGTGGCCAACAGTTCTCCGACTGTGTGTGTGCCCGCCAGCCACAGAGCCCGTCACTGGTCCGCCACCATGGTCGTGCCCTTAGGGTCACCTCTTTCTCAGCAAGGGGGGGTTTCTCCCTTTTCCTCGTTCCCTGCTCCCTCGGAGTGTGCAACCCATTGTGGCTGCTGCCAAACGTGGGAGATGCCAACTTGAGCCCACCTTTGTGAGTTATTAAGTAAAACACCTCCGGCTCCTTTAACAGGCCACTCAAAACCTGTGGGCGGTTGTTATCAGTAGGATTGGGCAGCAGGACCCTGCAGTGGAGCACTGTGTCTCCGATACCCGCTCTCCCTGGGCCCACAGTGCTACCATTACATGGAAGAGAACGATGGGAATACTGTGAGAATAAGAGCTCAGTGCAAGATGATAAGAGCAATGGGCCATGCTGTATGACTCAATAAGTTCATTTCCCATTTCCTCAAATAACACAGCACATCAAAGATTTTGCTTTCTCAACACTTTTGGGTGTATTTTCTAGATTTTGGGCTGTTTGTGGTGGAACACAGTTCTGCAAGAATGTCGAGCATGTCTTCACTGGGCTGAATAGGCTGGCCTTCTGTACCTAATAACGGCTGAAAGCCCTAATCTGCCTTAGACATGAGCCAGCAGCATGTGGAGACAGGCATGGGTTTTCTGATTTAATAAAGCCTGTGACTGCTTGCTTTGTGTCTGCAAGTGGTCATTGATCGTGTTCCACTGATCACGAAAATCACCTTAAAATTTTCCTATCACATTCCTTTTTTTTTAGATATCACCTATTTTTGTGATTTCCTGCCATATTTTAGGTCTACTAGTACATTGCCTACAAAGCCAGCTGTTTTGGTCAGTCCAAGCATGCCTGGCTCAGTGCAGGTGCTATGCAAATGTTGTCTTAGGCCTGGACATGCAGAGGCAGGCTATAAGAGCAGATGCTGTGCATTACATTAGGGCTTTTCACATCGCGTCGTAAAACAGAGATTCCCCGGAAATTTTCCAGGGAACCCTCCCGTGAACCTGCGGTATGAAAAGATAGGCCCAGGAATTTTAAAACAGGCCCATGGCCCTACCGCATAGGCTGGGCCGCAGCCCCGGGAAATTTTCTCGGACCACCCTGCAGTGTGAGAGCCAAATGGCGAAGCAGGGAAGCCTCATGACGTCAGCGCTTGCATGCTGCATCACGTAGACGATTTAAAATTAAAGGATAGTTACCACCAGAGAAAAGCGGGCCACTTTACCCATCGCCACGGCAGCACAATGCAGGATGAGTGGCTGTCCTTGTTAACCGTAAACCCTCACGCAGCTGGATTTTCTAGAGCGGTTCTGTCTGTGTGAGGGATTATGGGAATTAAGTTGGCCATTCATCCTGCATTGTGCCGCCATCGTGACGTGCCAAAGCAGCCCTGAGGGGTGGGGGTGTGAGGTGGGCAGGCCAGTGACCGACGGACGGCTGAGGAGGGTGCGTCTGCAGTCCCTCAGGAAGGGATGACTGTTGCAGAGTTGGATGAATGTGATGGGTGATCTGAGCCTCCTCTCGCTTTCCTTTCTGCAGAACTCAGTGAGCGAGACCATTACAGGGGACAGCCGCCAACTCAAAATCAACAGCTCGTCCCTAGGAGCTGCCGGGACCTACGTAGCTCGTGTGCGGGCAAAGCCTCAGCACTGTGAGCACCGGTGTCTCTGGAGCGCCTGGAGCTCAGAGACCCAATGGGAGGTGAAGAGAAATGAGCTGGACACTCAAACAGGTGATTGACTTTGGGGGTGGGGGAAAGGCAAAGGCCTAACCAGACTGGTAAGGTGATTCACAGGTTATAGAACCAAACCGCATGAGGCTATGTCAGGACAAGTCAAGCAAAGCTGAGCAACAGTCTGACTTGGACTGAAGATGTTCTCTTCCTCTCTTCAAAGGGGGTTTAGACATTTCGACATACATACAGCTCGGTAACAAGCCTTTTTGTCCCACGAACCCATGCTGCCCAATTACACCCAATTGACCTTCAACCCTGTGTAATGCGCATCGAAAGAACCAAAGACTTGTTGATCCAAACCAAGGCTTTTATTAACTAAAAGACTGGAGCATATCACAAGCAAGTTGACCAGTCCAGGGTGACCTGGTCTGGCTAGGAGCAATCCTTTAAGACCTGCCAGTAAGTGTGGCTACACTCTCAGCCAATCACAGTCATCCTACACAACCATCTGTACATGTACACATTGGAGAATCTGTACTATCACACCCCGGTATATTTTTTTAACAGTGGGAGCGCCCAGGGAGACCCATGCAGAATGGGGAGAGCGTAAAATCTCCTTACAAACAGATCCAGATTCGAACTAACAGCATCGCACTAACCGCTATGCTAACCATGCCTGTGGGGAGTCTCTCTCTCTCTCTCTCTCTCTCTCTCTCCTGTCAAGCCCTACAACATGGTCACTATCCTATTGGTGGGAAGGGGGTGTTCACGTGCGCTGTGATACCATCTTGGTCACAGACCTTCACCAGGGGTTCATCAACTTTCAGATTTATTGTCAGAGTACATACATGACATTACAGTCAGCATGGTGGTCAGCATGAAGCTGTTACAGTGCCAGGGCTGGGGTTCGAATCCCGCACCATCTGTAGGAAGTTTGTACATTCTCCTCGTGTCTGCGTGAGCTTCCTCCGGGGACTCCAGTTTCCTCCCACCCTTCAAAATGGACCAGGGTAGGTCGATTAGGTGTAATTGGGCGGCACAGGCGAGTGGGCCCAAAGGGCCTGTTACCGTGCCATATGTCTGAATTAAAACTTTTGAAAAAAATTAAAAGGGCTCAGGCCAAAATGTCGACTCCAGTGGATGCTGCATGGCCTGCTGTGTTTTCCCCATCACATTTGTGTACTGCACTATACCCGCAGACTAGTTTATCTCGAGTTCAGGAATTGCATCTTTGCCTTGAGGCAGGAAAGGTTGTGGAACATATCCCCACACTTTGTGGGTGCAGGTGAACCTTATATAGTGCAAAAAAAAAGGCCACTTGGCCCATAGCTTGGAGCAGCCCCATCCACCTCATTCTTCCCTACAAGCTGAGAGCACCGAGGGAACTACTGCCCACTCACTCCTGCCCCCTGGAGGCAGATATGGATTCTGAACTGTGGGTGCAAAGAAGTAAACGTTCTCCCCGGGCAGGCTTCAAAACGAGACTCTGCTCTGCCTTTGGATGCTAACTGTTTGTCTTGTTAATCCACAGCTGAGGCCAAAGTAATGCCTCAGAATTTGCAGTGCGCCTACGATGGGATCCAGATTGCGTGCACGTGGGAGGTGACGAGAGAATCTGGCAAATATTTCGCCTTCAACCTCCACTACAAAAAGGGCAAAGATGAAATGTAAGTAATTTGGCTCCTCTCTCAGAGCGGGGCAGGTCACTCACCTCACCTTTGACCAGGGTCTCCCACTGCTCCTTGTAGAGTTCCAGGGAGACAGCTGTCTCCTGGAGCCCTTGGGAAATTAAAGTAATCTGAACATGCTAGAGCTCTGACCTCTTCTGTTGGCATGAGCTGCGGCACCCACCTGTACTCATCCCTTCTGACCGTGGTTTTCAATCCCTTGGCAATTCATTGAATTGAATCACACATAGAATGTAGAACACAGTAAGGCCCTTCGGCCCTCAATGTTGTGCCAAGCCATTTCCTTCCCAAAACGATGTACTAAACCCTTCCTGCCTCGTAACCCTTTACTTTTATTTCATCCATGTGCCTGTTTAAGAATCTCTTAAATGCCCCTAATGTTTCAGCTTCCCTGGCACCAAGATACAATAAGAATCTTTATTTTGTGTGCTGTCTAGGAAAGTTAACTCATTCTTAAGTGCAGCAACTCAGTAATAATAAAACAAAGTCACGTCATTGTAAGTCAAAGAGTACACAGTACAGTGTTAAAGCGAGCCAATAGCCTCTTTTCCACTGGCACCCTGTCCCAGGAATTAACTGAAAATTTACTGGGACAGGGACTAGTGGAAAAGGAGCTCTGTCCGAACGCCGGCATCATTTCATGCTGGGGATTAACTGCCTCCACCCCTACTCACATTGCTGGCTTTTGCTCCTGCCAGTGTGCTGATTAAACCAGTGGAAAAGGGACAGCAGGAAGTTATCCCGTTTCTAGTCGAAGGTAGAACACCTGGGGATGAGCTGTGTTCAATGGAAAAGCACTTTGCGTCCCAGTAAAGGTGGCCCAGTAGAAATGGCATGAAGGGCTTCCTATCCCAGGACACTACACAGCCAATTGACTGGGATGCCAGTGGGAAAAGGGGCTAATGTCTGCAAGGTAGAGGGTCAGCAGGACAACGACCAGGGTATAGAGAATAGGACTGTTTAAGAAACAGAAAAGAAACGGTCCTTGAATCTTGATGTCCGTGTTTTTGAGCTCAGGTGAAGGGGCTGAAAGATGATCAGAATCAGGTTTATTGCCATGAAACTTGTTGCTTGCAGTAGCAGTATTGCGCAAAATTGCAATAAAATACCTTTCCGTAAATATGAGATGTGGAAAAAAAAATTTTTAAGTGGAAAAAAAAAAGAGAAAAATTTGAGTTTGTGCCTGTTCAGAAATATGATGGTGGTTGGGAAGAAGCTGTTTTTGTAACATTGAGAGCGTGCTCTCAGATCTTTGTACCTCCTTCCCGATGGTAGCAGTGAGGAAAGGGCATGGCCTGGGTGGGGAAGGTCCTTCATGCTTTTTTTATGAGACACCTGTGGTAGGCTGCACCAAAGGAAAACACAGTCACAATACTATTTGGGGCAACACAGCTTTATTCTACTGATATAAATATCTAGTTGGCTGCTAGCTGTTCTTACAGTTTGATCGTGGAGGGGGGGTGGGGGGGGGGAGAGAGAGAGAGAGAGAGAGAGAGAGAGCACAGTCGGGACCTCAGCTTTATACTATGGTGGTCGGATGTCATTAGGCCGGGTGTCATGTCTCTTGGCCCCCTGTTGGCCGAGTGATGTACTGCAACATAGCATCACAACACCGCCTCTTAAAGATGTCCTTAATGGAGGGCAGAATGATGACCATGACGGCGCTGGCCAACTTCAAAGCCCTCTGTAGCCTGTTCCTGTCCTGTGCATTGGCACCTCCCCACTGGACAGAGAGGTAACCAGTCAGAATGCTCTCCACAGTACACCTGTCACAATTTGAAAGCGCCTTCGGTGGCAGACCGAATCTCCTCAAACTCCTCACAATTTATAGCCACTGGGGTGCCTTCAACACGGTTGCCCCAGGATAGATCTTCAGAGAGGTTGACACCCGAGAATTTTTTTATTAATTTAGACATACAGCATGATAACAGGAGTTTGTTTTTGAATTGTGGAAAGAAATCAGAACCCCTGGGGAAAACCCACACAGACTCAGAGAGAACATAAAAACTCCTTACAGACAGCGAGGGATTCAAACCTTGGAAATATCCATTACTGGTGCTGTAACAGTGTTGAACTAACCGCTACACTAACCATGCCGTCCTTTTGAAGTTTCTTACCCTCTCCACTGCTGATCCATCAATGTGCACTTGGTCTGGGTTCTCCTGGTTTCCCCTTCCTGAAGTCCACAATCAATCCCTTCATTTTGCTGATGTTGATGGCAAGGTTGTTGTTGGGACACCACTCAACCAGCTGATCTATCTTCTTCCTGTACGGATCCCCCATTTGGTGACAACTGCGGTGTCACCTGCAAAAGAGTGGGTGGAATGGGGATGGGTCTTTTAATATGTGGTGAAACAGACACGACGATTGTACTTCACGCAAAAAGAAAGTGGCTGGAGAAGCTCAGCAAGTCGCGCATCATCTGTTAGAGGCAGCGATATATAACTCACGAGCCCTTCAGCAATGAAACATCTATGGATGCTGCGGTCCCTCCTGAGTTTCTTCAGCACTTTTGTTCTTTAATACATTGACACCATTCTCAAGACAGAGGGCAGTACAGGTGGAGCTGATGGAGAGTCTTGGTTGGAAGGTGGGGAGGAGTGCTGTTGTGTGATGGCCTGAGCTGTGTTCACAACTCTGTGCTTTCTTACGGGTTCTGGGCAGAGCTGTTCCTCACCATGATGCGTCCACAGGATACTCTGGGAGATGCAAGGGTTTGTCTCGATGTAGTGAGAACCTACCTCCATCACACCCCTCAGGCACTGCATTCAACTCCAACCACTCTCTATGTGGGGGGGGGGGGGGAAATCCTCCAGGTATCTCTTGGAATCTAGGATGTGCTGCCTGAGGGACTGGAGTTCCTACCTCTCTCTCAAGCAATCCCCTCTTGTCCTAGAAGAGTCTCACCATTGATCCCCCTCAAACGTTAATGCAGGCCACCCCTCAGCCTCCGCTGCTCCAGGGAAACTTGTGGGGACTGTTCCGATATCATCCATGTCACACCCAGTGAGGGTTGGCCCCCTTCCCACTCTATGCGTAAGGGCTGCACCTCGATCCTCATTAACCGCGACATCTTCTCCCCTTCAGGATTCAGGAGTGCAAGCCATCAGAGCTGCTCCGCACGTATCCACACCTCACCGTCCATGGCTGCAACATACCCGTGCATGACCAGGAGGGACTGGAGGACTACGAGGTGCTGCTGGAGCTCATCAATCCATCAGTGATATTTAACCCTTCTCAAAACAGTGAGTTCGATTGCTGCCAGCACCAGGAATATCAAGAATTGTTCACTCCCAGTGACTTGTGGTGGGGTTCTTTGGTCAATCCCTGCCCTTGTTTTTGCCCTTCTCAGGAGCCTGGTCCTCTTCCCCATTTTATCCATGGCTTTGGACAATTATCCTAACATTTGACCCCCAGTTCTCTCTACCTTCGCAGAGGGGTGGAAGGAGGGGACTGGAAATTGGTGGGGGGGGGGGCGATTGGAGACTTGCAGAGTCTGATGGCCCGCTGCTGGAGATTCCCACTTCAGTTTCCCTTCTTCGTGCACTATGTGTGGGTGACGGGATGGGGGGGGGGGAGAGGGGCAGCGGTGATCCTAAACCGTGGAAGAAATCCGTGGGCTCGTTGACCCAGAAATCACAAATCTCAAAATGTTTGCTGGCAGTTCCAACAAGTCGTCAATCCAAGTGGCATGTTGGCCTTGATTACATTGTGGTTCAAGTTTAAGGAGATTTTGGTGCAGTCACCATCTTCGGGCCATCCATCCTATAGGATGATGATGGTTCCTTTCAGTCAGTTTGTGGGCTTTGATATGAGGATACCCGACCCCTCAGAAAAGAACATGAATGGATTCAGGTGAGTAGGGGGTTGCACAGGACCAGACCCACCGTCTCAAGATCCCCTCCCGGATTCAGAGGTACAGTGAGGACAAAGACGGCTGGGGGAAATTCTGTTGCAGTGAATGGCCAGACCAAGCTTCGATAACCCTACCCTTTGACAGGTCTTGTTTTCATCCAGCACGGTGTATCGCCACCCTCCGCACAGTCGCCGACCATCTGATCATGCGACAGGTAGTACTGGATTCCATGGTACCATTGGCACTCAGATGAGTGACCTGACTGGTGCAGTCACACAGTGTTGGGAAGTTTGTACCTGGAACACTTTCAATCCCCATACCGAAAGGCGATCAGAGCACTGAAGACAGTTGATCGGGCTCATTCCTGGAATGACGTTTGTCTTTCAAGAGGAACTAGGCAGCTTAGCTCGGAGTTTCAAAGAATGAGGAGTGGCCTTCTTCAAACTCAACATCTCCTCACTCGTCAGGAAGGCGCAACAGTGATTGCACTTCCTGAGAAGACTGAAGCGAGCAAGGCTACTGGCCACCATTATATCAACCTTCTACAGGAGCTGTATTGAGAGCATCCTGGTCGGCTGCATCACAGTGTGGTATGGTTACTGCAGAGAAATGGATCAGAGGTCAATCCACAGGACCGCAAGAGTGGCAGAGAGGATCACTGGAGTCTCCCTCCCCCCGTCATCAATGTGATCTCCCAGGATCGTTGTCTGACGCGGGTGTGCAAAATCATTGAGGACCCCTTCCACCCCACACATAGCATCTTTCAGCTGTTCCCTTCGGGGAAGAGATGCAGGAGGATCAGACCCAGTACCGCCAGGCTGAGGAACAGCTTCTCCCCACAGGCAGTGAGAAAGGAACTGCTCACACTCACCCTCCGAGACTCTAATATTCATGAAACAATATTTATTTTTTTTGTATCTATGAATACTTGTACTGTATATATATATATATATATATATATTGTTTGTCTATATTGTTATGTCTGTGTGTTTTGTACCGAGGACCAGAGGACGCTGTTTCATCAGGTTGTACAATCAGTTGACAATTAATTTGACTTGACAAAACTAAGATCTGAAAGGGGTGTAAGAGCAGAAGCAGATATTGGGATATTTTCACCAATGGGAGGGTCATGAAAAAGGGACACAGAGGCAATGGAGAATGGACCAGTCATTTGGAACTGAAAGGCGAAGAAACCCCCTCTCAGGGGCTCGAATCCATGGAATTCCCTGGATTCTGGATAGTTGGATAGAGAATCAAGAAATTGAGGGTTATGGAAAGCTGGGACAGAAGAGTTCAAATTTATTATCATCTGATTGTACATATACAACCCCAATGAAAAAAGAGTCTCTCCAGACCATGGTACACACACAAAGACACGCATAATGATCACATAAATAATCCAAATAAATATATATAGGATGATATAGGGATACTGTTGTAAACACCATGCTTGAAGTAAAAACACAACGCTGGAGAAACTCAGTAGGTCAGGCAGCATCCTTTATAGAGCAAAGATACTGTTCATCAGTCTCAGAGCTTCGGGGAGAAGCTATTTCCCAGCCTGGCCATCCTGATTTTGATGCTCCTGTACCTCCTTCCTGATGGTAGTTTGTCAAAGATACTGTGTGCTGGATGAAAAGTGTCTTCTATAATTCCTTGAGCCTTATTTAGACAGTGCACCTGGTAAATGTCATCTACAGATGAAAGGGAGACCCCATTAATCCTCCCGGCTGGTTTAATGATCCTCTGTATAGACATCTGGTCTGATGCTTTGTGGCCACCGTACCCCACAATGATGCAGCCAGACAGGACCCTCTCATTTGTGCTCCTGTAAAAGGTTGTCAAGATGGTGGCCGGTCACCTTGCCCTCCTCAACCTCCTTAGGAAGTGTAGGCACTGCTAAGCCTTCCTGACTAATGAGGAGATGTTGTGAGTCCTGGATAGGTCGTCCCTGTATGAACGCCAAGGAACTTTATGCTCTCCACAATAGAATCGTTGATGACTAGAGGAGAATGGTCGTCCTTCTGGTCCATGTTGAGACTTGGGTTATTCTTCTCACACCATAAGATCATTTTCTAAAGAGGGCTCTCAAAACTTGTGAGGACGCCTTCCATCCCGCATGCAGCATCTTTCAGCTGCTCCTGTCAGGAAAGAGATACAGGACTATCGGAGCCAGAACCGCCAGGGCTGAGGAACAGATATAACAGGCCCTTCCAGCTCACGAGTTCATGCCACCCAAATACACCCAATCAACCGACGTTTTTGGAGGGTGAGAGGAAACCGGGGAGAACCCGAAAGAAATCCGCTCGGGTCACCGGGAGAATGTACAAACTCCTTTCAGACGGCGCTGGATTCGAACCTGGGTTACTGGCGCTGTGCAACGTCGCTCTAATCACGTTAGTGTTGCAGAAAGGAGGTCAGCAAAATCCGACGGTCAACCCCGCCCATCACTGGGCACGGTAATTAGCACACACATTGGAAATTAGAGGGATATACTTTTATTCTTTTGTCTTTTGTTTCTTAGTTAAACCAAACGCCCCTTACAACTTGACCTACAAAAATCTAGCTGATGGGCGATTTCAATTGGAGTGGGATGTCTTCAACACCCTGTACAGCCTTGAGTATGAGATCAACTACAAGAAGGCTGATGAATCCTGGGAGGTGAGTTGAAATCCGATGTGATCCACCAGCATCAACTGCAGGGTCATTTTCTCCTCAACTATGTGTACACAAGCACGTCTGTGGACTTGTGCATGTGTGGGTGTTGTTCGTGCCAGCAGCTCTGTGTGCCTGAGAGGGCAGAGACAGAAAGACAGAGATATGGTTGGAGAGAAGCTGAAAGAGCAATAGATTTCAGATTTATTGTCTGAGTACCCACGTGACATCACATACAACCCTGAGGTCCTTCTTCCTGCGGGCAAAGCACTTATTGGCACTAATTGTACTCAGTAAACAAATAACAAAATGAAAACAAACTGACTGTGCAACACAGAGAGAGAGAGAGAAAAATCAATAAAGTGCAAAAGTCTTAAACGTGTCACTGATTGAGTTTGTCGTTGAGGAGTCTGATGGTGGAGGGGGAGCAGCTGTTCCTGAACCTGGTGGTGCAAGTCTCGTGGCACCGGAACCTTTTTCCTGATGGTAGCAGCGAGAACAGAGCGTGTGCTGGGTGGGGTGGATCTCCAATGGCAGTGTTCCCTATAGGTGTTGTCGATGGAGGGTTTTGCCTGTGACAGGTCGACAAAGAGAGACAGAGATGGGGAGAAAAGAGACAGATAACAAGAGAGGGGAGAGAGAGAGATCAGGGAGGAGAAAGGGAAGGAGGGAGAGTAAGATATAGGGAGATAGAGAGGGAAAGAGGGGAGGGAGATAAAGAGAGGGAGAGAGAGGGTGAGATGGAGAGGAAGAAGGAGAAAGGTGGCAAGAGAGAGATCATTAGAGAAAAGCTTCCCAATCTGAGGTTTGGGGCCTTATTTGGATGGAATAGAGCAGATCAACATCATTGTATTTCCATGTGTTAGGATACCAAGGTGAAGATGATTCCCCAGAGCACTGAGACATTCATCCTACCAAAGAATTTGCTGAAGCCGTCCAGCACATACACTATTAGGGTGCGCGCAAAGGTGATCTGTGAGCCCAATGACCCCAAATGTTACCGTGGACCCTGGAGTGACTGGAGCCTCCCTGTGCATCTGGACACTGCCCCAGGTACGTCAGAAATTCCTTCTGAAATCCAACCACCCTCTCATGGAACAGACCCTTCTGCCCATGATGCCTCGTTTAAACTAAAACAGCTGCTTCCATGTGATACGTATCCTCAGCCCCCCCCCCCCCCATCAATTCTCTACCTGTTCATGTGCAAGGGCGGAGCTGGTTGACAAGGGTCTTCGAAGATTGCTGCTGGTCGCATTAGCCCAAATGGCAACATCTGTGCCTCCAGCCAGAGTTCCAATCAGGCAGAGCACTGCCGGTTCATTTCGAGGACCTTGTCCATTATTTCTTGAATTGTACTTTAATGTCATCTAGTCCACCCTGATTCGGATATACTGAACGAGATCGGTCTGGTGCTTATTTCATTCAGCGTTGCACCTTGTTTATTCAGATGTGAAGATTTCCATTATCGCCACGTGTGTCCTGATTATGCTTTTCATCATTTTCATGCCGGTCACCGTCACGGCGATAAAACGGTAGGTCAATTGTTCTTCACAAGCAAGCGCTGTGGTTCTGGCTGCTGGTGTTTGTACAGTCGCTGCTTTTGTCAAATACTCCAGTGTTTTAGCTACAATGCTGTGGTCATTAGTATTTGTGAACCTAGATCAATAACATTTTGGAGAATGAAGTAGTAATTAAATGAAAAGAAGGAGAAAATTCAAAAAAGGTTCCCGTTCAGTGACTTATAATGCAACTAATAATATTGTCATTCAATGTAGAAAAATTTTATAAAACAATTTTGTTGTTGGTATTTATATAATATAAGAAATATTACATTTAAGCAATTTACACATTTTATTCTATATTTTACAATTATATATTTTAAAATATTGCTAATTTGGTGGGGGGGGGTGACACTATGAGTTACCACACTGGGTGCCACCAAGCCAAGTGAAGCCACTGCAGGACTTGCATGGTGAATAGCAGAAGCCCTGGTGAACGTTGTAGAATGGAGGCACCCAGGGGTACAGGAGCAGAATCAGGTTTTTTTTTGTCATAAACGTGCATCGTTTTGCGGCAGCAGTATTGTGCAGAATAAGGTGTCTAATATTCTGTCGCACTGTGTGCTCACGGAACTCGGGTGCCACCGTTTCTCAGCGCCAATTTGTTCTGTTCACTGCAGAAAGAAGAGATTGTGGTTGCAGAGTATTCCTGACCCAGCCAAGAGCCGGCTCTTCCACCCAGACAGACAGGTACATGGCTTGCCATGCTCTGGTGGACTTAGAGAAACATAGAAACATGGAAGATAGGACACGCGGGCTCTCGGATCTAATGTTGTGCCCTGAGCCACGTGCACAAGGCTCTCCCCTTTTCTTGCGGTCTTGGGTGGAGCAGTTCCCATCGCACTCAGTGCTGCACCCTGGCAGGCCCGCTTCATCTGTGGAGGGGTGTGGCTGATGGGCTTCTGAGGAATAGAGTCACCACTGAGCTTCCTTGGCGATGTTGCCCAAGGTGGGAAGAACCAGGGCAAGTCGGCATGGTGAGCATTACGACCAGCGTGGTTAGTGACAGCACCAGCGGAGGGGTTCAAGTTCCACACTGTCTGTAAGGAGTTTGCACGTTCCTCCGAGTGCTCCAGTTTCCTCCCACTCTGCAAAAACTTACCAAGATGTAGGTTAATGGGGTGTAAATTGGGCAGCATGGATTCATAGGGCCAAATTGGCCTGTAACAGTGCTCTCTGTCTAATTTTTTTTTAATATGTAGGTGTAATTGGGCAGCACAGCCTCAATGGGAAGGCCCTGTAACTGTGCTGTATGTCTACATTTAAATCGGAGGCGATGCTCGGTGATCTGTGAAACCACAGCCAGCAGATACCGCGCACCAGTGCTGATGGTTACCATTCAAATCAGTCTGATTCTCTCCCTTTCAGAAATCCCCATTCCCATTGGGAGAAGTGACTCTGGAAGAAGACAACATCTGCAAGTTGATTTCCACAGAATCAGGCGATGCCCTCCCTCAGGTCATCCCAAGGTAGGTCCTGGTTGGGTGTAGGCATCGGGCAGCCAGTACCCCTCTCCAAGAGGAGGCCACATGCTCAGCGTTGCAGACCAGAATCATTGATGGGAAATTTCACAAAGGTCAGGGTGACCTTGAGGTGCCTGTCACTTTAAGCTGCCGCCTTCTCCCTGTGTGAACAGAGAGATTCTGGAGAATCATGGATAGTAATGGTCAGTCAGAGAGGCCCTTTATCGAGATGGGCCCGTCTCTCTGACCTGTTTGTTGCTTCCTAGATTATCCTAACAAGGCCCAATATAAGCACAAGGAAAGAACTCTTCCACCTCCTTCTGGGCACATTGGAATTTAGTATCAAATCCCTCTGCTGTAGGGGATTCCATCTGTAATAATAGTTTCACCCTCTCTTCACACACACTGTCTGATCTGCTGGGAGTGAGTGTGGAGAGAGAGGAGACAGAGACAGAGAGAACAGGAGGGACGAAGGATAGAGGAAGGAGAGCGAGGGAGTGAGACAGGAGAGAGGAAGGGGAGCAAGGCAGTGAGACAGGAGAGAGAGAATCAGGAGAGAGAGAGGAAGGAGGTCCAGATAGAGATAGCGAGAGGAAGGCGAGAGAGATAGAGAGGGAGCAAAAGATCTCCCCCCCTTTACCCTTTTTTTATCTTTCTATCATATTTCCTCATTAAACTGTTAACTAAACAACAGTATAAGCATTTACATCAGGTTCACCTCACACAATGAAAAATAATCTCAACTTAAAATTAAAGCTTCTTCTCACTTTCCAAGTTACAATGAGAGGTGTCCCAACCCAAAAATTAACCTGTCTTTACGTTAAACAGGTGCTCTGACCGACATTTTCAGTTTTTATTTCCAAGGTAGAACCTGTGCAAGGGCCAAGCTGGAATTTATAGAGTTCATGGAACATGTTAAAAGTTCCCCAGATGCTTTGAAGCAGGAACGAGCAAGAAAAATGACAAAATGTACCACATGTGGTTGGGAATGGCCTTGTTTTTCTGATGGAAAGGTTCAGGGAGAGGTAAGGAACAAGAGAGTTGATGACATGCTGTCCAGAACTAGTACAAGGACAATTCATGTGGACCCACTTGTTCTGGCAAGAATTTCCAGAGAACACTCAGAAGAATTTCGTCTCATCCCAATCTTAGGATTGGGTCCAATCTTAGGACCTCTGGTCCTTTACTGTCCTAAGCATAATCGCACCCTCTCAATATTTTCCCCTGAAATATTGTTTTGACTAGAATGCATCTCATTCTAAACATCAGTGAGACTTGTTGTTCAACCAACAGTGCATGCCTTAAGGTTTATAGAATGTGACAGGTAACACATAGCAAAGAATTTCTACATCTTGTTGACTGTCTATTGTATTTCTCCGCAGGAAAAATGCCGAACACCAAAAGGATAAACAGAGGGAGTCTTCCCCTTCAGCGATCAATGACACCAAAGAAGAGAAAGTTTATCAGACCTTAAGTCTGGGAACAGAAGCATCCTCACTCTCTGGTCCAGAGCGTCCTGCCCTCCTGACATCACCAAGTGAACCGGCCAACTATAATGGTCCATATTTGTTCAATTTTCAAGATTCTTCTTTGATTCTGAGTACCTTTTCAGAATTAAAGGCAGCCCCCTGTCAAAATGTAAGTCATTTCCAGTGGGAGCCGGACACTCCTGGTTATGTGAAGTTCCCGCACATCCCCTGCGAGAGATTAATGGATCAGTGCAAACCTCAGCCAACGCCATCTTGGACTCCTGTCCTGAATGGTCCGGAGATACCAGGGGTGCCCGAATACTATCTTCATACAGACAGTCATGCAAAAGGGTCATTGGGTCAGGCTCCATTCCGCCATCTGGCTGATTCTGCTTTCAGCTGTGTTATGTCCACTCCACCTACTCCTGCTGCCCTGCTCCCTTCAGGCTATGTTCACGCAAAGGTAATGGATGGCTCAGGTTTGAGCAATACAAATCCAGTCTCTGGTCCAGGTGCAGCCGTTCGGCCATCAACATTATCCAGTCGCGGGATGGACCCGTCATTGGTGTTCGAGGATAGGGTTGGGAACATTCAAGGTGCAAACGCCCACCCCATCACCTGTAGCGGCTATGTCTTAAGTCCGCCCAGTGGGGAAGAGGCTCGCGTGGCCATAGCCCCTGCATACTCAAACTCCGTTGAGCCCCACAGCCTCTCAGCCAATCCTCAGCAAGGCATGAGACTCCAACCCTTCACACTGACGATAGACACTGACCTTGCCCTTTCCGAGCATCCAGTGGACCGTCAGATGCCCACAGTCATGAAGCCAGATCCTCCACCCACCAGCACTGTGAATGACGAGGCGCCTGATGTGATCCTGTACCAGCAAGGTGCCAAACCCATCCTCTTCCAACAACTTGGAGACTATTGCTTCCTTCCGGGGTCTAACCCGACTAAGAAGAGTGAATCCACAAAATGTAACCCCTCATCTCCCTCCATAAACTCTGAGCCTGCAACTCACCCCACTGACTTCCAGGGGAAAGCATTCCCACATCACCCATCTCTGAGCAGAGAGCCGGTCTCCTCCAACGTTGGATGAAAAGCATTTTTAAAAAAGAACAGCTTCAAACGAGAGGGTCTTCATCAGGGAGGGACTTTACAACTCCCCCTTTGCAAGTTTAAACTCCTTTTTACATAAGTGAAGTACCCAGCCATTCTAAACTCTGTCACAGTTGGTGTGGGAGCATGTGTGTGTCCCCGAAGGAGATGCTTTGCACCATACCAGTGTGCTATCCAGGTCACTGCCCAGGAAGTTTTGAGATTACAACTAGGACAACAATAAAGCCTCAAGAACACATTTCATTTCTTTAATCTTTCATTCTCAATGAGGACAACAGAAGATTGACTTGTGTCGCACTCACTCACTGTTAACTCTGGAATCCTTTTTACAAAATCCTTGCACAAGTTGTGACGATAAATTTATTCTAAGTCTGCAAATATTTAATTATTATATTGTTGGTTACAGATATAATCTATGTTTGGGGGAATCTCATTTTTACAGATGGAAAGGTTTGCACTGTTTGATAGCTATCACATTAAGTTTAATACTGTATTTTGCAAACTGCAGGAATATTATTCGTAAGAACAATTTATCCTATGTTGTACCATTTTCCAATAAATAATGGTTACCTCTGGTGACCATTGAGAATAAGCTGCCAACTTGTCCTTTCCGAACTAGTCCTTGAATTGTGGGGCGTGCTGTCAAAACGTAGATACCCCATGGCCTTAGAACGTAGAACACTACAGCGCAGTACAGGCCCTTCGGCCTTCAACAGTGTGCCGACCCATATTCCTGCCAAAAATAAATAAATAGCTAGACCCTTCCTACCCCATAACCCTCTATTTTTCTATCATCCATGTGTCTGTCTAAGAGTCTCTTAAACTCCCCTAATGTTGCAGCCTCCATCATCATCCTTGGCAAGGCATTCCAGACACCCATAACTCTCTGTGTGTAAAAGGGATGTCTCCCTAAACTATTCTCCATTTGCTTTGTAGAGCTATCCCCTGGTGTTTGCTATTTCTGCTGTGGGGAAAAGGCTCTGCCTGACTTCCTTATCTATACCTCTCAAAATCTTGTAGACCTCCATCAAGTCTCCTCTCATCCTTCTTCGTTCTAAAGAGAAAAGCCCCAGCTCCGCTAACCTTGCCTCATAAGACTTAACTTCCAATCCAGGCAACATCCTTCTTCTCTGCCCCCTCTCCATAGTTTCCACATCCTTCCTGTAGTGAGGTGACCAGAATCGAACGTAATACCTTTTTTTAAATCATTTTTTATTTTTCACACTGTGAACCATATCAACCAAAATATGTACAAACGTTTCTCATTAAATTTACACAGTGGCATTTTCTACCTTTTTTCCCCCTTTCCCTCCCTCCCTCCTTCCCACCCCCCTCCAAAACCCATAAATATTCAACATATACAATACAATAAAACCATAAAACAATATCTTCACACAAAGGAAAATAAACAAAGAAGATGCGTCATCTATTTGTTACACACTGAATCTAGTCATTTTGTCTTATTATCATTTTAGGGGATGGAGGTCCTAGGCAAGCTCTCTCTGTTATGTTTCATGTATGGTTCCCAAATTTGTTCAAACAATGTGACTTTATTTTTTAAATTATATGTTATTTTTTCCAATGGAATACATTTATTCATTTCCATGTACCATTGCTGTACTCTCAGGCTCTCTCCCATTTTCCAAGTTGACATTGTACATTTTTTTGCTACTGCTAAGGCTATCATAATGAATCTTTTTTGCACTTTATCCAATTTGAGGCCTAATTCATTACTTCTTATGTTACTTAAAAGAAAGATCTCTGGATTTTTTGGTATGTTATTTTTTGTGATTTTATTTAGTATCTGACTTAGTTCTTCCCAAAACGTATTCACTTTCTCACATGCCCAAGTTGCATGTAATGCCGTTCCCATTTCCTTCTTACAGCGAAAACATCTGTCCGATACTGTTGAATCCCATTTTTTAAAGTTTTGAGGAGTGATATATACCCTGTGTAACCAATTATACTGTATCATGCATAACCTTGTGTTTATTGTATTCTTCATAGTTCCAGAACATAACTTTTCCCAAACTTCATTTTTTATATTTATGTTTAGATCCTTTTCCCACTTCTGTTTAGGTTTATAGTTTATTTCATTTTCCTTATCTTGCAGCTTAATGTACATGTTCGTTATAAATCTTTTAATTATCATTGTGTCTGTAATCACATATTCAAAGCTGCTTCCTTCAGGTAATCTCAAGCTGTTTCCCAATTTATCCTTTAAATAAGCTTTCAGTTGGTGATGTGTAAACATTGTACCATGAGTTATTCCATATTTGTACTTCAACTGTTCAAATGTTAATAAATTATTACCCAAAAAACAGTTTTCTATTCTTTTGATTCCTTTTCTCTCCCATTCTCTAAAGAAAAGATTGTCTATTGTGAAAGATATTAGTGGATTTTGCATCAATAATAATTTTGGTATTTGATAATTTGTTTTTTCCTTTCTAAGTGGATATTCTTCCATGTATTAAGTAAATGATGCAGTACTGGTGAGTTTTTATATTGCACCAGCTTTTCATCCCACTTATAAAGTATATGATCCGGTACCTTCTCCCCTATTTTATTTAGTTCTATCTTAGTCCAATCTGGTTTTTCCCTTGTCTGGTAAAAATCTGATAAATACCTTAATTGTGCGGCTCTATAATAATTTCTAAAGTTTGGTAACTGCAAACCACCTTGTTATACCTCTCTGTTAATTTATCTAACGCTACCTTCGGTTTCCTCCCTTTCCACAAGAATTTCCTTATTATTCTCTTTAGGTTTATAGTTCATTTTTTTTAAATTCTGTTAAAGGAATTGGTAACGTTTGAAATAAGTATTGTATCCTTGGGAACACGTTCATTTGAATGCAGTTTACCCTCTCTATCAACGTTAGTGGTAATTCTTTCCAATGTTCTAAGTCTTCCTGCAATTTCTTTATTAGTGGCTGATAATTTAGTTTGTACAAGTGGCTTAAGTTATTATCTAACCTGATCACTAGGTATCGGATTGCTTGTGTTTGCCATTTAAATGGTGATTCTTTTTGGCATCACTTCACTTATATTTTAGTTTATCTTATACCCCAATATTTCTCCATATTCCCTCAATTTCTTATATAATTCTTTTATTGATATCTCTGGTTGTGTTAGGTATACTATGATGTCATCTGCAAGTAAGCTGATTTTATACTCCTTCTCCTTTATTTTTATCCCTTTTATTTTATTTTCTATTCTTATCAGTTCTTCCAAAGGTTCTATTGCTAAGGCAAACAATGAGTGGGGGGGGGGGGGGGGGGGGAATAATGGACATCCCTGTCTAGTTGACCTACTTAATTTAAATTGGTTCGATCCATATCCATTTACTGTCACCTTTGCCAATGGTCCATTATACAATGCTTTAATCCAATTTATATATCTTTCTGGTAGATTGAACTTCTGTAATACTTTAAATAAGTAGTTCCACTCTACTCTGTCAAAGGCTTTTTCTGCATCTAAAGCAATAGCCACTGTTGGTTTCTTATTTCCTTGAATTGCATGAATTAGATTAATAAGTTTACATACATTATCCGCTGTTTGTCTTTTCTTAATAAATCCAGTTTGATCTTGTTTTACTATTTTTGGTACACAATCGACCAACCTGTTTGCTAATAATTTCGCTATTATCTTATAGTCTTAGTTAAGTAGAGATATTGGTCTATATGATGCTGGTATTAGTGGATCCTTCCCCGTCTTTGGTATTACTGTAATTATTGCTGTCTTACATGAATCTGGCAAGTTTTGTGTTTCTTCTACCTGGTTCATTACTTCCAGGAGAGGGGGAATTAATTACTTTTTAAATGTTTTATAAAATTCTAATAGAAATCCATCCTCTCCTGGTGTTTTATTGTTCGGCAGCTTTTTTTAATATATCCTGTACTTCCTCTATTTCAAATGGTTTTATTAGTTTGTTTTGTTCCTCTTCTTGCAATTTTGGCAGTTCAATTTTAGCTAAAAATTCCTCTATTTTATCATCTTTCCTGTCGTTCTCAGTTTGGTACAATTGTTCATAAAATTCCTTAAAGTTTTCATTAATCTCTGTTGGGTTATATGTAATTTGTTTGTCCTTTTTCCTTGATGCCAATACAGTTCTTTTAGCTTGTTCCGTTTTAAATTGCCAGGCTAATATTTTGTGTGTTTTTTCTCCCAGTTCGTAATACTTTTGCTTTATTTTCATTATGTTCTTCTCCACCTTATACATTTGCAATGTTTCGTATTTTATTATTTTGTCCGCCAATTTTCTCTTTTTCGTTATATCATCCCTTTTTACTTGTTCCTTTTCTGTACTTACTATCTCCCTTTCCAACTGCTCTATTTCCCGATTGTAGTCCTTCTTCATCTTAGTGACATAACTTATTATCTGCCCTCTAATGAAGGCTTTCATTGCATCCCATAATATAAATTTGTCTTTCACTGATCCTGTGTTTATTTCAAAATATGTTTTAATTTGGCATTCAATAAACACCCTAAATTCCTGTCTTTTAAGTAGCATGGAGTTTAACCTCCATCTATATTTTCTTGGTGGGATGTCCTCCAGTTCTATTACTAATAACAGGGGTGAGTGATCAGATAGCAATCTAGCTTTATATTCAGTTTTCCTAACTCTCCCTTGAATATGGGCCGACAACAAAAAACATATCAATCCTTGAGTATGTTTTGTGCCTACTCGAATAATATGAGTATTCCTTCTCTCTTGGGTGTTGCTTCCTCCATATATCCATAAGTTTCATTTCCTGCATTGATTTAACCATAAATTTGGCTACTTTATTCTTTTTGCTTGTCTTTTGTCCAGTTTTATCCAACATTGGATCCAAATTAAGATTAAAATCCCCTCCTATCAATATATTTCCTTGTGTTTCTGCAATCTTCAAAAAAATATCCTGCATAAACTTTTGATCCTCCTCTTTAGGTGCGTATATATTGAGCAAATTCCAAAATTCTGAGTATATCTGATGCTTTATCATTACCTACCTCCCTGCCAGATCTATTATTTTCTCCTTTATTTTGATTGGTACATTTTTGTAAACTAGTATGGCTACACCTCTAGCTTTTGAATTATAGGATGCTGCCATTATGTGTCCTACCCAGTCTCTCTTTAGTTTGTTATGTTTCACTTCAGTTAGATGCGTTTCCTGCACAAATGATATATCTATTTTTCCCTTCTTCAATAAATTTAGTAGCCTCTTTTAATTTGATTATGTATTCCATTAATGTTTATAGTCATTAATATTTATAGTCATATAGTTCAACGTGGCCATCTTATATCTTGCTTACACCTCTTTTCCACCTCCTCGCCACCTCCATCCCCCTTTTTCATCTCTCAGTTTTCCCTTATTAAACTCAATGTACAACAATACATTTAAAATATAAAATACCCCAACAGTTCCCACACCTAATAATACCTTAACCCCAAATGCTCCCCCCTCTCTGAGTTTCCCCTTATCCCTTGCCGGGCAACCACAATTCCCCTTTTCATTTGGGTTGCGATCTTGCTCGCAAGCATCAACCGATTTTGCAGTGACGGTTATTCCCTCTCCCCCCAGCCCCCCCAGAAAACACTTTTTTTTAACACATATAACAAAGCTCTCTTTTTTCCCCTTACTTCTTTCCTTCCCTTCTCTTTTCCCTCTTTAGTTCTTTACATATACATTGTTTTTACATCTTTATATATACTTTATCACCATTCTTCATTCTTAATACATCTCTTCATCTCTCCTTCTATCCTGCAAATGTTCTGTGAATTTTTGCACTTCCTCTGGATCTGAGAACAGTCTGTTTTGCTCCCCGGGTATAAATATTTTAAGCACAGCTGGATGTCTTAACATGAATTTATAACCTTTTTTCCATAAAATTGATTTTTCTGTATTAAACTCCTTCCTCCTCTTTGAGTTCAAAACTTATGTCTGGGTAAAAAAATATTTTTTGACCCTTGTATTCTAATGGCTTATTATCTTCTCTAATTTTATTCCTGGCCCGCTCTCTTGTCGTATATCTCAAAAATTTTACTAAGATGGATCTTGGTTTTTGATGTCTCTATTGTTTTCGGAGCTAATACTCTGTGTGCCCTTTCTATTTCCATTTCTTCCTGCACTTCTGTCATTCCCAGGACCTTCGGGATCCATCCTTTTATAAATTCCTTCATGTCTGTGCTTTCTTCACCCTCCTTCAGGCCCACTATTTTTACGTTGTTTCGCCTACTAATATTTTCCAACATATCAATTTTCTGAGTTAACAACTCTGTGTCTCTAATTTTTTTGTCACTTTCTTCCAATTTTTCTCTTGTCATTCACTTCCATTTCTACAGCCGTTTCCCGGTCTTCCACACTCTCTACTCTTTTCCCTATTTCTGTCATAACCAGTTCTAACCTTTGCATTTTATCTTCTGCTCTTTTCATTTTCCTTTTAATTGCACTAAATTCTAATGACAACCATTCTTTTAGTGATGTCATTTGTTCTTCAAAAAAGACTATCTATATTCTGGTCACCAGTTTTACCTTTTATTTCTCTTTGTCCAACAGTTTTACCTTCTATTTCTCTGTGAAGATCTTGGTCTTCTTCCTCTTCTTCTGTGTCTGTATCTGTGTTTGTGTCTTCTTCTTCTCTTCTTTGTGTCTGTGTCTCTTCTGTTTTTCCTGATGAGCTGCTTGTATCTCTTTGTCGGGCCTCCTCTTGCTGGTCCTCTTGCTGTTGGTCCTTCCCTCCTGGGCTGCTTGTTTGTCGGGCCTCCTGTCGTTGATCCTCTTGTCGGTCACCCCTCCGTCTTTCTCCCTCGTCTGTTTCCTTGCTCCCTCCTCTGCCGCCTTCCTCATCTTCCAGCTGAGCGCCCTGGTGTCGAGCATCCCTCAACTGTTTGCGCTGTGGCTGCCCGCTCCTCTGCTGAGCCCCCCTCCCGTCGGTGTCCACTTTTTCTTTTGATTGCGCACTGCACACTTTTGTTTGGCTCCGAGAGCCATTTTTAAAGTCCACCAGTCGGAAGGTTGTGACTCCGCAGGGCAGGCACTAACCTCGGGGATTGGGTGCTCCTCCCAACCACAACTCCCTGTTCCTTCGTGCAGGTAAGACCTTCTTCTTTCTTCTCTGGCGACTTCTGTACTTTTTTTTCAGTTGTTTTTACTTTCTCCTTCTTGGGTGCCATCTCCTTACTCTTCTCTGTAATTTTATCTTGTATTTCTTATATTTTATTTTTGTTGTGCTTTGTCTTTTCCTAACTTTTTTCCTTTTTTTTGGAGAGGGCTGGTTTTCACGTGACTCCTCCCCGCAATACCCTTAAGTGAGGTCTCACCAGAGATTTGTAGAGTTGCAACGTGACTCTTGAACTCAATCTCCCGACTAATGAAACCCAACAACCCATTGGCCTTCTTAACTATCCTATCATTCTGCATGGCAACCTTGAGAGGTGCATGGATTTGGACTCCAAGCTCAGCCTTCTGGTTTGACATTCCAAAACCTCGGGGGTATTGTTCAGACCAGAGGTAGTGAAGAGAATTGAAAGCCGTAACATAAATGACTTGAAGAAGGCAGCAGAGAAGCTGGAATATGATCGGATAAAATACCTCAGAAAATGAATCAATGGTAGATGGTCAATTATGATTATCAGTTGTTCCCTGACATGAGCACCTCCTCCAGCCTGCAACACAATTACAAGCTAGGGTGTGATGATGGATGAGAGGTTATGAGGACATAGATAGGGTGGACAGACAGCACCTTTTTTCCCAGGCCAGAGGTCATCTGTTTAAGGTGGGTGAAGGAAAATTTATGCGAGGTGTCAGAAATAAGGTTTAAGCATGGAGAGTGGTGGGTGC
This sequence comes from Narcine bancroftii, assembly GCF_036971445.1. NCBI lineage: Eukaryota > Metazoa > Chordata > Chondrichthyes > Torpediniformes > Narcinidae > Narcine > Narcine bancroftii. The sequence continues at coordinate 60,825,909 of NC_091481.1, read as the reverse complement.
CTGGAATGCATTGCCGGGGGTGGTAGTGGAGGCTGGTACAAGACGGACATTGAAAGGATTTAGATAGGCACATGGATGCAATACAATTGGAGGGTTATGGGTGCAAGGGTGGGAAGGATTAGATCATTGTGGAGTAGGTTTACATCATGGGCTGAAGGGCCTGAAGTGCCGGAGACCTTCACTGGAGTCTCTCTCCCCTCCATCGACATGATCTACCGGGATCGCTGTCTCAAGAGGATGCACTAAATCATTGAGGTCCCCTTGAACACTGCACACAGCATCTTTCAGCTGCTCCCATTGGGGAAGAGATACAGGAGGATCAGAGCCAGCACCACCAGGCTGAGGAACGGCTTCTTCCCATGGGCAGTGAGAAAGGAACTGCTCACACTAACTATCCGAGACTCTCATATTCATGAAACAACATGTATTTATTTGTATATAGGAGATACTTGTCCTGCACATGTATTGTTTGTATGTGTGTTACGTCTGGTTGTGTGTCTGCATGTTTTGCACCAAGGACCGGAGAACGCTGCTTTGTGGGGTTGTACTTGTGCAATCAGATGAAAATAAACTTGACTGGGTTTGACAACATTTTGGGCTCAAGGTAATCAGGGGCTCAAGCCTGAAATGTTGGTTATGCATTTTTATCTTTGCTATATAATGTACTCTGTTTGACTGGATGAGATTTTCCAGCATTGTGTTTTTACTTCAATCACAGTGCCTGCAGACTTTCATGTTTTAGTCATCTATGTATTATAAATGAATCTTGACCTTGAAGATATTGTCCATTCAGACTTAAATATCACAGAGACAGGCCTTTTGTTACAGCCTATTGGTAGCACCGTTAGCACAATGCTAACCAGTGATCTGGGTTCGAATCCGGCGCTGGCTGTAAGGCGTTATCCTAGCGTCTGTGTGGTTTTCCTCCAGGTGCTCCAGTTTCTTCCCACGTTCCAAAGATAGGGGTGCCTATTACCGCGCTATGTCCCTAAATTTTAAAAAAAAATGATCTTTGCCAACCAAGCTTCCAATCTGAGCTGGTCCCAGTTGCCTGCATATCCCTGTAAACCTAGATGATTTCTTGCAGGGTGGCATTTGCATGGTCCGTGAGGAGTGGGGATAGTTGTGTTTCTATGCTGGTGGAACGTTTAATGTGAGAGATGGGTTGTTTCTGGGTTGACATTCCATGCTGTGCCTGATGAGGACAGTGTTGAGCTGTTAAACGACATCATTCACAAAGTCCTGGAGAATGAATCTCAACTCTAAACGTCGCCTGTCTCTGTTCTTCTACGGACACTGGCTGAACCTCTGAGTCCTCCCAACAGTGCCAGGATTCAACATTAATGCAGTTTAACTCTCTGTCCATTGGAACGGGTCATAGTCAGGATGAGTCAAGTTTATGGTCATCTGATTGCACAAGTACAACCTGACAAAACAGTGTTCTCCCGTCCTCGGTGCAAAACACACAGGCACACAACCAGACATAGCACACATACAGACAAGCAATACATATGCAGGACAAGTATTCTATATACAGATCAATAAATATTGTTTCATGAATATGAGAGTATCCGATAGTTTGTGTGTCCTGTGTGTGTCAGTCCATTCTCACTGTCTGGCAGTGCTGGCTCTGATCCTCCTGTATCTCTTTCCCCAATGGGAGCAGCTGAAAGATGCTGTGTGCAGGGTGGAAGAGGTCCTCAATGATTTTGCGCGCCCTGTTCAGGCAGCGATCCCGGTAGATCACATTGATGGTGGGAGTGGAGGGAGACTCCACTGATCCTTTCTGCTGCTCCTATGGTCCTGTGGATTGACCTCTGATCCATTTCTCTGCAGCAACCGTACCGCACTGTGATGCAGCCGATCAGGATGCTCTACAGGATGGAAACAGGCCATTCGGCCCAATGTGGGCCTGAGCCCTTCTTCAAGGTGTAAGTAAAAAGCAGGCATTAAAAGGCTGGGGAGCAGGGATGAAAGGGAAGAGGGAGGAGCACAGCCCAACAGACAAAGGGTGTTAATTGGTCATGGATAAGATGACAGGAAAGGTGAGAATTGATTGGGGGAGAGGTTCCTCAGCCACTTACTGTGCGTGTTTACAGCGTCTGCGGACTTCCATATTTCTGCCCTCTCCCTCCCTCCACCCCACCATAGCCTTAATAAAACTACTCCGACCAGGAAGCTTAATGTGCGACTGTGTACGCCACTTCAGTTTGTCCTATCGTAGCTATTCCCTTTGTTCTACATCTCCCCCATCTCTCCAACTGCAAACTAACTTGCATCTCCCTCTTTCCCAGTTCTGGTGAGGGTTCATGGGTGTCAAGTTTCACAAACAACCGCACGTCCTGTAATCTTGAGTGAAGCTGCAGGGACCCAGTTCATCAGGCAGCATCTGTGGAGAGAAATGGTCAGTGGACGTCTCGGTTGGGGACCCATGATCAAGACACAAATCTCCCCCCCCCTCCAAGTATTGGACCTAAAAAACTGACTGACCATTTCTCTCCGTCGACCCTGCCTGATCTACTACGTCCCTCTGGCTTCTTTGTTCACTCTCCTTCCACAGATACTGCCCAAACTACTTTCATTTCAGATCTGTGGCATTTTGTTCATTTTTAATCTCTCTTCAGCTTCCCTTGCCCCAAGCAGAGGAATTCCTGTCCAGGCTCAGGGCTAAAGCCCGTCCCTGCCTCACAGCGCCCTATCAGAAGAACTGGGGGTGTGGCCCAAAGCGCAAAGTATTTTTAAATTTAGCATGGTAACAGGCCCTTCCAGCCCACAAGCCTGTGCAGCCCAAATACCTCAATTGACCTACAACCCCCTGTAGGTTTTGAAAAGCAAGAGGAAACCAGAGCACCTTGAGGAAAACCTCGCAGACACGGGGATTACGTACAGCGCAGGATTTGAACCCAGGTTGCCGGCACTGAAATAGAATGGCCCTGACCACTGCATTAACCGTACCACCCCACATGGAGGACCTTGTTGGAATAGAGGAAGTCAAAGCTGAGCTGCTCAGGTGAGGGTCTTGAGTTGGCCCAGATGAAGACTTGCAAATTCAGGAGGAAATTATTTCCAGCTGCTGAAGAATCAGGAGATCTTTGTGTTTTATTACGCGTGATCATAAAGAAATCTTAAATTGTTGAACTGTGGCTAGCAGTCTATGAACCTTGCAACATTTCACTTGCGAATCTGTAGGGGTCATCTACTGCATCCCGTTGTGGTCTCCTCTACGTCGGATAGACTGAGGTGATCGCTTTGTTTGAGCACCTCAGCTCTGTCCGCCGCTGTAGCGTGGATCTCCTCGTGGCTACCCGTTTCAGTTCTCCATCCCATTCCCTTGCTGACATGTCTATCCATGGTCTCCTGTACGGCCAGACTGAGACCACCCGCGTATTGGAGGACCAACACCTCATCTTCCATCTGGGCATCCTCCAACCAGATGGCATTGACATTGACTTCTCTGGTTTCCCCCCTCCTATTTTCTTCCCTTGTCACCTTTCCCCTAGCTCTCTCACTCTCACTCTCACTCTCACTCTCACTCTCACTCTCACTCTCACTCTCACTCTCACTCTCACTCTCACTCACACTCTCTCTCTCTCTCCCTTTCTCCCCCCCCCCCTTTTCCCTCTGTCTCCTTTCACAGAGCCAAAATCAATTCTCACCTCTTCTCTCATCATATCCAATTAACACCTTCTGTCTGTTGGCCTGAACCCCTCCCCCTGCCAGTCTTCAGTTTTTATTCAGACATCTGCCTGTTTTTTTTTGTTGACACCTTGATGAAGGGCTCAGGCCTGAAACATCAGTAATATATCTTTATCTCCTATAGACGCAGTGAGACCGGCTAAGTTCCTCTGACACTTCGGTGTTTTTACTACAATCATGGGGTCTCAATAATAAAACTGAGTAAACTATTCCAGCATAAATGCTTTCATTAGTCAGGGGATTGAGATCAAGAGATGTGAGGTAAAACTACTGGTTGGACCACACTTGGAATTGTGGTCACTTCATTACAGGAAGAATATGGATGCTTTGGAGAGTGTGCAGAGGAGATTCACCAGGATTGGAAAATATGTCTTGTGAAGCAAGGACGAGTGAACAAAGGAAGAGAGGTGGCTTAATAGAGGCATGGAAGGTGAAGAGGGGCTTGGATAGGGTGGGCAGCCAGCATTTATTTCCTGGGCCAACAATAGCAGATACCAGAAGGCATCTCTTTAAGGTGAGGGGAGATGTCAGAGGGTTTTTTTTAATGCAGAGAGTGGTGGGTGCCTGGAATGCGTAGCTGGGCGTGGTGGTGGAGGCTGGTACAATAGGGACATTGAAAAGACTCTAAGATGAGTGCATGGATGCAACCAAAATGGAGGTAGGGAATGACTGTTACACAGGTCGGCACAACACCGTGACCCAAAGTAAAGTTCTATGTTATATATATTTATTTTATATTTTTTACAGACGTATGAGATTACTGTGTGGTGTGTGAGAAATGTATAATGTGTGTCTGTGCGTGTGTATGTTGTGGTCCAGACATATTCTGTTGTGCCTGGTTAGATGATAATGAACTTGATCAGCCAATGCATCTTTCAGGAGGCTGCGATAACTCGTGGGCAACCAAGGGTTTAGGTAATCACTGCCGTGATGTTGTAGGAAGTGGAAGCTGCCTCCCGCCCCTCAATCAGCACGGCATTATGAAGAAAGCTGAACCACAGTCTTTATAATCCATTCTTACATGCTACACCTCATTGTCGTCAAGGAGTCCGGCACTTCTCAGGCACACCACAAGGCCGACTCGCACGCTGCGCCTGACATCCTGTGGTACTCCATTCAGAACTCAGGCACTACTTTGTCGGGCTTTCACACACTCATCACCTGCTGCTAAGAGGGTTCCAGGAGGTGACTATGCATTTCTTCTTTTCTCTATTTAATTTTGTTGGCATTTCCAAAAGCTGGTGGCAGTGTCTCCATTGTGTGGGATGACAGTCAGATCCCAAGGGGACTGCAGTCATCAAAGTTGTCATTGCTGTTCGAGTGTTATTTATGGTTGTGTTAACGTTTACGGTTTGTACTGAGAACATACTGGTTCAGAGCTACAGGTTCAAGAACCTCTGAAGTCTTGCACTGGACTGATTTAATTATTGTGTGTGCACAATATATATATATATATATATATATACACACACGCACACACGCACACGCACACACACACACACACACACACGCACACACCCCTTGTATCCATCCCTCCTTGTAGGTATAATTGATTAGTGTTATGGTTAGCATAATGGTTAGGCCAATGGTTTATAGCGTCAGCGATCAGGACCAGGTTTTGAATCCTGCACTGTCTGTAAGGAGCTTCTCCCCGTGTCTGCGTGGATTTTCCCTGGGGGCTCCGGTTTCCTCCCACCGTTCAAAATGTACCTGGGGTTCTAGGTCAATTTGGTGTAATGGAGCAGCACGGTCTTGTGAGCTGTATGTCTAAATTAATATTTTTACATTTTTTTTTATTTAACTGTCGTAAAATCCCAATTGGTTCTGAACGAGGGAAGAAATTGGCATCCTTATCCAAGCAGGATTTGACTCTGGATCCAGAACTACGCCACTGACTACCAAGAGCGTAGCAGTTGGCACAAAACTATTGCAGCGCCAGAAGCCAGGGTTCCAATCCAGCGCTGTCTGCAAGGGATTGGGGCAGGGTGCCACGCAGCATCCATGGGAGGTAAAGAGTAGCCACTGTTTTGTTGAGGCGCGAGCAAAGAGCAGGCAGGTGCCTGGATTAAAAAAAGGTGAGGTGGGGTGGGGTGAGGTGAGGTGAAGAATGGGTGGGAGGAAGTGAACGGGGCAATGGTAAGAAGCTGTCGGTGGATATGGGCAGAAGAGGAGGAGAGGGGAAAAAACTGAGGTGATGGGGAGAGGGTAGCTCTCTAAATGGAGAGGGAGGGGGTAGGAAGCTGGAAGAAAGGAGACGGGATAGAGAAAGATGGGGGAGGGGGGGTAATGGAAACTGGTTAGTCCCATCTGGTTGGAGAGTGCCCAAATCGAATAATAGATCTGTAAGGAGTTTGTACGTTCTCCCCATCACCTCAACCCCTTAAATCCTCTTTCGAGTGTTTCCAGCAATTCTCGTAGCATCTGCACATATTTCAAGGCAAAAATTCCTGTCGAATGATCTTTTATTTGTTGCTGAATGCCTGCTTGAACAGTAAATACGTTACATCAGCAAGTTCCCCCGATCCCTCCTTCTCAATTCATCCTGAACGGAGATTGAATAGGGTTATATCAGATTATGAGAGGCATAGACAGGGTAGATAGCCGTTGGACTTTATTTTTTTTGATAATGAGAAAAGTACTCCCTCTCCCACAGGGTGTCCCACTCAAGGGACACTTCTGTCGTGACAGGCAGGACTTTGCTCTGGGACAGCAGGACACTGCAAACAATTCCTTCTGGGTGTACCCATCCACCCACAGACTGCCATAGACCCGCCCAGGTTGGCAGAGCAGCTCATGTGGATTGAAGAGGATGGGGGTCAGGTTCACAATGATAAATAAACATTTAGCAAAGAACAAACATAGACCGCTGACATCTTGTGAGGTTATCCTTTGAGATTTCAACATATATTGGGCAGTGGGAGTGTGTTCGCTTGTTCGCAGTGGGAGTTCTGATAACTTGGTTTGTTCGACCAGCGGGTCTTAGATTGAGTGGTATGGTTCCAGCAGAGAGAGAGAGAGAGAGAGAGAGAGAGAGAGAGAGCGCAAGTGTGTGTGACCATACACACATACACATATTTCTATTAGCATATATAGTGTATGTGTGCAAGTATCTTTGAGTGTATGCCTGTTTTGTGTGAGGGTTTCATGAATGTGTGTGTGTGTGCGCGCGTACATGGATGTGCACGCGTGTGCGGGGGTAAGCTAACTGCAATTGCATACAAGTTACCATAGATCTTGACAGAATGCGGTTCTGCCAGAGGAAGTGGTGGAGGCAGATAGAATGACAATATTGGGATGGGTCTTGGATGAAAGAGGCGGAGAGGGATACAGGCAACACAGAGCGCTCAGTCAGGAAGGGACAAAGGACCTGCTTCTATGTTATAATTCTCACCTCAAAGTCTCATGTCAACATCAGTCCCAAAATGTGACCTCCCCACAGGCTTTGATTTCCCTCTTTGCTGGGTGCATGCGGTCCAAAAAAAAAAGTTGCGGATCCTAAATATCCAAGATAGAAACAAAATGGTAAGAACACTCGGCAGATCAGGTAGTATGTGTGGAGCGAGAAACGGTGTCAATATATCACCGTAACATTTCAGGTGTTGTCAATATCTCTGCCTCACTGGTCCCACCGGTTTGTAACCCACCAACTTCAGTTACTCCCTCTTGTTGCTTCAGTCCTTGATGTATTTAAAACTAAAGGAAACATTTTTTCCCTTTTCTATCCTGTCCTTATTCTGTCTCCCATTTCTGCCACTCTCTCTCTCTCTCTCTCTCTCTCACACACACACACATTCTCCCCTTCTCCCTCTCATTCTCTCCCTCCCTCTCTCTCACTCTATATTTCTTTCTCTATCTATCTCTTCCTTTCTTGCCTGTCTCTCTCTCTGTCCCTGTCTCCCTCTCTCCATCTCATTCTTCCTTTCACTCTCGTCTCTTTCCCTCCCTCTCCCCCTCTCTCTCTTTCTCCCTTTCTCTTCCCTCTCCCTCACCCACTCTCTCTCCCCTGTCTGACTCTCACCTCTCTCGCTCTCTCTCACTCACTCCCTGACCCTCTTTCTCCCTCTCCAACACTCCTATCATCTCTCTCTCACACACACACCTTAACACTTTCCCTCTCTCTCCCTCCTTCTCCATCAATCCCTATCCCTCTCCTCCTCTTGGTCTTTGTCTCTCTCACCCTGTCTCTCTCCTATCTCTTTCTCCCTCTCTCCCCCCTCATTTCCACCCTCCCTCTCTCCCTCTCTCTCTCCCCTTTCTATCAATCTCCTTCTCTCCCTCCCCCTCTCTCTTTCTTACCTTTCTCCTTTCTCTCTCTCCCTCTTTCTCCTTCCCAATCTCTCTTTTTTCTCTCTCCCTTTCTCTTTCACTCTTTTGTTCTCTTCCTCCCACCCTCTCTCTCTCCCTCACCCTCTCCCCCTTTCTCTTCCTCCCATTCTCTTCCTCTCTCCTCCCCTCTCTCCCTGTCCCTCTTCCTGCCTCTCTCTCCCACCTTCTCTCTTTCTTTCTCCCTCCCTCCCTCTCTCTCTCCCTCACTATGCAATGTTATCTTTCTCTCGCATTATAACCCTGTGCACAGGAGCAGGAGACCATTCTGCCCCTTCAAACCTGTACCATCACTGAATTAGATCACAGCTGACCCAACTGTAACCTCAGCTCCAGATTCTCGCACAACCCCCAGCCTCACACCCCCCCCCCCCCCCCCCACCAGTAACACTCACCCCTTGCTTATCAGGGATCTGCCATTCATTTTCCTTCTCTATGAGTTGTCACTCAAATCCAATCATATCCCATTGGTGTAGTTAGGAGATTGTGGTCCTGCCTTTCCCCAGACTTTCCAACCTTTCCCCACCCCCCTCCCCCCAAGGGAAATCTAGTCAGATATTGATTGGCCTGAAACTTCCAATTAATCCGCATGAGACATTTGCCTGCAGATTTTGGCTGACAAAGCAAACTGAAACTGACAAAATAATATGTAGTCTGTGAAATACTAAAATATAGTTGTAAAAAGCCCCATTGTGAGCAACTGAAACCACAACACATGTGCTGATCAACCATAATACACACCAGAAGATCTGGTAAATTAGTAATTTTCTTCTAAATTAAATGGTGTGTTTTTTTTAGCAGTTTGTTGACTGCATGTCATTCTGACCCAGTTTGCTGTCTCAGTTGCCAGAGTCCTGACATTTTCCTGAAGGCAAATTCGATGAAGCCTTTTCTATTGGATACACCTTTAGAACAAAAGCAGTGGCTTTCGGGTGGGTGTCTGGCCTGTCCACTTCATACGTCGTATCATGTAGAGTCTTCTGTTCAATTGGGCCGACTGCTCCCTGCTGGTGCCCCACCCTTTCGTCCCTCACCTAACCCTTGTGCCCCCCAGCAGTGGTACTCTCTCTCAACTCAGTGTAGGGTAAAGACCTCACAGAAAGTCTGGAGCAGCACTTCAGGAGGGCAGCTGCTCCATGGATAAGATGTCTCCCAATCAATGTATGATCTCCTCCGTCTGCGGGTCCAATTGATTGCCCTGTACACCAGACACACAAAATTCCTCGAAACACCAAAGTCTGCAGATGCTGAAATGCTGGAGGAAGTCAGCCAGTCTCACAGCATCCATAGGAGGAAACAATATTAATATCTGGGGAGAATTTATAAGATTTAGAGTAGGTCACATACATACACACATTTTAAAACAGATCTTATTTGAAAGACTGAAGAATTCACATTGCAAGATCTCTTGGAGAATGGGAAGCACCTTTCACAAGTAGGTGTTAATTGAACTGACATCATAAGCACTTGTCCATTGTCTTCCTGGAGTCATGCTCTCTATCAGTACCCTTTCTGCAAAGTGCTCACAGAAAGGTCAATTCTGGATTGTTTACCTAAGATAACAACTTGACAAAAAGAAAGAACTCCTGTTGTTTGCTGGAGAAGGTTGGGCTTTTGCAAGACATGAGACATATGCTCTCTTTGGAGTTTCAGTTGGAAAAGAGAGAGAGTTGAGTTAACAGCTCAGTCAGTCAGTCGGTCAGTGTGTGGGGCATTGACAAGTAACTGAAAAGTGCAATCCAGGGAAAATGGTTTGAAACTGATGAAAGCAAGTTCCAGAGCAGTAGATGGTTGGAAGTGCTATCTGTCTGATGTTTCTCTTGAAATAGAGGAAGGAATGGAATTCTATGGTAGCTTGAAGAAAGGGGTTACCATCTAGAAGACCCTGATCCTATTTTCATGTTTGAAGTTGATTAAAAATAACTTTTGTTTTGAAAGCCACTTGTCTGAGGCCTTCTTCAAGATAGAAGCTAAAAATGTAGACAGGTATCTCAAAAAAGACTGAGAGACAAAGGTGGAAGAATGGGAGGGGAAGGAATCCAGACCAACAACTAGGTGGCCACCCATTTCAATTCCCCATCCCATTTCCCTTGCTGACATGTCTGTCCCATGGTCCCATGCACTGCCAGACTGAAACCACTAGCAAATTGGAGGAACAACACCCCATCTTCCATCCAGGCACCCTCCAACCGGATGGCATTAACAGCGACTTCCCAGGTTTCCGTTGAACAAGCCTCCTTTTCTTTTCCCCTCCGTCGCCTTTCCCCAGTGCTCTCTTTCTCTCTCTCTCTCCCCTCTCTTTTCCCTCTGTCTCCTTTCACAGAGCCAAAATTAATTCTCACCTCTCCTCTTAACATATCCACTTAACACTTTTTGTTGGCCTGGACTCTCTTCCCCTTTACTCAGACGCCTTCCTGGTTTTTTTTTTGCTTGTACCTTGAAGAAGGGCTCAGGCCCGAAACATCGATAATATATCTTTACCTCCTAGGAACGCTGCAAGACCAGCTGAGTTCCTCCAGCATTCACTGTGCTTCACTAAACTCAGCAGGTTACACAACATCTCTAGGAAGGAAAGGGATGTAACCAATGTTGAGGGCCTGAGCCTTGAACCTTGATGAAGGAGTATGATCCTTATTCCACCACAATATGTTGACGAAGGGCCCAGGCCCAAAAGGTTGGTTGCCCTTTGCTTCCTCTGGGCGCTGCATGACCTGCTGAGTTTCACCAGCATTTTTGTGCATTGCACTGCAATCACAGCATTCTGCAGTAAAACACAAATGACTGGAGATGCTGTGGTTGAAGTAAAAGCATGACAATGAGCAAAGATAAAGATACACAAGCAACATTTCAGGCTTGAACCCATCATCAAGGATGAATCGCAGCATCTCCTGTTTAAAGCCAACATCCAGGCCTTGGGCACGTGCAAAGCCACTTTCCCTGCATGTCAGTGGTGGTGCTCTGCTGGCTAGAGGTTCCCGCGAGCATCCTGAGATCATGGGGGGGGGGGGGGCTATATAAATGCAACTTCCTCCCGTTGCTGATCTGCCCTCCCACCGCCTCTCTCACTCTCTGGGTTAGAAGTGTGGTGTGCTGTCGTACAGAAAACAGACACAAGACTTAAAGACTGATCAACAGGCTTTATTCCACTTAAAGTCCCTGCTGCAGTTGGCTGTGGTTAGCTGTGCTGGCTCCGTGTGACTGACCTCGAGGGGCTGGATGTGGCTTATATCCCGGGGGATGATTGACAGCTGACCGGGTGGGCTTGATCCATTCAGGTGAGCTGATTGATTGCCGGCCAGGTGTTGTCTTGTCCTCCAGTGCTCTTCCTGCAGGAACACAGGTCACCCCCTGTAGTAGGCTGGTAGTGTATCACCACAAGAAGCTTCTCCCAAATTCACTTATGGGAAAGGGTTTGGATTTCTTCCTTTAATACACCGGCATTCCCACTTGACTAACATCTTTCATTAAGGCATTTCCTTAAGCAACACTCCTCTTCTAAAGAAAGGGCTCCATCTTTGATAAGTAAAACCTCTCTTCTCTCCCTCTTTCATTCTTTCACACTTTCTCTCTCTTTCTATCTTTGTTTCTTTTTCTCCCTCTTTAATTTTCTCTCTCTCTCTCTCTCTCTCTCTCTCTCTCTCTCTCTCTCTCTCTCCCTCTCTCCGAGGGGAGAAGACAACAGGGGATGCAGGGAAAGTTTGAAAGTGTGAACAGGAGCAGGGAAAGGACAGATAGCAACAGTGGAACTGAATTGGGGCAAGGCGTTCCCTAAAATTGGAAACTTAATTGTGGGTGCCATTGGGCTTTAGGATACTCTGGTGCTCAGCAGTTTCTTGGAGACCAGGGATGGGACTAGCCTGGACCTGGCGGCAGTCTGCAGGGGTAAGAAAGGTGGGGCGCGAAGGGATGGGTAGGGAGGCAGAAGAGCTTCCCCCCCCCCCCCCCCCGAGACTCTGGACCACAGAGCAAGCTCACAGTCTCTCAGCAGATGGTGAGTTTGAGAGCCCACCCCATTCCTATTGTTCTCTGGATTCAGATGTCTAAGAAAAGGTCGCAGAACTCGATCATCACATCCACTTAAAGGGATCAAACCTTTCTGAGTGGAAATTGCTCTGCGATTCTCTAACAGTATTAGCCACATCCTCCCCCAAATTACGTAAATTCTGACGCAGTCAATTACTAGTTCCCTAAAATATGTGAATACAAAATACTCAGTAGTGAAGGACAATGGAATATATGCCTCAGTGTTTCAACCACAGGTTCCACTGGAAATCAGATTGTCCTCTTATAAATCAATTCTAACCTTTGCTCTCTCTCTCTCTCTCTCTCCTCTGATCATATCCAATTCACACCTCATAACAACACACAGAAATACTGGAGGAATTCAGCAGGTCTCGTATTGTCCATGGGGCTAAAGACACATTCCTGACGTTCTTTGAAGAAGGGCTCAGGCCCTAAACTTCGGTGATATATCTTTACCTCCTATGGACACCATGAAACCGGCTGAGCTCCTCCAGCATTTCTGTGCTTTAACCTCATTGCCACCCTTTGGGAAGGAATCATTTCTCTTACTGTAAGGGATGCCGGGAGACACTAACGGTGACTCTTTGTCTGTGATCTGGTAGGCAGAAGGCAATTTATTGTAATATTACATGTTCTGTGCTACTAGGGTGACACAGTTGCTATAGCGGTTAGCGCAATGGCTTTACAGCGCCAGCGATTGGGACAGGACCGGGATTCAAATCCCGCGCTGACTGTAAGGGATTTGTAAGCTCTCCACGTGTCTGCGTGGGTTTTTTTCCTTCCACCATTCAAAATATATCAGGGGTGTAGGTTAGCGGGGTGTAATTTGGGCGGCATGGGCCAAAATTGCCTGTTACCATGCTGTAGGTCTAAAATTGTTTAAATTAAAATTAGATGACAAAATAAAAGGAACGTTTAATATTGAATGAGCAGAAGCTTAAAGATGTTTTTCACAGAGACACCACACAGTCTTCAACTTCACACCCTGGTCGGTTCCCTGAAAAGGACCTACTTTGTAACAGGAGCACCATATAGATGAGATTCCCAACTGTGCTCAATTCTTCGGCTCGTCTCCTGGAAGCAAACCAGCTTAACGAGAAAGAACGTCTTGAAAGGAATCGATCAGGTAAATACTTTAGTGAGTCTTTTGCCTGGAGTAGGGGAATCGGTAACCAGAGGTTTGTTGGGGAGGGGGGGGGCAGGGGGGGTAGAAATTTAACAGGAACCTGAGAGGTAACTTCTTTACACAGAGGGTGGTGGATGTATGGAATGCTCTGCTGGAGGCAGGTTGAGGCAGGTGCCACTGCAATGTTTAATGAGCCTTTGGACGGATACTTGGATTGTATGGGTTACGGCCTTTTATTGGCTATGGCCACCACCCCCCCGCCAGGACTTTAGACTTAGGCATTTGGCCTATGAGCCCGTGCTACCCAATTACACACAATTAACCGACAGCCCCTGTACACTTTGGAAGGGTGGGAGGAAACCCACGCAGACGCGGGGAGAACCTTCAAACTCCTTATGGACAGTGCCAGCCCCGAACCCGGGTCGCTGGCACTGTGACAGCTCTGATAACCCACTACACTAACCATGATCAAAGTTTATGGGCGCCCCCCCCCCCCCCCCACTTCTATGTGAAGGAGTCAGGTTTTGGTTTCTTCCACCCTTCTACCGACCACATGAAAATAAAACATTAAGAAATATTTCATGAAGTGAAAAAAAGACAAGACTTCAATTTAAATGTGCTGTGGCCCCCGGTGGGGCTGTAGGGCCCCCATTGAGAATGGCTGGTGGGACCAGGGTGGGTGGGACGCGCTGCCCAGCATTAGGAGAATGGTCCAAGTGACCTGTTTCCACACTGCATGGCTCTAAAGAGAACGGGACAGTAATGGACCATACCCTGAGGAAGGCCTCAGGCCCAAAACATCGGTAATGCATCTTAACCTCCTATGGACGCCGCGAGACTGGCTGAGGTTCCTCCAACACATACTGTGTTTTTAGGTCTGTAACTGTGCCACTTTCTCAGCTCCAACGAGTATTTTTATCAGTTAAAATTTCTCACGCTTGTTTCAGATTCAGAATTTATCGTCATGAGATTTGTTGTTTTGCTATAAATTAATGAAAAAAGAAGAGAAAGTGAGACAGTGTCTGTGGTTCATTGTCCATTCAATCTGATGGCAGGGGTTGAAGAAGCCGCTAGCTGCTCGTCTTCAGGCTCCTGCATGTCCTTCTTCGATGGTAGCAGAGTGAAGAGGGCATGGCCTGGGCGGTGAGAATAGAGGCGGCCCTCTTGAGACACTGCCTCTTGCTGATGTCCTTAATGGTGCTTCACAAACGTGGGCATCACAGAGGCATCTGCAAGGGCCTAGTGAGTCACTTTCTACAACCAGTCTTCTGGGTTGAGGTTATTCTCATTCCACATAGACCAGGATTCCCCTCTCACCTCCCCCCCACCTCCCCACCCCACTCTCCTTCACCATTCCATATGAACCTTGCCCGTGGAAGTCTTGCAACCGCTGCCTCCCTCATTCAATCCTGACCTCCGGGTGCTGCCGGTGTGGAGTTTGCGCATAGCTCTCATGCGTTTTGAGCTCCAGCTTGCTCCCACCTCCCATAGGTAAGTTAATTGCTGCAAATAAGGTGAATGATCCAGTGATCATTGGGGGATCAGAGGTGGAGGAGATGAGCAAATTTAAGGACTTGGGAGTCACTATCTCAGAGGATCTTTCCTGGACCCAGCACGCCACTGGCATCATGAAGAATGTGCCTCAACTTCCTCAGAAGTTTGTGGAGGTTTGGAATGGCATCGGAAACGCAGGGAAATTTCTGTAGAGGTGTGGTGGAAAATGTGCCAACCGGCTGCATCACAGTCTGGTATGGGATCGCCCTGAGCGTAAAGCCCCACAAAAGGTAATGGGCTCAGGACATCACAGGCAAAACCCTCCCTGTCCCATTGGTGGGGGAGACCAGCCTCAAAATTCAGGGTCGTAAATGAGAAGGAACTGCTTTTCCCAGAGGGTGGTGAATCTGTGGAATTCACTCCCGTTTATCAGTGGAGCCAACCTCAGTAAATATATTTAAGACAAGGTTGGATAGAATTTTTACATTGTACGGGAATAAAGGGGGGAAAAGACAAGTAGGTGGAGATGAGCCCATCATCAGATCAGCCATGATCTCATTGAATGGTGGACCAGGTTCGATGGGCCGGATGGCCGCCTCCTGCTCCTATTTCTTATGTTCTTCTGTAAGACTGCGAAACAGGAGCAGGAGGCAACCATCTGGCCTGTTGAACCTGCTCCACCATTCAATCAGGTCGTGCTTTCTGCCATCTTCTTGACTGACTGGGCCACTGAGGCGAGAGAAACCACAGGGAAACAGGGGCCGCTGGTTTCTCCAATACCTAGAGCCAGGCCCGCGATCAGCCATTGGATGACCTGGCCTCAGGAAGAAGGGGTCGCTCTCCTCTCCGCTGCCGGCTCCCTGGGAACGCAGTTGGGCAGCACGGTCTCACAGGTGGCAGGCTAACCGTGCTCAGATACGAGGGTCATCAGCAAAACTAGGGCCTGTGGTTACACCCATTGTGCAAGCAACGAAAAGGTCGCCTACCCACAGCTACTGGGGAAGGTCAGCTTGGCACGCTGTCTGCAGTCTGCAAACTTAACGCTGTAACATTCTCAAGAATAAATGTTCCATGACAGCATGTGCACTTCAAGGGAAGAGGCTCGTCAACGTGACTGCTGTTTTTTAACCCTCCCAGCTTTATCTTCACCATTCTCCCCAACTGTTTACAGTTCACTTATTTGTTTACGCTGTTTACAGTTTATTTTTCGTACCACCAATTGGTGGTAATTCTGCCTGTCCCACAGGAAAAAGGAATCGTAGGGTTGTATGTGATGTCATGTGTTGTCATACAGCATCGCAATAGGGCCATCTTGAGCCCATATCACCCAATTAACCTACAACCCTCGGTACATTTTGAATGGTGGGCGGAACCCAGAGGCAACCCCACGCCGTCACGGGGAGAACGTACAAACTCCTTACAGACAGCGCAGGATTCGAATCCCGGTAAACCCACGCCGTCACGGGGAGAACGTACAAACTCCTTACAGACAGCGCAGGATTTGAACCCCGGTAAACCCACGCCATCACGGGGAGAACATACAAACTCCTTACAGACAGCGCAGGATTCAAACCCCGGTAAACCCACGCCGTCACGGGGAGAACGTACAAACTCCTTACAGACAGCGCAAGATTCGAACCCCGGTAAACCCACGCCGTCACGGGGAGAACGTACAAACTCCTTACAGACAGCGCAGGATTCGAACCCCGGTAAACCCACGCCGTCACGGGGAGAACGTACAAACTCCTTACAGACAGCACAGGATTCGAACCCCGGTAAACCCACGCCATCACGGTGAGAACGTACAAACTCCTTACAGACAGCGCAGGATTCGAACCCCGGAAAACCCACGCCGTCACGGGAAGAACGTACAAACTCCTTACAGACAGCACAGGATTCAAACCCCGGTCGCTGGCGACTGCGCTAGCTGCCACGCCAACCATGCTGCCCTATGCTCAGAGCTCCTGAGAGATCTCAGAGTCAGAGGCTCCGCCAATATGGGGAGTTGCTGCTCCGCACAGCAAGATCCCACTCAGAGCAATCAGGGTATATTTTACTTTAATGACACAGCGCCCTTCCGGCCTATATGTTGCCCAATTCACCGACCAACCAAGCGTGCTTTTGAGGGTGGGAGGAATCCGGAATACCCAAAGAAATAGTAAAGCAGAGAAATCTACAGAGGATGGGGTCGAGGGCAATGCACAAACGTGCTGTAGAAACTCAGCAGGTCATGCGGCGTTCACGGAATATAACCAATGTCTCGGCAGGATATTCCAATGCAGGTCATGGGGAGAACGCCTCAACTCCTTACAAACCGCAGCGGATTCAAATGCAAGCCTCTGGCCCTGGGCTGAATCTAATTGTTTCATGTCACACGTGGATGAGACGCAATGAAAAGCTCATTTTGGCAGCTTGGATAGAGTCATCAAGTTCCACACCCGTTAGGAAATATTCACAAACTCCAGCAACAAGATCAATCACCAACAGTGGGAGGTTTTAAGCTTTTTGTTGAAGGCAACACAGTGTCACTCTATATGAGACTCTTCTTCTTTGGCTTGGCTTCGCGGACGAAGATTTATGGAGGGGGTAAAAGTCCACGTCAGCTGCAGGCTCGTTTGTGGCTGACAAGTCCGATGCGGAACAGGCAGACACGGTTGCAGCGGCTGCAGGGGAAAATTGGTTGGTTGGGGTTGGGTGTTGGGTTTTTCCTCCTTTGCCTTTTGTCAGTGAAGTGGGCTCTGCGGTCTTCTTCAAAGGAGGTTTCTGCCCGCCAAACTGTGAGGCGCCAAGATGCACGGTTTGAGGCGATATCAGCCCACTGGCGGTGGTCAATGTGGCAGGCACCAAGAGATTTCTTTAGGCAGTCCTTGTACCTTTTCTTTGGTGCACCTCTGTCACGGTAGCCAGTGGAGAGCTCGCCATATAACACGATCTTGGGAAGGCGATGGTCCTCCATTCTGGAGACGTGACCCACCCAGCACAGCTGGATCTTCAGCAGCGTGGACTCGATGCTGTCGACCTCTGCCATCTCGAGTACTTCGACGTTAGGGATGAAAGCGCTCCAATGGATGTTGAGGATGGAGCGGAGACAACGCTGGTGGAAGCGTTCTAGGAGCCGTAGGTGATGCCGGTAGAGGACCCATGATTCAGAGCCAAACAGGAGTGTGGGTATGACAATGGCTCTGTATACGCTTATCTTTGTGAGGTTTTTCAGTTGGTTGTTTTTCCAGACTCTTTTGTGTAGTCTTCCAAAGGCGCTATTTGCCTTGGCGAGTCTGTTGTCTATCTCATTGTCGATCCTTGCATCTGATGAAATGGTGCAGCCGAGATAGGTAAACTGATTGACCGTTTTGAGTTTTGTGTGCCCGATGGAGATGTGGGGGGGCTGGTAGTCATGGTGGGGAGCTGGCTGATGGAGGACCTCAGTTTTCTTCAGGCTGACTTCCAGGCCAAACATTTTGGCAGTTTCCGCAAAGCAGGACGTCAAGCGCTGAAGAGCTGGCTCTGAATGTTTGGCCTGGAAGTCAGCCTGAAGAAAACTGAGGTCCTCCATCAGCCAGCTCCCCACCATGACTACCAGCCCCCCCACATCTCCATCGGGCACACAAAACTCAAAACGGTCAACCAGTTTACCTATCTCGGCTGCACCATTTCATCAGATGCAAGGATCGACAATGAGATAGACAACAGACTCGCCAAGGCAAATAGCGCCTTTGGAAGACTACACAAAAGAGTCTGGAAAAACAACCAACTGAAAAACCTCACAAAGATAAGCGTATACAGAGCCGTTGTCATACCCACACTCCTGTTCGGCTCCGAATCATGGGTCCTCTACTGGCATCACCTACGGCTCCTAGAACGCTTCCACCAGCGTTGTCTCCGCTCCATCCTCAACATCCATTGGAGCGCTTTCATCCCAACGTCGAAGTACCTTTTCTATACAACCTCTATATGGCGATTTAAGCTGGAGTAGAGAGGATTTGACAGGGGAATATCAGACTGAAACGTTAACCCTGTTCCCTTTCCTAATGTGGTAGCCTTTCTATTTTAGATTTCGAGCACGTGCAGTTTTTATTTGATTTAGATGAGGGAGAGAGAGAGAGAGAAAGAGGGAGAGTGTGTGTGTGAGAGAGAGACTTCCAACCCAACTGCTGTCTGCTTTTCAGAGCTTTGATCTGTCAGGTTGGTTTATAAAATGTAGCACAAGAACCACAGAACTCTTCTGCACCATCCCCACTGCCCCACATTAACCCTACTGTCCCACAATAACCCCACTGTCCCCACAACATCCCCATTGCCCCATATTAACCCCACTGTCCCACACCAACCCCACTGTCCCGCACTAACCCCACTGCCCCACATTAACCCCACTGCCCCACCCTGTCCTCACCGCCCTACACTATCCCCACTGTCCTACACCATTCCCACTGAACTACACCAACCCCACTGTCCCGCACTAACCCCACTGCCCCACTTTAACCCCACTGCCCCACCCTGTCCTCACCGCCCTACACTATCCCCACTGTCCTACACCATTCCCACTGAACTACACCAACCCCACTGTCCCGCACTAACCCCACTGCCCCACTTTAACCCCACTGCCCCACCCTGTCCTCACCGCCCTACACTATCCCCACTGTCCTACACCATTCCCACTGAACTACACTATCCCCACTCTCCTGCACTAACCCCACTGTCCTGCACTAACCCCACTGTCCTGCACTAACCCCACTGCCCTGCCCTAACCCCAGTGCCCTGCCCTAACCCCACTGCCCTGCATTAACCCAGTGTCCGTACTATCCTCTCTGTCCTGCATTGACCCCTCAGAATAGATCTATCTATTTTTTGAATGGTTTCAGTGTCTGAGTCTGACAATTATTTTCCAGTGTTCTCTATATGCCAACAGTGTCTTCACTCTAAGGTAACTCAGTGGCTTCAACCACTGGTGTACCCTGATACTATGAAACGTCTGGTGAAATACTCGACTTCTCTCTATTCTCTGCAAACGAGTCAGACCTGATAAAGGCCAACCACTTCCTGCTTATTTATAAAGCACCGTATTTAGGTTATGAATCGTTGGTGTTAGTGTACAAGGCCCAACACCTCAACATGGAGATATCAGATAACGTTCAGTATTTATATCAGTTTATGTAGTTGTGATATTTTATCTTCTACTCTCAGTCTAAACATAGCACAAGTTTGCATCAAAAGCAAACAGTGCCCAAACAATTAAAATCTTACACTTCTCGTAGTGTTGACACAGGACGAACAGGGTTAATGTAGCGGTTAGACCAACACTGTTACAGTGCCAGCCACCAGGATTGAATCCCAAGCTGTCTATAAAGAGTTGGTACATTTCTCCCGATGTTGGTGTGGCTTTTCACCAGGTGCTTGGTTTCTGCCCACCATTCGACCGTAGGTCAATTGGGTGTAATTGGGCAGCACGGTCTGGTGGGCTTGTTACTGCACTGTATTTTTTAATTTTAAAGTGTAACATTTAAAATGTAAATTTTAAAATGTCAGATTCCAGAAGCCTTTGTGCTGCCATTTCTCACTGCCCGCCAGCAGTCTCAAACTCCATTCCCCCTAACTCCCCCCTCCCCCACCTGACTCTCCGCATCCCCGCACCCCCCCCCCACCCCACCAACCACATCTGACCATGATGGACATCACAAAGTGATTCCTTGTGCCATATTCCCAGTGGCCGACCAAGTAACAGGCAGCTCCTTGGATTCTGATTTGTCTATTGCGTTAAGAAGCTCGAAGCTCAAGTTTTCTGTTGCCGTGATTAATTTTGTTGCTTTGTCTTCAACATATTTTCTGTGAATGCTTGAATGCGAAGTTCCTCATCAGAGAGAGGCACCTTCTCAGGATAGCTAAGAACATACACATAAAGCACAGTAGAGCATGGGAACAGGCCCTTCCACCTAACATGTCTGCAATAAACACGATTCCAATGGAAACTTCCCTCTATTCTCTGCCTTTTCCTACATGTATCTGGAAACCTCCCAAACACCACTTTCATGCCTGGATAAACGATTTGCTTAATCTTGCTCCACCTGACAATCAACTAAGCTCTGAGCTCACTGCCTATGGGAATGGCGGTAACTCATGGCGTCACCCCTCCCCCCACCAGAGAACTCCCGTACCAGACCGTACAGAATCCTTAGTAATGTATTTTGATCTAATGTTAGAAATCGTAATTCCCGTAGATCGCTGAACGTAACGGCGCATAGAAGTGAGATAAACAACCAGCAAAATTAAAATTACAGTATCATATGCGTGGTCTAAATGTATTTACATTTAATTTATTTTCCTTTAATTATTCATTCTCGAAATGTTATTGATCTCGGTTCACAAATACTAATGACCACAACATTGCAACTAAAACACCAGAATATTTTGGCAAAAGCAACGAGAACAACAGCGCGAGCTGGTAGCGCGCAGACAAAACCACGCGATTCGAAGTGTCGTCCTCATTGAGGGAATAATGACAGCTCTGAACAGAACACGTTAGAAGGTTCAAAAAGTAAATAAGCACTGAATTTTAGCGTTATTCACACACATCAACTGGGTTTACCAAAAAATTTTTTGCTGTAATAACTAACCACGGGGATATTATTATTAAGAGTAATGCAGCACAAGAAATTTTCTAGACTCATTTTGGTGTCAACCCCCCTCCCCCCCCCCCACCCACCATCTGATTGTGTCACCCAGTGCAGTCGACACCCCCCCCCCCTACCAGTGATGCCAGAGGTCAATGGCTCCTTTGGAACTCTGACAATCATCACCTCAATTTCAAGGAGGGGGCTGTGTTGAGACCTTTGGGTTCTCACCCCTTTTATGGAAGAATGTTTTCTGGGCATATCCTGAATTGTCTGGGCCTACGGTAAAAACCATATGTGAAACTTCCCACCAGAGGAAATCCCTTATCTCCTTCTACGCCTTCAGGTTTTCTTTGATCGCCTTAGGTATGTCTATCAAATCTGAGCTTTATCAAGAGAATCGTCATATCTTCATTGCATCAATGCTGTAGGACCAAAATAAATTCAGGACTAACAATCAAAGGGCCTGAGAACACCGGACAACAAATTATTCTTCCTATTGTGTGACTGACTCGATAAACATAAATCTCTCCACTCTCCTGAATCTCATTCTCTCAACTTTCTGGATTTTTTTTTGGATTTTGTTCTGTGAACAGTAAAACCTCTGTTATCTGGAATCCAAGCAAACAGCAGCTACAAGCAAACGAGGAAATTAAATAGGCAAAAAAACACACAGAAGTTTATAATTGGCGTGCCTCGTGTAAGGTAAAACATCATGAGATGGGAATGTGTAGGGAGTTACCCTGTACAGGGCAGTAACAAGAAGGGGAGGTGTCCTTGTATTCCTGTTAGGTAAAACATCATGAGATGGGAATGTACAGGGCTGTAACAAGATGTAAATGCATCCTTGTACTTACAAGATAAGAGAGACATTGATGGATTGAGAGGCAGGAAGCTAGCAGGGAAAGGATAGCAACAGTTTTAGTCATTGGACAAGTAATGATATGATGATGTTCTAAGCACATATCCAAGGGTATAAAAAATCACCATTTTGCTGATAACGGCAGAATGCATTCTCCGACTAACATGGTTGGTCGCAAGTGTTACAATCCGGTAATAAAGAACAAAGAACCCTGATTTCGACTCAGCCTGGTGTTTGTCTCACTCATTCATGAACAAAGCAGACCTAACACTCGCCCTTAGTTCATAATCTGCAGTCTCAAGCAGCTGGAAAATTCATTTATCCGGATCTACCAAACCCCATATCAGGGGTTTTACTGTATTTGGTTTGGAGAGAAATGGAGGCATCAGCTAGGAACCTTTGGATGGTAACTCATGAGCCACGTTCCAATAGCACTGATTTCTCCCGGAAAGCCTGACATTCACTCCAGCAGGATAACATACCTTCCAGTTCGCTGGAGTGAACCCCTTTGCGCGTACTTTATGGATTTTGGGCAGCTGATCTCAAAAATCACCTTAAAATTTTACCATCAGCCATAAATTTTTTTTAGCTATAACCTGTTTTTGTGATTTCCTGTCACATTTTAAGTCTACTAGTATATTGCCCGGAAAGCAAGCTGTTTTGGTCAGTCCAACCATGGATGGCCATGCATTCATTTCAGATGCTCTACAAATGTTGTCTTAGGCCTGGACATGCTTAGTCAGGATAGATGCAGACAGGCTATAAAAGCAGCTCACATATACAGATGCTGTGCATTACATTGATATAGATTGAATGCATGTTGATGCACATGTTCTTCAGGCAATAGCATAGTGTGTGTACTTAACAATAGCATTTATTGTCTTCAGGAAGATTCAATACAACATGAATGTCGATACATTTGTGGCAAGTATACGCTTAATGCTAAATTCAATAAAATTCATTTGAAGTTTTTCCAACTTCTTACATAATGCAACAAATCATCTTTGCGTTGAACTTGGTTATCTATCATAATCCCCAATTATTTCAGGAAGCAAACATTTGAAAGAAAATTGTTATCCAATGAAATTAAATAAACTTGCAAAGAAAGTCTAGTCTCAGTAACAGCAACTAGAACTACCAATGTGGTCCAGCAGTGGCCTTCCCAGTGTGTAGCCCAACCTAGTCTGGGCTGTGTGTGTTGTTTTAATTTTTTTTTAATTTTAATGACACAGCTCAGTGGAAGGCCCTTCCAGCCTGTGTGCACTGACCAATTACACCCCCCATACGATTCCAGGCCTGACCGTCCCATTGGTTCTCCACATTCAGAATCAGAAATGTATTCGTCACGAGCATGTCACCAAATTTGTTGCTTTGCAGCAGCGTCAAAGTGCAAAATTGCTATCAAAAGGACATTTTTATGTGCTGCTAGGTGCTCGTCTTCAGGTTCCTGTACCTCTTTCCTGAGGGGAGCAGTTAGTTGTGCCCATAGCACTGAATGATTTACCATGATGTTACTCCCCCAAAGAAAGGCACAGAAATCCTTGAATATGTCGAATAAATTGTGACGCACTATCAGGCAGAAAAGCGGACACAAAATGTAAAGTCTGTTCAACAGGCTTTATTTGACATAAACTTTCACAAAGCTGGCTGTGAGAGGAGCTGTGCTGGCTCTGAGACTGGCCTCGAGGGGCTGGATCTAGCTTATATCCCGGAGGGTGATTGACAGCCGGCCAGATGTTGCCTTGTCCTCCGGTACTCTTCCTGCAGGTACACAGGTTGCACCCCCTGCAGTAGGCTGGTGGTGTATCATCACACACCCGTCTAGTTTCACCTCCCACAATCTACCCTAAAATCGCCTGCTTCTCTCTTCTATCTTTTGGCTGTTAGTCTCCATTTTTGCCACTCTGTTTTGTGTAGTGATGTCATGTTATTGTCATCATTCTGAGAATGACTGCTAGTCAACAAGATCACAGGGTTGATAAATAAATCATTGCGTCTGTATGACGATATCGTTTGAGACCTTAAGTTCACAACTTGGTTCTCCTTCCAACACACTGAGATTAAAACTCCACATTCCTTTTCCACATCCACAGCAGCAAAAGATTTTATTTCTATTACATGTTTTGTCTTTTTACTACATGGGTGGCAATCTTTTAATGTTCAATTTAGACCTACATCACAGTAATAGGTCATTTCAGCCCAGGGATGTGGGTTAATCGGGCGGCATGGACTCGCAAGCTGAAATGGCCTGTTACCATGCTGCAGGTCTAAATTAAAAGGTTGCCCACCTCTGTTAGGAAGTCCAAAAGCAATCTTGGACCAAAAATGTGAAGACACAAGGGATCGCAGACACTGGAAGGTGGAACAAAAATAAACAAACTGCTGGAGGCACCAGAATCAGAATTTATTGTCGTGAACAAGTCACAAATTTAGTTGATTTGTGAACATCACAGTACAAACATTTCAAAATAAATACGAAAGACAAAATGCAGCTGTGTCTGTGGTTCACTGCTCATTCAGGAATCTGATGGCAGCAGAGAAGAAGCTGTCCTTGTGCTGCTGGGTGCTTGTCTTCAGGCTCCTGTACCTCCTTCCCAATGGTAACAGAGTGAAGAGGGCGTGGTCTGGGTGGTAGGGGGTCTTTGAGGATAGAGGCTGCTTTTTATAAGACGCAGTCTCTTGGATGTGCCTTCGACGGAGTGAAGTCTGGTGCCTGTGTTGTCGCAGGCCGAGCTAACGACCTTGACCTGAGCGTTGGCACCTCCATACCAGCCAGTGGTGCAACGAGAGGGGAGAGATATTTAACAGGAACCTGTAAGGTCATTTTTTTTTTACACAGAGGATGCTAGGTGTATGGGATGGGCTGCCACAGGGGATGGTTGAGGCAGGTACCATTGCAATGTTTAAGAAAAAAATTGGACAGATCCATGGGTAGGATGGATTTAGAGGGGTATAGGCCAAACAAAGGCAGGTGGGACTCGAGTGGGTGAGACATTTTGGCCAGCATGGGCAAGCTGGGGCGAAGGGTCCGTGCTGTGCAACTCTCTCAGTAATTAATCTTGGCACAAAGACCCCAAACATATTAAAAGTGGGAAAGAGGGTGGGAGTGGGTCCCAGAGGTGATAAAGCACAGGACAGAAGGTGTGAGAGGTAGAGAGGCAGGTATTTAAAGGGGGGGGTTGGTGGGTGGAGAGAAAACAATAAGTGCAGGAGCAAATACAATATATAAATGTGCTGGAGAAACTCAGCAGATCCTGAAACATTGGTTTCAGTGGCCAATCATTTCAATTTCCCTCACTAACGTGTCTGCCCATGGTCTCATGCACTGTCAGACTGACACAACCTGCAAATTTGAGGAACAACACCTCATCTTCCATCTGGACACCTCCAGTTTCTATTAACCTCCCCTCCTCATCTTTCCTTATGTTTCTCCTTTCCTCTCTCTCTCTTTTCCCTTTTCCCTATGACAGAGCCAAAAACAACCTCCTCCCTTAATCAATTCTCCCATCCATATACAATTAACACCTGTCGTCTCTCTCCTGCTTGATGGCATTAACATCAACTTCTCCAGTTCTGCAAACCAGCTCTCCTTTCCCCCTCCATTCCCTTCCCACTGTCTCTTTTTTTCCCTCAACTCTCCACCCCATACCCTCTTTATTTCCCCTGCTCGCTGCTGTGCCCTCCCTCCCTTCTCCACCTATGACCTCTGCCTTTGGGACCGGGCTCCTCCCCCCCCCCACACCAACCCCCCCCCCTCACACCATCCCCCTTATTTTGTGTTCGGACACCTGGTGACATTTTTCTACACCTCAAGCCCGAAACGTTGGTGATGTATATTTATCCTTGCTCTGTTTGACCTGCTGAGTTTCTCCAGCATTGTGTTTTCACCTTTTGTCTGTGGATCTGTACTCCTCCCCCAACCCATTCTGCCCAGCCTTTTAATTCAGGCTCTTGTCTGCTTTTTACTTGTACCTTAAAGAAGAGGTCAGACTCAAAAATGCCTGTGGACACTGCAAGACCACCTGAGATCCTCAATTATTTCTGTGTTTTCACCCAAGACTTAGTTAACCTTTGTACTGACAATAACCACACCAGCAGTGCGAGTATAAAACAGCTTTAATAAACTAATATGTACACTAAGAGGTCTTGTCTCTCTGCAAGACAAACCTGGAAGGCTAGACTGTAGCTCTGGACTGCTTTATAGACAAGGTCACCGGGATGACCCCTGGTGACCTAGTGGTGTAATTACATATCTTCTTCTTTGGCTTGGCTTCGCGGACGAAAATTTATGGAGGGGGTAAATGTCCACGTCAGCTGCAGGCTCGTTTGTGGCTGACAAGTCCGATGCGGGACAGGCAGACACGGTTGCAGCGGTTGCAGGGGAAAATTGGTTGGTTGGGGTTGGGTGTTGGGTTTTTCCTCCTTTGTCTTTTGTCAGTGAGGTGGGCTCTGCGGTCTTCTTCAAAGGAGGTTGCTGCCCGCCAAACTGTGAGGCGCCAAGATGCACGGTTTGTGGCGATATCAGCCCACTGGCGGTGATCAATGTGGCAGGCACCAAGAGATTTCTTTAGGCAGTCCTTGTACCTCTTCTTTGGTGCACCTCTGACACGATGGCCAGTGGAGAGCTCGCCATATAACACGATCTCGGGAAGGCGATGGTCCTCCATTCTGGAGATGTGACCTACCCAGCGCAGTTGGATCTTCAACAGCGTGGATTCGATGCTGTCGGCCTCTGCCATCTCGAGTACATATCACCACACCCTTTATCCGTGAACTGCTGAGTTTCTCCAGCATGTTTTTGTACTGCACTGGACCCTGGCGTCCGCCTGGACTATCCGATTTAGCTGTAGGATTAGGTAAGGAGACGGAAATAGTGGAATCAGAGTTGTGGGTGGTGGTATATCTGCAGCTGTTGTGTTTCTCTGCAAGTCTTGTGTTTTTCTAACATCTCAGACTGACGCCCTTTCATCCGAATTAAACAGAATTGCAGAGAAATGCGTGCGAAGGAGCTCTGAACCTGCTGGCAGCATCACTGCCGTCAGCTGCTTGGACCTGAAGCTCTGGAATGGCTTCCCTGAACTTCTCAGTCCCTTTCCCTCCAGGAAGTGTACATTTGAATGACTTTAGGTCAGATTTTGTTGTGAAACATCTCGTGCACTCACAGAGCCTGTCAGTTGTTGGTGTGGCACGAGAGTTAATTGAGAAGAGAGGAACAAAAAGTTTGCACAAGTAATGAGATAACAGAAGCACACATTTGCTGTATATTCCTTGATGAAGGGCTCAAGCCTGAAAAATGAGTCTTGCCTTTGCTATATAAAGGACACTGTCTGACCTGCTGAGTTTCTCCAGCCTTGTGTTTTTGCTGCATATTTCATTGTTAGAAAAATAAATTCAACAGGGTCAAAACTAATTCACACATTGTGATCAGAAAAACGAATTTGCATAGTGGAAATCCAAATAGCTACATGCTGAAGCTTTATCTGGGAAGATGAGACTGAGATTAGCAACGAGCTTGTCAGCGCCTTACCAGTTGCAATGTGTTGTCCACTTGTCATCCTCTGCGGAGGCGTATGTGTTCAGGTTCGCCAACAGATAAACCACAGTCCTGTTGTCAAGCATGCAATTTTTTTTAACCCTTGCACGCCACCCCCCAACCCCAGGACATATTGGTAGCAGGTACCAATCCACTGGTGTTATCTCAGACTCTCTGGAATCTAGTCACTGAGTCAGTGAAACGAGAAAGGCTGAGGTCGAGCGCAACATCACCAGGGTTCTGGAGAAACTCAGCAGGTTGCATGGCATCATAAGGAATAGGAGCGGGAGTCGGCCATCTGGGCCGTTGAGCCTGCTCCACCATTCCATGAGATCACGGCTGATCTAATGATCGGCTCATCTCCACCTTTTCCCCGTATCCCTTAATTCCCCCACTATGTAGAAATCTATCCAGCCTTGTCTTAAATAGATTTACTGGGGAAGCCTCCACAATGGGCATGGAATCAACAGGAGTTAAAGGCTGACTGACGTTTCAGGCCTGGACCTTTCCTTGATCCTTGATGAAGGGCTCACACCCAAAACATTGACTGCCCATGCCTTCCTATGGATGCTGCATGACCTGCTAGGATCCTCCCCTAAATCTCGTGTAAAGTCACTTCGGCAAGTTATACCCAAGGAAACATAAATCATAGAGGCATTAATGAAGAGTCGCGCATATTATTTTCATTACAACACAGTGGGAGCCAATTCCAGCCATTGAAACCTGTGCCGCCCAATTGCACCCAATCAACCTACAGGCTCCGTATGTTTTGGAAGGAAACCAGAGCACCTGGGGGGAAAAATCCCACGCAGGTCACAGGGAGGGCGTCTTACAAATCTTACTGTCTTACAAATACAGTCTTACAAATCCCGTGTTGAAACTCAAACTCCTTACGGACAGCACCGGATTCGATCCGGGGTCGCTGTTGCTGTAACAGCGTCACGCTAACCGTACTGCCTTATTGGGGAGCCACTGTGGCAACCACAAAGCGGCTCTCCCCAGGTTCCACACCGGCCACAGGGAGCTGAGGATGGTGTCCACATCTCACCGCAGAGATGAGGGAGCGCTGCACGGCCAGTGGTGTGGCCTTCCCAGTGAGATGCTCCTGAACTAAAACAAGCAGGAGGAGGGGCTTGGATGTGAAAGGCAGACGGCATGTGAGTGAGTCACTGTCCAGGCAATTAATTCTTGCTTTGTCGAATGCAGGAGAAGCATCAATAGCAATGTACCCTCTGATCATCTGAGCGCTAGAGGCAAATCTGCAAACACTCCGTGTCGCTGAAGAGACTCTCTTTTGCTTCTCTTCCTTTTATTGTTGGGGGCACCGGGCAATGCCTTAAGGCAGACAAAAGTTGAAGTATATCATCTATTTTACATTTTTGTTATTATTACATGCCAATTAAAGGAACAAAACCTTGAACCCTGATCCCAGATAGTGAGACAAAAATAAGTTTTAAGACAACATGGATTATCCAACAATTTTTCAATTCATCCCAAAGAGATGTCGGGCACTACCAGTAACCACAGAGACGAGCTGAGGAAACGATACACAGAAGAACCTTGCTGGCCCGGATCCCAGGATTAGGAATGGCGGCAAGGGAAAGGTGGCTCGACCTTTATGGCCCAGGACCACGGGGGAGGAGTCATCCATGAGAAGGCCAGCTCCATATATACAACCGACAATTATAACTATATACAATGGAAGAAGCATATCACCACAGAAGACAACTACGACTGGATAGTGGCCTAAAATAAAGGCTTAAAGGGAGATGGTGGACTTTTAAGATGGGGGAAAGGAATCAGGATTGGTATAATAAGAGGAGGAAATTCCAAACAAAGCACCCATGGAGGTAGTGAAACATGAAGGTCTGCAGACGCTGTGGATTGTAGTTAAAAACACACAGCAAATGCTGGAGGAACTCAGCCGGTCTCGCAGCGTTCCACAGGAGGTAGAGATATATTACCGATGTTTCGGGCTTAAGCCCTTCTTCAAGGTATAAGCAAAAAGCAGGCAGGCGTCTGACTAAAAACTGAGAGAGAGAGGTGGGAAGAATGAGTGGGAGGGGAGTCCAGACCAACAAACGAAAGGTGCTAATTGGATATGATAAGAGGAGAGCTCAGAATTCATCTTGGCTCTGTAGAAGGAGTTAGAGGGAAAAGGGATGTGTGTGTGTGAGAGAGAGAGAACTAGAGGGAAGGAGACGCAGGATGAAGAAGGGGCGTGGGGTTTAACGGAAATTGGAGACGTCCGTGTTAATGCCGTCCAGTTGGAGGGTGCTCTAGAGGAAAGGAGACGCAGGACGAAGAAGGGGCATGGGATTTAACGGAAATTGGAGACGTCCGTGTTAATGACGTCCAGTTGGAGGGTGCTCAGACAGAATATGAGTTCAGGTTAGACTGCAGGCGAAGTTGACAAGGGGTCCAGGGGGTAAAATATTGGAATGGGAATGATACCCTTATTCCCGTTCTGAGCTTTTTCACACCGTATGCGTTCTGGGAAAATTGGGATAATTTCCTGGAACGCAGCAGCCGTGTGAAAGCATAATTGTATCTCAGCAGGAACTAGCTAATAGGGAGGGTGAGAAACATAAACAAGGATGAGGTGCTGGAAGTGAAGACTTTTCTGGATCTGGGAGGTGACAGCGAATATAATGAATAACCTCCAGCTCAGTGGCTAATGATGCAAGGCAAGAGTTAATTACTTTGCATGCAGTTACACATTTGATGAAGCTGTGAACCTTTAATGAAGGTGAATTAAAGAGTTTGTGGTCTTGTGGTAGCTTGCTGGTAAGAAAACAGGAAATAATAAATGTTGATTATTGGTGCATTAATTGTAAGTTCTGCTCAGAAATGTCTTATTGTTTCCCTTTTCCTCTGCCAGACAAACTGAGCATGAAAGCACGGCAATCACACATTTGCACTGCTAGGAATTCTCTCTCCCTCCTCCTGCTCACTCCTCATGTTACAACACAGACCAGCAGCAATAGAAATTCACCAAAATAGTGTTATTTTTAAGACAATATATTTATTAATGATTACTAATAATATAACACCTAACAAATCTACCCCAACTATGCGCCAATATGTGTGTGTGTGTGTGTGTGTGTGTGTGTGTGTGTGTGTGTGTGTGTGTGGATTACCCAAACCATTATTTAGGCACAATTCTCAAAGTTCAGTCTTACAAATCCCGTGTTGAAACTCAAACTTTTAAACTGATGTACAGAAGTAATCGCCGAGTGATCAGATTGTCGAAAACTCACAAATCATTGTCGAGTTGCTTCCAGAGAAACATCGCAACTCTCCTCTTCCTTGCGAAGAGGAAATGAAACATGTGACTCCACAATGCTTAAAAAACCCCGGCACGATCAGTCGAAATGACCTTCACAATCCAATGAAGCAATTCTCCTGCTTCCTTCACCCAGCTATGGGGCCATCAAAATGACCCTTACAATGGACACAGAGGTTCAATAACTCCCCTGACAGGGGGAATCATCGAATGCTACTTCATGCAAAGTTACCCACCTCTGTAGTTTTTGTTAGATGGCTGATCCATACTGAAATACTGTTTATTTAAGTGTTCCACTTAAATGATTCATAATCAAATGACTCTCTGTAAGCGTCCCATCTGTTTTCCTGGATAAACAACCATTGTTCTTGTTCTTAGTGGAGAGCATCAACTTTGTTTACAGTTTGAACCTTGATGGTGCAATGCAGTCTGTAAATGTTGTGAAAACTGTACATGGTTGCAGCCTGCACTAACCCACAAAATGGCACTAAATAAGACAGGAGCCTGTAATATTTGTTTGAGTGGATATAGCCTGGTTCTTCTTCTGAATCCTCCAAGGTGCAGAGGAGATTTGCAGAGATGCGGACTGGATTGGAGACCACGTCGTGTGGGGCAAAAGTTGACAAAGCTAGGGCATTTTAAATTAATTTTTTTTATTTAAATTAATTTAGATATGCAGCATGGTAACAGGGCCTTTCGACCCTGTCCTGCCTAATTGCACCCAAATGGCCTCGGACCCTAGTACATTTTGAGGAAACGGGAGACCCCAAGGAAAACCTACGCAGACAGCGAGGGATTCAAACCCCCATCACAATCACTGGAGCTGTAATAGTGTTGAGCTAACTGTGCTGCCTTCTTGGAGCGATGAAGGATGAGAGGTGACTTCGCGGAGATGCACGGGATTGCCGGGGGGATGGGGTGGGCAGTCCCACCTTTTATCTGGGGTGAAGGCAGCAAATGGTGAAGGACTTCCACGTGGGGGGATGGGAGGAAGGTTTATGGGACATGTCAGGGCGATGTTTTTTTTTCTTTGGCACAGAGAATGGTGAGTGCCCTGAATGTGTTGCTGGGGGTGGTAGTGGAGGATGGAGCAGCCTTCAGTCACATGGATGTAAGATGTGGTCTGTGTGAGAAAGAAGGGCAAGATAGCTGTGGAGTATATTTATGGGTGTCACAGTTGGTGTAGCGGTTAGCACAGCGCCTTTACAGTGCCAGCGATCGGGACCAGACCTGGATTCAAATCCCGCGCTATCTGTAAGGAGTTTGTATGTTCTCCCCGTGTCTGCATGGGTTTTCTCTGGGGGCTCAGGCTTCCTCCCACCCTTCAAAAAATGTATCAGGGTGCAGGTTAATGGGGTGTAAATTGGACGGCACGGACTCATAGGGCCAAATTGGCCTGTTACCGTGCTGTATATTTTTTAGCTTTGTAGCACAACATTGCGGGCTGAATGGCCTCTACTGTGCTGTAATGTTCCATGTACTATGTTGTAGAATTAAAAGTTTGCCACAGGGTAGTAAGCCGTTTGTCTCACAAGTCAACAGTGCCCACTCTGCCTGGGTAATTCCATTGTCCCATTCCCTAACACTTTCCGACAGCACCACAATTTATTCCCTTTCAAAGTTCAATCCATTTCCATTCTCGTCCCTTATCCTTTCTGCATCATGAATTCCGCATCGACCAGCATGCAAAGACTTCTTCTGTAACAGCCCTGCTTCCTTCATCAGCCATCTCCAGTCCCACCTTTTTGTTCTGAGCCCTTCCACCAACAGGAGCACATCCTGCTTGCCCCAAATTTTGAGGACAGCGAAGATTTCTGTCCAACCTTCTCGGCACTGGCATAAACTCTCTGATCTGCTCCCCCATGAGATCATTCCAGTACATCTCAAACATCATCGCAATCTTGCAGGCAGAAGGGGAAACAAATAGAGAATCTTGTCCCATTCGCACAGCTTTGGGCTCAGAGGAGAGATGCACGAGGATAACTCTCACTTAAAGGACAGAAAGAAAAGAATTCTACAGTCCCATTGTAAATGTCTCCAAAGCCCAATTGCAATGTTCTCCAAATAGCCACAATAATGTTGTACAGAAAACCATTGCCGTGTTCTCCAAATAACCATTGAAGTGTTCGACAAAGAGTCATTACAATGTTCCTCAAATAGCTAGTGCAATGTTCTAGAAGGAGACAGGACACATCCTCAGAAAAAAATAATGCCCCTTTAGAGCATTGATGGGGTATCTTCAGGCCCAAGATGGTGAATCTGTGGACATTGTTGCTACAGATGGCTGTGGCGGAGAGTCATGGGGTAAAGCAGAGGTCGATAGGTTATTGTCGAGTAAGGATGCAAGAAGTTTATGGGGAGGGAAAAAGGGGAGCTAAAAGGTAAAATGAATGTGAATAGCATAACAGATTCAATAGGTCGAATGGTCTAATTCTGCTCCTATGACATATGGTTTAAAATGGGAAGGGTGAAGGATATCGTCTGATGGTCACTATAGTACACACGCAGCCTTTATTACTAGTGGACATACAACCAAATGTAATTTTTATATTTACAAATTTTTTTTTGTCTTATATACAGTTGTTCATAAGTTGCATTGGCCATAAGTAGGGGTCAGGCTGTACATATAGTTTAAAAAATAGTAGCCAATGCGAGCAGTTCCTTTGGTTCCTTTTCTCACAGCCCGTTGGAAAAAGCAGTTCCTCAGCCTGGTGGTGCTGGCTCTGATCCTCCTGGATCTCTTTCCCGACGGGAACAGCTGATTTGTAGTGTGCAGGGACCTCAATGATTTTGCAAACACTAATAACTACCGCTGTACTAGTACTAACTCACACCAACAACTACCGCTGTACTAGTACTAACCCACACCAACAACTACCGCTGCACCAGTACTAACCAACACCAACAACTACAGCTGCACCAGTACTAACCCAAACCAACAACTACCGCTGTACTAGTACTAACCCACACCAACAACTACAGCTGTACTAGTACTAACCCACACCAACAACTACCGCTGTACTAGTACTAAACCACACCAACAACTACCGCTGTACTAGTACTAACCCACACCAACAACTACCGCTGTACTAGTACTAACCCACACCAACAACTACAGCTGTACTAGTACTAACCCACACCAACAACTACCGCTGCACCAGTACTAACCCACACCAACAACTACAGCTGTACTTGTACTAACACACACCAACAACTACCGCTGCACCAGTACTAACACACACCAACAACTACAGCTGTACTAGTACTAACCCACACCAACAACTACAGCTGTACTAGTACTAACCCACACCAACAACTACCGCTGCACCAGTACTAACCCACACCAACAACTACTGCTGCACCAGTACTAACCCACACCAACAACTACCACTGTACTAGTACTAACCCACACCAACAATTACAGCTGTACTAGTACTAACCCACACCAACAACTACCGCTGCAACAGTACTAACCCATACCAACAACTATAGCTGTACTAGTACTAACCCACACCAACAACTACCGCTATTCTAGTACTAACCCACACCAACAAATACCGCTGTACTAGTACTAACACACACCAACAACTACCGCTGCACCAGTACTAACCCACACCAACAACTACCGCTGCACCAGTACTAACCCACACCAACAACTACCGCTGTACTAGTACTAACCCACACCAACAACTGCAGCTGTACTAATACTAACCCACACCAACAACTACCGCTGTACTTGTACTAACCCACACCAACAACTACCGCTGTTCTAGTACTAACCCACACCAACAACTACAGCTGTGCTAGTACTAACCCACACCAACAATTACCGCTGTACTAGTACTAACCCACACCAACAACTACCACTGTACTAGTACTAACCCACACCAACAACTACAGCTGTACTAGTACTAAACCACACCAACAACTACCGCTGCACCAGTACTAACCCACACCAACAACTACAGCTGTACTAGTACTAACACACACCAACAACTACCGCTATACTAGTACTAACCCACACCAACAACTACCGCTGTACTAGTACTAACCCACACCAACAACTACCGCTGTACTAGTACTAACCCACACCAACAACTACCGCTGTACTAGTACTAACCCACACCAACAACTACAGCTGTACTAGTACTAACCCACACCAACAATTACTGCTGTACTAGTACTAACCCACACCAACAACTACCGCTGTACTAGTACTAACCCACACCAACAACTACCGCTGTACTAGTACTAACCCTCACCAACAACTACAGCTGTACTAGTACTAACTCACACCAACAACTACCGCTGTACTAGTACTAACCCACACCAACAACTACCGCTGTACTAGTACTAACCCACACCAACAACTACCACTGTACTAGTACTAACCCACACCAACAACTACCGCTGTACTAGTACTAACCCACACCAACAACTACCGCTGTACTAGTACTAACCCACACCAACAACTACCGCTGTACTAGTACTAATGCACACCAACAACTACCGCTGTACTAGTACTAACCCACACCAACAACTACCGCTGCACTAGTACTAACCCACACTAACAACTACAGCTGTACTAGTACTAACCCACACCAACAACTACCGCTGCACCAGTACTATCCCACACCAACTACTACCGCTGTACTAGTACTAAACCACACCAACAACTACCACTGCACCAGTACTAACCCACACCAACAACTACATCTGTACTAGTACTAACCCACACCAACAACTACCGCTGTACTAGTACTAACCCACACCAACAACTACCGCTGTACTAGTACTAACCCACACCAACAACTACCGCTGTACTAGTACAAACCCACACCAACAACTACCGCTGTACTAGTACTAACCCACACCAACAACTACCACTGTACTAGTACTAACCCACACCAACAACTACCGCTGTACTAGTACAAACCCACACCAACAACTACCGCTGTACTAGTACTAACCCACACCAACAACTACAGCTGTACTAGTACTAACCAACACCAACAACTACCGCTGCAACAGTACTAACCCACACCAACAACTACAGCTGTACTAGTACTAACCCACACCAACAACTACAGCTATACTAGTACTAACCCACACCAACAACTACCGCTGCACCAGTACTAACCCACACCAACAACTACAGCTGTACCAGGACAAACCCACACCAACAACTACCGCTGCACCAGTACTAACCCACACCAACAACTACAGCTGCACCAGTACTAACCCACACCAACAACTACAGCTGTACTAGTACTAACCCACACCAACAACTACAGCTGTACTAGTACTAAACCACACCAACAACTACTGCTGTACTAGTACTAACCCACACCAACAACTACCGCTGTACTAGTACTAACCCACACCAACAACTACAGCTGTACTAGTACTAACCCACACCAACAACTACCGCTGCACCAGTACTAACCCACACCAACAACTACAGCTGTAATAGTACTAACCCACACCAACAACTACAGCTGTACTAGTACTAACCCACACCAACAACTACTGCTGCTCCAGTACTAACCCACACCAACAACTACCGCTGTACTAGTACTAACCCACAGCAACAACTACAGCTGTACTAGTACTAACGCACACCAACAACTACCGCTGTACTAGTACTAAACCACACCAACAACTACAGCTGTACTAGTACTAACCCACACCAACAATTACGCTGTACCTGTACTAACCCACACCAACAACTACCGCTGTACTAGTACTAACACACACCAACAACTACAGCTCTACTAGTACTAACGCACACCAACAACTACCGCTGTACTATTACTAAACCACACCAACAACTACCGCTGTACTAGTACTAACCCACACCAACAACTACAGCTGTACTTGTACTAACCCACACCAACAACTACCGCTGCAACAGTACTAACCCACACCAACAACTACAGCTGTACTAGTACTAACCCACACCAACAACTACCGCTGCACCAGTACTAACCCACACCAACAACTACAGCTGTACTAGTACTAACCCACACCAACAACTACCACTGTACTAGTACTAACGCACACCAACAACTACCGCTGTACTAGTACTAACCCACACCAACAACTACCGCTGTACTAGTACTAACCCACACCAACAACTACAGCTGTACTAGTACTAATGCACACCAACAACTACCGCTGTACTAGTACTAACCCACACCAACAACTACCGCTGTACTAGTACTAACCCACACCAACAACTACAGCTGTATTAGTACTAACCCACACCAACAACTACCACTGTTCTAGTACTAACCCACACCAACAACTACCGCTGTACTAGTACTAACCCACACCAACAACTACCGCTGCACCAGTACTAACCCACACCAACAACTACAGCTGTACTAGTACTAACCCACACCAACAACTACCGCTGTACTAGTACTAACCCACACCAACAACTACCGCTGTACTAATACTAACCCACACCAACAACTACCGCTGTACTAGTACTAACCCACACCAACAACTACCGCTGTACTAGTACTAACCCACACCAACAACTACTGCTGTACTAGTACTAACGCACACCAACAACTACCGCTGTACTAGTACTAACCCACACCAGCAACTACCGCTGTACTAGTACTAACCCACACCAACAACTACCGCTGTACTAGTACTAACCCACACCAACAACTACCGCTGTACTAGTACTAACCCACACCAACAACTACCGCTGTACTAGTACTAACCCACACCAACAACTACAGCTGTTCTAGTACTAATCCACACCAACAACTACCGCTGTACTAGTACTAACCCACACCAACAACTACCGCTGTTCCAGTACTAACCCACACCAACAACTACCGCTGTACTAGTACTAACCCACACCAACAATTACCGCTGCACCAGTACTAACCCACACCAACAACTACCGCTGTACTAGTACTAACCCACACCAACAACTACCGCTGTACTAGTACTAACCCACACCAACAACTACCGCTGTACTAGTACTAACCCACACCAACAACTACCACTGCACCAGTACTAACCCACATAGATAACTCTTACTTTCTGTCTGCTTTGAAACTGGTAATCCATAGCTCCGTCAGTGAGAGGCTTTGAGGAGCATCCAGGAGATGATGGGACAGGTAGGGTTTAGAGAAGAAATCCAATGAATCAGTCACCTGTGAAGTGCCCGATAAGCATGCAGCCACTTTGGGAGAGGCCAGATCCAGGACTATTGCAGGTCGGAACGTCGAGGAGGCATGAGACCAGAGGGAGGATTGTAACAAGGTTGAGAAGTGTCCACCAAATATCTTGATCTTTGACTCCGATGCACTCAGGAACAGAGATAACTTGATCCTTACTTAAGATAATATGAAACTTCCGGGAGCTGTGGCAACACCTTACCCTAGTACATTCACACCATCTGGGACCCGAGGTTCCATTTCCTGTGCTAAATGTCAGTTACTTCGATAAAGGGGCTCATTGAACAGTTAATGACCATTCCTTGTTGACCATAAGTTGCTATTTGCCAGTTTAACCTTCGTACCACACGAGACAGTGGCATCAAAGCTGGTTGCCTAACAAAAGTGGACAGGACTTTAGTTATTCCCAATCAAACACATCCACTGTTGAAATTCAGTGAAGGTGGAAGCAATGCGGTGTATCAGCAAGGACGCTCAGGGCTGGACCTGGGTGAGTGAGTTCAGATTACATGGAGCCAACTGATGATGTCAGCAAGGAGACGTAAGAATATAACATAAGCACATCAAAAATAGGAGCCTGAGTCGGCCATCCGGCCCATCAATCTGCTCTGCCGTTCGATGTGACCATGGCTGATTTGATGATCAGCTCATCTCCACCTACCTGACGTTTCCCCATATCCCTTAATTCCCCGACTATGTACAAATCTATCCATCCTTATCTTAAAAGTATTCACAGAGGTCACCCCCACAGCTTCCATGGGCAGTAAATTCCACAGATTCACCAACCTCT
This sequence comes from Narcine bancroftii, assembly GCF_036971445.1. Lineage (NCBI taxonomy): Eukaryota > Metazoa > Chordata > Chondrichthyes > Torpediniformes > Narcinidae > Narcine > Narcine bancroftii. Next base: position 60,786,969 of record NC_091481.1, on the reverse strand, counting down.
GGGAAAAGCAGTTCCTCCTCATCTCTGTTCTAAATCTACTCCCCTAGATCTTGAGGCTATGACCCCCTAGTTCTAGTCTCCCCCACCAATGAAAACCGACCTCTATCTTATCTATGGTTTTCATGATAATATACATTTTTTTAAGATCCCCTCTCGTTCTTCTAAATTTCAGCGATTACAGTCCCAGGCGTCTCAATCTCTCCTCATAGGCTAACCCCTCTCATCCCTGGAATCAACCTGCTGAGAGAATGAAGGAGAGTCTAAATGAGAGCTGGCATCCCACCAAGTTGCCGAAGGAACAGTGGGGCATCAGCTCCCATCTGGGCTCTAGATCTTAACAGAAATAGGTTGTAGATGTTTCATGGGAATTCTCAGAAGGCACTTGGGCCCCAAAGGTGGCACAACTGGCTGGAAGTGATGGTCCAGAAGAATTTGGGTGGTGGGTAGGATGGAGAAGGTGATGGAAATTCCAATCTGCATCTCCTGGTTAGATGGGGAAAGAAAGCTGAAGGTTGGCTCAGCAGTTGGTGAGTCTGGGTGTTCAGACTGGATGGGAAGGAGGAGATTAGGGTCCTGGAAAAGGCAACAGAGTCTGTGTAGGTCATTTATCAGGAGAGCAAGAAAGAGGACAGACAATAGCTTTGGCAGAACAGGGAAAGGAGAATCCCAAGATATTCTACGTGCAGTAAAACCCCTGGTTCAGCCTCTAGCAGCCAGCAAAAATAATCAAGGAAAATAAATTAAAATAATTAAGAATAAAATAATAAGTAAAAAATATGTATGCTTAAAGTTGTAAAAGTAAATGTTCTCTGAAGTAACACATCAACCTTGGGTGAAGATTCAGCCAGCAGAAAGCCTTAGTTGTGCTTTGCAGCTGTTTGAATAAAGTTGTGCGAAACAGCGATGGTGTTGCCCAGGATGAAGAGCTGGTTGATGCCGCTCGCCATTGGGGCGACTCTCTTAAAATGTCTCCTTACCCCTGCTTAGTAAGAGTCACTCCAATCAGAGGCTTTATCTGTAAACTTGGGGGGGGGACGTTTAATTATCTGTAATGTTATTGTTTGTCTTTCTGGCGGCTCCGTGGAGGGGGAGGAACCTGCAGATGCAGTGACGGTTAAAGGTTTTCAAAGAGTGTGACTGAAAAGTAAAATGCTTTAAGGTTTTTATATTCATGCAGGTGCAGTTTGTTCAGTGCAAGTACAGTGTAGTATTTTTGTCTTTTAAATTGTTTATTCTTAATGCAGGTGTATTAGTTAGGCATTGTAAGAGTAAATCTCAAGCAACCGAAAACTACGCTTATTCGGCATCTACCAATCCTCCTAAGTTCCAGATACCAGGGGTTATACTGTCTATAAAAAGCAAAAGGGTAACTAGGGAATGAATAGGTCTCCTTAAGGATAAACTGTGGAGTCACAGGAAAATTGCAAGATTAACTTTGTCGATGTTAATTGTCGACACTAAGGAAATGAGGGAGATGAATTATGAGGAGGAATCATGATTATATTCTGACTATTCCCCAAATCTCTGCATATCATTTTAATGATGGATGCCCTTGGACCTCAAATCACTCCGACATTTCATTCCCCCAGCTCAATGAATTATTTCCACGACGAATAACATTCCCCACAGCGGGAATGAATCCCCTAATCCCTTTCCCTCTTTTCCTTATTTGCCTGGTCAGACCTGTTTCAATCCAGATATGTGCATCTAACGCCCAAGAAGAAGAGTGATCCAGTTCTGGGATTGTGAATCAAGTTCAAGTTTATCAGTGCATGTACCAAGGGACAGATAGACAATTTGCTTTGCAAGCAGTCCAAAGAGTCGACCATCATACAGCAGTAAAAAATCAGAGAAGAGTTACAGAGAGATCACTTAGAACAGAGCATAGGAAACATTGTTTGACTGCTGTGAGGTTCATTCAGGAGTCTAATGATGACATGGAAGATAGTGGTGATCTCAAACCTGTGTATCTCCTTTCCAATGGGAGGAGGGTGAAAAGAGTGCAACAAGGGTGAAGTTAAACAGGAACATAAGAGCATGTGATATAGGAGATAGGGTGGACCATCCGGCCCGTTGAGTCTGTTCCGCCATTCAATGTGAACATAACTGACCTGATGAGAGGCTCGTCTCCACCTACCTGGCTTTTCACCCCATCCCTTAATTCCCCTGCTCTGTAAAAATCTCTCCAATCTTGTCTAAAATATATTTAATAAAATATATTTACTGAGGTCACCTCCACTGCTCCAATGGGCAGCGAAGATTCACCACCCTCTGGGAAAAGCAGTTCCTCCTTATCCACTACCCTGAAGCTTGAGACTATGTCCCCTTATAGAAACAACTTACCTACCTCTACCTTATCTATGCCTTTCATAATCTTATAAGTTTCTAGAAGTCTGCAGATGCTGTGATTGTAGTGAACGCACAAAAGTGCTGGAGAAATTCAGCAGATCATGCAGCATTACAGGAAGCAAAGCCATATAACCAAAGTTTCGGACCTGCACCCTTTGTCAAGGGGTGAGAAGAATGCAGCCAGGCACCTGAACAAGGGTCGGGAGAGTTTTGGGCAATGTCCAAAAGGACTGAAGAAACTCAACAAGTCACATGAGATGGTTACGGTTAATGTAGTGGTTAGCGCAACACTTAGAGCGCCAGTGATCGGGACCAGGGTTCAAATCCCTTACGCGGTCTGTAAGGTGTCTGTACGTTCTCCCCATGTCTGCGTGAGTTAGGGTTAGACAAACTGTAGCTCTCATTCAATTGGAGCTCTCAATGAGGTGGCACAGTTAGCGAAGCAGTTACTGCGCCAGCAGCCGGGAGCAGGTTTAGAAACCCACGCGGTCTATCGGGAGTTTGACGTTCTCCGTGGGTTTTCCCCAAGCATTCCAGTTTCTTCCCACCTTTCAAAACATATAGGGGTTGCAGGTCAATTGGGGTAATTGGGCGGCACGGGCTCGTGGGCTGAAAGGGCCTGCATGTCCAAACCTTTGCAGCACATTTGTGTACTGCACTAGACCCCAGAATCTGCAGGTTTTCTTGGTTACCTCCTGAGATGAGTTTTTAAAGTGTTGACCACTTTTCGAAGGCAGCGGGTGGGACAGACAGAGTCACGGAGAGGAGGTTGGCTTATGTGATGATCTGAGCTGCATTCACAACTCTGCTGTTTCTTGTGGTCTTGGGGAGAGCAGTTCCAATCCCATGCAGTGATGCACCCTGACAGGATGCTTCTAATAGCGCATCTGGAATCAGTTTCACCTTTCCTGCCAGGCCCAGATTAAGGCCAAATGATGCCCCAAGCCAACTGATGCCCACGACCCTTCCATTGTCTGACTGACAAGACATTAAGACTCAATAGGGAGCTAAATGTAAAATAATAGATTAAAAATCAGTTTTCTTCCAGGCCAGACCTCACAATGATATTATTTACAGCCTAGTTCAGCTGCACCAAGGTAAATCCAGCACTGGAAAAAAGAACTCTGCGGTGCTCCCTTCCCTTGGTGTCCTCAACACGCGTTTATTTTGCTTAATGGTTCATCCAGGCCTGCCTTTCTTCTCCTTCCAGAAATATCCGAGGATGAGAGAATTCAGCCTAATTATCTTCTCCGCCTCCTTCTGGGCCTTGAACGTTGGATATAAATGTGGTACGTATCCAAATGATTTGCTCTTTTCTCTGCTCCGTTCACACCCATGGGGAAATCTCCTTCTTGGGGTCATTTCTAGATGATGGGGAGTAAAGTGCTGGGGGAACTATATAAAGATATATTACCAGCATTTCAGGCCTGAGCCCTTCTTCAAGGAATAAGCAGGTGTCTCAGTAAAGACTGAGAGAAAGGTGGAAGAATGGGAGAGCAAGGAGTCCAGACCAACAGACAAAAGGTGTTAATTGGATATGTAAATGGTTGGATTGAAAACCAAGCCATGAAAGACCCCAACAATGAAGACGCTGTTTACATCCGGTACCGCACGGATGGCAGTCTCTTCAATCTGAGGCGCCTGCAAGCTCACACCAAGACACAAGAGAAACTTGTCCGTGAACTACTCTTTGCAGATGATGCCGCTTTAGTTGCCCATTCAGAGCCAGCTCTTCAGCGCTTGACGTCCTGCTTTGCGGAAACTGCCAAAATGTTTGGCCTGGAAGTCAGCCTGAAGAAAACTGAGGTCCTCCATCAGCCAGCTCCCCACCATGACTACCAGCCCCCCCACATCTCCATCGGGCACACAAAACTCAAAACGGTCAACCAGTTTACCTATCTCGGCTGCACCATTTCATCAGATGCAAGGATCGACAATGAGATAGACAACAGACTCGCCAAGGCAAATAGCGCCTTTGGAAGACTACACAAAAGAGTCTGGAAAAACAACCAACTGAAAAACCTCACAAAGATAAGCGTATACAGAGCCGTTGTCATACCCACACTCCTGTTCGGCTCCGAATCATGGGTCCTCTACCGGCACCACCTACGGCTCCTAGAACGCTTCCACCAGCGTTGTCTCCGCTCCATCCTCAACATCCATTGGAGCGCTCACACCCCTAACGTCGAGGTACTCGAGATGGCAGAGGTCGACAGCATCGAGTCCACGCTGCTGAAGATCCAGCTGCGCTGGATGGGTCACGTCTCCAGAATGGAGGACCATCGCCTTCCCAAGATCGTATTATATGGCGAGCTCTCCACTGGCCACCGTGACAGAGGTGCACCAAAGAAAAGGTACAAGGACTGCCTAAAGAAATCTCTTGGTGCCTGCCACATTGACCACCGCCAGTGGGCTGATAACGCCTCAAACCGTGCATCTTGGCGCCTCACAGTTTGGCGGGCAGCAGCCTCCTTTGAAGAAGACCGCAGAGCCCACCTCACTGACAAAAGGCAAAGGAGGAAAAACCCAACACCCAACCCCAACCAACCAATTTTCCCTTGCAACCGCTGCAATCGTGTCTGCCTGTCCCGCATCGGACTGGTCAGCCACAAACGAGCCTGCAGCTGACGTGGACTTTTTACCCCCTCCATAAATCTTCGTCCGCGAAGCCAAGCCAAAGAAAGAAAAAGAAAAAATGGTTGGGCACTGAGGAGTGCAGGAGAACAGAGGGATCTGGGAATATAGATACATAATTCCTTGAAAGTGGCGTCACGTGTAGATAGGGCTGTAAAGAAAGTTTTTGACACATTGGCCTTCATAAATCAAAGTGTTGAGTATAGGAGTTGGGATGTTATGGTAAAGATGTATAAGACATTGGTGGGGACAAATTTGGAATATTGGGTGCAGTTTTGGTCATCTGACTACAAGAAGGATATTAATAAGATTGAAAGAGTGCAGAGAAGATTTACTGGGTCTTCAGGACCTGAGTTACAGGGAAAGATTAAAGAGGTTAGGACTTTATTCTCTGGAGTGTAGAAGAATGAGGGGAGATTTGATTGAGGTATTTAAAATTATGAGGGGTGTAGACAGAGTAAATGCAAGTAGGTTTTGTCTACAGAGTAATATACAAACCAGAGGTCATGGGTTAAGGGTGAAAGGGGAAAAGTTTAGGGGGAACCTCTTCACACAGAGAGTGGTGGGAGTGTGGAACATGCTGCCAGCTAACTTGGTGAATGAAGACTCAATTTTAACATGCAAAAAAAGTTTTGACAGGTACATGGTTGGGAGGGGTATGGTGGGCTATGGACTGGGTACAAGTCAATGAGCTGAGGCAGAATAACAGTTCAACACAGACTAGAAGGGGCGAAGGGCCTGCTCTCTGTGCTGTAATGTTCTATGATAAAAGGAGAGATGAGAATTGATTTTGTAAAAGGGAAAAGAGAGACAGACAGACAGACAGACAGAGGGAGACAGACAGAGCTGGGGGAAAGGTGACGGGGAAAGATGAGGTGTTGTTCCTCCAATTTGCGGGTGGTTTCAGACTGGCTTTGCATGAGATCATGGACAGATGTGTCAGCAAGGGAACGAGACGGGGAATTGAAATGGGTGGTTTGAAATTCCTGAGTGAAATTGAAGAGGCTCAAGTAACTCATCTCCATGTTGTCTTTGGAACAGGCCATCATGATTTAAAGTGCAAGGTGGATTATGTGAAGCAGATGACTTGTTGCTGGTCACAAAATGTTTCCCACAGCGACCCTGCATGTGAAGTGCAAGTCACGGAACTCAACGCTCTCAAGTATGTTTGGTTTGTAATAATAACTGCAGCTCTCGGAACCAGCGCACTCCGTCCATGTCGTCTTCTCTAGCCTTTCCATTTTGCTCACGGGGCATTGCCATGATGCCACTGGGCTGTGACCAATCCAGAAGGGATATCAGGCAAAGGATGAGATCTCCTATGTACCCATAGGTTTCTCCCCCCAATTGCTCCGGGTTTCGCACCCCCCCCCACCCACATCACAAAGACTTGCGGTCACTTAGGTGGCTGTTCAGGTGTGTGGGTGAGTGTGAGTACATGTGGTGGGGGGGAAGGAGGGGTGAAATTGAGAAGACAGTGAGAATGCTGAGCGACCAAAGGAACTGCTCGCACTAACTATCCGAGACTCTCAAAATTCATACTTATTTGTTTGTACATATGAATACGTATCCTTCTGGTGCATTGGGTTAGGGTTGGAACATGGGAAGCCTGAGAGGGGAAGGTAGAAAGGAGCAGGGGACAGGTCTGCATCACCTCTGAAATCCAGCTCCACTGAAGCCAACAACTTGGGTTGGATATGGGCTCATTTCCAGTCCAGGATTTTAACCCCAATTTCAACTGCTTCTTCTTGGTAAACACATCAGCTGAAATTAAAGATTACCCCCTCCCATCATCATCTCCCAGAATTAGCCCCCAACTGCCAACTCCACCTAATCACCAAACAAAAGAAGAAAAATATGTTTTTCAAGATGTCGTGACTAGGTGGTTTTTCTGGTGAGCACGTATATAGAAGAAACCACTGCGGATGAGCTGCATTGACTAGTACAGAAATATACAGCTGTGGGAGCAGCAGTAAGCTGGGACACACACACACACACACACACACACACACACACACACACACACACACACACACACACACACACACACACACATGCACATATATCATATTAACCTGTCCACCCTTGCCGTGATTATCTCAATGATAAACTGCTGTGGTATTTAATGAAGCGAAGTGGTCACAGGAAAGACATGGCTAGAAATGCGATGGGACTGGGCATGAGTCATCCCTGGCTCCCATGGTAGGGCTTCACACAAACAGCAGTTACAGGGTTCCCTCCTATGACCTCCTACCCACCCCCATCCTAAAGGATAGAGGATCTGTGCTGAAGGGAGAGGCAAGATCTAGTTGGCTGGTAGAACAGGTTCAAGGGACAGAATGGCCTTATCTTGATCATTCATTCCTAAGCTTTTATCCAAAGTAAGCCAGAGTTTCATGGCTCACCTCATTGGCTTGGCCCACCAAGGAAATCTTACTAACCAAAGTCCTGTTGCTCATGTGCACAGACGTTTTTGTGAAATTTTCCTTCAGAGGCCAACCTGAAAGGCTTTTAAATGTAGACATACAGCATGGTAACAGGCCCTTCTAGCCCACAAGCCCATGCCACCCAATATGAAGAAAGGTTGGATAGACTAGGCTTATATTCTCTAGAATTTAGAAGATTGAGGGGGGGGATCTTATAGAAACATATAAAATTCTTAAGGGTTCAGACAGACTAGATGCAGGAAGGTTGTTTCCAATTCTGGGAAAATACCAGAACCAGGGGTCACAGTTTAAGGATAAGGGGAAAGTTTTTTAAGATTGAGATGAGGAAAACTTTCTTCTCTCAGAGAGTGGTGGATCTGTGGAATTCTTTGCCACAGGAAGTAGTTGAGTACGGTTACTTGACAATATTTAAGAGTAGGTTAGATTTGGCCCTTGTGGCTAAGGGGATCGGGGGGGAATGGGGAGAAGGCAAGAACTGGATATTGATCAGCCTTGATTATATTGAATGGCAGTGTTGGCTTTTTTTCTACATTTCTATGTTTCTAATTGCACCAATTAAATGTTTTTGGAGGGTGGGAAGAAACCAGAGTACCTAGAGGAACACACACACACACACACACACACACACACACACACACACACACACACACACACACACACACACACACACACACACACACACACACACACACACACACACACACACACACACACCTTATACCTTATAGACCACCAGATTCGATCCAGGGCCGTTGGCACTGTGACAGCGCCAAGCTAACCATGCTGGCTGGTTTCACTGCACGCGACCAGGAGAACCTTTCATGCCAGGTGAAAGGTGATAATTGTTTGATGTGCTAAATCCTTCCACAGTCTCGAAGTGAAAGAGGTTCAAACCACAGAAATAAAATCCTGTGGTGTGATTACTTTCTCACACAAGTAAAGACACTTCCTGATGAAGCAAAAATCAAAATATTCCAAGAAGATTGTGACACCCTCACAACACTTCCATTGGCTGAAGGCCAAAAACCTTTCTTCATGATGTATCCTCTTTCAGCCAAATAGATTATGGAAACCAGTCGAAGATTGATTCAAAATTTGCAAGATTTTTAAAAATAATATAGACAGGATGCAGAGTTGGGCAGAAAAGTGGCAGATGGAGTTCAATCTGGATAAATGTGAAGTGACGATTTTGGAAGGATTAAACAGAAGGCTGAGTACAGAGATAAAGGTTGGTTACTTAAGAGTGTGGATGAACAGATGGAACATGGGGTTCAAATCCATACATCCCTCAAAGTTATCACACAGGTTGATAGGATAGTTAAGATGGCCTATAGGATGTTGAGCTTCATTAATAGGGGGTTTGAGTTCAAGAGTAGAGGGGCCATGTTGCAACTCGACCAACCTCTGGTAAAACCACAACTTCGAGTATTGTGTTCAGTTCTGGTCACATTGTTATGAGAAGGATGTGAAAGCTATGTGCAGAGGAGATTTGCCAGGAAGTTTCCCAAATTGGGAAACAAGTCTTATGAGGCAAGGTTAGCAGAGCTGGGGGACTTTTCTCTTTGGAGTGTAGAAGGATGAGAGGAGACTAGATAGAAAACTATTAGATGATTAGAGGCATAGACCGGGTGGACAGCCAGCATCTGTTTCTCAGGGCAGGATCAGTCAATACCAGAGGACATATGTACAAAATTAAGGGAGGGAGGCTTCAGGGGAAAGTTGTGGGTGCCTGGAATGCCTTGCCGGGGATGATGGTGGAGGCTGAATCATTTGGGGCATTTAAGAGACTCTTAGACAGGCACGTGGATGAAGGAAATATAGAGGGTTATGGGGTAGGGAGGGTTTAGTACTTTTTTTAAAGGAATATATGGGACGGCCCAACATTGAGGGCCAAAGGGCCTGACTGTGCTGTATGTCTAAATTTAACAATTTAAATTTAAAATTTAATATAATTAAAATTCTCAGTCTCATCAGACCTCATCCCAAGACTCTTTCACGCTGGAGCTTATTCCAAGTAATCAGTCTCAGAGATCCTTTATGGGAACTAGCTGGTGGGATTGCCAATTTAACTCTGTATCTCTCTGATGCCACATCTTTTATCTTTTCATTTCTCTCTCCGTCTCAGCTTATCTTGAGATATAATTCCCTTCTCTTCACACGATATAGGAGCAGAAGGCCCAGAGTCTGCTCCGTCATCTATCACCAGCTGATCCACCCTCCCACTCAGCCCCACTACCTGAAACCCTCGATGGCCTGACTAATCACATACCTGCCCATCTCTGCCTTAAATGCACCCAATGACTTCATTTCCACAGCCACCTGTGGCAACAGGTCCCACAGACCCTTTGACCACAGAAACATTTTCCGCACCTCTGTTTTAAAATGATGCCCTTTTATCCTGAAGTTGTGCCCTCTCATGCTAGACTCCCCTCCCATGGAAAACATGTCTCTTGTGAGTGTTTAGTCCCCGAGATACATTGGCCTCCTTGGGTAACATTTACTTTTGATTCATGTGTAAATGTTTCCCTTTCCAATTGTACATTGTTAAATATATCAAGATGCAGAGAAAAGCTTTGTCTTGCATGCTATCCAGGTAGGTCAACTCATACAGCAATAATCAAAAATAGTGGAGAGTATTGTATTACAGTGAGTCAAAGAAAACAGGGTGTAGTTACTAAGACAGAATACGGGGTATAGAAAAAAGTACCATTAAACAGTGCAGGCTGGGGTGGAGGGGGGGTGGGGGGGGCAAGTAATATTGTCTGAATTTAACTCACTGGCCCAGTGTGGATTGTTCCATGAGTTCACGCAGTGAAGCTACTTCACAATATTAAAATGTTCTCCTGGATCACTTCCAACCAGAGAGGGGCATCTAAATTTTAAATTTAGATACTCAGCGTGGTAACACGAGCCCGTGCCACCCAATTGCGCCCTATTAACCTGCAGCCCTGGTACATTTTGAAGAGTGGGAGGAAGCCAGAGCCCCCAGAGGAAACCCACGCGGACACAGGGAGAACATGCAAACTCCTACAGACAGCGTGGGATTCGAACCTGGGTTGCTGGGGCTGTAACAGCTATGCTTCCGGTGCCACCTTGCTTAATCTGAAATTAATGGACTAGAATAATGAATGAATGACATTTACCCCCTCCATAAATCTTCGTCTGCGAAGCCAAGCCAAAGAAAAAGAAAAAAAAAGTGCAAGTATATGACAAGAAGCAATAATAGTCTTACTTCCCAGTTACATAAAACATACTAACAAAAATTTAAGCAGAATTAACATGCCACAAAGGAAAAAATAATAAGAAATATAACAGGAACAGAAAAACAAATACTGTTGGAAGTAAAACACAAAAGTCTGCAACCCCGAGATTGAAGTAAAACCTCAAAGCCAGAGAAACTCAGCATGTCAAGCAGTACACTTTATAGAGCAAAGATAAAGATACTTAACCAACATTTAGGACTTGAGCCCTTCATCAAGACATGAGCAAAATGTAAACAGGCATTCTTGACGAAACAGCATTCTCTGGTCCTTGGTGCAAAACACGCAGACACACAACCGGACATAACACACATACAGTCAAACAATACAGATGCAGGACAAGTATTCATAAGTAAAAATAATTAAATAAATATTGTTTAATGAATACGAGACTCTCAAATAGTCAGCGTGAGCAGTTCCTTTGGTCGTTCATCATTCTCGCTGCTTGTGGGAAGAAGCTGTTCCTCAGCCTGGTGGTGCTGGCTCTGATCCTCCTGGATCTCTTCCCCGATGGGAGCAGCTGAAAGATGCCATGTGCTAGGTGGAAGGGGGTCCTCGATGATTTTGCGCACCCTCTTCAGACCACGAACACGGTAGATCATGTCAATGGTGGGCGGGGGGTGTGGTGTGGAGGGAGATTCCAGTGATCCTCTCTGCCACTCTTATGGTCCAATGGATTTGACCTCCAATCCATTTCATTTCAATCCATGGAAGTTGGTGGGGTGGAGGGGAACACAGTGCTCTGACCTCAGCTGGTATGGAAGTTGGTGGGGTGGGGGGTGGGGGGGGGGGACACAGTGCTCTGACCTCAGCTGGTTTTGGGCCAGGTGGGATGTTACAATTCAAGTCAAGAAGTTCTTACACCTTCCAATTCTCAAGTTCTTCTCTTTGTCTCATTTTGTCTCTTAAAGGAATGAATTCCCAAAGACGTGCAGTCCAGGAAACAAATCCTATGCTGTCAGAAGCTGTAATTTCAAGATGGTTTACTTCGCCGCTGCTCATATCTTCAATGTCACGCTGCTGTGCTCCAGGAATGGGTCCAAAACTGAAGTTGCAAGGATCCGGTTTATTCCTAGACATAACAGTAAGTGATTGGCAACATCTAACCTGTCCTCCTTTTCTGACTAAGCTGATTCTTGTCCAATGACTCACTCTACCATGGTTCTATATCGTTACCTCCTGTGGACGCTGTGAGACTGCTGAGTTCCTCCAGCCTTTCTGAGCTTCTTCTACAATCACAGTGCCTTGCATCTCACTCTACAGCATTGAGTTATCAATTGAACGGTGGCAGGTTTAGCATTAGCAGTTACCGCGATTACAGCACCTGAGACCTGGGATCAAACCTGCCATCGTGCATAAAGTGTGTTATGGGCCCAGAGGATCCCAAAACCCAGCAGCAATAGAAATTCACCAAGACAAATGTTTACTTAAACAAAAGTAACTTTTATCTTTAAACATAAAAACAGGATCAAACTTTAACTTATTACTATTAACTTAATCCCCTTCTAATTCTATGTGCACATGTATGTAATGTATGTATAAGTTCAGAAAAGTTCTTTGATTCACAGTCCAATCTCACTTCTCACTTCTCCAAGTTCACCGGTATCAGGAAATTCTTATACTGTGCACAGAATTTAACATTTATGAACTTTCACCAGGCTTTGGTGCTTGAAAGGTAAATGGTTACCGCTCAAGAAGATTCTTGTCAGTTTTCAGAAAGAGATTTGTTGCTCGTTGGACACAAACTGATTTCTTCCGATCAGCCACTTCAGTGTCTTGCTGAAGAAACTTGCTCCATCGGGGTTTTCCAGATGATAACCTCTTTCTTTCATGTCACCACAGAGTTCCTTCTTGCTTTTCTTATTCCAAGTGAAACATTAGATAGTTCCTTTTCTGTTTCCCTTATCTCAGGTGAAACACCACACAGCCAGCCATCTCCTCTTGTATGGACTACAAGGGCTTTGAATAGGCTGAAGTCAGAACTTACAATCCATCTTCCGTTTTTGCACAAACTTCCTGCTGCTGAACTGTAGAACTGAATTCTCTCTCTCTCTCTCTCTCTCTCTCTCTCTCTCTCTCTCTCTCTCTCTCTCTCTCTCTCTCTCTCTCTCTCTCTCTCTCTCTCTCTCTCTCTCTGAGAAAACCACATGGCTCTCTAAGAACTGCAAACTGGATTCAGACAGACGATGGCACCGGATCTAATCTTCAAGTCCGTTCATCTGTTGCTTTTAAAAACAATAATCCATTACTCCACGGCATGTCCAATTAACACCGACTTGTGAGGTCCTTCAGCAAAGCAGTTTCCATTGTCTTTACAAAGGCCTGGAGTGTCTGGCTTGAGCAGAACTCTAGCATTGTAAATTAGATCTGTGTTGTGAAATGTTTGTATCTTTTTGTGACCTAGCTAAAAACAACCCACAATTTATCTCCTTTTAAACATATCTATATACAATATGAAATATAACATGATCCTTCACGGGAGATTGTACCCTCTCTCCGTGACCTGCGTGGGTTTCCTCCGGGTGCTCCGGTTTCCTCCCATGTTCCAAGATGTACAGGATCGGAAGGTTAATTGGGTGCAATTGGGCAGCACATCTCCTCGCTTTGTGTGGGTCTGCCCTATTTTCTTAGAGCACCTTCTTACTACTGCTATTCCCCTCGCCACCACGGTCTTTAATGGGTGGGGACCAACCCAACACTGTTTACAATCTAAAACCCTTTTGAAATAATTTAACCTTTTATATTTTGGTTGGGAAAGGCCCCAATTTTCAGAATGGCATGCAATGTTCTAACTGCAGCTCAGTCTGCTATAGGTTGAACAACACATCCTTGCTTTTATATCCAATAGAAACCACGCAAAGAAAGAATGGAAACTTCTCTGCCTTTTCGTGACCTTTTCGATCTGTTGTCCCATTTTCCAACTGATCCCGGAAATCATCCTGTTTTGAGTTGTTATGCAGGCTCTTGAAATTTTTGACTGGGGTTGCATTTCTGTAGAGCTCTGTGCACTCTGAGGCCAGGGTTTCACCAGCTGTGCCAATGAGCCTGCCCCACAATTCCCATTCCATTGGTAAATGAGGACTCAGGCAGCCTCAAGCCTGCACCCCTTATTTCTGTTTCTGTGTTGAATCTACATTCCAAGTTGTGGGTGACTGGAATGTCTTAATGACATATCCCTTTGAACATTCCAACCTGGTTAGGGAACAACTCTGCCAAAGGCTGCTAGAAGCTCCAGGAAGAGCTATGAACGTAGCTCAGACTGCCAAGTCAGGAAAGCTGCCAACATATTAACAAACCCATCCCCCCCACCCCCATCACAGTCCCTTCTCCCCACTTCCACCAGGCAGAAGATACGCGAGCTTGAAAACAGAATTGAAGACGGTTTCTTTCCTGCTGTTATCAGACTCTTAAATGAACCTCTCGCTAAAAGCCGATGCCCTTGCACTGTTTACCTGTACTTTTTCTCTCTACCCTGCACAGTTGACTTATAGAGATGCCAGGGCTTTTTTCTCTCAAGCGAAGAAGGATGAGGGATGACTTAACAGAGGTCTACAAGATTATGAGAGGCATAGATGAGGTAGACAGCCAGCACATTTTTCCCCAGGGAAGGAGCAGCAACCACCAGGGGACATCTGTGGAAAGTGAGCAGAGGTTAGGGGAGACATCAGGGTAAGAGTTGTGGGTGTCTGGAGTGCTTTGCCATGGGTGATGGTTGAGGTTGGGACAACAGGGCCATTCAAGAGACACTTAGACAGGTAAATGGGTGAAAGAAAAATAGGGGGTTACGAGATAGAAAGGGTTTCATTTTTTTGGTAGGATTACATAGGATGGCACAAATTGAGGGTCGAAGGGCCTGTACTGTGCTGTAATGTTCCATGTTCTATTACTCCCTGTACTTTGATTTGTTGTTATGGCACGAAACTGCTGGAGAAACTCAGCAGGACACGCTGAATTCATTGAGAGTAAAAGGTAGTCGGGGCCTGATGGCAGTCAGGCAGACAGGTAGGGGGTGAGGGGAAGGGGAAGGGAGAGGAGTACAGGTTAACAGGTAAGAAGTGGTAGGTGGATTCAAGATGCTTCTACTGTCATGTAATAAAACACACAAAATAATATTACCTGAAATTTCCTCTAGCCTACTGAAAGACCATCAGTGGAAATTGCCCAGTGGCCCTTACAGAGAGGAAGAGAAGCAAAAGAGAGTCATGTTTCCCCCACCCTCCAGCCCCACCACAAGTGCCTCCAGCACTCCACACAGACTTCAGTCTGAACCATCAGCAGATCCGAACCTCCGACACGATCAGGAAATCCTCAGCGCCCTCGGCACCCTCTCGCACCCCGGTTCTGATACCTGTTACCCCCTTTCCATCAGTCTCGAGCTGGACTCCACGAATCCACTGCCTGCGTGGGTTCTCGGCTCTCGAGTCACATACAGCTCACTGCCCGTGTGTATTTCAGCCTCGTGATCACTGTCCTGTGGGCTGTCTTCTCTTCCTTAAAATTGTGGGGGGGGGGGGGTTGGTCTGGTGGAAGGGTAGAAGAAACTGAGAAGTAATGGGGGAGAGGGATAGGAGGGATAAGGAAGGTTGCTCTCTCTGATAGGAGAAGGAAGGGAAGGAGCTGGTGGAAAGCTTATCTCCATCTGGGTTGACTTGCCTGGATAGTACACAAGTTTCAGTAAACCATTCAGTTCAATTTGATTCTCATAGTACCATGGAGTAAAACGCAAAAGTCTGCAGACGCAGCGATGGAAGTAAAAACATGACACTGAAGAAGATCAGCAGGTCAGACAATGTCCTTTAAGTAGCAAAGATCAAGGTACATAACCAATGTTTTGGGTGTGAACCCTTCATCAAGGTGTGAGTAAAATGGCGTGCCCCAGAAGCGCTTTCTGATACCACTGGATAATGAAGATTTTGCTTCCTGAACACTTTTGGGTGTATCTTATGGATTTTGGGCTGCTGGTCATGAAAATCATCTTAAAATATTCCTATTGAGTACCGTTTTTTAGATATAACCTATTTTTGTGATTTTCCCATCATATTTTAAGTCTACTAGCCCACAAAGCAAGCCACTTTGGTCAGTCCAAGTATGCTGGGTTATGCACTCAGTTCAGGCGCTATGCAGATATTGTCTTTAGTCTGGGCATATTGTCTAGGATAGATGCAGACAGGCTATAAAGCAGCTCACACGTACAGTTGCTGGCCATTACATTGATTAAAAATTGAATGCATGTTGATGGTCATGTTCTTCAGGCAATGGCCCCAAAGTGTACTTAACAATAGCATCTTCAGGAAGATTTAATACAGCATAAATGTCTCGCCAATGTCTCACAGCAGCTGCGATACATTCTGTACATTTGTGGCAAGTATACCAGGTGAAATTCAATAAAAAGTGAATTTAATGCTTCTCCAACTTCCTACATGATACATTAAATTATCTTTGTGTTCAGCTTGAAGTTGTCTATCTTAGTCGCCAATTTGTTTTTTAGGAAGTATTCCTTTTGTGGTCCAGTGTATTGTAACAGCAGAGTGGTGCAAAGTTAAAGGAACGTTTATTCTTTCTTTTAGATTTCTGTTGCTTCTCTTCACAGTTCAGTTCCAGCCGCCGTACAACTTCCACGTAGTCAATAACACCGAGACCATGACAGAACTATCCTGGCAGACAAGCCATGAGATCCTCTTCTTTGACAAGATGGAATTTGAGATCCAATACAAGCTTGAAAATGAGCCGTGGAAAGTAAGCTTCATTACAGCTACCGGTTCAGGCCCTTCAGCCCCATGCTGACCCACCTCAACTAGTCCCTTTGGCCGGCATTCAGTCCGCTCCCTCTAAACCATCCCTTCCCCTGGACTTGTCCCAACATCTTTCGAGACATTGCGATTGTCCCCGCCTCCCCGAGAAACTCATTCCACAGAACATGTGGAAAAAAGACAGCCCTCGTTTTAAAATCTTCCCCCTCTCAACCAAGCGGCGAAGGACAGGAGGTGACTTAATAGAGATGTATAAAATTAGGAAGGGCTCAGCCAGCACTTATTTCCTGGGGCGACAGGAGAAAATACCAGAGGACATTAGTTTAAGGTGAGTGGAGGAATATTTAGGGGAGACGTCAGAGTTAAGTATTTTACGCAGACAGTGGTGCACTGCATTACTGGGAGTGATGGTGGTGGAGGTTGGTACAATAGAGTGGAAAGAAAACATTTGAAAACCACTGGGGTAGATTGTTGTGGAGAAGATTCACAAGACTGTAGACTAGAGGTAAAGGTTCCATTATTGTCACATAATATTACATTTAGAATGTAACATAAATTGAATTCTTTGACTTTTGCCTGCAGAGAGTCACCACTTTGCCTAGCGCCCCTCACGGAAACCTACAGCCTGTGCATGCTTAGCTTCTGAGATCAGACAATTCAGGCGATTCGGTGCGGCCGGTTCTCTGTACACTGAGATGGACAGAGCATCCTGATTAATCCCTTTCACGTCTGCTCTTCCCATCTCTTTCCGAACTGCAAACAGCCACTTTCCCCTTCACCCAGTCCTGCCATGTGTGATCTCCCAGGAGAAGAAAAGCTATTGGAGAAGAATACAAGGGGGAGAGAAAAAAAAACAAGCTTTTTCCTGAATTCGGATCTGCCCTCCAAGGATTCTGCTTGGTTTATGATGGATCCTTTGGGGCAATGAATTCACCAACTTCCCCTCCAGGCAAGGTGCCCTAGCTTGGCATCTAGAATTTGTCCTCGATTTTCCTCACCTGCCAAACTTTCCTATTCCAGGACGCCCAGAAGCATCAGATTCAGCACAACGAACGCAGGATGCGAATTGACTCATCCAGCTTAAAGCCGGACTCCTCCTATGTGACAAGGATCCGAGTTAAGATCTGTGATGAGGAAAAGGACTACAGGAGCACCTGGAGCAAATGGAGTCAGGAGTTGAAATGGAAAACAAAGAAATCCACATCTGCTGCCTGTAAATTCCTAAACCTTCTTCGTTGATCTATAGTGTAGCCACTGTGTTGCCCCGAGCCTCAATGAGAGCTAGTAAAATAATGTTGTCATTGTTCAGGGATAGGGCAATGCAATTACAGCTCCAGCAAAAAGGGTTCGAATCCGGCGCTGTCTGTAAGGATTTTGTACATTCTGCCCATGACTGCGTGGGTTTCCTCCGGTTTTCTCCCACCCTTCAAAACGTAACAGGGATGGGGGTTGTAAGTCAATTGGGTGCAATTGGGCATTACAGGCTCATGGGCCAAAAGGGTCTGTTACCGTGCTATACCTCTATATGTCTATGTTCCAACTGTAACTCTGGACAACTGCTCTATATCTTTAATGGTGGAGTGACCACCTGGACTGCTCGCAATTCAAACTTTCATCAGTACCCTTGACAGTAAACCTGAACACAAAATAAACAACCAGTTTGTAACATATGTTGGTAGTAATTTGCACATTGGGCAGCGAGTTCAAGGTCAACGCAGGTCAAATTTAGCCTAAAGCTAAACGAATGAACCTCCAACAAATGAGAGGCTGCTGTTCAAACAAGATGTGGACGATCCAGGTGCATCCTGGATATTTGTAACTTTGCATTATTTAATGTAAGATTATGATGGCAGCCGACACCTTTTTCCCAGAGCTACAATACCACCCCACCAGGCCTCTGCACCCAACCCATTATCCCCCGTAATCTCCACCACCCGCAGCAGGATCCCACCACCAGGCACGTCTCCCACCGTGGCTCCCACGTGTATTCATCCCTTCCCACTTGGCACTTTCCCCTGTGGTTGCAGGAAGTGCCACACTTGCGCCCACACCTCCTCCCTCGCCACCACTCGGGGCCCCACACAGTCTTTCCAGGTGAAGCAACACTTCACTTGTGACTCTGCGTGAGTTCATCTACTGCATTCAGTGCTCCCGTTGTGGCCTCCTCTACATCAGAGAGACCGGGAGATCGTTTTACTCAGTTCTGTCTGCATCAGTGACGAGGATCTCCCAGTGGTCAACCATTTCAATTCTGCATCCCACTCCCACACTGACATGTCTGTCCATGGCCTCATGTGCAAGGCCATACATAATTTCGATGAACAATACTTAACACTCTCCAACTGGATGGCATTAACGTCTACTTCTCCGGTCTCTGCTGGCTGCTTCACTGTTCTCCCTCCCTTCCCCATCCCTCTGTCTTTTTTCCTCCAGCCCTCCACCCACCCCCCCTCTTCTCCATGCACAGAGCCATCCTCCTGTTGGCTGGTGTGCCCTCCCTCCCTCCCTCCCTTTTCCACCGATTACCTCCTGCCTGTTGAACCGTGCCCCCCCCCACCATTTTGTCCAGGCACCTGTCTATATTTTTTCACACCTTGATGAACAGCTCAAGCCCGAAACGTTGGTTAGGTATCTTTTTACTTTGCCACATAAAGGGGCAGCATGGTTGGCGTAGCAGCTAACATAACACCTTTACAGTGCCAGCGATCGGGACCGGCATTTGAATCCCGTGCTGTCTGTAAGGAGTTGGTATGTTCTCCCCATGTCTGCGTGGGTTTTCCCCAGGGGCTCTGGTTTCCTCTCATCATTCAAAACGTCCTGAGGGGGTTGTAGGTTAATGGGGTGTAAATTGGATGGCACGGGCCCGAGGGCTAAAATGACCAGTTACCGTGGTGTATGTCTACATTCAAAATGAAATAGAAGTGCTCTGTTTAACCTGCTGAGTTTCTCCAGCATTGTGTTTTTAACCTCTTTTCCCTCCTTTTTTCCAGATAAACTGAACACTATCCTGTCGATCTCCCTCTCCCTGAGTGGGACCCTGTTTGTGGTCGCTGTTTTGGCCATCAGGCAACTGTCAACGAGGAGGTAAGATGGTTCCAGAACATTACAGGTCACACTCAAGCAAAAATAAATTTAGACAAAGCTATTTTGATGCCGAGATTTCCTGTTTACTTTTCGTCTCAAGTGCTTAAAGACTTCCCTCCCCTCACAGTTTTTCTGTGGTCCTGAGCAAGATACCAAGGCTCTATTCAAAAGTGTTGGTTTGGTTTTTAACCTCCTAATAGAAGTCTTCAGGGTCTGCATCAGTGGGCACAGTGCAGAGGGGGGTAACGTTGTTCATTCCCAGCAGAGGAGCAAGAGTTGGCCATCCAGCCCATCGAGCCTGCTCCGCCATCCCGGTTGATCTGACGAGAGGCTCATCTCCACCCACCTGCCTCTTCCCCATATCCCTTAATCCCCCTACTTCTTATAGCACTGTACCCCGTACCACAATTTTATTATTGCCCTGTATGGTGTACTTCAGTACATGTTGGCTTGACTGGATAGCGCTCAAAACAAAGTTTTCCACTGTATATCAGCACATGTGACAGAAAAGAAAATTCATCACTCTAACCAACCATACAGTAAAACCCCTGGTATCCAGCATGTAGATGCCAGATAGGTGTGTTTTCCGGTTACTCTTACAATGCCCTAACTAATACACCTGCATTAAGAATAAACAATTTAAAAGACAAAAATACTACACTGTACTTACACTGAACAAAATTCACCTGCATTAATATATAAACCTTAAATCAATTACTTTATTTTCAGCCACATTTGTTGAAAACATTTAACTGTCGCTACATCTGCAGGTTTCTACCCCTCCACGCAGCCACCCGAAAGACGAACAATAACATTATAGAAAATTAACTCTCTCCATCCCCAAGTTTACAGATAAAGCTTCTGGGGCAACTCTTACTAAACAGAGATAAGGAGAGTCATCCCAACGGCGAGCGGCATCAACCAGCTCTTCATCCCGGGTGACACCATTGCTGTTTCACACAACTTTATTCAAACAGCTGTTTCAAGCAAAACACAACCAAGGCTCTCCACTGGCTGGATATTGGCTCCCATCTTTGAATTGAATTGTATATTTATTTATAAATGTACCAACAGAATGTTGCTCCAAAGTGCTATACACCAATTAATAAAAAGAATACATAAAGCACAAAATCAACAAACACAAAAGATTAGACACTGGACAAGAGAGTCATCTCGCAGAGTAGTTATGGGTTGGAGAAACACGTGGGCAGCGACAGGCTGCCTAAACTCATTGGCGAGGCTGACTCAGCCCAAAGCCCGATCAACCCAAACTGTCTGGGCAGGCTAGACAACTCTGGCAAAAGCGAGGCCAAGACTTTTATCCGAGGTCAGGGGAATCAGTACAAATTTGAAGCTTATCTTTCATTGCTTAAAGCTGCGGCTGTTATATTGAGAAGGCAACACTCTTGGAGACTGGTGCATCATTGGGGTAAAACACAACAAAACACATTAGAACAGGAGTGTCAAACTCAAATTCACAGAGGGGAAAAATTAAAAACTTGGACTAAGTCGTGGGCCAAACTAAATATTCATTGAAAATTTTCAACAACATCTGCATGTTTTCTCTTCTTTCAACATATGTAATGTTAAACTTTTTCTTATTAAAATAAATGTTTAATAATAGTTTTGGTTAAACTCTTTCCAGAAGAAGCATTAACAAATGAGAAATAAAATATTCAATAAATAATATTTCTCTATAGCCTTTAAGCTCCTTTTAAATGTATTTTTTTTCACAAGCCAACAAGTCAAAAAAATAACAACTTGCTTTAATGAAAATCCAATCTTTCAACTATGAACAGTCCAAAGTTAACCAAAGAAAATATTAATCCAAGCTTCGCTTGCTACACTGTGATTTACCCTGATGCACCTGGGTCTAAACCAGATACTTGGCATCTCTTCTTAGATGCAAGTTCATCAAACTCTGGGGTCAGAGTTTGCCTCCCACCTGTCTTGAAAGGTCCTGTTTTCTGTCTTTCGTTTGGCCATTTTTCGTAAGGGGTTTATTACATGTGAGTTAGGCGACAGTTCGAAGAAGCTAATGAAAGTAAACAGAGGAGGTGGGAGCGATTAGCGGGCTGACGGGCTGGCGCCAACGCATTTGCAAAGCATTCTGGGATTTGTAGTATTAGTTATGCATGCGCTATACTGGCGCGGCGGTCAGCGGGCCAGCTCTAATACATATTTGATATGATCTTGTGGGCCAAATATAATTATATCAAGGGCCAAATTTGACCCGCGGGCCTGAGTTTGACATGTGTGCATTAGACTAAACACAATTTAGATTTTGGACTCGAAATATTACTTAAAATTACCTAAATTACAAGCAAAAACTAAATTTATTATACATAAAACAGTCAGTTGCAATTATATAAAACAAAAAATCTGCCACCAATACTTCAACTAGAAGTCAACACTAGCATCATAGGGTTGAAAGACCACAAAGCCCTCAGTAAGGAGTTTCTCCGTTCACGTTCTCTAGTCTTAGGCACCTCCGTGCCCCACAGGCACCCACGTTGCCACCAAACCCCACAACGCGACCCCTCAGGAGCTCCCCACCAGCGTGGAGAAGCCCTGGCCCCGCAAACAGTCCACAGGTCAGCTCCACAAGGGGAGGCATCCCTTCAAGCACATCTGCCAGCGATTAAATCCAGGGGCTCCTCCTCGGTCATCGCAGCTCCACGACAGTCGTCCCGAGCTCAGCCTCCACACCAGTCGCTTAGCCACACTGCTGCCCTCCAAGCCTCCATGCTGATGTTCCAGGCACCCACCTCGGCCATCAGAACCTCCGCAATGGAGCCAGGGTCGCCACAAGTGAATTTTTCACATCCCTCAGACACTCCCTGGTGCTCATTCTTTGGTTCCAGTACCTCAGACATTGCGCATGGTTACACACCAAAGATTTATGTGTTACTTCAGAGAACATTTTACTTTTACAATTACAAACTTGCATATTTTTTCCTGTTATTTTATTTTTAATCATTTAAAATGTTTGCATTTATTTTCTTTGATATTTTTGCTGGTTGCTTGAGGCTGCCAGTTGCCTGAATTCTGGATAACAGGGGATTTACTGTATTTTGCTTTATGGTTTGTAGAACTATTGTAAATGGCCTCAGTCATTCCTTCTCCCCCTTCCCCTCTTTACCCTTTGCCTTCTCTCCTCATATTATCTCTCTTTACCTCTTCCTTTCTCTGTTGCTCATCCCCTAACAAGGAGTTTGATTGGCCTTTAGATCCAGAAAGAAGACATTTCATTGGCTCTCGGTACCAGATCCAGGCAAATTCTTCAATGACCTGAACTCAACGTACAATGGCAACTTCCAGGTAAGTCAGAAATATCAATATCATCAGCCAACACCATTCTGCCCCTCTGTCTGTGCTAGGTCCCTGAAACTAAGCAGGGCCATTTATGCTCCATCTCACGACACCTATGCCTCTTTTATAATCCAGTTGTCAGGCTACCCCAGGGAAACTTTCTCCACTGCATACTCTTTCTGAAGAATCCTCCTACATCTCTTCTACAAATACTGGGCAGCAACAGATAGACAGGGCCGTGAAGAAAGCATTTGGCACAGTTGCTTTCACCAGACAGGAGCTGGGATGCCATGTTAGAAAAATAAGAGTGTTATGGGTGTGAGGTAAGGAAAAGATTCAGATTTCAGATTTACATATATGAGTCACTACCTTGGAGGATCTTTCCTGGATCCAACACACCAATGGCATTGTGAAGAAACCACATCAGCGCCTCTACTTCCTCAGGAGTTTGCGGAGAATTGGTACGACATCAGAAATCCTGGCAAATTTCTACAGAGGTATGGTAGAAGGTGTGCCGACCAGTAGAAAGTATGCTGAACACCAATACCCCTGAGCATAAAGCCCTCCAAAAAGTAGTGGACACAGCCCAAGACCCTCTCCACTATTGACTACACTATGGTCGGAGGGCAGCAGCAATCATCAAAGACCCTCACTGCCCCGTACAAGCTCTGTTCCCGCTGTTGCCATCAGGAAAGAGGTATTGGTGCCACAAAACTCACACCACCAGGTTTTGGAACTGCTGCTACCCCTCCACCATCAGACTCCTCAGCGACAAACTTAGTCAGAGACTCATTTAAGGACTCTTACTTGTGCGCTTTATTGATTTTTTTTGTTCTCTCTGGATTGCACATTCAGTTTATTTACATTCATTTTCTGTTTACAGTTCTTTGTTCACGTTTTATGCTGGGTACAGTTTATTTTTGCACTACCAATTAGTGGTAATTCTGCCGCGCCCACAGGAAAAAGGAATCTCAGGGTTGTATGTGATGTCATGTATGTTCTCTGACAATAAATCTGAAATCTGATATCACATACAACCCTGAGATTCTTTTTACTGCGGGTCAGGAAGAATTTCTACTTGTCAATAGTGCAAATAACTGTTCTCAAGAAAAAATACATATACAAAAACACAATATCATGTGCTGAAGTGCCTATACTGTGCAGTAATGGTCGATGTTACAACTGAGCAAGACGTTAGTGAGGTCACATTTGGAGTATTGAGCACAGTTCTGGGCACCCAACTATAGGAAAGATATCATTAAGCTGAAAAGGGTGTAGAAAAGATTGACAAGAATATTATCAGGGCAGGTGAGCTTAAATAACAGCTGGCAATCCTCGCTTCTCCATTACATTTGATGAAGGGCTTTGAACCAAAACATTGACCACTCTTTCTCTCCCATGATGCTGCTCAACCTCCTGATTTCTCCATTGTGTTAGGCGAGGACTTTACTCCCTGGAGGCGGATCGCTGAGGTGGGGAGAGGGGAACCTTATAGATGTTTAAAAAACAGTACGAGAATCAGATACTAGCCATAGATTTAAGGTGAGAGGAAAAAGGTTTAAAAGGGATCATGATGGGTGGGTATATGGAACGAGCAGCTTGAAAAGTGGTAGACAGGGACAATTTCTGTGATGTAAAAATCTATGACTCCAATGGAGGTTATGAATTCTTCAACCATCCATGATTGGTAGATGTTTGATCATTTTTAAATTTAGACATACCACTCAGGCGCACGCCCAAGAACACACATTTAACCTACAACCCCCGTATGCTTTGAAGGGTGGGATAAAACTGGAGCACCTGAGGAATCCCCGGGGAGAATGTACAAATTCCTTATAGACAGTGCCTGATTCAACTCTGGTCACTGGCGCTTTAACAGCGCTGCGCTAACCACTAGGCCAACCGTGCCGCCCAACTGGAAGGTGTTGGATATAGGACATAGAGTAACACCATCTTATTGAATTGTTTAATAGCTTGAAACAATTCTTAGCAGTTGCCTCCTTCTCTATGGATAACCTTGCATCACAATTATCAGCTGCTGTACAGGTCATTATATTCGCATTAAATCCAATACTTTTCATTTCAACGCAGGTTCCTAATCTATCATCTCATAATGTTCCTCCTTTTTATAAAATATATTCTCCTTTGAATCTCTAACAAGAAGATGATGCATTGCGGAAGGTCAAACTTGAACGCAGAGTAAAGGGTTAATGGGAGGATACTTGACAGTGTGGAAGAACAGAGGGACCTTGGAGTCCAAATCCATAGATCTTTCAAGGTTGCCACACAGGTTGATAGGATAGTTAAGAAGGCCAATGGGATACTGGCCAGGAGATCGAATTCAGGAGTCGTGAGGTGATGTCGCAGCTCTACAAATCTCTGGTGAGACCACACTTGGAATATTGTGTTCAGGTCCGGCCACCTCATTACAGGAAGGATGTGGAGAGGGTGCAGAGGAGATTTACCAGGATGTTGCCTGGATTGGAAAATACGTTTTATGAGGCCAGGTTAGCAGAGCTCGAACATTTCTCTTTGGAGCGTAGAAGGATGAGAGGAGACTTGACAGTCTACTAGATGATTAGAGGCATAGACCGGGTGGACAGCCAGCATTTGTTTCTCAGGGCAGGATCAGTCAACATCAAAAGACATATGTACAAAATTAAGGGAGGGAGACATCAGGGGAAAGTTTTTTCACACAGAGAGTTGTGGGTGCCTGGAATGCCTTGCCGGGGATGATGGTGGAGGCTGAAACATTAGGGGCATTTAAGAGACTCTTAGGCAGACACATAGATGAAGGAAATATAGAGGGTTATGGGGTAGGGAGGGTTTTTTAAAGGAATATATGGGATGGAACAACATCGAAGGCCAAAGGGCCTGACCGTGCTACAACACAGTTCTATGTTCTAAAAGAATTTGGTATTCACATGGTGCACTTAATTAGTAAAACATCCCAAGGAAGGTGCAACACAGGATATATGGATAGGAAAGTCCAAGAAGGATTTAAGCCATTTGGATTGAGCCCAGTTTTCCAACTGTATAATTTGCTCTAATTAAAAATGCTTTTAAAATTTATCACCACTTAAAACAATATTAGGTGCTGACAAAGCAAAAGTCTTTGAGGAATGTCCTGAAGAGAGAGAGGGGGGGGGAGAGGGGAGAGAAAGGGAGGGAGGGGGAAGGAGGGGGAAAGAGGGGTAGAGAAGTGGGAAGGAGGGAGGGGGAAAGAGAGAGAGAGAGAGAGAGAGAGATTTAAGGAGGGCTTAGCATCTTCGCCTAAGGTGGTGCCAAAGGGATGAACAAGAGAATCGAATTGGAGATATACGAGTGATTGAGAGAAATATGAATTGAATTAAATTGAATTGAATTCAACTGAATTGAATTGATTGTAGTCGCATGAATCAGGAACAGTGAAATATTTGGTTTTTGTGCTATCCAGGAAAGTCAACCCGTACTTCAATGTAGCAGCGACAGTCCAATAAAATGCAAGCTGTGGTTTTACAAAGACAAAGTTCTGGGTCTCGAGAAAAGGAAATCTAAAATACGGGGGTCCGGTTAAAAGTGTGATGAATTTGGAGGTTTGTGTTCTTAAGATCACATATTTTCTGCAGGAGTGGGGAGAAGAGAGTGTGGCCAGGGTGGGATGGGGCCTCTGCTTTCCCAAGACAGTGGGGGTGAGGGGTGAGTTTGTATGTGTGCCTGAGCAGTGCTAATGACTCCATTCTGTAGTTCCAACATCATACAAATGTGACAGCATTAACATCAACAAAACTAGAACTCAACCCAAAGACCACCTGTAAATTGAAGGAGCAACACAAATTTCCGTCTGGGCACCCTCCAACCTCATGGCACTAACAATGGCCAACTTCTGCTGGCCTTCTCCCTGTTTTCCCTTCCTTCCCTGTCCCCCTGTCTTCTTTCCTCCAGCTCTCCACTCCCTTCCCTCTCCATTCACAGCACCACCCCCCTCCCCTATTTGTTGGTGTGCCCTCCCTCCCTTATCCACCTATTACCTCCTGCCTACGGGTCCATGCTCCTCCGCCTGCCCCTCCCCCTCACCATTTTGCTTGGGTGCCTACCAACAATTTTCCACGCCTCGACTTCTCCAGTGTCCGTTAAGCCCCACCCTCCCCATATTCGTCCTCCCATCTCCTTTCCTTTTTTTTTCTCTCTCTCTCTCTTTCTTCCCTTTCCCCTCTGTCTGCTTTCACAGAGCCAAAATCAATTCTCACTTCTCCTCTTATCATATCCAGTTAACTCCTTTTGTTGGTCTGGACTCCTCCCCCGGCCTGTCTTTGGCCTTTATTCTGACACCTTCCTGTTCTTTGCTTGTACCTTGACGAAGGGCTCAGGCCTGAAACATCAGTAATATATCTTTACCTCCTATGGATGCTGCGAGACCGGCTGAGGTCCTCCAGCATTTACTGCACACTAATGTGGGCCCATCACCCAAAGGTCTCAGTGAGCTGCCTCTAGGAGCCTGTGGTTTGTAAGTCAACTCACTAGGTAAGTTATAAAGTGCATCTCCATGTCGGGGAGAAAGAGCCTCTGCACGTCTCGCTCTCCTCACGAAGGTTGGTGCATGACTCAAGAGTGAAGTATTGATGGTTTTAATTTGTTGGTAGTTGGTCGTAAAGGGTGGATGTAGAGACAAGAGGTGGCTTTGGGAGTTCAAACTGCCTCAGTAAATGTTTTAGACTTTGGTTGGCATTTCAACCATTGTCAACCTGCTGACAAAGATTAAGAAAGGTGCAACTGAAATCTGACCTTTGAAGCCAATCTGCTGATTGGAACAAGGAGAGATGTTAAAAGTTGAAAACCACAATAGTTTCACAAAGGATATATCAGTTTGATGAGCCAGTCTAATTTAAAAATATTAACGAGTACTTTTCTCTTTTTTTTTGACTGTTGGATTGTAGTTTCATTTCAAAGTTATGCAAAGTCACACCTGAGCACGTCAGTGTTGGCTATGTTTAATTTTTTGTGTTTAGATGCATGCAAGTACATGTGCTTAGTGTGTTTTGAGTGTGTACAGGTACGTGTGTGTGTGTGTGTGTGTGTGTGTGTGTGTGTGTGTGTGTGTGAATATGTATGTCTGTGCATCTGCATGCGCACATGCATGTGTCTGTGTTTTTGTGTGTCCGTGTATATGTCTGTGTGTGTGTGTGTGTGTGTGTGTGTGTGTGTGTATGCGCACGTGTGTGTGTGTCTGTGCGCATGTATGTGCATGTGTGTGTACATGTGTGTGTGTGTGTGTGTGTGTGTGTGTGTGTGTGTGTGTGTGTGTGTGTGTGCACGCATTTCTCTGAGTTCCATTCAGGGCCAGCCCCATTTGCCAGCTTGGTCTTTTCCTTTCTAAACCCTCCTATCCATAAATCTGTCCAAATGTCTTTTGAACTGAAATTGTACCTGCTTTTTAAAGTTTCCTCTGCTGTACATTCCAAATACTGACCACTCTCTATGAAATAGTGGCCCCTTAGGTCTCTCTGTTCAGATCTCAAATCTACTGCCTCTGTTTATAGAATCATTTGCTAAGCTAAAAAACATCTAGTCATTTTTGGATGGGTGTTTATGGAATCTTACTGTTTGCAGATGGGTAATACTTCCTGCATTACATCGCGGCTACATTTTAATCAACATTTCATTGATAAATCCTCAGACATAGAGCAAATCAAATGGTCTCTCTACCTTTCACCACCCTCTGTCTCCTTTCCTCCATCTTGACATTCACAGGGCAAACTCATTCTATCACCAGTTTTCACATTTTCACACCTGCCCTCCCATCCATGACCACCTATGATCATCTGTGTTTCCCCCCCCCCCACCTCGCTCCCCAGCCCTTTCTGCCCTCCTCCCCCCAGGTCTGCCTGCTTTTTGCTCATACCTTGATCAAGGGCTCAGGCCTGAAATATTGGTTATAGAAAAATGACCGTAGAACATTACAGCACAGTACAGGCACAACGGCCCTCGATGTGGTGCCGACCCATATAATCCTACCCAAAAAAAATGAAACTCTCCCTTACCTCTGTTTTTCTTTCATCCGTGTGCCTGTCTGAGAATTTCTTAAATGCCTTTAATGTTTCAGCCTCAACCACCACCCCCGGCAAGGCATTCCAAGCCCCCACAGCTCTCTGTGTTAAAATAAAACTTACCCCCGATGTCTCCCCTAAACTCCCCTCCCTTCACTTTGTACTGAAGTGATATCCTTGCCCCCTATGGTCACTGCGAAACCTGCTTAGTCTCTTCAGATCGGTTGTGTTTTTATGCCAAATCAAATGTTTCCTTCAGTTGTGTGACCTTCACGTCTTTAATCCTTAATATGTGTTCTGTCATTTTCCACCCCCACCCCCTCCCCCCCCCCATCCCCGCAGAAATGGCTCGGGACAAAATTCCCAGCTTCTTTCAGTAGCACGGAAGAACTGGGCACAGAAATCTCTTCGGTGGAGATTTCAGAGATGAAAGACCCACAATCCTTCCTCAAAGAGAACCTCACCTCGGACAGCAGTGGATTCAAGAGCATCGGCGATTTGTCCATGTCTAGCTTTGCCAATCAAGGTTACTTTTGGTTTGATTACCCCAGCTCTTACGAAGCATATCCTTGCAAAGTTTATTTCAGCTACCACCAAGCAGATCTGGGAGTAGAAGGCAAGCAAAGTGAATCGTATCGATGCCTCACCTCCTCCGATGACTCCCTCTTCAACAGCAGTCTGCAGGGTGACCCATTCAGATCTTCCCCAGATAAACAAGGGTCTGTGTTAAATGATGAAGGGGGCACTGGAGGCAATCCCGAAGAGGAAATAGGCAGACCACCAGGAGAGCATGAGGGTCCAACTCTTCCACCCTACCCTGATCATCCGGCAAGCTGCAGCCACACCTCCAAGGAAGGCTATGATGCCCTCAACCCCACCTTTGGGTCCTCAGATTGGTTCTTCGGGCCACAGGCTTCACTGGTGGACACGAAGGACGAAAGCACTAGCAGATTTGGCTCTGAAGGCTTGATGTTTGAAAAGGTCCAAGCTGGAGCCCTGCCTTCAATAACCAGCCCCTGTTCTCAGGAAAGCTTCACACAGCAAAACCCCAATGTTTTCAAGACCACGTCTCTGGATCCGGTACAATCAACTGATGCGTATCTCTCCCTCAAGGAAGTCCAGAATAAATATAGTAACCAGTCAATATAGGGAAGGTCTCAATGCACTGCTCCTGTGAGTTCTACTGTGAAGATCTATCCTCTGAGGAGCTTCAACTTCAGGTCTCCTGAAGAACTTTTGAAATGGGTCCTTTTTAACATGTTTCCTTTCTTCAGTTGCACTTTAAACCAGGATGGAAGATAGATTTAAACAGGATGGGGAGCAAGTTAAGGTTCAAATTCCTTGCTGAAGGATTCGGGCTTCTTTATCAACAAGTCCAAGGACAAATTATTTGCTACTGCTTGTGGTAATAGAACATAGAACATTCCAGCACAGCTATCCTGATCCATGGCAGCTGGTCAGCTGCTTGGCCACTGGACATCAAGGCAGGGGACAAAGGTCAGACAACCCAGAGGACCCTCACGCTCATCAGAAGATGGCCACAGGAATACAGGTGCACCTCAAGACTCAAACTGTTGTCCAAATGAGGACTAATTGTGCTAGCAATGAGCTTGTTAAAAGAAACATTGTAGAAAATCGTAAAGCACAAAAGTCTGCAGACACCGTGGGTGAAGTAAAAACATGACACTGGAGAAACTGAGCAGGTCAAACAGTGTCCTTTCCTTCATCAAGGTAAATTATGTTGTTTGATCTGCTCACGTTGCACAGATTGCATGGGGACTAGTGACACTAGACGCCAGTGAGCCAGAGAGGCTAGGCCGCGGATCACAATATCTCATTTATGGGGGGTGGGGCCATGGCCATGAGCGGGTGGGGGGGATCACAATGCCCGTGAATGCCCCCCTTGGCGCCGACCCAGTCTGCACTTATTTGGTACATTTGTTCGCACCTATCACGTTGCTGCGCAAAGACTGGTTGTTACAGTCTGTCAGGACTGTACGACAAGATATAGGCTAATGTGAAAGACTGGTTGTTACATTCTATCAGGACCATTCGACAGGATATAGGCTAAAGTCAAAGCTGGTTGTTACAGTCTGTCAGGACTGTACGACGGGATATAGGCTAACATCAAAGACTGGTTGCTACAGTCTGTCAGGACTGTATGACGGGATATAGGCTAACGTGAAAGACTGGTTATCACAGTCTGTCAGGATCACACAATGAGATGGGCTAATGTCAAAGCACAAGCAGAATGACTAGAGGTGGACAGAACTGATTAAAATCCTCAGACTGAAACGTCAGTCTCTCATCATTAAATCTAGCGGTTCCTGGTGCACGATGAACCTGTTAACTTCATTGCTTATGGGTGAATCTGTACGTGCATCACACCTTCCAAAATGTCAAGCACCTCGATACTTGAGGAGAATAAAACACGAAGGTCTGCAGACATCGTGGTTGAAGTAAGAACGCAATGCTGGAAAAACTCATCAGGTCCATAGCCAATGTTTCGGCCTTGAACTCTTCATCAAGGTACACCTCAAGCCCGAAATGTTGGTATGTACACTGCAGATTGTGTTTTTATTTCAACAGTTGATTGAATAATATATTTCAACATTTTTCAATTGTAAGTTATTTTTTAAACATCCTGCAGAATTCACAGGAATTGACCTTTTGACCAGCACTGATCATGATCACCTCATTAAACTAAAATTCTGCTGCTTGCACATGGTACCTATCCCTCCATTCCTTGCACAATCACGTGTCTATCTAGAAATGTTTCAAAGTCTCTGTTGTATCTGCTTCCACCAGCCGATTCCAGGCCCCCGCCACTTACTGTGTAAAAAAACTGGCCCCACAAACCCCCCCCCCAACCTTAAACGCATATCCTTAGGTGTGTTTAATACGCAGAAGTGCTGTGAAAACTCAGCAGCCTTCTTTATGATAAAGATACATAACCGATGTTTTGGACCTAAGCCCTACATTAAGGAATTTCAACAAGGTATCCTCAGGATTTTTGACCCCAGGAAAGGATTCTGTCTACCCTATCATACCTTTATAATACTTCTATCAGGTCTCCTCCAAACCACCAGAGAAAAGAGCCCATAGGCAGTAAAACTCCTGGTATCCAGCACCTATGGGGATTGGTAGATGCCAGATTAGTGAATTTTTCTGGTTGCTTGAGACTGTGTGCTGCATAGATTGGAGAACTGACCACTAGGGGGTGTAAACTTTAAACTTTTGGGTTTTTTTATCTCTACTTATTTTCTGAAATTTTTTTGAGGCTGCCGATGGCTTGAATTCTGGATAATAGGGATTTTACTGCGTATACCCCTCTCCAAGCACTCATACGGGAAGCATTTTCTGCAAATGAAATGCGATGACGACCATTTCTCTCCATCAGTTCTTACAGCTGATGAGATCTCTGCATTGGCGTCTGCACCAACTTATTCCCTGGGCAATGAATGCGCCTTCTGTTGGATTACAGGCATTTGGGGTTTTGCCCCTTGGGGCCACCATCTCAGGGGTACAGGGGAAAGGTGGGGGGGGGCCTCACGGGATAGGGAACAGAGAAGTCCTGCTGCAGCTCTACCAGGTACTGGTGAGGCCGCACCTGGAGTGTAGCATGCAGTTCTGGCCTCCTTATTTGAGAGAGGAAACACTGGCTTTGGAGACAGTGCACCAGATTGATTTAAAGTAAAAGCACAGAAACTCTGGAGGCCTCGCAGTATCCAGAGGAGGTTCAGAGATATCACCAACGTTTCGGGCCTGAGTCTCTCTACAAGGTGTGGGTAAAAAGCAGGCAGGTACCTGGATTAAAAGGCAGGAGGAGAAGGAAAAGGCAAGGGGAGGAGCACAGACCAACTGACAAAAGGTGTTAATTGGACATGGGTAGAAGGACAGGAGAGGAACAGTGAGAGTTGATCGGAGGAGGGGGTGGCTCTGTACTGGAGGAAAGGATACAGAAGCTGTTTTCGGGTGGCCAGAATATCCCGACTGTAAAGCCGCCTATTCTACCCCAATGCAGCTGTCGGGTGGCCACCTGAAAGTGGAGGACCCAGCCAGGAGGAGCACTTACCTGACTCTCCTCCTGTAGGTATAATCCCCAGCTTGGAGAATCCCCCCCCCCCCCCTTTGCGTTGCACCTGAAAGCAGCGGCAGGACTTACGGCCGCAGACACACAGGAGCCAGTGTTCGCTTGGCCGCGGCTTTCCTTCAGCCAGCACGTTCAGGTGCAGAAAAGCGCCTTCTCCGCGGCCACCTGGACATCCCAGCTGCTGCCCTCCCCCAGTCACATCTGCCGGCGCATTACCTGAGTCCAAGCACCTGAAATCGGCTGGAGAGAAAGGGAAATGGAGAGAGAAAGAGCTGGAGGAAAGGTGAAATGGAGATAGAAAAGGGAGGTGGGGGGGTGGAGGGGGGTGGACACGACTGCTAATAGAACCAGGGAAGTCCATGTTAATGCCATCTGTTTTTTCCCATCTGAAATCACTGCATCTCTCAAGATTTTGTTTTACTCTTATCACAAGATAATTCCAGAGATGAGGGAGTTAGCCTTTGAGGAGAGATTGAATCACCTGGTTCCGTACTCACTGGAATTCAGAAGATTGACTGGAGATCTTATTGAAACATAAAATTATGAAAGGGATACATAAGATAGAGGCAGGAAAGTTCTTTCCACTGAGACTAGGAATCATGGACGCAATGTCTGAGGGATTTAAGACAGAGACGAGAAGGACCCTTTCTCTGGGGTATGGTGAATCTGTGGAATTCTCTGATCACAAGATATAGGAGCAGAGGTCGGCCCATTGGCCCATCGGGTCTGCTCCACCATTCTAATCATGAACTGATTCATCCTCTCACTCAGCCCCACTCCCCGTAACCCTTGATGCCCTGACTAATCAAATACCTGCCAATCTCTGCCTCAAATACACCTGGCAACCTCGCTTCCGCAGCCGCCCGTGGCAACGAGCTCCACAGACTCACGGCCCTCTGGACAAAGAAATATTTCCGCATCTCTGTTTTAAATGGACACCCTTTTATCCTGAAGTTATGTCCTCTTGTCCAGGACTCTCCTCCCCTCGCCTACTCTATCCTGGCCTTTCACCATTTGAAAAGCCTCTATGATATCTCCCTTCATCCTTCTGTACTCCAACAAGTGCAGACCACGAGCTGACAAGCATTCCTCATATGCTAACCTGTCATTTCTGGTTTCTGGTTTCATTCCAGTAAATCTCTGAACCCTTTCTAACGTCAGCATGACCTTTCTCAAATAAGTCTCACCATTGCCCTCTAGAGTTTCAACATCACATCCCTGCTCTTATAAGCTATTCCTCTAGAAATGAATGCCAACATTGCATTCACCTTCTTCACTACCAACTCAACCTGGAGGATAACCTTGAGGGCAAGTAGGGGAATTAAAGGTTGTGGGACAAAGATGGGAAGGTGGAGTTGGGTCAGATCAAACCTGTTAAACAGTACAGCAGGTAGGGAATTAAAGGTTGTGGAACAAAGATGGGCAGGTGGAGTTGGGTCAGATCAAACCTTGTTAAACACCACAGCAGGCTCAAGGAGCTAAATAGTCAATTCCTGCTCCCATTTCTGTTCACGGTACAGTTGCTGGGATGGGATGTGACTCCCATCTTCCGTTACACTCCATCTCCACGAGTGAATGATTTTTTGGTCAGAGGGGGTAGGGGGAAAGAGCAGTGTTGGAGGTGACCCTGGGGAACGTGAGGAAGGAGGTCAGATCAACATGCACCAGGGACAAGGTTTGGAGAGAGGGAGGGTTCACTTGAGAGACGGTCTGAGCATGACTGAGATGGTGGGGAGACCCCCGTCTCTGGCCTGAGCCAAGAGCCCAGGGACTTCCCTGAGGAACAGCCTCCATTGAGATCCAAAAGGCAAATCATGCACACTAGATTCCACAAAAAAACTCCACCCAATCCCATGGAGATAGATAGCTGCTTCGATTGAGCACCAGGGTGAATTGTGTCTGAAACCAGGATCCTTACTGGATAACAATTTTTGTTCAAAAGGTTTGCTTCTTGAAAAGAAATTGAGGATTATGATAGAAAACTTTCAAGCTGAACACAAAGATAATTTCAGATTTTTTGTATCACGTAGAAAGTTGGATAAACATAAAATTAACTTTTATTGAATTGAGCACGTTTAATCGCACAATGATGCTAAAACATTACATTCGTTCAATTGACCTAAAAATGTTTTGCTGCTGGTTTTTGTTTGTACTTAGCATCTGATGCCTCTCATGTCAGTGTCCAACAATAGTCGGCTGGCATTGATGGATTCCAGTTGCCCTGTTACTCTGGTTTTCCATGGCGCAATCTCCCGGTGAAACCTTTCACCGTGTTCATCACTGACGGCACCGAGATCAGCCAGGAAGTGCGGATGCAGAAAATGAATTTTCTATGTCATGTCATACTTCATGGTTCTGTATGCTTGTATGTAGACTTAAAATACGACAGGAAATCACAAAACTGGTTTGTGATTGGAAACTTGGTGACTTTTGTGATCAGCAGGCCAAAAGAAAACATAAAATACACACTCAAATGGTGTTCAGGAAGAAAATCCTTTGTTGTCCAGTGTTATATGGAAAACATGGTTCAGATTATAGTCTTTAAAATACAAAGATACAGCAAGGTACCAGTACAGCAGTATATCAGTTTGTAGCATTTCTTCACATTTATTTTCAAGTCAAACATCGAATTTCTTGTGGTATTATTTGTTACTTTAACGATGTACTGTTTGAATTATTAGTTTCAATAAACAATAAGGATTCAGTGTTGTGTCCATCATCCATTCATCCCAGCTTGCTCCATCCCAGTTGTAGTGCCGACAGGTTTACAGATGAGAGAGAACTCACGGACAATATACCCTGCTACTCGGCACTCATTTCAAAGATGGTCTGGTCTTTACGGGCTTTTTCTGCAAGTGGTGTTTCCTGGCAGTGGAGTACTCTCTGAGTGAAAGCCTGGATGGGGAAACTGGAACCTTGCCCTGAGACCTTTCCCTCGGGGTTCAGAGGGTACTGGGGCACCTTCACCGGATAACCTGAGGGAAAGCCTCGAGGTTCAAAATCGACACTTTCAAATGTGATCCTGAAGCGGTGGTGCTGAGGGAGGTGAGGGGGAAGGGCTGTGGTGTGGGAGGGGCACTTCTGAGGGAGCGCCCCATGTGGGAGGGGCAGTAACTGAGGGAGTGCTGCATTCTCAGAGGGGCTGACTTTGTGCATATGTCTTCTAGAGATTTCCATCCCTGCCCTGGGAAACAGGCAATGGCTATCCACCCTATCTATGCCTCTCATAATCTTGTAGTCCTCTATTAAGTCTCCTCATCCTTCCACTCTCCAAAGAGAAAAGTCCCAGCTCTGCTAACCTTGCCTCATAAGACTTGTTTTCCAATCCAGGCAACATCCTGGTAAATCTCTTCTCCACCCTCTCCATGGCTTCCACATCCTTCCGATAATGAGGTGACCAGAACTGAACACAATATTCCAAGTGTGGCCTCGTGAGAGATTCGTCGAGTTACAACATGACCTCTCTACTCCTGAACTCAATCACAAAGAGCAGGGATCCTTGGAGCACTCCATTAGTCACCGACGTCCAGGCAGAATACTTCCACTTCTACACTCTGCTTTCTTCCTGCAAGCCAATTTTTTATCCACATGGCCAAAGTTCCATTGATCCCATGCCTCATGACTTTCTGGGTGAGTCTCTCGTGGGGGACCTTTTCAAATGCCTTGCTAAGATCCATGTAGAGCACATCTACCACCCTGCCCTCATCAATTTCTTTTGTTAACTCCTCGAAAAACTCAGTTAGGCTCGTGAGGCATGACCTTCCCTTCACAAAGCCATGTTGTTTATCCTTAAATAGTCTGGACTTCTCCAAATGCCCATAGATCCGATCCTGAAGAATCCTCTCCAATTGTTTGACACTACTGATGTAAGACTCACCGGTCTATAATTCCCAGGATTCTCCCTATTACCTTTTTTAAGGAAGGGGACTACATTTTCCTTTCTCCAATCCTCCAGGACCTCCCCTGCGTCCAAAGAGGATTCAAAGCTTATCACTACTGTCCCAGCTATCTGATCTCTCACTTCCCACAGCAGCCTGGGGTGTATCACATCTAGCCCTGGGGACATCAATCTTGATTTTTCTAAGAAGATCCAACACTTTCTCTTCCTTAATCTCTCCATTATTCAGCACACAGGCCTCTTCTATTCTGTCTTTACCCTGATCAAGGTGCTTTTCCCTTGTGAATACTGAATCAAAGCTCCCTTCCTCTTTCTACCTCTGTAGTAGTCTCCCCTTCTATAGTCATGATACTATCCCTAACCAATAAAGTTACTTCTCTGCCTTTTCTCCCTCCCATCCTATTCCTTTTAAAACATCTAAACTCAGGTAGATGCATCAGCCAATCCTGTCCAAACTCTAACCAAGTTTCTGTAATGGCCACAACATCGTAGTTCCACGTTCTAATCCATCCCTTTTATTCCCAATACTCCTAGCATTGAAATAGACACATTTCAACCCTTCTAACTGGCTACATTTTGACCTCTGTCTGTCCTTCATCACCAACTCAGAACATAGAGCTTCATGCTTCTGTCCTTACACCCTCATCTCTGCACTCACATTCTGATTCCCACCCCCCCTGACAAACTAGTTTAAACCCTCCCCAGCAGCTCTGGCAAACCTACCCACCAGGTTAT
The DNA here is from genome assembly GCF_036971445.1 of Narcine bancroftii. Lineage (NCBI taxonomy): Eukaryota > Metazoa > Chordata > Chondrichthyes > Torpediniformes > Narcinidae > Narcine > Narcine bancroftii. The sequence goes on along the minus strand of NC_091481.1, from coordinate 60,749,381 downwards.
TGGACCCCCTCCAGTTCAGGTGCCGCCCGTCCTTTTTGCAGAGGTCAAACCTTCCCCAGAAGAGATCCCAACGATCTAGAGATCTGAACCCCTACTCCCTGCACCAACTCTTCAGCCACAACTTCCTGTTCCTACCCTCTCTAGCGTGTGGCACAGGCAGCAAACCTGAGATCACCACCCCGAGGCCCTGCTTTTTAAATTTCTTTCTTAACTCCCTATATTCCCTCTTCAGGACCTCATCCCTATTCCTGTCTATGTCACTGGTCCCCACATAGATCACGATATCTGGCTGCTCGCCCTCCCTCTCCAGAATCCTATGAACTCAATCTGAGATATCCCTGACCCTAGCAGCTGGTTGGTAACATACCATCCTGGAGTCTCAATTTCACCCACCAAGCCTCCTAACCAATGAGTCCCCAATTACCATAGCTCTCCTCTTCTTCCCCTTTTCCTTCTGAGCCTAGGGACCATCCCCTATGCCAAAGACATGACCACCTCGACTGGTCCCCAGCAGATCATTCCCCCCCCCAACGGTATCCAAAACAGTATACATTGTTGAGGGGGTGCTCCGCACTATCTGCCCCTTCCCTCTCCTAATGGAGAGAAACAAAGGAGAACCAGAGGAGATGGCCCTTCTAGACGGTGACCACAGCGCAGCTGAGGGCGACTTGCAGGCGGGGGGACCTGCACGGGCTGCGGACTGTTGGCTCATGGGACCGGGACTTGAGAGGCTGCTGAGATTTGGATCTGGAAAATTCAGGCAGACGATGAAGCGAGCAGGAGTCTGCGCGGCTGCGGAAGGGCTGGAGGCGAATCCACAGACACTCGGTGTCTCTGAAGGGACTCTCTTTTGCTGCTCTTTCTCTCCTACTGCAAGGGACGATGACCGACACTAATTTTTAAAAAAATTTAATTTAGACATTCAGCACGGTAACAGGCTATTTTTGCCCACGAGTCTGACCCACCCAATTCACACCCAATACAGTTGTACAGGGCCCTGGTGAGACCTCACCTGGAGTATTGTGTCCAATTCTGGTCCCCATATTTAAGAAAGGACATACTTGCTATAGAGGGAGTGCAGCACATATTTACAAGTTTAGTTCCCAGGATGGCAGGATTGACATATGTGGATAGGTTAGAAAGACTTGGATTATATGCGATGGAGTTTAGAAGGATGAGGGGAGATAAGATTGAGGTATTTAGGATCATCAAATGACTTGACAGGGTGAAATCAGAGAACATGTTCCCAATAATGAGAGAGACAAGGACTAGAGGGCATATTAAGAATACAGAGAAAGCCATTTAAGACAGAAATGAGGAGAAATTCTTTTACCCAGAAAGTTGTGGATCTGTGGAATGCATTGCCACAGAGGGTAGTGGGGGCAGATTCTGTGGATAGATTTAAGAGAGAGTTGGATAAGGCTCTGTGGGCAGGTGAGTCAAGGGTTATGGGGATAAGACTGGTATTAGTTATTGAAAGAGAAAGATCAGCCATGATCCGATAAATGGTGGTGGACTCAATGGGCTAATTGGCCTACTCCAGCACTTATTGCCTATTGTCTAACCCTGGTACATTTCGAATGGCGGGAGGAAACCAAAGCCCCTGAGGAAAACCCACTCAGACATGGGGGAGTGTACAAACCTCTAAAAGACAGCGCGGGATTCGAACCCCAGTTGTGAGAGCTGGTGCTGTAAAGGCGTTGTGCAAACTGCTATGCCAACCATGTCACCCATGGCAGCACTTTGTCTGCCTTATAGCTGGCAGAAGGCAATTTTGTGTAATATTACATGTTCTGTACTATTACATGACAATAGGGAATCTTGAAGAGTGGAGTGTAATATTACAACTAGAGGCTCAGGGTGGGTGACACAGAAAGGAAAGTGGTCGAGATGAGCTTGATATCTCCATCTTAAAGGAACACAGCTCAATTCTACCTTCCGTGTGTTACCCTCTAAACTCAGGATCTGCAGGACTTTTCCCTTTAACTGAATTATTCTCCTACCGAAAATTTCCAGCATTTTCTCTTTAATTTCAGATTTCCAGCTTCAGATGTTGTGAGTTTTTTTGCTTTTCAAAAGAATATGCAGAGAGGAGATTCCCCCCCCCACCCCCACCAGCCCGCCACTCCACTGAATTATCAGAGAGTGGTGAACACCTCCACTGAGACACTCCCTGATCAAACTGTGGGGCGATAGGACCCTGCAGAATCCAGGCACAGCTGCTCTTTGTTCCAGGCTTCGCTTGGGAGCCAGCTGTGTGTTGCGTTTGCTCTCAGGGCTTGCTCCAGACATACAGATAGCTGTATGATCAGCTGTCTGGGGCCGGACCCTGGTCTGCCCCACAAGCCTTATCGAGGTCTCTCTGCTCCGCAGATCCCGACAGGTGAGCACCGGACGAATCCAGTGCCCGCATCGCGAGATCCAGTGGAAGGTCAGGGATTCTGTGTCCTTAGCACAAGATCCAGTGCCAGTGCCTGGTTATCCAGAGTCTACAGCAAGAGGTCCAGTGACTGTGCCAGGAGATCCAGTGCCCATGCCACGATATCCTGTGTCTGCACCGAGGTCCTGCAGAAGGCAGGGTGATCTGGTAGATCCAGTGCAAGATCAGGGAGATCCACTGTCTGTACTAGGATATCTAGTGTTCGCACTGGGAGATCTATTTTCCACGCCGGAAGATCCAGTGGCACAAGCATAAGTGTCTACGTCCCATACGAGATCCCACCTGCCACAATCGACATGGACCCAAGCAGCCAGTGGAATCCCAGAGCGGAAACTGTAAGTGATACTGAGCCTATTGCTCCTCCCACTCTCCTGCAGACCCTCAGATTCATGGCCAGCTTCTCCCCTCAGCACTTGGGGGGGGGAAGCAGTTAGCTTCCCCCTCCTTCTGAGATCATCATCTCTGAGCTTTAAAACCTGCTCCCAGTATAAGGTAAATCCACCGATTAACTGGAGGAACAACATGATTTTCCACCTGGGCACTCTCCAATTGGATGGCATTTACATCAGTTTCTGCTAGCCCATTCCCCATTCTCCCTCCCTTCCCCATCCCTCTCTTCTTTCCTCCAGCTCATCCCTTCCCTCTCCATTCTTCACCCCCCCCCTCGTTTGCTCCCGTGCCCTCCCTCCCTTATCACCTATTACCTCCTGCCTGTGCGATTGTGCTCCTCCTTCTACCCCTCCCCCAACCATCATGTTGTTATGGGAGGTCTTGGTGGGATAGTACAAGAGGCCATGGACATTGTTCATCTTCAGGCACCTATACCTCTTTCCTGATAGCAGTAGTGTGAAGAGGGCATAGCCTGGTGGTGAGGGGTCATTGAGGATAGAGGCTACTTTCTTAAGACACCACCTCTAGTAGATGTCCTTGATGGAGTGAAGATGGTGCTGACCGAGTTCACAACTCTCTGGAGTCTTTTCCTGTCTTGTATATGGACACCTCCGTACCAGACAGTGATGCAACTGGTCAGAATGCTCTCTATGGTACACTTGAAGAATCTTTGGTGACATCTTCTCAAACTCCTCATGAAGTTTTGCCACAGGTGAGCCTTCTTCATAATTGCATCGACATGGAGATCCCAGGACAGATCTTCAGACCTGTTGACACCCAGGAGTTTGAAGATCACTGAAGTTTTGGCTGATTGAGCAAGGGTTTGCTCCAAGTATCCAGACAAGTCATTACTGTTGGAACCCGCCAACAGTGACAAAATGGTTAAGTTATTGTACAGGCGGCCTGAATTGTGGACTATTGATTCTGAGGTCTGGGTTCAAATCTCACCATGGCAACAGTGAAATTCAAATACGTTATTTTTTAAATAGTGTAAATAAAAGGTAGTTTCATTCTTGGCACGAAACTGCTGGAGAGAATCATAAGGAACAGGCCTTTTGGCCCATATACCTGGGCTGAACATGATGTGCAAATCAAACTAAACCTCTGCTGTGCACCTTGATCGATACATAGAACACTGAAGCTCAGTTCAGGCCCTTCGGCCCTCTACATAAAAATACTAAATCCTTCTTACCTCATAGTCCCCTATTCTTTTTATCTATGTGCCTGTTTAAAAGTATTTTAAATACCCTATTGTTCCAGCCTCCACTATCACCCCTGGCAAGGCATTCCACGCACCCAAAACTCTCTGTGTATAAAACTCACCCCTGATGTCTCCCCTAAACCTTCCTCCCCTCTACTTTGTACAGATGTCCTCTAGTGCTTGCTACACCTGCCCTGGGGAATAGGGTGTGTGTGTGTGTGTGTGTGTGTGTGTGTGTGTGTGTGTGTGTGTGTGTGTGTGTGTGTGTGTGTGTGTGTGTGTGTGTGTGTGTGTGTGTGTGTGTGTGTGTGTGTGTTCCCCAGCACATGACCAATCCAGTTTACATACACCCTAGCATCTATCCCATCAGTATGTCTGCACCCAGTCAATGTCAGTGTATCCAAACCTGCGTGAACCCCAGTGTTTATTGTTCCCCAAGTTACCCAGGTACCTGAGTGACAGCTGATCCCTTCTCCTCCAGAAGGCAATTCACAGAACAGCTACCAACGTGACCAAGAGGGCAATCGTGATCATCTCTACTCTGCTGGGAGCTCTGATGGTGGCTGCTGCTGTCTGGTATTTCCTGTGTAAGTGACCCACATCCTGTACTAAATGATCTACTTCCTGTCTAGGTAGTCTACCTGCACTAAGAGCTGGTCTTGTGCTAACCAGAAACAGCTGTTTATCATCAAAGAATTATCCTGGAGATAAGTTCTGTGGATCTTTTCATGGTGACATGGTTTGGAGTCCACACAATTCCCTGGTCTTCTCTTAGAATCTCCACGGACAACAATATACACCCTGGGACGGGATGAGAAAGAGGGAACCTCTGCTGTGCTCCGCACATTGGCTGTGTGCACTCTCACTGAGATATATAGGCACCAGAGAATGAATACACAAGCTCAGGGAAGTCCACAAACGAGGTGTGCACATAGATTAGGAGTAGCAGTTAGCGCAACGCCTTTACAGTCCCAGCGAATGGGACTGGACCATGCTGTCTGTAAGGAGTTTGTACATTCTCCCTGTGTCTGTGTGGGTTAAATTGGGCAGCACAGACTGGTAGGGTCAAATTGGCCTGTCAATTAAATGTGAGGTATAATATACATCTCTGCACACACCAACACACGCGCACACACCAACACACGCGCACACACCAACACACGCGCACACACCAACACACGCGCACACACCAACACACGCGCACACACCAACACGCGCGCACACACCAACACACGCACACACCAACACACGCACACACCAACACACACGCACACACCAACACACACGCACACACCAACACACACGCACACACCAACACACACACACACACACACATGCAGGCAGATGCACAGTTTGTGTACACATACTTGAAGTGTGTTCATGCACACGTGCAGTGGGCCTTGTTGGAACAGAGAGGTCAGAGCGGAGGAGAAGATGGAGGGGGTTGTCTTCGGCAAATAAGGATATCCAGGTCATGAAGATAACTTGCCCATTCAGGAGAGAGGCTCTTGCATGCTGCTCCACACCAGTGGAGCAGTGATTCTGGCCCAGAAGCCAACAAGGTAAGCCAGCGCCATTAATAATCCCAACTGGGACATTGGATGAGCATAGGGGAACTAAGGCATAAGCCAAGTTTATTGCCATCTGATTGCACAAGTACAACCTGATGAAACAGCGTTCTCCAGTCCTCGGTGCAAAAACACACAGACACACAACCAGACATAACACACATGCAGACAAACAGTGCACATACAGGACAAATGTTCATATATCCAAATATATAAATATTGTTTCAGGAATATGAAAGTCTCGGCTGGTTAGTATGAGCAGTTCCTTTGGTCGTTCACCATTCTCACTGCTCGTGGGAAGAAGCTGTTCTGCTCTGATATTCCTGTATTTCTTTCCCAACAGGAGCAACTGAAAGATACTGTGTGCAATGTGGAAGGGGTCCTTAATGATCTTGCATGCCTTATCTCAATAGATCACGTCAATGGGGGGGATGGGGAGAGACTCCAGCGATCTTCCTGCTCATATCGTCCTGTGGATTGACCTCTGATCCATTTCCTAGTAGTAACGGTACTACATGGTGATGCAGCAAATAGAATCCTGGAATTTTACAGCATGGAAACAGGCCCTTCAGCCCAACTATCCCATGCCAGTCAACATGCCTCCCTGAGCTAGTGCCATTTGCTTGCCTTTGGACCATATCTTTCTGAGCCAGCCATACTCAACAGGGGCCATACTTCACAAGGTGGCCTGTAAATTTAGAGTCCTAAGGTAGGCCATAAAAAGGTTGAGAATGGCTGTCTTTGATCCACATAGCTGTCCATATGTGGTAATTGTCCTTGCCTCTACCAATTTGGCATTTGGCATCTTGGCCTTCATAAATTAAAGTATTGAACACAAGAGTTGGGATGTTATGGTGAAGTTGTATAAGACTGAATTTGGAACATTGTGTGCAGTTCTGGTCACCGAACTACAGGAAGGATATCAGTAAGATTAAAAGTGTGCAGAGAAGATTTACTAGGATGTTGCCGGGTCTTCAGGAGTTGAGCTGCAGAGAAAGATTAAACAGGTTAGGAGTTTATTCCTTGGCTGGGCATTCTTCTGAGAAGTTGTTACATATTTGGAGCTCTGCTTTGATTGTGTCCACTTGCATATAGTTTCTCTTGTTTTTCCAAGCTGAGTTCATCTTTGGAAAACACACATTCTACGTGAGCGTGGACCGCAAGGTGATATATAAATGCAAGTCCCCATTTATCTGAGAACTTCCTTCTCCATTGCATCAGGTTGCATTATGTACACAAACTTGAGGTCACATCACCATGTCTGTTCCGTTACAATGCCGAAATGTTGTTATGAGTTACCTACGGTACACTGATTTGTTTTGGATGCCCTTGTTTACTGGGGTAGGCAGCATAAACCAAAGTCTTTCAACTCCCCCCCGGGGACCAGGATGCAGGTGTGATTCATTGAGCTCGAATTAGACTCTGCCAATGTGCAGCCAAAGGCCCATTCAGTGTCATTGTCACCATGGTAACCGAGAGTTCCAACATCCCGCAGGAGGACTAATGTGGTTCCCTGCCTCTCCTGTTGCCTGGGAGTCGGGGCCTGGGCTCCAGTGGGACATTCGCATCTCTGCAACAGCGACAGAGGTCGCCACTGGAGCTCAGTTTTATACTCATGCGTCCTTCGAAAGCAGCAGCATGTCGCAGAAAAAGGCCCTTCATCCGGCCGCAGTCATCGAATCCCCAGAGTCGGCCGTAGAGACTGCACGGAAACAGATGCTTCACCCCAGCTCATCCATTCTGACCAAGATGATGACTATGGTGGAACACCACCGGCATATTGCATGGGGCAACCTCTGTACCTGCAGGAGTGTAAGGGGGACAGGACAACACCTGGCTGGCTGTCAATCAGACGGCCTGAAGGGATGAAGCCCCACCCGGTCGGGTGTCAATCACCCTCCGGGATAAAAGCCTGCGACGGCCTCCAGAAGTTCACTCAGAGCTACTGAAACTACAGCCAGTCTGGCTCTGTGGAAGTCTCTGTGGATTAAAGCCTGTTGTACAGTCTTTACCTTGTGTGTGTCTGATTCTGACTAACAGTGCACCACAATAACCTGAGCTCATCTCGATCGCTTGCATTTGGTCCATGTCTGTCTACACCAGCAATTCTCATTTTTTTAAATTTTGCCCCTTAGGACTCTGCTCAAAGTTTATGACACCCCCGCACCCCCCCACCTTCCACGTGAAGCAATCAAGTTTAGTTATTTCTTCTCAAGTCAAGTCCAGTTTATTGTCATCCGATTGCACAAGTATAACCCGACGAAACAGCATTCTCCGGTCCTCAGTGCAAAATACGCAGATACGGGACCAGACTTAATACACATGCAAACAAAAAATACATATGTAGGACAAGTATTCATACATACAAATAAATAACTAAATATTGTTTCGTGGATAGGAGAGTCTCAGAGGGTTACTGTGGGCAGTTTCTTTGGTCGTTCAGCGTTCTCACTGCCCGTGGGAAGGAGCTGTTCCTCAGCCTGGTGGTGCTGGCTCTGATCCTCCTGTATCTCTTCCCCGACAGGATTAGTCGAAAGATGCTGTGTGCGGGGTGGAAGGGGCACTCAATGATTTTGCACATCCTCTTCTGAAAATAATCCCAGTAGATTACGTCGATGGGGGAGGGAGGGAAAGTTCAATGACCCTCTCTCCACTATTATGTTCATGTGGATTGACCTCCGATCCATTTCTGTGCAGCAGCCATACCGCACTGTGATTCTGTATTTCTATTTGACCAACTACATAAAAAAAACAGAAAAAATATTGTATGATTTCAATCCGTGCCCTCCCACCCACCCCACACAAATGTGTTGTGGCCCGGAGCTGTACAGCCTGCGATGAGAATGGCTTCCAATCTATTCTCTTGTCCATTAACAATACACAAAAATTCCAGAGAAACTCAGCAGGTCACACATCATCCATAGGAGGTCAAAGGCAGCTGATGTTTCGGGCCTGAGCCTTTTATCAGGAATCTGGAAAAGCAGGTAAACACCAGAATTTTAATTCCACGCCCTATCACCACATCGACGTGTCTGTCCATGTCCTTGTGTACTGCCAAATCGAGACCATCCTCAAATTGGAGGAACAACACCTTATAATCCATCTTGCTAGTCTCCAACCAGATGGCATTATTAGCATCTTCGATTCACCCCCTTCCCTGAGTCCCTACTCTGTCTCCTTCCCTCCAGTCCTTCCCTTCAGAGAGCTACCTTCTGCCCTCTGACCCTATCTCTTCTACTCTCCCATCTGAATCCACCTATTACCTCTTACCTATTAGGCAGTGCCCCTCCACCTCCCCCTTCCTCCCTCCTCGCCTCTCCTCCTCCCCTTTTACCCCCACCTTTTTACTCAGGCATGCTCCTGTTTTAGCTAACATTTCTGGTGCCGGGTGATCACAGGTTCACCCATTTCTCCCAGAGTTGAGAAGGAAAAGCACAATGCTGGAGAAACTCAGCAGGTCAAGCACCTGGTTGGAGAGTAGCCAGATGTAAAATCAAGTGCTGTTTCTCCAATTTATGGGTGGGATAGTACATGAGGTCATGAACAGACATGTGAGCAGGGAGTGGGGCCCAGGACTGAAATGGTTGGCCACTGGGAGATCACTTCTCTCAGACCTTTGCTCTGTCTGCATCAGTGATAGGGATCTCCCAGTGGCCACTAACATTGACTTCTCTGATTTCTACTCACCTACTCTCTGTTCCCCCTCTCTTTTCTCCAGCTCTCCACCCAATTCCCTCTCCATTCACAGAGCCATCTCCCCTACCCCTCTCCCGCTTGCTGGTGTGCCATCCCTCCCTTATCCACCAGCTCCCACCTATTCTCGATCCAAACCCCTTGAATGTTATCACCCTTCAGCACTCCACTGTGTGGGGGACCTCCTGCAGCAGAAACCCTCTGCCAAGGGCAGAGGCTCGGGACCCCAAGTCCACCGCAGACAGCTTTGGCCAGGTCAGGAGTTCAGACCTAGTCCCACCAATGATCTCTTCTCTCCTCCTCAGATGACAAGCCCAAAAACAACACCCTTAAGGTTGGAGTCCATTACGTGGGAAGCTTGTGCATACTGAACAAAGACTTTAATAGCGATTATCAAAATAAAGAGTCTCCGGAGTTTCGAAGCCAAGCCAAGAATATCAATAAGAAGGTGGGCATTGACTGATCTTCCCAACAGATTATTTGCCTTCTCTCCCTTGCAGGGTAATGTTAGGGCTGTACAGGACATCCAGCAGTTAGGATACTCCTCCTAATTAGTCATACAGCTCAATGAGGACATGTGCCTGTGCACTCGTTAAAGTTTATAATCATCCGACTGTACATATACACTACAACCAAGCGTTTATCTCCGGATCACGGTCCACACTGATTTTACATTTGAAGTGCCAGTTGATGAAGTAGACAAAGACGATGTGGTCAAATAATAATCATGGCTTTTATTAGCAGAAACTCATGGTACATTAATGAAAGACAATAGATGCATATACAGTTATATCCAAAGGGAGTGTCCTTAACAGTAGAGATAATGTACAGCCAATGTTAGTACAGCAAGGCTAGCCAGAGGGGAGACAGGCAGCTTGGCAGACATTCACCACAACATTATACATAATAATCGCATAGAACACTACTTCACAGAAAAGGCCCTTCGGCCCTACTAGTCTGTCCCAAACTATTTTTCTGCCTATTCCCGCTGACCTCCACCAGCACCATATCCCTCCCATTCATGTACATCTTCTTCCTTGTTCCACTGACTTGCACCTTCTCATTCATGTACATGTCCAAATTTTTCTTGAATGTTAACACAGAATCCCATCATTCCTACTCCCATTTTATTTACCTGTAACCTAGATAGAGTAAAACTACTGGTTACCTAGATACAGCCAAGATACATCTCTCTGCCTCTCTAAAAGCTGGGATTGTCTGATCTCGGAAGCTAAGCAGACACAGTCAATACTTGGAGGGGAGACCGCCCCGGAATACCAGGTGCTGTAGGTTTCTGTGAGGGGCACTGGGCAAAGTGTACGTTATTCTAAATGTAGTATTAAGTAACAATAATGGAACCTTAACAATAAAACCCCTGGTAACCTAGATACAGCCAAGATACAGTAAAACCCTTTGTAACCTCAATACAGCCAAGATACAGCATAGGGGTGCTGCAGGGGAAACTGCCTTTTTCCCGTCTCTGGTCTGACGTCATCACCACCACACACCCCCCCCCCACCCCCCACTCTAGTCCAACCTCACCGACACCAGATCCCCCGCCCACCCACTCTGGTCCAACGCCAACACCACCCCCCTCTCCCCATTCCGCTCTGACGCCGACACCACCCCACTCCAGTCTGATGCCGCCGCCACTCCACCCTCTCACTTTTGAAGGGGAAATTATTTTCCTCCAATCCTTTTGCAAGCCTTAAATCTCTGTCCTGTAATTATTCACATCCATTCTGGAATTGCAAAGTGTCAAAACAGACGAATTAAGATGCAAATTTTCTTTTCTTTAGATCAAAGAAGCTTTTTCCTCTTCAGACCTTAAATCGTATTACAATAAATCAGTGGTCTTCACATTTGGGTAAGAATGCTTTGATTTTCAACGCTTCTAGTGTTTGAGATCTTGGGCTGAATCCAAAATGTGGTCCATTTCCGTCAGTCACACGTATCGCAGAGCAACAGAAATGGTCTGATTTTCGTACATTTTCAAACATCTCCTGAAGGAGAGGATTTGGCTCGGTTGTGCAGCATCCAGGCTGGGAGTGATTCCACAGGAGGGTTACATGACAGGCGGAAAGTCTTCTTATAGGCTTAAACCATTAAAAAAGAAGACACAGGGGCAGAAATTCAGCCCATCGGGTCTGCCCCGCCATTTAATCATGATCTGATTAATTTTCCTACTGCCCGGCATTCTCCCCATAACCTTTGATGCCCTGGTTAATCAAGAACCTCTCAATCTCTGCTTTAAATACACCCAATGACCTGGCCTCCACAACCGCCTGTGGCATCACATTCCACAGATCCATCGCCCTCTGGCTGAAGAAATTCCTATGTATCTCCATTCTAAACGGACGCCCTTCAATCCTCTTGTCCTAGACTCTCTCACCATGGGAAACAACCTTTCTACATCTACTCGGTCCACGCCTGCCAATATTCGATATTTTTCTATAAGATTTGCCTCTCATTCTCCTCAATTCCTATACAGGCCAAGAGCTGCCAAACGCTCCTCAAATGATAACCCTTTCTTACTGGGCGCAGATGAGACTTCAACTGGAGAACTGCCCCCAGGGAGATATGCTTGCATTAGAGAGTTGGTTCATTCCAGGAATAAAAGGTTGCCTTCTGAGAAAAAATAAATCAGAATTTATTGTCACATAATTGCACAAAAAATCTAATGCACATGATAAATGTCAATTTTTTTCTCCCATGAGGCAAACAAAGAATCGCCCAGTGCCCCCAACAATAAGAGAAAGAGAAGCAAACTGGAGTACTCTCAGACACCGAGTGTCTGTGGATTCACCTCCAGCGTTCCCACAGCCCTTGCAGCTGCACTCTGTTCAATTCATCAGCAAACTGAGCTCCAGATCCAAATTTCCGACACAATCAGGAAGCCTTCAGCACCCTTTGGGAGCCCTTCTTGCCCTCAGCACCCTCTAGCATGCCTGGTTCCCATGAGCTGGTCTCCAGCAGCCCACAGCCTGTGTAGGTCCATCAGCCGCTGAGCCCCTCACTGGTCCATTGCCGTGGTGCCATCCTGTTGGGTTATCTCTCAGGCTTTTCCTTCTGTGCCAGTTTGCTACTCCCCTAGAGTCTGCAACCTCTCATGATGCGCTGCCCAGCACAGATACTGCCACCTTGGGCATAAACCTTATGGTTTCACGATTGTACATCCAGTGAGGTCCATTCAGCAGGACCTGACACAGGTGATACAAGATGAGAGGCCTCGGTGAATGAATTCCCACTAATATCTCCCCAATAAAGCACCCTGGAGGATTTTGCTACATTAAGGCACTGTATAAATGCAGGCTTTGTTTGTTGGAGCAGTAGAACATGAAAGTCTACAGACACCGTGGTTGAAGTAAAAACGCGATGCTGGAGAAATTTAGCAGGTCAGACAGAGTCCTTTATATTGCAATGATGAAGATACATTAGTAACATTTCAGGCTTGACCCATTCATCGAGATGTGGAAAATGTCGGCAGGTGCCCGAACAAAATGGTGGGGGGTGGGGGGAGGGACAGGGGAGGAGCACAGTCCCACAGGCAGGAGTTAATAGGTGGATAAAGGAGAGAGGGCACAGCAGGATAAGGGGGAGGGCGGATGGTTCTGTGAATAGAGAGGAAATGGGTGCAGAACTAAGGAAAAGAAGACAGAGGGAAAGGGAAGGGAGGGAGAACAGAGAGTGGGCTAGCAGAAACCGGCGAAGTTGATGTCAATGCCATCCAGTTCCAGAGTGCCAAGGTGGAAAATCAAGTTTTATTCCTCCAATTTAAGGTCTTGGTGGGATAGTACATGAGGCCACGGACAGACATGGGAGGATGGGAGTGGGGCGCAGAATTGAAATGGTTGCCCACTGGGAGATCCCTGTCACTGGTGCGGACAGAGCGAAGGTGCTCAGCGTAACAATCTCCCAGTCTGTGCCCAGTCTCTCTGACATAGAGGAGACCACAAGGGGAGCACCGGATGCAGGAGATCTCACTCGCGGATACACGAGTGAAGTGTTGCTTCACTTGAAAGGACTGTTTGGGACCCCAAATGGTGGTGAGGGAGCAGGTATGGGCATAAGAGTGACACTTCTTATGGCCACGGGGACATTTGTGGGGAAGCCAGAGAGGGGAGTAGAGGGGATATGTCTGGTGGTGGGATCCTGTTGTAGGTGGTGGAAATTATGGAGGATAATGTGGTGGGGTGGTAGGTGAGGACAAAGGGGAAATCCTCTGTTTGTTACATCTGTGAGCAGAGGGGGGCCAGAGCAGATGAACAGAAAATGGAGGAGACGCGGGTGAGGGCTGAGTTGATGGTGGTGGATAGGAAGCCACATTTATGGCAAAAGGCAGGCACTTGGAAGCAGTCCAAGGTTCCCCAGCTCTACTGCCCTTTGGGCTGTGATGGGATGTGTCCTCGTTAAGGGCAGGATGGGGGTTGGATGCACCCAACCCTGGCACCCTTCTCTGCTGTCCCATCGGTGACCATAGAGGCTCCACGTGGACTGAAGCCAAGGTCAGGCTTTACCTCAGGTCCCTGGAGCTGCGAGGCAGCAGCACTAACCGCTGCGCTGCCGTGCCACCCAAACTTCTCCATGAAGTCGCCTCTCGCCATCTCTGGAGCATCATACGGCCCACAGATCTGTAAGATATCTCCCTTCTGTTCTTTCCGCCTGGATTCTCACAAACCCACTTTTCCTGCCATTCTCCTTTGTCTTCTGACAAAGCTCCTTGTCATCTGCCGAACACCTCGTTGTCCAGATGTCACCTGAAGGCTTTTCTGTGGGACGTATCATCTGACTAACTGTCCTTGTTGGGAGATCTCAGTGGTTCCCTGCTTTGGAAGGAATCCATAGTGGAAGAGAAACCTTTTGTCCAACGTTGTGCCGTTCCCCCAACAACCAATCCCTTCCCCACCACCAACACTCCCCTCCCCCCCCCCCCCCACCTTCCGCACAATAATAAGCTCTTCATATTTCAACAGGAAGGGGAGCCTGATGACCTATTTCTGGATGGATTTTCAAGTGGCAATGAACAATCAAAAAAATCTCAACACCGACTTGGTCAAGACATTGGTCAACAAACACTTTGAGTCTCCCGAATTGACAGTCTACCAGATACATCCAGAATCGACTGAGATAACAAGTGAGTTGCTCTGAGCTTCCTCAAGAAAGGGGTGGGTATTTGAGAGGGTGGGGTTGGGGGGGGGCAGAAGAAATTAATCTGACCTGACCCCAACTCTTACCCTAACCCTCCCTGCACTTAGCTAATATTAACAAAGCCACGGATTGGAGGTTCTTCAGGCGATAATCATTGCACGACTAGCGTCAGTTGTGGGCGATTAAAAAGAAACTAAATGGCTCCTTGTGACTCTGCTTGTTTCACCCTTTATAAATCCACCCCCCCCCCCCCCAGATGCCAACTGCACAGAGCTGCTATTGCTTTATTGTGCCACTTAATTTAACTCATTACATTTTGTGATACAGCACGATAACAGACCCTTCCGGCCCACGAGCCACACTGCCCAACTAACCTACAAACCCTGTGCCTTTTTGGAGGGTGGGACGAAACCAGAGAGCCTGCGGAAATCCCATGCAGACACGTGAAAAACGTGCAGACTCTTTACAGACCGCAGATTTGAACCTGGGTCACAGGCGCAGTGATAGCGTTGCACTAACCGTGAGGCTAACTGTGCTTTCAAAATATACTGAGGCAGATAAATGTTCAGAGCAATATTTACGCAAAGAGAGTGGTCAGCCGGCACTTTCCCCCAGGGCTGCAACAGTCAATACCAGAGGACATCCATTTCAGAATCAGAATTCATTGTCATGAACAAGTCATGAAATTCGGTGTTTTACAGCAGCGTCACAGTGTAAACATTCCTGTTATAACCATCTTACAACATTACTATTAAAAAAATAGTGCACAAAAAGTAAGGCAGTGCCTTTAGTTCATTGATTATTCAGGAATCTGATGTCAGCGGGGAAGAAGCTGTCCTTGTGCCGCTGAGTGCTCGTCTTTAGGCTCCTGTACTTTTTCCCCGATGGTAGCAGAGTGAAGAGGACACGGCCTGGGTGGTAGGGAGTCTTTGAGGATAGAGGCAACTTTTTTAAGATACCGCCTCATGTCGATGTCCTCAATGGAGTGAACTCTGGAGCTTGTGATGTTCCAGGCCGAGTTAATAACCCTCTGGAGTTTATTCTCGTCCTGAGTATTGGTGCCTCTGTATCAGGCAGTGATGCAACCAGCCGGAATGTTCTCCACGGTCCACCTGTAGAGGTGAGAGGAGGAAAGTTTTGGGTGGGGCGGGGTGATGTCAAAGGTCATTTTTTTATAGAGAGTGGAGGGTGCCTGAAATGCATTGCCAGGGTGGAGGGGTTAGTGGAGGTTCATACAATAGCGATATTTAAAAGACTCTTAAAATGGGATATGGATGTCAGAAAACAACAGGGTTATGGGCTGTGAGGGAGGAAAAGGTTAGATTGTGGAGCAGATTTATATGGGTCAGGACAACATTGTGGGCCAAAGGGCCTGTGCTGTGCTCAACTATTCTGTGTTTATTCATTTAACATTATTCAAGTTAACATTTTCATGTTATTCATATTACAAAATTGAGCACATGGTTGGTTATTATTCAGTTACAACCTTAAAACAGATCTAAGACAACTGTACAAAGGCAGAGGAGCTGAAACTGTGGCCCTTTGTAGTTGTACCACAGACCTGTACAAACAGCAGGCCTCCAACATGCTGGAGAAACTCAGCAGGTCAGGCGTGGGAAGTAAGTAGCGTTTCAAGCCTGAAGTCCTTCACTTTCCTTAAACACCACTAACTTTACATCTTATTGCTCTGGCAGATGTGTCAAAGAATGACCTGAACACCCTGGCGTCTGCAGCAGGTAAGGATGGCGGGGATGTGTGAGCTGGTCTGAGGTCAGGTATTCAACGCCTCCTTTCCAGTCCACAGTTGCCCTGACTCAGCGACCACACTGGCCCTCTCTCGGAAGCCCTGACGTTTGAGGATTGGAGGTGGAGGCCATTCAACCCTTCTAATCTGTTCGTTAACCCACCTTCACACACTCCCCAACCTTTGGTTATCAAAAAAAAATGATTTCAGATTTATTGTCGGAGTACATACATGACACCACACAACGCTGAGGTTCTTTTTCTGCAGACCAAAAAAAAATCCCTGATTTAAGATTAACTGTTTAACCAAAATCCAATTGGCTGTGTCTTTTCCCCACTCCATGAGGATAGGGCAAAGTTGGAAAATCCTTTGGGATTTTCTAGTTTTCATATCTGAATGATTCAATGTGTTTAATGCTGTAAGACCTGCCAGGGTGTGTTGCCTTGTCTCTGAACCCTAAGGTGGCAAGCTGGCCATCTTAGCTCATTCGGACAAAGTCTTTCAAGATGAGTGAAGAGTTTGCCAAGGACTGGTTTCACAAGATCACAAGTCCTCCCACTCAGCCTCATTCCCTGGCTCTCTCCCCGTAAGCCTTAATACCCTGACTAATCAAATATCTGTCAATCTCTGCCTTAAATACACCCAACGACCTCACTTCCACAGCCACCTATGGCAACAAGTTCACAGATTCATGGCCCTCTGGACAAAGAAATTTCTCCGCATCTCTGTTTTAAATTGACACCTTTTTATCCTGAAGTTGTGCCCTCTTGTCCTGGACTCCCCTCCCATGGGAAACAACCTTACCTCATCTACTCTGTCCAGGCCTTTCTGCATTCCAAATGTACAGTCCAAGAGACAACATATGTTCCTCATATGCTAACTCCTTCATTCCAGGAATTATTTGAGTAAATCTTCTCTAACCCCTCTACAATGTCAGCATATCCTTTTTCAAATAAAAGGTGCCCAAAACTGCACACAGTTCTGCAAGTGAGGTCTCACCAGTGCTTTTTAGAGTCTCAACATATATCCTATAGAAATATTCTTATATCCTATAGAAATGAATGCCAAAATTGCATTCGCCTTCTTCACCACTGACTCAACCTGAAGGTTAACCTTTAGAGTATCCTGCACGGGGACTCCCAAGTCCCTTTGCACCTCAGAGTTTTGAATTCTCCCCCATCTAAATAACAATCTTACCATCTATTTCTTCGACCAAAGTGCATGACCATACAGTTTCCAACATTGTATTTCATCTGCCACATCTTCGTCCATTCTCAAGTCTCTCTGTAGCCTTTCCGTGTCCTCAGCACCACCTCCCCTACCACCTATCATCTGCAAATTTAGCCATAAAGCCACCTATTCCATAATCCAAATCATTTACGTACACCATTAAAAAAAGCGGTCCCAACTCCGACCCCTGTGGGACACCACTGGTAGCCAACCAGAATCTTTGTTTCCTGATGACCGGCCAGTGCTATACCCACGTTAGTATCCTTCCTTCAATTCCACAGTCTCTGTTCAACAGCCTCATGTGTGGCACCTTGTCCAGGGCATTTGAAAATCCACATACACAACATCCACTGCATCTCCCCTATCTATCCCACGCAGGGGCGTATCTAGGGTATGGCAGGTATGGCACGTGCCCTGGGCGCCACTGAACAGTTTCTGCTCCCAGTGGTTGCCTTCGCCATCCTGGGCCCCCGGTGGTCCCCACTCCTTGCCCAATGACTAGAAGTGGTGCATTGAAGGAGGCATGATTAGGCCTAGGCCAAGTCCGATTCCACCCTCCCCACCGGTGCCCCCGCAGACGTACAAAGAACACACACCTCTTTCTTTCCCCACTTCATCCACCTTCGCTCACAACTCATTAAAAGGACGAAGCCAAGTACAACATGGCAGCCACTGAGGCCCACTCTCGCGAGACCTCCGTGTTGCCATTTATTTTTACGCATAGAATGTAAAAGGTTGGCCGTTCCTGCCAGAGCGCTGTTTTCCGTAGATACACTGCTGATCCTATTTGTAATCTCTTCAAAAAATTGCAATCAGTTTGTCAGGCATGATTTTCCTTTAAAGGTCTATCTTGTGGTGCACCTCGAGGTACCCCATAACCTCGACCTTGAAGGATAGCGTGGCCACAAAGAAACCAGTGGGACCAGTGTGGGTGGGTCAGCGCAGGGCAAGTGGGGCCAAACGACCGTTTACTCGCTGTGCGGTCCGATGAGCAGACGTGACCTCATTGAACAGTGACACAGGCTGGAAAGCCTACAAAGTGAAGGGAGGGAAATTTAGGGGAGACACCAGGGTCAAGTCTTTTATGTGGAAAGTTGTGGGGGCCGGAATGCCTTGCCAGGGATGGTGGTAGAGGCTGAAACATTGGGGGCATTTAAGAGACTCTTAGACAGGCTCATGGATGAAATAAAAATAGAGGGTTGCGGGATAGAGAGGGTTTTATACTTTTTCTTGCTTGGAATATATGGGTTAGCACAACATCAAGGGCCGAGGGGTCTGTACTGTTCTGTAGTGTTCTATGCTCTAGTTAAAAAATTTAGACATACAGCACGGTAACAGGCCATTTCATCCCATAAGTCCATGCTGCCCAATTAACCTACATCCCCTGGTACATTTCAAATGGTGGGAGGAAACCGGAGCCCTGGGGAAAACCCACGTTGACATCAGGGAACATCCTTAGACAGTGCGGGATTCGAACCCCGGTCCCAATCGCTGGCACTGTAAAGGCGTTGTGCCAACCGCTACACCAATCATGCTTCCCCTCATTCTATGTCCTATGATCCTATATTGTGCGTGCTTCATCCACATGGCCTCTTCCCCTCGCGACCATTCCTTCTCTCTTTGCTTCCAGAGTGCCACAATTACGTGTTCGTCAGCACCACCCAGGGCACCAGGCTGAGGGCCCCTGACTCCAAGTTCAAGAGCTGCTTCTGGCACATGCAGGGGCCTGCTGGTCACCTCCTGAAGCTGCGACTCGAGTGGGTCCAGGATTACTGCAGGGACCGCATCTTGATCTACAACGAGGTCACGGGTAACGACAAGGCACTCCTGACATCGTGAGTCAACTTGAATCATTCATTCACCCTCGGGGCGTGGTGGCCAGCAGCCTTGCCAGCATTTATTGCCCATCCCTAATTGCCCTCTGCCAGTTCTTTGCTCAAGATTTCAGCGACTGCAACTTTTGTGTTTCTCTAGTGACTATCATTTTTTTTGAAAGACACAGCAGGGTCCTCTAGCCCACCAGCCTGGGCTGCCAAAATACACCCAATGTGACCAATTAACCCTATGTATCTTCAGCATGTGGGAGGAAACCCATGCAGATGCAGGGAGAACATACAAGCTCCTTATAGGCAGTGCATTGTCAGATCATGTGTACTTCGTTACTGGCTTGCATTCGAGCATATCCAGCAGGATTTAATTCTCTACCTCTATCAATGATCTGAAGGTCTATTCAGTCACCCCTTGCTAGGTTTTCATTCCATGGCTTTGATCTGGTCTCTTGTGGGATGCCACCTGGTCATCCGGACGCTCCATCCCGTATTCCCGCACGCTGGAATTCCCGCTACTTGGAGGCCAAGGAATTGTTCACTTGTCTACATTGATGGGATGGAGGGTCAGAAACTTTGTAACGGCACTGATTTGCCACAAATAAATAAAGAATGCCCTCACTCGTTTCTTTCAGCCACACCCTTTCCTTTTTTAATTCATTCGACACCGCATCGCACTCTTCAACTCCCCAAACACCACCCAGCTAATCCCCTCTGACTTTCTCATTTTCTCACGGCCACACGGGTGACCCTGACGCTCTCACTCTCCTCCTCTGAGGAGAGTATAACACACCAACACATGCGCGCTATTACCCCCCCCCCCACCCCGCCGCGCGTCACATCGCTTACATCATCAGCAGCGGCCAGCACCGCTCCCAATGAAGGCATATACATGGCCGCGACAACAATACAAGTGCCCAGGAACACAGAAGGTAACAAAAACAGCCAGGTCCACCACACAGGCTGTGACCTCTCATCCATCACAGCCATCCCTGTGCTGCCTCAAGAAGAGCGCCAACATCATCCTAGTCACAGCCTCTTCTCACTGCTACCTTCAGGGAGAAGGTACAAGTGACTGAAATCCAGCATCTCTAGGTTCAGATTCAGATTTCAGGTTTCAGACATCTCGTACAACCCTGAGATTTCGCCCTGTGGGCGAAACAGATTTACCACTTATTGGTTGTGCAAAAAAAAAATGTGCGCAACATACACATAAAAATCAAATAAAGAAATGTAAGCAAACTGACTGCAATGCAGAGAGAGAGAGAGAGAGAGAGAAAATAATCAACAAAATGTAAGAGACGAAAAGTCCCTGAATGAGTTTGTCGTTGAGGAGTCTGATGGTGGAGGGGTAGCAGCTGTTCAGCTGTTCCTGAACCTGGAGGTGCGAGTCTTGTGGCCCTGATAGCTCTTTCATAGAAACATAGAAAATAGGTGCAGGAGTAGGCCATTTGGCCCTTCAAGCCTATGCCACCATTCATTTTGATCATAGATGATCATCTACTCAGTACCCAGTACCTGCCTTCTCCCCATACCCCCGATCCCCTTAGTCACAAGGGGCAAAATTTAACTCCCTCTTAAATATAGATAAAAAACTGGCTTCAACTACTTCCTTTGACAAAGAATTCCACAGATTCACCACTCAATGAGAGAATTTTCTTTTCTCATCTCAGTCCTAAAAGACTTCCCCCTTATCCTTAAACTGTGACCCCTGATTCTGGTTTGTGGTCTCCTAATTACATCCTCCTGAAGCCCACAATCAGTTCCGTTGTTTTGCTGTCATTGTGTTGTTGTTGTGACACCCTCAACCAGCTGATCAACAGGCGGATGAGACTGAAAAAAGTGAGACATTGGTGGGCAGAACAGGAAGGGCTGAAGGGCCTCACATTGCCTTTGCTCATTTCAAAAGCTCTGTTGTTTCTCTCAACGCAGCTTGTACAAATGCAACTGGCAAGAACCAGTGGTGGAGGTCCTGTCGTCTGGCAGTGTCATGTCAGTCATCTGGAAAGAGGGGCAGTACAGCAGCCTCGACACCTTCAAGCTCTCCGCTCAGGCCCTGCCAATCCTCGGTAAGGAAGCTAGCACCCATCAGTGAGCACTCTCGTCCGTGAGCCAGGTTCCACCACTCTGTGCCCATAGCTGCCACCCCCCCCACCCCCTCACCCAGCCAGGCAAGGAAGAAGCAATGATTCTGCAGGAGGTGGCAGGCCAAGAGGTATCCTTTGGGCGGTAATTGTTCGCTGTTTTGGTCCTGTTCAGGACCAGGAGAACTCGGATCATTTTATGGTTATGCCGGTACTGTGTGGAAATAGGCCATTCAGCCCAATTTATCTATACTGGCCCAATTCTTAACTAAGTGAGTCTCTGTTCGGCCCATATCCCTCTCAACCAGGGATGTCCAACCTTTTAATTTTTAATTTAGCAGAGTGACAGGCTATTTCAGCCCATGAGTATGTACTTTGGCTACCCATGGAGTGAAACACAAAAGTCTGCTGTAAAATCTCAGAAATGCTGAAGGAACTCAGTGGGTCTCACAGTGTCCATAGGAGGTAAAGATATTAATGATGTTTCAGGCCTGAGCCCTTCTTCAAGGCCCGAAACGTTGATAATATAAATTTACTTCCTGCGCAGGCTGCAAGAATTGCTCCAGCATTTCTGTGTTGTTACTTTCCTATCCATGTGTCAGTCTAAATATTCTTCAACGTTGTAATTAATACACATCTTTCCCATTTTCTTTGCCAAGTTGTTCCATATACAGTAAAAACCCCTGGTATCTGGAATTGAAGCAACCTAAAAAAATGTTGAGGAAAATAAATATTTTTAAAATTAAAAAAGAATAAAATAATAGGTTAAAATTGTAAAACCAAATGTTCTCTGAAGTAACACATCAACCCTTAGTGAAGATGGGAGCCAATATTCAGCCAGTGTAGTGCCTCGGTCGGGCTTTGCTCGTAGCAACTGTTTGAATAGAGTTGTGTGAAACAGCGATGGCGTTGCCCGGGATGAAGAGCTGGTTGAAGCCACTTGCCGTTGGGGCGACTCTCTTAAAGTGTCTCCTTATCCCTGTTTAGTAAGAGTTGTCCCGGTCAGAGGCTTATCTGTAAACTTGGGGGAGGGAGGGGGGGTTAATTATCGATGAAGTTATTGTTCGTCTTTTGGGCAGCTCCATGGAGGGGGAGGAACCTGCAGATGCAGCGACAGTTAAATGTTTTCAAAGAATGTGACTGAAAATAAAGTAAAATGCTTTAAGGTTTATAAATTCATGCAAGTGAAGTTTGTTCAGTATAAGTGCAGTAATGTACTTTTGTCTTTTAAATTGTTTATTCTTAATGCAGATGTATTACTGTAAGTCTCAAGCAACCAGAAAATACACTCATCCGGCATCTACCAATCCCCATAGGTGACAGATACCAGGGGTTTTACTGTACCCACTCTGAAAAATCTTTCCCTTGTACCTTAAACCTGTTTTAGACTCCCTTGGTGGTGGGGGAAAAAGACGATGACTATCTCCCTTGTCCATTCCCCTGATTTTGTAAACTTTTGTAAGGTCACCCCCCTCCAGAGAAAACAGCTCCAGCCTATCCAGTCTCTCCTTCTAACTCAGGCCCAGCTTCCTCCTTGTACATCTACTCTCATCCTATCCAGTGCAATCAACAGAGCCGCATCTTAAATCCTTCGTGCTTTTGTTTCAGACTGCTCTGCTAACATCACCTTGAGAGAAGAGTGGGGTATACAAGGCAGTGGGGGCACACCGTACTTGCCCAGTTACTACCCCCCGAATGCACACTGCACCTGGTACTTCACTGTAAGTAGCAAAACGCGAAAGTCTGCGGATGCTGCGATTGTAGTTAGAGGAACAATGACTCACATTCCGTCGGGGCACCCTCCAAATGGATGGCATTAATACCGACTTCTCCAGTTTCTGTTAGACACCCCACCATCACCTAACCTCTGTCTGCTTTCCCCCAGCTCTTCCCCCCTCCACCAAATAAAATTCAAAATGATTCAAGATTCTTTTATTCTCATTGAGAATAATGAGACAAATTCACCATCAGCAAAAATTGCCTGAAATTCCCCTTACAGTCAGAGAAGGAGAAGCAAAAGAGAGTCACTGAGTGTCCATGCATTTGCCTCCAGCGCTCCTGTAGCCCCTTCAGCCAGAGTCCCCTCCAAACCATCAGCAGCCTCAACTCCCAGATCCGAACCTCCGACACAATATTAAATTGGCCAATGGAGACATGGTCTGGTAAGACCACACACTCCAACAATCAGTGCCTCTGGGAAAACAGAATGGAAATTCCCGCTGAGCTCTTAAGCGGCAGTGTTCGAGGAACAAGCACCCACCTCTACCACTCCGCGCCCTTGCTATGATGAACTTTGTGGGTCCAGGGTGTCACCATCCCAGCTCCCTGACAGCCACCACCCCACCCCCCCACCCACAGCCTGCATTTTACTCATTTGTGAACAGTCGCAGTGAAGGGTCAGGAACACATTCACCTCTTCACCATTTCACCCACAGGTGCCCTCCCTTGACTATGGTATCACTCTGTGGTTTGATGGTTACGAACTGGACACGCCATCGTTCACGTATCCCTGTTTCCAAGGCCAGTGGACCATACAAAACCAAAAGTAAGTTGGTGCCTTCTTTGAGTGCCTTGGCTTTCTTTCTCCGTGGTGGTTCCTCTTCATCCTCCCTATCCCCTTCCTCTTCCTGACCTTCCGACCCCTTCTCATTCCCAGCCTGCCTCCTCGTTCTGCTAGGCTGAAACCTGTCCTACCATTGAAAGGGCTGGACGTGGGGAAGATGCTTCCAGTGGTGGGAGAGTTTTGGACCAGAGGGCATGGCCTCAGAACAAAATGATGTCCCTTTAGAACAGAGATGAAGGAAAACTTCACCCTCAGACGGCAGTGAATCTATGGAATTTGTTGCCACAGACGGCTGTGGAGATCATCGATGGGTGCATTGAAAGCAAAGGGGGCAGGGTAGGTGTAGAGGTTAGTGCAACACTGATACAACACCAGTGATTGGGCCTGGGGTTCAAATGTCTGCCAGAACTTTGCACATTCTCCCTGTGTCTGCATGGGTTTCCTCCGGGGGCTCCAGTTTCCACCCACCATTCAAAATGTACCACAGGTTGTCGGTTAATTGGGTGGTATGGGCTGAAATAACCTGCAACCGTGTTGTAGGTCTAGACTTCTTTAAAAATTTAAAGAATTATGGGGAGAGGTCTGGTTAATGGGGTTGAGAGGAAAAGTGCATCAGCCATGATTCAAATGATGGGTTGAATGGCCTCATTTTGCTCTTGAGGGTTGATGTCACCTCCTCTCTGCTTCTTCTCTCTCCCAAGGCTGTGCGGATGGAGGGTGCTGCAGCCGTATGCACAGAGAATCTTCGCTCTGGCTCTAACCACAAAGGTGACCTTCAGCTCTGAAGTGACCCTGACTGGACCTGGCATCCAGTTCCACTACAGCCTCTTCAACCAGTCCAATCGTAAGTCCAGCGAGGCAAAGGGACGGATGATGATTCGGGATGAGGACCAGCATCCTGGTCTTCGCTGGGATGTTGGTTTCGCCAGCAGGTTGTCTCAAGATTCCTGCAGGGACTTCACCCATGGGACTGACCTATCGATCAGGAATGAGGGGGGGGTGGGGAACAAGGGAGTTGGTTCCCAATCAGGCAGTGAAATGGAAGAACGTAGGAAACAGGAGCAGGAGTTGGCCATCTGGCCTGTCAACCATGCTCCACAGCTGATCTGACTCTGGGCTCAGTTCCTCCTACCTGCCTGTTCCCCAGAACCCTTAGTTTCCTGTTCTTAAAAAATTTATGTACAGTAAAAAAAAACCGGTATCTGGCACCTACGAAGATTAATAGATCGCGGATAAGTGAATTTTCCAGTTGCTCGAGATTTCAGGTTGAGTGATTGTTGGTGCACCAATTTTAAACTTTCACATTTTTTTTACCTATTTATTTTCCATGATTTATTTGCTGGCTGCTTGAATATCAGGTAACAGCTTTTCACTGTGCCTTAAATGCATTTAATGAGACAACCTCAATTGCTTCCTTGGGCAGAAAATTCCACAGATTCACTCCTCTTTGGAAGAAGCAGTATCTCCATAACTCCATAAAATTTCTCCCCCAAATCTTGAGGCCACTTCCCCTACACCAGTGGTTCTCGACCTTTTTCCTCCCCACCACTTACATACCACCTGAAAGTAATCCCTTGCGAAGAGCAAGGCCCCATACCTTGAAGAAGGACTCAAGGCCAAAATACTGGTTATATATCTTTGCCTCCTACAGATGCTGCAGGACCTGCTGAGTTCCACCAGAACGTCTGTGTATTTGTAGTGTTCCCGAGTTCTCATCTCAACTTTCCTAAATCTTATCTATTCCTTTCCTAAGTTTATATGTTTCTATTAGATCCCCTCTCATCCAGGCCTCTTCTCATTACCTAACCCCTTCATTTCTGTAATGAACCCCAGGTTGCTGGTTAGTGATTTGCACTAACCACTACGCGAATCATGTCACTCAAATTGATGAGTGACCAACAGTATCCTGTAACCATGTAAATCAGTGGTTCTCAACCTTGTTCTTTCCACCCACATCCCACTTTAAGTTATCACAATCAGGGCTCTGTGATGAGTAAGGGATTGCTTAAGGTAGGATGTGGGTAGGAAGGAAAGGTTGCGAATCGCTGCTCTAGACCCAATTGTTACGGAAGTCTTTTGCTGGAGAAAAATGGTCATTGGTCCATTTCTTTGGAGTTATGAAACCATTCCCATTCCGAGTAAATTAGGTGGTTTGAAAACCACGTCCCACTTTAAGCCATCCCTTACTCATCACAGAGCACAGATGGCATATGGAATACTAAAAGTGGGATGTGAGTTTTGTTGGGCTGTATCTGTATATAATGAATTTGAATATGTGGAGCTCCAGGATTCATAGACGAGTTCACCGACAAGAGACACTGTGACCCTGTGTAGGTTTGTAAAGCTATAGCTTGCCATTTCTGTTCCTCCCCCTGTGTTGCAGCCTGCCCTGATGGTATCCTGTGTTCTGTGTCGGGACTGTGCGTCCCAGAATGTGATGGTCTGAAAGACTGCAGCAACAAAGTGGACGAGAAAAATTGCGGTAATTTAAAAAAAAACACCTTCCACCTCTAACAAAAGGGGTTTGTGCAACGCCAGTTTTATACTCGGTGTCCTGTTCAAAACACATTTCAATTCCCTTGCTGACATCTCTGTCCATGGTCTCATGCACTGCCAGACTGAGACCATGACCAGACTAGGAAAACATCCCATCTTCCATCTGGGCACCCTCCAACCAGACACCATTAACACCGACTTCTCCATTACCTCCAGCTATCCCCATGTCTCCTTTCCGCTGGCTCTGTCCCTCTCTCTTTCCTTTTCCCTCTTTTTCCTTCCCCCCAGCTCTGCATTCACAGAGCCAGACACCCTGCACCCCAATCAATCCTCACTTTTCCTCCTTGCTCTCCTCCTATCCGTGTCCAATTAAGACCCTTTGCCTGCTGGTCTATACTCCCTCGCCCTTTCTTTCCTTCTCTCCATCCTTTTAATCCAGGCACCTGCCTGCTTTTTACTTATACTTTTAAGGGCTCAGGACCAAAACATTGGTTATATACACGTAGACCTCGACTTACAATCGACCATCACATAGGCATGCAGTCTCTCCAGTGAACCATCCTATGTCATCTCTCCTCTCTCTCTAGTTTGTCCTGCACAGCACCAGTGTACTGGTGCAAGCACTTCCTGTCTCTCTCTTCACAAAGTGTGCGACCAGGTGAAAGACTGTGAAGATGGAACAGATGAGGACGACTGTGTTGAAGGTATGTCAGAGTCATTCTCCTGGACCCTCAGTGTTGTAGCTATTTCTCCAAGGAATCTTTTCTCTTCAGCTTCAAACTATCGCTCAACTCAGTGTACAATTTACACAATATGTATTTTGATGTGTGTGTGTGTGTGTGTGTGTGTGTGTGTGTGTGTGAGTGTGTGTGTGTGTGTGTGTGCGTGTGCTGTGTGCGTGCATGAGAATAAGTTTGGGTGTGCGCATGTGTTGAGTGTGTGTAAGGGATGTATGTTTATGTGTGCATGCGTGTGTGAGTACGTGTATGTGTGTGTGTGCATGCTCGTGCACGCTGTCTAACAGTATTATTGGGTGTCCATGTGCAGCCGTGCCCTGTAACCTGTTCACCTACAAGTGCAGAGATGGGTCGTGCGTGAAGAAAACAAACCCCCAGTGTGACTACGAGAATGACTGTCGAGACGGCAGCGATGAGAGAAACTGTGGTAAGATATGCAGCCTGGAGTCATCTCCACTGGGAGGACATGATGGTCTCAGGGAGGGAAGTGGGATGGCCGCTTGGTAACTGGCGCAAGAGGCCCAGCTCTGAACAACCTTCCTTTTCCCGACACTACCCTTAGATCATGGCTGGGCCAGTGCTCATTGCCTGTTGTCGGTGAGGAGGTGAGGGTCAAGGATGAATGGGAGAGGGGTTGTTGAGCGGGATAACAGGGAAAGGGTGACTGTGGGACAAGGAGGGGTATCTGGATGGGGAGATGGTATTGGATATTTGTTCCTCTCCCGAACTGTCCATTCCCTTCTGAAAGTTGAAAGATACTGTATATTGGATGGAAAGGGACCTCAATAATTTGTTGAGCCCTATTTAAATTTTTTAATTTAAACAAACTGCATGGTTACAGGCCCTTTCGGCCCACAAGCCCATACATTTTGACCTACAACCCCCATACATTTTGAAGGGTGGGAGAAAAACAGAGTACCCAGAGGAAACCCATGCAGACACAAGGAGAGTGTCAGGCAATGCTCCAAACAAGTGACATAGGTAGAGGAAAGGGAGGATCCAATGATCTTCTCAGCAGTTTTAAAGATCCAATTTCTGCCCACTCAGATCCTCTGAAAGCCTCAGCCTTCACCAAACACCTCGGCCCTTGGATCTGCTTGGTGGCGTGGGTGCAGCCACCCAAAGGTCAAAGATCCTCAGCCTTCTGAGAGAAAACAGAAGCTGTCACCACGGGAACTGTCCAAAGCCCTCGAGTCTATGTCCTGGATCCAGCTCTCATGCACCCCCATCTCCCAGTTTTGGTCTCCTTACTTGAGGAAAGATGTACTTGAGGAAGGCCGTGCAGAAGAGGTTCATCAGGTGGATTCCAGAGATGAATAGGTTAGCCTATGAGAGATTGAGTCATCTGGGGCTGCATTCACTGGAATTTAGGAGAATGAGAGGGGATCTTATAGAAATGTATAAAATTATGAAAGACAGAGATAAGATAGAGGTAGGCAAGATGTTCTCATTGGTAGGGTAGATTAGAAATCCACATTAGTAAATTTAAGACAGAGATGAGGAGGAACTGCTTTTCCCAGAGTGGGGGTGAATCTATGAAATTCACTACCCATTGAAGCAGTGGAGGCGACCTCAGATTTAAGAAAAGTTTGGTTAGATCTTTTCATAGTCGGAGAATTAAGGGATATGGGGAAAAGCCCAGTAGGTGGAGATGAGCCTATCGTCAGATCAGCCACGATCACATTGAGTGGCAGAGCAGGCTCAATTGGCCAGATGGCCGACTTCTGCTCCAATGTTCCCGCCAGCATCTCCTTCCCTCTCCTCTCATTCTTCTAACCTCCAGCTTCAACCTTCAAAACCTCTCTTCTGCTTGAGTCTCTTGTCAAGGCAGTGAGAAAGGTTCAATCTAACAGGCATACAACAGTGGGTCTGTACTCAGCTGTAAAATCCTGCATTGCCGAAGTGAGTAGAGAAAAGATCATTTAACAAGGGATCTCCAGTGAGGTTCATTCAGAAGTTTGACAGGTGCAGGGAAGAAACTACCATTGAACCTGTCAGTGACTGATATCACATCCTTTTTTTAGTCAGACAGTACAGTAACAGGCCATTTCAGCCCATGAGTCTATGCCACCTTTTACACCCAATTAACGTATAACCCCCTGTATGTTTCAAATGGTGGGAGGAAACCTGAGCCCACAGGGAAAACCCACGCATACACGGGGAGAATGAACAATCTCCTTTCAGGCAGCACAGAATTCGAACCCCGATCCCAAACGCTGGACCTTTAAAGGTGTTGCACTAACCGATACGTCAACTGTGCTGCCCTCCTGAGGAAGGGGGGAGAATGTGTCTGTGGTGGGATGTCCAGTCCACATCATCCAGCATGTAGAGCAGTAAGCTCGGGAGAGTGTCTCCCACCCAGGAGCCCTAGATAGTGACGATTCACCCAGTTTTTCCTCGTCCTCAGACTGCGGCCTTCAGACCACC
Source organism: Narcine bancroftii (assembly GCF_036971445.1). NCBI lineage: Eukaryota > Metazoa > Chordata > Chondrichthyes > Torpediniformes > Narcinidae > Narcine > Narcine bancroftii. Next base: position 60,719,834 of record NC_091481.1, on the reverse strand, counting down.
AAGAGCAGGATCGTCGGCGGGACCGACTCGATGGAGGGAGAGTGGCCTTGGCAGGTCAGCCTGCAGATCCAGGGCCACCACATCTGCGGAGGTATTCTCCTCAATGAACGCTGGGTCCTCTCTGCGGCTCACTGCTTCCCCAGCAGGTAGATTCCACCATCAATCCCAAACTTTTAAAGATGCTAATCCTTCACTTCCTTCCCCACCGATGGACAGGAGGTGATTTCTGAGTGGGTGACTTAATAAGATTTATGAGGGATTTAGATAGAGTGGACAGACAGCACCTTTTACCAAATACCAGAGGGCATCGGTTTAAGGAGAGTGGAACCAAGTTTCGGGGAGATATCAACAATAGGATTTTTACACAGAATATTGGGTGCATGGAACACATTGCCAGAGGTGCTGGCACAACAGGGTCATTTAAAAGATTCTGAGACAGTCACATGGATATAAGAAAAATAGAGTATAATGTGTACAGAATGAGGTGATATTGCAATACACAAGCGTGCTGGAAAAACTCAGAAGGTCCAGAGGAAGCAAAGGTATATAGCCAATGTTTCAGGCCTCAGCCCTTCATCAAGGTATGTGCACCTGAATAAAATTGGGGGTGAGGGGGCGGAGGAGGGAAGAAGGGGCCGGGGGTGGGTGAGCACAGGCCAACAGGCAAGAGGTCATAGGTGGGACGGCAGAAGAGAAAAAATGTGATAAGGGGAGGGGGCTGCTCTCTGAATGGAGAGGGTGTTGCAGTCGCGCACTTACCTTCATTGGGAGCGGTGCCGGTCGCCGCTGATGATGTAAGCGATGCGGCACGCGGGGGGTTAAGTGTCAGTGCACGGGCGACAGATCTCAGAGGCAGGAGCAGGAGGAGAGCGAGAGTGTTGGGATCACCTGTGTGGCGGTGAGCCAATAGGAAGGTCAGAGGAGTTTAGCTGGGGTTGGGGAGCTAAAGGAAAGAAGATGGAGGGTTGGTGGAAAAGACGAGAGAGTGAGAGAGAGAGAGAATGGAGGAGTCAAACAGAAACTGGAGAAGTCGATGTCCATGCCATCTGGTTGGAGAGTGGCCAGGCAGAATTAGCACAAGATTGTGGGCTGAAGGGCCTGTACTAGGCAGCATAGTACCCCTTTCCTTGGGGGTCCTGGCATTCCGGTCAGGACGAAGTGCCCATGGAGTTTCAGATTCTATCCTAATCCGAGTCCTTCTCCATCTTCTCCCTGCAGCCACATGCCACCCAAGTTCTGGACAATCTACCTCGGCAAATTCAAGCTGAGCACTGTGGGAAGCAACGAGCTGAGCTTCAAGGTGCTCAGGATCCTCCCCCACCCTTATTTCGATGAAGACACCTACGATTACGACATTGCCCTGCTGGAGCTGGACCAGCCTGTGCCCATCACGCTGACCGCCTTCCCTGTTTGCCTGCCGGCACAGACACACGTTTTTGAAGCGGGGCAATCGTGCTGGGTCACGGGGTGGGGATTGACTGAGGAAGATGGTGAGTGGTGCTGACATCAAGCCATGTCAAGTTTATTGTCATCTGATTGCACCAGTATAATCTGGTCCTCAGTGTAAAACACACAGACACACAACCAGCTATAACACACATACAGACAAACAGTACACATGCAGGACAAGTATTCATACTTGTAAATAAATAAATATTGTTTCATGAATATGAGATTTTCGGAGGGTCGGTGTGAGCAGTTCCTTTGGTCGCCCAGCATTCTCATTGCCCATGGGAAGAAGCTGTTCCTCAGCCTGGCGGTGCTGGCTCTGATCCTCCTGGATCTCTCTCCCAATGGGAGCAACTGAAAGATGCTGGGTGCAGGGTGGAAGGGATCCTCAACAATTTTGCATGCCCTGTTCAATGATCCCGGGAGATCACATCGATAGGAAGAGCGGGGGAGGGAGAAGGGAGACTCCAGTGATCTTCTCTGCCGCTCTTCTGGTCCTGCGGATTGACCTCTGATCCATTTCTCTGCAGCAGCCGTATCATGCTGTGATGCAGCCGGCCAGGACGCTCTCGATAGAGCTCCTGTAGAAGTGGATGCGATGGTGGCCGGAGTGCGGTACAGTTGCTGCAGAGAAATGGATCGGAGGTCAATCCACAGGACCATAAGAAGACTTTGGTCTTCTCAGGCATTGCAGTCACTGTGGGCCTTCCTGGCAAGTGAGAAGATGTGTGTCCACAATAGGTCACTCGTTAAATTAAAATTTTTAATTTAGACATACAGCACGGTAACAGGCCACTTCAGCCCACGAGGCCGTGCCGCCAAATTTACACCCCATTAAACTACACCCGCAACACATAGTTTTTGAAGAGTGGGAGGAAACTGTTCCCCCCCCCTGGGGAAAACCCACGCAAACATTGGGGAGAATGTACCAACTTCTTACAGGCAGTGTGCTGTGCCAACTGTGCCACCCATTCTCTCCACTACAGATGTTGATGTGCAGTGGAGGAGGATAGATGGGGAAATACCTGCTGTGGTGATGTTGCTGCCTTGCTGGCCCTGGGCTCAGCATCTCAACTGGAGGGAGGCCAGGGGTGGCAATGGGTGCAAAACAATGGGCTTCCCCCCCCCCACCCCTCCTGTTGAATGGTCTTGTGTCACACAGCGCAGAACCAAGTCCTTGCAGTGGCTTCAGCTGTATGAAGGCCAAAAGAACAAGGAACATAGAACAGTACAGCACAGTACAGATGTTGTGCCGACCTATATAAATCTACTCCACACTCTAACCTCTCCCTACGTCACACCTGTTACCCTCTGTGCCTATATGCCTAAGAGTCTTTTAAATGTCCCTATTCTACCAGCCTCCCACCACCCTTGTTAATACATTTCAGGTACCTACAACGTACGCCTGATGTCTCCCTTAAACTTTCCTCCCTTCACCTTATATACATGTCCTCTGGTGTTTGCTACTCTCACCCCGAGAAAAAGATGATGGCTGCCCACTCTATGTACGTCTCTCATAATTTTGTCGACCTCTTAATAGGTCAGCACTCCTACTTCACTCCAAAGAGAAAAGCAATGGCTCTGTTAACCTTGCATTGTAAGATACATTCTCCAACATCTGGGTAAATTTCCTCTGTATCCTCTCCTAAGCTTCCACATCCTCCCTGTATTGAGGGATTAGGACTGAACACAATATTCCAAGTGTGGTCCAACCAGAGTTCTATAGAGCTGCCACATTACCTCACGAGTGCAGGTGGAAAAGTTGTTTCCCACGGTGTGAGAGTCTAGGACAAGAGAGCACAGCTTCAGGATTGAAGGGCATCTGCTTAGAAGAGAGATGCAGAGGAAATTCTTTAGCCAGAGAGCAGAAATCTGAGGAATTTGTTGCCATGGGTGGTTGTGGAGGCCAGTTCATTGGGTGTATTTAAGGCAGAAACTGATAGGTTCTTGATTAGCCAGGGCATCAAAGGTTCTGGGGAGGAGGCCGGTCAATGGGGCTGAGTGGGAAAATGAATCAGCTCATGTGTCTATTTCAATGTTTAGAATTATTAGGAACTTAGAGTGTGGATCAGTTTGTGGAACTATGATGTTGTGGCCGTTACAGAGACTTGGCTGGAGGAAGGGCAAGATTAGTTGATGCAAGTACCAGGGTATAGGTGTTTGAAAAGGAATAGGATGGGAGGTAAAAGGCGTGGGGGGGGGGGGGCTGGAGAGAGTAGCATTACTGGTCAGGGATAGTATCACAGCTGAAGAAAGGAATCAGCTCATGATTAAATGGCAGGGTAGACACAATAGGCTGAATGGAGCCTATTTTGGCTCCTATGTTTTATTGGCTTGAATTCAATCCTCTGACTAATGAAGGCCTACACACCATGAGCCTATCAACCTGAATGGCAAGAAGGAAAGAGATAGGAAGGATGAAAGAGGACCCTAATATCCAATGTGATGTGTCACTACCCACTGTTGGCTGTGCATCTCTGAATATCCCACAGGGATTACAGGGTGAATTGTGCTGAGAGAACCACTTCTTAACTTCCAGGTTCATCGTCGGATGTTCTGCAGAAAGTGGATGTGGAGCTGGTTGACCAGTCCGTGTGTAATGAGGCATACTTCAACAGCATCACACCCCGAATGATCTGCGCTGGATATGCCAAGGGAGAGAAGGATTCCTGCCAGGTATTGCACATTCTGCAGCCTAGTATCTCAGTTTCTAGCGCCATGGAACGAGGATTCCTGTCTAGCACTGATGAATGCCTCCTGCAGCACTTTCTGCTTTTATTTCAGGTTTCCATCGTCTGCAGTTTATTTTCTAGCTTATTTCCCTCCCTTTTCTACATTGTGGATGGCCTTTCCATTGTTGCATCCTCACCCCCTACTACACCTGTGCCTCCTCTGTTGTCTGACAGTACAACCCTCTTGATTGGTCAACCCTTCCTATGGACGATGCATTTCCCTGAAACTGATGCCACTTGCGTCATGCTTAAAGTTGTTTTAATTGGCTTGGTTGGGATGATTGGTTGTTGAATTGATTGATGGATTGAATGAGTTGTGCACCAAGATAGGTGAAAAGCTTTGTTTTGTGTGCTATCCAGAAAAGTTAACTCATACTTTAAAAATATAGTGGTACAGAGAAAAAGCTCAGAATACACAGTGCAAGGTGCTATTGATTTATTAATGAGGGGCCTGTTCAAGGTAACAAGGGGAAAAAAAACCTGTCCTTTAATTTAGTGATGTGAAACATGAAAAACTGCAGATGCTGTGACTGTAGTAAAAACACACAGAAATGCTGGAGGATCTCAGCCGGTCTTGCAGCGTCCATAGGAGATAAAGATATATTACTGACGCCTCAGGCCTAAGCCCTTCTTCAAGGTAGAAGCAAAGTACAGGAAAGCATCAGAATAAAGACTGAAAACTGGCTGAGGGAAGAGTCCAAACCAACAACCAGTGTAAATGGGACATGATAAAAGGAAAGGTGAGAATTGATTTTGGCTCTGTGAAAGGAGACAGAGGGAAAAGGGAAGAGAGAGAGATGGGAGAAGGAGGAAGGGGGGTGTTTAACAGAAACCAGAGAAGACAATCTGGTTAGAGGGTGTCCAATCAGAAAATGAGGTTTTGTTCCTCCAATTTGCAGGTGGTCTCAGTTTGGCAGTGCATGAGACCATGGCCAGACATGTCAGCAAGGGGACAGGTGTTTCATCTTGTATTTGTATGTGTGAGTTCTTAGACAACACATGGATGAAGGAAAAGGTTCTTTACTTTAAAGTTGTTGTTAACAGCACGAGGCATGCCATGAGGCTGCAAGCCTCCATTACAGATCCAGCATACTGTGTCAGCCGCCTGCTGGCAGCCAAGTCTAATCAAACAGAAAGGCATTGCTAGTTCCATTGCAACCATGATCTCTATCATTACAATGGGGAATTAAAATGGGTGGCCACTGTGAGATCCACACTAATGTGGCGGACAGAGCCAAGGTGCTCAACAAATGTTTACAAGCTCACTTCTGATATTCCTGATGGAAGGAGGAGAAGTAATTGTAACTGGGATGGGATGAGTCTTTTGATCTGGTGGAGTCAACAGAGAGAAGGGTCAGCTTGTGAGAAGGCCTGAGCTGTGTTCACAACAGTCTGCAATCTCTTATGGTCTTTGGCAGAGCAGTTCCATGGATATGATCTTGAGGCTTTATAGGGCACCGGTGAGCCCTCATTTGCAGTATGGAGTACAGTCTTGGGCTCCTTATTTAAGGAAGGATGTGCTGACATTGGAGAGGGTTCAGAAAAGATTCACAGGAATGATTCCTGGAATAAAGAGATTAGCATATAAGGAATAATTTTCAGCTCTTGGACTGTACTCCTTGGAGTTCAGAAGAATGAGGGGGCCCTCATAGGGATGGCACAGTTGGCATTGCAGTTAGCGCCATGCTGTTACAGTCCCAGCGATTGGGACCAGGGTTTGAATCCCGCGCTGTCTGTAAGGAGTTTGTATGATCTCCCCATGTCTGTGTGGGTTTCCTCCTACCATTCGAAACATACCAGGGGTTTTAGGTTAATTGGGTGTAATTGGGCGGCACGGGCTCATGGACCAGAATGGCCTGTTATCATGCTGTCTTTCTAAATTTACATTTAAAAATTAAAGAAATTTTTTTTAAAGCATTTTGGATGTTGAAAGGCCTGGACAGAGTAGATGTGGCAAAGTTGTTTCCCATGGCAGGGGAGTCTAGAACAAGAGGGCACAACTTTGGGACTGAATGGTGCCCATTTAAGACAGAGATGCGTGAAGGAATTTCCTTATCCAGAGAGTGGTGAACCTCTGGGATTTGCTACCACGGGCGGCTGTGGAGGCCATGTCATTGGGCATATTTGAGGCAGAGATTGATAGGTATCTGAATAGTCAGGGTATCAAAGGTTATGGGGAGAAGACCAGGAAGTCGGGCTGAGTGGAAGAATGGATCAGCTCAAGATGGAATGGCAGAACGGACTCAATAGGTTGAATGACCTACTTCTGCTTCTATATCTTTGATATTTCTCTGCTGCATCTCCAAAAATTGGTAAGAAGCTTTGGGGACATGGTTCCTTGGATGACAAGGAGACAGACAGACAGGATCATTGCTCCACTCCAGGGTCACGGCTTGGGCCGGTGCTGTCCATATTGGCTCAGCTCAGGCAGAAGAGGGCAACCAGGGTCTTCCCTTCTGAACGAGTAATGCCCAGTACCTCTCACCAGGTAAGGAAGCACCACCACCATGATATTGTGAATTTTGCGGCCTCACAAACTGAGCTTTCAATGAGCTGCATTTCTAGTGCTGTCAGTGTAATGTGCATGACATAAATGCCAATTCTGGACAATAAACAGTCACTGGCAACACTGCCTGGTTCTGCAGGCTGGATCATTGGGAAAACTGGCCCAGGCTGCTCTGAAATTCTGCACTGAAATGTCTTGCACACACTTAGGTCACACTAACCATCTGAGACGATCATATTTATGAAACAATATTTATTTGTATGTATGAATACATGTCTTGTTTGTCTGTATGTGTGTTACATCTGGTTGTATGTCTGCATGTTTTGCACCAACAGGAGGGTGATGTTTGGTCAGGTTGTACTTGTGCAATCAGATGATAATAAACTTGACTTGACAAAAGAATGTGTGCTCTCTATACCGTGCTTGGAGTGTGCATGTGTGCTTTCTGTACTACATTGGGAGTGTGCATGCTCTCACCGTGTTGGGAGTTGGGTGTGTGTGTGTGTTTATGCTCTCAGTACATGCTGGGGTGTGTACATGTGCTGTCAGTACTGCATGGGAGGAGTGTGTACACTCTGGGGATTTGAACAGGCAGGATCATTAGGCCTGGAGCAGGTGGAAATTTCAGTTCCACTGTCTGCCAGCCAGGAAGACACTAGTATCAGTGAGACTGCCAGCCAGTCCTGGCCCCATGTATTGTGATGAAGCAGGAAGGAAATTGGGGACTTGATGTGTGAATACACAGCAAAATAGGACATTTAACATCAGAACAACAGGCTACCCATTCCCACCACCCCAATCTCACCTCACTCAATTAGAAAAATCATTTCTAAATGATGACCACATGGTAATCCGTATGTCTGTTCCCCATCTGCAGGGAGACTCAGGAGGGCCACTGGTGTGCAAGGAGTCCAGTGGCAGGTGGTTCCTGGCTGGGATCGTGAGCTTTGGAACTGGATGTGCCCAGCCGGAATATTACGGCGTTTACACACGAGTGACCAGACTCGTTGACTGGATCCGCAGCATTGCCTGGTAACCAGAGAGAATCCTTCGTGCTCCCAATCTGGGAGGCTGACCATCAGTGAGGATGTCACAGACGGCTGTTCTGAGCACCACATCTTTTGAAGACGTCAGCAGGGGAAGACCCACACTCAGCACCTTATGATGATGTCATCATGGGATGGTCAACGCTACTTTTGTGAATAAGCTATAAAACCAATGATCCTACCTCTGTGATCTGCCTGCTCGGACGAGGCACCAAGTTGGGACGGTTGTTAGCAATTTGTATCTGTATCTTTGGGAAGTTTGTGCGGCTCAAGATAAAGGTGGAAGTGTTCAGCAGATGGCCAAGAACAGACAATGAAGAACTCAATCAATAATTTCTGGACCCCACAGTTCCATGGATACAATGTGCCCACAGACAGAGTGGAGGAGGGAGAAGAATGGAAGGTCATGGATGCAATCCTAACCACGGCTGACCTACATCATAATTCCACCTCCCCACCTTGACTCTCTCACCCTAAAACCTCTCCCATACCAAAGATCAACTGCAACCAATCTTGGAACTTTCGAGCTGGTCCCCCACTTCCAATGCGTTTAGAGCTCCAAGGCCCTTCCCCCTGGGAAGGTAAACTTCCATTTCAAGCCTGAACTCCTCTCTATGGGAAACACTTCAGTTAGATTGGGCCTTAACCTTCTGAACGCAGGGTAAAAAACAATCCAAAACATTTTTTTTTGCTGAATTGCTTCATCTCATATTTAAGGGCAGTAGTTATAATAACGGTTTGCGCAATGCTGTTACAGCGCCAGCAACCCAGGCTCAAATTTTACATTGTCTGCGAGGAGTTTGTATGTTCTCCCTGTGACCGCGTGGGTCTCCTCCGGCTGTTCCGGTTTCCTCCCACATTCAAGAATGACCTTCTCACCTGTAAAGTGCCTTGGGATACTCTGAGGCCATAAACAGGACTTTAGAAAGGCACAGTACCCCTACGGAGATGCAGGGTGTTTGACTGTAGCTTCGAACGGCATGAAGAACTGACCCTGACATGAATTCATGCACCCATTTCAATTCCCCAACCCATTCGCATGTCCGTCAATGGTCTCCTTGCACTTCCGGGCTGAGACTATCCGCAACTTGGAGAAACCACACCCGTCAAGGCACCCTCCAACCAGATGGCATTAGTATCGACTTCTCCGGTTTCCATTAAATCCCAGGCCCTCCCTGTGGTGAATCTCTGCTGAGCAGTCAGTCTCCCTCTTGCCTAGCCTTACTTTACTGACATTGGCCATGTATTATCTCGAGTGAAAGACACTCCTCTTGGTTTTCACCCATTGTCTTTCATTATTGTACCATGAAATTGAAGAGCCGTTAATGAAGTAGACAAAGACGATGTAGTCAAATAATAATCATGGCTTTTATGCTCAGCAGATTCACCACACTCCCCTATTTCTCTTTCCCCCTCTCTCCTTTCCTCCAGTTCTAAATTCCCAGAGCCTCCCCACCTCACCTTTTTCTCCTGTCCTCCTATCCATTTTGCCTCTTGGACTGTGCTCCTCCCCCCATAATTTTATTCAGACACTTTCCTGCTTTTTGCTCATACCTTGAAGAAGGCCTCAGCCCCGAAACGTTGGTTATATATCTCCTATGGACACTGTGAATCCTGCTGAGTTCCTCCAGCATTCCTGTGTTTTTACCACTGCTTCCAAGACACTTCACTTTTCAGATTGTCACAGCAAAACAGAGACCATCCTGGTCCCTGTGCCCACAGTGACTCTTCGGAAAACATATCTCACTGCCCATCTCCAAACCACACATTTTCCCACCCCACCCCCCCCACCCCATTCATCCCTTCCTTTTATCTAATTCTCTTGAAAAGTTCCGATTGAATCTGCCTTTAACATCACAGTGAGTAGAGACCACTGCTTGAAACATTTGTCCCTTCTTGTCACACCATGTCATTGGGCAATCTATACAGCTTGTTGAATTGCCCCTGGCCCTTATCGAGGGAGAACAAACCCAACTTCTCAAGTCTCTTTGCTCATATTTAAAATAAAATTCAAGATCATTTCAAACTATTATGAGAGATGTGATCTGGAACATCAAACATTACAGCGCAGTACAGGCCCTTCAGCCCACAATGTTGTGCCGACCAATAGAAACCTACCTGACAATCTGATTTTTCCCTACCTCGCACCCAGGCCCCTCTGTTTTTCTTGTATCCATGTGCCCTTCTGAGTCCTTTAAATGTCCCTATTATACAAGCCTCCACAACCACCCCTGGCAATGCATTCCAGGCACCCACCACTCTCTAATGTTCCCCCACCCCCCCTCACCTTGCATAGACATCCTCTGGTGTTTTCTCCTCTTGCCCCAGGAGAAAGATACTGGCCACGCAATCTATGCCTCTCATAATCTTGTAGACCTCCATTAAGTCACCTCTCATCCTCTCAAAGAGTAAAACCCAAGTTCTACTAACCTTGCCTCATAAGACATGTTCTTCAATCCAGATAACATCCTGGTAAATCTCCTCTGCACCCTCTCGAAAACTTCCACATCCTTCTTGACCAGAACTGAATGCAGTATTCCAAGTGTGGTCTGATCACCTCACAATTCTTGAACTCACCAACTAATGAAGGCCAGCATCTCATAAGCTTTCTTAACTGCCCTATCAACCTGCATGGCAACCTTGAGAGATCTACTATTATCCCACGATTAGACCTTCAGTGCTTTAAAAGAACTTAATTTTTTTTAAGCAGGGCTTGAACGGGGAAGTTTCTTAGAGTTAACATCCTACGAGTGGTGGAGGAAGGATCTATTGATATTTCAGGAGAGGGTGACTTTGGTGCAGTGAGATAAAGTGGCATTTTCTTTGGCTCTCTGTGCTTCCAAGAAAAATTATAAATCTGATTTTGTTGCGCTTGATGTTTCCTAACTCCTGTGAGATCAATGACATGCCCAAAGCCTGGTTTATCTCAGGTTTCTGATAGAAGTCAGTCAACTAGTTAAATGCAAAAAAAAAAGAAAGTCTGCAGACGCTGGGGCCGAGTGCAAGACACACAGGTGCTGGAGAAACTCAGCAGGTCATGCGGCATCCACACTAAGTAAAAGTTAATGTAGCAGGTCTGAGCCCTTCGTCGGGGATAAGGGAAAACGCCTGACTAAAAAAGTGGGGGGGGATCGGGGAGGAGATGACCTGCTGAATTATTCCAGCATATTTGTGTATTGTAACGTGTTAGTTGCTTGCTGAGATTCAAATTTTAGATTTATTGTCAGAGTACATGCAGTACATGACATCACATACAACCCTTCTTTTTCCCGTGGGTGAGGCAGAATGACCACTTATTGATGTGCAAAAGCTGTACATGACATACACATGTAAACAAAAAGAAATGTAAATGAACTGACTGTGCGATATAGAGAAAAACAATTAATAAAGTGCAAAAGTGAGAGTCCTTAAATGAGCCCGATTGAGTTTGTTGTTGAGGAGTCTGATGGTGGAGGGGGAGCAGCTGTTCCTGAACCTGCACCGCCACCTCTTTCCTGATGGAAACAGCAAGAACAGAGCACGTGCTGGGTGGTGTGGATCCTCGATGATTGCTGCTGTGTTTCCTGTTGTTCTCGATGGTGGGGAATGTTTTGCCTGTGACGTCCTGGGCTGTGTCCACTACCTTTTGGAGGGCTTTCCACTCAGGGGTATTGGTGTTCCCACACCAGGCTGTGATGCAGCCGGTCAGCACACTTTCCAACACACCTCTGTAGAAATATCCCAGAGTTTCTGACATCATACCAAACCTGCTGAGGAAGTAGAGGCGCTTACGTGCTTTCTTCATGATGCCATTGGGGGGTTGGGTCCTCAACATAGGAAATATTCTTCACAGTAACAACATGCATGAAGGACAGGCCAAAACACCAAATATCATAAAATGAAGTAACATGATACATTCCAGACATCTCTTAACCTTCCCATCGCAAGGGGCCCAGCCACAAAACACCAGTTAGAATTCACACAAGTTCTTCACTACTCTGCCAAACCAAAATTCCCTGCGGCCACTATTGTCTTAAAATGACTTCAATACCAAACGTTCTGGTCAAACTCTGGCACGTCACACAACATACAGTGGAAGCAAAAAGGCAGTCGACGATTCGGGCGCCAAGTGCTTAGCCAAAATGTTGACTGCCTTTTGCTTCCTGTGAATGCCGCGTGACCTGCTGAGTTTTTCCAGCACTTCTGCGTATTGCACTAAGCCCCCAGCCTCTGCAGGGTTTTATTTTTGTTTACCTCTGAAACCGATGGCTGTGTCCTCGACTCTCAAGCATCGACCACTCGGGTTAAACATTTGCTGAAGTTGTTCCAAGTTTGGGGGCAGGTTATGTAAATAAGACTAGCACAGCGAAGGCTGATGTATTAATGCCCAGGACACATGCGCGTCATGTAAACCAACCCTGATACTCCAACGGTGAGCCCTGCCAACCAACACAAACTTGGCCAACTTTTTGGGGTAGGCAAAAAGCAGTCTCACCCGACCTCAAGGTGGCTTCCCAGCAATGAAGTACATTGGAAGGTTCCACCAGTGTAATATAGGAAACATGAGGCCTTTTAACACAGAAAACCCATTTAATTGGCATGTGAACGACACGCCTTTCAAGGCAGCTCGGGTCATTCACACTGAACCAAGAAATGCTGGGTCAGTGCGACCTTTTACATAAGCAAGCTGGCATCCCAGAGCAAAAGGAGGCAGGACCTGTAGCATTGCAGCGTTCTGTGTGAACCCTTTTAGACAAAAGCTGTTGCGAAATGCATCAGCTCTGATACTACCTACCTTGGTAGTATCAGACATGGGATGAAAATGAACCCCCATCCCACCTTTCTTGCATTTATACAGATAGGTAAGGCAGTTAATTCCTGTCTTTTAACTGCTGTGTAAAGGAGGCTATAGAGACCAATGTGCACAGAGTAAGCTCCCACACACTCATTTAAATAAACCAGAAATAGGATTAATTTTTGACAAAAAAGAAAATCGCTGAAGCTCTCTTTGCACCTTTAGTTTCAGATCCACAATTTCCATCACTGTACACTGTTACATTCATCTTCTATTCCGCAGCATTGCCACCATGGTGGCAACTTGTTGTTACTCCCCACTTCCTCTGTTGTTTGAGGGGCTTCCCCTCGAACTCAGCCTCTCAATGCCCGGTAACAGAAGGACTCTGGCCTGCAGTCCATCCTCGCAGTGCTCTGGTGTTGGCTGAGCCAAGGCTCAACGTGGCCCTCGGCATGCCCTCCTGCAGCCTGCTACATGCCAGTCGGCAGCATTCCCACACCAACATCTCTGTGAGCTGAACGGCAAGAGAAAGCGCACCCACACCTGCCCCATACTGAACAATGCATGTACAGCCAGACCATTTATTTTATTATTGACCTATTGGCCCGGACAAACTCCCACAGTCTCCAAGATACTGCCACCGGTGACTTGTGTCGGATCTGAAAGGAGACAGCTTCAACGATGCAGCATGCCCTCAGTTACTCCACCCCGACCATCATTCCAGATGTCTGCAGCTGTGGAACTGCATTTCAATACCAAGTGAAATGAGTGCTCTCCAGTTTGCATGGAATCCCAAGGAATTCCAGAAGAAAATAAGCATATGCTAACAACTATCCGCACTGCATTCATTTTGTTAGAAGACATTCACTTTCTTTTTGAGAGAACATAAGAACATAAGAAATAGGAAGAGTGGGCCATCCGGCCCATCGAGCCTCATTCAATACCATGGCTGATCTGATGATAGGCTCATCTCCACCTGCCTGCCTTTTCCCCATATTCCTTAATTCCCCGTATCCCTTAATTCCCCTACTCTGTAAAAATCTAGCCAACCTTGTCATAAATATATTCCTTGAATGAATCAGTGACACAGTGAAGGTATGTAGAGAAAATGAGGATGGGTAAGGGAGGCAGGAATTGGTGCACTGAAGGTACATCCCATTAGATGAGGCCACGTCAGATCCAAGCTAAACTATGCTACGACAATCAGAGACTCCATACTGGTCCCAAAGTGACAGTAGGCAAGGTCAGTGAAGTCTGGCTGATCACTATTAATGATTAATTAAACCCTGAGAAGCTGCCCTCTTCAGTATCAACTGGATCTTTTATTTAAAAGGGCCACAAACAAGTTAGCTCCACAAAATACACACACAAGCATTAGAGTTGGATCAGTACAGCTCAGAAACAGGCCCTCGGCCCATGCACCAAGCATGATGTACAAACTAAAACTGTTGCTTGCACCTGAAAGATTGCCCGCATTCCCTTCATAATCTTGTCTGACGAGAGAGGAAAAAAGCAACAATGGAGGAACTCGGCAGGTCGCGCAGCATCCAGAGGAGGTAAAGAAACATGCTGGAGGTTAGGAGACAGAGGGAAAGATGGGGGGGGGGGGGGGAAATAGAGTTAACATAAACAATATGTTAATACCATTCAGTTAGAGGGTACCTCTTGTGTCTTGGTGTGAGCTTGCAGGCGCCTCAGATTGAAGAGACTGCCATCCGTGCGGTACCGGATGTAAACAGCGTCTTCATTGTTGGGGTCCTTCATGGCTTGGTTCAGCATCATGCTGAAGAAGATTGAAAAGAGGGTTGGTGCGAGAACACAGCCTTGCTTCACGCCATTGTTAATGGAGAAGGGTTCAGAGAGCTCATTGCTGTATCTGACCCGACCTTGTTGGTTTTCGTGCAGTTGGATAATCATGTTGAGGAACTTTGGGGGACATCCGATGCGCTCTAGTATTTGCCAAAGCCCTTTCCTGCTCACGGCGTCGAAGGCTTTGGTGAGGTCAACAAAGGTGATGTAGAGTCCTTTGCAGACGATGCCGCTTTAGTTGCCAAAGCCCTTTCCTGCTCACGGTGTCGAAGGCTTTGGTGAGGTCAACAAAGGTGATGTAGAGTCTTTGCAGACGATGCCGCTTTAGTTGCCCATTCAGAGCCAGCTCTTCAGCGCTTGACGTCCTGCTTTGCGGAAACTGCCAAAATGTTTGGCCTGGAAGTCAGCCTGAAGAAAACTGAGGTCCTCCATCAGCCAGCTCCCCACCATGATTACCAGCCCCCCCACATCTCCATCGGGCACACAAAACTCAAAACGGTCAACCAGTTTACCTATCTCGGCTGCACCATTTCGTCAGATGCAAGGATCGACAATGAGATAGACAACAGACTCGCCAAGGCAAATAGCGCCTTTGGAAGACTACACAAAAGAGTCTGGAAAAACAACCAACTGAAAAACCTCACAAAGATAAGCGTATACAGAGCCGTTGTCATACCCACACTCCTGTTCGGCTCCGAATCATGGGTCCTCTACCGGCACCACCTACGGCTCCTAGAACGCTTCCACCAGCGTTGTCTCCGCTCCATCCTCAACATCCATTGGAGCGCTTACATCCCTAACGTCGAAGTACTCGAGATGGCAGAGGTCGACAGCATCGAGTCCACGCTGCTGAAGATCTAGCTGCGCTGGATGGGTCACGTCTCCAGAATGGAGGACCATCGCCTTCCCAAGATCGTGTTATATGGCGAGCTCTCCACTGGCCACCGTGACAGAGGTGCACCAAAGAAAAGATACAAGGATTGCCTAAAGAAATCTCTTGGTGCCTGCCACATTGACCACCGCCAGTGGGCTGATAACGCCTCAAACCGTGCATCTTGGCGCCTCACAGTTCGGCGGGCAGCAACCTCCTTTGAAGAAGACCGCAGAGCCCACCTCACTGACAAAAGGCAAAGGAGGAAAAACCCAACACCCAACCCCAACCAACCAATTTTCCCTTGCAACCGCTGCAATCGTGTCTGCCTGTCCCGCATCGGATTTGTCAGCCACAAACGAGCCTGCAGCTGACGTGGACTTTTTACCCCCTCCATAAATCTTCGTCCGCGAAGCCAAGCCAAAGAAAGAAGAGAGGGTACCTAGACAGCCTCTGCTTCCAGTGCCCCAAACACCACCCCCCCCTTCCCTTATCAACTTTTGTGTCCCACCCATATTCAATTACACCTTTTCACAAGATATAGGAGCAGAAGTAGGCCCATTGGCCAATCGAGTCTATTCCTGAGCTGATCCGTCCCGTCCCCCCCACTCAGCTCCACTCCCCAGCTTTCTCACCATAACCCGAGATGTCCTGACTAATCAAATACTTGCCAATCTCTGACTTAAGTACACCCAACGACCTCGCTTCCACTGCCACCTGTGGCAATGAGTTCCACAGACTCACGACCTTCTATAGAGCTGTGGAGATATTTTTTTTTGTTAGTTCTGTGCTCCTCCCCTTGCCCTGCCTTTTAATTCAGGCACCTGCCTAATTTTTACTCATACCTTAAAGAAGGGCTCAGGCCTGAAACAATAGTTTTCTATGTTTACCTCCTAAGAATGATGCGGGACATACTGAGTTTCATATTTCACTTCATGTCTGTCCAGAAGCCTTTTAAGTTTTATCTGCCATCACCACTACTCCTGGCGGCCTGTTCCACAAATTTATCCCTCCTCCCAACACCTAAAATACATGTCCTCCAGAATGGGACCCTTCTACCCTGGGGAAATGATTCTGAGTGGCTATCCTATCTATGCCTCTTGGGTCAGGTCTCCCCTCAGCCTTCGACGCTTTAGAGAGAGCAACCCAAGTTTCTCCAACCTTTCCCTGTAGCTCGCAACCAGGCAACATTCTGGTAGCCCTGGTTGAAGCAGGGTGAACATTGCAGCTGAGAGAATGAGACAGGGAAAGAGTTATCCCAGGCAAAAAAGCATGACATCATATACTTAGACCAAAATTCTCCAAAGGCAAGGAAGAAGGAACATTGGAGATTTGGACAATCGCATGTATAATCACCAAAATCTGAAACAACATCAACAAGATTGTTGGAATATTGGCATTTATGTCAATAGCTCTATAGGACACAGCAAGAAAGTATTTGGATATCCGTAAGACACAGGAGCAGAAATAGGTTATTCAACCCATCAAGTCTGCCCCGCCATTCAAATTCCCATTCAGCTACATTGTCAGGCCTTCTCCCCTGGATGATCAAGAATCTATCAATCTCAGCCTTAAGTATATCCAATGACCTGACCAATGGCAGCAAATTCAACAGATTCACCACCCTCTGGCTGAAGAAATTGCTACGCATCTCTGTCCTAAGCAAACACCCTTTAATTCTAGAGTTCTATCCTCTTGTCCTAGACTTCCCCACCATGGGATAGAGCCTTTCACATGCCTTTCAACATTGGAGATATCCCCTCATTCTCCTAAATTCCAATGGATGCAGGTCAAGAGCTGTCAAATGCTCCTTGTAAGACAACTCTTTCATTCCTGGAATCATCCTGGTGAATTTCCTTTGTATCATCTCCAACGTCAGCACATCCTATCTTAAATGTAGAGCTCAAAACTGCTCACAATGCTCCAAGTGAGGTCTCACCAGTGCCTTATAAAGCTTCAACATCACATCCCTGCTCTTATATTCTATTTTTCTCAAACTGAATCCCACTATTGCATTTGCCTTCTTCATCACTGGCTCAACCTGCAAGCTTACCTTCAGGCTATCCTGCACGAGGACCCGCAAGTCATTTGCATCTGGCTATTTTCAATTTTCTCCCCTTTTAAAAAAAATAGTCTCCTAGTCTCAAAATTTGACACTTCCCAACTAATAAAGTGCACTGGTGTATGGAAGAAAACACACCAGGCACACTGAGGTCCAAGAGGAAGGGAATGATCAGCTTTATCCAAACACAATCCAATGGAAGAACTCAGCAGTCCAAGCAGCATGAGTGGAGGAAAAAGAATGCTGTCATCTTGGACAGGGACAAGGGTCCTTCATCAAGACTGATTCCTGTGGGCTCCAGCCCAAAATATCAACGGTTTCTTTACTCCCACTGATGCCGTTCCACCCGCAGATTATGGGTTTAGCCTCAGGTTTCAATGTTGGCTGTCTCCTGTGTGTTTCAGGACACGTTTTACAGCCGCCTGTTGAGCAAAAAAGGTCAAGCAGACTTGTCATCTGATACCAGAAGCTTTATTCATTTTGATTCTGAATCAACAGCCAAATGTGAAACACGTGGCTAACAACTAACTTGGTGAAAGTTAGAATGTGCGCTGCTGACACCTGAAGGATCTGTAGAGTACTGCTGGTGTCGTGATGAAAACTCCTACGTGAAACATGAGTCTCCAGACGCTGTGATTGTAGTAAAAACACTCTGAAATGCTGGAGGAACTCAGCCGGTCTCACAGCGTCCATAGGAGGTTAAGATATATTACTGCCGTTTTTGGCCCTGAGCCCTTCTTCAAGGAAAAAGCAAAGAACAGGGAGGTGTCAGAATAAAGACTGAAGACTGGCCGGGGAAAGAGTTCAGACCAAAACAAAGGTGTTAATTCGATAAGTGGAAAGAACAACGCCATCTTCAAATTTGCCAACGACACCACGGTAAGTGGGTTGTATAGAGAAAGGTGATGAGCATACAGGAGGGAGATTGAAAACTTGGGTAAATGGTGCACCAACCATTTTGCAATCAATGTCACCAAAAATTAAGGAACTGATGGTTGACTTCAGGAAGGGAAAGCCAGAGGTTTACAATCCAGTGATCACTGGGGGATCAGAGGTGGAGAGGGTGAGCAAATTTAAGTTCTTGGGAGTCACTATCACGGAGGATCTTTCCTGGACCCAACGCACTAATGGCATCGTGAAGAAAGCACATCAGCACCTCTACTGCCTCAGGAGTTTGGTAGGGCACAAGAAACCCTGGCAAATTTCTACAGATGTGTGGTGCAAAGTGTGATGACCAGCTGCATCAGGGTCTGGTATGGGTACACCAATATTTCTGAGTGGAAAGCCCTCCAAAAGGTAGTGGACTCAGCCCAGGACATCACAGACAAAACCCTCCCCATCATCGAGAATATCTGCAGGGAAAACTGCTGTTGGAGAGCAGCAGCAATCATCAATGATCCACACTACCCAGCACACGCTCTGTTCTCACTGTTGCCATCAGTAAAGAGGTATAGGTGCCACAAGACTCACACCACCAGGTTGAGAGGAGGCAAGACAGAAGATAAGAGAGGTGCGAGAGATGGGTAGAAGGAGAATTCCACCATTAGACTCAACAACAAACTCAATCAGAGACTCATTTAAGGATTCTTACTTGTGCACTTTATTGATTTTTTTAATTCTCTCTGTATTGCAGTTTGTTTACATTCATTCTCTGTTTAAAGTTTTTTTTCTATGTTTACATGTAAACGCTGAGTACAATTTTATTGCTCTACCAATAAGTGGTCATTCTGCCTCGCCCGCAGGAAAAAGAATCTCAGGGTTGTATGGGATGTCATGGCTGTACTCTAACAGTAAATCTGAAAGACAGAGGGAAAAGGGAAGAGAGAGACGGAGCTGTGGGGAAAAGGAAGGAGGAGGTTTAAACCGACACCAGAGAAGTCGACGTGGGTGCCCAGATGAAGTCAAGGTGTTGCTCCTCCAATTTGCAGGTAGTCTCAGTGTGGCAATGCGGGAGACCATGGACAAACACATCAATGAGGGAATGGGATAGGGAATTGGAATGAATGGCCACTGGGAGATCCCCGCTATTGCTCAAGAAAGAAATCTCCCAGTCTGCAGCCCATCTCTTCAACACTCTCATCCTTGGAATTCAGCATCCACTCTCAATGCATTATTTCAACTTTCACTGTTCCCCATTCAAATTACAAGGATCTAGAAGTGCTGAGATATATAGCGGGCCACAGGCCACATACCTCTGGACAAAAGTCATTCGATCAGGCTCCGCATCCTTACCCCTGCTTACCAATCCTTACTACTGGTGAATGTGTCCCTGCATCTCCCCCCTCACCTTCATCCAAGGCCACCAACAGACCTCCCAGGTGAGGCAGCGATTTACCAGCTCACTGTCCAACCTGATCGACTGTATTTAGTGTGGCCTCTTCCACATCAGTGAGATAAGCTGGGGCGGAATGCCTCTGGTCTGAGAGTCTGGGTTCAATCATCCTGTGGCCAACCATTTAAACTCCTCCAATCCATTCCAACAGTACATCCATTGTCAGAGCGAGGCGTAAACCTGAGGAACAACACTTTTCCCCCTTCCCCCCCTCCCCCTCCCCGTCTGTCTTAAATTTAGCATTAACAGATTTTTCTAATTTTAGGTAACCCCCGCTTCCATCTGGTTCCCTGATTTCCATCTACTTTTTACCTGCTGCTTTCACTTTTCTCTTTAACTCCTCCCCCCATGATTCTCCTTCTACCCATCTCCCACACCTCTCTCATCTTCTGTCTTGCCTCTTCTCAAACTTCCATTCCCCTTCCAATACAAATGACGTGGGATAATGAAGATTTTACTTCCTTGACTCTTCTGGGTTGTTTTATGGATTTTTAGCTGCTAACTAGGAATATTACCTTAAAATTTTCCTATCACGTACCTTATTTTTTTTAATTTTAGATCCAACCTATTTTTTGTGATTTCCTGTCATACTTTAAGTCGACTTCAACCGTACAAAACCATCAAGCGCAACGTGCCGTTGAAAATTCATTTTCTTCATTCGCACTTGTTCCCGGCTGATCTCGGTGCCATCAGTGACAAACACGGTGAAAGGTTTCACCGGGACATTGCGACCATGGAAAAGCAGTACAAGGAGAATAGAATCCATCAATGCCGGATATCGTTGGACACCGACGCATCAGACGCTGAGTACAAACAAAAATCAGCGGTAAGACATTTTTAGATCAGTTGAACTAACGCAATGTGTCAGCGTCATTATGCGATTAAACAGGCTCAATTCAAAAAAGGTTAATTGAATGACTCTCCAACTTCCTACATGCAATGGCAAATCTGAAATTGCGTTTGTGTTCAACTTGAAGTTAGCTATCATAATTCCCAGTTTTGTTTTCAGGAACCAAACCTTTTAGAAAAAAAATGTTATCCAGTGTGATCAACCCCTTTTTTACTCAAGTCGCAAAAAAGGGCCCAGACCCGAAAAATTGACAGACCATTTATACCCTTGCTGCTTAACCCACGGAGTCCCTCCAGTGGCTGACCACTGTGTGAAGAGGTGCTCCCAGAGGTTTAAAAAAAACCACAACGCTGGAGAAACTCAGCTGGTCCATGTACTTTTTATAGCAAGATAAAGATACATAGCCAGTATTTCAGGCTTGATATATTCTTCTCCAGTATCGTGCAGACTTTTGTGTTTTACTCCCACAGAAGTGTTTTTGGATCAACCTTTGTCACAAGGAAAGGAGAGAGAAGCAGATTGAGAGACAAGAACAGGTTTAGCTCTTTTGAGCAGTGGGGTCATATTCCAGGAGGAGGGGATAAAGGGGTCAAGAGAGGGCATTCAGGCTGTGCCGAGTGAAAGTTGGTTCAGCAAACAAGAACATGCCATTGTGTCCTCAAGGTTACCGAGTAATGGCATCAGGATTTAACAGAGGACAAAGTCTACAAATTCAAAGGTTACAATATGCTAAAACCCCACATTATTTGCCAGCTCAAGTTTTAAAAAAGGCGAATTCACCTTTTATGGTGACAACCTATAATACAGATCCTGCAGAGCCTTTATGCAGAGCTGAGCCGGGAGCCAGCTTCCAGAGCTGAAGGAGGTGGGCCAAGTGGAGCAGTAGCGCCGTTCGCCACAGTGACGTCAAACATACGCACCGAAAAGGGAAAAGTGGCCTATATTCGAAAATGGCAACCAAAGAACAGGTAAGAGCGCTAGTGGAGATCTGTGCAAGCGGTCTTAGGACTTGGGCAGATCTCCTGTGCAACATAATAGACTCTATTAACCATATGGGGTTTTTTTTAATTTGCGCCCCTGGGTCACAGGCGGATGGTATCCTCACGACATCATCACCCCTCCCCTTTGGAGCCGCATTCAGCGGCATTCCTTTTATGGAGGAAGTGTAGTGACTTCACTCCATTTCCGAGTCTACTCCAGGAAGGTGGAAGATGGAGCGAGTTCGACCAGTTGATCCACCTTCGGACGTGAAGCGATTTAAAGACAGAGAATATGACTTTACAATCGCTTCCCCCCCCCACCCCCACTATAAAGTGTGGAGAGTTGGATTTATTTTTGCAATGAAACAGTGGGGGAAGAGGATGAGGTTCAACAGGAGGACGTCTCTCAGCCAAAGATGTCTGTGCAGCACAGCATTAGGTCTTAACTACATGGAGAGAAACCCTCGCTGAATGGAGAGGATAGAAGTCACTGTCTGTAAATTGGAGGCAGATCATTGAGAAAAGGAAGTCGAAAAGTGGATGGATGAACGTCAGACTTCACAAACACCAATTAATTTCGCTACTTGTTAATTTCACTCCGATTACCATACACGATAAGAAAAGGCTGGTATCTGGAGTCAGCATGGCTTAATAGACCTGATCATCTTCCTGTCAATAATCCTAATTATTTTTTTCTCTCTCCAGTACTTCAACAACTCACAAAAGAAAATTCATTAAAAAAAGTTTTCAATTTTTATTGAACATTTTTATTACATTTGTAAAAAAAAAATTGGAACCTGGAAGAAAAGGTGATTAGACTGAGTGATGTGATGGTATCTCCAGGGATCAAACAAATAGTCACTAAAAACATTTGCCTGACTTTTAGATCAAATTATGACTGGATTTTACAACATTCTCCTTTCTCGACAAGACACAGCATTTCTTCAAAATTCGTCCAACATCTGGCCTCTTACCAAAGTATGCCAAACCTCTCAGCTGTGCTTATTACAGAGCAGAGGAATGTATTTTGGCCCCCTCTAATATCCCTTTGATAGGGAGTGAACAAAGCCCCAGACTTTGGAGTTCATTAGAAGAGAGACATATCGATTTTGACAGCCTAGTTTCATTGACAAGAAGATACAAATGCCCATTTCAAAAATGAATAAAAATGTTTTTCAACACAATGTCCACAATTGTTACATTATCAATGGTACCCAAATATAAATACTCGATAACCCAACCTGCTAACCCTTACACGCTCATCCCCTCAGAACTATTACGTATTTTAAAAAAGTGTTCGCTATAGATTAATCTTACTCTTATATTTCAGCCAAAGCTAAAATGTACCAAAAAACTGTTCTTAAAAAGTTTACATTTTCAAGTATTCTGCCCCCCAAACCCTCCCCTCCCCCCCAGCACCACAGCTACTCAAAGCGTCGACCTCTGACCGACTGTAAACAAAAGACAACCAAGGGGAAGACACAATGGCATCCGGTTAATAATAACTTTTTTTAAAAACCATATCTACGTTAACAACATGCACTGCAAACCTTAAGGATGGTGGCCAAGGGTGAAAGGGTTTGCCTGGCGGACGAGGTCCAATAGTGTTATCACTATAAATCGCCCCTTAAAAAATAATTAGCTGCCTTTATCCTGCCAGCATTAGACACAGCATCAGTAAGAAAATGCCTTGACGTCCTTTCATAAGGAACTTCCCGGCTTCTGCGACCAACACAAAGAAATCCAGTCCCGAGGAAGGCGGAAGGGTCGGGGTCGGTCGCATGGGAGAACCCTCTGTGGTTCTCAAACAGGTATTTAACACCGAGAGAATTTGAAAGAAGAAAAAAATACTAATCGCAGAAAAATTGTTGTGTGCATCCTGCTATGGCTTTTGGTGTTGCGATATGCTGTAGGATTCCGCATCTTCCGTACTGGGATACACATTAGGTATAAGAAAGGCAAGGGAAGGCATGTTGGGCTTATCCTCACATCGTAGAGCCTTTTGCTTGCAAAAGCTGTGGGAGGGAGGGAAGGAAAAAAAATCAGAAAGAAAAGTTTTAAATGTGGATGTCAAAAATAGTTTTAAAACATTGCTTTTTACACCACTCAGTCTCCAACCCACTTTAGATTTGAACTCTTCTTGTACCAAGAAAAGGGGCAGCAACTCATCACCTCCTCTCACATTCATCTGTTCCATGAACTCCTAGGCTGGTGTTCACCACGAGACAGAAGTAGTTGCCTGGCTTAGCTACAGGGGTGAAGTGAGCAGTGGGATATATATTTACATTCAGGGTGAAGAATCTGTACCAGAGAAATGAACTGTTAAAGCCTCACCAAAAGGTCTTTCCAGGGCAACTCAAGTCACACACAGAGAAATAAGAGGATGTTCCAGAGAACCAAAATCTTGAAAAGTGACAAACCGACGGCTCACGTCAGTGCTTTACATATCCAGCTCCCCGTAAAGGGAGGTTGAAGAGTGAGAGATGGGCATACCTGCAGAAAGTGCATCACTGAGATACTTCCAGTTTCCTTTAACTGAAATTACCCATTTAAGAAAGCCACGCGGTTTAGTTTACACTGCATCGTGCTTCAAATATTGGGTCTAAAAAGAAAATGCTGGAAGCCCTCAGCAGCACATGGCGGCATCAGTGAAGAAAGGATTAACATTAATAGTAAAACACAAAAATCTGCAGACTCCGTGATTGACGTAAAAATGCTGAAGAAACTCAGCAGTGTACTTTATATGCCAAAGATAAAGATAACATGACCTAGGAGCAATAAAACAGGCCATTCAGCCCATCGAGTCTGCCCAACTGTTCAGTCATGAGCAGATCCATTTTTCCCCACCCAGTCCCACTGCCTGGTCTTCTGCCCATAACCTATGATGACCTGGCTAATCAACAACCTATCAACCTCTGTCTCAAATGCACCCAATGACTTGGCCTCCACAACCACCAGTGGCAACAAATTCCACAGATTCACCACCCTCTGGCTGAATAAATTTCTCCACATCTCTATTCTATGTGGACGTCTTTTAAACCTGAAGTGGCACCCTTTTGTCCTTTTCACAACTACTCTACCCTCGCCTTTCAACATGTTTCAATGAGATTCCCACCATGCCACCCTCCCCATTCTCCTAAATTCCACAAATCCAGGTCAAGAGTTGTCAAACGCTCCTCATATGACAACCCTTTCATTCCCGGAATTATCCTGGTGAACCTCCTTTGTACCCTCTCCAAAGTCAGTACATTCTTTCTTAAGAGGAGTCCAAATCTGCTCACAATACTCCGTGAGGTCTCACCAGTGCCACATCCTTGCTCTTATATTCTATTCCTCGATAACCTTGACGAAGGGCTCAAGCCCAAAACGTTGCTTATCTATCTTTATCTTTGCTATATAAAGTTTACCGTTTGATAGGTTTAGTTTCTCCAGCATTGCGTTCTTACTGAAGTGTTAACATTTCTGGTCCACTTTTTATACAAGGTCTAATGAGCGTGTAATGGACTGCTTCTCTCTAGATAGGTGGCACCTGTTCATCTTACATTTCCAACATCTTCAGTTTAGATTGCAGATTTCCAGCATCAGTGGTATTTTGGCATTAAGTGGAAGAGTCTCCATTGGTATCAATGGCTGTCCGTAACTCCTACGATCAGCCAATCTGATGGCCGTGATGAATCCTGGACTGCAATCATCGTGTTCTGCTCATCTGCCACTGACAAAGAGTTGGAGCAGGTACTTTTCCAATGCAAGGTTATTCCCACCACTTTTGTGTGGTAGTAGAGATCTTGGAATAAGCTTGGAAAATGTGCTTGCGATCTGTACTCATTAGCCATTTTGGCTGGATGCGTACTGCTTCAATTCTCCAAGGGCTGACCAAGGCGATAGCAAGAAAGGCAATGTTAGTTAAAAGACAGGCTGCTTTATTGCACAATAGATAAAACATACAGAACCATGAGCAAGATGAGGGTTGTCTGGTATGGTTGATTCTATTTCTGGTACAAAACAGGAAATGCACATGAGTCATCTTTAATCTGAAGTAGGGGAAAAAGAACCATCCATCTTTCCCCAATGTCCAAGGGCTCTGCATAGAGCAGAGGTCCTCTCCATTCACAATCTTCTTGCTGCTCAATGCATGATGGGTGTGTTCTCACTTTCTGAACTTTCATAGAGATTAAGGATCAAATAAATCACTGACAGACACAAGAACAGAAGAGAAAAACATGCAAAGCAACTATTCACTACTCCACATGGAGATAGTCATGCGTGTGCTGCGTTGAAACACAAAAGAGACTGGCAGGCGCAGCTGTAAAATTATGCATGGCAGAACACTAATTCAAAGAGCAAGATGCACATCATTCCATAAACACTGCAGAGGACATATGCACATGGTCTAGGAGAGAACTGACACACAGTCAAGAAAAAGCATGTATTAATATTGGAAGAGGATACTATACATGCTCTCAGACACACACACACACAATCACTCATTAAGAATCTACTCATTCACCCTGAGGCTACACCAGCTCTTGCTTTATACATGCTCTGTGGTGCATTGGCATTAGGTTTACCACACAGTACAGAAATGATCCCACCACCATTTCTTTCTACGTCACTATCAGTTCTCACCACCTTGTACAAGTTCATAATTATTCCCCGTCATTCACATCACAATCAGCTTCCTCGTCCTTTATCCAGCATGCAGCATGCACAAGGGTTCAAATGTCAAACAGAAAAAAATGACGACAGATTTTAAAAACTTTTTTTTTACAATTTGCAAAACATTTTCCAGTTGTAAAACAAGTTCATTCCGCATTTTGTTTTTCCTTACATTAAAGGCCACTGCCATTCAGCACAATGGCACTTTGGTTCAAGGCAATACCTTTATCCACTAATTTTCCCCCGTAACCTGATCTCCCTACCTTCCCCATAGATCCTATCACTCATTTACACCGTACAGACGAAATTGCAATGGTCAATTTACCATCCAGCCTCCACATCTTTTGGACAACCGCAGCATCCAGGGGGGAAATCCACAGTCACGGGAAGAACGTGCAAACTCCACACGCCCAGCAGCAGAGCTCAGCACTGAATTTGGATCTCTGTTAGCCATCCCCCAACCCGATGATTCACAGGCACTCTGACAAATAGAGAAGCACCCAGGTCAGGATAATGTAGAGCTGGCACCTTCACATCCAGTCTTGGCGAGGATGAGGCCAGCAACTGCCATCAGGGATTCATCGTCAATAATACATTGAAACAATAAAGTCTGCAGGTGGGGAGATTGTAGTAAATACACAAAAGTGCAGGAGGAGCTCAGCAAGTCGCACAATATCCATAGCAGGTAGGGATACATGACCAACAGAAATACCTTGTCAAAGAGTTCAGGCCTGAAATGTTATACACCTGCTGAGTTTCTCCACCACTTTTGTGAATTTATCAATAGAAGCTTCTTTAAAAGGTAAAAATATTTTTCCCCAGCAGTTGGAATATACAGCCTATTAACCATCCCATTTTACAACTGGGTGAAATTCATTACCTCAACAATTCTGTATGACCCCGATGTTCCTCAATACCCTCGAATGTTTTAGCATAGACTTTGTATTATCCTATTCTAACAGTGAATAATAATTTTCTTCTAAGAAAACACAGTGTGTAAGAAAACACCATTCAGCATGCTGACTTAGTACTCATCCCTGACTGAGGGAAAAGATAATGACAAGTCACATTCTCAAATGAATCCAGTAAAGCACTGCTGGGGAGAGAGGTGAAGGACTGACCAGAGATGAGGGGACCAGTGATACATTTCCATGTCACAGATGTGGAAGACAGAGGGATTTGCAGAAAGGATATACCCATAATATTCCTCTAGATGGAGGACAGGGAATGGGCCAATGTGCAGGCAAATGGGACTGATTCAGGAAGATCCCTTGGCATGGAGGAGTTAGACTCTCGCTTGTGGGTTTGGGAGGTGCGTCAGAAAATTACTGAGGTTGCCACAGTGTGTTGATGATGGAAGGAAGAAGATGGCGAGCAGACTACTTTGTCCTGGATGGTGCTAGGCTCGAGAATTGTTGGAACTGCACTCATCCAAGTAAAAGGAGAGTATACATATGACTTGCAGATGGAAAGACACTGGGTGCCACAAAGAGAGTCAGTCATTTCAGGAGACCCAGGATTTGGCTGGTTCTCACTCCACTATTTATTGACAAGTTCAGCTGAGGTTCTGGTAGGTGATAGTCCCTAGGAAGTTGACAGTGAACACTCGCTGAAAGCCATGGCACTAACTGCCAAGATAGGAGGTGATTCCCTCTCATTAATGCCTGACACTTGAGTGGAGAAAAAATTGAGTGGAGAAAACATTACTTAACAGTTATCAGTCCACATCTTGCTAAATGCAAGTGTGACCGATTATCCAAGGAACTATGGATAGAACGGAACACTATAAGCAGGAAACATCCCATTTCTGATCAGAAGCTTGAGGGGAGGTCGTGGGTGAAGCAGCTGAAGATGGCCAGATATAGGACAAACTCCCGTAACATTATCAGGGATTCAGACAAGGCTTCATTCTGTCTGACCTTGTACTGGGCATCAGTGAGATGTTTGGTAGGTATATGTTGGCACGGTTTTCTTAATGCCATCAAGTGGAAGAGTTTTTGTTGTTGATTTATTTATTTAATTCATCATGGTAGAAGGTGATTCCAGCCACTAAAACCTGTATCACCCAATCACACCCAAATAACCAATTCCATATATTTTTTGAAGGGTAGGAGAAAACCGGGGAAACTGCCACCAAGAGCAAACTTCTTAGAGAGCGCCGGATTTGAATCTGGGTCACGCCAGCTGCTACGCTAACGGAGAGAGCAGAATGTTGGGAGATTAATCGAGTGGGTTGGATTCCCCATAGTTTCTCTGGATTGCCATCCTGTCACACATCCTCCTCCCAATCCAAAACATATAGTTTCTGCATTCTCAATTCTAATAAAAGATCAGTGATCTAGAATGTTAACTCTGTTCCCCCACCAAAACAATATGAAAGCACACTGCAGCCAGAATAGTCTTTTGGTCCTTTTTTTTGCCAAATCCAATGCTTCCAGCTATTTCTTGAATCCACTTGAGCAAATTTTTTTTTTTTTTAAATTTGGCTGAAGATTAGTTTGTTTCTGTCAGAGAAGGCTGAGCCACTCAGTATTTCAGTAAAATTGGACACAAGAGCTTTACTGTGTGCTGAGCTCTGGATGGAGATGTCAGCAAAGACTCCTCCCATTAGCTTCAAGTTGTCCACCACTCTTCATGACTAGACGTGACAGAACAGCAGCGCTCGGAGATCCTCCATGTTCCAGGGCACACTCTGCATTGGCATACATTTCCTGTGCTGCCCCTCAGTTCAACAGCACTTTTAGACTCTCGCAGTCTCACTTTCTCTAGCTGGTCCTTCAGTGTGATGGCGGGGGATGCACTGAGCCAGGAGGTTGCACATTATTACAAGTAATGGACTTTTCAGATTCTTCCTACACTCTGCAATCTTGATGCAAAATGAGCGAGGTCCGAGTTTACCTGCCTTCCAATACAGGGAGCCAACAGTCAGCACCATGGTTAACCAAAACCCAAGCAAAAATGCCAAGGAACATTACCCCTCAGACTCCATTGTAATGGGTCCCCTGCACTGCACTGACTTTAGCCATTATACAATTTAAAATCATCTGGCACAGGATGAATTACATTGTCCAAACTGAAGTATTAAACTGCAGTTTTTAAAAAATATACAATTTCAAAAATCCTGAGTGGTCGCAAGACACCCCTATCCACCAGTCTCTCCCTGTCCAGTCAGAATGTTACCAGTGAACACACCCTGCTCACCTTAACTTTTCGACTTGGTTCACAGCTTATCCCATTGGTGATGTTGTGCAGCTCCTTGGAAACAACGCACAAGAACTCTGCCTGGTCTTCATTTCCATAGTTGTACGAAGATCCAATGCTCACCAGCTGCAACAGAAGCAGTGAATCTAATGTGCAATATCGAGGATCAAGAGGGTAGAGGATTGAGCAGGAGGAGCACTGAGTCAGAGGGGCAAGGATGTTGGAGGGTCACAACTCCAGGCTTGCAAGACAAAGCAAGGTCTTAAAGGGAGATGGAGGACAAGAGAGAAGAAATTATGCAGACTGAAACCCAAGCAGCTACCGATGGTAGTGGGGGGGGTGCGGTTGAAGGAGCTGAAAACAATCTACAAAGCTTGGGTAAGAGTGGGGAAATGGGACAAATTTGTTTCTGTTGGGTGTCTTAAGAAAGCAGGTTCTACCTCAAGGACCTCCACCACCCAGGCCATTCTGCTACCAGCAGGAAAAAGGTTACAGGAGCCTGAAGACAAGCATTCAGTTTGTCTTTCTTTTTATTGCAGCATTTTATTTATTTTGAAATGTGGTTTGTAGAAATGTTTGCCCCGTGACGCTGCTGCAAAACAACGAATTTTGTGTCATGTTCATGACAATAAATTATGAGTCGCAAGACTCAATAGGTCAATGGCTTCTGAAACATTACAAAATGACAGTTTCTATCAACCTATCTACTTTCATATCCCTTTTATCCCTATCTTTAATCCGCCTCTCTAACATAATGCTGATGCTTCCTCTCATTTATGCAAGAAGTAAATTCCACTGCTTAGTATCTTGGACTTTCTCGCGTTCCTATGGTGAGTCTAGCAATAATGAGATTCCACACCTTTTAAAAGGCCACAATAAAGGGGAAGGAGTCCATGGTTCTAGCAGAGAGTCATGATGCTGGTAGAATTAGAAGGCTCACCTGTTCAAATTTCCAGCCGTCAGACATAGTGGAAACCATCTGCGTCAGCTCTTCCTCCTGACACTGGAGAACTCGGTAAACATGTTTTGTTGGAATCTGCAGACATTTAACAACGTGGTTGGAATTAGTTCCTTCTACAGCAAAGGTATGTAAACGACATTTTGAGCTGGGGCCCTTTGTCAAGGTATGAGCACAAAAAGCAGGCAGGCCGCTGAATCAAATGGTGGGGGTGGCGGGGGGGGCAGGGGAGGAGCACAGTCCCCTAGGCAAGAGGTCATAGGTAGATATGGGTGAAGGGAGAACAGAAAAAAGGTGCAAAGTGAGAGAGGAAGGGTATAGCTCTCTTAACTTCTTACATTTTTTTAAAATGTAGACATACAGCACAGTAACAGGTCATTTCAACCCATGAGTCTATGCCACCCAATTTACACCCCATTAACCAACACCCCTGGTATGTTTTGAAGAGTGAGAGGAAACTAGAACCCTCAGAGAAAACCCACACAGACACAGGAGAACGTACAAAGTCCTTACTGACAGAGCGGGATTCAAACCCCAGGCCAGTCCCAATCGCTGGCGCTGTAAAGAAATTCCACTAACCGCTACACCAACTGTGCCGCCCATGAAAGGTGTTGGGAGCTGGTGGAAAGGAGAGAGGAAGGAATAGGGAAAGTGAGAGAAACTATAGAAGTCGATGTTAATGCCATCTGGTTGAAGAGTGCCCAGGCGGAATATCAGGTGTGGTTCCTCCAATTTGCGGGTGGCCTCGATTTGACAGTTCATGAGACAGACAAGCCGAGCATTTCATCATCTCATCCAAAACGGCTGGCCAATCTTGTTGCCATTAACATCATCTGCTGATTAACTCAACTGGATGGGAAATGGACCAGGGGTGGAACATCAGCCTGCACCAATCTGACTGAGCTCAACCAACATAGCAGCCACTGACACAATACCTGGCCTTAGTTGCTGCCAGACATCTCATAACCACCACCCTGCTTCCATTTCCTCAGTCAGGGGCAAGTTGCATTTCCACTGCGTACAAACAGACGGCTGACATTACATTCATTTATAAGATATGGGCATTGCCTACAAGGCTAGCGCTTACAGTCCATTCCCAATATCCCCTGAGATGGCGCTGGTTAATTCCTGACTTGACCAGAGCAGTAAGCTGCCATCTTAATTCTAACCGAGGAGGAAGATGTCACATAACTGTATGAACAAACAACTTGAAGGACAAGAACAGAAGTAGTAGTCAAAGCTTCCATTGCATTTCCTTACCTGTGTGGGTTTGCAATCTCTCTCTTTGATTTTTTCTTTTACTAATTTAATGAGAGGTGCAATGTTGTAAAACTCAGCTTCTTCGAGAACGCCTGCAACAAAGAAACAAACTATCAGCATGGCATATCCATGTGGTCTGGTGTTACTCTACCCCAATCTTACAAGGTACACACAGATCATCAGATACTTTCCAAAACTAGACCATACATAACCTTATTACACATGGTCTTCATAAGGTTCCAACTTCCTCTGTTGCTACTAGCCAGGGGGAGGTTCTGACCCGACTAACCCAATGCCAAAATACAACATTCGCCTAGAAGTAGAACATTGGACACAAAGCAAGGCTTTGAGGCAAACTTGGTAAAATCTCAGATACAGAATTAATTCCAAGTTGAAGATTCAAATCACCAAACCTAAAGCAACTAAAATCTTTATCGACTTGCACATTTTAGTGGAAGGAGATCCGAGGTGAAAGTTGTACAGATGGGAATGCAAGGCCGTGTAGAGGTTTGAAAGATGAGAATTTTAAATTCTCTGCGATATTAAATGATCCAAAATAAGCCACAAGGGCAACACGCACACAATTAATTCTTCAAATCTAACAGCAATCATCCTGTCCTGCCAACTGCCACAAGATTCGGTAACAGCTGCTCCGCCATCAGAGTCCTGAACGACAAACTCAATCAGGGACTCATACAAGGACTCTTTTGCATTTTATTGTTTTTTTTTCCTCTCTGCGGTGCATAGTTTGTTTACATTTCTTTATTTATTTGCTTGCATACGTTGAGTACAGGTTTTTTTTGTACTACCAATGAGTGGCAATTCTGTCTCACCCGCAGGAACAAGAATCTCAGAGTTGTATATGATGTCATGATGTACTATGACAATAAATCTGATCCAAGGGAAATGAGTCTGACTGGCCTCAACTGGGAGCCTACCAACTGTAATGTGCATTATAATGACAGGGATACCTTGTATAACACAGTTAAAACTTTCCAAAAAAATTCAGTATTGTGGAAAACCGCACTATTCAGAGCATTATTACAATGAATTTTAATGTAATACATTCCAATCCTATAATTATTTATTCTTTTACCTAGAACTCTTATGCAAATGCGTGCATAAAATATTTAAAACTGAAAAATGACAAAGATCTTTATTGGCAATAAGTGAACATTGCACACCCTTGCCTGTCTCCAGCAAACTCAGCCTGCAACGCTCATCGTGCGCGATCCACGATGGATCCTCGGTGGGGGTGAAGGCAGTCTCAGGGCTGCGGAGACAGAGTCAGGTGATCGTCAGGCTCTGTTTGAATCGACACTTGCCTGAGGTTTAGAGAGGACATCACAGTGACAGCTCGGGTGACAGGCCGGGATGGGGAACGACTACGTTATATCAAAACCTGCGCTGTTCAATACCGTGTTATAGAAGGTATCCCTGAACTCGGTGTTGCCTCTTTTACCTTGGCGAGACCAAATGAGGAATCCGCTCTGTCTTGGGTCTAAGTTCAAGCTTCCTGCAGCCAACCATTTCAACTCCCCCAATCATTCCTATAAATGATATGCCTGTCCTCAGGCTCATCTAGTCAGTGAGGACAAATTTAAACAAGGAACAACAATTATTGCTCCTGGACATTCTTACTACGAGCATGAACAGATCTTTCCTATTTTAGGAGATTCTCATACCCCATTTGGTTTAACGGTTTCCATTTCTTCTCTACTTATTCCTACAGTTACATTTTTTGTTTTCTCCTCTAACTTTTCTTCTGCCCCCGCCCCCGCCCTTCCTAGTGATCACTCCCTCTACCACTTGGCTCCTCCCCCAGATCCTTTCCTCCTTTATGTACATATCACCCCTTTTTTTTCCCCCGTCATCTCGATAAAGGGTCCAGACCCGAAACAATGACCACCATATCTATCCATGGATACTGTCTGACCTGCTGAATTCCTCCTGCAATTCTTTGTTTGCTCAACCTGGCACCTGGTTAGTCTTCTGTTGCAGTGACAATATTATTATATTGGAGCAGTAAGTTTCTCTGTACTCAGTTACATTCCTGAAATTATTTCAAAGCAGTGGTTTCACCAAAATTATCACCATGACTTTGAAAGATAAATTAGGAAAGCCTTACATCGTGCAATTAATTAATTCAACATGGCTATATTAGAGATTATTCTACTTCAGATCGAAACTGGGCAGCCCCAAGTAATTTTTAGGAAGTAACAAGAGAGAAGAAAGGATTTTGAGAACCTTAATGGCAGCTAAAATTAGTCAAGTTTATGGTCATCTGATTGTACAAGCGCAACCCAACAGTATCTGGTCCTCGGTGCAAAACATCCAGACACATAACCAGGCATAATACAGATACAGACAAATGATATATATGCAGGACAAGTATTCATAGGTACAAATAAATAAATACTGCTTTGTGAATATGAGAGTCTTGGTTAGACAGTGTGAGCAGTTTATTTGGTCGTTCAGCATCCTCGCTGCCCATGGGAAGAAGCTGTTCCACAGCCTGGTGGTGCTGGCTCTGATCCTCCTGTATCTCTTTCCAAACGGGAGAAGCTGAAAGATGCTGTGTGCAGGGTGGAAGAGGTCCTCAGTGATTTTGCACACCCTCTTTAGATAACAATACCAGTAGATCATGTCGATGGAAAGACTGGGGGTGTTGGTGGTAGAGAGGCTCCAGTGATTTTCTCTGTCAATCTTATGGTCTAATGTGGATTGACCACGAATCCATTTCTCAGCAGCGACCATGCCTCACTGTGATGCTCGCTGCCAGATAGAGCTCCTGTAGAAGGCTGACATAATGGTGGCCGGTAATGGTTGCCCACTTCAGGAAGTGTATTTAAGAAGTCAAATAAATAAAAGGCTAATGCAACTCTCAGCCTCAAAAAGCAATGATATTAATTCAACTAGAAATGTTATCCTAAAGCAGTAAATTTTTGCTATTCAAGGATACGATGGGCAAACAGAACCAGGGGGCAGAGATCTTTCATCATATGGCGCCACAGCCGATTCCTGTGAAACTAAATAACTTACCTTCCTCTGCCAGTTCCTTGTTGATGACAAGTTTGCCATGTCGGAGATAATTCAATATTGGCCCAAAATACGTGGGATCCCGGTCAATCAGGTATGCCCCTGTCTCATCCTGGGGAACAAAGACAATGGATTATTATTGTCAAATTCGCAACCTAACCAAACCGCATGAATCAGCCATGCCGTAGTAATAAATACAAATATGGTTCAGTGGTGGAAGGTTGTCTTAGATGCCTGCAACATATGCAAAGGTCCTCAACAAATGCAACGCAGTTACTTGCTATATTTACCACAACGACACCAATACCTGCAGATGACAATATCATGCAATGTGCATTTTTTTGAACAACAATTGACACACAAGAGTTCTAGCACAACACACAGACCACGTTTTCACAGTTCATTTCCATTAAACATACACCAAATCGAAAGGCACCACCCCATCCCACAGCAACACACAATCTCATGACAGCAGAGAGAAACGGGACTATTTGATACACCCAACAAAAGCCTCACAACAGCAGTGGTCCAAATGGAATCTAACAACAAGGAAGGAAACTATTTAAGTACAAGCGTATCATGCAATCTCGTCAGCTTGATTTCTTTCTTAAAACAGAGATGTGGTGCAGTTCAAACACTTGAGCCCTTTTTACACAGCCACTTCAAGGCAGGAATATTACACCTTTATTGTGCCATGCTGTTCTGTGTAAAAGGTATGAGGACAGAATAGGGGGGGGGTCATTGTAGTCCTGCCTTTAAGCTAGCAGCAGAGGTCACCACAGCGCCAAATCGACATCTGTGTAAAAAGGGTGAGCCGGCAGGCCAGGAAGGTATGTTATACATCACATTAGATGCTGATGCAATTGTGTTACAAGTCATGCCTCTTTTGCTTCCGGAATGCCGGCTTGCTGTGTAAAATGATACACTGGGGTAGTATTATGCCAGCGTTTGGTTCAGTGTAAACAAGCAAAGTCGGCTTAATGACAGGCCTTCTTTACTGCTGTATTGCAGGATCTCTGTGTAAAAAGGGCTTTAGTCAACATATGAACAGCTTACAGAAGTAATTTCATAGGCTCGAGCAGTACGATGGTTCTTTTCTGAGGATTTCCTGGGAATGCCTGGTTCCTGGCTTGCAGATATGTGATCATTGTGTATGTGTGAGCACTGTGGTCTGGAGAAATGCTGTTTCATCTGGTTGTACTTGTTGTATGATAAACTTGAACTTGAACTGCACTCATCAGGATGTTTACCAGGATGGCCAGTCCTTTGGGCAAACAGCTTTATTTGCTTAACATGCAACAAATGCTTATTGTGAGCAGAGCCTAAAGGCTGGAATCATTTAGCTCTCTGCTCTTCCAACAGATCTCTCCAATTAACCCCATTTCCCCTTTGCCCATTGCAATCTTGTGTGGCGTGCCTCCACTCACACCTCATCACATTGAACTACTCGCAAAACCTTGTGCCACCTGCACAATATTCATCTACCTCAACTCCAGCACAAGATGAAAATGCAAAGCTGGATAAACTCAGCAGATTAGATAGTGTACTTTACATAGCAAAGATAAAATTACACAACTAATGTCTCGGGCTTGAGTCCTTCATCAAGGTATGAGCAAAATGTAGCCAGGCGCTCGAACTGCCTGCATTTTGCTCTTCACATTGATGAAGGGCTCAAGCCCGAAATGTTGGTTATCTATCTTTATCTTTGGTACACAAAGTACACCATCTAACCCACTGAGTTTCTCAAGCATTGTGTTTTAACTTCAATCAAGGTGTCTGCAGACTTTCGTCTTTTATTCCAACACAAGATCCCCAGATCAAATCTGTCAAAGGGACACACATTTTTCCAGAAAAAAAAAGAACCAATACAGATATTTTATACTCACAGGCAGAGTACTAACTTTAAAAATGAACAGCTAGACTTGGTCCTATTGCCTTATATCCAAAGCTTGAGATTTAACCTTGAGCTGATACATTAGTCAATGGGTGAAGCTGTGTATTGTTGGAACCCATAGCACCAAGTATTAAAGTTAGCCAGTGCTGTGAATAAAGAATACAGCAGAGAACCGCAGAACCTCAACTGCAGTAATGCTAGCGGGAGTGGAGGTGCAAGTAAGAGTTCAGTAACACTTCCTCTGTACCGAGCACCCACTCAGCTTACACTGGTTTCAGACGTGATTTATATAGTAACTGGGACCAATGTCAACGTGCAGTTCTAGGAGCTTCTTGGTTCAAGGTGCTTACTAATTGGCATGAAAGTAACTGACTAATTGGCAATTCAATATTTTTGCTTCTGTCTGCTTTTTTTTGATTAACCATGTTCATCAAGAAACTCTCTTCCTGTCACAATTAAATATTGTCAGCTGCAGTCTGATAATTTTGAAGACTCCTATTGTTTGAATGTCTTTTAATTATGGTGTTACATATCTTGCAGCTTCGTGACTTATGCGACTTCTTTCCTTATCAACAGAAAATATACCTTCTAGATTTCTCAAACGATAACTTTCTAGTCAGCCATTTTACTCAACAGCCCTGACTAAGCTCGTTAGTAAAGTATTAACACTTTGTTTTCTTCAGCAAGAACCCCACAATTCTCGACACAAGGCCCTATCCAATTCTTCAGGTGGACGTCGATGATTCTGCACCAGGATTTCCAAGTCCCTGCCAACTCTCAACTTCTATTAACAATAGCCAGTTAACTAGTCACCCAGAGAAACACAAGAATTACAAAGGCTGGAATCTTGAGCTAACAAAGAAAAACTGGAGGGACTCAGTCAGTCAAGGAGGTGATTATTTTGGATCAGGACCCTTTATTGAGACATAGTGGGAAGGGGAGATACCAAGTTGAGCAGAGGGAAAAGGAGAGGGGCAAAGAGGTGAAAGGGAACTGGACAGAAGATGGGAGAGGCAGGTTGGAGACACCACTGGGAAAGGAGAGGGAGTGGGGAAGATTAGAGACAAAAATGGGTACAGGAGCAGGTAAAGGAGAGATGTAAGCAATGGAACTGGATGCCAAAAGAACTATAAATTTTCAGACACCCAGCAGGCCTAAAGTACATACTACAAAGCGATTCCAACAAGCATTTGTAAACGAGATAAAATATTCTGCAGAACTGAAGGATAATAGACATGAAGCAATAGCTCCCTATGGTTACTGTTTGACCCACATTTTTGTCACGTTCCCACTTTTCCTTTTATTTCACGGTATTCTGTTCCTTGGGGCGGCACTGTTAGCGCAACACAGTTGCAGTACCAGCAACCCAGGTTCAAATCCAGCAGTCTGTAAGGACTTTCCATGTTCTCCCCATGTCTATGTGGGTTTCCTCCGGTTTCTCATTTCCTCCCACCATTCAAAAAATATATACTGGGGTTGTACGTCAATTGGGTGGCACAGGCTCATGGGCTGAAAGGGCTTGTATGTCTATCTATCCAAACCCTCAGTCTGCTTTGTGATTCCTTGCAGATCTAAAGAGCTATCTAGAACTGCCGACTGGATGGCATCCTTGAAACCAGAAAGAGCCCAACTGCATTAGAAAACCTAAATCATTCCTGATTCTGCATAAAAGAATGATCCAAGTAATCTGATGGCGCTGGAATCCGCCATTCTCTTTTATGAGACATTGCTTCTTCTTGCAAAAGCTTTTATTGTCTTGTGAGACAACACTAACCCCCCACCCCCCCCCCACAGCTGTTTCTAAATGATGTGCAGCTTTCCATTTCTGCAAAATAAACACAGTAGTCCTCTAAAACGACAGGGGACTCCGCTGCAGGGCTGACCTTTCCAAGCCAAGCAAGCGACAGATTAGAAAATGCAGAGTGGAGCATGGCTCTTGATCTGTCTCACTTCCACAGAAACTGCCTAGCCTAAGCTTTGCCAATACTTAGTTTCCATTGCAAGGTTTACACTTGAATCTCACAAATTGTGTGGATGTAGCTCTCTGAAAGCGAATGTCACTCTCAGAATGAACGGATGAAACATTCGATGAGGATTCATCAATTATATTCCTAAGCAGAATTACCTGGGAATGGAAAAAAAATGCAATGAATGATTTCAAAATGTCAGACACACAAATGGGGGTTGGAAGCCTAAGAGAGCATTGTGGGTAGAGGTGTCTGCAGTCTTTCAGGTCAAATGATTGAGGTAGAAAAATATTGTGGCAATTATTTGAAATGAAAGATGGGTGCTACCCGGTGGATGTGAACACCTATCTTGCCAAACGTACTAGTATGATCTTACCACGCGGTTTGTGGGGAAACTGTTGTGCACGTAATGGCTGCCGTATTTCACACTGCAAGAACATTTTGCAAGTTACTAACTATGGAAGTTTGTGGATGCTGTAGAGAAGGCGCAGAATCAGAATTTATTGACATGATCGTGTCACAAAATGTTGTTTTGTAGCAGCACCACAGTCCAAACGTTTCTATAAACCACATTTAAACATAAATAGTGTACGAAAAAGACAAAGTAAGGCTGTGCAGAGGAGATTTACAAGGATGCTGCCTGGATTGGAGACCCTATAAACCACATTTAAACATAAATAGTGTACGAAAAAGACAAAGTAAGGCTGTGCAGAGGAGATTTACAAGGATGCTGCCTGGATTGGAGACCATGCCTTGTGAGGATAGGTTGCGAGAACTTGGTCTTTTCCCTTTGGGGAGCAATGGAGCTAAACGTGGACAAGATGATGAGGCACTGGTCGTGTGGATGGCCAGAGGCTTTTACCCATGGGGGGAATGCAAGAGGAAGGCTGTTCACACAGAGAGTGGTGGGTGCATTGGAATGCACTGCTTGCTGCCAATGGTAGTGGACAGATACCAAAGGATCCTTTAAGAGATTACTAGGTACGTGGAACTGAGAAAAAAATGGAAGGTTATGCAGCCAGGAAATTCTAGGGAGTTTGTAGAGTAGGTTATTAGGTTGGGACAACATTGTGGGCTGAAGGATCTATACCAGAGGTTCCCAACCATTTTCTTTCCACTCACATACCTTATGCCATAAGTGCTCTGTGATTAGTAAGAGATTACTCAAGATGGTTTTTGGGTGGAAAGAAAAAGGTTGAAAACCATTGTTTTAATCGTCCCTAATTGACTCGTTATGTGCAAGGTTTCAGAACTCCAAAGGAAATGGGGCCATGACAATTTTTCTCAAGCAAAATATTTCAGTAGCAATTGGGTCGAAAGCAGTGATTCTCAACCTTCCCTTCCCACTCACATCCCACCTTAAACAATCCTTTACTAATCACAGAGCACCGATGGCAAAGGGATTACTTAAAGTGGGATGTGAGTGGAAAGCAAAAGGTTGGGAACCACTGATCTATACTGTAGATTTTTAAGTGCAAGGCTTTATTGACTATTGATACTGGCCCCACTGATTCAATGTTAAGCAGTGTTCCAAGACGCATGCAATCACTCTCGTCCAGATTGGGATGCCCTAAAAGACAAAACTCGGTCCCTCTCAAACAATCACTACAGCTGTACACAACACCCACATTTCTCACCCTGACCTTATTCATCCCTCAACAAACACAGTTCATGTACCCCACCACTCCCATCCCACACCCCCTTTACTCTCTTGCCCCCTCACACCCCCACAACCCATTGCCCCTCACCCACATCTCCCCCCAACCTCCACAGTAACTCCTCACTCCCCCTCCCCATTGCACCATCCCTCACACACCGCCTCTATCCCTCCCATGCACCCCACATACCCTTTCCTCCCCCTCCCCTACACACCCTCCCTATACATACCCAATTTTTCCCCATGCTCCCCCTCCTCTCTGCGCACCTCCTCCCCACCTCCTCCTTCCCCGGCCCCCCTCCCCACCTCCTCCTTCCCCGGCCCCCCTCCCCACCTCCTCCTTCCCCGGCCCCCCTCCCCACCTCCTCCTTCCCCGGCCCCCCTCCCCACCTCCTCCTTCCCCGGCCCCCCTCCCCACCTCCTCCTTCCCCGGCCCCCCTCCCCACCTCCTCCTTCCCCGGCCCCCCTCCCCACCTCCTCCTTCCCCGGCCCCCCTCCCCACCTCCTCCTTCCCCGGCCCCCCTCCCCACCTCCTCCTTCCCCGGCCCCCCTCCCCACCTCCTCCTTCCCCGGCCCCCCTCCCCACCTCCTCCTTCCCCGGCCCCCCTCCCCACCTCCTCCTTCCCCGGCCCCCCTCCCCACCTCCTCCTTCCCCGGCCCCCCTCCCCACCTCCTCCTTCCCCGGCCCACCCGAGCCCCGCTCACCCGGTCGGACAGCAGCTCGCCCTCCTCCTGGCACAACCGGTACAGGAAGGACTTCTCCTCGCGGCACAGGGTCTGCCGAGTAGTGAGGAAGTGCGTACCCCCAACGTTGAGCCGAACCCACTTGTTATTCGGCTCCCTCCCCTCCGCCATCTTCAGCTGCCATCCGCCGCCTCCCCTCGCAGCCCTGACGTAGCCCCGCCTCCTCGCGCAGCGCTGACGTGGGCCCGCCGCCTCCCTCGCAGCCCTGACGTGGCCCCGCCTCCTCGCGCAGCGCTGACGTGGGCCCGCCGCCTCCCTCGCAGCCCTGACGTGGCCCCGCCTCCTCGCGCAGCGCTGACGTGGGCCCGCCAAGTCCAGAGCCCGCTGGGGGATGTAGTTATGGAGGGGATTGCTGGGAAGTGTAGTCTGAGGTGATGTCAGACCCGGCTGGATAGAGAGAGACCACTGGTTAGCCACAGAAAGGCTGGACACATTACAGTTTGCCAAGATGCATTGAGCAGAGCCTGCAGAATTCTGGAAAAGGGTCTTGTGTGCTCAGATGGGACCAAGATGAACCAAGTGATGGCCAGAGCAAGGTGTGGAGACGTCAAGGAACTGCTCAAGATCCAAAGCGTAGCCCCTTTGCTGTGGTTTTCATTGCGCAGCGGAGCCTCTGTATTTCTGTTCATGAAGTCTTCTGCGCACAGCAGTCATTGACCTGCCTCCTGAGAGTGTCTCTGATCTGTCCATCAAATGTTTGGATATTTTTCTTCATTATGATGAGAATTCTTCTGGCCTCAGCAGTGGGGTCTTCCTGGGTGGGCCCCTTTGCGATTACTGAGCTCACCAGTACCCTCCTTTATTTTTTTGACACTTTTATTTTTTCATTTGCATCAATACTTACATATAATTCGCCATCCTATAACACAATGTAATAAAAACGATATATAATTTTTTTTATTTTTATTCCCCCACCCCAGAGAGAAAAAAATGCCTTAATTTATTATCATTCACTCTTCATACATTCCTAACATATTATTCTATCCTGTACATATTAGATCACAAGATAAAGGAACAGAAGCAGGTCACTAGGCCCATCGAGTCTGTTTTGTGAATCTACATTAATTGGGAGGAGTTGGCAATGTGGATGGACTCTTGCTGACAAAATCAATATATCATATATTAATCATATAAAAATTCTCAGGTTGATTCCTTAAATTATAAATAGTCTTTTCCAAGGTTATACAATTTTGAATTTCCGTACACCATCTATCCAACCTGAAAATTATCTGACTTCCATGTTACTGCCGTACATTTCCATGGCACCACTATGGCTACACTGAAAAATTTTCATTGGTATTTGTCAAACTTCAATTTAGTATCAGTGTCATATAAATCACCAAGCAAAAATATTCTGGGATCTTTTGG
This sequence comes from Narcine bancroftii, assembly GCF_036971445.1. NCBI lineage: Eukaryota > Metazoa > Chordata > Chondrichthyes > Torpediniformes > Narcinidae > Narcine > Narcine bancroftii. The sequence continues at coordinate 60,677,679 of NC_091481.1, read as the reverse complement.
TATCTTCATAATTCCTTCCTCTTAATTGTCTGGTCTTCACCAATAAAGAGAAAATTAAATAAAAGTCCGGATGGGAAAATACTTCTACTAAGACGTGTGGAAGTAATTTATAAAAGGTTGCCAAGTCTCTTCAAATTTAACAGAAGTATCAAATGTACGACTCCTAACTTTCTCTAAACTTAAACATGACATAATTTGAGAGAGCCACTGAACCACACTGTCACTGAATTAGAATCTTTCCATTTAAATAAGATCGCTCTTCCAGCCAACAATGTGGAAAAGGCTACAACTCAATATGTGGAAGTATAATTCCAAAAAAAGCGGTCAACTTTCATATCTTTTACCTCTATTTTCCGTGGAAAAAAAACATACACACAAATGCTGGAGAAACTCAGCAGGTCAAACAGTGCCTCTAAGTAGCAAAGGTAAAGATACATCACCAACGTTTCGAGCTCGAGGTGTGGGGGAACATGAGAGATGCCCGAAAAAAAAGGGGAGAGAGGGGATGGTGAGGACTGCAGGAAGTGGGGGTGGGGGAGGATTCTAGTCTAGGTGGAGAGAGAAAGTTAGTAGGAACTGGAATGACTAAGTTAAGGTGGGGGGGGGGGGGGGAAGAGGCAAGCTGATTAGTGGAATGCAGTGAACTCAATGTTCGTGCCCTGGGGTTGGAGGGGGCCCAGACGAAAATGAGGGGTTGATCCTCCAATCTGCGGGTGGTCAGGGTGGGGTAGTGTGAAAGGCCATGGACAGACATGCGAGCTTGAGAGGAGGACTCAGAATTGAAATAACAGACATGTGAGCTTGAGCCCGAAACGTTGGTGAGGCTTTGCTACATAAAGGCACTGTTTGACCTGCTGAATTTCTCCAGCATTTGTGTGTTTTTCATTTAACCATGGTGTCAACAGAATCCTGTGTTTTACCTCTTTATTTTCCGTGACTTTTTTGCTGGTTGCTGGAGGCTGCCGGTTGTTTGAATTCCAGATGACAGGGATTTTACTGCACTTCTAATAATCTAAACTTCACAACTTTCTGTAGTACAGAATACAAGAGAGTTACCACACTGAAATTCTACGCACCCCATCACCTAGTATCGCCTTGTACAAGATTTTTCCACTGGAGAAAACGATGTTAGATACTACACACAGTCACATGAACATTAATGGAGAGAGGTTTGAAAACAAGTTGGTGCCTTGCTTAGTCAGATTGGGTTTCAGTAGCTGAACAGACTCAATTGGTGCAAAAGATATCTCTGTACTGCAAACAGACGGCATGGAGTTGCAAATGAAAATGATTGTACAAAACTCCTCTCCACCTCGTGGAAGGAAGGTGCGTAATGTGGTGGTTTGCAGAACCAAGAAGTGGTTGCTTGCAATTGAGGTCGAAATCTGAAAGGTTCACGTAGAATCAAACCAGCTTTGCTGTGGAGGAGCGGTGCCGATCCTCGATCCAGATTCTGGGGTAAGATCCGAACCTCACTCTCCTGATGAATGAAGGGCTCAGACTTCTCTTGAGCCAATTCCCTTTAATCGTTACACTGGACTGTGGGCGGTCCATCACCCTACCCACCTACCCACCCCGGTAGGGAATCCAGAAGTACCCGAACATATAATTACATCGGTTTGTATATCCCAGTGCAATCTGACTTGACCAATCCAAAACAGTCTTCTCCCATGTGACAAGAATTACCCAATCAACATTAAGCTACGCACTATTCATCTGCAAATTGTATCATTATGTCAACCAATCACGTAATCAGGATCCCCCTTTCCTCAGGTATTGTTCTTGTATGTCACCTGAATGAGGAATCTCCAGGCTAGAGGAAAACTGATGAGCTGGGCAGAGTTTGCCCAGTAACAAGCATCAAAATAAACATTCCTGATTACACGGGGTCTTACTTCTCCACTACTGGTGCCAGACCAAGTGTGATAGCTGAGTCCCTCGATCATGAGATTGTGTCTGAGTCAGATCCTGCGGAGATCCCTGGGCATCTACCACCATATCCAAGGGAGTCTGATAAAGAAACAGAACCACCACTAGTTCCAAATCCAGAATCAAACGGTGATTAACCAAAAAACTAAAATCAGGCGTATTTTTTTCTTATTCCTGACGAAGGGTCCAGGAATTGAGTTACCTTTGAGTGACCTGCTGAGTTTCTCCAGCGCTTTTGTGCACTGCCCCGCATGTCTGACCACGCAAATGGCTGTCTGTCCCGCAAATCTGCTCAGCGACCCGCAGTCTCTGCCTCCACCCGTCTCTCTCTCTCACACACACACAGACACTTCTACCTTCCTGACCAACCCGTTCCGCGGCCTCAGATGCAACAACTCCGAGGGGTCCAGGGTAACGTTCACTCTGCCTCAACACCAATCTCGGGCTCCATCTCGCCAACACGGAGTCGCAGCTGCAGAGACCAGCCGTTGATCCCACTTACTGCAGCTGCAACACATCACCCTGCCCCGTCTGTCTTAATATCAAATCAGTGTCCAGCCACCGATGACGTCTGAGTTAACCCCGCCAATGTTGCGGATCAAACCGCGCAGTGTGAAATGGCGTAACCCGGCAGGGCAAGGAGATTTCAACTGGAACCTGATACATGGAGGAAGCAAGTGTCAGATCCCGGCCGAGTTAACTCACCAATCGCCTTCTGGTAGTGTGAAACAACCACCAGTCCAACCAGGTACGAATAGTGATGTGTGTCACAGTGGCGGGAAATGTGTCAGTGTATCCTCTAGTTATAAATTGACGTTCAAAAATAGTCAGAATACGCCTCCGTTTACATCTCCGACTTCACACTCATCCTGCCTATCTGCCTCCTCCTCCCCCACTCCCCCCCCCTTAAAATCCCACGTTGCAGAATCACCTCCAAATAATGGTACAGTGTGAAAGGCTCCTGGGGTCAGCTTGCCCTGCAAATGTTCCTGTTTCCTAGGAGGGTCGGTAGTGAGAAAGGGGCTCCTGCCATCTCAATGCTGCTTTGGTTTGATTGCCCTTTGAGAAAGGCACCTATTTAGATGCCACAGGGAAGGTGAACCCCAGCTGAACCAAGTTTACAACGGAGGCAAAGATTGGTTATAAAATTCCCAGAACTTCTCGTCCTTTTTTATTGTTCCGTCCGCCTGTAGTTTCACTCTGCCCGTTGGCAGCTTTGCAGCAACTTTCTTCTGGGCTTTGGGGTGACCTGGCTCAGCTATGGCTACAAGATCGCAGGCTTTGGAGCCGGTCCTCCTCAACTTCAGCTGCTTTCCGATGTACCGCTGGAGGTGTCTTGACCACCTCTCGTGGGCCATCAGTGTGTCAGTCCAGGCACCTTTAAACAGCAAAAGGGGGTAGGAGTGACCGAGAATATCATGCCCCGTTTCAACCACCCAACTCTTTGGCCCCTTCTCCACAAATGACTTGCAGCTCAGGGACCACCCACCCGAGTCAGTGGGTTGTGGATTCAAGTCCCCCTCCAAAGGTGGAGAGTCCAGGGTGAGTGGCACCATCTTCAGGCATGAATTAATTCTGCACTCTCAAGTGGATTACACTGGACCACGAAGATTTTGCTTCCAGAACACTTTTGGGTGTATTTTATGGATTATGGGATGCTGATCACGAAAATCGCCTTAAAATTTTCCTATCAGGTATTGTTTTTTAGATATAACCTACTTTTTTTAATACATCCAGCTGATGGACAACATGCTTCAAGCATACAAAACCATGAGACGCCACGTGTCATTGAAATTTCATTTTCTGCATTCGCACTTGGACATCTTCCCGGCTGATCTCGGTGCTGTCAGAGATGAACACGGTGAAAGGTTTCGCCAAGACATTCCGACCATGGAAAAGCGGTATCAGGGCAACTGGAATCCATCAGTGCCAGTGCCGGCCGTCTATTGTCGGACACTTGACATGAGGGGCATCAGATGCTGAGTACAAACAAAAACATCAGCGGCAAAACATTTTTAGGTCAGTTGAACTAATGCAATGTGTCAGCGTCACAATGCGATTAAACGTGCTCAATTCAATAAGAGTTCATGTTTCTCCAACTTCCTTCGTGATACAGAAAATCTGAAATTATCTTGAAGTTGTCAATCATAATCACCATTTTTTTTTGGAAAGCAAACCTTTGTTGTCCAGTGAAGGCCCCTTTTCTTCTGTTAGCTTTCTCCCACATCCTACAATTTTATATGTCCAAAATAATCTTTGCTCAGTCTATTTTATTGCATGGAGAGCAATTCCCGCCAAGATAACATCTCTCTCAGCCCTCATAACTCTTTGTCTGCATTCTCTCCAGTGCTCTGTCTTCCTGTGGCCAGGTGTGCCCACAGCCTCTTATCTGTGATCCAAACAGTCTTTGTGAAACATGAAAGCCTGCAGATGCTGAAACTGTAGTAAAAACACAGGAACGTTGGAGGAACTCAGCAGGTCTTGCAGCAACCATAACAGACAAAGATATATTACTGACGTTTCAAGCCTCAGCCCTTCTTCAAGGTATGAATGAAAAGCAGGCAGGTGTCGGAATTAAAGGCCAGGGAGAGGAGGACAGACCAACAGACAAAAGGTGTCAATTGGATCTGGAGTCCAGGAGAGGGAAGGTGAAAATTGATTGGGGGAGGAGGGTGCCTCTGTGAATGCAGAGCTGGGGTAAAGGAGACAGAGAAAAAAGGGAGGGGAAGAGAGAGAGAGACATAGGGATATTCCACTGGGGTACCCTCCAAGATGGCAATAACATCAACTTCTCCGGTTTCCATTCCACCCCCTCCCCAATCCATCTTTCTCTCTTTTCCCTCTGTCTCCTTTACCCCAGATCTGCATTCACAGAGCCAACCTCCCCCCCCCCCCCTCCCTCCACCCTTTCCACCAATCAATCCTCACCTTTCCTCTCTCTGGCCTCTTCTGCAGATCCAATGAACACCTTTGGTCTGTCCTCCTCCCCCTGCCTGCCTGCCTTTTACACGTACCTTGAGGAAGGGCTCAGGCCAGAATCACTGGTTCTATATCCTAACCTTTTATGGATGCTACGAGACCTGCAGAGTTCCTCTGTGTTTTTACCAAAATAGTGCTTTTCACAATTGAAGTGTGTTCTTTTAATAGAACCAGGTGTACATATAATTGTAGAGTCAGACAGCACTAAAATTGGCCCTTCAGCCCAACTCATCCATACTAACCAAGAGACATTCTGGGTAAGTCCCATATTCTTCCATTCGGTCTAATCTCTTCCTATCCACTTACCTGCCCATATGCCTTTTGAACAATGCAACTGCAGCGGCCACATACCTGCTCAAGGACCCCCTGACCTCAAAAGAGAGGTTCATCAGCAATTTTCAGAACAGAGTGAGTGTCTGATGAGAGACTGAAATTGTCACCAAAGAAAAAAATTTAAGGGCTTGTGCAGATGTTGGGAAGGGATTCTCCAGCCAGAGTCTAAACTTCTGTTTGTCCCGTGTCCTATTACCTCTTGGCCTCTTCTCCACTGGCATACAAGAGGAATATGTGACCGAACTGGAGATAAATAATTCTATCCTGGATTTGAAGAGTTTCAAAGCCACCACAGGACCCTAGTTCCTACCATCAGTTAACGTGCTTCTGTGGAACAGAGTGAAGATATGAGGGTTGCAGAGTGCTTAGGGTTGAGATGTGGACAAGGGCAATGAATGTGGAGTATTGTGTGCAGTTTTAATCACCTAACTACTGGAAAGATATCAACAAGATTGAAAGACTGCAGAGAGATTTACTGGGATATTGCCAGAACTTCAGGAAATGAGGTACATGGAACATAACAGCAATGGTACAAGCCCTACAGCCCTCAATGTTGTGCTGACCTACATATTCCTACCAAAAGAAAATACTACACCCTTCCTACCCCAGAACTCTCTATTTTTTTCTTTCATTCATGTGGTTGTTCAAAAGGAAAAGTTAAACAGGTTAGAACTTTATTCCCTGGAGCATAGAAGAATGAGGGGAGATTTGATAGAGGTATTTAAAATTATGAGGGGGACAGACAGAGTAAATGTAGAGAGGCTTTTTTCACCGAGGGTAAGTAACATACAAACCAGGGGACATGGTTTAAGCGTGAAAGGGAAAGGTTTAAGGGGAAACCACACAGAGAGTGGTGGGAGTGTGGAACAAGCTGCCAGCTGAAGGGGTGAACGCGGGCTCAATTTTAACATTTAAGAAAAATTTGGACAGGTACACGGATGGGAGGGGTATAGAGAGCTATGGACTGGGTGCAGGTCAGTGGGACTAGGCAGAAAAATAGTTCAGCACAGAGCAGAAGGGCCTAATTTCTAGGCTGTAATGTTCTGTGGTTCCAAGGGTTATTTGCGTGGAAAGAAATCACGAAAATCTGTAGACAGTACGACTATGTAATCAATGTATTTTTAACATAAAGTGTGTTTGACATTTACTGTGTAAAAGTAGATGACACATTTTTCTTGTTTGTTTTTCCCTTGTGTGAAGACGTTGTTTTATGGTTTTATTGTATTGTATATGTTTAATATTTATTGATTTTGGAGGGGGGGTGGGAAGGGGGAATGGAGGAAAGAAGGGGATAATGTCACTGTGTATATTCAATGAGAAACCTCTATACATATTTTGGTTGATATGGTTCATGATGTGATAAATTTTTTAAAAATTTTAAAAAAGGACACCATTTGACCAGCTGGGTTTCTCCAGCATTCCGTGTGGAAATGTCTGGCTGGGATGCTGGCCTGCCTACTCACGATCGGTGGTTCCGTGACATCGTGTCCTGTTTGTACATGGAAAAGATTTGTTATTCAATTAATAATTCAGATATAAGATTCCAGACATTATGGGGGTTGTTTATAACTCACTATCTTACTTTATAATTTTACTCCAATGTAATTAAATTGCCCGACTCGTATCTTTTCCATGTTCCTCATACTATCTTCATTTTTCTTTTAATACAGAATCTGGCAACACAGTTCGGTGAGGGGATTGAGTCTTTCTCCTCTACTATTTCTTTCTTCCCTCTTGTTTTAAATATTATTAGGTTTTTTTTTCCAAAGAAAAGGCATGTCCAATTTAGAATATGAATTGTGGATATGATGTTCTATTTATGTATGTTAGTGATATACCAAATATTTTATTGTTGTGTAATTGTCTGTACTACCTTATTTAATTATATCCTATCTGTACGTTCTTTATTAAAATCAATAAAAAATGTATTAAAAAGAAATGTCTGGCTGTGCTGTTGAGGTTTTGGTTGCAATATGGGGTGGTTCAGGTGCTACCCTGACCTCAGGTGCTGTCCATGTGGAGTTTGCACACACTCCCCGGGCTCCGGTTTCCTCCCATCTGGTGTGAGTCTGATTGCTTCCGGCAGTTGCCCCCTCAGTGCATGGGTAAATAGTAGAATCTTGGAGAACATGAATCTGTAGCCTCTCCCCTCCATCTTTTATGCTTACTATTCCACACACACCCCCCCCCCCCAACCCAGTTTCGATAAAGGGCTCCAGCATGAAACCCTGAGCGACCATTTTTCTCATGGATACTGCCCGACAGGGGTGCAGGGCTATTTATTTTCAGGTGCCGGACCTTACCAAAAGTGGTGACAGGAGGTGCCGGAGAGGCCCCATGACGTGCTGGAGTAGTGCCCTACCTGCTGAGCCTTCCTTGCCTCTCATTGTTTGGTAACAATTCTTTACTCTTGACCAAGCCCCCCACCCTCCCCCGCACTCAGACAGCTGGGTCACTTGGCACCAGAGGCAGAATGGATCAGAACGGGAACAAAATGACGTCCAGATCGCAGGCGGCCTTGGGTACCAGATCCCATTTGCCTCTCTCCACCATTCACCAGCAATAATCTTCTCAGGACAAGGTCCACTGCTCAGTGGAAATCAGTAGCTTGGCCAATACTTCCCCCCCCCCCCCGTTATAAGTGGATTGTGGAGGAACACCTGGTCTCCCTGTCGATCTGAAACATTGTGGATTGCGGGTGGTCATGTGTCCCCCCTGTCTGAAACTTATTCAGAAGTCACATCAGCTGCCAGTCAAGGTTGGACTGTGGCCAACCTTAGTGCACACCTCACCGTTGGCTCATTTAAATTATTCATTGTCATCACTGGCCAGTCGCCCACCTCAGAACGGTACAAAACATCGATGTGAACCACATTTCTCTCTCTCTCTCTCTCTCTCTCTCTCTGACTCCTGGTCCAGGTCCAGGACATCACTCCACGCCAAGTCGCTACAGTGGACATTGCTGGAAGAGTTGTGAGTAAGGTGTGCACTACACTTAAGTGGAGCTGTAGTACTGTGAGAGATCAGTGCTTACAGAGAGTCACACCCCCATTAGTATGGGGAATCGGGAATATATCTAAAAATCCCTGTCTATAAAGTGTGTACAGATGAGGGAGTGTGTAGAGATAGGCAGCCAATGGTATCAGAGTCCAACCTGGGTCTGATCTGAATGTCTACATAGTTATTTAGTAGTAGAGTAATTAAGTATTTTGTTTGACGTCTTCCCGTTTGTCTCACATGTGTTCAATAAAGTTACCTTTGATTGTCACATTTGTGTCCACACTCCTCTCTCTGTGAACCCACCAAACCTGATACTTTCCAAAGACAAAACCCACTCGCCTCTATCTTAAATCTGTGCACATTTAAATTATTTTTTTTAATTAGTACATGAGACTATCTTGGAGATCTTTATACTTTCCTCATAAAAGGTGAACAATTTTAATTCATTGCTTTATATCCTCCATCGCTCTAGGAATTCTCCAATCTTTTCTCCAGCTCCCCTAGTGCTTTCTTGACTCTCTGATGAATGATATTCATCTGAGCCCAATGACCTAAAAGATGACAGACAACTTACTAGTATCGGGCCATAAGGTTGGAATCAAATAATCTCGTTCACACGATACAGGCAGTCTCCAGGCTACGCAAGGGTTCCGTTCCCAAGAGCTCTTCATCAATCAGAAAAGCCCTTTTTTTTTTGAAACATACAGTATCATTCTATTGTCATAATTCTTTCATTTCTTTGAATATTCAACCCATAATTAAACTATAGTAAATCCCTGTTTTCCAGGATTCAGCAGCTTCAAGCTGGGATTTAATAAATAATAAATAAATAAATTTTAAAGTTGTAAAAGTAAATGTTCTCTGGAGTAAACCTTTGGTGGAGTTGAGAGTAAATATACAGCCAGCGGAGGGCCTTGGTCGAACTTTGCTTGTAGCTGTTTGAATAAAATGGCATCACCCAAGATGAAGAGTTGGTTGATGCCGCTCGCCGTTGGGGGTGATTATCTCAAAGTGTCTCCTTATCCGCGCTTAGTAAGGGTTCCCCCGGTCAGAGGCTTTATCTTGGGGGGGGTGGAAATTAACTATCTATGATGTTATTGTTCATCTTTCAGGCAGCTCTGTAGAGGGGGAGGAACCTGCAGATGCAACGGCAGTTAAATGTTTTAAAAAAAATTGGGCAGCACAGACTCGAGGGTCAAAATAACCTGTTACCATGCTATATGTCTAAATTTAAATGTGAATAAAAATGAAGTAAGATGCTTTAAGGTTTATCTGTTAATGCAGGTGAAGTTTGTTCAGTGTAAGTATTTTAAACTTTATTCTTAATGCAGGTGCATTAGTTAGGCTTTGTAAGAGTTAGTCTCAAGCAACCAGAAAACTTGCTTATCTGGTGTCTATCAATTCCCCCAGTGGTTTTATTGTGTTGGAATATATACCGTACCTACCTCGTCATTAAGGAATACCAGGAAATATTTTATTATCAATAGTGGTTTGAAAAATGCTTTGGAATTGTATGGGAGAATTTGTGTTAAGTCAGATTTCAACAAGTCAAGGTATTCATAAAACCAGGAAAACTCCAGTATTATTTTGATTGTCAAAAGAAATACAGAAAATTTCTCTTTCTCTCCGGGCACCGGGTGACACTAGTGGCAACTCTTTGTCTGACTTACGCCAGGCAGAAAGCAATTTTGTGTAATATTACATGACAAAGGAATTTTGAATCTTGAAATGGAAGGCCATAACAGGCCTTTAAAGCAATTCCAGAGATGTAGATTTTTAGAAGGCAGCCAATGTCACAAAGAACCCAGACATCCATTACTCAGGTCCACCTCTACAAGACGACAAATGCAATGTTGGCATTCATTTCTAGAGGATTAGTATACAAGAGCAGGGATATGTCAGCGATTAACGATACAAAGTGAAGTTGAGGAATGTTTAGGGGGGAGACTTCAGGAGTATGTGTTTAATCTACAGAGAGTTGTGGGTGCCTGGAATGCCTTGGTGATGCTGGAGGCTGAAACATTCGGGGCATTCATCGTATAGATGAAATAAAAATAGAGGGTGACAAGATAGGAATATATAGGTCAGCACAACATTGAGGGCCAAAGAGTCTGGACTGTGCTGCGGTGTCCTATGAAAACATACTAAAGTCAATAAAAGTTAATTTAATGTTCTCCAACCTCTGGCATGATACATCAAATTTGTCTTCATCCTAAGATTGTCTATCATAATCCCCAATTTCTTTTAGGAAGCAAACCTTTTGAAAATGTTGGTTGCTCTGTGTAATCAAGAACTCCAGAGTAAAGGGAGTGCAGAGGTGACAACGGATTGTGGGTTGAGGAGGTAAATACTCACACCCAAAACCTTGACCGTTCCTCTGCTTCCACAGGTGCTGCCTGACCCAATGAGTTCCTTCAGGAACTTGATTTTTTGCTTCAGTATCTTGTGATTTGACCGGCCTACACTCACTGCCAAAAGGTTTCAGCTCAGGGCCTGATCAGAGAAAAGAGAACAGCCCCTGCCTCAGCCCACAACAAAGCAAGGCCAAGGGGAAGAGCAGTACGGATGAGCATGGGGATTCGGATGGAGGATGAATACCTTCAGTAACAAGGGTTGATTGACCTGGGAGGTAATGGGAATTTCTCCCTCCCCTCTTTCCCCCCGCCCCCCACCACCACTTCCGTGCCAACTCTTGCAACCCAGAAAAGATACACGGAGGCCAAGGAAATCGTAGTGAAACCATACCCAGATCATCCGACGTTCTGCCATGCCACTGTTCCGGGTCCCGTTTGAAGCAGTCAACCACTTCCTTCGTGTAGGTGGACTGGGCTTCGCTCTTCCATCCTCCGGAGAAACCTGACGTCACAACAACAGAGCCGCCCTCATCATTCTCCATGCTCTCTCTCGGGTATCCAGCAGCCTTGGAAATGCATTGGCAATTCGCCAACATGGCCTGCTCCTGAATAGCCTGGTCTTAGCCCATGACATCAACTCTGCTTACTCCTCCACTGACGCCGCCCGACCATCTGTGCATTTCCCGCTTTCCTGCCTGCATTTCACCATGAGCAACGTGTTTCCTTCTGGATTTTAATCACATGAATTGTTTGACTCCAAATTTAAAATTGTGGAGCACTGGGGCAAACAAAGGAAATGAATTCATCTTTGCCCCGAACATTATGTACCTGTTGATTTTCTGTAAACCATTTTTAATGATAAATTTATGTGGTCGATTATAACATGGATACTACTTTTGATAGCGAGACACCACGAGCTCTGATGGACAGACAGCCCAGACCGAGGCGCGAGACTGGGGTTGACTTTTACACGCAATATATGGAAAATATCAGATATTTGGGCCAAAAATAAGCGGGTCGACTTTTACATGGTATCAACTTTTACACAAGTATATATGGTATTTATATAGCACCACGCATGGACAAATTTCCAATCAATAACTACCTTCCAGAGACACCTGCACTTTCCTGTTGTACCACCATTCCAACTCCTCGCAAACAGGATTGATCGCACTAGTGCTGTACACAAATGTGTTGGAGAAGCTCAACAGGTCACGCAGCATTCATGGGAATCCTTCGGGCCTGGGCCAATTGAAAAGGTAACCTTACTTCCTATGTATCGGCCACCATTAGGTCAACTTTCTACAGGAGCTCTATCGAGAGCGTCCTGGCCGGCTCCATTGCAGGGCGGTACAGTTTCTGCAGAGAAATGGATCGGAGGTCAATCCACAGGACTACAAGAGTGACAGAGAGGATCCCTTGGATCTCCCTCCCACCCATCGAGATGATCATGGTCTGAAGAGGGCTGGCAAGGTCATTGAGGACCCCCTTCCACTCCACTCACAGCATCTTTCAGCTGTTCCCGTCGGGGAAGAGATACAGGAGGATCAGAGCCAGCACCACCAGGCTGAGGAACAGCTTCTTCCTACGGGCAGGGAGAACGCAGAGCGACCAAAGGATCTGCTCACACTGACCGTCCAAAACTCTCAGATTTATGAAAAGATATTTATTTATTTATTCTATGTGAGTACTCGTCCTGCATATGTATTGTTTGTCTGAATGTGTGCTATACCTGGTTGTGTGTCTCCACGTTTTTGCACCGAGGACCAGAGAGCGCTGTTTCATCAGGTTGTACTCGTGCAATCAGATGACAAGAAAGTTGGAATGGATGCTGCCTGACCTGCTGAGTTTCTCCAGCATATTTGTGTCCTGCACTAAACCGCTGCACCTGCAGCCTATCTCGTTTAATGTGATTATGCTAGTACAGTCAAACTCCTGGTATCCGGCAACTGGCATTGGTAGATGCTCAAATTTCTGGTTGCTTGAGATTGTATCTTGTGTGATTGGTAAACTATTTTTTAAAATCTTTTTCCACGATTTTTTTTTCTGGTTGCTTGAATTCCGGATACCAGGGGTTTTATTGTTATTTGGTTAAGATCAAAGTGAACAATTGATGAATAATTTAAGTGAAAAGCTTTGGTTAGATTTGACAGTACCTGGGAAGATGTTACTTCGCAATAGAAAGCCTATTTTTTCATACATGTTCAACTCATCGATGATGGTCTTTTGCCTCCTCTGTGCTGTGTTTCCTTTCTGATTCAAGAACTCCTTAACCTTTGGGGGAATCAATAATAAAACACAGGTCAGGATGGCCTTCCTCCAAGCCAGGGAACAGGCAGGTGCCTCTTCCTGTTTGTTCAAGGCATGAGATAATGTGGGGTTTTGCTCCATGGATATCAAGTCGCTCTTGAACCTCATGTCACAGACTGAATACCTAAGGATACCTCTTCCCCTCCCTTTGAAGGCATAAATATCCAAGGATAGTTTCTTCCTCCTCTTATCAGAATCACTTGTGTCGATGTCCAGCCCCTAGTCTTTGGGGTGAACATAAGAAACAGGAGCAGGAGTTGGTCCTTCAGCCCGTTGAGCCTGCACAGCTATTCAATGGGATCATGGCTGATTTGATGATCATCTCATCTCCACCCATTGCCTTTTCCCCATATCCCTTAATTCCCCAACTATATAAAAATCTAGCCAACCTCGCCTTAAATATATTTACTGAGGTCACCTCCCCTCCTTCAATGGGCAGCAAATTCCATAATTCCCCACCCTCTGGGAAAAGCAGTTCCTCCTCATCTACATCCTAAATCTATTACCCTGAACATTCAGGCAATGTCCCCAGTTCCAGACTCCCATCCCATGTGAAGAACTTACCTCCCTCTTATCTATGCCTTTCATAATTTTATTTATTTCTATAAGCTCCTTTCTCATTCCTCTAAATTCCAGCGAGTACAGTCCCGGAAGACTCAATCTCTCCTCATAGGCCAGCAACCTCCCCACCCCTTCATCTCTGGAATCATCCTGGTGAACCTCCTCTGCACCACCTCCAAAGCCTGTACAGGTCGAGTACCCCGTATCTGAAATACTTGGGACTAGACTATTTTCAGTTTTTGGATTTGTCGGTCCCCATTTGCCGCAGCCGGACCCCGACACCTGCCCACCGCCACCACTGGTCCATGACTATGGTCCTGCTCTGCCTGAGAGGAAAAGGCGACTTCTACAATGCAGACAGCACCGCACCCGATGTTGAGGATGGAGTTACTGACTCCAGCTGCAGCTGATGCCAAAAGGATCCAATTCCATTTGGCATTTTCCCAGCAAAAAGCAAAGATTTTGTTTTTATTTACTGTTATCGTAATCAAACCAGCACCGAGAGAGGGTCAGAGCCCCACACAGACAAGCCAGATGGTGAATGTTTTTCCCCCCACTTCTGATGTCACATCGGTGCTAAAATTAAATGTGGTTTTGGATCTTCGGATAAGGGGTACTCGACCTGTACATCCTTCCTCACGTAAGGAGACCAGAACTGCATGCACTTCTCCAGATGTGGCCTCACCAGTGCCCTGTAACCTCCCTGCTCTTAAATTCAATTCCTCTAGCAAAGAAGGCCAACATTCTATTTGACTTCTTGTGAAGGAAGGGACCCATGTCTGGAGATTAGCTGAATAATTCACAGGAAATACAAATGAAAATAAAATGAAAGAAAGCAACTCGCTCGCTCTGTCAACCTGGGGAATTTTTCACTCACCTCTTTGTCCGATAGGACCTCATTCAGAACGTGGGTCCTAAACTTATGCTGAATGTTTTTAGGGATTACACACTGCTCTTCCTGAGGGGGACAGCTCTCGGGGGTCTTGCACAATGGGGTCCGCAAGCTGGGTGTTTCTCTCTGCATGGGGACCAGGTTACCGTTGACCTGCTGCTCCGTGGTTCTTCCATCAGAGCCGGAGGCCTTTGCTTCGCGTGACGCCCCCAGTCGGGTCTGGCTGTCCCTGCCCTGGGCGGATCGGAAGGGAGTGGTGGCACCTGCATCCTTTGTGGTTTCTGGTGTTGGGCACGTGGCCCTTACAGAGTCAAAGCAGTGGTCCGGCTTCAGACCACTGATTGGCCGACTTCGGTGAGCACCGTTTGCACCTTGCACCGCTGGAGACCCCGGTTGATGGCAACTTGGTGACTTGTTAGAGATTTGTTCCTTCTCTGGTAGCCCTGTAGTAATGAGATGATCATCATGTTTGATTGTCATACATACAACTACCTGTGCACGCTACAGAGACCCTTAAATTCTGGTTTGCTGCAGCTACGTAGGTATTTAAAATACACTAACAAACAATAAGTATAAATTTAATTACCACATGAAAGAAACAGAAGAAAATAAATAGAAAAGAATAGACAAATATTCAGTGGCATTTACAAAGTTCAAATTTATTGTCAAGGAACATATTTGATATCACATACAACTGTGAGATTGTTTTTCCTGCGGGCCAGGCAAAATTTATACTTATCGGTATACCTTTTTAAAAATTTAGACATACAACAGTCAGTCTACGAGCCCGTGCTGCCCCAAATACACCAATTAACCCACAACCCCCGGTACGTTTTGAAGGGTGGGAGGTAACCAGACAATTCATTGGAAAATCACGCAGACATAGGGAAAACTTACAAACTCCTTACGGAAAGGGCTGGACTCAATCCTGGGCCGCTGGTGCTGTAATAGCGCTGTGCTAACCATAAACAGTACTCAAGAAGAAAGAGGTGTATACAAAAGGGAGAAATGTAAACAAACTGATGGTGCACTGCAGAAAAAGAAATATTCAGAGATAAATGATACACAGAGCCCTTAAATAAGTCCTCGATTGAGTTTGTCGTTGAGGAGTCTGATGGCGGAGGGGAAGCAGCTGTTCCTGAACCTGGTGGTGCGAGTCTTGTGGCACCTGCACCTCTTTCCTGATGGCAGCAGCGAGAACAGAGCGTGTGCTGGGTGGTGTGGATCCTTGATGATTGCTGCTGCTCTCCGACGGCAGCATTCTCTGTCGATGTTCACAATGGAGGGGAGGGTTTTGCATGTGACGTCCTGGGCTGCATCCACTACACTACCTTTTGCATGGGTGTTGGTGTCCCCATACCAGCCCATGATGCAGCCACTCAGCACAACTTTCCAGCACACCTCTACAGAAATCTGCCAGTATTTCTGACCTCGTACCAAACCTCCACAAACTCCTGAGGAAGTATAAGCGCTAACGTGCACTCTTCACGATGCCATTGGTGTGTTGAGTCCAGGAAAGATCCTCCGAGATAGTGACTCCCTTAAATTTGCTCGTCCTCTTCATCTCTGATCCCCCCCAATGTTCACAAAATTTTACACCTCTAGTTTTCCCTTCCTCAACTTAACAATCAGCAAGTCCGCTCATTGATCATTCAGGAATCTGATGGCAGTGGGGAAAAAGCTGTCCTTGTGTGTTTTATTTTGGTTTTTTTTGAGAGAACGATGGTTTTTTTTTTAATTTTTTATTTTTCACACCATAAACCACATTGACCATGATACATACATTTTCCTTTTCAAATATATACAGTGTCATTTTCTCCCCCCCTCCCTCCTCCCATTCCACCCTCCCTACCTCCCCCCCATCCATTTAAAGTACAAAATCTAAGATACATTAAACCAGTCAAACAATGTTGTCATTCAATAAAATTAAACAAGAAATTCCACTGAGTCAATTCTTTTCATTTCCTTCTCCTTTTGTTAATTTAGGTAGTGAATGTCCCCGGTAGGTTTTCTCTATTGTGTTTCATGTAAGGCTCCCATATTTGTTCAAATATTTCAATATTATTTCTTAAACTATATGTTATTTTTTCTAATGGAATACATTTATTCATTTCTATATACCATTGTTGTATTTTCAAATTATCTTCCAATTTCCAGGTTAACATAATACATTTTTGTGCTACGGCTAGAGCTATCTTAACAAATCTTTTTTGTGCACCATCCAAATCAATTCCAAATCCTTTGTTTTTTATGTTACTTAGGAGGAAGATCTCTGGGTTTTTTGGTATATTGTTTTCTGTAATTTTATTTAATATTTGGTTTAGATCTTCCCAAAATTTTTCTACTTTCTCATATGTCCAGATTGCATGAATTGTTCTTCCCATTTCTTTTTTACATCGAAAACATCTATCAGATACTGTTGGGTCCCATTTATTTAACTTTTGAGGTGTAATGTATAGCCTGTGTATCCAGTTATATTGTATCATACGTAACCTCGTATTTATTGTATTTCTCATCGTTCCAGAACATAATTTCTCCCATGTTTCCTTATTTATCTTTATATTTAAATCTTGTTCCCATTTTTGTTTAGTTTTACCATTTGTTTCCTCATTCTCCTTTTCTTGCAGTTTAATATACATATTTGTTATAAATCTTTTGATTATCATTGTGTCTGTAATCACATATTCAAAGTTACTTCCCTCTGGTAACCTCAGACTGCTTCCTAATTTGTCCTTCAAGTAGGATCTCAATTGGTAATATGCCAGCACTGTATCTTGAGTTATATTGTATTCATCTTTCATTTGTTCAAAGGATAATAATCTATCTCCTGAAAAACAATTTTCTATTCTTTTGATCCCTTTTTTCTCCCATTCTCTAAAGGAAAGGTTATCTATTGAAAAACTAATATTGCATCAATATTAGTTTTGGTAATTGGTAATTTGTTTTATTCCTTTCTACATGAATCTTTTTCCAAATATTGAGTAGATGATGTAATACTGGAGAACTCCTACGTTGTACCAATTTTTCATCCCATTTATATAATATGTGTTCAGGTATCTTTTCCCCTATTTTATCTAATTCTAATCTAGTCCAATCTGGCTTTTCCCTTGTTTGGTAAAAATCTGATAGGTATCTTAATTGTGCGGCTCTATAATAATTTTTAAAGTTTGGCAGTTGTAAGCCTCCTTGTTTATACCATTCTGTTAATTTATCTAGTGCTATCCTCGGTTTCCCCCCCCCTTTCCATAAAAATTTCCTTATTATTTTCATTAACTCCTTGAAGAATTTCTCTGTCAAGTGTATTGGCAATGCCTGAAATAGGTATAATATCCTTGGGAAACTGTTCATTTTAATACAGTTTATCCTTCCTATTAGTGTTAGTGGTAAATCTTTCCAATGCTCTAAATCGTCCTGTAATTTTTTCATTAGTGGATAATAATGGAGTTTATATAGATGGCCGAGATTTTTATTTATTTGTATACCTAGGTATCTTATTGCTTCCATTTGCCATCTGAATGGTGATTCCTTCTTAAATTTTGAGAAATCCGCATTATTCATTGGCATTGCTTCACTTTTATTTACGTTAATCTTGTAACCCGACACTTCTCCATATTCCTTCAATTTCTTATATAATTCTTTTATTGATAGTTCTGGTTCTGTTAAGTACACTATAACATCATCCGCAAATAAACTGATTTTATATTCCTTGTCTTTTATTTTTATCCCTTTTATATTATTTTCTGTTCTTATCAATTCTGCTAGTGGTTCTATAGCTAACACGAACAATAAGGGTGATAGTGGGCATCCCTGCCGTGTTGACCTGCCTAAGTTAAATTGCTTTGATATATATCCATTTACTGTCACTTTCGCCAATGGCCCCTTATATAATGCTCTAATCCAATTATTATACTTCTCTGGTAAACTGAATTTTTGCAATACTTTGAATAAATAATTCCATTCTACTCTGTCAAAGGCCTTCTCTGCATCTAAAGCAACTGCTACTGTTGGCGCTTTGCTCCCTTCTACTGCATGAATTAAGTTAATAAATTTACAAATATTGTCTGTTGTGCATCTTTTTTTAATAAATCCAGTTTGGTCTAGATTTACCATTTTAGGTACATACTCTGCTAATCTGTTTGCTAATAGTTTAGCTATTATCTTATAATCTGTGTTAAGTAATGATATTGGTCTATATGACGCTGGTGCAAGTGGATCTTTCCCTTGCTTTAGTATTACTGTAATTATTGCTGTTTTACATGAATCTGGTAAGCTTTGTGTTTTATCAATCTGGTTGATTACTTCCAGGAGGGGAGAAATTAATAAATCTTTAAATGTTTTATCGAATTCTATTGGGAATCCATCCTCTCCTGGTGTTTTATTATTTGGTAATTTTTTTTATTATCTCTTGTATTTCTACTATTTCAAATGGTTCTGTTAATTTATTTTGTTCCTCTATTTGTAATTTTGCTAGTTTAATTTTGGTTAAAAATTCATCTATTTTCCCTTCTTTCCCTTCGTTTTCAGTTTGATATAATTGTTCATAGAATTCTCTAAAGTTTTCCTTGATCTCCATTGGATTATATGTGATTTGTTTGTCTTTTTTCCTTGATGCCAATACCATTTTCTTAGCTTGTTCTGTCTTAAGCTGCCATGCTAGAATTTTGTGCGTTTTTTCCCCTAATTCATAATATTTCTGTTTTGTCTTCATTATGTTCTTCTCCACTTTATAAGTTTGTAGTGTTTCATATTTTACTTTTTTTATCTGCCAATTCTCTTCTTTTAGTTGTATCTTCCTTCATTGCTAATTCTTTTTCTATATTTACTATTTCCCTTTCCAACTGCTCTGTTTCCTGATTGTAGTCCTTCTTCATCTTGGTTACATAACGTATTATTTGCCCTCTAATGAATGCTTTCATTGCATCCCATAGTATGAACTTATCTTTCACTGATTCCGTATTTATTTCAAAGTACATTTTAATTTGTCTTTCAATGAATTCTCTAAAATCCTGCCTTTTAATCTCTATCTATACATTCTTAGAGGGATGTCCTCTAACTTTACTGTCAATATTAAGGGTGAATGGTCCGATAGTATTCTGGCTTTATATTCTGTTTTTCTTACTCTGTCTTGCATACGAGCTAATAACAGGAATAGGTCTATTCTTGAGTATGTTTTATGTCTAGCCGAGTAATATGAATATTCCTTTTCATTTGGGTGTTGCTTCCTCCATATATCCAAGTTGCATTTCTTCCATTGATTTAATTATAAATTTGGTTACTTTGTTCTTTCTGTTAATTTTTTTCCCAGTTTTGTCCATATTTGAATCCAAATTCAGGTTGAAATACCCTCCTATTAATATGTTCCCTTGCGTATCTGCTATCTTCAAAAAAAATCTTGCATAAACTTTTGATCTTCTTCGTTAGGTGAATATACATTGAGTAGATTCCAAAACTCTGAATATATCTGACATTTTATCATTACATATCTCCCTGCTGGATCTATTATTTCCTCTTCTATTTTAATTGGCACATTTTTACTTATTAATATAGCTACTCCTCTTGCTTTTGAATTATACGATGCTGCTGTTACGTGTCCTACCCAATCTCTCTTTAATTTCTTGTGCTCCAATTCAGTTAAATGTGTTTCTTGCACAAATGCTATATCAATTTTTTCTTTTTTCAGTAAATTTAGCAGTTTCTTCCTTTTAATTTGGTTATGTATTCCATTAATATTTAAAGTCATATAGTTCAGCGTAGCCATTTCATACTTTGTTTATCTTCCCTTTCTGTTTCTCCATCATCACCTTTCCTTCTTATCCATTTCTGCTTTCTTGTTTTGAACACTTTATAAGACAACATTTCTAAAACATCAAACATTTTCCTTATTCTCCTATTTAAAACTTCTTTAACCCCATTCTCCCCTCCCCCTCCTGAGTTTCCCTTTATCCCTTGTCGGGCAACCACATCTCCCCTCTCCATTTGGATTTGCGAATTCACTTGCAAACATCAACTGATTTTGTAGTGACCATAACTCCTCCCCACCCAGCCCCCCCCAGAAAAGATTTCAATTTTCATATGTAACAAAGGTCACTCTTTTAATTCCCTCCTTATTCCCTTTCTCTCCCTTATTAATTCTTGTCTATACTCTATATATTTTCCTCTAAATACGGATACATTCATGTATACACACTATATATATACACACACATATACCCCTTTACACACATACATATAGTTCGTGGTCATTTTTACTCTCATTACACGTCTTCATCTCTCTGCTTGTTTTGTAGTTGTTCTGCAAATTTCCTTGCTTCCTCTGGATCCGAGAATAGTCTGTTTTGTTGCCCTGGAATAACTATTTTAAGTACCGCTGGGTACTTTTACATAAATTTATATCCTTTTTTCCATAAGATCGTTTTTGCTGTATTGAACTCCTTCCTCTTCTTCAGGAGTTCAAAACTTATGTCTGGATAGAAAAAATTTTTTGACCTTTGTATTCCAGTGGCTTTTTGTCTTCTCTTACTTTCTTCATTGCTTTCTCCAATATATTTTCTCTTGTTGTATATCTTAAGAATTTTACTAAAATGGATCTTGGTTTTTGCTGCGGTTGTGGTTTCAGGGCTAAAGTTCTATGTGCCCTCTCTATTTCCATTTCTTCCTGTAATTCTGGTCTTCCTAGGTCCCTGGGGATCCAATCTTTTATAAATTCTCTCATATTCTTGCCTTCTTCATCTTCCTTAAGGCCCACTATCTTTATGTTATTTCTTCTATTATAGTTTTCTATTATATCTATCTTCTGAGCTAACAGCTCATGTGCCTCTAACTTTTTTATTAGATTCTTCTAATTTCTCTTTTAAGTCCTCTACTTCCATTTCTACAATTGTTTCTCATTCTTCCATATTTTCCATTCTTTTTCCTATCTCTGACATGGCCATTTCCATTTTATTCATTTTTTCTTCTGCATTCTTAATTCTTCTTTTTATCTCATCAAATTCTTGTAATTGCCATTCTTTCACTGATTCCATATATTCTTTAAAAAAGATACATCCATTGTCTTGCCTTTCTCTTCTTCTTCCACTTCTTTCTGTTCTTCTTCTTCTTCCTCTGGGTTGACCATCTGTTGTTTCCTTGTTTTCTTTTTACCCTCTTCTTTCTTGTTGTCGTTATTGTCTGTGTTCTGCACCTGTTGCTGTGCTGCAGGTGTCTCTCTCAGCTGTGGAGATCGACTCCGCAGCTGTTCCCCCCTCCCGTCAGTGTGTTTTTTTTCATGCGCACTTTTACTCGGCTCTGCGAGCCATTTTGTAGTTCTGAGCCCGGGACTTCCACTGACCTGCGGGAGCGGGCTTCTCTCTCCGCAGCGGGCCTCTTCGGACATGTAAGGCCTTTACCTTCTTCTTCTGACGTCTTTCCTTCTTCTTTTCTTCCCGTTGTTTTTGGTTTTTCTTTCTTCGCTGCCATTTTCTCCACACTTTTACTTTCACTTTGTTTTGATTTTTATGTTTGTGCCTTTGCTTTTTCTCTATCTTTTTTTTTACTTTTCTGGAGAGGGCTGGAGTTCCCCTACCGGCCCCTACTCCATCACGTGACCATCTGTCCTTGTGTTGTTGAGTGCTTGTCTTCAGGCTCCTGTACTTTTTTCTCAATGGTAGCAAAGTGAAGAGGGCAAGGCCTAGGTGGAGGGGGTTTTTGAGGATAGAGGCTGCTTTTTTAAGACCCCGCCTCAGGTAGACATCCTCTACAGTGAATTTATGTTTGGAATTCTCTAACCAGGGAAGTGGTTGAGGCTGCCTCATTAAACATATTTAAAATTCAGTTAGATAAATTTTTACATGATAGAGGAATTAGGGGATATGGGGAGAAGGCAGGTAGGTGGAGTTAGGTCATAAATTAGATCAGCCATGATCCTATTGAATGGCGGAGCAGGCTCGATGGGCCATTTTTGGCCTACTCCTGTTCCTACTTCCTATGTAAGTCTGGTGCCTGTGATGTCGCAGGCCGAGTTAACAACCCTCTGGAGTTTATTCTTGTCCTGAGAGTTGGCACCTCCATACCAGGCAGTGATGCAACCAGAATGCTCTCCACGGTACACCTGTAGAAGTTTACGAGAGTCTTCGGTGACGGACTGAATCTCCTCAGACTCCTAAGTATAGCCACTGGCGAGCCTTCTTTGTGATGGCATCAATGTTGAAGATCAACCAATTTTTTTTAAAATATATGAATTAACCTTCAACATTTAACTAAATATAATGCTGTATACTGCTGGAAAATTTAGAGGAATGACTTGGCCTCAGTAGTTGCAGAGAGACGAGCATCCGGTGAGAACCAGTCAGGCTGGGGACTAACCCATCAAAGTAAGGTACTGCATTCAGAGGAGGTTTTTTTTTAGTGTTATTAATAGATGCCATACAATTACATTTCATTCACAGAGCTCTTGAATGTATTGATCCTGCAACCTACTTTTGAAAAGGAGTGAAATCCAGTTTTAAAAACTTTGGGATGACAACGTGTTGCCTTGGTGAAGGATTCTGGACCATTCTTTTGCACCGACTGATGCTGTTCAACCTCCTGAGTTCCAGCAGATTGTTTGTCGCTCCACGGTGGACAAGTTTGGTCTCAATTACCTAGAGACAGTGCAATAGCAGTCTATTTGATATATTCCTGGAGGATGGGAGGACTGCACGGTTTGCATTACCACGAAGAAGAAATTCTGCCGCGCCCACAGGAAAAAGAATCTCAGGGTTGTATGTGAAGTCATGTGTCGTACTCTGACGATTAACGTGAACTTCAATTGGATTTGAAGAATTCTATTAATTATAATTATTCTAAAATCAATTTATCTAATATTTTTAACTTTTAATTTTTAAATATACAAAGTATTTAATTTCTATCAATGATGCTATGAATTTTTTGAATACTTTATTTAAAACCATGAAACATAAAATTAATACAAATGATAAAATATTAGTAAGTATACAAGGCATGGAACAGAAACCCTTCTAACGCCCCCTTACTAAAGAAAAAACCCTCCCCTTTTGTATGCCCCTCACCTAAAACCACCAATTAATTTGTTAAACTATAAATGAATTGTTGTTTATATTGTTTTACTATACCTGCATTATGTATGCCACTAAAAATAAATTATTACATTTTATTTAAAATAAAAATTCATTATTCTAACTCTATCAAGTCTGGAGGCACAAAACTCTGGGAGGGACTGAAGAGACAGAAGACGGACCGCATTTCAGCGCCAGCGACCCCAGTTCGAATCTGTAAGGGGTTTGGACATTCTCCCCGCGTCTGCATGGGGTCTCCTCCCACCTGCCAAAGCAACAGGAATTGGAGGTTAATTGGGCGAATGGGAAAGCAGGTCGGAAGGGCTGTGCTTGCTACCTGCCCACGTTCCCCTTTTCTTGGAGGAACCAGGACAATGGGTAGGAAAGGTTTGAATGGGGCAGTGATGAAACAAAGCTGTGACAGCTCATTTTACAAGAACTGTAGCTGTAACCTCAGGACTGGTCACAAAGTGTTACCTTGATTTAAATTGAGAGAACACAGCCCCTTCTGGTCCACGAGCCTGTGCCGCCCCAATTACACCCAAGTGACCTACAACCCAGGTAGGCATTTTGAAAATGTCTTTGGACCGACCTTGACAATCCAACGTTGTACCAAAGAGAGTTCGACCTGGGAACTTGTTCGCCGCCACTACTTTGGCTGTCATCAGTTTGTCTGGAAAGGAGATTGCTTTTAGAGCGTTACAGTACACTGCAAGCTCCTCATTTGACACCCTACTTCACGACAATTTAATTTTCCATACCTCACACCCATAACCCTGTTTTTAAATTTCCTGTGAGTGCAAGATATGCCCAGCCTGATGTCTTCTTGCTCTGCCTTCTTTTGCCTGTGTTCGCCCACTCTAACCACTCCCATTCACTCAATGAAAGTAAAACACGAAAGTCTGCAGACCCCGTGGTTGAAGTAAAAACACAAATGCTGGAGAAAACTCAGCAGGTCAAACATGATGCAGCAAAGTTCCAGGCTTGAGCCCTTCACCAATGTATTATGGCTTTGCATTGAAGGCCTCAAGCCCGAAACGTCGGTGATGTATCTTTATCTTTGCTAATATAAAGGACACTGTTTAACCTGCTGAGTTTCTCCAGCATTTGTGTTTTTACCACATTCATTCACTGGCCAGATAACCTTTTTCGAACTTATCCCAAAGTCATCCTGGTTTTAGCCACCCCCCAAATCCTTTCGTTTTTCTCCTTGCCCAACATCATATCTGATTCTCTCTCCACAGATGCAACCCAGCTTGCTGAGTATTTCCAGTATCGTCTGCTTTTATTTTACAGATCAAACACCTGCGGTTTTTAAAACATATTTTCCACAGCATCAAAATCTGATGTGTGCATTATCGATTGGGGAAGAAGAACATAAGACATAGGAACAAGAGTTGGCCATTCGGCCCGTCTAGTCTTCTCTGCCATTCAATGAGATTAAGGCTGATCGGCTCATCTCCGCCGACCTTCCTTTTATCCCACAGTTCCCCACTATGAAAAAAATATCCAGCCATGTCCCACATATATATATATGTGTGTGTGTGTGTGTGTATATATATATATATATATATATATATATACATATATACACACATATATATGTCTTTGGCTTGGCTTCGCGGACGAAGATTTATGGAGGGGGCAAAAAAGTCCACGTCAGCTGCAGGCTCGCTCGTGGCCGACCAGTCCGATGCGGGACAGGCAGACACGATTGCAGCGGCTGCAAGGGAAAACTGGTTGGTTGGGGTTGGGTGTTGGGTTTTTCCTCCTTTGCCTTTTGTCAGTGAGGTGGGCTCTGCGGTCTTCTTCAAAGGAGGCTGCTGCCCGCCAAACTGTGAGGCGCCAAGATGCACGGTTTGAGGCGTTATCAGCCCACTGGCGGTGGTCAATGTGGCAGGCACCAAGAGATTTCTTTAGGCAGTCCTTGTACCTTTTCTTTGGTGCACCTCTGTCACGGTGGCCAGTGGAGAGCTCGCCATATAATACGATCTTGGGAAGGCGATGGTCCTCCATTCTGGAGACGTGACCCATCCAGCGCAGCTGTATATACATATATACACACATATATATATGTGTGTGTGTATATATATATATACATATATACACACATATATATGTGTGTGTGTATATATATGTGTATATATGTATACCCCCTCCATAAATCTTCGTCCGTGAAGCCAAGCCAAAGAAGAAGAAAAAGAATATATGTATATATATGTGTACCTAATACACACACACACACATATATATATATACACACACACGTATATATATATATATATATACACACACACAGATAGATAGATAGATATACTGAGATATATATACTGAGATAGCTCCGCTGACTCAAAGGGCGGCGGAGAGGCATGTTAGCTCGAAGACCGCCGATTAAGTTCTTGCTCTGTCTAGCAACAGTGGAAAGAAGATTTTTTTTCGTCTACCCAAATGTGCAGACGAGGGTCTGGCCTTATCAATATGAAAGAACCCATCTCCGACAACGTGACAGTCCCTTCGCAACCTCCTGACTCAGAAGAGGCAGCGTCGCCAAGAAAGGAAAATTAAAATATTGTTACCTTCAATTTTCATACCCTCAGAGACTGCAAAGAAAAAAAATATGGTCAGCAATTAGATGCTTCATTTTCACCTTTATAAATATTTAACCGCTTTTAAATTTTCTTTGGCTCTTGATGTTGAGAACAACAGACCTTGAAACTGACGGCACTCGGGGTCCATTGCAAGGATTAGTTGAAGGAAAGTTGCAACGCGTTTGCAGCTGAGCCGTGTCGAGTCGCCAACTCGCTACATCCTTTCCACCAACCGACAGCCAGCTCTCTGGTCACCTGACACGGGATTTTTTTTAAAAATCGTCGGTTGCCCGGGCAATCAATATAAACATTTCAAGCACCGTTCGCTCTGCAACAAGGGTAACGCATGTGACAACTTCCCCTTGTCCTAATCCAAAGTGGGAAAGCGGCAGAAAAAATTGGTCACGAAACAATGATTCTTCATTCCGATCTTCTCGCTTTGTTCTTGCCTTTTCGAACCTCAAGACTTGTTTATCTGTTACAATTTCTCATGACACTGAAACTCTTCGGTTTTGCAGCCCGGCGGTGACCATGGAGAAGCCATGGTTCGATGGTTCAATGCCTCTTCCCCCCCCCACCCACCCCCCCCCCCCCAGCCCCCCGACCCCCACCACCACCTCTTTCTAAATCTTAGAACTTTGTTTTAAAACTTGGGGAATGGAGTCGCTGAGAATGAAAGGCAAATGGTGATGACGAGGAACAGGGGAAGTGGGAATAATGCAACGGTTATTATAAACTGGAGGAGCACGTCAAAAAAATGTAACGTCGAGACGAGATCGCTCAGTGCCCCAAAAATATATTCTTCAGAAATGCACCGTACTCATTAGAACAACGCGGGAAGCAGAAAAGGTCAACCCTCACTGGACAACAAAGATTTGCATCCTGAACACTTTTGGATGTATTTTATGGATTCTGGGCTCCTGATTATGGAAATCACCGAAAGAAAATCCTATCCTGTACCAATTTTTTGGGTGATTTCCCATCATCTTTTCAGTTTGCTGGGAGCAAGTTGTTTTGGTCAGTCCAGTGCAAATGTTGTCTTAGGACTGAGCATGTATAGTCAGGATAGATGCAGACAGGCTATAAAAGCAACTCAAATATACAGGGTGTTGTGCATTACATTAGCCCCTTTCACACTTGCGAGTGATCCCAGGAATTAACTGCCAATTGGTCTTAAAAGTGCCTAGTGTTGAAAGCAGAATCAGCTCAACGCCGGCATCAGATGACATTATCTCACACCAGGGCTTGATGGCCTCGCCCCCTGGTCCAATCCCCAGCGTTGCAATCAGCCAAGTGTGAAATGGGGAATTGCGTCGTGGGATTGAAAAGTTTTTGCGTGAGGGCAGGAACGTGAAGGAAGAAAAGTTTAAAATGAAGATTATAAACTGCCATGGGCACGTCGCAGCAGGAGAGAGGGGAAACAAATTGCAATAGTGGACAATTTTTACACAGCATGGGAACATAACGACCGTGGGAAAAAAAGGAATGGTGGACCTGAATTCCCAGAATTAAATGCAGCAGAGAAATCTCCCCCCCCCCCCCCTCCACCCTTGAATGCTCAGTGCATGCAGCCCCTACAGCACTTTCTCTGCAGCATGGAATTCTGGGAGGGCAGGTCCACCATCGTCCGTTCCCCCGCCCCCCCCCCCCCCCCCATGAATTGTACGCAATAGAGGGACCTACCGTCCCACGCTACATAGTGTCCGCAACTCTGCTGAGAATGCGCCTGAAGAAGCAGAAGCGGCCCTTTAAATTGCAGTTCAGGTGGCAGCGTTGAAAGCGCAGCGGTGGCCACCTGAAAGGACAGCTGCACCTTCCGGCTCCTGTCCCTTGGGCTGTCAAGTCAGGCTGGCTGGCTGTCAGCGCGGGACGTCGCCACTCTGATCCCGCTGCCCCAATTACGGGGCTGGAGCGGCCGGTGGGGGGGGGGGGGGGGTGGGGAAGGAGACGCTCGAATCGGGTACTGGCATTGTTTCGGCCAGACCCTTCTCCCACGCCGGCCGTTCCAGCCCCCTTCTCCCCACTCCCGAAATCAGTCACCACAGCAGTGTGGGGTCAGCCCGCGCCAGCTCCCCGACACTGTGGGGACTGGGAGAGGAGCGGTCAGGTACTGGCAGGCGGATGGATTCCGATGGCGAGGGAGGCCAATGTACTGCGGGGATTATCCCTCTCGGAGGAGGGTTACCAAACTCGCCTTGTAGGCGCCTCATGCACATTCACGTGGCCTTCACATTTTGCCAAATTATGCAGCTTTACCAGCCAATCAATTGGCCACCTGAAAGTTCCTTACATAAACTGTACACTGTAGTATAACCAACTTTCCCACACTATATAAACTCTACACTGTAGTGTAACCCACTTTCCCACACTATATAAACTGTACACTGTAGTATAACCCACTTTCCCACACTAATATAAACTGTACACTGTAGTGTAACCCACTTTCCCACACTATATAAACTGTACACTGTAGTGTAACCCACTTTCCCACATTATATAAACTGTACACTGTAGTGTAACCCACTTTCCCACACTATATAAACTGTACACTGTAGTGTAACCCACTTTCCCACACTAATATAAACTGTACACTGTAGTATAACCCACTTTCCCTCACTATATAAACTGTTCACTGTAGTGTAACCCACTTTCCCACACTATATAAACTGTACACTGTAGTATAACCCACTTTCCCACACTAATATAAACTGTACACTGTAGTGTAACCCACTTTCCAACACTATATAAACTCTACACTGTAGTGTAACCCACTTTCCCACACTATATAAACTGTACACTGTAGTATAACCCACTTTCCCACACTATATAAACTGTACACTGTATATAAACTGTACACTATAGTGTAACCCACTTTCCCACACTATATAAACTGTACACTGTAGTGTAACCCACTTTCCCACACTATATAAACTGTACACTGTAAACTGTACACTATAGTGTAACCCACTTTCCCACACTATATAAACTGTACACTGTAGTGTAACCCACTTTCCCACACTATATAAACTACACTGTAGTGTAACCCACTTTCCCACACTATATAAACTGTACACTGTAGTGTAACCCACTTTCCCACACTATATAAACTGTACACTGTAGTATAACCCACTTTCCCACACTAATATAAACTGTACACTGTAGTGTAACCCACTTTCCCACACTATATAAACTGTACACTGTAGTGTAACCCACTTTCCCACATTATATAAACTGTACACTGTAGTGTAACCCACTTTCCCACACTATATAAACTGTACACTGCAGTATAACCCACTTTCCCACACTATATAAACTGTACACTGTATATAAACTGTACACTATAGTGTAACCCACTTTCCCACACTATATAAACTGTACACTGTAGTGTAACCCACTTTCCCACACTATATAAATTCTACACTGTAGTGTAACCCACTTTCCCACACTATATAAACTGTACACTGTAGTGTAACCAACTTTCCCACACTATATAAACTGTACACTGTAGTATAACCCACTTTCCCACACTAATATAAACTGTACACTGTAGTGTAACCCACTTTCCCACACTATATAGACTGTACACTGTAGTGTAACCCACTTTCCCACATTATATAAACTGTACACTGTAGTGTAACCCACTTTCCCACACTATATAAACTGTACACTGTAGTGTAACCCACTTTCCCACACTATATAAACTGTACACTGTAGTGTAACCCACTTTCCCTCACTATATAAACTGTTCACTGTAGTGTAACCCACTTTCCCACACTATATAAACTGTACACTGTAGTATAACCCACTTTCCCACACTAATATAAACTGTACACTGTAGTGTAACCCACTTTCCAACACTATATAAAATCTACACTGTAGTGTAACCCACTTTCCCACACTATATAAACTGTACACTGTAGTATAACCCACTTTCCCACACTATATAAACTGTACACTGTATATAAACTGTACACTATAGTGTAACCCACTTTCCCACACTATATAAACTGTACACTGTAGTGTAACCCACTTTCCCACACTAATATAAACTGTACACTGTAGTGTAACCCACTTTCCCACACTATATAAACTGTACACTGTATATAAACTGTACACTATAGTGTAACCCACTTTCCCACACTATATAAACTGTACACTGTAGTGTAACCCACTTTCCCACACTATATAAACTGTACACTGTAGTGTAACCCACTTTCCCACACTATATAAACTGTACACTGTAGTGTAACCCACTTTCCCACACTATATAAACTGTACACTGTAGTATAACCCACTTTCCCACACTAATATAAACTGAACACTGTAGTGTAACCCACTTTCCCACACTATATAAACTGTACACTGTAGTGTAACCCACTTTCCCACATTATATAAACTGTACACTGTAGTGTAACCCACTTTCGCACACTATATAAACTGTACACTGTAGTGTAACCCACTTTCCCCACACTATATAAACTGTACACTGTAGTGTAACCCACTTTCCCTCACTATATAAACTGTTCACTGTAGTGTAACCCACTTTCCCACACTATATAAACTGTACACTGTA
Source organism: Narcine bancroftii (assembly GCF_036971445.1). Lineage (NCBI taxonomy): Eukaryota > Metazoa > Chordata > Chondrichthyes > Torpediniformes > Narcinidae > Narcine > Narcine bancroftii. Next base: position 60,647,110 of record NC_091481.1, on the reverse strand, counting down.
GTATAACCCACTTTCCCACACTAATATAAACTGTACACTGTAGTGTAACCCACTTTCCCACACTATAAAAACTCTACACTGTAGTGTAACCCACTTTCCCACACTGTATAAACTGTACACTGTAGTATAACCCACTTTCCCACACTATATAAACTGTACACTGTATATAAACTGTACACTATAGTGTAACCCACTTTCCCACACTATATAAACTGTACACTGTAGTGTAACCCACTTTCCCACACTATATAAACTCTACACTGTAGTGTAACCCACTTTCCCACACTATTTAAACTGTACACTGTAGTATAACCCACTTTCCCACACTAATATAAACTGTACACTGTAGTGTAACCCACTTTCCCACACTATTTAAACTGTACACTGTAGTATAACCCACTTTCCCACACTAATATAAACTGTACACTGTAGTATAACCCACTTTCCCACACTAATATAAACTGTACACTGTAGTGTAACCCACTTTCCCACACTATTTAAACTGTACACTGTAGTATAACCCACTTTCCCACACTAATATAAACTGTACACTGTAGTATAACCAACTTTCCCACACTATATAAACTGTACACTGTATATAAACTGTACACTATAGTGTAACCCACTTTCCCACACTATATAAACTGTACACTGTAGTGTAACGCACTTTCCCACATTATATAAACTGTACACTGTAGTGTAACCCACTTTCCCACACTATATAAACTGTACACTGTAGTATAACCCACTTTCCCACACTATATAAACTGTACACTGTATATAAACTGTACACTATAGTGTAACCCACTTTCCCACACTATATAAACTGTACACTGTAGTGTAACCCACTTTCCCACACTATATAAATTCTACACAGTAGTGTAACCCACTTTCCCACACTATATAAACTGTACACTGTAGTGTAACCCACTTTCCCACACTATATAAACTGTACACTGTAGTATAACCCACTTTCCCACACTAATATAAACTGTACACTGTAGTGTAACCCACTTTCCCACACTATATAGACTGTACACTGTAGTGTAACCCACTTTCCCACATTATATAAACTGTACACTGTAGTGTAACCCACTTTCCCACACTATATAAACTGTACACTGTAGTGTAACCCACTTTCCCACACTATATAAACTGTACACTGTAGTGTAACCCACTTTCCCACACTATATAAACTGTACACTGTATATAAACTGTACACTATAGTGTAACCCACTTTCCCACACTATATAAACTGTACACTGTAGTATAACCCACTTTCCCACACTAATATAAACTGTACACTGTAGTGTAACCCACTTTCCCACACTATATAGACTGTACACTGTAGTGTAACCCACTTTCCCACACTATATAAACTGTACACTGTAGTGTAACCCACTTTCCCACATTATATAAACTGTACACTGTAGTGTAACCCACTTTCCCACACTATATAAACTGTACACTGTAGTATAACCCACTTTCCCACACTATATAAACTGTACACTGTATATAAACTGTACACTATAGTGTAACCCACTTTCCCACACTATATAAACTGTACACTGTAGTGTAACCCACTTTCCCACACTATATAAATTCTACACTGTAGTGTAACCCACTTTCCCACACTATATAAACTGTACACTGTAGTGTAACCCACTTTCCCACACTATATAAACTGTACACTGTAGTATAACCCACTTTCCCACACTAATATAAACTGTACACTGTAGTGTAACCCACTTTCCCACACTATATAGACTGTACACTGTAGTGTAACCCACTTTCCCACATTATATAAACTGTACACTGTAGTGTAACCCACTTTCCCACACTATATAAACTGTACACTGTAGTGTAACCCACTTTCCCACACTATATAAACTGTACACTGTAGTGTAACCCACTTTCCCTCACTATATAAACTGTTCACTGTACTGTAACCCACTTTCCCACACTATATAAACTGTACACTGTAGTATAACCCACTTTCCCACACTAATATAAACTGTACACTGTAGTGTAACCCACTTTCCAACACTATATAAAATCTACACTGTAGTGTAACCCACTTTCCCACACTATATAAACTGTACACTGTAGTATAACCCACTTTCCCACACTAATATAAACTGTACACTGTAGTGTAACCCACTTTCCCACACTATATAAACTGTACACTGTAGTGTAACCCACTTTCCCACATTATATAAACTGTACACTGTAGTGTAACCCACTTTCGCACACTATATAAACTGTACACTGTAGTGTAACCCACTTTCCCCACACTATATAAACTGTACACTGTAGTGTAACCCACTTTCCCTCACTATATAAACTGTTCACTGTAGTGTAACCCACTTTCCCACACTATATAAACTGTACACTGTAGTATAACCCACTTTCCCACACTAATATAAACTGTACACTGTAGTGTAACCCACTTTCCCACACTATATAGACTGTACACTGTAGTGTAACCCACTTTCCCACATTATATAAACTGTACACTGTAGTGTAACCCACTTTCCCACACTATATAAACTGTACACTGTAGTGTAACCCACTTTCCCACACTATATAAACTGTACACTGTAGTGTAACCCACTTTCCCTCACTATATAAACTGTTCACTGTAGTGTAACCCACTTTCCCACACTATATAAACTGTACACTGTAGTATAACCCACTTTCCCACACTAATATAAACTGTACACTGTAGTGTAACCCACTTTCCAACACTATATAAAATCTACACTGTAGTGTAACCCACTTTCCCACACTATATAAACTGTACACTGTAGTATAACCCACTTTCCCACACTATATAAACTGTACACTGTATATAAACTGTACACTATAGTGTAACCCACTTTCCCACACTATATAAACTGTACACTGTAGTGTAACCCACTTTCCCACACTAATATAAACTGTACACTGTAGTGTAACCCACTTTCCCACACTATATAAACTGTACACTGTATATAAACTGTACACTATAGTGTAACCCACTTTCCCACACTATATAAACTGTACACTGTAGTGTAACCCACTTTCCCACACTATATAAACTGTACACTGTAGTGTAACCCACTTTCCCACACTATATAAACTGTACACTGTAGTGTAACCCACTTTCCCTCACTATATAAACTGTTCACTGTAGTGTAACCCACTTTCCCACATTAATATAAACTGTACACTGTAGTGTAACCCACTTTCCCACACTATATAGACTGTACACTGTAGTGTAACCCACTTTCCCACATTATATAAACTGTACACTGTAGTGTAACCCACTTTCCCACACTATATAAACTGTACACTGTAGTGTAACCCACTTTCCCACACTATATAAACTGCACACTGTAGTGTAACCCACTTTCCCTCACTATATAAACTGTTCACTGTAGTGTAACCCACTTTCCCACACTATATAAACTGTACACTGTAGTATAACCCACTTTCCCACACTAATATAAACTCTACACTGTAGTGTAACCCACTTTCCAACACTATATAAAATCTACACTGTAGTGTAACCCACTTTCCCACACTATATAAACTGTACACTGTAGTATAACCCACTTTCCCACACTATATAAACTGTACACTGTATATAAACTGTACACTATAGTGTAACCCACTTTCCCACACTATATAAACTGTACACTGTAGTGTAACCCACTTTCCCACACTATATAAACTGTACACTGTAGTGTAACCCACTTTCCCACACTATATAAACTGTACACTGTAGTATAACCCACTTTCCCACACTAATATAAACTGTACACTGTAGTGTAACCCACTTTCCCACACTATATAAACTGTACACTGTAGTGTAACCCACTTTCCCACATTATATAAACTGTACACTGTAGTGTAACCCACTTTCGCACACTATATAAACTGTACACTGTAGTGTAACCCACTTTCCCCACACTATATAAACTGTACACTGTAGTGTAACCCACTTTCCCTCACTATATAAACTGTTCACTGTAGTGTAACCCACTTTCCCACACTATATAAACTGTACACTGTAGTATAACCCACTTTCCCACACTAATATAAACTGTACACTGTAGTGTAACCCACTTTCCCACACTATATAGACTGTACACTGTAGTGTAACCCACTTTCCCACATTATATAAACTGTACACTGTAGTGTAACCCACTTTCCCACACTATATAAACTGTACACTGTAGTGTAACCCACTTTCCCACACTATATAAACTGTACACTGTAGTGTAACCCACTTTCCCTCACTATATAAACTGTTCACTGTAGTGTAACCCACTTTCCCACACTATATAAACTGTACACTGTAGTATAACCCACTTTCCCACACTAATATAAACTGTACACTGTAGTGTAACCCACTTTCCAACACTATATAAAATCTACACTGTAGTGTAACCCACTTTCCCACACTATATAAACTGTACACTGTAGTATAACCCACTTTCCCACACTATATAAACTGTACACTGTATATAAACTGTACACTATAGTGTAACCCACTTTCCCACACTATATAAACTGTACACTGTAGTGTAACCCACTTTCCCACACTAATATAAACTGTACACTGTAGTGTAACCCACTTTCCCACACTATATAAACTGTACACTGTATATAAACTGTACACTATAGTGTAACCCACTTTCCCACACTATATAAACTGTACACTGTAGTGTAACCCACTTTCCCACACTATATAAACTGTACACTGTAGTGTAACCCACTTTCCCACACTATATAAACTGTACACTGTAGTGTAACCCACTTTCCCTCACTATATAAACTGTTCACTGTAGTGTAACCCACTTTCCCACATTAATATAAACTGTACACTGTAGTGTAACCCACTTTCCCACACTATATAGACTGTACACTGTAGTGTAACCCACTTTCCCACATTATATAAACTGTACACTGTAGTGTAACCCACTTTCCCACACTATATAAACTGTACACTGTAGTGTAACCCACTTTCCCACACTATATAAACTGTACACTGTAGTGTAACCCACTTTCCCTCACTATATAAACTGTTCACTGTAGTGTAACCCACTTTCCCACACTATATAAACTGTACACTGTAGTATAACCCACTTTCCCACACTAATATAAACTGTACACTGTAGTGTAACCCACTTTCCCACACTATATAAACTGTACACTGTAGTGTAACCCACTTTCCCACACTATATAAACTGTACACTGTAGTGTAACCCACTTTCCCTCACTATATAAACTGTTCACTGTAGTGTAACCCACTTTCCCACACTATATAAACTGTACACTGTAGTATAACCCACTTTCCCACACTAATATAAACTGTACACTGTAGTGTAACCCACTTTCCAACACTATATAAAATCTACACTGTAGTGTAACCCACTTTCCCACACTATATAAACTGTACACTGTAGTATAACCCACTTTCCCACACTATATAAACTGTACACTGTATATAAACTGTACACTATAGTGTAACCCACTTTCCCACACTATATAAACTGTACACTGTAGTGTAACCCACTTTCCCACACTAATATAAACTGTACACTGTAGTGTAACCCACTTTCCCACACTATATAAACTGTACACTGTATATAAACTGTACACTATAGTGTAACCCACTTTCCCACACTATATAAACTGTACACTGTATATAAACTGTACACTATAGTGTAACCCACTTTCCCACACTATATAAACTGTACACTGTAGTGTAACCCACTTTCCCACACTAATATAAACTGTACACTGTAGTGTAACCCACTTTCCCACACTATATAAACTGTACACTGTAGTGTAACCCACTTTCCCACACTATATAAACTGTACACTGTAGTGTAACCCACTTTCCCACACTATATAAACTGTACACTGTAGTGTAACCCACTTTCCCACACTATATAAACTGTACACTGTAGTGTAACCCACTTTCCCACACTATATAAACTGTACACTGTAGTATAACCCACTTTCCCACACTAATATAAACTGTACACTGTAGTGTAACCCACTTTCCCACACTATATAAACTGTACACTGTAGTGTAACCCACTTTCCCACATTATATAAACTGTACACTGTAGTGTAACCCACTTTCGCACACTATATAAACTGTACACTGTAGTGTAACCCACTTTCCCCACACTATATAAACTGTACACTGTAGTGTAACCCACTTTCCCTCACTATATAAACTGTTCACTGTAGTGTAACCCACTTTCCCACACTATATAAACTGTACACTGTAGTATAACCCACTTTCCCACACTAATATAAACTGTACACTGTAGTGTAACCCACTTTCCCACACTATATAGACTGTACACTGTAGTGTAACCCACTTTCCCACATTATATAAACTGTACACTGTAGTGTAACCCACTTTCCCACACTATATAAACTGTACACTGTAGTGTAACCCACTTTCCCACACTATATAAACTGTACACTGTAGTGTAACCCACTTTCCCTCACTATATAAACTGTTCACTGTAGTGTAACCCACTTTCCCACACTATATAAACTGTACACTGTAGTATAACCCACTTTCCCACACTAATATAAACTGTACACTGTAGTGTAACCCACTTTCCAACACTATATAAAATCTACACTGTAGTGTAACCCACTTTCCCACACTATATAAACTGTACACTGTAGTATAACCCACTTTCCCACACTATATAAACTGTACACTGTATATAAACTGTACACTATAGTGTAACCCACTTTCCCACACTATATAAACTGTACACTGTAGTGTAACCCACTTTCCCACACTAATATAAACTGTACACTGTAGTGTAACCCACTTTCCCACACTATATAAACTGTACACTGTATATAAACTGTACACTATAGTGTAACCCACTTTCCCACACTATATAAACTGTACACTGTAGTGTAACCCACTTTCCCACACTATATAAACTGTACACTGTAGTGTAACCCACTTTCCCACACTATATAAACTGTACACTGTAGTGTAACCCACTTTCCCACACTATATAAACTGTACACTGTAGTATAACCCACTTTCCCACACTAATATAAACTGTACACTGTAGTGTAACCCACTTTCCCACACTATATAAACTGTACACTGTAGTGTAACCCACTTTCCCACACTATATAAACTGTACACTGTAGTGTAACCCACTTTCCCACACTATATAAACTGTACACTGTAGTGTAACCCACTTTCCCTCACTATATAAACTGTTCACTGTAGTGTAACCCACTTTCCCACACTATATAAACTGTACACTGTAGTATAACCCACTTTCCCACACTAATATAAACTGTACACTGTAGTGTAACCCACTTTCCAACACTATATAAAATCTACACTGTAGTGTAACCCACTTTCCCACACTATATAAACTGTACACTGTAGTATAACCCACTTTCCCACACTATATAAACTGTACACTGTATATAAACTGTACACTATAGTGTAACCCACTTTCCCACACTATATAAACTGTACACTGTAGTGTAACCCACTTTCCCACACTAATATAAACTGTACACTGTAGTGTAACCCACTTTCCCACACTATATAAACTGTACACTGTAGTATAACCCACTTTCCCACACTAATATAAACTGTACACTGTAGTGTAACCCACTTTCCAACACTATATAAAATCTACACTGTAGTGTAACCCACTTTCCCACACTATATAAACTGTACACTGTAGTATAACCCACTTTCCCACACTATATAAACTGTACACTGTATATAAACTGTACACTATAGTGTAACCCACTTTCCCACACTATATAAACTGTACACTGTAGTGTAACCCACTTTCCCACACTAATATAAACTGTACACTGTAGTGTAACCCACTTTCCCACACTATATAAACTGTACACTGTATATAAACTGTACACTATAGTGTAACCCACTTTCCCACACTATATAAACTGTACACTGTAGTGTAACCCACTTTCCCACACTATATAAACTGTACACTGTAGTGTAACCCAATTTCCCACACTATATAAACTGTACACTGTAGTGTAACCCACTTTCCCTCACTATATAAACTGTTCACTGTAGTGTAACCCACTTTCCCACATTAATATAAACTGTACACTGTAGTGTAACCCACTTTCCCACACTATATAGACTGTACACTGTAGTGTAACCCACTTTCCCACATTATATAAACTGTACACTGTAGTGTAACCCACTTTCCCACACTATATAAACTGTACACTGTAGTGTAACCCACTTTCCCACACTATATAAACTGTACACTGTAGTGTAACCCACTTTCCCTCACTATATAAATTGTTCACTGTAGTGTAACCCACTTTCCCACACTATATAAACTGTACACTGTAGTATAACCCACTTTCCCACACTAATATAAACTGTACACTGTAGTGTAACCCACTTTCCAACACTATATAAAATCTACACTGTAGTGTAACCCACTTTCCCACACTATATAAACTGTACACTGTAGTATAACCCACTTTCCCACACTATATAAACTGTACACTGTATATAAACTGTACACTATAGTGTAACCCACTTTCCCACACTATATAAACTGTACACTGTAGTGTAACCCACTTTCCCACACTATATAAACTGTACACTGTAGTGTAACCCACTTTCCCACACTATATAAACTGTACACTGTAGTATAACCCACTTTCCCACACTAATATAAACTGTACACTGTAGTGTAACCCACTTTCCCACACTATATAAACTGTACACTGTAGTGTAACCCACTTTCCCACATTATATAAACTGTACACTGTAGTGTAACCCACTTTCGCACACTATATAAACTGTACACTGTAGTGTAACCCACTTTCCCCACACTATATAAACTGTACACTGTAGTGTAACCCACTTTCCCTCACTATATAAACTGTTCACTGTAGTGTAACCCACTTTCCCACACTATATAAACTGTACACTGTAGTATAACCCACTTTCCCACACTAATATAAACTGTACACTGTAGTGTAACCCACTTTCCCACACTATATAGACTGTACACTGTAGTGTAACCCACTTTCCCACATTATATAAACTGTACACTGTAGTGTAACCCACTTTCCCACACTATATAAACTGTACACTGTAGTGTAACCCACTTTCCCACACTATATAAACTGTACACTGTAGTGTAACCCACTTTCCCTCACTATATAAACTGTTCACTGTAGTGTAACCCACTTTCCCACACTATATAAACTGTACACTGTAGTATAACCCACTTTCCCACACTAATATAAACTGTACACTGTAGTGTAACCCACTTTCCAACACTATATAAAATCTACACTGTAGTGTAACCCACTTTCCCACACTATATAAACTGTACACTGTAGTATAACCCACTTTCCCACACTATATAAACTGTACACTGTATATAAACTGTACACTATAGTGTAACCCACTTTCCCACACTATATAAACTGTACACTGTAGTGTAACCCACTTTCCCACACTAATATAAACTGTACACTGTAGTGTAACCCACTTTCCCACACTATATAAACTGTACACTGTATATAAACTGTACACTATAGTGTAACCCACTTTCCCACACTATATAAACTGTACACTGTAGTGTAACCCACTTTCCCACACTATATAAACTGTACACTGTAGTGTAACCCACTTTCCCACACTATATAAACTGTACACTGTAGTGTAACCCACTTTCCCTCACTATATAAACTGTTCACTGTAGTGTAACCCACTTTCCCACATTAATATAAACTGTACACTGTAGTGTAACCCACTTTCCCACACTATATAGACTGTACACTGTAGTGTAACCCACTTTCCCACATTATATAAACTGTACACTGTAGTGTAACCCACTTTCCCACACTATATAAACTGTACACTGTAGTGTAACCCACTTTCCCACACTATATAAACTGTACACTGTAGTGTAACCCACTTTCCCTCACTATATAAACTGTTCACTGTAGTGTAACCCACTTTCCCACACTATATAAACTGTACACTGTAGTATAACCCACTTTCCCACACTAATATAAACTGTACACTGTAGTGTAACCCACTTTCCCACACTATATAAACTGTACACTGTAGTGTAACCCACTTTCCCACACTATATAAACTGTACACTGTAGTGTAACCCACTTTCCCTCACTATATAAACTGTTCACTGTAGTGTAACCCACTTTCCCACACTATATAAACTGTACACTGTAGTATAACCCACTTTCCCACACTAATATAAACTGTACACTGTAGTGTAACCCACTTTCCAACACTATATAAAATCTACACTGTAGTGTAACCCACTTTCCCACACTATATAAACTGTACACTGTAGTATAACCCACTTTCCCACACTATATAAACTGTACACTGTATATAAACTGTACACTATAGTGTAACCCACTTTCCCACACTATATAAACTGTACACTGTAGTGTAACCCACTTTCCCACACTAATATAAACTGTACACTGTAGTGTAACCCACTTTCCCACACTATATAAACTGTACACTGTATATAAACTGTACACTATAGTGTAACCCACTTTCCCACACTATATAAACTGTACACTGTATATAAACTGTACACTATAGTGTAACCCACTTTCCCACACTATATAAACTGTACACTGTAGTGTAACCCACTTTCCCACACTAATATAAACTGTACACTGTAGTGTAACCCACTTTCCCACACTATATAAACTGTACACTGTAGTGTAACCCACTTTCCCACACTATATAAACTGTACACTGTAGTGTAACCCACTTTCCCACACTATATAAACTGTACACTGTAGTGTAACCCACTTTCCCACACTATATAAACTGTACACTGTAGTGTAACCCACTTTCCCACACTATATAAACTGTACACTGTAGTATAACCCACTTTCCCACACTAATATAAACTGTACACTGTAGTGTAACCCACTTTCCCACACTATATAAACTGTACACTGTAGTGTAACCCACTTTCCCACATTATATAAACTGTACACTGTAGTGTAACCCACTTTCGCACACTATATAAACTGTACACTGTAGTGTAACCCACTTTCCCCACACTATATAAACTGTACACTGTAGTGTAACCCACTTTCCCTCACTATATAAACTGTTCACTGTAGTGTAACCCACTTTCCCACACTATATAAACTGTACACTGTAGTATAACCCACTTTCCCACACTAATATAAACTGTACACTGTAGTGTAACCCACTTTCCCACACTATATAGACTGTACACTGTAGTGTAACCCACTTTCCCACATTATATAAACTGTACACTGTAGTGTAACCCACTTTCCCACACTATATAAACTGTACACTGTAGTGTAACCCACTTTCCCACACTATATAAACTGTACACTGTAGTGTAACCCACTTTCCCTCACTATATAAACTGTTCACTGTAGTGTAACCCACTTTCCCACACTATATAAACTGTACACTGTAGTATAACCCACTTTCCCACACTAATATAAACTGTACACTGGAGTGTAACCCACTTTCCAACACTATATAAAATCTACACTGTAGTGTAACCCACTTTCCCACACTATATAAACTGTACACTGTAGTATAACCCACTTTCCCACACTATATAAACTGTACACTGTATATAAACTGTACACTATAGTGTAACCCACTTTCCCACACTATATAAACTGTACACTGTAGTGTAACCCACTTTCCCACACTAATATAAACTGTACACTGTAGTGTAACCCACTTTCCCACACTATATAAACTGTACACTGTATATAAACTGTACACTATAGTGTAACCCACTTTCCCACACTATAAAAACTGTACACTGTAGTGTAACCCACTTTCCCACACTATATAAACTGTACACTGTAGTGTAACCCACTTTCCCACACTATATAAACTGTACACTGTAGTGTAACCCACTTTCCCACACTATATAAACTGTACACTGTAGTATAACCCACTTTCCCACACTAATATAAACTGTACACTGTAGTGTAACCCACTTTCCAACACTATATAAAATCTACACTGTAGTGTAACCCACTTTCCCACACTATATAAACTGTACACTGTAGTATAACCCACTTTCCCACACTATATAAACTGTACACTGTATATAAACTGTACACTGTAGTGTAACCCACTTTCCCACACTATATAAACTGTACACTGTAGTGTAACCCACTTTCCCACACTAATATAAACTGTACACTGTAGTGTAACCCACTTTCCCACACTATATAAACTGTACACTGTAGTGTAACCCACTTTCCCACACTATATAAACTGTACACTGTATATAAACTGTACACTATAGTGTAACCCACTTTCCCACACTATATAAACTGTACACTGTAGTGTAACCCACTTTCCCACACTAATATAAACTGTACACTGTAGTGTAACCCACTTTCCCTCACTATATAAACTGTTCACTGTAGTGTAACCCACTTTCCCACACTATATAAACTGTACACTGTAGTATAACCCACTTTCCCACACTAATATAAACTGTACACTGTAGTGTAACCCACTTTCCAACACTATATAAAATCTACACTGTAGTGTAACCCACTTTCCCACACTATATAAACTGTACACTGTAGTATAACCCACTTTCCCACACTATATAAACTGTACACTGTATATAAACTGTACACTATAGTGTAACCCACTTTCCCACACTATATAAACTGTACACTGTAGTGTAACCCACTTTCCCACACTAATATAAACTGTACACTGTAGTGTAACCCACTTTCCCACACTATATAAACTGTACACTGTATATAAACTGTACACTATAGTGTAACCCACTTTCCCACACTATATAAACTGTACACTGTAGTGTAACCCACTTTCCCACACTATATAAACTGTACACTGTAGTGTAACCCACTTTCCCACACTATATAAACTGTACACTGTAGTGTAACCCACTTTCCCACACTATATAAACTGTACACTGTAGTATAACCCACTTTCCCACACTAATATAGACTGTACACTGTAGTGTAACCCACTTTCCCACATTATATAAACTGTACACTGTAGTGTAACCCACTTTCCCACACTATATAAACTGTACACTGTAGTGTAACCCACTTTCCCACACTATATAAACTGTACACTGTAGTGTAACCCACTTTCCCTCACTATATAAACTGTTCACTGTAGTGTAACCCACTTTCCCACACTATATAAACTGTACACTGTAGTATAATCCACTTTCCCACACTAATATAAACTGTACACTGTAGTGTAACCCACTTTCCAACACTATATAAAATCTACACTGTAGTGTAACCCACTTTCCCACACTATATAAACTGTACACTGTAGTATAACCCACTTTCCCACACTATATAAACTGTACACTGTATATAAACTGTACACTATAGTGTAACCCACTTTCCCACACTATATAAACTGTACACTGTAGTGTAACCCACTTTCCCACACTAATATAAACTGTACACTGTAGTGTAACCCACTTTCCCACACTATATAAACTGTACACTGTAGTGTAACCCACTTTCCCACACTATATAAACTGTACACTGTAGTGTAACCCACTTTCCCACACTATATAAACTGTACACTGTAGTGTAACCCACTTTCCCACACTATATAAACTGTACACTGTAGTGTAACCCACTTTCCCACACTATATAAACTGTACACTGTAGTATAACCCACTTTCCCACACTAATATAAACTGTACACTGTAGTGTAACCCACTTTCCCACACTATATAAACTGTACACTGTAGTGTAACCCACTTTCCCACATTATATAAACTGTACACTGTAGTGTAACCCACTTTCGCACACCATATAAACTGTACACTGTAGTGTAACCCACTTTCCCCACACTATATAAACTGTACACTGTAGTGTAACCCACTTTCCCTCACTATATAAACTGTTCACTGTAGTGTAACCCACTTTCCCACACTATATAAACTGTACACTGTAGTATAACCCACTTTCCCACACTAATATAAACTGTACACTGTAGTGTAACCCACTTTCCCACACTATATAGACTGTACACTGTAGTGTAACCCACTTTCCCACATTATATAAACTGTACACTGTAGTGTAACCCACTTTCCCACACTATATAAACTGTACACTGTAGTGTAACCCACTTTCCCACACTATATAAACTGTACACTGTAGTGTAACCCACTTTCCCTCACTATATAAACTGTTCACTGTAGTGTAACCCACTTTCCCACACTATATAAACTGTACACTGTAGTATAACCCACTTTCCCACACTAATATAAACTGTACCCTGTAGTGTAACCCACTTTCCAACACTATATAAAATCTACACTGTAGTGTAACCCACTTTCCCACACTATATAAACTGTACACTGTAGTATAACCCACTTTCCCACACTATATAAACTGTACACTGTATATAAACTGTACACTATAGTGTAACCCACTTTCCCACACTATATAAACTGTACACTGTAGTGTAACCCACTTTCCCACACTAATATAAACTGTACACTGTAGTGTAACCCACTTTCCCACACTATATAAACTGTACACTGTATATAAACTGTACACTATAGTGTAACCCACTTTCCCACACTATATAAACTGTACACTGTAGTGTAACCCACTTTCCCACACTATATAAACTGTACACTGTAGTGTAACCCACTTTCCCACACTATATAAACTGTACACTGTAGTGTAACCCACTTTCCCACACTATATAAACTGTACACTGTAGTATAACCCACTTTCCCACACTAATATAAACTGTACACTGTAGTGTAACCCACTTTCCCACACTATATAAACTGTACACTGTAGTGTAACCCACTTTCCCACATTATATAAACTGTACACTGTAGTGTAACCCACTTTCGCACACTATATAAACTGTACACTGTAGTGTAACCCACTTTCCCCACACTATATAAACTGTACACTGTAGTGTAACCCACTTTCCCTCACTATATAAACTGTTCACTGTAGTGTAACCCACTTTCCCACACTATATAAACTGTACACTGTAGTATAACCCACTTTCCCACACTAATATAAACTGTACACTGTAGTGTAACCCACTTTCCCACACTATAAAAACTCTACACTGTAGTGTAACCCACTTTCCCACACTGTATAAACTGTACACTGTAGTATAACCCACTTTCCCACACTATATAAACTGTACACTGTATATAAACTGTACACTATAGTGTAACCCACTTTCCCACACTATATAAACTGTACACTGTAGTGTAACCCACTTTCCCACACTAATATAAACTGTACACTGTAGTGTAACCCACTTTCCCACACTATATAAACTGTACACTGTATATAAACTGTACACTATAGTGTAACCCACTTTCCCACACTATATAAACTGTACACTGTAGTGTAACCCACTTTCCCACACTATATAAACTGTACACTGTAGTGTAACCCAATTTCCCACACTATATAAACTGTACACTGTAGTGTAACCCACTTTCCCTCACTATATAAACTGTTCACTGTAGTGTAACCCACTTTCCCACATTAATATAAACTGTACACTGTAGTGTAACCCACTTTCCCACACTATATAGACTGTACACTGTAGTGTAACCCACTTTCCCACATTATATAAACTGTACACTGTAGTGTAACCCACTTTCCCACACTATATAAACTGTACACTGTAGTGTAACCCACTTTCCCACACTATATAAACTGTACACTGTAGTGTAACCCACTTTCCCTCACTATATAAATTGTTCACTGTAGTGTAACCCACTTTCCCACACTATATAAACTGTACACTGTAGTATAACCCACTTTCCCACACTAATATAAACTGTACACTGTAGTGTAACCCACTTTCCAACACTATATAAAATCTACACTGTAGTGTAACCCACTTTCCCACACTATATAAACTGTACACTGTAGTATAACCCACTTTCCCACACTATATAAACTGTACACTGTATATAAACTGTACACTATAGTGTAACCCACTTTCCCACACTATATAAACTGTACACTGTAGTGTAACCCACTTTCCCACACTATATAAACTGTACACTGTAGTGTAACCCACTTTCCCACACTATATAAACTGTACACTGTAGTATAACCCACTTTCCCACACTAATATAAACTGTACACTGTAGTGTAACCCACTTTCCCACACTATATAAACTGTACACTGTAGTGTAACCCACTTTCCCACATTATATAAACTGTACACTGTAGTGTAACCCACTTTCGCACACTATATAAACTGTACACTGTAGTGTAACCCACTTTCCCCACACTATATAAACTGTACACTGTAGTGTAACCCACTTTCCCTCACTATATAAACTGTTCACTGTAGTGTAACCCACTTTCCCACACTATATAAACTGTACACTGTAGTATAACCCACTTTCCCACACTAATATAAACTGTACACTGTAGTGTAACCCACTTTCCCACACTATATAGACTGTACACTGTAGTGTAACCCACTTTCCCACATTATATAAACTGTACACTGTAGTGTAACCCACTTTCCCACACTATATAAACTGTACACTGTAGTGTAACCCACTTTCCCACACTATATAAACTGTACACTGTAGTGTAACCCACTTTCCCTCACTATATAAACTGTTCACTGTAGTGTAACCCACTTTCCCACACTATATAAACTGTACACTGTAGTATAACCCACTTTCCCACACTAATATAAACTGTACACTGTAGTGTAACCCACTTTCCAACACTATATAAAATCTACACTGTAGTGTAACCCACTTTCCCACACTATATAAACTGTACACTGTAGTATAACCCACTTTCCCACACTATATAAACTGTACACTGTATATAAACTGTACACTATAGTGTAACCCACTTTCCCACACTATATAAACTGTACACTGTAGTGTAACCCACTTTCCCACACTAATATAAACTGTACACTGTAGTGTAACCCACTTTCCCACACTATATAAACTGTACACTGTATATAAACTGTACACTATAGTGTAACCCACTTTCCCACACTATATAAACTGTACACTGTAGTGTAACCCACTTTCCCACACTATATAAACTGTACACTGTAGTGTAACCCACTTTCCCACACTATATAAACTGTACACTGTAGTGTAACCCACTTTCCCACACTATATAAACTGTTCACTGTAGTGTAACCCACTTTCCCACATTAATATAAACTGTACACTGTAGTGTAACCCACTTTCCCACACTATATAGACTGTACACTGTAGTGTAACCCACTTTCCCACATTATATAAACTGTACACTGTAGTGTAACCCACTTTCCCACACTATATAAACTGTACACTGTAGTGTAACCCACTTTCCCACACTATATAAACTGTACACTGTAGTGTAACCCACTTTCCCTCACTATATAAACTGTTCACTGTAGTGTAACCCACTTTCCCACACTATATAAACTGTACACTGTAGTATAACCCACTTTCCCACACTAATATAAACTGTACACTGTAGTGTAACCCACTTTCCCACACTATATAAACTGTACACTGTAGTGTAACCCACTTTCCCACACTATATAAACTGTACACTGTAGTGTAACCCACTTTCCCTCACTATATAAACTGTTCACTGTAGTGTAACCCACTTTCCCACACTATATAAACTGTACACTGTAGTATAACCCACTTTCCCACACTAATATAAACTGTACACTGTAGTGTAACCCACTTTCCAACACTATATAAAATCTACACTGTAGTGTAACCCACTTTCCCACACTATATAAACTGTACACTGTAGTATAACCCACTTTCCCACACTATATAAACTGTACACTGTATATAAACTGTACACTATAGTGTAACCCACTTTCCCACACTATATAAACTGTACACTGTAGTGTAACCCACTTTCCCACACTAATATAAACTGTACACTGTAGTGTAACCCACTTTCCCACACTATATAAACTGTACACTGTATATAAACTGTACACTATAGTGTAACCCACTTTCCCACACTATATAAACTGTACACTGTATATAAACTGTACACTATAGTGTAACCCACTTTCCCACACTATATAAACTGTACACTGTAGTGTAACCCACTTTCCCACACTAATATAAACTGTACACTGTAGTGTAACCCACTTTCCCACACTATATAAACTGTACACTGTAGTGTAACCCACTTTCCCACACTATATAAACTGTACACTGTAGTGTAACCCACTTTCCCACACTATATAAACTGTACACTGTAGTGTAACCCACTTTCCCACACTATATAAACTGTACACTGTAGTGTAACCCACTTTCCCACACTATATAAACTGTACACTGTAGTATAACCCACTTTCCCACACTAATATAAACTGTACACTGTAGTGTAACCCACTTTCCCACACTATATAAACTGTACACTGTAGTGTAACCCACTTTCCCACATTATATAAACTGTACACTGTAGTGTAACCCACTTTCGCACACTATATAAACTGTACACTGTAGTGTAACCCACTTTCCCCACACTATATAAACTGTACACTGTAGTGTAACCCACTTTCCCTCACTATATAAACTGTTCACTGTAGTGTAACCCACTTTCCCACACTATATAAACTGTACACTGTAGTATAACCCACTTTCCCACACTAATATAAACTGTACACTGTAGTGTAACCCACTTTCCCACACTATATAGACTGTACACTGTAGTGTAACCCACTTTCCCACATTATATAAACTGTACACTGTAGTGTAACCCACTTTCCCACACTATATAAACTGTACACTGTAGTGTAACCCACTTTCCCACACTATATAAACTGTACACTGTAGTGTAACCCACTTTCCCTCACTATATAAACTGTTCACTGTAGTGTAACCCACTTTCCCACACTATATAAACTGTACACTGTAGTATAACCCACTTTCCCACACTAATATAAACTGTACACTGGAGTGTAACCCACTTTCCAACACTATATAAAATCTACACTGTAGTGTAACCCACTTTCCCACACTATATAAACTGTACACTGTAGTATAACCCACTTTCCCACACTATATAAACTGTACACTGTATATAAACTGTACACTATAGTGTAACCCACTTTCCCACACTATATAAACTGTACACTGTAGTGTAACCCACTTTCCCACACTAATATAAACTGTACACTGTAGTGTAACCCACTTTCCCACACTATATAAACTGTACACTGTATATAAACTGTACACTATAGTGTAACCCACTTTCCCACACTATAAAAACTGTACACTGTAGTGTAACCCACTTTCCCACACTATATAAACTGTACACTGTAGTGTAACCCACTTTCCCACACTATATAAACTGTACACTGTAGTGTAACCCACTTTCCCACACTATATAAACTGTACACTGTAGTATAACCCACTTTCCCACACTAATATAAACTGTACACTGTAGTGTAACCCACTTTCCAACACTATATAAAATCTACACTGTAGTGTAACCCACTTTCCCACACTATATAAACTGTACACTGTAGTATAACCCACTTTCCCACACTATATAAACTGTACACTGTATATAAACTGTACACTGTAGTGTAACCCACTTTCCCACACTATATAAACTGTACACTGTAGTGTAACCCACTTTCCCACACTAATATAAACTGTACACTGTAGTGTAACCCACTTTCCCACACTATATAAACTGTACACTGTAGTGTAACCCACTTTCCCACACTATATAAACTGTACACTGTATATAAACTGTACACTATAGTGTAACCCACTTTCCCACACTATATAAACTGTACACTGTAGTGTAACCCACTTTCCCACACTAATATAAACTGTACACTGTAGTGTAACCCACTTTCCCTCACTATATAAACTGTTCACTGTAGTGTAACCCACTTTCCCACACTATATAAACTGTACACTGTAGTATAACCCACTTTCCCACACTAATATAAACTGTACACTGTAGTGTAACCCACTTTCCAACACTATATAAAATCTACACTGTAGTGTAACCCACTTTCCCACACTATATAAACTGTACACTGTAGTATAACCCACTTTCCCACACTATATAAACTGTACACTGTATATAAACTGTACACTATAGTGTAACCCACTTTCCCACACTATATAAACTGTACACTGTAGTGTAACCCACTTTCCCACACTAATATAAACTGTACACTGTAGTGTAACCCACTTTCCCACACTATATAAACTGTACACTGTATATAAACTGTACACTATAGTGTAACCCACTTTCCCACACTATATAAACTGTACACTGTAGTGTAACCCACTTTCCCACACTATATAAACTGTACACTGTAGTGTAACCCACTTTCCCACACTATATAAACTGTACACTGTAGTGTAACCCACTTTCCCACACTATATAAACTGTACACTGTAGTATAACCCACTTTCCCACACTAATATAGACTGTACACTGTAGTGTAACCCACTTTCCCACATTATATAAACTGTACACTGTAGTGTAACCCACTTTCCCACACTATATAAACTGTACACTGTAGTGTAACCCACTTTCCCACACTATATAAACTGTACACTGTAGTGTAACCCACTTTCCCTCACTATATAAACTGTTCACTGTAGTGTAACCCACTTTCCCACACTATATAAACTGTACACTGTAGTATAATCCACTTTCCCACACTAATATAAACTGTACACTGTAGTGTAACCCACTTTCCAACACTATATAAAATCTACACTGTAGTGTAACCCACTTTCCCACACTATATAAACTGTACACTGTAGTATAACCCACTTTCCCACACTATATAAACTGTACACTGTATATAAACTGTACACTATAGTGTAACCCACTTTCCCACACTATATAAACTGTACACTGTAGTGTAACCCACTTTCCCACACTAATATAAACTGTACACTGTAGTGTAACCCACTTTCCCACACTATATAAACTGTACACTGTAGTGTAACCCACTTTCCCACACTATATAAACTGTACACTGTAGTGTAACCCACTTTCCCACACTATATAAACTGTACACTGTAGTGTAACCCACTTTCCCACACTATATAAACTGTACACTGTAGTGTAACCCACTTTCCCACACTATATAAACTGTACACTGTAGTATAACCCACTTTCCCACACTAATATAAACTGTACACTGTAGTGTAACCCACTTTCCCACACTATATAAACTGTACACTGTAGTGTAACCCACTTTCCCACATTATATAAACTGTACACTGTAGTGTAACCCACTTTCGCACACCATATAAACTGTACACTGTAGTGTAACCCACTTTCCCCACACTATATAAACTGTACACTGTAGTGTAACCCACTTTCCCTCACTATATAAACTGTTCACTGTAGTGTAACCCACTTTCCCACACTATATAAACTGTACACTGTAGTATAACCCACTTTCCCACACTAATATAAACTGTACACTGTAGTGTAACCCACTTTCCCACACTATATAGACTGTACACTGTAGTGTAACCCACTTTCCCACATTATATAAACTGTACACTGTAGTGTAACCCACTTTCCCACACTATATAAACTGTACACTGTAGTGTAACCCACTTTCCCACACTATATAAACTGTACACTGTAGTGTAACCCACTTTCCCTCACTATATAAACTGTTCACTGTAGTGTAACCCACTTTCCCACACTATATAAACTGTACACTGTAGTATAACCCACTTTCCCACACTAATATAAACTGTACCCTGTAGTGTAACCCACTTTCCAACACTATATAAAATCTACACTGTAGTGTAACCCACTTTCCCACACTATATAAACTGTACACTGTAGTATAACCCACTTTCCCACACTATATAAACTGTACACTGTATATAAACTGTACACTATAGTGTAACCCACTTTCCCACACTATATAAACTGTACACTGTAGTGTAACCCACTTTCCCACACTAATATAAACTGTACACTGTAGTGTAACCCACTTTCCCACACTATATAAACTGTACACTGTATATAAACTGTACACTATAGTGTAACCCACTTTCCCACACTATATAAACTGTACACTGTAGTGTAACCCACTTTCCCACACTATATAAACTGTACACTGTAGTGTAACCCACTTTCCCACACTATATAAACTGTACACTGTAGTGTAACCCACTTTCCCACACTATATAAACTGTACACTGTAGTATAACCCACTTTCCCACACTAATATAAACTGTACACTGTAGTGTAACCCACTTTCCCACACTATATAAACTGTACACTGTAGTGTAACCCACTTTCCCACATTATATAAACTGTACACTGTAGTGTAACCCACTTTCGCACACTATATAAACTGTACACTGTAGTGTAACCCACTTTCCCCACACTATATAAACTGTACACTGTAGTGTAACCCACTTTCCCTCACTATATAAACTGTTCACTGTAGTGTAACCCACTTTCCCACACTATATAAACTGTACACTGTAGTATAACCCACTTTCCCACACTAATATAAACTGTACACTGTAGTGTAACCCACTTTCCCACACTATAAAAACTCTACACTGTAGTGTAACCCACTTTCCCACACTGTATAAACTGTACACTGTAGTATAACCCACTTTCCCACACTATATAAACTGTACACTGTATATAAACTGTACACTATAGTGTAACCCACTTTCCCACACTATATAAACTGTACACTGTAGTGTAACCCACTTTCCCACACTATATAAACTCTACACTGTAGTGTAACCCACTTTCCCACACTATTTAAACTGTACACTGTAGTATAACCCACTTTCCCACACTAATATAAACTGTACACTGTAGTGTAACCCACTTTCCCACACTATTTAAACTGTACACTGTAGTATAACCCACTTTCCCACACTAATTTAAACTGTACACTGTAGTATAACCCACTTTCCCACACTAATATAAACTGTACACTGTAGTGTAACCCACTTTCCCACACTATTTAAACTGTACACTGTAGTATAACCCACTTTCCCACACTAATATAAACTGTACACTGTAGTATAACCCACTTTCCCACACTATATAAACTGTACACTGTATATAAACTGTACACTATAGTGTAACCCACTTTCCCACACTATATAAACTGTACACTGTAGTGTAACGCACTTTCCCACATTATATAAACTGTACACTGTAGTGTAACCCACTTTCCCACACTATATAAACTGTACACTGTAGTATAACCCACTTTCCCACACTATATAAACTGTACACTGTATATAAACTGTACACTATAGTGTAACCCACTTTCCCACACTATATAAACTGTACACTGTAGTGTAACCCACTTTCCCACACTATATAAATTCTACACAGTAGTGTAACCCACTTTCCCACACTATATAAACTGTACACTGTAGTGTAACCCACTTTCCCACACTATATAAACTGTACACTGTAGTATAACCCACTTTCCCACACTAATATAAACTGTACACTGTAGTGTAACCCACTTTCCCACACTATATAGACTGTACACTGTAGTGTAACCCACTTTCCCACATTATATAAACTGTACACTGTAGTGTAACCCACTTTCCCACACTATATAAACTGTACACTGTAGTGTAACCCACTTTCCCACACTATATAAACTGTACACTGTAGTGTAACCCACTTTCCCACACTATATAAACTGTACACTGTATATAAACTGTACACTATAGTGTAACCCACTTTCCCACACTATATAAACTGTACACTGTAGTATAACCCACTTTCCCACACTAATATAAACTGTACACTGTAGTGTAACCCACTTTCCCACACTATATAGACTGTACACTGTAGTGTAACCCACTTTCCCACACTATATAAACTGTACACTGTAGTGTAACCCACTTTCCCACATTATATAAACTGTACACTGTAGTGTAACCCACTTTCCCACACTATATAAACTGTACACTGTAGTATAACCCACTTTCCCACACTATATAAACTGTACACTGTATATAAACTGTACACTATAGTGTAACCCACTTTCCCACACTATATAAACTGTACACTGTAGTGTAACCCACTTTCCCACACTATATAAATTCTACACTGTAGTGTAACCCACTTTCCCACACTATATAAACTGTACACTGTAGTGTAACCCACTTTCCCACACTATATAAACTGTACACTGTAGTATAACCCACTTTCCCACACTAATATAAACTGTACACTGTAGTGTAACCCACTTTCCCACACTATATAGACTGTACACTGTAGTGTAACCCACTTTCCCACATTATATAAACTGTACACTGTAGTGTAACCCACTTTCCCACACTATATAAACTGTACACTGTAGTGTAACCCACTTTCCCACACTATATAAACTGTACACTGTAGTGTAACCCACTTTCCCTCACTATATAAACTGTTCACTGTAGTGTAACCCACTTTCCCACACTATATAAACTGTACACTGTAGTATAACCCACTTTCCCACACTAATATAAACTGTACACTGTAGTGTAACCCACTTTCCAACACTATATAAAATCTACACTGTAGTGTAACCCACTTTCCCACACTATATAAACTGTACACTGTAGTATAACCCACTTTCCCACACTATATAAACTGTACACTGTATATAAACTGTACACTATAGTGTAACCCACTTTCCCACACTATATAAACTGTACACTGTAGTGTAACCCACTTTCCCACACTAATATAAACTGTACACTGTAGTGTAACCCACTTTCCCACACTATATAAACTGTACACTGTATATAAACTGTACACTATAGTGTAACCCACTTTCCCACACTATATAAACTGTACACTGTAGTGTAACCCACTTTCCCACACTATATAAACTGTACACTGTAGTGTAACCCACTTTCCCACACTATATAAACTGTACACTGTAGTGTAACCCACTTTCCCACACTATATAAACTGTACACTGTAGTATAACCCACTTTCCCACACTAATATAAACTGTACACTGTAGTGTAACCCACTTTCCCACACTATATAAACTGTACACTGTAGTGTAACCCACTTAACCACATTATATAAACTGTACACTGTAGTGTAACCCACTTTCGCACACTATATAAACTGTACACTGTAGTGTAACCCACTTTCCCCACACTATATAAACTGTACACTGTAGTGTAACCCACTTTCCCTCACTATATAAACTGTTCACAGTAGTGTAACCCACTTTCCCACACTATATAAACTGTACACTGTAGTATAACCCACTTTCCCACACTAATATAAACTGTACACTGTAGTGTAACCCACTTTCCCACACTATAAAAACTCTACACTGTAGTGTAACCCACTTTCCCACACTGTATAAACTGTACACTGTAGTATAACCCACTTTCCCACACTATATAAACTGTACACTGTATATAAACTGTACACTATAGTGTAACCCACTTTCCCACACTATATAAACTGTACACTGTAGTGTAACCCACTTTCCCACACTATATAAACTCTACACTGTAGTGTAACCCACTTTCCCACACTATTTAAACTGTACACTGTAGTATAACCCACTTTCCCACACTAATATAAACTGTACACTGTAGTGTAACCCACTTTCCCACACTATTTAAACTGTACACTGTAGTATAACCCACTTTCCCACACTAATATAAACTGTACACTGTAGTATCACCCACTTTCCCACACTAATATAAACTGTACACTGTAGTGTAACCCACTTTCCCACACTATTTAAACTGTACACTGTAGTATAACCCACTTTCCCACACTAATATAAACTGTACACTGTAGTATAACCCACTTTCCCACACTATATAAACTGTACACTGTATATAAACTGTACACTATAGTGTAACCCACTTTCCCACACTATATAAACTGTACACTGTAGTGTAACCCACTTTCCCACATTATATAAACTGTACACTGTAGTGTAACCCACTTTCCCACACTATATAAACTGTACACTGTAGTATAACCCACTTTCCCACACTATATAAACTGTACACTGTATATAAACTGTACACTATAGTGTAACCCACTTTCCCACACTATATAAACTGTACACTGTAGTGTAACCCACTTTCCCACACTATATAAATTCTACACAGTAGTGTAACCCACTTTCCCACACTATATAAACTGTACACTGTAGTGTAACCCACTTTCCCACAATATATAAACTGTACACTGTAGTATAACCCACTTTCCCACACTAATATAAACTGTACACTGTAGTGTAACCCACTTTCCCACACTATATAGACTGTACACTGTAGTGTAACCCACTTTCCCACATTATATAAACTGTACACTGTAGTGTAACCCACTTTCCCACACTATATAAACTGTACACTGTAGTGTAACCCACTTTCCCACACTATATAAACTGTACACTGTAGTGTAACCCACTTTCCCTCACTATATAAACTGTTCACTGTAGTGTAACCCACTTTCCCACACTATATAAACTGTACACTGTAGTATAACCCACTTTCCCACACTAATATAAACTGTACACTGTAGTGTAACCCACTTTCCAACACTATATAAAATCTACACTGTAGTGTAACCCACTTTCCCACACTATATAAACTGTACACTGTAGTATAACCCACTTTCCCACACTATATAAACTGTACACTGTATATAAACTGTACACTATAGTGTAACCCACTTTCCCACACTATATAAACTGTACACTGTAGTGTAACCCACTTTCCCACACTAATATAAACTGTACACTGTAGTGTAACCCACTTTCCCACACTATATAAACTTTACACTGTATATAAACTGTACACTATAGTGTAACCCACTTTCCCACACTATATAAACTGTACACTGTAGTGTAACCCACTTTCCCACACTATATAAACTGTACACTGTAGTGTAACCCACTTTCCCACACTATATAAACTGTACACTGTAGTGTAACCCACTTTCCCACACTATATAAACTGTACACTGTAGTATAACCCACTTTCCCACACTAATATAAACTGTACACTGTAGTGTAACCCACTTTCCCACACTATATAAACTGTACACTGTAGTGTAACCCACTTTCCCACATTATATAAACTGTACACTGTAGTGTAACCCACTTTCGCACACTATATAAACTGTACACTGTAGTGTAACCCACTTTCCCACACTATATAAACTGTACACTGTAGTGTAACCCACTTTCCCTCACTATATAAACTGTTCACTGTAGTGTAACCCACTTTCCCACACTATATAAACTGTACACTGTAGTATAACCCACTTTCCCACACTAATATAAACTGTACACTGTAGTGTAACCCACTTTCCCACACTATAAAAACTCTACACTGTAGTGTAACCCACTTTCCCACACTGTATAAACTGTACACTGTAGTATAACCCACTTTCCCACACTATATAAACTGTACACTGTATATAAACTGTACACTATAGTGTAACCCACTTTCCCACACTATATAAACTGTACACTGTAGTGTAACCCACTTTCCCACACTATATAAACTCTACACTGTAGTGTAACCCACTTTCCCACACTATTTAAACTGTACACTGTAGTATAACCCACTTTCCCACACTAATATAAACTGTACACTGTAGTGTAACCCACTTTCCCACACTATTTAAACTGTACACTGTAGTATAACCCACTTTCCCACACTAATATAAACTGTACACTGTAGTATAACCCACTTTCCCACACTAATATAAACTGTACACTGTAGTGTAACCCACTTTCCCACACTATTTAAACTGTACACTGTAGTATAACCCACTTTCCCACACTAATATAAACTGTACACTGTAGTATAACCCACTTTCCCACACTATATAAACTGTACACTGTATATAAACTGTACACTATAGTGTAACCCACTTTCCCACACTATATAAACTGTACACTGTAGTGTAACCCACCTTCCCACACTATATAAACTCTACACTGTAGTGTAACCCACTTTCCCACACTAATATAAACTGTACACTGTAGTGTAACCCACTTTCCCACACTATATAAACTGTACACTGTATATAACCTGTACACTATAGTGTAACCCACTTTCCCACACTATATAAACTGTACACTGTAGTGTAACCCACTTTCCCACACTATATAAACTGTACACTGTATATAAACTGTACACTATAGTGTAACCCACTTTCCCACACTATATAAACTGTACACTGTAGTGTAACCCACTTTCCCACACTATATAAACTCTACACTGTAGTGTAACCCACTTTCCCACACTATTTAAACTGTACACTGTAGTATAACCCACTTTCCCACACTATATAAACTGTACACTGTATATAAACTGTACACTATAGTGTAACCCACATTCCCACACTAAATAAACTGTACACTGTAGTGTAACCCACTTTCCCACACTATATAAACTCTACACTGTAGTGTAACCCACTTTCCCACACTATTTAAACTGTACACTGTAGTATAACCCACTTTCCCACACTAATATAAACTGTACACTGTAGTGTAACCCACTTTCCCACACTATATACACTGTACACTGTAGTATAACCCACTTTCCCACACTATATAAACTGTACACTGTATATAAACTGTACACTATAGTGTAACCCACTTTCCCACACTATATAAACTGTACACTGTAGTGTAACCCACTTTCCCACACTATATAAACTCTACACTGTAGTGTAACCCACTTTCCCACACTAATATAAACTGTACACTGTAGTGTAACCCACTTTCCCACACTATATAAACTGTACACTGTAGTGTAACCCACTTTCCCACACTATATAAACTGTACACTGTAGTATAACCCACTTTCCCATACTAATATAAACTGTACACTGTAGTGTAACCCACTTTCCCACACTATATAAACTCTACACTGTAGTGTAACCCACTTTCCCACACTATATAAACTGTACACTGTAGTATAACCCACTTTCCCACACTAATATAAACTGTACACTGTAGTGTAACCCACTTTCCCACACTATATAAACTCTACACTGCAGTGTAACCCACTTTCCCACATTATATAAACTGTACACTGTAGTGTAACCCACTTTCCCACACTATATAAACTGTACACTGTAGTGTAACCCACTTTCCCACACTATATAAACTGTACACTATAGTGTAACCCACTTTCCCACACTATATAAACTGTACACTGTAGTGTAACCCACTTTCCCACACTATATAAACTGTACACTGTAGTATAACCTACTTTCCCACACTAATATAAACTCTACACTGTAGTGTAACCCACTTTCCCACACTATATAAACTGTACACTGTAGTATAACCCACTTTCCCACACTATATAAACTGTACACTGTATATAAACTGTACACTATAGTGTAACCCACTTTCCCACACTAATATAAACTGTACACTGTAGTGTAACCCACTTTCCCACACTATATAAACTCTACACTGCAGTGTAACCCACTTTCCCACATTATATAAACTGTACACTGTAGTGTAACCCACTTTCCCACACTATATAAACTGTACACTGTAGTGTAACCCACTTTCCCACACTATATAAACTGTACACTGTAGTGTAACCCACTTTCCCTCACTATATAAACTGTTCACTGTAGTGTAACCCACTTTCCCACACTATATAAACTGTACACTGTAGTATAACCCACTTTCCCACACTAATATAAACTGTACACTGTAGTGTAACCCACTTTCCCACACTATATAAACTCTACACTGTAGTGTAACCCACTTTCCCACACTATATAAACTCTACACTGTAGTGTAACCCACTTTCCCACACTATTTAAACTGTACACTGTAGTATAACCCACTTTCCCACACTAATATAAACTGTACACTGTAGTGTAACCCACTTTCCCACACTATATAAACTGTACACTGTATATAAACTGTACACTATAGTGTAACCCACTTTCCCACACTATATAAACTGTACACTGTAGTGTAACCCACTTTCCCACACTATATAAACTGTACACTGTAGTGTAACCCACTTTCCCACACTATATAAACAGTACACTGTAGTGTAACCCACTTTCCCACACTATATAAACTCTACACTGTAGTGTAACCCACTTTCCCACACTATTTAAACTGTACACTGTAGTATAACCCACTTTCCCACACTATATAAACTGTACACTGTATATAAACTGTACACTATAGTGTAACCCACTTTCCCACACTATAAACTGTACACTGTAGTGTAACCCACTTTCCCACACTATTTAAACTGTACACTGTAGTATAACCCACTTTCCCACACTAATATAAACTGTACACTGTAGTGTAACCCACTTTCCCACACTATATAAACTGTACACTGTATATAAACTGTACACTATAGTGTAACCCACTTTCCCACACTATATAAACTGTACACTGTAGTGTAACCCACTTTCCCACACTATATAAACTCTACACTGTAGTGTAACCCACTTTCCCACACTATTTAAACTGTACTCTGTAGTATAACCCACTTTCCCACACTAATATAAACTGTACACTGTAGTGTAACCCACTTTCCCACATTATATAAACTGTACACTGTATATAAACTGTACACTATAGTGTAACCCACTTTCCCACACTATATAAACTGTACACTGTAGTGTAACCCACTTTCCCACACTATATAAATTCTACACTGTAGTGTAACCCACTTTCCCACACTATATAAACTGTACACTGTAGTATAACCCACTTGCCCACACTAATATAAACTGTACACTGTAGTGTAACCCACTTTCCCACACTATATAAACTCTACACTGTAGTGTAACCCACTTTCCCACACTATATAAACTGTACACTGTATATAAACTGTACACTATAGTGTAACCCACTTTCCCACACTATATAAACTGTACACTGTAGTGTAACCCACTTTCCCACACTATATAAACTGTACACTGTAGTATAACCCACTTTCCCACACTAATATAAACTGTACACTGTAGTGTAACCCACTTTCCCACACTATATAAACTGTACACTGTAGTGTAACCCACTTTCCCACACTATATAAACTGTACACTGTAGTGTAACCCACTTTCCCACACTATATAAACTGTACACTGTAGTGTAACCCACTTTCCCACACTATATAAACTGTACACTGTAGTGTAACCCACTTTCCCACACTATTTAAACTGTACACTGTAGTATAACCCACTTTCCCACACTAATATAAACTGTACACTGTAGTGTAACCCACTTTCCCACACTATTTAAACTGTACACTGTAGTGTAACCCACTTTCCCACACTAATATAAACTGTACACTGTAGTATAACCCACTTTCCCACACTATATAAACTGTACACTGTATATAAACTGTACACTATAGTGTAACCCACTTTCCCACACTATATAAACTGTACACTGTAGTGTAACCCACTTTCCCACACTATATAAACTCTACACTGTAGTGTAACCCACTTTCCCACACTATTTAAACTGTACACTGTAGTATAACCCACTTTCCCACACTAATATAAACTGTACACTGTAGTGTAACCCACTTTCCCACACTATATAAACTGTACACTGTATATAAACTGTACACTATAGTGTAACCCACTTTCCCACACTATATAAACTGTACACTGTAGTGTAACCCACTTTCCCACACTATATAAACTGTACACTGTATATAAACTGTACACTATAGTGTAACCCACTTTCCCACACTATATAAACTGTACACTGTAGTGTAACCCACTTTCCCACACTATATAAACTCTACACTGTAGTGTAACCCACTTTCCCACACTATTTAAACTGTACACTGTAGTATAACCCACTTTCCCACACTATATAAACCGTACACTGTATATAAACTGTACACTATAGTGTAACCCACTTACCCACACTATATAAACTGTACACTGTAGTGTAACCCACTTTCCCACACTATATAAACTCTACACTGTAGTGTAACCCACTTTCCCACACTATTTAAACTGTACACTGTAGTATAACCCACTTTCCCACACTAATATAAACTGTACACTGTAGTGTAACTCACTTTCCCACACTATATAAACTGTACACTGTCGTATAACCCACTTTCCCACACTATATAAACTGTACACTGTATATAAACTGTACACTATAGTGTAACCCACTTTCCCACACTATATAAACTGTACACTGTAGTGTAACCCACTTTCCCACACTATATAAACTCTACACTGTAGTGTAACCCACTTTCCCACACTAATATAAACTGTACACTGTAGTGTAACCCACTTTCCCACACTATATAAACTGTACACTGTAGTGTAACCCACTTTCCCACACTATATAAACTGTACACTGTAGTATAACCCACTTTCACATACTAATATAAACTGTACACTGTAGTGTAACCCACTTTCCCACACTATATAAACTGTACACTGTAGTGTAACCCACTTTGCCACATTATATAAACTGTACACTGTAGTGTAACCCACTTTCCCACACTATATAAACTGTACACTGTAGTGTAACCCACTTTTCCACACTATATAAACTGTACACTGTAGTGTAACCCACTTTCCCTCACTATATAAACTGTTCACTGTAGTGTAACCCACTTTCCCACACTATATAAACTGTACACTCTAGTCTAACCCACTTTCCCACACTAATATAAACTGTACACTGTAGTGTAACCCACTTTCCCACACTATATAAACTCTACACTGTAGTGTAACCCACTTTCCCACACTATATAAACTGTACACTGTAGTATAACCCACTTTCCCACACTATATAAACTGTACACTGTATATAAACTGTACACTATAGTGTAACCCACTTTCCCACACTATATAAACTGTACACTGTAGTGTAACCCACTTTCCCACACTATATAAACTCTACACTGTAGTGTAACCCACTTTCCCACACTATTTAAACTGTACACTGTAGTATAACCCACTTTCCCACACTAATATAAACTGTACACTGTAGTGTAACTCACTTTCCCACACTATATAAACTGTACACTGTAGTATAACCCACTTTCCCACACTATATAAACTGTACACTGTATATAAACTGTACACTATAGTGTAACCCACTTTCCCACACTATATAAACTGTACACTGTAGTGTAACCCACTTTCCCACACTATATAAACTGTACACTGTAGTGTAACCCACTTTCCCACACTAATATAAACTGTACACTGTAGTGTAACACACTTTCCCACACTATATAAACTGTACACTGTAGTGTAACCCACTTTCCCACACTATATAAACTGTACACTGTAGTATAACCCACTTTCCCATACTAATATAAACTGTACACTGTAGTGTAACCCACTTTCCCACACTATATAAACTGTACACTGTAGTGTAACCCACTTTCCCACACTATATAAACTCTACTCTGTAGTGTAACCCACTTTCCCACACTATTTAAACTGTACACTGTAGTATAACCCACTTTCCCACACTAATATAAACTGTACACTGTAGTGTAACCCACTTTCCCACACTATATAAACTGTACACTGTATATAAACTGTACACTATAGTGTAACCCACTTTCCCACACTATATAAACTGTACACTGTAGTGTAACCCACTTTCCCACACTATATAAACTGTACACTGTATATAAACTGTACACTATAGTGTAACCCACTTTCCCACACTATATAAACTGTACACTGTATATAAACTGTACACTATAGTGTAACCCACTTTCCCACACTATATAAACTGTACACTGTAGTGTAACCCACTTTCCCACACTATATAAACTCTACACTGTAGTGTAACCCACTTTCCCACACTATTTAAACTGTACTCTGTAGTATAACCCACTTTCCCACACTAATATAAACTGTACACTGTAGTGTAACCCACTTTCCCACATTATATAAACTGTACACTGTATATAAACTGTACACTATAGTGTAACCCACTTTCCCACACTATATAAACTGTACACTGTAGTGTAACCCACTTTCCCACACTATATAAATTCTACACTGTAGTGTAACCCACTTTCCCACACTATATAAACTGTACACTGTAGTATAACCCACTTGCCCACACTAATATAAACTGTACACTGTAGTGTAACCCACTTTCCCACACTATATAAACTCTACACTGTAGTGTAACCCACTTTCCCACACTATATAAACTGTACACTGTATATAAACTGTACACTATAGTGTAACCCACTTTCCCACACTATATAAACTGTACACTGTAGTGTAACCCACTTTCCCACACTATATAAACTGTACACTGTAGTATAACCCACTTTCCCACACTAATATAAACTGTACACTGTAGTGTAACCCACTTTCCCACACTATATAAACTGTACACTGTAGTGTAACCCACTTTCCCACACTATATAAACTGTACACTGTAGTGTAACCCACTTTCCCACACTATATAAACTGTACACTGTAGTGTAACCCACTTTCCCACACTATATAAACTGTACACTGTAGTGTAACCCACTTTCCCACACTATTTAAACTGTACACTGTAGTATAACCCACTTTCCCACACTAATATAAACTGTACACTGTAGTGTAACCCACTTTCCCACACTATTTAAACTGTACACTGTAGTATAACCCACTTTCCCACACTAATATAAACTGTACACTGTAGTATAACCCACTTTCCCACACTATATAAACTGTACACTGTATATAAACTGTACACTATAGTGTAACCCACTTTCCCACACTATATAAACTGTACACTGTAGTGTAACCCACTTTCCCACACTATATAAACTCTACACTGTAGTGTAACCCACTTTCCCACACTATTTAAACTGTACACTGTAGTATAACCCACTTTCCCACACTAATATAAACTGTACACTGTAGTGTAACCCACTTTCCCACACTATATAAACTGTACACTGTATATAAACTGTACACTATAGTGTAACCCACTTTCCCACACTATATAAACTGTACACTGTAGTGTAACCCACTTTCCCACACTATATAAACTGTACACTGTATATAAACTGTACACTATAGTGTAACCCACTTTCCCACACTATATAAACTGTACACTGTAGTGTAACCCACTTTCCCACACTATATAAACTCTACACTGTAGTGTAACCCACTTTCCCACACTATTTAAACTGTACACTGTAGTATAACCCACTTTCCCACACTATATAAACCGTACACTGTATATAAACTGTACACTATAGTGTAACCCACTTACCCACACTATATAAACTGTACACTGTAGTGTAACCCACTTTCCCACACTATATAAACTCTACACTGTAGTGTAACCCACTTTCCCACACTATTTAAACTGTACACTGTAGTATAACCCACTTTCCCACACTAATATAAACTGTACACTGTAGTGTAACTCACTTTCCCACACTATATAAACTGTACACTGTCGTATAACCCACTTTCCCACACTATATAAACTGTACACTGTATATAAACTGTACACTATAGTGTAACCCACTTTCCCACACTATATAAACTGTACACTGTAGTGTAACCCACTTTCCCACACTATATAAACTCTACACTGTAGTGTAACCCACTTTCCCACACTAATATAAACTGTACACTGTAGTGTAACCCACTTTCCCACACTATATAAACTGTACACTGTAGTGTAACCCACTTTCCCACACTATATAAACTGTACACTGTAGTATAACCCACTTTCCCATACTAATATAAACTGTACACTGTAGTGTAACCCACTTTCCCACACTATATAAACTGTACACTGTAGTGTAACCCACTTTGCCACATTATATAAACTGTACACTGTAGTGTAACCCACTTTCCCACACTATATAAACTGTACACTGTAGTGTAACCCACTTTTCCACACTATATAAACTGTACACTGTAGTGTAACCCACTTTCCCTCACTATATAAACTGTTCACTGTAGTGTAACCCACTTTCCCACACTATATAAACTGTACACTCTAGTATAACCCACTTTCCCACACTAATATAAACTGTACACTGTAGTGTAACCCACTTTCCCACACTATATAAACTCTACACTGTAGTGTAACCCACTTTCCCACACTATATAAACTGTACACTGTAGTATAACCCACTTTCCCACACTATATAAACTGTACACTGTATATAAACTGTACACTATAGTGTAACCCACTTTCCCACACTATATAAACTGTACACTGTAGTGTAACCCACTTTCCCACACTATATAAACTCTACACTGTAGTGTAACCCACTTTCCCACACTATTTAAACTGTACACTGTAGTATAACCCACTTTCCCACACTAATATAAACTGTACACTGTAGTGTAACTCACTTTCCCACACTATATAAACTGTACACTGTAGTATAACCCACTTTCCCACACTATATAAACTGTACACTGTATATAAACTGTACACTATAGTGTAACCCACTTTCCCACACTATATAAACTGTACACTGTAGTGTAACCCACTTTCCCACACTATATAAACTGTACACTGTAGTGTAACCCACTTTCCCACACTAATATAAACTGTACACTGTAGTGTAACACACTTTCCCACACTATATAAACTGTACACTGTAGTGTAACCCACTTTCCCACACTATATAAACTGTACACTGTAGTATAACCCACTTTCCCATACTAATATAAACTGTACACTGTAGTGTAACCCACTTTCCCACACTATATAAACTGTACACTGTAGTGTAACCCACTTTCCCACACTATATAAACTCTACTCTGTAGTGTAACCCACTTTCCCACACTATTTAAACTGTACACTGTAGTATAACCCACTTTCCCACACTAATATAAACTGTACACTGTAGTGTAACCCACTTTCCCACACTATATAAACTGTACACTGTATATAAACTGTACACTATAGTGTAACCCACTTTCCCACACTATATAAACTGTACACTGTAGTGTAACCCACTTTCCCACACTATATAAACTGTACACTGTATATAAACTGTACACTATAGTGTAACCCACTTTCCCACACTATATAAACTGTACACTGTAGTGTAACCCACTTTCCCACACTATATAAACTCTACACTGTAGTGTAACCCACTTTCCCACACTATTTAAACTGTACACTGTAGTATGACCCACTTTCCCACACTATATAAACCGTACACTGTATATAAACTGTACACTATAGTGTAACCCACTTACCCACACTATATAAACTGTACACTGTAGTGTAACCCACTTTCCCACACTATATAAACTCTACACTGTAGTGTAACCCACTTTCCCACACTATTTAAACTGTACACTGTAGTATAACCCACTTTCCCACACTAATATAAACTGTACACTGTAGTGTAACTCACTTTCCCACACTATATAAACTGTACACTGTCGTATAACCCACTTTCCCACACTATATAAACTGTACACTGTATATAAACTGTACACTATAGTGTAACCCACTTTCCCACACTATATAAACTGTACACTGTAGTGTAACCCACTTTCCCACACTATATAAACTGTACACTGTAGTGTAACCCACTTTCCCACACTAATATAAACTGTACACTGTAGTGTAACCCACTTTCCCACACTATATAAACTGTACACTGTAGTGTAACCCACTTTCCCACACTATATAAACTGTACACTGTAGTATAACCCACTTTCCCATACTAATATAAACTGTACACTGTAGTGTAACCCACTTTCCCACACTATATAAACTGTACACTGTAGTGTAACCCACTTTCCCACATTATATAAACTGTACACTGTAGTGTAACCCACTTTCCCACACTATATAAACTGTACACTGTAGTGTAACCCACTTTTCCACACTATATAAACTGTACACTGTAGTGTAACCCACTTTCCCTCACTATATAAACTGTTCACTGTAGTGTAACCCACTTTCCCACACTATATAAACTGTACACTGTAGTATAACCCACTTTCCCACACTAATATAAACTGTACACTGTAGTGTAACCCACTTTCCCACACTATATAAACTCTACACTGTAGTGTAACCCACTTTCCCACACTATATAAACTGTACACTGTAGTATAACCCACTTTCCCACACTATATAAACTGTACACTGTATATAAACTGTACACTATAGTGTAACCCACTTTCCCACACTATATAAACTGTACACTGTAGTGTAACCCACTTTCCCACACTATATAAACTCTACACTGTAGTGTAACCCACTTTCCCACACTATTTAAACTGTACACTGTAGTATAACCCACTTTCCCACACTAATATAAACTGTACACTGTAGTGTAACTCACTTTCCCACACTATATAAACTGTACACTGTAGTATAACCCACTTTCCCACACTATATAAACTGTACACTGTATATAAACTGTACACTATAGTGTAACCCACTTTCCCACACTATATAAACTGTACACTGTAGTGTAACCCACTTTCCCACACTATATAAACTCTACACTGTAGTGTAACCCACTTTCCCACACTAATATAAACTGTACACTGTAGTGTAACACACTTTCCCACA
This sequence comes from Narcine bancroftii, assembly GCF_036971445.1. Taxonomy (NCBI): domain Eukaryota; kingdom Metazoa; phylum Chordata; class Chondrichthyes; order Torpediniformes; family Narcinidae; genus Narcine; species Narcine bancroftii. The sequence continues at coordinate 60,608,484 of NC_091481.1, read as the reverse complement.
CTATATAAACTGTACACTGTAGTGTAACCCACTTTCCCACACTATATAAACTGTACACTGTAGTATAACCCACTTTCCCATACTAATATAAACTGTACACTGTAGTGTAACCCACTTTCCCACACTATATAAACTGTACACTGTAGTGTAACCCACTTTCCCACATTATATAAACTGTACACTGTAGTGTAACCCACTTTCCTACACTATATAAACTGTACACTGTAGTGTAACCCACTTTCCCACACTATATAAACTGTACACTGTAGTGTAACCCACTTTCCCTCACTATATAAACTGTTCACTGTAGTGTAACCCACTTTCCCACACTATATAAACTGTACACTGTAGTATAACCCACTTTCCCACACTAATATAAACTGTACACTGTAGTGTAACCCACTTTCCCACACTATATAAACTGTACACTGTAGTGTAACCCACTTTCCCACACTATATAAACTGTACACTGTAGTATAACCCACTTTCCCACACTATATAAACTGTACACTGTATATAAACTGTACACTATAGTGTAACCCACTTTCCCACACTATATAAACTGTACACTGTAGTGTAACCCACTTTCCCACACTATATAAACTCTACACTGTAGTGTAACCCACTTTCCCACACTATTTAAACTGTACAATGTAGTATAACCCACTTTCCCACACTAATATAAACTGTACACTGTAGTGTAACCCACTTTCCCACACTATATAAACTGTACACTGTAGTATAACCCACTTTCCCACACTATATAAACTCTACACTGTAGTGTAACCCACTTTCCCACACTATTTAAACTGTACACTGTAGTATAACCCACTTTCCCACACTAATATAAACTGTACACTGTAGTGTAACCCACTTTCCCACACTATTTAAACTGTACACTGTAGTATAACCCACTTTCCCACACTAATATAAACTGTACACTGTAGTATAACCCACTTTCCCACACTAATATAAACTGTACACTGTAGTGTAACCCACTTTCCCACACTATTTAAACTGTACACTGTAGTATAACCCACTTTCCCACACTAATATAAACTGTACACTGTAGTATAACCCACTTTCCCACACTATATAAACTGTACACTGTATATAAACTGTACACTATAGTGTAACCCACTTTCCCACACTATATAAACTGTACACTGTAGTGTAACCCACCTTCCCACACTATATAAACTCTACACTGTAGTGTAACCCACTTTCCCACACTAATATAAACTGTACACTGTAGTGTAACCCACTTTCCCACACTATATAAACTGTACACTGTATATAACCTGTACACTATAGTGTAACCCACTTTCCCACACTATATAAACTGTACACTGTAGTGTAACCCACTTTCCCACACTATATAAACTGTACACTCTATATAAACTGTACACTATAGTGTAACCCACTTTCCCACACTATATAAACTGTACACTGTAGTGTAACCCACTTTCCCACACTATATAAACTCTACACTGTAGTGTAACCCACTTTCCCACACTATTTAAACTGTACACTGTAGTATAACCCACTTTCCCACACTATATAAACTGTACACTGTATATAAACTGTACACTATAGTGTAACCCACATTCCCACACTAAATAAACTGTACACTGTAGTGTAACCCACTTTCCCACACTATTTAAACTGTACACTGTAGTATAACCCACTTTCCCACACTAATATAAACTGTACACTGTAGTGTAACCCACTTTCCCACACTATATACACTGTACACTGTAGTATAACCCACTTTCCCACACTTTATAAACTGTACACTGTATATAAACTGTACACTATAGTGTAACCCACTTTCCCACACTATATAAACTGTACACTGTAGTGTAACCCACTTTCCCACACTATATAAACTCTACACTGTAGTGTAACCCACTTTCCCACACTAATATAAACTGTACACTGTAGTGTAACCCACTTTCCCACACTATATAAACTGTACACTGTAGTGTAACCCACTTTCCCACACTATATAAACTGTACACTGTAGTATAACCCACTTTCCCATACTAATATAAACTGTACACTGTAGTGTAACCCACTTTCCCACACTATATAAACTCTACACTGTAGTGTAACCCACTTTCCCACACTATATAAACTGTACACTGTAGTATAACCCACTTTCCCACACTAATATAAACTGTACACTGTAGTGTAACCCACTTTCCCACACTATATAAACTCTACACTGCAGTGTAACCCACTTTCCCACATTATATAAACTGTACACTGTAGTGTAACCCACTTTCCCACACTATATAAACTGTACACTGTAGTGTAACCCACTTTCCCACACTATATAAACTGTACACTATAGTGTAACCCACTTTCCCACACTATATAAACTGTACACTGTAGTGTAACCCACTTTCCCACACTATATAAACTGTACACTGTAGTATAACCTACTTTCCCACACTAATATAAACTCTACACTGTAGTGTAACCCACTTTCCCACACTATATAAACTGTACACTGTAGTATAACCCACTTTCCCACACTATATAAACTGTACACTGTATATAAACTGTACACTATAGTGTAACCCACTTTCCCACACTAATATAAACTGTACACTGTAGTGTAACCCACTTTCCCACACTATATAAACTCTACACTGCAGTGTAACCCACTTTCCCACATTATATAAACTGTACACTGTAGTGTAACCCACTTTCCCACACTATATAAACTGTACACTGTAGTGTAACCCACTTTCCCACACTATATAAACTGTACACTGTAGTGTAACCCACTTTCCCTCACTATATAAACTGTTCACTGTAGTGTAACCCACTTTCCCACACTATATAAACTGTACACTGTAGTATAACCCACTTTCCCACACTAATATAAACTGTACACTGTAGTGTAACCCACTTTCCCACACTATATAAACTCTACACTGTAGTGTAACCCACTTTCCCACACTATATAAACTCTACACTGTAGTGTAACCCACTTTCCCACACTATTTAAACTGTACACTGTAGTATAACCCACTTTCCCACACTAATATAAACTGTACACTGTAGTGTAACCCACTTTCCCACACTATATAAACTGTACACTGTATATAAACTGTACACTATAGTGTAACCCACTTTCCCACACTATATAAACTGTACACTGTAGTGTAACCCACTTTCCCACACTATATAAACAGTACACTGTAGTGTAACCCACTTTCCCACACTATATAAACTCTACACTGTAGTGTAACCCACTTTCCCACACTATTTAAACTGTACACTGTAGTATAACCCACTTTCCCACACTATATAAACTGTACACTGTATATAAACTGTACACTATAGTGTAACCCACTTTCCCACACTATAAACTGTACACTGTAGTGTAACCCACTTTCCCACACTATTTAAACTGTACACTGTAGTATAACCCACTTTCCCACACTAATATAAACTGTACACTGTAGTGTAACCCACTTTCCCACACTATATAAACTGTACACTGTATATAAACTGTACACTATAGTGTAACCCACTTTCCCACACTATATAAACTGTACACTGTAGTGTAACCCACTTTCCCACACTATATAAACTCTACACTGTAGTGTAACCCACTTTCCCACACTATTTAAACTGTACTCTGTAGTATAACCCACTTTCCCACACTAATATAAACTGTACACTGTAGTGTAACCCACTTTCCCACATTATATAAACTGTACACTGTATATAAACTGTACACTATAGTGTAACCCACTTTCCCACACTATATAAACTGTACACTGTAGTGTAACCCACTTTCCCACACTATATAAATTCTACACTGTAGTGTAACCCACTTTCCCACACTATATAAACTGTACACTGTAGTATAACCCACTTACCCACACTAATATAAACTGTACACTGTAGTGTAACCCACTTTCCCACACTATATAAACTCTACACTGTAGTGTAACCCACTTTCCCACACTATATAAACTGTACACTGTATATAAACTGTACACTATAGTGTAACCCACTTTCCCACACTATATAAACTGTACACTGTAGTGTAACCCACTTTCCCACACTATATAAACTGTACACTGTAGTATAACCCACTTTCCCACACTAATATAAACTGTACACTGTAGTGTAACCCACTTTCCCACACTATATAAACTGTACACTGTAGTGTAACCCACTTTCCCACACTATATAAACTGTACACTGTAGTGTAACCCACTTTCCCACACTATATAAACTGTACACTGTAGTGTAACCCACTTTCCCACACTATATAAACTGTACACTGTAGTGTAACCCACTTTCCCACACTATTTAAACTGTACACTGTAGTATAACCCACTTTCCCACACTAATATAAACTGTACACTGTAGTGTAACCCACTTTCCCACACTATTTAAACTGTACACTGTAGTATAACCCACTTTCCCACACTAATATAAACTGTACACTGTAGTATAACCCACTTTCCCACACTATATAAACTGTACACTGTATATAAACTGTACACTATAGTGTAACCCACTTTCCCACACTATATAAACTGTACACTGTAGTGTAACCCACTTTCCCACACTATATAAACTCTACACTGTAGTGTAACCCACTTTCCCACACTATTTAAACTGTACACTGTAGTATAACCCACTTTCCCACACTAATATAAACTGTACACTGTAGTGTAACCCACTTTCCCACACTATATAAACTGTACACTGTATATAAACTGTACACTATAGTGTAACCCACTTTCCCACACTATATAAACTGTACACTGTAGTGTAACCCACTTTCCCACACTATATAAACTGTACACTGTATATAAACTGTACACTATAGTGTAACCCACTTTCCCACACTATATAAACTGTACACTGTAGTGTAACCCACTTTCCCACACTATATAAACTCTACACTGTAGTGTAACCCACTTTCCCACACTATTTAAACTGTACACTGTAGTATAACCCACTTTCCCACACTATATAAACCGTACACTGTATATAAACTGTACACTATAGTGTAACCCACTTACCCACACTATATAAACTGTACACTGTAGTGTAACCCACTTTCCCACACTATATAAACTCTACACTGTAGTGTAACCCACTTTCCCACACTATTTAAACTGTACACTGTAGTATAACCCACTTTCCCACACTAATATAAACTGTACACTGTAGTGTAACTCACTTTCCCACACTATATAAACTGTACACTGTCGTATAACCCACTTTCCCACACTATATAAACTGTACACTGTATATAAACTGTACACTATAGTGTAACCCACTTTCCCACACTATATAAACTGTACACTGTAGTGTAACCCACTTTCCCACACTATATAAACTCTACACTGTAGTGTAACCCACTTTCCCACACTAATATAAACTGTACACTGTAGTGTAACCCACTTTCCCACACTATATAAACTGTACACTGTAGTGTAACCCACTTTCCCACACTATATAAACTGTACACTGTAGTATAACCCACTTTCCCATACTAATATAAACTGTACACTGTAGTGTAACCCACTTTCCCACACTATATAAACTGTACACTGTAGTGTAACCCACTTTGCCACATTATATAAACTGTACACTGTAGTGTAACCCACTTTCCCACACTATATAAACTGTACACTGTAGTGTAACCCACTTTTCCACACTATATAAACTGTACACTGTAGTGTAACCCACTTTCCCTCACTATATAAACTGTTCACTGTAGTGTAACCCACTTTCCCACACTATATAAACTGTACACTCTAGTATAACCCACTTTCCCACACTAATATAAACTGTACACTGTAGTGTAACCCACTTTCCCACACTATATAAACTCTACACTGTAGTGTAACCCACTTTCCCACACTATATAAACTGTACACTGTAGTATAACCCACTTTCCCACACTATATAAACTGTACACTGTATATAAACTGTACACTATAGTGTAACCCACTTTCCCACACTATATAAACTGTACACTGTAGTGTAACCCACTTTCCCACACTATATAAACTCTACACTGTAGTGTAACCCACTTTCCCACACTATTTAAACTGTACACTGTAGTATAACCCACTTTCCCACACTAATATAAACTGTACACTGTAGTGTAACTCACTTTCCCACACTATATAAACTGTACACTGTAGTATAACCCACTTTCCCACACTATATAAACTGTACACTGTATATAAACTGTACACTATAGTGTAACCCACTTTCCCACACTATATAAACTGTACACTGTAGTGTAACCCACTTTCCCACACTATATAAACTCTACACTGTAGTGTAACCCACTTTCCCACACTATATAAACTCTACACTGTAGTGTAACCCACTTTCCCACACTATTTAAACTGTACACTGTAGTATAACCCACTTTCCCACACTAATATAAACTGTACACTGTAGTGTAACCCACTTTCCCACACTATATAAACTGTACACTGTATATAAACTGTACACTATAGTGTAACCCACTTTCCCACACTATATAAACTGTACACTGTAGTGTAACCCACTTTCCCACACTATATAAACAGTACACTGTAGTGTAACCCACTTTCCCACACTATATAAACTCTACACTGTAGTGTAACCCACTTTCCCACACTATTTAAACTGTACACTGTAGTATAACCCACTTTCCCACACTATATAAACTGTACACTGTATATAAACTGTACACTATAGTGTAACCCACTTTCCCACACTATAAACTGTACACTGTAGTGTAACCCACTTTCCCACACTATTTAAACTGTACACTGTAGTATAACCCACTTTCCCACACTAATATAAACTGTACACTGTAGTGTAACCCACTTTCCCACACTATATAAACTGTACACTGTATATAAACTGTACACTATAGTGTAACCCACTTTCCCACACTATATAAACTGTACACTGTAGTGTAACCCACTTTCCCACACTATATAAACTCTACACTGTAGTGTAACCCACTTTCCCACACTATTTAAACTGTACACTGTAGTATAACCCACTTTCCCACACTAATATAAACTGTACACTGTAGTATAACCCACTTTCCCACACTATATAAACTGTACACTGTATATAAACTGTACACTATAGTGTAACCCACTTTCCCACACTATATAAACTGTACACTGTAGTGTAACCCACCTTCCCACACTATATAAACTCTACACTGTAGTGTAACCCACTTTCCCACACTAATATAAACTGTACACTGTAGTGTAACCCACTTTCCCACACTATATAAACTGTACACTGTATATAACCTGTACACTATAGTGTAACCCACTTTCCCACACTATATAAACTGTACACTGTAGTGTAACCCACTTTCCCACACTATATAAACTGTACACTCTATATAAACTGTACACTATAGTGTAACCCACTTTCCCACACTATATAAACTGTACACTGTAGTGTAACCCACTTTCCCACACTATATAAACTCTACACTGTAGTGTAACCCACTTTCCCACACTATTTAAACTGTACACTGTAGTATAACCCACTTTCCCACACTATATAAACTGTACACTGTATATAAACTGTACACTATAGTGTAACCCACATTCCCACACTAAATAAACTGTACACTGTAGTGTAACCCACTTTCCCACACTATTTAAACTGTACACTGTAGTATAACCCACTTTCCCACACTAATATAAACTGTACACTGTAGTGTAACCCACTTTCCCACACTATATACACTGTACACTGTAGTATAACCCACTTTCCCACACTTTATAAACTGTACACTGTATATAAACTGTACACTATAGTGTAACCCACTTTCCCACACTATATAAACTGTACACTGTAGTGTAACCCACTTTCCCACACTATATAAACTCTACACTGTAGTGTAACCCACTTTCCCACACTAATATAAACTGTACACTGTAGTGTAACCCACTTTCCCACACTATATAAACTGTACACTGTAGTGTAACCCACTTTCCCACACTATATAAACTGTACACTGTAGTATAACCCACTTTCCCATACTAATATAAACTGTACACTGTAGTGTAACCCACTTTCCCACACTATATAAACTCTACACTGTAGTGTAACCCACTTTCCCACACTATATAAACTGTACACTGTAGTATAACCCACTTTCCCACACTAATATAAACTGTACACTGTAGTGTAACCCACTTTCCCACACTATATAAACTCTACACTGCAGTGTAACCCACTTTCCCACATTATATAAACTGTACACTGTAGTGTAACCCACTTTCCCACACTATATAAACTGTACACTGTAGTGTAACCCACTTTCCCACACTATATAAACTGTACACTATAGTGTAACCCACTTTCCCACACTATATAAACTGTACACTGTAGTGTAACCCACTTTCCCACACTATATAAACTGTACACTGTAGTATAACCTACTTTCCCACACTAATATAAACTCTACACTGTAGTGTAACCCACTTTCCCACACTATATAAACTGTACACTGTAGTATAACCCACTTTCCCACACTATATAAACTGTACACTGTATATAAACTGTACACTATAGTGTAACCCACTTTCCCACACTAATATAAACTGTACACTGTAGTGTAACCCACTTTCCCACACTATATAAACTCTACACTGCAGTGTAACCCACTTTCCCACATTATATAAACTGTACACTGTAGTGTAACCCACTTTCCCACACTATATAAACTGTACACTGTAGTGTAACCCACTTTCCCACACTATATAAACTGTACACTGTAGTGTAACCCACTTTCCCTCACTATATAAACTGTTCACTGTAGTGTAACCCACTTTCCCACACTATATAAACTGTACACTGTAGTGTAACCCACTTTCCCACACTAATATAAACTGTACACTGTAGTGTAACCCACTTTCCCACACTATATAAACTCTACACTGTAGTGTAACCCACTTTCCCACACTATATAAACTCTACACTGTAGTGTAACCCACTTTCCCACACTATTTAAACTGTACACTGTAGTATAACCCACTTTCCCACACTAATATAAACTGTACACTGTAGTGTAACCCACTTTCCCACACTATATAAACTGTACACTGTATATAAACTGTACACTATAGTGTAACCCACTTTCCCACACTATATAAACTGTACACTGTAGTGTAACCCACTTTCCCACACTATATAAACAGTACACTGTAGTGTAACCCACTTTCCCACACTATATAAACTCTACACTGTAGTGTAACCCACTTTCCCACACTATTTAAACTGTACACTGTAGTATAACCCACTTTCCCACACTATATAAACTGTACACTGTATATAAACTGTACACTATAGTGTAACCCACTTTCCCACACTATAAACTGTACACTGTAGTGTAACCCACTTTCCCACACTATTTAAACTGTACACTGTAGTATAACCCACTTTCCCACACTAATATAAACTGTACACTGTAGTGTAACCCACTTTCCCACACTATATAAACTGTACACTGTATATAAACTGTACACTATAGTGTAACCCACTTTCCCACACTATATAAACTGTACACTGTAGTGTAACCCACTTTCCCACACTATATAAACTCTACACTGTAGTGTAACCCACTTTCCCACACTATTTAAACTGTACTCTGTAGTATAACCCACTTTCCCACACTAATATAAACTGTACACTGTAGTGTAACCCACTTTCCCACATTATATAAACTGTACACTGTATATAAACTGTACACTATAGTGTAACCCACTTTCCCACACTATATAAACTGTACACTGTAGTGTAACCCACTTTCCCACACTATATAAATTCTACACTGTAGTGTAACCCACTTTCCCACACTATATAAACTGTACACTGTAGTATAACCCACTTACCCACACTAATATAAACTGTACACTGTAGTGTAACCCACTTTCCCACACTATATAAACTCTACACTGTAGTGTAACCCACTTTCCCACACTATATAAACTGTACACTGTATATAAACTGTACACTATAGTGTAACCCACTTTCCCACACTATATAAACTGTACACTGTAGTGTAACCCACTTTCCCACACTATATAAACTGTACACTGTAGTATAACCCACTTTCCCACACTAATATAAACTGTACACTGTAGTGTGACCCACTTTCCCACACTATATAAACTGTACACTGTAGTGTAACCCACTTTCCCACACTATATAAACTGTACACTGTAGTGTAACCCACTTTCCCACACTATATAAACTGTACACTGTAGTGTAACCCACTTTCCCACACTATATAAACTGTACACTGTAGTGTAACCCACTTTCCCACACTATTTAAACTGTACACTGTAGTATAACCCACTTTCCCACACTAATATAAACTGTACACTGTAGTGTAACCCACTTTCCCACACTATTTAAACTGTACACTGTAGTATAACCCACTTTCCCACACTAATATAAACTGTACACTGTAGTATAACCCACTTTCCCACACTATATAAACTGTACACTGTATATAAACTGTACACTATAGTGTAACCCACTTTCCCACACTATATAAACTGTACACTGTAGTGTAACCCACTTTCCCACACTATATAAACTCTACACTGTAGTGTAACCCACTTTCCCACACTATTTAAACTGTACACTGTAGTATAACCCACTTTCCCACACTAATATAAACTGTACACTGTAGTGTAACCCACTTTCCCACACTATATAAACTGTACACTGTATATAAACTGTACACTATAGTGTAACCCACTTTCCCACACTATATAAACTGTACACTGTAGTGTAACCCACTTTCCCACACTATATAAACTGTACACTGTATATAAACTGTACACTATAGTGTAACCCACTTTCCCACACTATATAAACTGTACACTGTAGTGTAACCCACTTTCCCACACTATATAAACTCTACACTGTAGTGTAACCCACTTTCCCACACTATTTAAACTGTACACTGTAGTATAACCCACTTTCCCACACTATATAAACCGTACACTGTATATAAACTGTACACTATAGTGTAACCCACTTACCCACACTATATAAACTGTACACTGTAGTGTAACCCACTTTCCCACACTATATAAACTCTACACTGTAGTGTAACCCACTTTCCCACACTATTTAAACTGTACACTGTAGTATAACCCACTTTCCCACACTAATATAAACTGTACACTGTAGTGTAACTCACTTTCCCACACTATATAAACTGTACACTGTCGTATAACCCACTTTCCCACACTATATAAACTGTACACTGTATATAAACTGTACACTATAGTGTAACCCACTTTCCCACACTATATAAACTGTACACTGTAGTGTAACCCACTTTCCCACACTATATAAACTCTACACTGTAGTGTAACCCACTTTCCCACACTAATATAAACTGTACACTGTAGTGTAACCCACTTTCCCACACTATATAAACTGTACACTGTAGTGTAACCCACTTTCCCACACTATATAAACTGTACACTGTAGTATAACCCACTTTCCCATACTAATATAAACTGTACACTGTAGTGTAACCCACTTTCCCACACTATATAAACTGTACACTGTAGTGTAACCCACTTTGCCACATTATATAAACTGTACACTGTAGTGTAACCCACTTTCCCACACTATATAAACTGTACACTGTAGTGTAACCCACTTTTCCACACTATATAAACTGTACACTGTAGTGTAACCCACTTTCCCTCACTATATAAACTGTTCACTGTAGTGTAACCCACTTTCCCACACTATATAAACTGTACACTCTAGTATAACCCACTTTCCCACACTAATATAAACTGTACACTGTAGTGTAACCCACTTTCCCACACTATATAAACTCTACACTGTAGTGTAACCCACTTTCCCACACTATATAAACTGTACACTGTAGTATAACCCACTTTCCCACACTATATAAACTGTACACTGTATATAAACTGTACACTATAGTGTAACCCACTTTCCCACACTATATAAACTGTACACTGTAGTGTAACCCACTTTCCCACACTATATAAACTCTACACTGTAGTGTAACCCACTTTCCCACACTATTTAAACTGTACACTGTAGTATAACCCACTTTCCCACACTAATATAAACTGTACACTGTAGTGTAACTCACTTTCCCACACTATATAAACTGTACACTGTAGTATAACCCACTTTCCCACACTATATAAACTGTACACTGTATATAAACTGTACACTATAGTGTAACCCACTTTCCCACACTATATAAACTGTACACTGTAGTGTAACCCACTTTCCCACACTATATAAACTGTACACTGTAGTGTAACCCACTTTCCCACACTAATATAAACTGTACACTGTAGTGTAACACACTTTCCCACACTATATAAACTGTACACTGTAGTGTAACCCACTTTCCCACACTATATAAACTGTACACTGTAGTATAACCCACTTTCCCATACTAATATAAACTGTACACTGTAGTGTAACCCACTTTCCCACACTATATAAACTGTACACTGTAGTGTAACCCACTTTCCCACACTATATAAACTCTACTCTGTAGTGTAACCCACTTTCCCACACTATTTAAACTGTACACTGTAGTATAACCCACTTTCCCACACTAATATAAACTGTACACTGTAGTGTAACCCACTTTCCCACACTATATAAACTGTACACTGTATATAAACTGTACACTATAGTGTAACCCACTTTCCCACACTATATAAACTGTACACTGTAGTGTAACCCACTTTCCCACACTATATAAACTGTACACTGTATATAAACTGTACACTATAGTGTAACCCACTTTCCCACACTATATAAACTGTACACTGTAGTGTAACCCACTTTCCCACACTATATAAACTCTACACTGTAGTGTAACCCACTTTCCCACACTATTTAAACTGTACACTGTAGTATAACCCACTTTCCCACACTATATAAACCGTACACTGTATATAAACTGTACACTATAGTGTAAACCACTTACCCACACTATATAAACTGTACACTGTAGTGTAACCCACTTTCCCACACTAATATAAACTGTACACTGTAGTGTAACTCACTTTCCCACACTATATAAACTGTACACTGTCGTATAACCCACTTTCCCACACTATATAAACTGTACACTGTATATAAACTGTACACTATAGTGTAACCCACTTTCCCACACTATATAAACTGTACACTGTAGTGTAACCCACTTTCCCACACTATATAAACTGTACACTGTAGTGTAACCCACTTTCCCACACTAATATAAACTGTACACTGTAGTGTAACCCACTTTCCCACACTATATAAACTGTACACTGTAGTGTAACCCACTTTCCCACACTATATAAACTGTACACTGTAGTATAACCCACTTTCCCATACTAATATAAACTGTACACTGTAGTGTAACCCACTTTCCCACACTATATAAACTGTACACTGTAGTGTAACCCACTTTCCCACATTATATAAACTGTACACTGTAGTGTAACCCACTTTCCCACACTATATAAACTGTACACTGTAGTGTAACCCACTTTTCCACACTATATAAACTGTACACTGTAGTGTAACCCACTTTCCCTCACTATATAAACTGTTCACTGTAGTGTAACCCACTTTCCCACACTATATAAACTGTACACTGTAGTATAACCCACTTTCCCACACTAATATAAACTGTACACTGTAGTGTAACCCACTTTCCCACACTATATAAACTCTACACTGTAGTGTAACCCACTTTCCCACACTATATAAACTGTACACTGTAGTATAACCCACTTTCCCACACTATATAAACTGTACACTGTATATAAACTGTACACTATAGTGTAACCCACTTTCCCACACTATATAAACTGTACACTGTAGTGTAACCCACTTTCCCACACTATATAAACTCTACACTGTAGTGTAACCCACTTTCCCACACTATTTAAACTGTACACTGTAGTATAACCCACTTTCCCACACTAATATAAACTGTACACTGTAGTGTAACTCACTTTCCCACACTATATAAACTGTACACTGTAGTATAACCCACTTTCCCACACTATATAAACTGTACACTGTATATAAACTGTACACTATAGTGTAACCCACTTTCCCACACTATATAAACTGTACACTGTAGTGTAACCCACTTTCCCACACTATATAAACTCTACACTGTAGTGTAACCCACTTTCCCACACTAATATAAACTGTACACTGTAGTGTAACACACTTTCCCACACTATATAAACTGTACACTGTAGTGTAACCCACTTTCCCACACTATATAAACTGTACACTGTAGTATAACCCACTTTCCCATATTAATATAAACTGTACACTGTAGTGTAACCCACTTTCCCACACTATATAAACTGTACACTGTAGTGTAACCCACTTTCCCACATTATATAAACTGTACACTGTAGTGTAACCCACTTTCCTACACTATATAAACTGTACACTGTAGTGTAACCCACTTTCCCACACTATATAAACTGTACACTGTAGTGTAACCCACTTTCCCTCACTATATAAACTGTTCACTGTAGTGTAACCCACTTTCCCACACTATATAAACTGTACACTGTAGTATAACCCACTTTCCCACACTAATATAAACTGTACACTGTAGTGTAACCCACTTTCCCACACTATATAAACTGTACACTGTAGTGTAACCCACTTTCCCACACTATATAAACTGTACACTGTAGTATAACCCACTTTCCCACACTATATAAACTGTACACTGTATATAAACTGTACACTATAGTGTAACCCACTTTCCCACACTATATAAACTGTACACTGTAGTGCAACCCACTTTCCCACACTATATAAACTCTACACTGTAGTGTAACCCACTTTCCCACACTATTTAAACTGTACAATGTAGTATAACCCACTTTCCCACACTAATATAAACTGTACACTGTAGTGTAACCCACTTTCCCACACTATATAAACTGTACACTGTAGTATAACCCACTTTCCCACACTATATAAACTCTACACTGTAGTGTAACCCACTTTCCCACACTATTTAAACTGTACACTGTAGTATAACCCACTTTCCCACACTAATATAAACTGTACACTGTGGTGTAACCCACTTTCCCACACTATATAAACTGTACACTGTATATAAACTGTACACTATAGTGTAACCCACTTTCCCACACTATATAAACTGTACACTGTAGTGTAACCCACTTTCCCACACTATATAAATTCTACACTGTATATAAACTGTACACTATAGTGTAACCCACTTTCCCACACTATATAAACTGTACACTGTAGTGTAACCCACTTTCCCACACTATATAAATTCTACACTGTAGTGTAACCCACTTTCCCACACTATATAAACTGTACACTGTAGTGTAACCCACTTTCCCACACTATTTCAACAGTACACTGTAGTATAACCCACTTTCCCACACTAATATAAACTGTACACTGTAGTGTAACCCACTTTCCCACACTATATAAACTGTACACTGTAGTGTAACCCACTTTCCCACATTATATAAACTGTACACTGTAGTGTAACCCACTTTCCCACACTATATAAACTGTACACTGTAGTGTAACCCACTTTCCCACACTATATAAACTGTACACTGTAGTGTAACCCACTTTCCCTCACTATATAAACTGTTCACTGTAGTGTAACCCACTTTCCCACACTATATAAACTGTACACTGTAGTATAACCCACTTTCCCACACTAATATAAACTGTACACTGTAGTGTAACCCACTTTCCAACACTATATAAACTCTACACTGTAGTGTAACCCACTTTCCCACACTATATAAACTGTACACTGTATATAAACTGTACACTATAGTGTAACCCACTTTCCCATACTATATAAACTGTACACTGTAGTGTAACCCACTTTCCCACACTATATAAACTCTACACTGTAGTGTAACCCACTTTCCCACACTATATAAACTGTACACTGTAGTGTAACCCACTTTCCCACACTATATAAACTGTACACTGTAGTATAACCCACTTTCCCACACTAATATAAACTGTACACTGTAGTGTAACCCACTTTCCCACACTATATAAACTCTACACTGTAGTGTAACCCACTTTCCCACACTATATAAACTGTACACTGTATATAAACTGTACACTATAGTGTAACCCACTTTCCCACACTATATAAACTGTACACTGTAGTATAACCCACTTTCCCACACTAATATAAACTGTACACTGTAGTGTAACCCACTTTCCCACACTATATAAACTGTACACTGTAGTGTAACCCACTTTCCCACACTATATAAACTGTACACTGTAGTGTAACCCACTTTCCCACACTATATAAACTGTACACTGTAGTGTAACCCACTTTCCCACACCATATAAACTGTACACTGTAGTGTAACCCACTTTCCCACACTATATAAACTGTACACTGTAGTGTAACCCACTTTCCCACACTATTCAAACTGTACACTGTAGTATAACCCACTTTCCCACACTAATATAAACTGTACACTGTAGTGTAACCCACTTTCCCACACTATTTAAACTGTACACTGTAGTATAACCCACTTTCCCACACTAATATAAACTGTACACTGTAGTATAACCCACTTTCCCACACTATATAAACTGTACACTGTATATAAACTGTACACTATAGTGTAACCCACTTTCCCACACTATATAAACTGTACACTGTAGTGTAACCCACTTTCCCACACTATATAAACTCTACACTGTAGTGTAACCCACTTTCCCACACTATTTAAACTGTACACTGTAGTATAACCCACTTTCCCACACTAATATAAACTGTACACTGTAGTGTAACCCACTTTCCCACACTATATAAACTGTACACTGTATATAAACTGTACACTATAGTGTAACCCACTTTCCCACACTATATAAACTCTACACTGTAGTGTAACCCACTTTCCCACACTATATAAACTGTACACTGTATATAAACTGTACACTATAGTGTAACCCACTTTCCCACACTATATAAACTGTACACTGTAGTGTAACCCACTTTCCCACACTATATAAACTCTACACTGTAGTGTAACCCACTTTCCCACACTATTTAAACTGTACACTGTAGTATAACCCACTTTCCCACACTATATAAACTGTACACTGTATATAAACTGTACACTATAGTGTAACCCACTTTCCCACACTATATAAACTGTACACTGTAGTGTAACCCACTTTCCCACACTATATAAACTGTACACTGTAGTGTAACCCACTTTCCCACACTATATAAACTGTACACTGTAGTATAACCCACTTTCCCACACTAATATAAACTGTACACTGTAGTGTAACTCACTTTCCCACACTATATAAACTGTACACTGTAGTATAACCCACTTTCCCACACTATATAAACTGTACACTGTATATAAACTGTACACTATAGTGTAACCCACTTTCCCACACTATATAAACTGTACACTGTAGTGTAACCCACTTTCCCACACTATATAAACTCTACACTGTAGTGTAACCCACTTTCCCACACTAATATAAACTGTACACTGTAGTGTAACCCACTTTCCCACACTATATAAACTGTACACTGTAGTGTAACCCACTTTCCCACACTATATAAACTGTACACTGTAGTATAACCCACTTTCCCATACTAATATAAACTGTACACTGTAGTGTAACCCACTTTCCCACATTATATAAACTGTACACTGTAGTGTAACCCACTTTCCCACACTATATAAACTGTACACTGTAGTGTAACCCACTTTCCCACACTATATAAACTGTACACTGTAGTGTAACCCACTTTCCCTCACTATATAAACTGTTCTCTGTAGTGTAACCCACTTTCCCACACTATATAAACTGTACACTGTAGTATAACCCACTTTCCCACACTAATATAAACTGTACACTGTAGTGTAACCCACTTTCCCACACTATATAAACTCTACACTGTAGTGTAACCCACTTTCCCACACTATATAAACTGTACACTGTAGTATAACCAACTTTCCCACACTATATAAACTGTACACTGTAGTGTAACCCACTTTCCCACACTATATAAACTCTACACTGTAGTGTAACCCACTTTCCCACACTATTTAAACTGTACAATGTAGTATAACCCACTTTCCCACACTATTTAAACTGTACAATGTAGTATAACCCACTTTCCCACACTAATATAAACTGTACACTGTAGTGTAACCCACTTTCCCTCACTATATAAACTGTTCTCTGTAGTGTAACCCACTTTCCCACACTATATAAACTGTACACTGTAGTGTAACCCACTTTCCCACACTATATAAACTGTACACTGTAGTATAACCCACTTTCCCACACTATATAAACTGTACACTGTATATAAACTGTACACTATAGTGTAACCCACTTTCCCACACTATATAAACTGTACACTGTAGTGTAACCCACTTTCCCACACTATATAAACAGTACACTGTAGTGTAACCCACTTTCCCACACTATATAAACTCTACACTGTTGTGTAACCCACTTTCCCACACTATTTAAACTGTACACTGTAGTATAACCCACTTTCCCACACTATATAAACTGTACACTATAGTGTAACCCACTTTCCCACACTATATAAACTACACTGTAGTGTAACCCACTTTCCCACACTATATAAACTCTACACTGTAGTGTAACCCACTTTCCCACACTATTTAAACTGTACACTGTAGTATAACCCACTTTCCCACACTAATATAAACTGTACACTGTAGTGTAACCCACTTTCCCACACTATATAAACTGTACACTGTAGTATAACCCACTTTCCCACACTATATAAACTGTACACTGTATATAAACTGTACACTATAGTGTAACCCACTTTCCCACACGATATAAACTGTACACTGTAGTGTAACCCACTTTCCCACACTATATAAACTCTACACTGTAGTGTAACCCACTTTCCCACACTATTTGAACTGTACTCTGTAGTATAACCCACTTTCCCACACTATATAAACTGTACACTGTATATAAACTGTACACTATAGTGTAACCCACTTTCCCACACTATATAAACTGTACACTGTAGTGTAACCCACTTTCCCACACTATATAAATTCTACACTGTAGTGTAACCCACTTTCCCTGAATATATAAACTGTACACTGTAGTGTAACCCACTTTCCCACACTATATAAACTGTACACTGTAGTATAACCCACTTTCCCACACTAATATAAACTGTACACTGTAGTGTAACCCACTTTCCCACACTATATAAACTGTACACTGTAGTGTAACCCACTTTCCCACATTATATAAACTGTACACTGTAGTGTAACCCACTTTCCCACACTATATAAACTGTACACTGTAGTGTAACCCACTTTCCCACACTATATAAACTGTACACTGTATATAAACTGTACACTATAGTGTAACCCACTTTCCCATACTATATAAACTGTACACTGTAGTGTAACCCACTTTCCCACACTATATAAACTGTACACTGTAGTGTAACCCACTTTCCCTCACTATATAAACTGTTCACTGTAGTGTAACCCACTTTCCCACACTATATAAACTGTACACTGTAGTATAACCCACTTTCCCACACTAATAAAAACTGTACACTGTAGTGTAACCCACTTTCCAACACTATATAAACTCTACACTGTAGTGTAACCCACTTTCCCACACTATATAAACTGTACACTGTATATAAACTGTACACTATAGTGTAACCCACTTTCCCATACTATATAAACTGTACACTGTAGTGTAACCCACTTTCCCACACTATATAAACTCTACACTGTAGTGTAACCCACTTTCCCACACTATATAAACTGTACACTGTAGTGTAACCCACTTTCCCACACTATATAAACTGTACACTGTAGTATAACCCACTTTCCCACACTAATATAAACTGTACACTGTAGTGTAACCCACTTTCCCACACTATATAAACTCTACACTGTAGTGTAACCCACTTTCCCACACTATATAAACTCTACACTGTATATAAACTGTACACTATAGTGTAACCCACTTTCCCACACTATATAAACTGTACACTGTAGTGTAACCCACTTTCCCACACTATATAAACTGTACACTGTAGTATAACCCACTTTCCCACACTAATATAAACTGTACACTGTAGTGTAACCCACTTTCCCACACTATATAAACTGTACACTGTAGTGTAACCCACTTTCCCACACTATATAAACTGTACACTGTAGTGTAACCCACTTTCCCACACTATATAAACTGTACACTGTAGTGTAACCCACTTTCTCACACTATATAAACTGTACACTGTAGTGTAACCCACTTTCCCACACTATATAAACTGTACACTGTAGCGTAACCCACTTTCCCACACTATTTAAACTGTACACTGTAGTATAACCCACTTTCCCACACTAATATAAACTGTACACTGTAGTGTAACCCACTTTCCCACACTATTTAAACTGTACACTGTAGTATAACCCACTTTCCCACACTAATATAAACTGTACACTGTAGTATAACCCACTTTCCCACACTATATAAACTGTACACTGTATATAAACTGTACACTATAGTGTAACCCACTTTCCCACACTATATAAACTGTACACTGTAGTGTAACCCACTTTCCCACACTATATAAACTCTACACTGTAGTGTAACCCACTTTCCCACACTATTTAAACTGTACTCTGTAGTATAACCCACTTTCCCACACTAATATAAACTGTACACTGTAGTGTAACCCACCTTCCCACACTATATAAACTGTACACTGTATATAAACTGTACACTATAGTGTAACCCACTTTCCCACACTATATAAACTCTACACTGTAGTGTAACCCACTTTCCCACACTATATAAACTGTACACTGTATATAAACTGTACACTATAGTGTAACCCACTTTCCCACACTATATAAACTGTACACTGTAGTGTAACCCACTTTCCCAACTATATAAACTCTACACTGTAGTGTAACCCACTTTCCCACACTATTTAAACTGTACAATGTAGTATAACCCACTTTCCCACACTATTTAAACTGTACAATGTAGTATAACCCACTTTCCCACACTAATATAAACTGTACACTGTAGTGTAACCCACTTTCCCACACTATATAAACTGTACACTGTAGTATAACCCACTTTCCCACACTATATAAACTCTACACTGTAGTGTAACCCACTTTCCCACACTATTTAAACTGTACACTGTAGTATAACCCACTTTCCCACACTAATATAAACTGTACACTGTAGTGTAACCCACTTCCCCACACTATATAAACTGTACACTGTATATAAACTGTACACTATAGTGTAACCCACTTTCCCACACTATATAAACTGTACACTGTAGTGTAACCCACTTTCCCACACTATATAAACTGTACACTGTAGTGTAACCCACTTTCCCACACTATATAAACTCTACACTGTAGTGTAACCCACTTTCCCACACTATTTAAACTGTACACTGTAGTATAACCCACTTTCCCACACTAATATAAACTGTACACTGTAGTGTAACCCACTTTCCCACACTATATAAACTGTACACTGTATATAAACTGTACACTATAGTGTAACCCACTTTCCCACACTATATAAACTCTACACTGTAGTGTAACCCACTTTCCCACACTATATAAACTGTACACTGTATATAAACTGTACACTATAGTGTAACCCACTTTCCCACACTATATAAACTGTACACTGTAGTGTAACCCACTTTCCCACACTATATAAACTCTACACTGTAGTGTAACCCACTTTCCCACACTATTTAAACTGTACACTGTAGTATAACCCACTTTCCCACACTATATAAACTGTACACTGTATATAAACTGTACACTATAGTGTAACCCACTTTCCCACACTATATAAACTGTACACTGTAGTGTAACCCACTTTCCCACACTATATAAACTCTACACTGTAGTGTAACCAACTTTCCCACACTATTTAAACTGTACACTGTAGTATAACCCACTTTCCCACACTAATATAAACTGTACACTGTAGTGTAACTCACTTTCCCACACTATATAAACTGTACACTGTAGTATAACCCACTTTCCCACACTATATAAACTGTACACTGTATATAAACTGTACACTATAGTGTAACCCACTTTCCCACACTATATAAACTGTACACTGTAGTGTAACCCACTTTCCCACACTATATAAACTCTACACTGTAGTGTAACCCACTTTCCCACACTAATATAAACTGTACACTGTAGTGTAACCCACTTTCCCACACTATATAAACTGTACACTGTAGTGTAACCCACTTTCCCACACTATATAAACTGTACACTGTAGTATAACCCACTTTCCCATACTAATATAAACTGTATACTGTAGTGTAACCCACTTTCCCACATTATATAAACTGTACACTGTAGTGTAACCCACTTTCCCACACTATATAAACTGTACACTGTAGTGTAACCCACTTTCCCACACTATATAAACTGTACACTGTAGTGTAACCCACTTTCCCTCACTATATAAACTGTTCTCTGTAGTGTAACCCACTTTCCCACACTATATAAACTGTACACTGTAGTATAACCCACTTTCCCACACTAATATAAACTGTACACTGTAGTGTAACCCACTTTCCCACACTATATAAACTCTACACTGTAGTGTAACCCACTTTCCCACACTATATAAACTGTACACTGTAGTATAACCAACTTTCCCACACTATATAAACTGTACACTGTAGTGTAACCCACTTTCCCACACTATATAAACTCTACACTGTAGTGTAACCCACTTTCCCACACTATTTAAACTGTACAATGTAGTATAACCCACTTTCCCACACTATTTAAACTGTACAATGTAGTATAACCCACTTTCCCACACTAATATAAACTGTACACTGTAGTGTAACCCACTTTCCCTCACTATATAAACTGTTCTCTGTAGTGTAACCCACTTTCCCACACTATATAAACTGTACACTGTAGTGTAACCCACTTTCCCACACTATATAAACTGTACACTGTAGTATAACCCACTTTCCCACACTATATAAACTGTACACTGTATATAAACTGTACACTATAGTGTAACCCACTTTCCCACACTATATCAACTGTACACTGTAGTGTAACCCACTTTCCCACACTATATAAACAGTACACTGTAGTGTAACCCACTTTCCCACACTATATAAACTCTACACTGTTGTGTAACCCACTTTCCCACACTATTTAAACTGTACACTGTAGTATAACCCACTTTCCCACACTATATAAACTGTACACTATAGTGTAACCCACTTTCCCACACTATATAAACTACACTGTAGTGTAACCCACTTTCCCACACTATATAAACTCTACACTGTAGTGTAACCCACTTTCCCACACTATTTAAACTGTACACTGTAGTATAACCCACTTTCCCACACTAATATAAACTGTACACTGTAGTGTAACCCACTTTCCCACACTATATAAACTGTACACTGTAGTATAACCCACTTTCCCACACTATATAAACTGTACACTGTATATAAACTGTACACTATAGTGTAACCCACTTTCCCACACGATATAAACTGTACACTGTAGTGTAACCCACTTTCCCACACTATATAAACTCTACACTGTAGTGTAACCCACTTTCCCACACTATTTGAACTGTACTCTGTAGTATAACCCACTTTCCCACACTATATAAACTGTACACTGTATATAATCTGTACACTATAGTGTAACCCACTTTCCCACACTATATACACTGTACACTGTAGTGTAACCCACTTTCCCACACTATATAAATTCTACACTGTAGTGTAACCCACTTTCCCACACTATATAAACTGTACACTGTAGTGTAACCCACTTTCCCACACTATATAAACTGTACACTGTAGTATAACCCACTTTCCCACACTAATATAAACTGTACACTGTAGTGTAACCCACTTTCCCACACTATATAAACTGTACACTGTAGTGTAACCCACTTTCCCACATTATATAAACTGTACACTGTAGTGTAACCCACTTTCCCACACTATATAAACTGTACACTGTAGTGTAACCCACTTTCCCACATTATATAAACTGTACACTGTAGTGTAACCCACTTTCCCACACTATATAAACTGTACACTGTATATAAACTGTACACTATAGTGTAACCCACTTTCCCATACTATATAAACTGTACACTGTAGTGTAACCCACTTTCCCATACTATATAAACTGTACACTGTAGTGTAACCCACTTTCCCTCACTATATAAACTGTTCACTGTAGTGTAACCCACTTTCCCACACTATATAAACTGTACACTGTAGTATAACCCACTTTCCCACACTAATATAAACTGTACACTGTAGTGTAACCCACTTTCCAACACTATATAAACTCTACACTGTAGTGTAACCCACTTTCCCACACTATATAAACTGTACACTGTATATAAACTGTACACTATAGTGTAACCCACTTTCCCATACTATATAAACTGTACACTGTAGTGTAACCCACTTTCCCACACTATATAAACTCTACACTGTAGTGTAACCCACTTTCCCACACTATATAAACTGTACACTGTAGTGTAACCCACTTTCCCACACTATATAAACTGTACACTGTAGTATAACCCACTTTCCCACACTAATATAAACTGTACACTGTAGTGTAACCCACTTTCCCACACTATATAAACTCTACACTGTAGTGTAACCCACTTTCCCACACTATATAAACTGTACACTGTATATAAACTGTACACTATAGTGTAACCCACTTTCCCACACTATATAAACTGTACACTGTAGTGTAACCCACTTTCCCACACTATGTAAACTGTACACTGTAGTATAACCCACTTTCCCACACTAATATAAACTGTACACTGTAGTGTAACCCACTTTCCCACACTATATAAACTGTACACTGTAGTGTAACCCACTTTCCCACACTATATAAACTGTACACTGTAGTGTAACCCACTTTCCCACACTATATAAACTGTACACTGTAGTGTAACCCACTTTCCCACACTATATAAACTGTACACTGTAGTGTAACCCACTTTCCCACACTATATAAACTGTACACTGTAGTGTAACCCACTTTCCCACACTATTTAAACTGTACACTGTAGTATAACCCACTTTCCCACACTAATATAAACTGTACACTGTAGTGTAACCCACTTTCCCACACTATTTAAACTGTACACTGAAGTATAACCCACTTTCCCACACTAATATAAACTGTACACTGTAGTATAACCCACTTTCCCACACTATATAAACTGTACACTGTATATAAACTGTACACTATAGTGTAACCCACTTTCCCACACTATATAAACTGTACACTGTAGTGTAACCCACTTTCCCACACTATATAAACTCTACACTGTAGTGTAACCCACTTTCCCACACTATTTAAACTGTACACTGTAGTATAACCCACTTTCCCACACTAATATAAACTGTACACTGTAGTGTAACCCACTTTCCCACACTATATAAACTGTACACTGTATATAAACTGTACACTATAGTGTAACCCACTTTCCCACACTATATAAACTCTACACTGTAGTGTAACCCACTTTCCCACACTATATAAACTGTACACTGTATATAAACTGTACACTATAGTGTAACCCACTTTCCCACACTATATAAACTGTACACTGTAGTGTAACCCACTTTCCCAACTATATAAACTCTACACTGTAGTGTAACCCACTTTCCCACACTATTTAAACTGTACACTGTATATAAACTGTATACTATAGTGTAACCCACTTTCCCACACTATATAAACTGTACACTGTAGTGTAACCCACTTTCCCACACTATATAAACTCTACACTGTAGTGTAACCAACTTTCCCACACTATTTAAACTGTACACTGTAGTATAACCCACTTTCCCACACTAATATAAACTGTACACTGTAGTGTAACTCACTTTCCCACACTATATAAACTGTACACTGTAGTATAACCCACTTTCCCACACTATATAAACTGTACACTGTATATAAACTGTACACTATAGTGTAACCCACTTTCCCACACTATATAAACTGTACACTGTAGTGTAACCCACTTTCCCACACTATATAAACTCTACACTGTAGTGTAACCCACTTTCCCACACTAATATAAACTGTACACTGTAGTGTAACCCACTTTCCCACACTATATAAACTGTACACTGTAGTGTAACCCACTTTCCCTCACTATATAAACTGTTCTCTGTAGTGTAACCCACTTTCCCACACTATATAAACTGTACACTGTAGTATAACCCACTTTCCCACACTAATATAAACTGTACACTGTAGTGTAACCCACTTTCCCACACTATATAAACTCTACACTGTAGTGTAACCCACTTTCCCACACTATATAAACTGTACACTGTAGTATAACCCACTTTCCCACACTATATAAACTGTACACTGCAGTGTAACCCACTTTCCCACACTATATAAACTCTACACTGTAGTGTAACCCACTTTCCCACACTATTTAAACTGTACAATGTAGTATAACCCACTTTCCCACACTATTTAAACTGTACAATGTAGTATAACCCACTTTCCCACACTAATATAAACTGTACACTGTAGTGTAACCCACTTTCCCACACTATATAAACTGTACACTGTAGTATAACCCACTTTCCCACACTATATAAACTCTACACTGTAGTGTAACCCACTTTCCCACACTATTTAAACTGTACACTGTAGTATAACCCACTTTCCCACACTAATATAAACTGTACACTGTAGTGTAACCCACTTCCCCACACTATATAAACTGTACACTGTATATAAACTGTACACTATAGTGTAACCCACTTTCCCACACTATATAAACTGTACACTGTAGTGTAACCCACTTTCCCACACTATATAAACGGTACACTGTAGTGTAACCCACTTTCCCACACTATATAAACGGTACACTGTAGTGTAACCCACTTTCCCACACTATATAAACTCTACACTGTTGTGTAACCCACTTTCCCACACTATTTAAACTGTACACTGTAGTATAACCCACTTTCCCACACTATATAAACTGTACACTGTATATAAACTGTACACTATAGTGTAACCCACTTTCCCACACTATATAAACTGTACACTGTAGTGTAACCCACTTTCCCACACTATATAAACTCTACACTGTAGTGTAACCCACTTTCCCACACTATTTAAACTGTACACTGTAGTATAACCCACTTTCCCACACTAATATAAACTGTACACTGTAGTGTAACCCACTTTCCCACACTATATAAACTGTACACTGTAGTATAACCCACTTTCCCACACTATATAAACTGTACACTGTATATAAACTGTACACTATAGTGTAACCCACTTTCCCACACTATATAAACTGTACACTGTAGTGTAACCCACTTTCCCACACTATATAAACTCTACACTGTAGTGTAACCCACTTTCCCACATTATTTAAACTGTACTCTGTAGTATAACCCACTTTCCCACACTAATATAAACTGTACACTGTAGTGTAACCCACTTTCCCACACTATATAAACTGTACACTGTATATAAACTGTACACTGTAGTGTAACCCACTTTCCCACACTATATAAACTCTACACTGTAGTGTAACCCACTTTCCCACACTATTTAAACTGTACACTGTAGTATAACCCACTTTCCCACACTAATATAAACTGTACACTGTAGTGTAACCCACTTTACCACACTATATAAACTGTACGCTATAATGCTCCCCACTTTCCATCACGATATACAATGTACTGTTTAAAAATTATCTACTATTGCTATTTATTGCTAGCACTTTACTACTGTCCCTTAAAGGTTTATATAGGTCAGCGCAACGGGCTGAAGGGCTCATACTGTGCTATACATGAACCTTAAATATGTTATAATTATGCATGATTACTTTAAGTCAAATACAAGATCATAATACATTGATCAGGATTTAGGACAGGTCCACCATCACCAATGACCCATGATGTCACTGGTAGAAGGTAGGACCCAGGCTCCTTGTAAGTATGAAAGTGTTCAGTATCCCAATTTGGAGTCGTCAAGTGTGAAAAGCCAAATCCCCATTCCTATCCTGGGATGCCGAACAGCTAATTTAGTAGGACGCAAGTGTGAAAGGAGCTATTGTTACAGACTGAACATTTGTTGATACACATGTTCTTAAGGTAAAGGGTGCTTCATAGCATTTATTATCTTCAGGAAGATTCAATACAGCAGGAATGCCTCGACAATGTCACAACAACTGAGAAACGTTCTGTTACATTTGAAGCGAGAATAAGCTTAAGGCTCAGACAAAGCATGACTGCATTGTAAAAATGGTGACAAAGACAAAACCTGGGCTCCTCACATTCGTTGTGCAACATGTTCATTCAACCTGAGAGCTTGGCTTAAACATAGGCTTAAACATACTGAATTCCATAAACGCTAATGTTGCTCCCACCTCTAATGTGATTCTGCAAATCTGAATTCATCTTTGTGTTCATCTTGAAGATGTCTATCATATCCCCAATTTTTCTTTCGGAAGCAAACCTTTTTTTTAAAAAAAAAACTGTTGCTGTCATAGATTAGCCATGAAGACATGGAATGGTGGGCAGGTTTAAGGGGCCTAATGACCAACTCAGTGTAGATGAGATCAGGTCTGGTTGAGGACAGAATTGCGGGCTCTTAACTCGTGCCCCGTTTCTGAACACCAACGGTGAAAGGGGCTACAACAGCACTTTGTCGCCCTGTCTGCTAACAATAGCCACAAGACAGAGTACTTGGAAATAGAACAGTTGTATTCTCACCATTGCCTTATGGTTGCCAAAGTGCTGTCAGTCATGGGGAAAATAGGTAGACTTCCAATTATACAACTACTGGCTCGTTTTCAAACTGAATCCACGAGGGGAACTCCGCGGAGTAGTTGTAAGACAGCCAATGAGGGCTCCTGTATTAATGAATACCAGGGAAATATTATCAGTGTAGAATTGTGTGGAATACACCCACACAAGAAAGGGGTGGTAGCCTTCAGAAAGGCTCAGCAACAAGGTGCATTACAGTGAAATGTGCTGGAGAAGTGTGCAACCAGGCTACTCACCACCTCCACACCCACCTCCAGCTGGAATGAAGGAAAGGCTTCAAGTCAGATTAAGTTCCTTGTTGCCAACTGTTCATGGTGCCAAGCTCATGTAATTAGTTGTCAGGCAGTGGTGAGTTTCTGCTCAAATATTTGGCATCACTGCACAACAGACTTCTACTTCCAAAATAAAATAATGGGGGTTATGAAGCTGAACTTGCAGATGATTTCAGATTTGGTGCATCATGTAGGAAGTTGGAGAAACATTAAAGTAACTCATAGAATTTCGCATGTTTTAACTGCATGATACAGACACACAGTTCAACTGACCTAAAAATGTCTTACCGCTGATTTTTGTTTGAACTCAGCATCTGATGCCCAACAATAGTCGGCCAGCATTGATGGATTCCAGATCTCCTGCTACCGCTTTTCCATGGTCACGATGTCCCGGTGAAACCTTTCACCATGTTCGCCACTGAATGTACCAAGATCAGCCGGGAAGAATTCCAAGTATGAATGCAGAAAATGAATTTTCAATGACGTTGCCCCTTCATGGTTTTGCATGTTTGAAGTCGACTTCAAATATAACAGATAATCACAAATATCTTTTAAAAAATGGTACATGATAGCAAAATCTTCAGATGATTTTTATGATCAGCAGTCCAAAATCCATCAAGTACACCCAAAAGTGTTCAGGAGCAAAAAGTTGGGTTGTCCAGTGCCGCCGCCCCCCCGCCCAGGATCTAGCTTGCATGACTGAGCAATAGCTAATGCAATGAAGTATGATGTATCAATCACTCCTATGAATGACAAATTCTCGTATCTCACACGTAAAATGAACAGTTGCACCAAAATGTGTGTGCGCTGCAGCTACACATGAGACAGCAAGACCAGGGCGAGAATGTCACCTTTGTCACCACAGAAACCAATGTTGGGCCCAGTGGAGTTGCAGTGGGAATCTCTAATCCCTCATCAATCAGTCACTTTGGCCAATATCATATCTAACTTTATAACACACTGCAATAGATGCAGCGAGGGATTCATAAGCCCTCATCAAGACATCAATTTAGCTGGAAGGATGAAGTGTCCCTGATTGCCTTTCCAGAGAGGAGCATTGATTTCTTTGACTCAGGAGACAAAGGCTACGTTCTCTTCATGGTCAAGGTGTGCTTCTATCAACCATTCTCAACGGCCCTCCGCCTGGGGGCCAGAGCACATTTAAGAAAAAGTCTTGTTTCCATTTCACCTTACAGATCAATATTTTTTTTAATGTCTTCGAACATGGAAGAAATCAAAACTTGACGGCTTCACAGGGAAGGGGCCGGTAAACTGAGACCATAGCTAAAAAAAAATTGAGAATGACTGTTCTTGATTGCTCCAGGTACCCAAGCGATGGTTACCTTGGTTGGTGTCAGCTTTGCAAACAACTCCACATAGTGACTCCCAGTCTTCATAAAACTCTTGAGGCAGGAACCCACTGTTACCAACTCCCAAAGGCAAAACTGTCCCAATATTCTTTTTTGAAAAACACAATGAACAATTTGCCCAGTTCAGTTTTACGGATTCCTCGGATGGATCAGAAGCCTGGAATTTTGTATCAACCCTCCTTAAAGGAGATGCACAACCACAATCAGGAGCTCTGCTCATTTACACTGACAGAAACTATCTTTTAGATTAGAAGGCCGTTCAACTTTTATAAGAAAACTCAGCACTGCATAATTTTTCTTGATTAGGTCAAACAATTTTATCACTGCTGAACTACATTCTTTTCTTTGGCTTGGCTTCGCGGACGAAGATTTATGGAGGGGGTAAAAGTCCACGTCAGCTGCAGGCTCGTTTGTGGCTGACAAGTCCGATGCGGGAGCTACATAGAGATGAATGAATTGAGTGTCCGATATGGTTCTTGAAATGTCAACAGGTCACATGTTAAATCCATTTGTAATTGAGTCAACCTCATCACATCAGCGTTGAATCAGGTAACAGAAAAATGGAAATGTTATTTACACAAGTAATTTTATAAAAGACTAGGAAAACACTTTACTTTTTGCTTTTTAATTTCTTTTTCTAAACACAAATACATTAACAAACAGCATACAAACAGAGGTATCAGTGATTGAAATGGTGTGTGCTGCAATGGTACATGGTGCTCAGAGGCCAGTTAAACCTCAAAAATGGAATGATTTCACGTTTAAACTTTCCATTCATTAGAACTTTATTCTTAAACAAGCGCAATTTCTTGCTGTCCGAGTTGATTTTTCAATATTACAGTTTTATTTTACCAGGCAAGCAAGAGAGCAAACATGGCCTTCAGAAGTGTGCTTGGGACGACTGCCGATCCCTATGTCAGTAGTGGCTCATGTCACCATATCACATTAAGCTTATTGAATGACAAATTTCAGAATATTGCCTTGAAAATGAGCAATCGCCTCGATAACTAGCTAATCCAGCAGAAGACCAATTATGTCCCCAATTCTGTCAGGTTGTTATAACAAAAAAAAAATCAGATTAAGCTATTTGCTGAAGCAAATTTCACCAGCTTTCACCCTGGCACTTTATCTTAAATGACAACGAAAACCCAAGTGAGAATGCAGTGGGCCACCAAATGGTTAATTAGTTTTGATTGGAGATTCCAAAAAAGGAGGAAAATCACCTGTATTAAAAAAGATATTTGACCAAGCATTCTCTTTGTCAGGTTTAAAAAAAAAGGCTACAATCAAGTAACTGCAGCATGAAGACAAATTAAAGCAGGTTAACTGGCACTCAGTATTTTTTTGATAAAGACCTACCATTCTGAATGCTCATTTGGAAGAGTTAAGAGGTAAGAAAGCATTCAGACATCAACAATTTTTTATTAATATTAAGCTAGCTGAACAAATCTACAAAACCCTTACAACAGATTGGGAATTCCTCATCTAACCTATGGAATTTTATTTTAATGCCCTTAAACCAAAGCTTGCATTGAAAAGAATGATCCAGCTGGGTATATATATATATTGTTTTTAAAATCACAAATTCCAATTTAAAAAATGCAAAAAAAACCTGAAATTTATTAGAGAATGCAAGAATCTGTTATTTTAATTAAAACATTAGTTTCATCATATCTCAAGTATGGTAAAGAACCAAACTCTGAGCTGGTCCTGCAATTACCACTTTCAAGGTTGTCTTGTTTCATAATATGGTGAGCAAGGTGACATACTTAAGACACAGAAATACTAGAGTCCCAACCACACACGGCCATGCAATAGGCGACCATTACAACCATCAATATATTTTTTAAAATTTTGTTTCTTTTCCTAGGGAGGCAAGGTTGGGGGACATTAAAATCAGCATGTATTCTAAAGACATGCCAATTTCATACTCAGAATCCAATGGACTGTGAAAAAAAAGATACAAAATTATTGTACAAGTTTACAGCACCTCCCTGGAATACAGGTTTTAGTTTTTTTTTATTTTATTTTTGTTGCTTTATCCATCAAAAAATATAAACAAAGAAATGGATGTACCAGTATTCCAAGGAAGCTTTTTTTTTTAAAATTTCTTTAGCAAGTGCCTGTTTTGGTCAATTGGAATTTATGCATAAATAAAGTTCACTGCAAATTGTATTTTATCAGTACAGGGAGAAAGTGAGCCCTGGTGATCAGCCCTCGTTCCCCAACGCCATTTTTTGAATTAAAAAGATTATCCATAATTTTCAATTGCAATATTGTGAGGTAAGCTGCTTACATCAGAATTTTCAACTGAAAAAGATATTCCAATAAATACACTTTAAAAAAGCACTGGTTCCCCTTTCCTTCATGCAATCAGCATAGTCAAATACCACAAAATGTCACTCCCGAAATTCTGTACACTGGCCATCAAAGGGAACATCCTTAACTCACGATTCCACAGGTTTCCGTGCCAACCAAATGTTCCAAACTTGACTGCAGACAGAAATACGTTGCTAGCTGAAATCTAAAGAAACAAAGCCTTCTTGATGAAGATTAGTTTACATACATTGCTCAGCACAGTACAGAAGGAAAGTACAGGAATCCTTACACAAAAGGATGTAACACTGGAGACTGACTTCAAGGGTGAAATGCCCAAAGTTGCAAATAAAGTGACTTTTTTTTCCCCCAATGAGCAAAGGCTATCCTTCAAGGAGACCTTAGGAATTCACTCATGCTGGTGTGGTGGTCCAATTCATATTTGTGAAATATGAAAGGCAATACATTATGAATTTGAACGTTGTCACACAAGACACTGTATTATCAGTCACGTTACTAAAATGGCAGTACCAACAAAATCTGCAACCAATGCTTCCCAAGGAATGTATATAAAGAAAACTTGAATAGTGGATCATAACTTAGGACCAGATAACTAGATTGCTAAGAATGAAATTTAAACTATATCCTTTGGCTCAGGGGATTCATACAAAGAATTAAAAAGAAAAGTGTACACTACACCACATTTGGGTGCTTGTTCTATTTCCAGAAACTCCTGAATGGTATTCTCTGTGAAGTGAGAAGTGTAATTAGGCTGGTTTCCCTCAAAGGTTAGATCAATTCACTCACAATGACTGGGAAAGCAGTCCATGCAAAATGAAAAAAGCCACATCCTTGAGCATCTAACACAATAGCAGCTGCAAGAAATTCTGGGTTCCTATAACCTCCAAGCAACCCACACTGATCCATCTTAAAAGGTACATTAAATTGATGCAATATTTAAGGAGGAGGAACTGTTGCTAAGTATCAACATTATGGAATATTTACTAACTTGATTCATATGGTAGTAGTGTCAAATGCAGAACAGGTAGCGTTATCAATCAAGAGTTCAGGGAAAAAAAAGGTTTAATTTTTACATAAATCTTTTCAATTCTAGAAGCAGTTTTTCAGAACGAAGTAACAGATTATGTTCCTTGTAGCTTTGTTGGCCTTTCTACAACATGCTTAGGCAGACAAGGAAATTATTTTCCTCAAATCAAAATACTAACCTACAGAAACAAGATCAAGCCCAAAAGAGTTACAATAAAGGCGAGTTTTAACAATTCAGTCAGTTCACAAATTATTAAACTAAATACTAGAGGGCTTTGGAGGACATCAAACCCGAAGTTAGACTCCACAAAGCTGGATTGAAATGGGTTCTGATTTAAAGGGCATCTAATATGGAAACAGATCAGATTCTCTGCTTTTTATAGCAGCTAAGGTATACTTCCCAGGAGAGCAACACCAAGTAGGTGCTTTTATGGAGCTAGTGGAACAGGATTTTCAGAAGTAGTATAAACTCATCAGTCTGAAGACTATTAAATTATTCTGTATATTCCATTTGCTAAACCAGTTGCACATGATCTATTATGCAACCAATGTGAGGTGCAATTTTTACCACCTTCAAACAGGTTTTAGACTCAAGCATGAAAGTCCCAAGGAGTACATGCTTCTCTAATCAATGGGGTCACACCACATCATCTGATCTTCTAAACAAGATGACATTCCTGGGAACAATTCAGATTTTTACCCAACTCCTAAATACAAGACTATTCACTACCTTCCTTCTTCCAGTTCCATACCCTGACTCATTTCAATTTTCTCTATTGGATACCACCTTCCAGGGAACAAGGAGAATAATGGTACACAATGCAAAGGTCCACCATTACTCTGAACTGAAATACAGATTAGACAGGGACTCATCATTGTTTTTATATGACAATGCTTCGCTCCCAAAACTCTTCTGGATTACAAGAACAGCCATGTCCAAAAAAATATTATAACTAGAGACATTAAAAAATATAAAACACCTCTGCAGAAGCAGCAGGGGCAGAAAAAGAATAGCATCTTAAAACAATTATTGTGGAATTCTTTCATGATTAATGATGAAAAAGCAGGGACAGATGCAAAATCTCTTCTTCCAAGTGAAAGACAAAAACTTAAATTCCAATCTTAAACACAAAAACTTCTATACCCCACCCCCAAATAAAACCCAGCTTTCCCTATAAAACAGCCATTGCGAAACCACTAACCTGCACCAAGATGTCACAAGGTATTTTTATTCCACCTTTTCCCCCAGCTTTTAAAACTGTACCACATGCACTTAGAATTTCCAGACAGAATGACAGTAAAATGTTATTCCAAATTACAGAAACAAGGGAAGAAACCAATATAAACCAGGTGTTGACAAGAGTGCAGGCGTTGTGGTCAAGCAACTCACGTGCCATCCATCACATTTGAAAAGGAGTAACCACTTTTAAGTTTAAGGCAATTCACCACACAACTGGCTGGGAGCATCTACTCAGGTCCTCTGTCTCAAGAACCATGAACTCCTCAGAATGACCCATTTGTGATACCACAAATATGTTTAAATAAAAAAGCAAATGTCCTACATTTGTTACATTCACGTTCGGGCAGGGACGTGTTTTGGGTAGATAGAAAGAACATTTTATTAACAGATCATTTTTAAAAATACACCATTTATTACAGGAATTCCAAGTCTCTTTTAAAAGGGCCACTGTGGATTTAAGATAGCCTTGGCATTAAGAGCAAAATGTAGATCATGGTATGCAAATAGATGTAATAGTTCTCACTTTCTTCTTGTAAAATCTTCCTCACAACGAATCGTCCTGGAAGCTTGACAACTTAAGAGATTCTTAGATATAGGGCTGAAAACATAGTGAATGTAAGCTGGAAAACAAACCCCAACTGCATTTTTTAGTAAGCCAACATTAAATGGGAACCTGAACGGGCTACACTGAAGGCCAATCGGCCCATCGAGCACATGGGCATTTTTGTTTAATATAAATTAAAACATTTTAATACAGTCGCCACAGAAACACAGCAAGTTTCGTGCCGAGATGATTTGCCTTTTTTGTGAACTAGAACTGTCCTCCAAGTAATGATGCATTTATTTTCCCCAAAAGATTCCCAATTGCTTGCAACAGGAACTTGCTAAACGTGAATATCGTGCCTTCTCTTCGCCGACAGTCAGAAATCCATATCCTTTTGTTGCTTGGCTTTTATGTTGGAGCGAATTTCTTGGCCTGTGCTCGCACTCGTTTTTCATACTCTACTCTGTTCTGGCTGTCAAGGATGAACAAGCAATTGCATTAATCAGAACAAATATTAAAATAGATTTCTTTCTTCACAGCAACCTTTGGTATTCTTGATAAAAATGTTCATCTTGCTTATGTTTGATAAACAAATATTTTCCCAGGTACTGAACACCTTGAATTTGGTCAAATGTATAGAAATCCATTGGGTTCAAGGCTACCACGCTTCCTTTGGTTGTCAAGCAGGAAGCTTACTCAAGATTAATTTTGCTATTGCCCTCACGAGCTCTCCCCGCCCCCCCCCCATTCATTCCCATGAACAAAACTGGCACCCTATCCCACATAGTGAAAGCTTCTCAAGATTATTTCATCCAAGCCCATTAGAGGGAGACTCTCATCCCACTCAAAGCTACATTTTCACTGAGTGTCCCGATTAATAGCACTAATTTGTAAGAAAGGGGGCAATCAAATAATGTTGATTCCCAAAGAAATGCACATCTTTAAAATGTTTACATTTCACTCGTGTTTTCTCTGGTAAAATTTAAGTCCATAAATCATGCTGAATAGATCAGTTTTAGTCCATATAATGTTTACATCACATTCCCCTTTGACGGTGGTTCTCAAACAGTGGGCCTTGACCCCCCCCCCCCCCCCCCCCCCCCGGCAGGCCACAGCATTTTTCCATGTGGGTCTTTAAAAATGTTAAATAAAATTCTATAATTTAGATAAATATGTGTTTCTTACGGAGCTGCCTTTGAGTTGAAAATATTGCTCAGTCTTGTCACTAGTGGGTCATGGCATGTTAGGCCAGCAGTCAGGTGGGCCTTAGACCAAAAAAGGTTGATAATCACCACCCTAGAATAATCAGCTGTTAGTTCCTTTCTATTCAAGGTAAATGTTAAGAATGCAGCACTTTTAAGTTAGCTAGAGCAAGTATCTAAGTGGGTTACAGGTGCAGAGTTTAGTTGCCCATTCAAAATGCGGATAACACTAGACCAAGAACCAGGAAATAGAATTATAATTATCATCCAACAAATAAAACTTTGAATAAGTGACAAACAATCCAAATAGGATAGTTGTAATATGGGGAGGCAGAGGCAGTTAATTGGAAGATGATGCCAGTGATACATTATTAGTCAATGATTGGTGTTGAGTTAATTCTGAATTAACTACCTTTTTCCGAAGTAAGATTAACAGTTACTGGTTGAGAAACACAACTGCCGCACTGAGTTTAACCCTTTTGACTCCGTGCCCTTTGGTTGACCCATTTATTCCTCTACTTACCAGTAGATTGTGTATGCTTCTGCTTGTGCTGGATCTTGAATGTTTGGCTCGTTGAGAAGTTCTTGAATTCCTAGTAATATCTATTTAAAAGAAACAGGTCAACAGTTAAAAGCGAATCAAGCGGTACACGTCCAGACCTCTTTTTTTTTGTCAAGTGATCATCTCTGACCTGCTTGATGGTGATGGCTGGCCTCCAATCCTTATCTTCCTCCAGAATAGACAGACACACTGTACCAGATGGATACACGTTTGGGTGGAATATTGGCGGCTCAAATTTACCTGTCAAACAGTTTTTAGAAATGCTTCCTTAAAACATGCAAATTTAATTTTAGGATAAATCCACATGATTGACTAAGACTGGACTTAAAAAAAAAAAAAGAATTCTTGTCTCAGATTCCATCTGTACCAATGCAACCAAAGAAAACCAATGCCTACTTTCGGGTTTCAGTTTTACTCTCCTACTCAGGCCGCACCTCATTCAATTACCTTCTTTGTTCTGCTTACTTCATTAACAACATGTCTCGACATTCTTCTGACAAAAGTCGACTTGAAGACCAAAGAGATTGCAGATGCTGAAGTCTAGGACAAAAAACGAGGTTGGAAGAACTCAGCAGGTCGAGCTACATCCGTGGAGGCAATAGGCGTGACTCATCCATTCAGGATGAAAGAAACAACAAAAAAAAAGCAATCTATTGGACTGCGAAAGGGCTGGTATGTGACATATGAAACCAGATGGGAAAGGACGTGAGAGGAATGAAAAGAAACTAGATGGGTGGGACAGTTAGGGAGCTGGTAACATGAATTCAGTATTTATACCACAGGGTTGGAAGTTATCCAAGTGCAATATGACACGTTGTTCCTGTGTTCAGCCTCTCTGCAGCAATGGAGAAGGCTGTGGACCTAACCCTCAGGATGGCCACTGAGTATAGAACATGGGTGCTCCACAAAATTATTTGATTTCTCCGACGTAGAGGAGGCCACATCACAAGTAGACCAGATTGAAAGTGGTGTTGGTGAACCTCTGCCACACTTGGAGGAGCTGTTTAGGTCCTTGATGGTGGTAAGGAGGAGGTGAGAAGGGCCAGATGTGATACATTGGTTTCAGGGGAAAGGGCCAGGGACCAGAGAGGGATGAGCAGACCAGGGAATCCTAAAGAACAGTCCCAGTGGTGTAAGTGAGGGGGTTGGGGGGAGGGAGAAAGAAAGATGTGACCAGTAGTGTTGCAAACTGGCAGAGGATCAAGTTTTGGATGTGGTGCCTAGTATGGCAAAAGGGAAGGACCAAGGAAACTATAGGTGTTCCACTAGGGAAGGGGATGGGGGGGGGGGGGGGGGGGGGGGGGGAGAGGGGTGGAAAGGATGAGCTCAGAGCATAAAATGGAAGAAACAAATGCAAATTACTATGGTAAATCACAAAAGTCTGCAGACATCATGGTTGAAATAAATACACAATGCGAGAGAAACTCAGCAGGTCGAACAGTGTACTTTATATAGCAACAATAAAGAAACATAACTGTTTCGGGCGAGCCCTTTACTAAGGTATGAGCAAAATGTAAGCAAGTGTCCAAACAAAATGAGGAGGACAGGAGAGGAGCACAAAACCAAAGGCAGGAGGGAAGGCACACCATAAAACAGGGGGAGGAGGGATGGCTCTGTGAATGGCGAGGGAAGGGAGTGGAGACCTGGAAGAATGAAGACAAAGGGAAAGGGAATGGAGGTAGAACAGAGTGGGCAAGCAGAAACCGGAGAAGTCGATGATAATGCCATTCGGTTGGAGAGTAACCAGGCAGAAAATTGTTGCACCTCCAATTTATGTGTGGTCTTGGGAGAGAGGAAGGAAGTCACACTTCCAGGAGGGCATTTCAGATCCTCTGAAGCAGAAGGCCTCACTTTGAGAAAAGGAAAGGTGGAGAAATTAAAAAGGGCTGGTATCCTAACTGGCAGAAGTGTTAGTGGAGTTAGCCATGGAAGTCAGTGGGCTCACAAATGTCAAAAGCAAGACCACCTTTTGAGATGGACACTGACAGATCCAGAAACGGCAAGTGTCAGTGATTATCTAGGTAAATTTGAAGACAGGATGGAAGTTGTTGGCAAAACTAATGGAACTGATGAGTTCTGCAAGAGGGCAGCATCAACGCAGTGAAGAGCTGGAGGGGATGGGTGTGGGTATGTGTTTATATGTATATACAGAGGAACAGGCTCAAAATAAAGTGTTTCACAGAGCCAACAAAAGTTAAGTGCAGCCATGTCCCATGTGGGTGTCCATGGTTGGGGGGTGGGGGGGGGAAGATATCCCTTTGACCTGTAGAAAATGGGACAGATCAAAAGTTGAAGGTGGGAACATACGTAGTATTGGTTGATAATTTCATGCAATAAATGTGCTGTGTATGTGTAAAAGAGTTAATATGTTGGATACTTTGAAACAATTATTATAACTGTATTAAGTAAAGGTAGAGTGGACTTTTAAACAATTGCCGAGACTGTACTAAGAAATGGGTCAAGAAAACCCCCACACAGACAGGTTAGCTGTAAATAACAACATTCCATTATCCCCTCTTCCATAAAACCATAGCGCTATTACCTGCCGTTACACACAACGAGCTGTCAGACGCAGCCCATTCATAAACGGTCTCCCACCCAAAAACAGTTGCCGCCACTACTAGCTTATCAAGCAGAAGGCGGAAACGTCAAAAGCCTGCAGAATGACCAACAGCACCGATGGGTTTTGTTTCAGTATTTAGAATTCAGCTAACCTTGTTAAAGATAATGAATAAGAATATTGGTGGGAAAGCAACCATTTACATGTGCTATGAGCCAGGCTAACAGTTCTGCACGGTCTTAAAGGACCTCTTATAAATTACCTTCATCATGTATGCCACAAATTCATAGCTTTTAATTACATCACATACATATAGAAACCCAATCGATAACCATTTTCCTGCCTTTAGAAATGAGCAAATACTGACTGTAACACTTCAGCCTGTAACAATCCTCTCAAGAAATAGTTACCTAATCATATGCAGAAAAAATGCCTTAAATATTTCACTCTGTAACCTTGTACTTTGAATGAGGTTCAACAGTGTTAGGGAGGTGACCTTGTCTACCCAACCATTTACTACTCATTCCCGCTGGCATGAATTCTCTATGTGTTGCACTTTGGTTGTACTTCTTGTACCTTGACAGGGCTAAACCATCATGCATACTGTTGAACAGATGAGTGTTAGTGAAGGGGAAGTGATTGGGTCTTTGTTCAAGAAAGAAGCAGACATTCAGTTTCTATACACAAGCCAAGGGCACTCTGCTGGAACACTCTGAATCACGCAGCATCAGAGAAAAATAATGGTCTTTTCAATTCCTCAGCAGGCAGGACCATTCGATTTATTTCTGACCATCAGCGAGGAATCCAAACAGCCCTTCCGGATTAAGCAAAGGTTCACCTGTCCCTCTTCAAACCTGGTTACTTGTATCTAATTTGACACCACCTCCTCTCGACTGGTGAAATCAAACACAGATCAAGAGATAGTTTTACGACCATATGTGCCTGTCTGTTATAGCCATCTCAAGCTTCCAGCTGAATATTGTTTTAACTCTCCTTTCCACCCACACGTATTTGTCTGCCTTTGACCTGCTTTGTTGCAATGGAAAAACCAAACAGCAACTAGAAGAACATTGTCTCGCATTCCACTTGTGTCGCTTTCAATCCAATGGTATGAATACAGGTAGCCCCCGACATACTGCTATATCGGGGACCCAGGAAATCGGTCATATCTCGAAATGGATGCAAGTCAGAATTGTGTCCGCACTTGTGGAGTATCAGTCTTAAAGCAAATTTTTTAATTAAAACTTTTTTTCATCGGACATTTGACGTTAACAACTTAAAACTTCCTGAATTTGTCGATCAACCTTGGCAAATCTCTCCACATTCTGGTCCATGCTTACCTTGTTAGCGTTCTGGGGCTGGATGTGGCCATCTTCATTCCTGTGAGCAAGTCTTCGGTTGGTGCATACCCGAGCCTTCGATGGGTTTGTGTATTGGCATTCATTTGGCACATGTGTGAGAGTTTAGCGCCCTGACTATATTGAAATCGCGTCCTTAACTCTCACGGGTGTGCCAACCGATCTCTAATAAGCGAACCCAACATGCATTCGCACAGGAATCAAGATGGCCGCGCCCAGCCCTGGGACACCAACTAACAAGGTAAGTACGCATATTTTTGCTCTTGCATGTCCTGTATGTCTGCTATAGTTTGTGAAATATAACAAACTGGATAAATTTTTTTTTTTTTTAAATTCAGTCGTACGTGCAGATGGTCATAAATCAGGGGATTACCTGTGACCCACACCCTTGCTGTTCTACACCTACAAACTCTCCTGTGCATCTAGTTTCCTTCACCATTTGTTCATCTCTCCCATATCCCTGTTATGGTTCCACCTATCACTAGTAGCCTCTATCCTGTCCCCTTCAAGCTGATGGACTCCTTCTAAGACTTGACGCAGGACATCGATTCAAAACATTTGACATGCCTTTTTCCCCTTTAAATCCTGCTTAATCCAGCGAGCTCTTCCAGCAATCAGTTTTTGTTCTCAATCTGAAATGTTTGTTTAACCTCTGGGTATTGGCTGAGTTTTATTTTCAAGTTAGGCTTTATAACAGCCATAATAAACAGACCCAAACAGACATAATCTGGAAAGGCAAATCAAGATTTTACTGAACACATTTTGTATTATCAGTACGCTGACAAATGTGTCTACATTTAAAACTGTGTTATTTCCATACTAAACAACAGCAGCAGGCCAACTAGTTTGCAATCTAATAGCAACCGCTGCCCCACCTACAGAAACACACATTTAATGCAGATTGTCCCCTTAAATTGGTCACCGTCTAACTAAAAGCAATGCTTGAGCAAAGATAAAGATACAAAGCCAACGTTTCGGGCTCGAGCCCTTCATTGTTTTACTCCCAATGTAAACCATTTGCTTCAATTTTACTCAGCGCCAGTGATCGGGGCAGACTAGGGTTCATGACCCACGATGCCTGTATGAAATCTGTAAATTCTCCCTGTGTCTGTGTGGGTTTTCTCCAGGGACTCCAGTTTCCTCCCACTATTCAAAAATGTACTGGGATGTAGCTTAATGGGGTGTAAATTGGGCAGCAAGGACTCGTGGGCCAAGATGGACTGTTACCGTGCTGTATGTCTAAATTTAAAATTACGCAGTCTGTTTATTTAGGGTGGAAAGCATCATCAAATCATGTTCTCCTAAAAGTTGAAAGAAAAGCATTAAAAAAATCTTCACGTTTAAATATTTTCGAAGTACATCATAATTTATTCAATTCAATGGTCATTTAAATTTAGAATAGTTCAATGATGACGGAGAAACTGCTTTTGTGCAAGTATCTTAGACTGTGATAACATCAAATTTGGCTTCTTTAGTTTTTGTTACCACATTAATTTGACGTAATTTACTTTTTAACCTGATTCAACTCAGACATCTTAATCTCACTTTCTTCAGTGGATTTTTCAAGCCAGCTCAAGGAGTGTACTGTTCCCAAAGGTGAAGACACTGCCCCACATACCATTTTATTAATTTCGTATAAAGACAAGTTAGGCACTATTGTTAATGATCAATGATGCACAAGGATTTTAAAGAGAAAAGAGCAAAAGGCTTTTGTGATGGTGTTGGGAGAGGATTCAGAGAATATTTTTTAGAAAGAGAAAGATAGCATATGAGGAACATTTATTGGCTCTTGGATTGTACTCATTGGAATACCGAAGGACGAGGGGGTACCTTATCAAGGCATTTCG
Source organism: Narcine bancroftii (assembly GCF_036971445.1). NCBI lineage: Eukaryota > Metazoa > Chordata > Chondrichthyes > Torpediniformes > Narcinidae > Narcine > Narcine bancroftii. Next base: position 60,565,155 of record NC_091481.1, on the reverse strand, counting down.
AATGCTGAAAGGCCTGGACAGAGTAGATGTGGTACGGATGCTTCCCATGGTAAGGAAGTCTAGGACAATAGGGCATAACTTCAGGATAAAAGGACGTCAATTTAAATAATAGACGTGGAAAAATTTATTCAGAGGGTCGCGAGTCTGTGGAACTTGTCGCAGGCAGCTGTGGAAGTGAGAGTACTTAAGAGATTTCTGATTAGTAAGGGCAGCAAGGTTTATGGGGAAAGAGCCAGGGATGGGGCTGAGTGGGTTGATGGATCAATTCATGATTAGAATGACAGAGCAAAGACCATCGATGGATCAATGGGCCTACTTCTGCTCCTATATCTTGCGATTTAAACTGCTTTGAATTAAACAGATGCTCTTCTGTTTTCCCAAAACATGACCTTCATTTTGTTTGAAGACAATTTGAAGAACATTTATACATATGGAATCTATTAGCTAACAATCAATAAGTAGCATCATCTCACTGGATTACCCATTTCCCCCACCCTAGATTCTTGAGGCAGAATACCTGGGTGAGGAAGTCCTGGATCTGATAGTTATATGGGGTCTTCTGCTACAAGCATGCCCTCACAACTGCCAAGAAAACCTCTGACAAAAGTCAACTTGCACACCCTGCTTCACAACGATCGCAGCTGAAAGCATTGAAATCACCTACAAAACAAAAAGCTGCAAACAATTTGGAATGTAACTTTACCACTGTAGCCATAGAAAAAATGACTACGCTCACAGGCTGTGATAAACAATGCCCAGGAAGATTCCCCTGCACAAGTCCTGGGGCATACTGGCAAGTTGGCACCTGCTATGGACTTCATGCAACAGGAGGTTGTATTGACAAATTCACCAGTTGGAACCTGTCACCCTCGGGATTCATGTACAGAAAAGCCTCTGGGATCTGGAATTCAAGCAACTGGCAAAGGGAGAGAGAAAAAATTGAGGAGGAAAAAAATACAAAATTTAAATAAAGAATAAAATAATAGGTAAAAATATGCAAGTTTAAAATTGTAAAAGTAAATAACATGTAAACCTTTGGTGAAGATGGGAGCAAAAAAAACGGAATGACTTGGTCGAGTTTGCACGTAGCAGCTGTTTGAATAAAGTTGTGTGAAACAGCAATGATATCGCCCAGGATGAAGAGCTGGTGATGCCGCTCGCCGTTGGGATATCTAAAGTGTCCCCTTATCCTTGCTTAGTAAGAGTTGCCCCAGTCAGTAAACTTTGGTGGAGGTGGGGTTGTCTAATTATCTATAACGATATTGTTGGTCTTTCAGGCTGCTCTGTGGAGGGAGGGACCTGCAGATGTTTTTAAATAGTGTGACTGAAAATCAAGTAAAATGCTTTATGGTTTATATATTCATGCAAGTGAAGTTTGTTCGGTGTAAGTACAGTATTTTTGTCTTTTAAACTGTTTATTCTTAATGAAGGTGTATTAGTTAGGTATTGTAAAAGTAAGTCTCACGGAACCAGAAAATACTTTTATCTGGCATCTACCAATCCCCATAGGTGCTGGATACCAGGGCTTTACTATATATGTCAGGAATTAACTGGGGAACTGCCAGCATTTATCCATTCCATTTCACCCATTAAGATCAAACCCAAATGCAAAACAATCAAGTGCTGCATCCTGATCTCAAACTGCTCCAAAGGGTCAAAAATCAAAACTGATTAGCTTTAAAAAGTTCTAATTAAAGAGAAGATCCAATGGAAATTGGGCAAACAAAGAATGATAAGAAGAAATCTATAGACCACTCCAGTCATACCTTCCCTCCAAATCTACGTGATTTTGGAGGGTTACATCAGGTCATTGATCCAACCAAGAAATGAGTAAAAATTCTGCAAACTTACACTTTGGTGGCGATGAGGGGTAGTCATCCTTAAACAGCATTCTAAGCTTATATTGCCCACCTTCCCACGGCGTCTGAAAGAGAACACCTCATCATCAGGTGACCAAACTATTTTATTGGATGGTGCAAACCATCAGTATATTGTTTGCTATAATATCAAAATTCAAGCAAAATAAAAATCAATTCTAAAATAATGCAAATTACAATGGTTTTGGGTACATTTCAGGGATTTTGCACTACTGAGCATCAAAATCACCTGAAACATTTCCCATCATGTACCTTTTTTAAAGATTATAACCTATTTTTGTGAATTCCTGTCATATTTTAAGTCTACTTCAAGCCGACAAAACCACGAAGAGCAACACGTTTTTTGAATTTGCACTTGGACGACCTTCTCTGATGATCTTTAGTGAAGTCGGTGACAAACACAGTGAAAGGTTTCACCAGAACTTTGTGATCTGGAAAAGGAGATTCAGGACAACTGAATCCATCAATGCTAATTGTTGGACACTGACACAAGAGGTATCAGATGCTGAGTACAAACGAAAATCAGCGGCAAAACATTTTTAGGGCAGTTGACCTAAGGCAGGGCTTCCCAAACTTTTTAGCTCATGGAAACTGAAAGCAGAATGGTGTCAACTTCCAGTTAGAGTGTGGTTGAGTCCAATTTTTCTTGAACAGATAGTGCTTGCAAAATCCCATTTCTTCAGAATTTGATTATTTTGTTTCAAATGAATATTAACAATATTCCAAATACAAATATCACCAACATCCAGACCTCAAATGCCCACTATTAATCATCTTCCAGAAGCCGGTTTCCAACCCGTCCCCAGCTGCCCAAAGGCCAGATCTCCAAACACCTCTAATACGGGTATCCACCTCAGCCCCGGCTCCCTACGGATAAGAGCTCCTGGTGCTCCCAAAGTGGGTTTTCATCCCATCCCCGGCTGCCCACTGGCCCAAGCATCCAACACCTTCATAGCTAACCCCCAGTCCCGCTGACCAGTTCTGGAACCACCATTTCATCTGCCAGTGACCCCGACTTCAAGCACACTGTAGCCCCCAATGTCTCTATTGATGCAGGTGCTGATCCCGACCAACACCATTCCATCGCCCATGCCAGCTCCATCAACAGTTCCACACTAACCTCAGCGAGAGGGGAGTGGGGGAGGGGAGCGAGCAAGAGGCAGATTAAATTTTAAAATGTGGCCAGCCTCATGCCAAAAGATATCAGAGTTTCATTGGTTGAAACTGACGTCTTAAGGCCTGATGGTCTGTGCTGTGACATCAGGCCTCAAGGCGACATTTTGTTTTGTTAGCGGCGAGGCAACTGTTTAGAAACACTGGTAAAAAGTAATTTAAATAAAAAGTTATTAGTTATTACTACCCATTCTTCCATGAAGCCCAGTTTAGGAAACACTGAACTAAGTGCATCATTGTGCGATTAAACAGGGTAAATTCAATAAAAGTTAATTTAATATTTCTCCAACTTCCTACGTGATACAACAAATCTGAAATTATCTTTTGCATTTCTTTTGAAGTTGTCTCTCATAATCCCCAATTTTTTTCAGGAAGCAAACCTTTGGTCCACTGTAATTATTTTCTGTAATACTTTCAGAAGTGCAGATCTGTCATGACTAAGCAATTAACCTCACACAAGTCTTCTTTAAAGACTGAAGAAAGGGTTCTTAAAATCTAAATAATACTTACTGCTTTTTTCCCTGGAATAGCACATTCCCAGTTCATTAAGTTTAAAGTCCCATCAGGATTCTTTGTGGGTACTGCAACAAAGCCCTGCAGATAGATCAAAACAAAGTTAGGAGTCAAACCCAGAAATACAGTAAAATCCCCAGCATCCGGTAGTCAAGAAACCGGCAACAATGACAAAAATGATATAAATAAATAAATCAATCAATATAAAATTTAGATTTGATTAAAAGTTTAAAATTGTAACAGTAAACATTCTCTGAAGAAACACAGCCCACTGGTACAGGTGGGAGCAAACATTCAGCCAGCGGAGTGCCCGGGCTATGCCCCGCCCACAGCAGCTGTTTGAATAAATTTTCAACAGTTGTATTAGAATAAAATGGCGACGCCGGGATGAAGAGCCGGCCGATGCTGCTAGTCACTGGGGCGACTCTCCCAAAGTGCCTACTTATCCCTGCCGAGTACATCTTTATCTTTATTAGTACATTAGTAAGACTTTATCTGTAAACTTGGGAGAGGATGGCTAATTAAGTTACAGCGGCAGCAATTGGGATTCGAATTTAAATTTACATTTTGCAAGTTACGAGAATTAACTGATTTATGTGAACTTTAAATAATTAAGGACTACAATACTGATTTTTCCCCCCCCAAATTACTTCACATTCCGGCATCCGCAATCCCCAGAGTTGTCAGATACTTGGGGGGGTGGTGGTTTTACCATCCTCAATATCCAAAAAAGATTTGAAGCCTCCACGGTTTCACCAAGAACAAAATTACGGGACTTGAAGAACACAATTTTACATTAAACAATTTTCTTTTGCCCAAGCAGAACACAATGTTACCGGGGAAAAAGCCACGATGCAAAATCAAGTTTTTTTTCTAAGTTTCAGCCCACCATCTAATTGCAGAAATTATGATATACGAAGTTATAGGTTTAACTCAAAGGTTTATTAAACTTTATTTGCCTCATGCAAACTACCTGCAGCAATCAGAAGGAAAACGTTAATAAAGCTTCTAATTACACAGTTGCCAAATTATGTCTTTTGATTCACAGCGCTAGTAAAAAATAGTGTCAAATTCACATTAGTGGAACAAAGTTTTAGGCTAGACAGGCATTGTCCAGCTGTCCTCTTCTTCTATCTGTCATCTTTTTAAAATGTGATCCCAGAATGATTAGCCTGGTGATAGGTGCAGGACTCTTTCAATAGTCTCCAGTTCTTCACTGCACAAGCAGCTTAAAGCACTTCAAATTTGAATGTACACAAGATCATTCATAATTTTGCTTGAACTAATAATTAAGATTTAATCTTTTGAAGTCACCTCAACTATTTATCAGAAAAGCTTCCACAATATAAAAACATGCCAAATCTTGTGTTTGCCAACCGGCATCACAAGCACAGTCCTGACCTTGGGTTTATCAGCTAGTCCAGCAGTAGCGCAAAACTGGGATTCTTGTTCCATAGCCTCACAAAACAATCTTTTGTTCAAAGCACTTCCTTCAATTCTGACCTCACAAGCATCCTCAACTCCTGTTTCTTCAGTAACTGCTCTGGGATTCCCTTTTTAACTAATCTCCACTCAAGATCCACTTAAAGCCCAACTCTTCTTTCAAGCTTCCATTTGCTGTAATGGCCCACAGGCAAATATTTCCATTAATAGTTCAAGATTTACCTTCACGGTCCATTCTCGAGCATCGGTCCCAAAAAGTAATAATTTATACCCATTTCCTCTGATAAAAGCAAATTAAAAAACACAGCAGATGTCATAAATCTGAAACAATGGCAGTCACAAAGAGAAGCAGCACTGAAACTGGCTCTCACCTCAGAATCAATTAATCCCACATTATTCCTTTTGTTTTTCCTCAGATTCACATTAACACCCCCCCCCCCCCCCCCCACCCCCAGCCACCCCGAGATTCTACCACTAAGCAATCTTCTATGGCCAATTAGCCTGCAACTTGCACATCTTTGGAACACGAATGTAAAGTAGCGCATCCAGAGGAACTATACGCGGTAGCTGGGTGAAAACGTGCAATACACCCAAGGTCAAGAATGACTCGGGTCTCTGGTGACGAGATAGCAGCTAAGCTGTGCTACTTAGAAAACACTAGAAATACTGGCCAGGCCACAACTATGGAAGGTGAAACGTAACATTTCCAGTTGTGGAGTAAACAAAGAAGCAGGAAGGACTCAACAGGAAAAGCAGCATCCATGGAGAAAAATGGACAATGTTTTGGGCCATGAGCAGTGTTGAACAAGAGCCCCAACCTGAAATGTCCAATTTTCTCCAAGAATTCTGCCTGACCTGCAGCTTTTAATTGTTTTCTCAAAATTTCAGGATCTGCAGTCTTGTTATTTTTTTAAATTACAAAGTTCTAATGAAGAATCTTGGACCAATAACATTTTTAATTTTTGACATATAGTATTGTAACAAGCCCTTAATGCCCACAAGCTCATGCCACCTAAATACACCAATTAACCTAAAATCCCTGTGTGTTTTGAAGGGTGGCAGGAAACCAGAGCACCCGAAGGAAACCCATAGAGACACAGGGAGAACATACAAACTCCCAACAGACAGCGCTGGATGCGAACCAGGCCGCCCCAATTGTTTCTCTTCTGACTGATGCTACCTGCCTTGCATGGTCTTGGTTTTATTTCTTCTATTACAGACCCTAGCAGCTGCCCACTGCCTTCTTGACTAACCACAATTGATTCTCAGTTCACAGAAACGTATTCTGAATAATTTCAATTTATTACTTAAATGTTTACTTTTATCTCCAACCAATACAACAAGACTTGATTGGCATATTCTAAAGAATAATAAGTCACTGAATATAACTCAACTCAACAATGACCTGTGCGGGGCCCAACAGCGTTATTCCCCATTATCTCCCGGATTTCAACCTGGCATACAAAACTGGGGGAATATTTTAAAGCCATTTTTTGGGAAAAAAACAAGTGGGTCTAACACTAACCTGAAAAAAAATGCCGGTTTTGTTCATTTCAGTGCAAAAGACCAATGCCGGCATATCAGAGGCAGGAAAATCACGCGAATGCTGTGTAAAATAAACATTTTTGCCCTTTCCATTCCCTGCCTCTTTAAGAACCTCCCACATATGCAAGAAGGTTATCAGTACATCACTAATGGGACCTGGCATACCGACCGGGTCACCTGTTCACACTGGGCAACCCGGAATGTTGATTCAAAATAAATTGGGTTTGATACTACACCCCTAGGCGGTTAATTCCCGGGTCGATTTGGACCACCCTACCAGGTTTGGAATGTTCACATAACTTGACGGTTAATTCCCATTTTCAAGTGCCAGTGTGAGAAGGGCTAGTGATTTCTTTTAACTGAAGTGACAAAATCATTTACTGCATTAATATGCTGCAATTATTAGTTCTTTATAAAACAACGGCTCCTATTTTTGTCAAAAGAAACTAATTATATTTGGAGAAAAGAATTTCAAAATTATCAGGAAAGACTGGGGGAACGCAATGGAACTAAGGGTGGGCATACACTCAAAATGTTGAAAGGCTTCCTTCTAACCAATAAACTGGATTTTTGTTTTTAGCTACAGTCAAACAGTCCAAGTTAAACAGATAACCTGTTCTCAAGAAGACCAAGTCAAGGAAATGAGAATTGCAATCATCTAAAGCAGTAGTTCACAATCTATTCCATATATACTTCTCTGAACACAGAATTTTACTGATATTAAAAATAATATACTTAAAACATTAAAAAGTGGACAGTTGTAAATCTGGAGCTTGGTAACCAATACAAAACTAAGAACCTAAAGGATTCTAAACAAGAATTCTAAAGGATTCCCTTCTTGCTCCAATGTTGTTGAACTTCATACTTACAAATGGATGGTCTTTTCTCCACGCTTTTCTTTCTTGTGCAAGTCGACTCAATGCAATTCCAGACATTGTTTTACTTCAACAATCCCCTGAAAAATAAATGGCCATGGTTTTCATGAATCAGGTTTTTTAAAAAGCCTCCCCAGGGTTCTCACTGAGATTTCAGGAAAGCACACAATGGGTGGGATATCACTTTAAATACCTGCACTGAAGTCTGATGGGAGAGTTTGGAGTTTTAAACAAATATTTTGTTCTTCTAAACTTGAGTCATGCTTGTGAACATTACTTGTGCTCCCTCTCTGATAGATACTGTTAGTGAGCAAATGACAAATTAAAATCAACAGAACACAAATTGCACAACATTGTGCATTTTAACTAAACACTCTTTCTAGATACAGATAAACCTGTGTCTCCTTTCCCAAAATTGTAAAATCTTCATGGAAAGCATGAACAAGAAAAAAGCAATAGAGAATAAAACTGAAACAGCATGTGAAAGAATGATAAAAGAGCTCACATGGAAGTCCATATCCAGGCATGGTACTGTGATGAGGGAAAAGGGCTGAAGACTCTTCCTAAATAGTGGAGAAATATCCATTGGCTGAAGTACCTCTGTTTGACAAAGCAGTGTCACCTCAAATCACTCAGACAGACGCAAGATCATCATCCCGAAATGTTAACTGTTTCTCTCTCCATAGATGCTGCCTGACCGGCTGAAGATTTCCAGCATTTTCTGTTTTATTTCATAGGCTTGACATTTTCCACAACAGAAACAAGTAGATCACCAATGTTCGAGATTTAAAATCATGATTATTGACCACTTGTTTATACGACAGTTTGAAATGTGCAGCATTTCAAGTTTCAGTGATCTCTCTGGGATAGACAGCAATAGAACCTTGGATTTATGTAGCAACCTTCACATTGCAAAACATTCCAAACTGCTTTACAACAGCATTGGCAGATTTGATATTGAGCCCCATGATAATATAGTTGACTGAAATCTTGGTCCAAGAGAAATTTGAGCATTTTGAAGTGGAGAAAAACAGATGTTAGGTCTGGATTTGAAAGGATACAGAGTTTAGCTTTAACCTTTGAAGGAAAAGATATGACCAAGAAGGAACTTGTAATCCAATATCAATAATTGCTGGTCCAGGACTATAATCATTTTTCAGACCTCCAAGTTGGCTCATTAGTCTGCAGTAAAATTCTAAAGGAGAGGATAAGCTGCTTGGCAGTGTGAGCTCTGTTGCTAAAGATAGAAGGGGTCCGGCAGACTTCTATAAATGTTGAGGTAGTTAGAGAAGGAGAGAGAGAGTGAGAGAAGAAAAAAATCTCAAATTGTAAAAATAACAGCTGACTTGCTAACTACCTTGATAACTGACTGCGAGGAGTCTTCAGATATCCCAAATCCCCAGGTGCTTGAGGCATAATAAGGGGTTATTTTTAACTGAGTGTAAGTGCAACTCTCATTCAAATTGGAGCTCTCATTGAGGCAGCGCGGTCAGTGTAGTGGTTAGTGCAATGCTGTTACTGCACCAGCAACCAGGATCGGGTTTAGAATCCCATGCTTTCTGTAAGGAGTTTGTATGCTTCCCCCGTGTCTGAGTGGGTTTCCTACAAGTCCTCTGGTTTCCTCCCACCGCTCAAAACGAACCAGGGGTTGTAGGTCAATTGGGTGGCACAGACTTGTGGGTCAAAAAGGCCTGTTAGTCTGCATGTCTAAAACAGCTGGAAACCATTGATCAAAGTTATGTTTACAAGAAAGGTAAAGGTAGAACCGTTTGGAAACAGGAAGAGTAAAGCACTGAGTGCTAATATTGAGATTAATAATTTTTAAAAATCAAATCTATATTCCTCTTATTCACGATTTAAATACAAGCATGCAGGTTCTTAGACAATTACATTTTCTGACATTTTACTTATGACATCAGAATTAGTTATGGATTTAACTGCAATTTATTTTATTGGAGCACAGAACAATTTGAGCCCCACAAATCAAACAGATTATTTTGTTAAAAAACAGGATGAACACCCAATTTACTAATAACAAGTCCAAATATTCTGCTCCTTTATTGAAAGCTATCTAACCAAGTTTTGAATTGAAAAATTAGACTTCCCAACATATCAAACATCGTGAGTAAGCAAGCAGTTTCATCCATTGGACAAGTTGTGAGGCATCAGTAAACTATACAAATCAATGCATGATCTCCAGAGCAGCCTGGAAATGGAGGTCACAACATAGGAATAGGACATTCAGTCCCTCGATCTCATTGCTCTGCCGTTAAAATGAGAGTCGATTCCTATTTCAGCATTTTTTCATCTACATCTGTTCTTGCATAAGATCCGTGAGCCACACAGCATAGAAACACCTTTTGGTCAACCAGATTCATGTTGAGTGCGGCCCAGTTAGTGCAGTAGTTAGCGTGATGCTATTACAGCACCCGCAACCTGGGTTTGAATCCGGCACTGTCTGTGTGGAGTTTGTACGTTCTAGTGTCTGCGGTGGTTTCCTCTGGGTGCTCTGGTTTCCTACCACCATTCAAATTGGGTGCAATTGGGCAGCGCTGGCTCATGGGCCAAAAGGGCCTGTTACTGCGCTGTATGTCTAAAGTAAATTGTTGATATCAGTCCAATGTGTATACATTTGTGTTTGGTTAATAGCCTTCACCACCTTGTGCTTCTCAAGAGTACCTATCACCATCACCTTGGGCATTTCAACCATTCTGCATGAAAAACTACCCCTCCCCCAGATCCCCTTTAAACCTCTTGCCTCTCCCATGTCTTCGTGTCATAGCCTGAAAATTTCTATTATCTACTCTCTTCAACTTCACACATCCCCAATCCAATCACTCCCCTCACGTCCTCCATTCCAGGGGAAACAAAACCAGTCTATGCAATCTCTCAAACTGAAATGCTCCCATGCAGACAATGTCTCGGTCAATACCCTTTGCATCCTCTCTAGCACACAATCAGCATCTTTTCTACGATGTAGTGACCAAAAAGTGCAGCATGCAAGATTCCAGCTGCAGCCTAGCCTGGACCCATTTTATAAAGTTGTAATGCGATGCTGCTGCTCTTCTATTTTATGCACACACCCCATCGGCCTTTTTCAGTATTGTGCAGCCAAATTCAAGGATCAAGGGCAGACCCAGAAACTCCTTTGTTAACACATTGAGCAAAGCATTTATTATAATCTACCCTTACTGGACATTACAAAATGCATCACTTCAGACTTGTCAGATTCCACTCAACTTTCAGCTAATCAATAGAATGCTGCAGCCCAAGAAAATCCTCCTCATTCTCTACAAAACAAATTATCACTGGGGCTCTGAATGTGATGTTTCCTTACTCTGTAAATCACAATGCGGTCCACAACAAACAATTCACACACATACTGTTGATGATCGAGACCACTTTCAACCAAATGTTCTCCACGCGTCAACAGATACGTTCCTTACATGAACTTCCCTCACCTTTGTACATGTTAAATACATAATCAGTAGATTGACAAAAGATCTTAAAAATAATCTACATCATCTTTCTTTCATAAAGATGGATTCCCCCCCCCCCCAGTCACTGATAAAGCCCAAATCTACATTTCCTCCATTTCTTATACTTCCGCCATCACCCAATCTGCTCCTGGGCAGAACGAGGAAAGAGTCCCTTTGGCCCACACTTTCAATCCAACATATCATCCTATGATACTTCCTCCAACCTCATTGTTACTGCACCGCCAACCACACCTTTCCCTCCCGAACCTATCTACTTTTCGAAGGCATCATTCTCTTTGAGACTTCCTCGCCCGCACTTTCCTCCCCACCTAGTGAGGCTCTTCATGCTGTAATTGTAGAAATTATAAATCTTATCCCTACACATCCTCTTTACCACCATTCATGGCCACAATCAGATGAGACAAAGCTTTATATGCACATCATCCAAACTGATCTTCTACTTTCCACTGATGAAAATATTGGTCATTTGGCTTTCTTATCATCTTTCACATAAAAAATCCAATTATAGGAAGAGAATGACGAACAATTGTTCAGCTAACTTCATAATCACAGCTTGAGATTCCTTGGTGCAAATGCTGAAGGATGTCTTTACTTCCAAGAAGCAGTATCAATATTTAGCTGCAGGGGTGATCTCTATTCCAGTCTATGCAAGTATTATATCATGGTATGACTCTTTAGTCATATCCATCACACAATTAGCTTTCAGCCACACATCCAAACTGCTGCTGAAGGCATTTTTCTTTCCTATTATGTACTTCGCCTCGTTGAACTCACAATATTGTTCAATCCAATCCAAATTTATTTGCAGGTCTCAACTTCAATATTCTCCAACCAACTCAATGTGTTCCCTCTGTATGCCAATCCGGCCATACCTTGCTGAATCGCTCTGGTTCCAGAGGCCTAATGAAATCAATTCTAAAAAAATTTATTTGCCGTGCTCAATGTTTGGAACTTCATCAGCCAGCAATCTTCAAATACACCCTCCACCGGAATCTCCATTGCAGATAGTTCTTTCAACCAATCATTCCCAAAATCCCATTATGATTTCATCTTCCACCAGATTAGAACCATTATAGATTTTTTTTAAGTATGAAAATCTAATCCATAAAATTGCAATTGGCAGCAACCAGATATGATCACATTTCTGAAATCCAAATTTGAAAATAATAGCCATTGCCAGCCAAAGATCTATTTAACACTACAGACAGGATAGGCATATTAGTAGCATACCAGACTCTCGTGGCTCTCTCAGAAGTGAATACAGTTAAGATCACAAGAGAGAAGGTACTGGAGAAGCTACCGTATTTGACAACATACAAGACCCACTGGCATACAAGGGCTCTCCTCTCCCAATTTCAGCAGGGAATATTAATAATTTAAGAATTAAAACATTTTTAGTCTACATGTTTTCATGTATTTGGGTAAGCAGGTCCACGTTTTAGTGTATTATGGGTAGGCTAGGTCTCACGAGACCATGTTTTATTTGGCGTTGTTTCATTGAAGGTGAATGCTAGAACGAACAGGTAAATGTATGTTCTATGTCCAGGATGGCGGCAGTGGTGTTTGTGGGGGGGGGGGGGGGGGGGCCTGGTAGTTAGGAGTGGCAGTGGCACTCGGGGTGGGGGTGCACTTTCAAGTGGTGCCCCAGGTCCTGGAGGGGATCCCTCCATCCCCAATACCAGGTCCCAGCGGTAATACTAGGTGGCCAGCAGGGGATCCCGCCCTTCCTGATACCAGGGCCAGGTGGCAACACCACGGTCTCCAAAATGTCACCTTCCCATACAAGACCCGAGACAGCTTTCGGGTGATTTTTTGCGGAAAAAAAAATGATGCGATCAAATACAGTAAATGGTCTATGGGTAGGTACTTCTCCCGGAGCAGATGGATGAAGTGAAGAAACATGGTGAGGAGGTCATGGATAATACAAGGATTAATGAGGAGGTAGTGTTGGATATATTGAAAAAGATCAAGGTGGATAAATCTCCAGGTCCTGACAAAATATTCCCTAGGACCCTGAGGGAGGTTAGTGTACAAATAGTGAGAGCATTGACGGAAATATTTAAAATGTAATTGGGGAGGACTAGAGGGTGGCTCATGTTCCACTGTTCAAAAAAAGATCCAAAAGTAAACCTGGTAATTATAGACCTGTATGTCTGATGTCAGTGGTGGGTAAATTAATGGAAAATCATCTTAGAGATGGTATATACAACTATTTGGAAGGACAGGGATTGATTCAGAATAGTTAGCGTGACTTTTTACGGGCAGATTGTGTTTAACAAATCTTAAGAGTTTTTCGAGAAGGTTACTGAAAAGGTTGATATGGGGAAAGCTGTGGGTGTTTCTATTTGGACTTTTGATAAGGTTCCCCATAAGAGGAAGGTGGAAGTATTAGGTATTAATGAAGAAGTAGTGAAAAGAAATTAACAGTGGTTGGATGGGAGATGCCAGAGAGTAGTGGTGGAAAATTGTTTGTCGAATTTGAGACCCGTATTGAGTGGAGTGCCTCAGGGATCAGTGCTGTTTGTCATATATACAACAATCTAGATGATAGGGTGGCAAATTAGATTAATAAATTTGTAGATGATAAAGGTTGGCGATGCTGTGGACAGTGAGGAAGATTATCAAAGCTTAAAGGGGTGATATAGGACAGTTAGAAGAGTGGGCTGAAAGATGGCAGATGGAGTTTAATACTGATAAATGTGAGGTGCTACATTTTGGTAGGACTAATCAAAACAGGTCATACACGTTAAATGGTAGACAATTGGGGAGTGCAGTGGAACAAAGGGATTTAGGAGTCAGGATACACAATTCCCTGAAAGTTGAATCACATGTAGATAGGGTGGTGAAGAAGGGATTTGGTATGTTGGCTTTCATAAATCAGAGTATTGAATACAGGAGTTGGGATGTTATGTTGAAGTTGTATAAGGCGTTGGTGAAGCCAAATGTGGAATACTGTTTGCAGTTTTGGTCATCAAATTATAGGAAGGATATAAACAGAATAGAGAGAGTGCAGAGGAAGTTTATTCCCTGGAGCGTAGACGATTGAGGGGCAATTTGATATTCAAAATTATGAGGACAGAAAGTCAATGTGGACAGGCTTTTTCCATTGAGAATGGGGGAAAATTCAAACAAGAGGGCATGGATTGAGAGTAAAAGGGAAAAAGTTTAGGGGAAACATGAGGGGGAATTTCTTCACACACAGGGTGGTTGGTGGGTATGTGGAATTAATTTCCAGCAGAGGTGGTAGAAGCAAGATCAATGTTAATATTTAAGGAAAAGTTGGATTGGTATATGGACAAGAGAGATATGGAGGGTTATGGGCTGAATGTGGGCCAGTGGGACTAGGTGGGAGAAATTGTTCAGCATGGACTAGAAAGGCCGTACTGGCCTATTTCTGTGCTGTAAATGGTTATATGGGTTCTGTAAAGATTGTGGAAGCATTGGAGTCTAGCATGGTTCCAGTGACTAGAGGATTGCAAATGTTACTCCACTTGGAAGGGAACAAGGCAGGAGAAAGGAAATTATAGTCAGAGTCTGCCCCCAGCTCAGATGGGAAGGGGGAAGAGAAGAGCTAAGGTAATTGGGGACTCATTGGTTAGGAGTGCAGGTAGTTTTGAGGAACTAGACAGAGGCTCCTGGATGGTAATTTCCCACCCAAGTGCCAGGGATGTCTCTGATCGAGTTCATAGCATTTTGGAGTACAGATGAGATCCTGAAGATGGAATACAGAAAGTTAGGAAATAAATTAAAAAGCAAAAACTCAAGGATGTTAATCTCAGACTGCTACCAGTGCCACGCACCAGAGAGGGTGGGAAAAGGAAGTTGTGGCAGTTGTGGCTGAAGAGTTGGTGCAGGAGTTCAGATTTCTGGAGAAATTTCTCTTCTGGGGAAGTTCTGATCTTTTCAAAAAGGACGGGCTGCAGATAAACTGGAAAGGGACCAAGATCCTTGGCGGCAGGTTTTCCAGAAGTGTTGAGAAGGGTTGGATCAGAATGTGAGTGCAGAGATTAGGGAAGAAGGACAAAACATAAATGTAGCCAGTTAGAGGGGCTGAAATGTGCATTTCAATGATAGGCATAATGGGACTACGATGTTGTGGCGGCTACAGAAACATGGCTAGAAGAAGGTCAGGATTGGCTGACTCAGGTACCGACCGGGGTTTAGGTGTTTTAAAAGGAGATAGAAAGGGGGAGGAGGTGGGAGTGGGATTACTGATCAGGGATAGTATCATGGCGAAGGGAGTACGCTGCAGAGGGAGTGTCCCCTGAGTCGATGCGGTCAGAAGTAGGAAGGGAACTATCACTGTCCTGGGAGTAATCTATAGGCCCCCAAATAGACCTCAGGACACTGATAAGCAGGAAGATTTTGGAATGGTGCGGGAAATAAAGGGTTGTAGTTATGGGCAATTTCAACTTCCCAAATATTGACTGGCACCTCATGACTGGAAGAGGGATGGATGCGACTGAGCTTGTCAGTTATGTTCAGGAAGTATTCCTGACACAGTAGTGGACTGGCCGACGAGAGGAGAGGCCATACTGGATTTAGTTCGGGGTAATGAACCTGGTCAGGTAGTGGACCTCTCGGTGTGTGAGCGACCACAACTCTGAGCTTCAACATAGCTATGGAAGAGGATAAAAACAAGACAAATCGGAAAGAGTTTGACTGGGGAAAAGCTAATTATGAAGGGTTGAGGCAGGAACTAGCGAGAGTAAATTGGAAACAGATGCTTTTGCATTTTATTAATTTTTGTCCCCTACCTGTTTTGCACAGTTTACTTACATTTCTTCATTTGTTTACGTGTATGTTGAATTTTTTTTTGTCCACAGCAAAAAGAATCTGAAGGGTTTATGAACTGTGTCATGCAAGTACTGACAATAAATCTGAATCAAGGATTACATAAAGAAAGCCAGGGAATGGGGCTGAGCAGATGGATCAGTTTATGTCTAGAATGTCAGTGCAGATTTGATGGGCCAATGGGCGTATTTCTGTTCCTTTATCTGGTGATCTTTTGAACTCCACGTTCATGCTCTATTTGAAAAGCACTATATACAAAGACAACAAAATTTAATATCCAAATAACTGCCACTTGGCACCATTTTATGACAGTATGCCGAAACATTCTGATTTATGAAGTTCAGAGAACAGAGTGTTCTGCTGCCAAATGAAAACTATATTAAATGAACTCTCGGCAGTTACATTTTTAAGACTGCAAAGGATGATATTTATTTGCTGAAAAGTAGTTTAAAGGCTGACCAAATTGTAATTATTTTGGGCTGGTGTGCTTTTCTACTTTTCTATGAATAGGTGATTTTACCACAAGAATGGAAAGATCTAGTTGATACTCCTGCATGAAACTAGTTACCAACTACCAAACACCATGCAATTCTTCCCAGGTGTAGTAACTGAATGAAATTAAACTAAGTAACACTTCATGAATCTTAGAAATCACAACACAAGACCTTCAGTCCAACATGTCCAAGCCGGCTTAAAATCAATTATCCACTTGCCAGTGATCCCAGGAATCAAACACTAATCAGCCTTTAAAGTGGCAAGTGTAAAAGCAATATCTGCTCAACACTGGCGCCAGATAACGTCATCTCATGCCAGGAATTGCTGGCCTCGACCCCTCATATAATCCCTGGTGTCTGTAGATGCCGGCGTTGAGATCAGACAAGGACCTATTCCAGGACACTGACTGGCTGATTAACTGGGATGCAAGTGTGAAAGGGACTTAAATGTCCTCAAGTAATCGATCCAAGGGAAAAGTCCAGATGTTGATCAACCACTACTCCCCCACCCCACCAAAAAAAAACCCAAGGTTTAAACACTCCTGATTTAGAAGTTTCATCAATTCAATTGAGTTGGTCAAAATTATTAAAGGATTCAACAGGATAAGTACAAGGAAATTTTCCTTTAATGGAAAATTGCAGAGCAGGAGTAATTTTAAATCCTTGATATTTCAGAAAGGAATCTTGAAGCAATTTTATTTTCAAACAAAAACTAGAAATCTGGAATACTTCCCAAAGGCTATGGAAACTAGGTCAATTGGATATTTTAATTCAGATTGAAGTACATTTTTGTTTGGCATGGATAACAATAAATCCACAAGGGTGTAAATTGAGAAAATGTACAGTTCAACCATCAACAAACTAATTCAATGCTTCAATGGGCTCAATGGGCTAAATGTTTCCTTGTATTCCTGAAAGCAGTGGCTAGTAATACTCAAAATTAGGACAAAATACAGTAAAACCCTGTTATCCAGAATTCAAGCAACCGGCAACCTCAAGCAACTGTCAAAGAAGAAGTTTAATGAATATGCTTAACAAAGGGTTAACGAGTTAGGTGAGAAAACACAGTAGTTGCCTTGTAACATGGTGGGAATATAAATGCCTTCTAACATGACCTTCTCTTTGCTGCAGTGAGATGACTCCACAAGAATGTAAATACACCTTGAGTAAGGACATCCTGACATTTCCCAACCGTCTACAGACACCACAAGAGTACATGTTGTGTAAAAACAAGAAAGCACCAGCTGTGTGAAACTCGTAGGGTCTTGCGTAGACTCTTGCCCAAGTGTGTACAAAAGTGATGAATACTCCTTATGCTTTGAGTGGGGCTCAGTGCAGAGAATAAATTACTGAACTTTCTTGGTACCCCTCACTCCCATTAGCATTATCTTATCAAAGTTAATTAAACTGTTATATGCTTAATTGGTTCTGCTGTTTGTTTTATTACACGACTTTCACAGCAACCAGCAAAAAAAACAAGGAAAATAAATACGTTGACATTAATAAAAATTAAAATAAAAGCTTAAAATTGTAAATGTTCTCTGAAGAAACAAACTTTTGGTAAAGATGGGAGCAAATATTTAGCCAGCGGAGTCACTTGGTCATGCTTTGCTTGGAGCAGCTGTTTGAATGAAGTTTGAATAAAGTTATGTTTGAATAAAATGGCATGCCCCAGGTTGAAGAATTGGTTGATGCCACTCACCATTGGGCTGACTCTCTTAAAAAGTGTCTCCTTATTCCTGCTTTTTAAACTTTATTAGTATATATTATTAAGCATATTAGTAAAGGGGAAGGTGGGGTTAATTACGATATTATCATTTGTCTTTTGGGCAACTCTGTGGAGGTGGGGTGAGACATACAAATGCAGCGATAGTTAAATGTTTTTTAAAAATGTGACTAAAAATAAAGTAAAATGTGTTATGGTTCATGAATTTATCCAAGTGATGTTTCTTCAGTGCAAGTACAGTATAGTATTTCTGTCTTTTAAATTGCTTATTCTTAATCCAGGTGTATTTGTTAGGCAATGTAAGAGCAAGTATCAAGCAATCAGAAAACTCACATCTGGGATCTAGCAATCCCAGGGGTTTTACTGTAAAATAGGGTCCGAAGAACCTCAACTGGTTCAAGTGCAACAATGATGCGTTGTGCACTCAAGCGGCATCTTGTTTCCAAAAATGTTAAATTAAGCCATACTCTCCCAGATAGATTTAAAAGCATGGGAGTTATTCCTACGATCCAGTATCAAACAACTATTCTATTAATGTGTTCTTTTCAGAAGCTCATTCACATAAAAGAATAAAGCAACTAAAAAAAATCAAAGCAGCAATGAGGAAAATATGCTAAACCAATGAGAATCTGTAAGAAAACCAGGTTAGTCTTGAGATGTCCACAATCAAAATATTAACCCATCAGCACAAAATATGCAATAATTAACCCTAAAAAATTTTTAATCAAATTCTGTACCTTCAAGTTGGTCGTGGGCACTTTCAATGTTGTCTTGTCACCACAAGCTCTCAGTCCTAGACGTGCAAATCAAAAATAAGTGAAAAAAGCATCTGAAGACCTGACACTGGTCATCATCCGAAATGCAACTTCACTGCCCATAGATGCTCAAACTTGGTACTGAGTCTAGAAATCTCAACCTCAAATTTCAGAAATTCAACATTTACACAAACGAAGGATAGTTATTTGAGGGGAAAAAAATCAGGTTTTGCTAAATAATAAAGTAGGATACAGAATGCAGACAAGTGGCAGACAAAATTTGACATAGATAAAGAGTGAAGTTGTACACTTTGGGGAAAAAGAACAATGAAATATAGCCCAAATGGAACAAAAAATTTTGCAAGTGGAACTTGTATGCAAGTGTGCCCAATTTTAAAAGTGACAAGCAAATTAAGGGGACAGTTAGTAAAGCAACAGAATTTTGGGCTAGAAGACCAGAAGAAACCACACCCATTAACAATAAGTTTAAGGACCAATTGTTGGAAGGAGATGAAGAGCTGGGGGCAGAATTGGTGAAAATTATTTTGTAAAGAGTGGCAATAATCTAGAAGGGAGAGGTAAACAGTCACTTGACATAGAATTGCACAGGCAGTCACTTGAGAAGAGAAATTTGCAAAGGTACCAAAATGGGACTGATTTGATTACTTATTAATAACAAACATGGATGCAACAGGTCAAATCAACCTTTCTGATGCTCAAATTCTGTCTTTTACAAAGGATTTCATATTTAGAGAATATTTCAAGCAGAGGCTATTCAAGAAGACATGTCTGATCATAGCCAGATGATATCAGGCAACCAATCCTTTTCCTGCACAAATCTCAATTCTATTTCAATAAATAAATGCACAGTTCGAAAGTGCCCTTCATGTTTTTTTAAAGCTATATTCTAGAATACATTACTCAATTCTCTACAAAATAGAACCAGAAACTTGACAAAGTTGGCCTGTATAAATGAATATGGATGACATTTGACAATGAAGATTTTGCTTCCTGAATACTTTTGGGTCTATTTTAGGGATTTTGGGCTACTGATCCTGAAGTTAACCTTAAAACTTTCCTATCATGTACCTTTTTTTTTTAAAAAAAAGATGCAACATATTTTTGTGATTTCATGTCATATTTTTAGTCTACAACTACACAATCCCTTATCCGGAACCCTTGGGGAAGAGTGTGTTCTGAATTTCGGATTTTTACAGATTTCAGAAAGCCCACCCGAATTGTGCTGCTGCCTCCCCTCCCACCCGCCCGACTCACGCTGCCAGTCCCCTGCCCGCCCGACTCACTCTGTGGGTCTCTCTCCCCACTTGCCGGATTTTTGAGCTTTCCGGATTTTAGATGTTTGGATAAAGGATTGTGTCCCTGTACTAGTATATTGCAAGTGGTTTTGGCCAGTCCAAGCATGCCGGAGCATACATTCAGTGCCAGTGCTATGAAAATGTTTTAGAACCATAGAATATTACAGCACAAAAACATGCCCTTCTGCTCTGTGCCAAACTATATTTCTGCCAATCCCGCTGACCTCAACCCAGTCTATAACCCATCATGCCCTTCCCATCTTTGTACAGTACAACTCCAATTATCCGAAATGGTCAGGACAGGACCCATTTCAATTTTTTTTTTAAACGGAGAACCAGTCATTTTTTTAAAAAACAGCCCAGTAGCAACAGCAAATTACTTGTAACAGTGTTTATACAACAAACAACAAGGGAAGGCTTTTTAAGCATTAAAATAAAGTTTAATTTCCAACAAAGAAATTATGGCCACCAACACTTCCCCACTGAGGTCCCGCTGCTGCCATTACAGGGGGTCCAATGTCCCCAGTCAGTTCAGTTCCAAAAAAAATTCAGATAAATGAGGATTTCAGATAATCCGAGTTGTACTGTATTCAAAATTTTTCTTCAATGTCAAAAATTGAGCCCACAATCACTACTTCAGCTGGCAGCTCATACCACATTCCCACTACTGTATATAGAAATTCCCACTACTGTATATAGAAATTCCCCCCACTGTTCCCCTTAAACATCTGCATTTTTCCCTTTAATCCTTGTCCTCTGGTTTGTATCCACCAAACCACCGTGGAAAATGCCTACTTGCACTTGCTCTTTCCCCCTCAATTTTGTAAATCTCTATCAAATCCCACATCATTCTTCTCCGCTCTAGAGAAGTGCTAACCTGTTTAACCTTTCCCTATAACTCAGTTCTTCAAGTCCCAAGAACACCTTAGTAAATCTTCTCTGAATTCTTTCAATCTTACTGATAACTTTCCGGAATTTGGGTGACCAAAACTGCACACAATAATCCAAATGTGGCCTCACCATCGTTTTATGCAACTTTTCCATAACATCCCAACTCCTATACTCAATACTTTGATTTATGAATTCTAATGTGCAAAATCCTATCTATGATCTGTTTATATCAGTCTATCAATCTCTTCCAAAACTCTTTCACTTCCCGTCACCTCATAATTAAATCTGCTACTGAATTAGATTTTAAATGAGCTGTTAACAAGTTTAGCTTAATAAGTTATTAACACATTTGGAGCAGTAACCCTGGGGGAACATGATACAATTTCCCAGCTACTCTATCAAAACCTCTTGTATGTTTGAGTACATTCTTCTTTCTTTGGCTTGGCTTCGCGGACGAAGATTTATGGAGGGGGTAAAAAGTCCACGTCAGCTGCAGGCTCGTTTGTGGCTGACCAGTCCGATGCGGGACAGGCAGACACGATTGCAGCGGTTGCAAGGGAAAATTGGTTGGTTGGGGTTGGGTGTTGGGTTTTTCCTCCTTTGCCTTTTGTCAGTGAGGTGGGCTCTGCGGTCTTCTTCAAAGGAGGCTGCTGCCCGCCAAACTGTGAGGCGCCAAGATGCACGGTTTGAGGCGTTATCAGCCCACTGGCGGTGGTCAATGTGGCAGGCACCAAGAGATTTCTTTAGGCAGTCCTTGTACCTTTTCTTTGGTGCACCTCTGTCACGGTGGCCAGTGGAGAGCTCGCCATATAATACGATCTTGGGAAGGCGATGGTCCTCCATTCTGCAGACGTGACCCATCCAGCGCAGCTGGATCTTCAGCAGCGTGGACTCGATGCTGTCGACCTCTGCCATCTCGAGTACCTCGACGTTAGGGGTGTGAGCGCTCCAATGGATGTTGAGGATGGAGCGGAGACAACGCTGGTGGAAGCGTTCTAGGGGCCGTAGGTGGTGCCGGTAGAGGACCCATGATTCGGAGCCGAACAGGAGTGTGGGTATGACAACGGCTCTGTATACGCTTATCTTTGTGAGGTTTTTCAGTTGGTTGTTTTTCCAGACTCTTTTGTGTAGTCTTCCAAAGGCGCTATTTGCCTTGGCGAGTCTGTTGTCTATCTCATTGTCGATCCTTGCATCTGATGAAATGGTGCAGCCGAGATAGGTAAACTGGTTGACCGTTTTGAGTTTTGTGTGCCCGATGGAGATGTGGGGGGGCTGGTAGTCATGGTGGGGAGCTGGCTGATGGAGGACCTCAGTTAGTTACTTTTCATTTACTCTGCTCCAAGGAGAATTATCCCAGTTTCTCTGCATCAGTTCAACAAGTTGCTTTGGCCTGGGTATGCTTGGAAGGCTTTGAAAATTCATTTTCTGCACTTGCACTTCTTCCCTGTTGATCTTGGTGCATAGAATAGAACTTGTGTGATTTTTCCATTCTGAAGCATCTCCCTACCTTCCAGGAGTGGCCGTTCACACAGGTACGACTAAAACCTGAAATATTCGTATCGGTCCACGTGTTTATAAAGAATATTGGAAGTGCAGTAATTAAGGAGGCAGGACTTGCAACGCCACTGCAACATCGACCTTGATGTTTGGCGAACATGGGACGTGCAGCACCACTGCAGCGAAACGTGAATCACGACCATCAAAAAAAAGCCCGTTGTTCATGGAATGGCTGCAATTAACTTTAGACTGCAGGTGGCCTGGGAAATTTACTAGGGTCAAGAACGGAAATGACATCATTCCCATTGCGAGCTTTTTACACAGCATGTATTCTGGGAAAATGGCAATAATTTAATGGACGAACATGGTGAAAGGTTTCACCAGGACAATGCAACATGGAAAAGCAGATTCAGTGCAACTGGGATCCATCAATGTCACCAACTATTGTTGGGATACTGACAGAAGAGGCATCAGATGTCGAGAACAAAAATCAGCGGCAAAACATTTTTAGGGCAGTTGAACTAACAATGTGTCAGCATCATTATTGCGATTCAACAAATTATTCAATAAAAGTTAATGGTTCTCCAACTATCTACGTGATACAGCAAATCTGAAATTATTTTTGTGTTCAGCTTCAAGTTGTCGATCATAATTCCCCTTTTTTCAGGAAGCAAACCATTTGAAAAAGTTTGTTGTCCAGTATTATGGGACAAACTCACAAATCCAAACCATTTCAAGTCTCAGTTGATTTTACATACATCTTGCAATTAATGACCAAGTAAAAACTCTTGCTTGGTATTATTTGGATATAACACTGCTGATCAATTCAGTGTAGAACTTAAAGCTGTCCTTGCCACTGTCATCTAAACCCCCTGTGGAATGTTAGTTACTAGGGCATGGAGACAACAGACTGCATTGCTAGAATCTGAAGAAAAAACCCTGCTGAGTGTGTTGAGCAGCATTAGTGGAAGAAAAAGCATTGTTGAATGAAGTTGCTGTGACACAGTCTATCAACCCAGAATATCAACAGTTCTTTTTCTCCAACTGATGCCATTTGATCCATTAAATTTCACGGGCAGATTGTTTTTTGTGACAAGAGCACCCCAATTTTTACTTCCCTGGATAACCAATGGCATTTAACCATTTGCTCAAATGGTTTGTTAGGTGAATGCAACATGCAGGTTGGTTTCTGGCTCATTCTGTGATGTACTTCAGAATGAATAACTGTAGCCAGAAGAACTCAATACTCCCAAATCAATGGAAAATAAATGAAGGAGTGAAAGACCAGTAGACAAAAGTTTAACTTCTTATTCTTGTTTAGCAATCTCATCAGGGAAATGTATGGATGAACGTTTAAGCAAACACCCATCACACCGCAACCATTGGGAAGCAGCCTGAGGACAGTCATCTAGAGCTTCTTCCCCTCGGCCATCCGATTTCTGAACAATGCACCACAGACACTACCTCACTTACTCTTATTTTCGTGCTAATTTATTATTAAATGCAATTTTATTGCAAGATTTGCTCTGTAACGCTGCTGCAGCAGCAAAAAAAAGTCATCACACGTTCATGACGATAAACTCAGACTCTGATACTTTGTACCAGGAACATTACTAAGGAGCTGCAGAACTATATCACGACCAAGAGGGTTTGAGTGAGGTGGATGTGGGAGGAAGAGAAAAGGACTGACATACTGGTTTACATTGTACAGAGGGTAGTTACACCTAATCCATTTCTGTTTCAGCACATCTGGAAATGAACATTAATAAAACTGGAGAAAGAATTTAAAAACATCTCCTTGAGCAAGTGAAAAAGTATGGCTGATGTGGGATGAGTGGATTTTCAAACAGCGTCTGACACCTACCGTATATGCTGACGTATAGGGTGACCACGAAACTTAAAAATGTCACATCAAAATCAGGGTCTCAGCGCCACCATTATCTCTCTAGCCGTCTGCTCCAACTCCAGTACAATCTAGCACATCCTGTTATCAACAAAACTTCAGCAAACCCTGCAGAATCCATCAGCCCAGTCCAACTGCTGTTGGCTCTGTACAAGCTTTAAGAGGCCTGTTATAGAAGTCGACGGTAGTTTACTTTAAAATATGTTATTAAAATTAAAACCTTTACTGGGTAATTTGGTGTTAAAATATAGTGATTTTCCTTTCAGCATTCACTGGTCAGCGTTAAGTGTCAGATTTTTTTGTGGGGGCGGTGGCTGTCTTATACAAAGGGTATCGCTTAAAACCTACATTTTAGGTGGAAATTTTGGGGCTGTCATGTACGATAGCAAGTTTCAAGATAATGATTATTAGGAGCCATGAGTATGATGATATATCCAGAGGATATTGACATCAGGTAAGATTAAAAGATCTCAGCCTAATCAAGAAGTTTTCCCCAGTGTGCTCATCAAGGTTCATTTACAATTTATTTGGTGTCCAAGTTCTGATGCCTTGTGACTTGAAACTTAAAACTTGCTATTTACTTCTATTCAATTAATCAAGGTTGATTTGTGCCTCAATTCCACTCATCCACAACATATTCACATTGCTTTACATAACTACCAGTACTTAAAAATTCAATTGCTTCCCAGATAAATTTTAAAAAACGAAAACTCCTTTCTTTAACACAGCAAAAATAAAAGCGTGAATGAAATGTTTAAATTACTGAGGCAAGTTCAAGTAATTTATTTTTCTTCCCTTTGGGCACCTATAAAAGTCAAAGATTTTTTTTTTAAAAACTGGTTAGTTTTGACTTCCAGAATGTGCGTGGGAAGAAAACACCCATGAGAAAAAGTTCTGAGTATTTTTAAAAATATTTAATGATTTAAAGAATATGATCATTAAATGCTTTACCCTCTCAAGGGGATTGTGGCCAGTTCACTGCTGAGCTAGAATGCATTACAAGGCACGTTCAATAACAGTTACCAAAAGCATGGTCAAAGTGAAATTCTGGAACAGTTTCAATACTGATGAGTTAGAAGTGGAATTTCAGTCTTTTTATATAATACTTATTGATCTGGGATATGAAGAATTTGGTTTATTATTTGCCACTCCCAAATCGCAGAACAATGATAGGAAATTTTTTAACCTGGAAATAATTTTCAATCCACCTGCATGAATTCGCCCATCGTTATTGAATGAAGATCTACCGGGACCAATGCCTGAAGAGGGCGCACCAAATCAGTGAACCGGTGCAGACTCGAAAGGCCAACGTGGCCTGTTTCCGCTCCGTAAATGGTTATATGGTGAAATGCTTTTTCATGACGGTCACGTGGATTAGCTCGGCTCTCCCGGTCAGTTATTTGCGCATGTTGACATTGCCAATTTTTAAAAACCAAAAGAGGAATTACAATATTTTCCTGGGTAATTAACAAATTTTAAATATTCTTTGATCGTCAACATTGAATACTCCACGCAGTTTTACGGAGAATTCAGTACAGAGCTCTGCATCAATAACAAAAGAACATAAAGAGAGTAACACAACTAATTATGTCATCACTCAACAGGCATCATTTTTATTTCCAGCATCATTAGTTTCCCTCACTAAATGGCACAAACGAAGGTACATATTTTTCAGAGATTGGCATACATTCAATACCTCCCCCCACCCCCCCATGCATCCAGTGCAGTCCATCCTTTCAAATGCCTTTTACTTTACGGCAATGACAAATGATCTACAGATGTACTGATCATGTCATTCAACCTATAACCAGCTGGGATTTAACTAGTTATGTTATTAGCAGACAACCCACAAAAGGAACTGGGTAACTGTGCCCTATGTATTATTTACCAATGGGTCCTTCAAAATAAAGTCAAATGTCCCTGTGAAATGTTCCAGGCAGGCTACAAAAAGGGTGATACTGCTCACCGCAAGAAGAAGTACAGATTCAGATATGCACTAGGTTGAGGAGCTAATGGTACATTGTTGGGATTATGATTCATACCCTGTCAGAATCCCACCTAAATGTCTGAAAAGGCCTAATCGGATGATGACAAGAGCATCTGTGGAGAGAAATTTAGTTATTTATCAAATGAAAGATCTCCAACTTGTAAAAGATAGAGGTTTCTCTCCACAGCTGTAATTTGACCAGGAATTCCAGATTTTAGTTTAAACTTCCATTATCCACAGTTTTTCATTTTTATCTTTATCGACGCCAGTGATGTTGATACATCAAGTTAAGAGAATAGTCGATCAGTTTCAAACTTAATACAGTAAAACCCCAGGTATCGGAATTCAAGCCACCAGCAAAAAAAAGGCATTTGAAAAACTGAAATAAATAAATAAGTGTAAATCTACACTCTCTCTTGTGGTGAGCAGCAATTACCATTTTTGTATAAACACAAACTTTTGGTGAAGATGGGAGCAAATATTCAGCCAGCGGAGTGCCTTGGTTGGGCTTTGCTCATAGCAGCTATTTGAATAAAGTTGTGTGAAATAGCAATGGCGTCGCCCAAGGATTGGATAAAGGACTGGATAAAATCGCTCGCCGCTGGGATGTCTCCTTATCCCTGCTTAGTAAGAGTCAGAGAATTGTTAGGTCTGCTTTGTTCATGAATGAGTGAGACAAACACCAGGCTGAGTCGAAATCAGGGTTCTTTGTTCTTTATTACCGGATTGTAACACTTGCGACTAACAAAGTTAGTCGGAGAATGCATTCTGCCGTTATCAGCAAAATGGTGATTTTTTATACCCTTGGATACATGCTTAGAACATCATCATATCATTACTTGTCCAATGACTAAAACTGTTGCTATCCTTTCCCTGCTAGCTTCCTGCCTCTCAATCCATCAATGTCTCTCTTATCTTGTAAGTACAAGGATGCATTCTGTTACTCCTTAGTACTGGGTGACTCCTTCTCCGGTCCCATCTCATGATGTTTTACCTAACAGGAGTACAAGGACACCTCCCCTTCTTGTTACTGCCCTGTACAGGGTAACTCCCTACACATTCCCATCTCATGATGTTTTACCTTACAGGCTTTATCTGTAAACTGGGGTGGGGGGGGGGGTAATTTGTCTATAATATTATTCCATTGTTTGGCCAGCTCTGTGGAGGGGAGGAACCTTCAGATGCAACAAGGGTTAAATATTTTCAAAGAATGTGACTGAAAATAGAATAAAATTATTTGAGGTTTATATATTCAAGCAAGCGAAGTTTATTCATTGCAAGTACAGGAGATTTCAGATTATATTGTCAAGATTACATACATGACATCACATGCAACCCTGAGATTCTTTTACTGCGGGCAAGGCTAAATTACCACATTTGATCAGAGCAAGATGGAATATTTTAAAAACACTTGCAAGTGACCTCAATTCAAACGTTTTTCAAAGCGTAGCCAATAAGATACAAGTCTGAAACACTCAATCTTGAAACCCTTATTACTGTGAACAATTTCACGCAGCATCCATAAAGTCACTAAAACAGCACATGATGACAAATTGTTCCCCCCCCCCCCCCAACATTAAAACAGTCAGGAAATCAACATGAGGGAGTATAGAGACTGGAGACACTAGGTATGTAAATTTTGGTGAAAGGAGAATTTTAAGCAAGATCGCGAATGGATGACAAATTTGGTCGAGGCATATGTGCTTGGGAAAGGGATGCTAACATTTGAAATTAAGATGCTGAGGTTCAGGTGTAAGTACATATGATGGAGATTGGAGAAAGGGGTGGGGGAGGAAATGGTGTTATTCAAAAAGGGCTCACCACCAAACAATCTGGTTTTAAATGAAGGGGGTGGAAAATACTCCAAAATTTTTTCCCAAACTAGTACAACCCTGGAATAAGTTCTAATCGATGAAAAACCCCTTGCCTTTTAATACTTTAGGATGTCCCAAAACCCAAGAAGTGCAAATCTCTGCAAATAAAAGCAAATTTGTCCACAGATAACATTGTGGCAATGATCCGATCAAATCTAGTAATGAAAAAAAAACAAAGAACACCTTGGCTTCTTCAAACTAGAGCTTTAAGATCTCAAGTCCAGCTCACAGCCAGATGTGAGCTCTATTTGACACTTAGGACTTACTTCATGTCCCAGTTTTACAGGACTATCATCAGGCGCATATACTATGCCCCAGGTTTCCAGGACTGGTTTTATACCCAACCAGCAACTGGCTTGTACTGGTGTTCGTACTGTAGACCTAGTCCGGAGTTTATATTAAAAAAAAGTTAATAAGCAAAAACCAAACTATAGGAGGAACTCACTGGGTCCAGCCACATGTTGGTGGAGGGAGGGAGGAGAAATTGTGAACATTTTAGGTCAAGACCCCACTTCAGAAATCTGCCCAAAACATTTTAAATTAATCCAACCCTCTTCCCCCAACAGATGCTGCTCAACCCATTGAGTTCCTCCAGTCCTCATGTCTCATCTTTCCTCTATTTAACATCTCATCTGAAGGAGTATGGAAAAGAAATCTGCATCTAGTTTTTGACATTGCACAAAGATATATTGACCTCTCTCAGTAGGGGCTGTGCAGATTCAGCAGAATGATGCCAAGTTAAATATATTACAAGAGAAACTTACACACACCCGAGATATGATCTGATCGAAATGTTTAACATATTCAAAGAACCTTGATAGATATTGCAACTCATGGAACAGAGACAACCCTCGCTCTTCAATCTACAACCTGGCCTGACTGAAGTGAAATCAGGATGAATATTTTCAAAAAAGAACAAACTGTGGAATAGTCCGTCTGGGTTCTTGGGTAATGCAACTTTCAAGATGAAGATTAATAAACTTTCAAATTCAGGTTAGGCGGGTGTGGAAACAATAAAACAAGGAAAACTGAATTGACAATCAGATGTGGCACAGTTAGTGCAGGACCACAGATGGGGTCTGTGACCACAGGCATCACAGCACCAGTGATCCGGGTTTGAAT
The DNA here is from genome assembly GCF_036971445.1 of Narcine bancroftii. NCBI lineage: Eukaryota > Metazoa > Chordata > Chondrichthyes > Torpediniformes > Narcinidae > Narcine > Narcine bancroftii. The sequence continues at coordinate 60,535,870 of NC_091481.1, read as the reverse complement.
CTGCCACTGTCTGTAAGGAGTTTGTACGTTCTCCATTATCACATGGGTTTCCTCCAGGTGCTCCATTTTCCTTTCACATTCCAAAGACGTTAGGAGGTTACTTGGTCACATGAATTTGTGCAGCATGAGCTTGTGGGCCGGAAGGGCCTGTTACTCTACAGCAGGTCTAAATTACATTCATTTGGTCCAAGGGGATATGGCCTTTACATGCACATTATCGCAACCTCCTTTGAAGAAGACCGCAGAGCCCACCTCACTGACAAAAGACAAAGGAGGAAAAACCCAACACTCAACCCCAACCAACCAATTTTCCCCTGCAACCGCTGCAACCGTGTCTGCCCGTCCCGCATCGGACTTGTCAGCCACAAACGAGCCTGCAGTTGACGTGGACATTTACCCCCTCCATAAATCTTCGTCCGCGAAGCCAAGCCAAAGAAGAACCATATATTTCAGCATACAAGGTCGAGTCATGAAACCCAAAAAATCTCTCCAAAAAATGGGGGTTAATTTATAAGCCAGATAATTTTGAGACCTTAAATTCAGTTCAAATTCCAATCCGCACTGATATGGGATATAAGCTGACCCACAAATACCGATTCGGCGTACAAGTCGACCCTTGAAACAAAAAACCTGACTGCAACAAATTTTCATTGAGATTTTTTATTGAAAACACAATTAGCACCCTTCATTGTCTGAAAACACATTTAGAACCCTTCACAATCACTAATCATCATCTGAAGCAAAGATAGCAACAAGCACATCCATACTCTCACTGTTTAAACAGTCATCATATGGGTCCCAGACTGTATCTGATGAGGCGGTTTCAGTTTCGTCGTCAGTGTCCCACAATAAATCATCTTCCATGCCATCAATTGCACAGGAGATACTGCACTTTTTAAATATTTTAATCACAGTCTCTACTTTAACATTTGTCCCATGACTTGAGCACGAAGTTACACAGCATCTCAAGTTATGCAGCACGTGTTACCCCGCCTTTTGTAAACGACTTTTCTGCACTGGACGTCCATGTATTCTATTCCTCTTCCACATAGTCTTTGAATAACTTGTTCAAGCAGACATCAAGAGGTGGCAATATAGACTCAAACCTCCCAGAATAACCACCATAAGTATTATGTAGAGCTAATGTGGTTTTAATGTTCTCAGTTAAGTGGCTATGAAACATATAGCAGACCAACAAATTCTGTTCTTCTTGCAAGCCGTCTGTTCCACACATTGTCTATTTATAATAAAATTCCTGCAGGGAATTTCATTTTCAGTTTAAGTGTGCGTTTGGGTCTTTTCTTTGTCCACCACAGTAAACCTGGTCCTTTTGTGGCCTGTACTTCTGGTTTGCACAGTTTTAGCACCTTTCCATTCCATTATTCTATTGCCTATCATGTTGAAATTCATGGGGGGTTCGTCCATGTTTCCAATATTTGCCGATGCAAACTGGTGTTTCTGTCAGTTCCATATAATGGTAAAAGCTTAAAACTTTATCAAGATCTTTTCTGTATAATTTTTGTTCTTTGGAGTAATACCAGATTTTTCCTGTTCATGAAATGATTGCACCAGCCTACAGTCACCTCAAGATCATCACTGAGGTCTGGGAGTGACTTGGCCCTCTGCAGTGCAAATGTACTTATTTTATTTTGGGTCACTTTGTAGCAACCTTGCTACTCTTCACATACCCATTCTGCAAAGTGATTTTCCAACTCTGGCCAAGTAATTCCTTTCTTCAAAGAACATTGCCTTTTTGATATTTTTCTTAAAATCTCTTCTTTCTTCCTCTAACCTCTTACCGACTTCTCATGCACATCAAATTTTCTTGCAGCAATGTGGTTGTTCAACTTAAAGCTCGCTTCATATTCTCATTGCGTACTGTGTTGATGAACACTCCATGATAGCAATCATCTCCAGCCAACACCCAGCACATCAATCCACTTGAACAGTGTGTGTGTGTGTGTGTGTGTGTGTGTGTGTGTGTGTGTGTGTGTGGTGGGGAAGAGAGCGATGGTGAAACCTGCCCTCCCAGAATTCCATGTGGCAGAGAAAGGGGTGTGTGCATGGCTGCATGCATGGAGCTCTCATGAAGGGGTTTCTCTGCTGCATGGCATTCTGAAAGTCAGGTCCGCCATCTCTTTTTCCCCCAGTCTATAAATTATGCGCTATAGCACTACCAACGTTTCCATGCTGTTTAAAAATTGTCCGCTATTGCTATTTGATATTTATTTCCTCTCTCTCTCTCTCTCTTTTTCTGTCCCACTTCGATTTTCCCATAGCAAAGTTTATACCTTCATTTTAATCTTTTCTTCTTTCATGTTCCTGCACTCATGCAAAAACAGGTCATTTCAATCCCACGACACAATTGCCCATTCTACACTTGCCTGTCTGCAGACGCTAGGGATCATACTAGAGGTCAAGGCCGTCAATCCCCAGCATGAGATTATGTCATCTGATGCCAGCATCAGAAAGGATTTTCCTTTCACACGAGACACTTTAAAGGCAGATTCGCTGTTAATTCCTGGGACCACTTGTAAGTGTGAAAGGGGCTTGAGAAACATGTGGTAATGAGAAGGGATGGCCCTGAGGTTGACCCAGAGGGGGAAATTAATGTGGGTGACCTTATCAAGCTAGGGAGACCAGCATCGAGAACCTTTCCAACTCGGATTATCCCCAACACTCATGGAACCACTGGTACCCCAACCCTCCAGGTTTACACTCCCTGTAAACCCCATGAGATGTGTATGGTCATGAACCAATAGGAAGACAACCCCAGATGAATTTGCAGAATATATAATGAGTACTATTCAGATGTATCAGGCCACTGCCAAAGATCTCTTCACCCTCTGCTGTACAACTCTGACTAAAGATGAGAAGAAGAAGTGGATAAAGGCCCTGGGAAATAACTAGATTTGAGGAACTGCATTTTCAAAATCTTCCCAAGAACCAGACCAGAGGGATAAGAGAAACACTGGGAATAGCTCTGCACCAACCCATTGATATGATCAAGGTTTTAGGATGTTGCCCAAATGAAAAGGAGGAAAGTCCTGAAGTGGGATCGCTTTGGCTCTATTTACTCAACCTATGTAGGAGACGCCGTATGGAATGTGGGAAGCAAATCTCCCCAATTTAATGCTGTACTCTTAGGGCGTCTAACACACCCCCCTCCCGCCCCCGCCCCGCCATCAGTAGCCACGGCTCTATGCACTAATAATATGGATAGGTCAGATAACCCCCCCCCCCCCCCCGGACACAGATGCGGAGGGTAGTGATCTATCATTGGAATCAGCAGCAGGGAGGTGCAATCCTCCCCTCAAAAACCAAAATGGTTGTTATAAATCTTTTATTATCATGTGTCTGTAATCACATATTCAAAGCTGCTTCCTTCTGGTAATCTCAGTCTGCTTCCCAATTTATCCTTCAAGTAGGTTTTCAGTTGGTGATGTGCAAACCTTGTACCATGAGTTACATATGATACAATATAACAGGCTATATATCACGCCCCAAAAGTTAAATAAATAGGACCCAACAGTATCAGATAGATGTTTTCGCTGTAAGAAGGAAACGGGAACAACAGTACATGCAATTTGGGCATTTGAGAAAGTGGAAAAGTTCTGGGAAGATCTAAATCAGGTATTAAATAAAATCACAAAAAGCAACGTAGCAAAAAAATCAAGATCTTTCTTCTAAGTAATATAAGAAGTAAAGAATTAGGCCTCAAACTGGATGAAGCGCAAAAAAGATTTATTATGATAGCCTTAGCTGTAGCAAAAAAATGTATAATATCAACTTGGAAATCAGAAGAGAGCCTGAGTACAGCAATGGTACATGGAAATGAATAAATGTATTCCATTGGAAAAAAAATAACAATTTAAAAAATAAAGTCACATTATTTGAACAAATTTTGGAACCTAACATGGAACATAACAGAGAGGGCTTGCCTCGGAGCTCCACCCCCAAAAATGATAAGAAGACAAAATGACTTGATCCAGTGTGTAAAAGTAGATGACACAATTTTTCTGTTTATTTTCATTGTGTGATGACATTGTTTAATGGTTTTATTGTATTGTTTATGTTGAACTTTTAATGGGTTTGGAGGGGGGGTGGGAAGGAGGGAGGGAAGGTAGGGGGGTAAAAAAGGGGAGAAAATGCCACTTTGTATATTTAAGAGGGAAATGTTCATATGTATTTTGATTGATATGGTTCACAGCGTGAATTTTTTTTTAATTTTAAAAAACCAAAATGGCGCAGTGGTCAACACCACGCCTTCAGGCACATAGCAAACTTCCCTCATTCTGTCAATTTCAGAAAATGTATGGCCACAATCTGCATATTCAGCACCTGCCCTAGGACGCCCCCCTGCCCTTTCTTACCACCCACCAGTAAATTATTCCCGAGCAAAAGGACAGGGAGGACCCGCCAGAGTGCAGGGGTACAGATGTTTCCATTGCAGGGCTCTGGACTACAGGAAAAGAGACTGCCCCTTTCTTGTAACTTGGGAGACCTTTTGAGGCCCCCTAAGAATATTACAGAGATCCTTCCCCCAGAACGTCAGCCCTTTACTACGGAACACCCTTTTGCCCAATGACTATTCCCTGTGATGAACCAGTTATAGACTTGGAAGTTCAGGGAGTACAGATTCCTTTTATGATATATACTGGGGCTACATTTTCCTTTAGATGATACCTATTTAATCCAAAATAACTTTCCTCTTTCAGAAGTGGGCACTTAAGTGGATTAAGTGAGCAGACTCAGGATATCCCTTGTCTAACCGCTTGACAGTCAAAAGGCAATGGTTCTATTTGCTCAAACTGCAAATCTAGGAGTCATCCTGGCAGCATGGGATCTGCTGTGTTCCCTCTTTCTATCTATTATTTGCGGAGATCAGGGAATATCTATAGGGCCCTCGACTCCCTTTTGAAATGTTTGACCGGTACCCCAGTGGAGGCCAATAGAAATAAACCTAAAGAAATTGATGTCAATTCCCTTTGATGTACCCATTCCACCCCAAGATCCCCACACAGAATAAAGTCATAACTATTTAACCTTTCCCTGTGACTCAGTTCCTCAAGTCCTGACAACATTCTAGTTTTGTTTCCTGTCGTTAGCTGACCAAAATTGTGTATAATACTCCAAATTTTGTTTCACCAATGTCTTACACAACTTTACCACATCTCAACTCCTATCATCAATGCTTCGAATTATGAAGCATTGATGATAGTTCTCTTTATGATCCTATCTACCCATGACACCACTTTCATGGAATTATGTATCTGTATCCCCAGTTATTCTACTGCATTCCTCAGCGCCCTCCATTTACCATGCATGTCCTACTTGGTTTGTCCTTCCAAATGCAATACTTCACACTTGTCTGCATTAAATTCAAACTGCAAATTTTCAGCTCATTTTTCCATCTTGTCCAGATCCCTCCACAAGCTTTAAGAGTTCCTTACTCTTTGCATCAGCAAACTTGCTGATCCAATTTACCACATCAGCATCCAGATCAATGCCAAACAACAATGGACCCAGCACTGATCTTGAAGCACACAACTAGTTACAGGCCTCCAATTTGAGAGGCAACCATTCACTACCACTCTCTGGCTTCTCCTGTTTAGCCAATGTCAAATCCAATTTAATACCTCACCATATGAATAGCGCGACTGAACCTTCCTAACTAACCTCCCACATGTCAAAGACTTAAGTCCATGCTGACTACATCCACAGCCTTTTCTTCATCGACTTTCCTGGTCACCTCCATGGAAAAGCTCAAGATTGTGCATGGCGTACAGGGTTTAACCAAAGCCATGTTGACTATCCCTAATCACTATCCAAATACTTCTTAAAACACCTCCTCAAATCCATTGAGTGGATGAGTTAATCAACATTATTGTCCTCTTTGAGCCCACAACAAGGTTCCAGTTACAGGCAATTACACACCATTGGCAGGTCAAACTATTTACGTGTTCAATATAAACTCCCAAGGCAGGCACTCAACATCAGGCCCCATTACACTAAGAGATTATAAGAATTTTGCCAGTGTCTTCTTTCCATGAGGTGGCTCCAGAGATATGGATAGTGTACGTTTCCGCCAATTTCATGTGGTCCTTCATCGTTTAGAGAGGTGGCAAGCAGTCCAATGGCAACATACTGGCCTCCTAACCCACCAAGGCCCCATGGTATTTTCGTTGAGTTATTTTAAAGTTCAAAAAGTTAGTTGCGTCAAATTTAAAAAGTAATTTTCACCAATATGCATCTTGTTCCCAATATAAAAAAAATAATTCCCAGGATGTTCAGGCAGCTGCATTAGTTTTCTTACGATTGTGGGAAAGCACATTTTATAAACTCTGAAATAATTATTTTGCACATCACGTGCTTTTCAAATCAAAAGCACATTTCTAAAGAGGCTATAATATTCAATTTGGACTTACAAGAGCAATGTTCCTTTTCAACTCTGGCTCAGAAGAAACAAAAGGAGACGACTGAGATCTCTCAGTTATAATCCATTCTGATACAGAATTGAATCTAAAATTTCATCTTTTCCACCTCTGCCTTAAAAGTTCAGTATTCAACCATGATAGGCTGTGTCATGGACACATTTGTCTCACACACACATTTCTGATTTCCAAGCTAAATAGGCAAAGGGAATAAATCATGGCTGCCAATTTCCCATGTTTGCTCAACATCTGTGCAAAATCAGGCATAAACTGGACTGCACAGATATTAACCCCTTGAACTCAGAGACTACCAACAAGAACATATACTCCATGTTCTCGTTTTCTGGGACTGGTTTTGTACCCAACCACCAGCTGGTTCCTACTGGAATACATAATGAAAGGTTAATAATAGGATGAGTCCAAAGGATTAATAGCTCGGGTGGAAGAAGACAGGTACTATTTTATATGAAAATACATTTCAAATGTCTTACCTTGAGATAACTCTAGATTTCAAGTACAATAAAACAGATGGTACCTGGCACCTGTGGGGATAGGTAGATGCCGGATAAGTCTATTTTCCAGTTGCTTGAGACTATCTCTTACAAGGCCTAACTAATGCACCTGCATTAAGAATAAAGTTTAAAATACTGTACTTACACTGAACAAACTTCACCTGCATGAATATATAAACCTTAAAGCATTTTACTTGATTTTCAGTCACATCCTGCAAAAATATTTAACCATCGCTGCATCTGCAAGTTCCTCCCCTCCACGGAGTCGCCCGAAAGACAATCAATATTATAGATAATTAACCCCTTCCCCAAGTTTACAGATAGACCCTTTGACCAGGTGACTCTTACTAAGCAGGGATACTAAGACTGTCACCCCGACAGCGAGCAGCATCAACCAGCTCTTCACCCTGGGCGACACCACTGCTGTTTCAAACAGATACAACCAAGGCCCTCCGCTGGCTGAGTATTTGCTCCATCTTCACCAAAGGTTTATGTGTTACTTCAGAGAACATTTTCCTTTACAATTTTAAACTTTGACATATTTTTACCCATTATATACTTTTTTCTTATTTATTTTCATTTTTAAAATTTATTTTTCTCATTTTTTTTGGTCAGTTGCTCAAATTCCAGATATCAGGGGTTTTACTGCATCTTCTATTTTAATACATTGCCCATCAATAAGTTGATTTAAAAAGGAGAAAAAACACGGAACAGCAGGACTTGCAAACATGGACTCCAACATTTCCCTGGTGTCAATGAATGAAAGAAAGGACACTTACAAAAGTACCAGCAGGACTAAACAAAGTCAACATAAATCTATGAAAAGTGGAGATTTTTGAGAATACATCTTGTAGAATAAACAAGGGAAAGCCATTGGTTATTATGGATGGATTCCAAGTCTAAAATGATATTCCAAGCAATATGCAACGGTTGATCTGGAAAACTTTCTCATTCACTTTTCAAGAATATCAGATGCATTATGCACGCCCCCTCTCCACTTTAATATTCTAATCACTGACCTGCCACTACTCCCAAATTTTGTATTTCCACAGTTTCTGCAATTACAGGTTTTAGAAAATGTGCACATTCAATCATTTCCACAGGGGAGACAAAGTATTGGCATCTGGCAAGTACGCATCTTCACACATCTGTTAATTCCAGAAATCAAGGTTTGCTGAAATGGGATTCAGCCTAAACTATAAAATGCCTATGAGAATAACAACAACTTTATTTTTGGAAAATGTTGCCAGCATCTGAAGAAACAAGTTCACCTCAACATGCACAAGCCTGACAGAAGAATTGATGAGTTTTTGTCTCATACAGAAGCATAACGCGTAAATGCCCTGAAATTCTTGCTCATTACAGCAACACAAGTACCTAAAACAATAAATTATCACACAGAAAAAAGATAAATACAAAAGGACAGATCGATGCAGCTGCAATTAAATACATACACTTGCATTCAATGAGTTACCAATAATGAGGATCTTGCAACCCAAGGCCCTCCATTCACCTGCAGCCAAGCCCCAACAATCTGGGCCAAACCCCACACACTTCCTTCATTCAACAATTGTCTTATTTGACCATGGTCAAATCAGAATGTTTTCTGTCATTTGATCTTAGTTGGAGAATTTGACTGAGTGAAAAAAGGAAAACTCGATCTATTTCTGTGTTTCTGTTGTACATGTACACAATTGAAGACATAAACAAACACAAGTGATGCCTCCTGCAGCAGAGTAGCCATTTTTATGTCTAGCATCACAAAAGCAGCAATACAGGCAAAATACTTGTGTACAGTATTGCCAGGCCAACATTTTCAGGGGCAGGGAACAAAGTGAGACCAATCTAGGCATTTTTTTTTAAAGTTCAGCTTGTAATTGTTTAGCACAGTTTAAAAAAAGCAGAAAGACCTTAAAGGATAAAAATCAAGATCAGCAAATAGACAATGGTAGCTTGAAATCAGTAGTACAAGGATCATCTCTCACCTATTTCCAAAATAAAACTGTATGTGGATCAACGCAAAAAAGATACAGTAAAGGTCCTAAAATCCGGACTGCTCAGGGATTGTTCTGGATTTTCCAGATTCTCTGGCATTACTTTAAAAATTCAGAAGTAAGGATGAATAAAGAGATAAACAGGTAAATTTTGAGTTTATTCATTAGAAAACACACCATGCTTTATTCATCAAAATTAGCAGTTTTTTTAAAAAATAAAGTCAACGACAAAAATGTAAACAATTTTTTTCACTACAAAATAAAGAGCGTTTAATGCTTGAAATTGTTTAAAATAAGCATTGTAAAAGAAAAAGTGTACAAATGAATTTCTTTGTGATAAGATGTGCATCTTTCGCATTCATGCATGCACGCACACAAAAGCCCGCTGAATTTAAAATGTTTGAGATTCCAGATTCTCGGGCATCTGGATTTCTGGACTTTTAGTGTTTGTTGAAGCAATCAGACTAATCATTTCACAGTTAAAAGTGCTCAATGAGATGCTGTTCAAACTGACTGATGATACAATATTACTAAATTAATCTTTACTTTTTAGGAATATTAAAGGTTTTCCTTTATAACATTGTTAATATGGGAATTTTGAAGCTACCCTAATAGTTATTGGTAAAAACAGCCAATAACTGAACCAAGTCCCATAAACAATTCCCTCGCATGCTTCTATTTAATTGAAACCAACTCAGAGCAATACATGTACAGCCATAGGACAAAGGACTCAGGAAACTAATGAACATCAAACTTCGAATGGCTTCAAAAGCAACAACAGGAGAGAAAGCAAAGAGCGAAAATTGATGTAGCTTCCCAAAACTTCAAACTTTACCAACAACAGGTAACTTTAAAGGGTCTTGGTTCAAGTGTTGACCTGCAGCGCAACTATAATAGGTAAATATAATTGATCAAAATAAATTACATTAGACAATGACCTAACACTGGGTTTGGGGAAGAAATTCTAAATGAAGTACTGACAGTTGGAAATGTATATATATACATTAGCCTCAACTGTGATGGATTATTCTAAGTATTCCCAGCAATGTCTACAAAATGAATAAAACATCAGATGATCCAAAGGAACAGCAGAAGGAAATTCAGGTAGATGACATAGTGTTTTCAGATGTTAGAAGAGACTGGATTCCAGGAAAGAGGTGTCTAGGACAGTGGTTTTCAAACTACCACCCCTAAACTCACATTTCACCTTAAGCAATCCCTATGCCATCAGAGCTCTGTGATTGGTAAGAGATTGCTTATGGTGGTATGAGAGTGGGAAGGGAAGGTTGAGAACCACTGCTCTAAACCCATTTGATATTGAAATATTTTGCTTGAAAAAAATTGTCATTAGCCCATTTCCTTTGGAGTTATGTAACTGTGCACATAATGAATCAATTACAGACAAGTGAAACAGTAGTTTTCAAATCTTTTTCTTTCCACTCACATCCCACCTAAAGCAACCCCTTAATAATCACAGAGCACCTATGGCATAGAGATTGTTTAAGGTGGAATGCAAGTTTAGGGGGGCAGTTTGAAAACCACTTGGCTAGGACATAGCCTCGAGGTATAGGACAAGACATTTAAGCTGAATTATGATAATTTGTTGCCTTTAAAACAGAAGCAGTGGAAGCCACATCATTGAATACATTCGAAGTAGGTAGATTTGTAGGCAAACAGCAAAGATCACTGAGACTGAGCACAAATATAACATTGAAATAGAGCATTAGCCGTGCTGAATAGACTACATTTGGCCCTATATAAAGAGAAGCAGGCTGAATAAGCTCTGAAATGTCTACCAATAGACCCCAACTTACAATGTTCTGACTTACGATATTTCAAAGTTACAATGATCAGAATCAGTTTTGAAAAAGGGAAAAAAAATAATCGGGGTCTACCTGTACCAATGTGGTTGATTTTCCTTCTCTGAAGGAAATTGTCCAATATGCACATGCAGATTGCTTCCCACCGCCACCACCCCAGATGTCATAATTTTGGTGCTCCGCTTGCAGTGACATCAAGGAAATGTGCTTTGATGGATCCATCGCCGTTTTTTTTTTAAAAAAAGGTGATTTGGAACTCATGCACAGATTGCAGGCATTGGGGAGAGAGAGAGATTGAAGATGTTGAGAGGTGATGCTGCTGCTCTAGTCACCTGGTGCCACCTCAGGTGCCCGGCAGCCGCAGGGGGTCCGCCCTCCCGGCAGGGAGAAGACTGTATACTACCTATACAGGTAGGTCCCAACATGATAATTTCAATTATCCCGGAACCGAACCCCATCGTAAGTCTGGGCCGACCTGTATACAGAACTTCAAAAGGATCAATTCCTGTTCTTCTGTTAACATTTAGTCTATATACAAGATAACTTAAGTTCTGCATTAACTTTAGATCCATAAAACCATATAACATTACAACACAGAAGACAGGCCCTTCTAGTCTGTGCCAAACTATTATTCTGCCTTGTCCCACTGACCTGCATCCAGTCCATATCCCTCCATTTCTCTCCCATGTGCCTGTCCAAATTCTACTTAAATGTCAAAATTGAACCTGCATTTACTACTTCAGTTGGCAGCTCATTCTACACTCCCACCACTCACTCTGATTGAAGTTCCCCCTAATGTTCCCCCTTTCACCCTTAACCCATGTCCTCTGGATTGTATCACACCTACCTTTAGTGGAAAAAAAGCCAACCTACATTTACTTTGTCTTTACCTTCATAATTTTAAATTCCTATCAAATCTCCCCTTCATTCTACTATGCTCCAGGGAATAAAGTCTTAACCTGTTTAACATTTTCCAGCTCTTGAAGTCAGGGCAACATCCTAGTAAATCTCTGCACTCTTTCACTCTCATTGATACCTTTCGTGTAGTTAGGTGACCAAAATTGCACACAATACTCCAAATTTGGCCTCACCAATGTCCAAAACAATTTTACCATAACATCCTAACCACTATATTCAAATACTTTGATTTATGAAGGCTAATATGACAAAAACTCTTTACAACCCTATCTACTGTACAGTAACCCGAAGTACTGGTAGTCCACTACCTGATTATTCAGAAATCATCATGGTTGATACTTGCCTACCTTTATACTTAATCTGGTTCACTGGAAATGTTACGAGGCTACTGCACAAAAAGTGAAATAAAAGTATGTTGAAGTGTAAATAAGAAATAACACACAAATGCTCAACAATGTGACAGCCCAAAGTCCAGAGTGTGTTAATAGACATTGTCACCCTTCTACTTGGAACAAATACCACATGGTCATCCTCCAGTCCTTCATGCCACAAGTGTGAATATAATCCAGAGGTCAGAATATTCCTGAAAAACTAATTCCTATCCTACCCAACTTTCGAAAATGGGTATTAACAAAGCGAATGATTTTTAAAAAAATATTACAATTAGTCAGAACTTTTTCCAGGCTCATCTTTACTTTTTCTCAACCTCAAACTAGAAGTACCGTAGTTAAGCACATCTTTGTTTGATTTAAACCATTTACATTCACTCAAAACCAAATCATCCATTCATATTTTAGAACCCAATAAGGACAACATTCATTCATATTATTTTGGAGGCAAATTATGAGTTTTTTTTAATGTTTAAATAGGCCCTATTTCTTTTAGTAGTAGTATACAGAAAGAGGTGATATTACCACACATTTGAATGGCATGTGTACAAATACAACATTCAGGGCAAGAAAACTTGAGGGTTGTTAACTCCACCTGCAACATCTTGGGCAACATTCTTTATTCCATTGAGGACATGACAAGAGGCAGTGTATTAAGAAAACAGCCTCTACCCTCAAGGATGCCCACCACCCAGGCCATCACTCTGCTGCCATCAGGAAAAAATGAACAGGAGCCTGAAGATGAGCACTCAGTGACACAAGGACAGCGAGTTCCCCTCTACCATCAGATTCCTGAATGAACAATGAACCACAGACACTGCTTTTTTTTTCTTGCACTATTTTTACTTATTTTGTAGAGTGGTTTACATAAACATTGACATCGTGATGCTGCTGCAAAATCATGAATTTCATGACGAGTTCAGGACAATTCTGACTGTTATAAAAACAGAGGCATAAAGTCATAGTCAGGGCTGTAAAAGTGCACAGAAACACATCCTCAGGTTTTTTTTTACACGAAAGTCTGCAGACATTATGGTTGAAGTAATACAATGCTGGAGAAACTCAGCAGGTACTTTACATAGTAAAGGTACATAAGTTGGTTGTGCATTTGTTATATAAAAGTACACTGACCTGCTGAGCTTCTCCAGCATTTTCTTAAAGTGTTTTTCATTGTCCCCTTCGCAGAAGTGTGCAACAATTACGTTCAAGCAAGGCATTTTCCCCTGTAAATCCTCCAACGTGAGTGCATTTTTTTTTGGCCAGTGTTCCCCACTCTGCTTTCCCTGCCCGCATTTGGCTCCTACCTTGATGAAAGATACAGCTGCTGATGGATCTTTATCTCTGGTACATAAAGTGCACTGTTTGACCAGCTGAGTTCCTCCAGCATTGTGTTTTAACCCCAGCATCCGTGCACACTTCCTTCCCCCGCCCCGCCACGGCCCGCCCTGAGGGGAGGGGGGCTGTAGGCCGTGATGGGCAGGCCGTGGAGCCTCTCCCCTCCCCCCGGGGGGACACGACGGAGAGAGGAGGGGTGAAGGTACCCACACCCCGAACCGCAGTCACGCCCCAGTTCCGTGAGGAGGCGGGCAGGGGGGGGGGGGTTCGGTATCCGCTTACCTGGTATGAAGTGGCGGGGTGTCGGAGCGCGGACCTCTCCTCTCCTCTCTCCTCCCTCTCTCTCTCTCTCTCCCTCCCTCCAGCTCCCGCTCCCTCATTCACATCCACAGAACAACAAGAGACTGCTGCAACATGGCGGCGCCAGGACCCCGCCACCCCATTCAGGACCCCCGCTCCGCCTGACCAGGCCGCCCATCGCCTGCCGCCAACGCCGGCGTTTCCCACCGATTTCAGCGCGGAAAATGCAAGCGAGCTTCCAAGACGCCACACTGATCTCCTTGCGGATTATCCATTTAGAGAGAAAGGGTGGATTACTTTTGGCGGGGAGAGGAAAAGAAAGGGGGAAAATTCAGGCGCGTGTTTCGCTACCTAAAAGAGGGAATTCCGAACCGGTTGGAACCGGTTCCATCCGGACCCGGTTTGAAAAAAAACCGTTACGGGCGCCTCCTGCGCGCGCTCTCCGTTTTACCTTTTGCCGTGCTTCATTTTATTAATAAACGCAATACATAATTTTATATTTTAAAAAAAGGATATGAAATCTCCCCTTAAGAAAATAGGCAGGAGAAAGGCCAGGGAATGTTCTAGAAATCGCCACATGGCGTCACTCGGGGCAACGGTGACGTCATCTGTTTATCATGGTGGGTAATGGAAGCGGGAATGGCGTGTCCTTCAGTGGTGAGGAGCTTGGGGGTGGTCACACCGGATGGGGCTGGATTTCAGTGGGTGGGTGGGTGGGTGGGGGGGTGTAGCCCAATGGGTGACATTGAGGGTGGGTGGGGGGGGGGTGTAGCCCAATGGGTGACATTGAGGGTGGGTGGGGGGGTGAAGCCCAATGGGTGACATGAGGGTGGGTGAGGTGAAGCCCAATGGGTGACATTAGGGTGGGAGGGGTGAAGCCCAATGGGTGACATTAGGGTGGGTGGGGGGGTGAAGCCCAATGGGTGACATTAGGGTGGGTGGGGGGGTGAAGCCCAATGGGTGACATTAGGGTGGGAGGGGTGAAGCCCAATGGGTGACATTAGGGTGGGAGGGCTGAAAAGATTGATGGTGTTAGGGTGTGAATGAAGTCCATTGGGTGATGTTGAGGTGGGGGAAAAGCCCAATGGGCGGCATTACAGTTGGCGGCTGCAGCCCAATGGATGGTGTTAGAGTGGGGGTGAAGTCCAATGGATGACATAAGGATGGGGTGAAGCCCATTGGGTGATGTTAAGATTGGGGGGGGGGGGGGAATGAAGCTCAAAGGGTGACATTAGAGTGAGGATGGAACCCTGCAGGTGACGTTAGTGTGGGAGTGAAGCCCAAAGGGTGACTTTAGGCTGGTGGTGAAGCCCAATAAGATGGTGTTAGGGTGGAGGTGAAGCCCAATCAGTGTCTTTAGGGTGGGGCTGAAGCCCAATGGGTGGTTATAGAGTGGTGGAGAAGCCCAATGGGTGGTGTTAGGGTGGGGGGGGGGTAAAGTCCAATGGGTGACATTAGGGTCGAGATGCAGCTAATGGATGATCTTAGGATGGGAGTGAAACCCAGTGAGTGGTGTTAGTGTTGGGGAGAAGCCCAATGGGTGACATTTAGGTTGGGGGTGGATGCTGTTTTGTTGGGTGGTATTGGATTAGGCTGGATACTTGCTGGGAGTTCACCCATTGGACTGAGACTGTGCTGGTGAACCAGTGAAGAGCTCTCAGGCTGAAGAACAGAACCCAAGGGCAGCTGTGGGCTGTTGATGACTTGGGGCGAGGAAACTACATAGGCCACAGGTTAATGGGAACAGTGGTCAAAGGAATCGCATCTGGCTGTGAACTGATAGAGACTGCCTGGAGTGATGGCATTATGTGGTGATCCTACAGTAGGAACTGGGAGTGCAGGTGTTATTCTATGTTGTAGGTTGTATTCCCAGGCTGGCATTTGGGGTCACAAGTCTGAAAGCTTATTGTCATATCCTTTCCTGGAGTCAATAAACTAATGTTATCGTGAAGAAAGCATGTCAGTGCCTCTACTTCTTCAGGAGTTTGCAGAGGTTTGGTATGACATCGGAAACCCTGGCAAATTTATATAGAGGTGTGTTGGAAAGTTGTGCTGACTGGCTGCATCTGGTGTGGGGACACCCATACCCCTGAGCATAAAGCCCTGCAAAAGTAGTGGACACAGCCCTGGACATAACAGGCAAACCTCTTCCAACCATTCAGAAAGTCTACGGGGAAAGCTTCCGTCAAAGAGCATCAGTAATCATCAAGGATCCACACCACCCAGCACTTTTTCTTGTTCTCACTACTGCCTTCAGGAGAGAGGTGGGGTACAAGATTTGTACCACCAGGAACAGCTGCTCCCCCTCCACCATCAGACTCCTCAACAACAAACTCAATCAGGAACTCATTTAAGGACTCTTACTTTTGCACTCTATTGCTTTTTTTCTCCTATCTGTATTGCAGTCAGTTTGTTGACATTTGTTTATTTGTTTACATATGTACATTGTGTACAATTTTATTTTTTCACTACTAAGAAGTGATCATTCTACCTGGCCCACAGGAAGAAGAATCTCAGAGTGTTATGTGATTTATGTATTGTGACAATAAATCTGAATCTGAAATATCTGTTGGACAGATGCACCAAAATTCCTTCACTGCAACAAAGGTATGAAAGATATACCCACAACAATAGTATAAATTAAATGACTGCAGTATGCTATGAGACAGGAAAAGAGATAATAAATCTAAAAGATGAATAAACAATCACAATGGCAGCTGATACAAAAAAAAGACTTCAATAATGCAGTCAGCTAATTTGTTGGTCCCAAAGTAGTTTATGCTTAGGGTACAATGGGTACCAAGACACAAGAGAAACTTATCCGCGAACTACTCTTTGCAGACGATGCCCCTTTAATTGCCCATTCAAAGCCAGCTCTTCAGTGCTTGACGTCCTGCTTTGCGGAAACTGCCAAAATGTTTGGCCTGGAAGTCAGCCTGAAGAAAATTGAGGTCCTCCATCAGCCAGCTCCCCACCATGACTACCAGCCCCCCCACATCTCCATCGGACACACAAAACTCAAAACGGTCAACCAGTTTACCTATCTCGGCTGCACCATTTCATCAGATGCAAGGATCGACAACGAGATAGACAACAGACTCGCCAAGGCAAATAGCGCCTTTGGAAGACTACACAAAAGAGTCTGGAAAAACAACCAACTGAAAAACCTCACAAAGATAAGCGTATATAGAGCCGTTGTCATACCCACACTACTGTTCAGCTCCGAATCATGGGTCCTCTACCGGCATCACCTACGGCTCCTAGAATGCTTCCACCAGCGTTGTCTCCGCTCCATCCTCAACATTCATTGGAGCGCCTTCATCCCTAACGTCGAAGTACTCGAGATGGCAGAGGTCGACAGCATCAAGTCCACGCTGCTGAAGATCCAGCTGCGCTGGGTGGGTCACATCTCCAGAATGGAGGACCATCGCCTTCCCAAGATCGTGTTATATGGCGAGCTCTCCACTGGCCACTGTGACAGAGGTACACCAAAGAAGAGGTACAAGGACTGCCTAAAGAAATCTCTTGGTGCCTGCCACATTGACCACCGCCAGTGGGCTGATATCGCCTCAAACCGTGCGTCTTGGCGCCTCACAGTTCGGCGGGCAGCAACCTCCTTTGAAGAAGACCGCAGAGCCCACCTCACTGACAAAAGACAAAGGAGGAAAAACCCAACACCTAACCCAACCAACCAATTTTCCCCTGCAACCGTGTCTGCCTGTCCCGCATCGGACTTGTCAGCCACAAACGAGCCTGCAGCTGACGTGGACATTTACCCCCTCCATAAATCTTCGTCTGCGAAGCCAAGCCAAAGAAAAGACAATGGGGAATTTCAAGAGCATGAAGGTAGTTGGGGACTATTCTTGAAATGAGAGTGCCGGACTACAGGCTCCTTTACCTTCTACCTGAAAGTAGCAGTGAGAAGACATTGTGACCAGCGTAATAGGATGATGTTGGCTCCCGACTCGATGCAGTGCTTCATGTTGATGGGAGGTGAGTGCCTGAGATGAACTTGGCTTGGTTTGCCATTTTATGTAGTCTTCTGTGTTTTGGGCACTCAAGTTTCCAAACTAGGCTTTGAAGCAACCAGATAGTGCATTTCCCAGTTGCAGAGTTTTGATAGATCAACATGCCAAATTTCTTCAAACATTGGAAAGTAGAGCCAGTTCATGAAAAATGGCAGAACTGCCAGAGCTGCTCGCTGGTGCAGAGCGAAGTCACAGTGCTCCCCCACAGGGTTCAATTACCGAGTGTGACTGCCATCATCTCTGTACAAGCTTTAAACAGCCTGTTAAAGGAGCTGATACTGGTTTGTTTTAAAATCCTGCGTCTGCGGTATCTGGGCCCAAGGTGATGGCACCTATGATCGGCAACAGCTTCAAGGGATTGCAGATTCCAGGGAAGCAAAGAACTGACGCATGGCACCAAAAAAAGGGGAGATCACCTCCGTTTTAAAGGGACAAACAGTGGAAACTACCCATTGGACTGTGACTGCCGACGGACCAGTGAAGAGCTCTGAGGCTGAAGAACAGAACACATAGGCAGCAGAGGGCTGTCGGTGTCAAGGCGAGGAAACTACGTAGGCCACAGGCTACTGGCAACAGCAGTCAAAGGACTCGCACCAGGCTGCGAACTGCCTGAAATGGGTACCAAGTATCGGAACCAAGATGTGAGAGGGTGTGGAAAGCTTTGTGATCCTGTCAAAGCTCAGGTTGCTGATGGTTTGGCCCTGAGGTTTGTGTGGCTGTGGAGGCTGCGGGCGCACTAGCAGTGAAGCCGTGGACATTCAGTGACTCTGGCGGGACTCCTTTCTACTTCTCTTTCTCTGGCTGCCATCAGCAGAAATTGCCTAGCGTGGCTTGCAGATCTTTGTTTGCCTTATGGTAGACTAAAGGAAATTTTGTGTAATATCTATATCACATATTTTGTTTTCTTACATGACAATAAAATCTTGAATCATGATGTGCTGAGTCCAGAAGAGTTCCTATTGGTCAAATTAGATTTGTGCCACCAGAACGGAACATAATATTCCAAGTGTGGTCTAACCGAGTTTTATAGAGCTGCAATATTACCTCACAACTCTTGAACTCAATCACTGGAATAATGAAGGCCAGCACACCACAAGCCTTTAACTTGTAAAAACTCAGAAATGTGGGAGGAACTCAGCAGATCTCGCAGTGCCCATAGGAGGGAAAGATTTAAAACTGATGTTTTGGGTCCAAACCATTCTTCAAGGAATGAGAACTGTCATGAACATGTCGCAAAATTCGTTCTTTTGTAGCAATATAAAATCACATTTCCTTGGGTCGTAGGTTTTATATCGGAGTGGCCTTCTCCTATGCAGGTTTCTTACCCGGGCTGGAGGGGCCTGCCTCCCCTCCTAGGTCGGTCCATACTGCCCGGACCGGGGCCGAGGCCGCCGCAGTTCACCCTGTGCCTGGACTGGGGCCACCGCCTCCCACTCCCTGCCCGGACCGGGGCCTCCGCCTGCCTCACTCGACCGAGGCCGGGGCCGCCGTCTCCCCCTTGCTCCTGCCCGGATCGGGGCCGCCGCCGTCTACCCTTCGCCCGGACCGGGGCCGGGGCCGCTGCTGCTCTCCCTGTGCCCGGACTGGGGCCGCCGTCTCCCCCTTGCTCCTGCCCGGATCGGGGCCGCCGCCGTCTACCCTTCGCCCGGACCGGGGCCGGGGCCGCAGAGCGGCTATGTCGATGTCAAGTCTGAGGAGTTCATGTGCAATGAGGGCAGACCGACGTTCAGGTCGGTGGCTGTCAGTCTTGTCTAGCATGGTTCTGATGTTCCAGCATGCTAGCTTGAGTTTGTGAGCATCTTTTGAGGGGGAGGACGTGGAGGGGGAGGACGTGGAGGGGGAGGACGTGGAGGGGGAGGACGTGGACCTGTCCTCGGGCCTGCGCAAAGGAGCTTTTTGGTGGAGTGCAGTGCGCGCAGTACTGGCCCCACCCTTTACACCCATGGTTCGTGTGCCGTGGCCAAGCAAGCTGGGACGTGCCTGCAAGCTCACACCAAGACACAAGAGAAACTTGTCCGTGAACTACTCTTTGCAGATGATGCCGCTTTAGTTGCCCATTCAGAGCCAGCTCTTCAGCGCTTGACGTCCTGCTTTGCGGAAACTGCCAAAATGTTTGGCCTGGAAGTCAGCCTGAAGAAAACTGAGGTCCTCCATCAGCCAGCTCCCCACCATGACTACCAGCCCCCCCACATCTCCATCGGGCACACAAAACGGTCAACCAGTTTACCTATCTCGGCTGCACCATTTCATCAGATGCAAGGATCGACAATGAGATAGACAACAGACTCGCCAAGGCAAATAGCGCCTTTGGAAGACTACACAAAAGAGTCTGGAAAAACAACCAACTGAAAAACCTCACAAAGATAAGCGTATACAGAGCCGTTGTCATACCCACACTCCTGTTCGGCTCCGAATCATGGGTCCTCTACCGGCACCACCTACGGCTCCTAGAACGCTTCCACCAGCGTTGTCTCCGCTCCATCCTCAACATCCATTGGAGCGCTCACACCCCTAACGTCGAGGTACTCGAGATGGCAGAGGTCGACAGCATCGAGTCCACGCTGCTGAAGATCCAGCTGCGCTGGATGGGTCACGTCTCCAGAATGGAGGACCATCGCCTTCCCAAGATCGTATTATATGGCGAGCTCTCCACTGGCCACCGTGACAGAGGTGCACCAAAGAAAAGGTACAAGGACTGCCTAAAGAAATCTCTTGGTGCCTGCCACATTGACCACCGCCAGTGGGCTGATAACGCCTCAAACCGTGCATCTTGGCGCCTCACAGTTTGGCGGGCAGCAGCCTCCTTTGAAGAAGACCGCAGAGCCCACCTCACTGACAAAAGGCAAAGGAGGAAAAACCCAACACCCAACCCCAACCAACCAATTTTCCCTTGCAACCGCTGCAATCGTGTCTGCCTGTCCCGCATCGGACTGGTCAGCCACAAACGAGCCTGCAGCTGACGTGGACTTTTTACCCCCTCCATAAATCTTCGTCCGCGAAGCCAAGCCAAAGAAAGAAAATCACATTTAAAAATAAGAAGTGCAAGAAAATAGGAGAAAGCCCTATGTCTGTGGTTAATGATCCATTCCAAAATCTGATGGCGGAGGGGATGAAGCTGTCCTTATGCTGCTGAGTGTTCGTCTTCAGGCTCCTGGACCTTTTTCCCAATTGGAGCAGAGTGAAAAGGGCACAGTCTGGGTAGTGGAGGGGAGGTGGGGGGGGGGGTCCTTGAAGCTAGAGGCTTCTTTCTTCCTCCTCTTGTAGGTGGAGTGAAGACTGTGCCCGTGATGTTGCAGGCCGAGTTAACAACCCTCTGGAGTTTTTTTTTCCTGTCCTGTGTATTGGCACATCCGTAGCAGATAGTGATGTAGGTATGAGTACCAAAATTAAAAGGGGCAGGGGGAGGAGCACAAACCAACATACAAAAGATGTTCGTGTATATGGGGAGGAGGACAGGGGAGAGGAAAGGTGAGGATTCACTGGGGTGGGGTTGGCTCGGTGAATGCAGAGCTGGGGATAAAGGGATAAAGAAAGCTAGAGGAAAGGAAAGCAAAAACGGCAGTGCTGCTACTGGTGCGAGCCCGTGGAGTGCAGGGGAGCACTCATAATGCTCCCCCATAGGGGTCTAACCCCTCCAATCTCCCTGCAGTTGGCTCCATGCAGTCTTTTAATGACCTGTTAAAGGATGGTTTATTTTAAAATCCCACAAACCCAGAGTCTGGCCCAAAACTGTGACGCATGTGATCAGCAGCCGCGAGGGGTTGGAGACTCTGGAGAAGCAGAGGGTCTGCCACAGGGCACAAGAAAAGAGAGAGACCACCCTCCCGTTTGAGAAGGAGAGGGAATGATCCACAGGATAGTGACCTTGGCAGCAGATCAGCAATGGGCTCTGAGGCTAAAGAACACACAGGCAGTGGGCTGGTGGTGACTCTCGGCGAGTAATCTATGCTGCTAGTGATTGCAGTCAAAGGACTTGCACCAGGTTAGAGACTGGCTGAAGGGGTACCAGGTATCGGAACTGAGAAGCGAGAGAGTGCTGGGAGCTTGTTATAAGGGTTCGTGTGGATCCCACAGGTTAAGAACCAAAGTCAGGTCAAAGTATATGTTTATTTTGGGGATGCAAACGGGGCAACAGGGTCAAAATGCTAAATAAACATATTCACACATGCTCAATATGCAAGGGGTAAATAATACACTTCGGATAGTGAGGGAGAAACCGAAAGAAACTGGGGAAATTACTTAAATACAATCAACCGTCAGAATCAATACCCCCATCCCTTGACCAGTATGGACATGGCTCTAGCTACCTAACCTGAGGACTCACCCCAACCCAGTGCGAAAGGTGATAATTACGTGCCATGAGAGGTCAAAAGAAACAGAACAAAGGGGCACATGGTCCTTTATAGTTCTGCACCCAGTAACTGGGGGGGCCAATCACTCAAGGCAGGCTGTGGCCAATGGCTCAAAACCAATTGTGGGAACTCAGCAGGGGTCATCCTAGGTGATTCACCTGGGCCAATTGGGTGAAGGTCAGGGCTGAGTCCAAGCAAGCTGTCTGGACTTCAGCACCTGGTGATTTAGGTGGGCCAATCACAAGGGTCACCCTGATGGCTTGGGGTGAGCCTTGACCTTGATTGGCATGCAATGTGTCCACTGAAAAGGAACATGACAGCGCCACCCTGTGGTGGCCACGGCCTCTCCATTATAAGGCTTCCTGATCATGTCAAAGATTCAGATCCAGAGCTCAGGTTGCCAATGGTTTGGACTGGACTCTGTGTGGTTGCAGAAGCTGGTAGAGCACTGGAGGTGATTCCATGTACACTCGGTGACTCTGGGGAGCCTCACTTTTGCTTTTCTTTCTCTGACTTGTAAGAGGTGCCGGGCAATTTCTACTGATGGTGAATCTGTCTGCCTTATGCTAGACTAAAGGAAATTTTGTGTAATATCTGTTTTATTAATGATGTGGTGAATCCAGAAGAATTCCTATTGGTTGAATTAGAGTTGTGCGTACTAGGTGGAGATGAACCCACCTCACCATGGATGGCATTAAATGAGGCTGGATTGCAATGGGTAGCTTTGAGCTGTGAGTGCCATTCTCATTTAGAGGACTATAGAACTCTTCAAACCATGGTGCCTTCCAGGGTCATTGGAATTTCAACAGTTAAGCTGCGGTGTGCAAGTTTGGAAGCCATTCAAGAGGATGATGGCCTTGGACTTAACAGATGTAAAACAAAGGTTATCAGCCAATATCCACCACTGTACATCTTCCAAAAATAAAAGTTCATATTTGACCCTGGAAAACAAGGACTGAATCCTATACTACTGCCCCTGTACAGCCTTTTACAAACTGACAAATAGGTTTGAAGATTAAGAAATGCCACAATTCAGAATATAGTTGACAATGTTCCATTACATATCTCCCTGCAGGGTCCATCACAACATTTTGAATTTTAATTGGAACATTATTTTAACAAAATTGCCACACCACTTACCTTAGAATTAAACAAGAAGACGCTACTTATCCAATCCAATCCCTTTTTAATTTGAAATGTTCTTTTTCAGTTAAATGTGTTTCTTGGAGAAAAGCCACATCAACTCTTGTTTTCTTAATATGTGTTAACACTCTCTTCTTTTTTCACAGGCTTGTTTGATCTATTAACATTAAAATTTAAAAATTTCATTATCGTACTCATCTTGGTAAATTATAATAAATCATTTTCATGTAACTTCTGTTACCTCTCCTTCTCCCCCCACCCCCACTCCACAAATCTCCTCCTACTTCCATTGTTTGATATCCCATGTGTCAGTATGCATCTCCTCTGGCAATCCAAATAAAAGAAAAACAGATAGACTTGGATAAGTACATAATCCCACAGTTATAACTATATATATAAAAAGCAAAGCCCTCCCCATAAGTGTTGTTTAAATAATGTACAAAACTACCCCCCTCCATTTTACGGGTTCTGACCAATGTCATAAAAACACACGTAATCCCCAGTAGTCAGTACTACCCACTCCTCCCAACTCCCTTGGTACATTTATTATATAATCTTTAATTAGTTAGTTATGCAAATCAAAAAGACAAAGAAAAAAAGAATAATTCTTATTCTTTCTTTCATCTTACGAACTTCCTCTTTTCCAATAATAATGAAACAGGAAAATTAAAGTAGTTAGTTCCAACAGAGATAAAGCATCTTTTGGAGACGGCACTATAGGGAGGCCCTGGGCGAATTCATCCACTGAAGCAAAATTAGAAAAGAATTTATTTTGATCTCCCAGTATGAAAATCTTTAAAGTCGCAGGGTAAACATAACACAAGTTTGTAGCCTTTATCGAAAAGAGCTTTTTTAGTTGGATTAAATTCTTTCCTTCAGTAAATCTTCACTCAAATCCAGATAGAATAAAATTCTATTTCCATCCCATTGAAACAGGCCTTTCTGCTCCCTTGTCCCTCTCACAGCAAGACTTAAAACCTTCTTTGTGTCTTGATAATGTAGAAATTTGATCAATGTAGAATGTGTTTCTGATTTGGAAGAGGTTTTGTCATCAGAGCCCTATGAGCTCTTTCAATTTCAAATGGATTTTCAAAATTTTGCTCTTCCAAAACTTCTGGAATCCATTTTCAAAACTTCTGAAAAAAAAACCGATTGAATCTGGAGACTCTTCCTCTTCCAAAAGGCCCACTGTTTTAATATTATTCCTTCTATTGAAGTTTTCCAATACATCCACTTTCTCTAAAAGCTTTTGGTTCACCATAATTAAACCAGTTGTTGTGTTCTCCACAATTGATTCCGTCTTCAACATGCTGCATTTCCTCCTGTACCCTTGTTATTTTCTCATCCATTTTGTCCAATTTCTTCTTCATTTTATTCACAACCTCTAACACCCTATTAGCTTCCCCCTTCATTTCTGCATGCATTTCTTTCATTTCTACCTTCAATCCCTTCATTTCTTCTTTCACTTCCTTTTTCAAACTGATGCATTATTGCTGTAATTAAATCTACTTTGTGAAAGAGTCTTAATTCCTTTAATTCCTCCTGCTGTGGTTGTTCTTCATCTTTGCTTGCAGATCCTTCTCTGGAGCCCAACTCCTCATTGACCAGCGCTGAAGTGGAGGTCCCTGACTTTTTCATAACTTTTGGCCCTACTCCCAATGATGCTTTGTGCTTCAACTTATTGCGCATGCATCGTTCAGTTCCAGGTTCTCCCCTGATGCCATCTTTCCGTAGCTGCCAGTGAGTGATGCTGGTACATGGCCCTTCCAAGTGATCGCTCACCCGGGAGCAGCCCAAGCGCTAGCTCCCTGTTTTGTCATTGAGGTAGGCCTCGTATCTCTTCTCATCCTTTCTTCTTGTTGGGCTCCAGGTAAGGCTGCAGCTAATTTTTCTCTTTTCAGAGGCATTCTTATTACAAAGTAGATGTATTTAAAGGTATTATTTAATTTAAATATTCCTCAATTATCATTTTTTTTAACTGATCCTATGGCATCACAAGATGTCTCCCCGAATCTGGATTTTTCGAAATTGTGTGCATCCATGCATGTGTAAGCACCACAGATGCAGGGCAGCAACAAGTGACCATGCTTGTTGACTTTAACTTTCTTTAAGCTGCTCATTTTGATAAATGAAGCATGATGTAATTGCTAATAAATAAACTATCAAAATTTACCTGTTCGTGTCATTTTTATTCCTCCTCAAATTCGAATTGTAAAAGTACTGTCCGAGAATCTGGAAAATTTGGACCAACCCAATAGATTTTCAGACTATTTCCCTAATACATTGACACCCCAGGTATTGTTTCCAATGAACTCCATCTTCCTTATATTGCTTGCTCTAATTATGTGCCTCTTACTGATAGGGTTATTGTTCCTCATCATTTTATTATAAAAGATACCATTATTGTTGTCTTTCCCAGAATTATTTTATATTTGGGGCCAGTTGCTCCTTGGAAATTCTACACTAACAAAAATTGTTAGAATATAGTGATTCCTTCAGAAGAGTATAATTACAGGGCAACTGACTTCTGTGCATTTGATTTATAGCCTTTTATTTATTTTTTTAAAACATTCACAGTAAGCATAATTCAATCAAAGGTTTATTGGTGTCTTTCAATCCAGATTTCAGATTTATTGTCAGAGTACATAACATCATATACAACCCTGAGATTCTTTTTCCTCTGAGTGAGGTAGGAAAAAACTGCATATAAACAAATGATGCAAACAACTGACTGTGCAATATAGAGAAGTAAAAACATAAAGTGCACAAGTAAAAATCCTTAAATGAGTCTCTGAGTGAGTTTGTCGTTGAGGAGTCTGATAGTGGAGGGGGAGCAGCTGTTCCTGAACCTGGTGCTGCAAGTCTCGTGGCACCAATACCCCTTTCCTGATGGCAGCAGCGAGAACAGAGCACGTGCTGGGTGGTGGGGATCCTTGATGATTGCTGCTGCTCTCCGACGGCAGTGGTCCCCGTAGATGTTCTCGATGGTGGGGAGGGTTTTTCCTGTGAGGTCCTGAACTGTGTCCATTATTTTTGGAGGGCTTATTATAGATGCTTATTTTGCAGGCCAAATTATGAAATTAATATATGCCTCATCTGATTCTCAAATTTGTGAAATCTTGAAATTAAGCAAGGAAAATGTTTAGAGTCAATCTTAGAACAGTTAAATTAGTGCACAAATTAGGGTAAAATGACATAAATTATGATCACTGGTATGTCACATTGAGATGTAATACAGGAACTATACGGAGAGTTATTCACGTTGTTAACTTCTAAAATTAATAATGGTTATAAATCAAGATTGCAAGTCAAGGTATGTATGACTATATAATGTGATGTAACTTAAGGAACTAATACAATTCACCCATGAAATTTTTTAAAATTATTCATGAAATGTGTGCTTCATTAGCAAGTCCAGATTATTTTTCAGCAACAATTTGCAAGACTTTCATCAAAGTGAAAGAATGATTAAATACTTCAGCAACAAGATGATAACTTGGAGATGTGTTGGCGATTCATGGGGATAGAAGTCACGGGTTTAGAATATAGAACATTACAGCACATTCCAGACCCTTTGGCCCTTGATGTGGCGCTGACCAATGTAATCCTACCAAAAACAAACTAAACCCTTCCTATTTCATCCATGTGCCTGTCTTTCTTTCTTTGGCTTGGCTTCGGGGGCGAAGATTTATGGAGGGGTAATGTCCACGTCAGCTGCAGGCTCGTTTGTGGCTGACAAGTCCGATGCGGGACAGGCAGACACAGTTGCAGCGGTTGCAAGGGAAATTTGGTTGGTTGGGGTTGGGTGTTGGATTTTTCCTCCTTTGTCTTTTGTCAGTGAGGTGGGCTCTGTGGTCTTCTTCAAAGGAGGTTGCTGCCTGCCAAACTGTGAGGCGCCAAGATGCACGGTTTGAGGCGATATCAGCCCACTGGTGGTGGTCAATGTGGCAGGCACCAAGAGATTTCTTTAGGCAGTCCTTGAACCTCTTCTTTGGTGCACCTCTGTCACGGTGGCCAGTGGAGAGCTCGCCATATAACACAATCTTGCGAAGGCAATGGTCCTCCATTCTGGAGACGTGACCTACTCAGCGCATTTGGATCTTCAGCAGCGTGGATTCGATGCTGTTGGCCTCTGCCATCTCGAGTACTTCGATGTTAGGGATGAAGTTGCTCCAATAAATGTTGAGGATGGAGCGGAGACAACGCTGGTGGAAGCGTTCTAGGAGCCGTAGGTGATGCTGGTAGAGGACCCATGATTCGGAGCTGAACAGGAGTGTGTGTATGACAACGGCTCTGTATACACTAATCTTTGTGAGGTTTTTCAGTTGGTTGTTTTTCCAGACTCTTTTGTGTAGTCTTCCAAAGGCGCTATTTGCCTTGGCGAGTCTGTTGTCTATCTCGTTGTCGATCCTTGCATCCGATGAAATGGTGGGGAGCTGGCTGATGGAGGACCTCAGTTTTGTTCAGGCTGACTTCCAGGCCAAACATTTTGGCAGTTTCCACAAAACAGGATGTCAAGCGCTGAAGAGCTGGCTCTGAATGGGCAACTAAAGCGGCATCGTCTGCAAAGAGTAGTTCACGGACAAGTTGCTCTTGTGTCTTGGTGTGAGCTTGCAGGCGCCTCAGATTGAAGAGACTGCCATCCGTGCGGTACCGGATGTAAACAGCATCTTCATTGTTGAGGTCTTTCATGGCTTGTTTCAGCATCATGCTGAAGAAGATTGAAAAGAGGGTTGGTGCGAGAACGCAGCCTTGCTTCACGCCATTGTTAATGGAGAATGTGCCTGTCTATGAGTCTCTTAAGTGCCCCTAATGTTTCAGCCTCCATCACCACCCCTGGCATTCCATACACCTACAACTCTCTGTGTAATAATCTCCACCCTAAATTCTCCTCCCTTCGCTTTGTACAGATGTCTTCTGGTGTTTGATACTCCTTCCTGGGAAAAAGGCGCTGGCTGTCCATTTTATCTATGCCTCTCAGAATCTTGTAGACCTCTGTTAAGTTACCTCTCATCCTTCTCGCTCCAAAGAGAAATGTTTTAGCTCTGCTAACCTTGCCTCATAAGACTTATTTTGCAATCCAGGCAACATCCTGGTAAACCTCCTTTGCACCCTCTCCATAGCTTCTACCTCCTTCCTATAATGAGGTGACCAGAATTGAACACAATATTCCAAGTGTGGTCTCAGCAGAGATTTGTAGAGCTGCAACATGACTCTGGAACTCAATTTCCTGACTAATGAAGCCCAGCATCCCATTGGTCTTCTTAATTATCCCATCAACCTGTGCGGCAACTTTAGATGTACCCAAAGGTCCCTCAGTTCCTTCACGCTATTAACTATATAACCATTACCCCTGTAATCAGCCTTCAGGTTTGACCTTCCAAAATGCATCACCTCACTTCTCTGAATTGAATTCCATTGACCATTTTTAGGAGGTGTTATTTCATCTTATAGATTGTACACACAGCTGAAAGTGTGTCACCAGTAGAAGGAATGAATAATTAAGAGAGTGGAGTACCAATAAAGAACACTAACTTTGTCCTTGATGGTATATGTGATGTTGCAATACAGATTCAGACAGAGGGAGAGTATTGCATTACATTCCTGATTTGTACATTGTAGATGGTGGAAAGCCTTTGGAAGTAAATTACTTGACAGCTCCTGACCTAGTTTTAAAGCTGCAGTTTTATAATTGGCTGGACAGTGATGACTCGCTAGGATGTTGATGGTGAGGAATTTGACCAGAAAATGTTATGGAAAATCAATTATTAGGTCATTTCTTTCTACTATTGTGTTGCAAATGGTTCCTGTCATTTATCGGTCTGAGCACAAAATCTGTCCAGGCAAGGACAGCCAATGTTATCACAATTAAATTGAATATTCCCATTTCTAGCATTATGAATGTGGGAATGTCATTAATAAAGGTTGTAAAGATGGATGGTCATAGGACATTGCTCTGAGTAACCCATCCAAGAGGGATTGCATTCTTTTGTGCTCTATATGAAAGCAGCCAGTAGGATTCACCCCATCCCCATCTCCCCAGATTCCCATTTACAGACCAATTAACCTCTAGCAATCTGCATGCTTCCTATGTACAATTAATTCCTTTAAAAGAATCATATACTATTCCATTGTTAATTAGGATCAAGTTTAAAAATAACAAAGTACCTAGAAAAATTGAGTACTTTATTGTACAGTGTCTATAATAAGGGCAATTATATTATAATTATATTTTATATTATAATGACAGTAAATCTGCACACAAAACAACAAGCTCACAGAATGGCAGTGTTATAGTGAACAGGTAACTGGTTGATGATATTAATTCATGAATAAATATTGCCCTAGACACCAGTAATTACATTCCTGCTCTTTCAGGATGGTGGTACAGGGTCATTTATTCAAAGAGAATTGAATTCTTCAGTTAAGTATCAAGGATATAACAACATAGGTATCACAGCAGTTCCTCAGTACTGCACTGAAGTGTCAGCATAGATTTAATGTGCTCAGGTCTTTCACATGGGAATTGAATACATAACATCTGGTATACAATGGCTAGCATTGCCAACCAAGCCACATTAAATAGATTTAGTTATGCATTCCATACTATTTTGTAATTTAGGCACTACATTCTTGTGACTGATAAGGGATACTTGGTTGGTTCATATGCAATGAGAAATATCAATGTTTCAGGTTAAAGCCTTTCCACAGCCACTGCTTTGGTTGATGAGTACTTCCTGCTTCTTATTTGCTTCTTTAGTTTTGAATTAATTTTATTCAGTAATGGGACATAGGCATCGTCATCAGTAGGCAGCCTGGAGAAGGCGGTGTTTGAAGAGATGAAGTCTCTGTGTGAAGGGACTCTAATAATTTGTTGGATGAGGAGTTATTTAGACTTGGCACCAGAGATAAAACATTGCATCAGGAAGAATGTGACCTGCAAATGAAGGTATTTACACATTTTTGATCACCTAGATTATAGAAGTCAAACATTTGGGAGCATTTGGTGCATTTTCAAAATGGCACAGTGCAGCCAGTAGGGAATGTCCAGTGGGGTAAAGACAGACTTTAGCATTGTTGAGCAACACTCATTCCATTGTGAAATGAGGATCTCCGATCATAGATGCTGGAAACCCTTTAGGGAATCAGGAGGCAAGTCACTTATCACAGAATGCCCAGCTTCTTATAACCACTGTATTTGTGACTGTGATCTAATTAGGTCCCTGCTCAATAATAATCTTAAATCCTACCCAATCTTGACCCAGGCTCCTAAATGCCAGTCTATTCAAATGTTGCCTTGATGTCAAGTCAAATTTATTGACATCTGATTGCACAAGTACAACCCGACAAAACAGCATTCTCCAGTCCTCAGTGCAAAAACACACAGACATAACACAACCTGGTGGTCCTGGCTCTGATACTCCTGCATCTCTTTCCTGATGGGAGCAGCTGAAAGATATTGTGTGTAGGGTAGAAGGGGTCCTCAATCATTTTGAGCACCCACCAGACAACGATTCCAGTAGATCACGTTGATGTGAGCAACAGGGATCCTCCTGCCACTCTTATAGTCCTGTGGATTGACTCCAATCCATTTCTCTGCAGCAACTGTACCACACTGTGATTCAGCCGGCCAGGACGGTCTCGATAGAGACATGATGATGGCTGGTACTCATGTCTGCATCAGTCTTCTCAGGAAGTGCAGTCGCTGCTGCGCCTTCCTGACAACTGAGGAGATGTGTGTCCATGATAGGTCACTAGTGAAGGCAACTCCAAGGAACTTGGTGCTCTCCACTCTCTCCATTACAGAGTTGTTATTGATGTGCAGTGGAGGGTGGTCATTCCTGGTCCTCCTGAAGTCCACGATCATCTCCTTCGCCTTGTCCGCTTTGAGACTCAGGTTGTTATTCTTGCACTATAATCACAAGATGTTCCACCTCTTCTCTGCAAAGCGACTCATCGTTGTTGCTGATGAGGCCAACTACTGTTCTGTCATCTGCAAACTTGGATAACTCCGTTGGAGCCGGATTTGGTGATGCAGTCAGTTGTGTGAACAGGAGTGGGCTGAGCACAGCCCTGAGGTGTGCCATTGCTCAGCGTAACGGTGCTTGGCGTTCTGCTGCTGACCCAGACAGGCTGTGGTCTTTCTGTTAGGAAGACCTGAATCCAGTTATGAAGTGGGATGTTAAGTCCCAGGAAGGGACTCAAGGGTTGCTACTCTCAATACAGCTGTACGCCTGTGTCATGTCTTGTACAGCATGGCTGAACTCAGCAACAATAATCAGGTTATAGACGGCATTTAATAACGTTGTTGACAACCTCTTTACCCTTCTACAAATGTCATTCTATTATAAAAAAATTAAAAGCAGGGAGTACTCAACAAATCACATCGGGGGAGGGGGGGTGGAGGGAGTCTTTAACCTAAAACATTGATACTACATTTTTATTTCATCTCCAATTTTTTAAAATTGATTTTTAGACACCAGTGGCCAGATTGAATTTGAATTGTTTCTTTTGTTGGGGAAAATTCAAAAGTGCAAAGGGACGGGAGTCTTTGTACAGGATACCATAAAAGTTAACCTCCAGGTGGTGAAGAAGGCAAATGTAATGTTAGCATTCATTTCTAGAGGAATAGCGTATAAGGGTAGGCACTGGTGAGACCTCACGTGGAGTACTGGGTACAGTTTTGAGAAAAGACGAACTGGTGGAGACGATTCAGAAAAGAGTTACTACAGTGATGTCAGGAATGAAAGGGTTAGCATATGAGGAATGTTTGTCAGCCCTTGGACTGTATTCATTAGAGAGTACAGAAGGATGAGGGGGGACCTCATAGAGACATTTTGAATGTTGAAAGGCCTGGGCAGAGTAGATGTGCCAAGGTTGTTTCCCATGGTAGTGGAGTCTAGGCCAAGAGGGCATAACTTCAGGATGGAAGGGTGTCAATTTAAGAGATACAGAAAAATTTCTTTAGTCAGAGGGTTGTGAGTCTGTGGAACTTGTTCCCAGAGTTAGCTGTGGAAGTGAGGTCACTGGGTGTATTTAAAGCTGAGATTGACATGTATTTGATTAGTCAGAGCATGAAGGATTACGGGGAGAAGGCCAAGTAGTGGGGCTGCGTGGGAGAATGGATCAACTCATGATTAGAATGGTGGAGCTGATTCAATGGGCCGATGATGTCCCACTCCATAAAGCTAATGCAGAGTGCTATAACTGAGATAAAACAGCATTCCCACCATTTGACATTTTGAAACTTCTATTGGAATTTTAATAATTTCCATCAAGAGTACACTATTGAATTTGAGAAAAACATTTCTCAAAGGTTATCCCTAATTTTCTTTTATTCAGAGGATGAGGTGGAAGGGGATGAGACAGTGCATCTTTCTCTCCAAAGGCAACTCCTGCCTGAAGCCCTTTGTCAGGAAGATCATTACTGTCATTAATATCTTTGCAAATTAATCTTTCTACCCTTATAGACTTTGCCCTATGAATCAAGTAGCTCAGAATAGCTTCACAATATAATTTGCTAATGGAAGCAAACGATTCATTTCTACAAACCGACAGGGTGGTACTGAAACGAAGTACGTCCACATAACATGAGGGTGAACCAGTAACTGACTTTATTTGAAACTCTCATGCTGCTTTTAGGGGACGCCCCACTTCCTGTCTGGGGCGCGCTGGTCTATGGGAGTGACATCAGTGCATTGCGGAATCACTGCCTGCCCAGTAACGTGCAACCAGGAAGTGGTGACGTCTCCCAAGAAAAAATGCGTGTCATCAATCGTGGGTTTCTCAGCCCCAACTCTGGTGACAACCGCCCCAGCTCCGACCCCGGCCCTAACTTCAGTGACTGCTGCCGCGACCAGGTACTCACTGCCGTCACCGATGTCGCCGACCAGGTACCTGCCAACACTACTGACCCGGTGCCCACCGCCGCTACCGCCAATGACTGCCCGACCGACCATCCCACTGCCGACTGCAGCCCGATGGCCCCAGCCGGCTGCAAGCAGCAGCCCCAGCCATTCGCCACCGACAGTTGCAGCCCGACTTCTCCAGTGACGTCACCACGCACACGTAGTGCACTTCAGGCCCGACGCTGCATGACATCATCACGCAAGACTCCACTGTCCCCAGCACAGGTCGCTGCATCAGCGACCCTGGACCAGGACTGCCCCCATCCCCTCACAAAAGCGATGGAATTGATGAAAGTGCACGGACACTGTACTAACTGCTTATTTGACTCGGAGTCAACTGAGAGCTTTATCCATCCAGACCTGGCTCAACATTGCAGACTGGTCATTCTCCCCACTGACCAAAAGATTTAATTGGTGACCAGATCACACTTGACTGGGGTAAAGGGGTATTGCGTGGTGACCCTGAAAGTCCAAGCCATCACATTTATTGATGTTAGTCCTCCTTCAACTGTGCACAGCCGTATTGCTGGAATGGATTTTTAGTGCCAGTTCCGAACGGTTTCCCTGCACTATGGGGGGCCTCACGCCCCACTCTCTGTCTGTAACCACTCCACCCCTGCCAGCGACAGTCCGCCCCCAGTGGGAAATGGACCGGATGGTGGACCAGAATGGGCTGACTGCTATTTTCCCACATCTGGACAATGTCACCATCTGCGGCCATGACACGGAGGATCATAATGCCAACCTTGAGAAAATTTTTCAGACTGCAACTAGGCAGCACTTGACCTACAATTTCAACAAGTGTGTCTTCTGGACCACTCAGCTCGCAATTCTAGGTTGCGTGATGGAGAACGGGGTGGTAATGCCGGATCCTAACCGCATGTGTCCCCTCATGGACCTGCCAGCTCCCCCCCCACCCCACACCAAAAAGAACTTAGGTGCTGCCTGGGCTTCTTTTCATACTACGCCCAATAGGTTCCACACTATGCCGACAAGGCACAGCCACTTATCAAGCCACCTCCTTCCCCCTGTCAACTGAAGCCAGAGCGGCCTTCAACCGCATCAAATCAGATATTGCTGCTGCAACGCTGCATGCCATCGACGAGTCCATTCCATTACAAGTAGAGAGTGATGCATCCAATTTTGCACTGGCGGCCACTTTGAACCAGGCTGGCCGGCCGGTAGCCTTCTTCTCCAGGACCCTCCAGGGCCCTGAGAGCCGACACTCCTCTGTTGAAAAGGAGGCCCAGGCCATAGTCGAAGCAGTACATCGTTCGAGGCACTACCTCACTGGCAGGCGCTTTACACTGCTGACTGACCAACACGCGGTCTTGTTCATGTTTAGCAACACCCAGCGAGATAAGGTCCCGCATAAACGACTGCCTTCCAAAATCAAGGCTCATGGGATTGGGGGCAAAGTATTAATGTGGATTGAGAACTGGCTGGCAGGTAGAAGACAGAGAGTTGGGATAAATGGCTAGTTTTCTGAGTGGCAGGCGGTGACCAGTGGGGTACCACAGGGATCTGTACTGGGACCCCAGCTGTTCACAATTTACATTAATGATCTGGATGAGGGGATTGGATGTAATATCTCCAAATTTGCAGATGACACTAAGCTAGGAGGGGTTGTGTGCATGGAAGAGGGGGTCAGAAAGCTCCAGTGTGATTTGGATAAATTGAGGGACTGGGCAGATACATGGCAAATGCACTACAATGTGGATAAATGTGAGGTTATCCACTTTGGTAATACAAACTGGAGGGCAGATTACTATTTGAATGGCAATAGATTAAGAGATGGGGAAGTGCAGAGAGACCTAGGGGTATTTGTACATCAGTCTCTGAAGGCGAGCATGCAGGTACAGCAGGCGGTTAAAAAGGCAAATGGTATGTTGGCCTTCATATCAAGAGGGTTTGAGTATAGGAACAAGGATACCTTACTGCAGCTGTACAGGGCCTTGGTGAGACCACACCTGGAGTATTGTGTGCAGTTTTGGTCACCTTATCTAAGGAAGGATGTTCTTGCAATGGAGGGAGTGCAGAGGCGATTCACCAGGCTGATAACTGGAATGGCAGGAATGACTTATGAGGAAAGATTGCGCAAATTGGGATTGTACTTCCCTGGAGTTTAGAAGATTGAGAGGGGATCTCATAGAAACATATAAAATTCTGGCAGGACTGGACAGAGTGGATGCAGATGGGATGTTTCCAAGGATGGGAAAATCCAGAACCCGGGGCCATGGTTTGAGGATAATAGGCAAACCATTTAGAACCGAGATGAGGAGGAATTTCTATACCCAGAGGGTGGTGAATCTGTGGAATTCATTGCCACAGAGGGCAGTGGAGGCAGGTTCATTAAATATACTTAAGAGGGAATTAGATCTATCTCTTCAGTATAAGGGTATTAAAGGTTACGGAGAGAAGGCGGGGACGGGGTACTGAACTTTAAGATCAGCCATGATCTCGTTGAATGGCGGAGCAGGCTCGAAGGGTCGAATGACCTACTCCTGCTCCTATCTTCTATGTTTCTTTGTTAATGACAAGATTGCTAGGTGGAAAATCGAACTCTCCACCTTCAATTACAACATACTGTACTGGCCTGGTAAACTCAACGACCCACCAAACGCGGTCTCCAGAGGGACGCGCCAACATACAACTGAACAGACTGCAGAGACTCCATGAGGAGCTCTGTCATTCGGGGGTCACTAGGTTCACACACTTCATTAAGGCCCGCTACCTGCCCTACAAGGTCGAGAAGATTTGCTCCATGACCCGAGCCTGCCCGGTGTCTGCTAAGTGCAAGCCCCACTTCTTCAACCTAGAGAACACCCACGTCATCAAAGCCACCCGGCCATTTGAACGTCTAAGTGTGGACTTCAAGGGACCCCTACCGTTGACCAACCCTAACACCTACATTCTTATGGTGATTGACGAGTACTCTCGCTTCCCGTTTGCTGTGCCCTGCTTGGACAGCCTCCTCAGTCATAGAGGTCTTGCACAGCATCTTCGCAATCTTCGGGTACCCCAGTTACATCCACAGTGACCGAGGATCTCGTTTATGAGTGCTGAGCTGCGGCAGTATCTCCTGGAGCGTGGTATTGCTTTGAGCAGGACCACCAGCTATAACCCACATGGTAATGGGCAGGTTGAAAGAGAATGCCACCATCTGGAAAGCTGTCACGCTTTCCCTCCGGTCCATAGGCCTCCCTACTGCTCGCTGGCAGGACATACTCACTAGCGCCCTACACTCCATCCACTCCCTCCTATGCACAGCAATGAATGCCACTCCCCATGAAAGGATGTTCTCTTTCCTGAGGAAATTTGAATCGGGAACAACCACGCCGGCATGGCTTAGGGTTCCCGAACGTGTCCTGCGACTCCATGTCTGGTACTCAAAGAACGGCCCTTTGGTTGACCGAGTGACGCTGCTCCATGTGAACCCTCATTATGCATACATTGAGTACTCGGGCGGGCGGGAGGACATGGTCTCAGTAAGGGACCTAGCCCAAGACGGATCGGACGCAGCATTGCTCCCAACCCAACCTCCTCCAAATCCTTCTCCCCCAGGTCACGTGCTTGAACAGAGGGATCAGCACCACCCCACCAGCGGCAGTGGCAACAACTCAGGCCACCCTGTCGACAATGCCATTGGGAAATTAAGCGAGACGGTGTACACACCCAAGGAGCCAGCCAGCGACATGACTCCAGCGGCCCCAATCCCAGCACCACGGCAGTCACGCTGGACGATCAGGCCCCCCCCCCAACCGTTACAGCCCCTAACCTCCCACCAGTCTCTCTCCCTCCCCTGCCCCCTTTTTTTTTTTACAGCCCTCTATTCACCCCAGGGTCAGTTCTCAAAGAAGGGGTGAATGTGATAGTATGGATTCTATCACGGATATATATATATATGTATATTGTAGTATAGGATGGCTGTGATTGGGTGAGAGTGTAGCCATGCCTACTGGCATGTCTTAAAATGTGGCTCCAAGCCAGACCCAGAACATTCTGGACTGGTCGACCTATACTCCAGTCTTTTGGTTAATTAAAAATCTTGGTTCAGATCGACAAGCTCCAAAACCTGGGCTTCTGCACCTCGCTTTGCAACTGGATCCTTTTCTTCATTGGAAGATCACAGTCGGTATGAATTGGAAACAATGATCTCCTTCTCACTGATGATCAACACAGGCTCTACTTGCTATCCACCAATGGCCCGTAGCTGTGAGGCTCTGCACATATCAATTGCCATCTACAATTGATCTTGGGTCGAATCAAGACAGCTATGAAGAAGCTACAAGAGGGAGTGTGAAAAACCCAAGGAGCTTCAGGAAGCGAAATCAGGAGACCATGAACCAGTCCTCCTAGAGGGGTCAGCAATGGCAAGGGTTAAGAACTTCCAATTCCTCTCGTCTACTCTCTCATCATATACAACTATGAGAAGGTCCGCTCGCCCCGCCCAAATTCCGTTTCTTTGCTTATTCCTTGAAGGGTCAGGCATGAACCGACGGTAATATGTCTTTCCCTTCTCGGGACGGTGCGGGAGCGGCTGAGTCCTTGCAGCGTTTCTAAAACTGTCCAAGCATGGTGTCTGCAGACTTTCGGCTTTTATCTCTCTCTGCGTCGATGTGACAAGAAACGAACCTGTGCAGACCGACTCCGTGTCCCTTTCGGCAGCCAGGTCGGCTCTGTATTTTCCCTTTGCTGACACTTGTCCGACGGAGTTTCTCCAGCGCTGTGTCCGTACACACCGGTTGATTGGCCGCGGGGAGAGGGTGGGGGAAGGGTTGCTTCAGCGCTGGCTGACGCACAGGGGGCCGGAGACGGAGACATGGCGGGGATACAGAGCGTGGTGTCTGCAGCTTGGCTGGCCCAGGCCATCCACACGGCCAGAGCGGGGGCTCTGCGGGTGCTGGACTGCTCCTGGTACTTGCCAGCCATGCTGCGCGACGGCAGGAAGGAGTTCGAGGAGCGGCACATCCCGGGCGCCGCTTTCTTCGACCTGGACGAGTGCAGCGACAGCTCCTCGCCCTACGACCACATGATGCCGCCGGCCGAGCACTTCGGCCGGTACGCCAGCGCCCTGGGCGTCGCCAACCTCAGCCACGTCGTGGTCTACGACGCCAGCGACTGGGGCATGTTCAGCTCGCCGCGGGTCTGGTGGATGTTCCGGGCCTTCGGCCACCGTCAGGTGTCGGTGCTGGACGGGGGGCTGAAGCACTGGATGAGCCAAGGTCTGCCGGTCACCGCCGAGCTGCAGCCGCCGCCCGCCGTTTGTTTCCAGCCGCAGCCCCAGAACTGGGTCAAGAGCTTCGAGCAGGTCCTGGCCAACATTGACAGCAAGGAGTTCCAGCTGGTGGATGCCAGAACTTCTGGCAGGTTCCAAGGCAGCGAACCCGAGATCAGACCAGGTTTCTCAACTCTTTCCAATCATTATTGACAGAGAAAACCTTTGCAACCTGAGCTTACTGCACCTCGTGTTTTGATGCACTAAACACTAAAGCATCAACCTACGTTTTTGGTTCTATA
This sequence comes from Narcine bancroftii, assembly GCF_036971445.1. Lineage (NCBI taxonomy): Eukaryota > Metazoa > Chordata > Chondrichthyes > Torpediniformes > Narcinidae > Narcine > Narcine bancroftii. The sequence goes on along the minus strand of NC_091481.1, from coordinate 60,497,217 downwards.
ACACTGGACAACAATTTTTGTTTCCTGAAAAAAATAGCTATTATGATACACAACTTAAAGCTGAACACAAAGATAATTTTAGATTTGCTGTATCACATAGGAAGTTGGAGAAACTTGAACTGAACTTGGCATGTTTAATCGCAAACGATGCAGACACAAACTGACCTAAAAATGTTTCGCAGGCCAGCATTGGTGGGTTGAAGTTGCCCTGATACCGCTTTTCCATGGTCGCAAAGTCTTGGGCCGCTTTCAGGTGGCCAGAGTGTAAAGCCGTCTATTCTACCCCAATGCGTGGCCACCTGAAAGTGGAGAAACCCGGCCCCGAGGAGCGCTTACCTCACCCTCCTCGGGGTGGTATATTCTCCGGCTGGGTGCATCCCCCCCATTGCACCTGAACGCGAACGTATCAGTGACTACAGAAACCTGGGGTCTAAGAATGGTGCACATACATACAAGACTTTTCAATGCAATTAGAAAAACAGTCAAGAAATTATTAACTCTCTACAATGTAATTTGATTTACTTACCTTAGTAATGGCCATCTAACATTGCCACACTAACAGAAGTACACTGATGTATGCAATACAGAGGCTTGCAATTAATTAGCAGCTGTCACAATTTTCCCACCCGCGGTGCCAGACAGCACTTCAAAGTTTGTATTTTCTTTAAAAAATAGTCTATTTCGCTATCCTTTGCTTTCTGCGGTCTCCCTGTTGGGTGCGTGTCAAGGGTTGAGATCAATGAAGTGTTTCTGGGTACAGAAGTGAGTTTCCTAAATCTGCTCACAGGACACAGACAGTCCACAGGAGCCCGGCGTTCGCTCGGACGCGGCTCTCCTTCAGCCGGCACGTTTCGGTGACAGAAAGGCGTCTTCTCCGTGGCCACCTGAATGTCCCAGCTGCTGCCCTCCCCCAGCCGCGTCTGCCGGCGCATTATCTGCGTCCGAGCACCTGAAAACGGCTTTGGTGAAACCTTTCACCATGTTCGTCACTGACTGCACCAAGATCAGCAGAGAAGAAATATGAGAGGAAATCACAAAAATAGGTTGTATCTAAAAATCAGAATGCGGTGGGAAAACTTGAAGGTGGTTTTTGTGAGCAGCAGGTAAAAATTCACAGAATACACTCAAAAGTGTTCAGGAAGCAAAAATCCTTGTTGTCCAGTGCTACCAGCAACTAGGTTCAAAACCCATCAGGCCATTTGGGGAATTTAATTTGTTTGGTGTTCATTTGGAATTTTGGAAAAAAAAATTGCTTGAAATTAACTGGGAATTACTTTTGAGCAAGGTTTGATGGTCTTAATTAACTGGATCTTGACTTGTTGGGAAATCAAATATCTGGGTCCCCAAGCATCATTGCTGCTCTTGGCTGCTTATTTTGTGCTTTAATTTCTACGTCTGCTGCACTCTTCATCTGATTTATTTTGCATTTACTACCTGACAGACAATACTTTCTGAACATTAAGATCTTGTAGTATCTTCCGTTTCCTGATCATTTTTCTGGTGCTTACTTGAAGAGGTCTGTTTGATCTGTGAGTCTTTAACCTGTCTTAACTCCTGACATTTGAGACTAGTGCACTTTCTATGCCTCTCTGGCAGAAGGATTCTTTCTATGTTTCTCCTATCTGAAGCATACAGTCTTCAGCAAAAATTATACTTGTCTTGGGTGGCAAGGACCATTCTCAATCTCGTTCCTGTGGTGACAGCCTCAAGCAGGATGCGGTGGGGGGGGGGGGTTGCTGGGTTTGTGACGGATGCCCCAGACTATGCCCGTGATTGTAGTAACTGCTAGAGATGCACAGGCTGCCAGGCATAACTAAAAGATGTAAGGTATGTTATATATACAACAGCTGAGGCTATTGTATATTAAGTAAATAAACTGTTCCTTATCATTGCTTTGGTGGTGGATTTCAATTACCACCTGGAACAGACACTAAATCCTGATAAATTCCAAAATCATCAACCATTTTCCTATCCTGGACAAACAACATCTCCTCACTTGTCAGGAAGGTGCAACAGTGATTGCACTTCCTGAGAAGACTGAGGTGGGCAAGACATTTTATAGGAGCTCTATCCAGAAAGTCCCGCCCGCCTCATCTCAGTGTGCACAGTTACTGCAGAGAAATGGATTGGAGGTCAATCCACATGACCATAAGAGTGGCAGAGAGGATCGCTGGGGTCTCCCTCCCCTCCATTAACGTGATCCACCAGCAAAATCGTTGAGGATCCCTCTCACCCTGCACACGGCATCTTCCAGCTGCTCCTGTCCAGAAAGAGATACAGGAGGATCAGAGCCAGCACCACCAGGCTGAGAAACAGCTTCTTCCCACGGGCAGTGAGAATGCCGAACCCTTTGAAACTCTAGTATGACTATAACAATATTTATTTATAGATGTATTCTTTTCTTTGGCTTGGCTTCGCGGACGAAGATTTATGGAGGGGGTAAAAAGTCCACGTCAGCTGCAGGCTCGTTTGTGGCTGACCAGTCCGATGCGGGACAGGCAGACACGATTGCAGCGGTTGCAAGGGAAAATTGGTTGGTTGGGGTTGGGTGTTGGGTTTTTCCTCCTTTGCCTTTTGTCAGTGAGGTGGGCTCTGCGGTCTTCTTCAAAGGACGCTGCTGCCCGCCAAACTGTGAGGCGCCAAGATGCACGGTTTGAGGCGTTATCAGCCCACTGGCGGTGGTCAATGTGGCAGGCACCAAGAGATTTCTTTAGGCAGTCCTTGTACCTTTTCTTTGGTGCACCTCTGTCACGGTGGCCAGTGGAGAGCTCGCCATATAATACGATCTTGGGAAGGCGATGGTCCTCCATTCTGCAGACGTGACCCATCCAGCGCAGCTGGATCTTCAGCAGCGTGGACTCGATGCTGTCGACCTCTGCCATCTCGAGTACCTCGACGTTAGGGGTGTGAGCGCTCCAATGGATGTTGAGGATGGAGCGGAGACAACGCTGGTGGAAGCGTTCTAGGGGCCGTAGGTGGTGCCGGTAGAGGACCCATGATTCGGAGCCGAACAGGAGTGTGGGTATGACAACGGCTCTGTATACGCTTATCTTTGTGAGGTTTTTCAGTTGGTTGTTTTTCCAGACTCTTTTGTGTAGTCTTCCAAAGGCGCTATTTGCCTTGGCGAGTCTGTTGTCTATCTCATTGTCGATCCTTGCATCTGATGAAATGGTGCAGCCGAGATAGGTAAACTGGTTGACCGTTTTGAGTTTTGTGTGCCCGATGGAGATGTGGGGGGGCTGGTAGTCATGGTGGGGAGCTGGCTGATGGAGGACCTCAGTTTTCTTCAGGCTGACTTCCAGGCCAAACATTTTGGCAGTTTCCGCAAAGCAGGACGTCAAGCGCTGAAGAGCTGGCTCTGAATGGGCAACTAAAGCGGCATCATCTGCAAAGAGTAGTTCACGGACAAGTTTCTCTTGTGTCTTGGTGTGAGCTTGAAGGCGCCTCAGATTGAAGAGACTGCCATCCGTGCGGTACCGGATGTAAACAGCGTCTTCATTGTTGGGGTCTTTCATGGCTTTGTTCAGCATCATGCTGAAGAAGATTGAAAAGAGGGTTGGTGCGAGAACACACAGAGTTTTTCAAGCTTTGTTGGGACCAAGGTAAACTGCCTCAGGATCTTCGTGATGCCACCATCATCACCCTGTACAAAAACAAAGGCGAGAAATCAGACTGCTCAAACTACAGGGGAATCACGTTGCTCTCCATTGCAGGCAAAATCTTCGCTAGGATTCTACTAAATAGAATAATACCTAGTGTCGCTGAGAATATTCTCCCAGAATCACAGTGCGGCTTTCGCGCTAACAGAGGAACCACTGACATGGTCTTTGCCCTCAGACAGCTCCAAGAAAAGTGTAGAGAACAAAACAAAGGACTCTACATCACCTTTGTTGACCTCACCAAAGCCTTCGACACCGTGAGCAGGAAAGGGCTTTGGCAAATACTAGAGCGCATCGGATGTCCCCCAAAGTTCCTCAACATGATTATCCAACTGCACGAAAACCAACAAGGTCGGGTCAGATACAGCAATGAGCTCTCTGAACCCTTCTCCATATAGATGTATATACATATTGAATATGTATTTGTATGTGTTTTGTCTGTAAGTTTGCATGTTTTAGTTCTGAGGACCATAGAATGCCGCTTTGTTGAGTTGTATATACAATCAGATGATAATAAACTTGAACTTGATTCTATCCACCACTTTTCCATGAGGACTATTTAAGTTCTGCTTAACTGAACCTACCGACTGACCATGAGTGGGGTTGGTGATTTGATTTGTGATAAACTCTAAATTGATCAATATCCATATTGATTCAGTGTAATCCTATATTCAAGGTCAACCACATGGATAATTTGGAGTTTTGTGTGGTTATTTTGCCTTATTTATCTCTAATCAGTGGAAATATTTGAAAAATTCTGCTGGAGATTTTTTTGCACCAAGGGATTTTTACAGTCAAGTGTCTGAAGATACTGTTTCCCATAATTGAATTCTGGAATGTTTTAACCAGGAACTGGAATTCTGCTGTATCAATAAATAGTGACAGAGTCATAATAATATGGCTTGGTTTGTTTGTACAGATGGGTTTCTCTTTTTTTCTGAAAAAGCATAATTATTTCTTTGGGTCTCCGGATCAGGAGAAATCAATTGAGGTGCAGATTTTGTTGATCTGTGCGTGGCCTATCCTCAGTGTAAATACACTCTCCATTCCATCAATCCAGCCAATTTATGCACACATCAACAAGTGAAAGGGCTTAAATAAACTATAAGTCTGAACAAATCTGGAAAATGGAGTCAGATTCTCCTTTGATGACTACAGGTCCAGATAACGAACAATTTCCGTCGTTACAGGTGAATATAAGTTGATTTTGTCTGTAAATTTAAATTTGCAGACAAAATTGTAAGTTGGACAATATGAAAAATCACTCGATACAATAAAATCCCTGTTATCAAGATTTCAAGCAACCGGCAAAAAAAAGCGGAAAATAAATAGGTAAATAGGAGTTTAAAATTGGCATGCCTCGCCGTTAGTTCTCCATTCACGTAACACGCAGTCTCAAACAATCGGGAAATTCACTTATCTGGCATCTACTCATCCCTATAGATGCCAGATACCAGGGATTTTACTGTATATTAACCGTAGCTCCACAGTACAGGTCCATGAAAATGAGTTTATCCTAAGATGAAGTATTAGAATGAAGAACTAATTCCCCTTTTACTGCTGGTTAATCTGCTAAACCTTCCAGAATTTGCTCTTACTTATTTAAAATTTCGAACGTGTGCAATGTTTTGCATGGGAAAATTTGTCCTCTTTTTTTCTCTAGGTATAGAACCTGGTCACATCCCTGGCAGTGTCAATATTCCTTTCAGAGAATTTTTAAATTCAGACACCCTAAAGATCAAGAGTGAGAAGGATCTGCAGCGCATCTTTGAAGAGCATAAAGTCAACCTGTCCAGACCACTGGTGGGGACCTGCGGCTCCGGGGTCACGGCCTGCCACATTGCTCTGGCTGCCCACCTCTGTGAGAAGAAGGATGTGATGATCTACGATGGTTCGTGGGTGGAATGGTTCAACAGAGCTGACCCGAGTCACATGATCTCAGTGAAGAATAAGACACTGGAATAGGCACCACGGAATTCAACCATTTGGATGGTACAACTTCCCTTCTGAAATCTTCATGAGCCCCTTTTCAATTTTTTTGTAAAATACCAGTGCATTCTATCCTTTATTCAAAAGAGGAGGGAATCTTTAACATAAAGCTTGCAGGTAGACATTAAAGGTTCTATCTCTGTCCTATTAATGGGGTCATCCAAGCAGCTAACTAGCATTCTTCGTGGTGGTGTATGGCAACCTCTTTCTTGGATTAAGTATAAGAGAAGGGTGGATTGTAGAGAAAACTTAATGTTATCCCTCTGCAAGATTGCAAGGGAGAAATCTCAACTTAAGGAGAATAAGTAAACAAACCAGTCCAACCACTCAAATCCCTGGATCCAGACCTGAACCCTTAATTCCTGATTCATATGAGCACATTGCCAACTGCACATTAATGTGTCTGAAGCACAGCTCATGATGAATTAGTCACAAGAGTGTGGCCCGGTTTCTAACTGATAAAAAAAAATTAGACATACAGTACAAAATGGGCCATTTTGGCCTGCAAGTCCATGCTGCCCAATTTACACCCAATTAACCTACACCACCTGGAAGATCCAAACAAAATTGTCAAAAGGCCGACTTTTTGATACAAGGGATCTTGATACAAGTTCCTCGGCCACCATCAAAAATGCGACACCACTGAATGCCAACAGCACACAAGGACAGATCCCTTCTTGCCCTGTCACTAACTGAAACCATGCCAAAACACCACTTCAGCAAGGAAAAAGTGTTAGCTGTGAGAAGGAAGGCTTTAAATTGAGAATAATGGATACTTTGGAAATAAGATGAATACCCCTATTGTACCAAGTAATTAATCAATGATTAAAAATAGCCTCTTAACTAATTTGCCAGAGGCTGAAATTTAGATCTGCCAAGGATGTGCATCAATATTATCCAACGTAAAGGGCTATTCATGGGCACATTATCAGCCTCAGAGAGAGATAGAGTTGAATGTACAAAAATATTAAAACTGGAATTGTCTGAACAGCTTGTGCCTTGTTGGGTTGGTATTCTGCCTTCCCTTGAAATAAAGGCAAGGCAGGAGACACAGACCGATCTGCTTATCATTTTACTGAGTGCATTTAACATCATATTGAATGTTACTGAGGAGGGTAGCACTTGTGCAGTTCTTAGTGTCCTTTACATTGGATCTGCTGCAAGTTCCTCCATTTCCATGTTTGCTCCAGAAATTATCTGATGAGGAGAGATTAAGTTCAGGAACTGGTACTCAAAAGAATAACAGGAGGTTTTATTCTGAGAGAGATTGACAAGGTGGATGGTGACAGGCACCTTTCTCCAAGTGGAGAGTTTGGAACCAGAGGCATTGTCCCAAGACACTTTGGGCTGAGAGGAGGGGCAATTTATTAACTTTGGGTTGTGTCTTTGAAACCCAGAGGCCATGGTAGCAGTTAGAACTTAGAACGGTACAGCACAGGCCCTGTGGCAAGCATGATGCCAATCTAATGTTGAGTGAATTCAAAATTAAGAAATAGATCAAAGATCTGGAGCAATTGATTACTGACATGAATGTAGCTTGAAGCTGGTGCATCCTTGAGGAGCTGTGTTTTCCAACCTTCTGAGCAGAAGAGATTTGAAGTCTCTATCCAGTGGCCAGTGTGTGCCACAGCTACATCTGCTTCCTGCTTTATGAATCTCTTCTAAAGTTCAATAGTTAAAGTTGGTCCGTTCTGCAGACAAATACTATTCAGGATACTAGTTGCTGACATCGAGTAGTCAAGTATGTTGAAGTGAAACTTGTTTGCTTTAAATAACTTCAGACATTCGAAGCAACCTGATAATGCCTCAAGTTGAGGAACATCTTCTGTCTGGACACCCTGATGGCATTAACGTCGACTTCATGTTTCCTTTAAACCCCCATCACCTCTCCCCAACTCTCTCTCTCCCCCTTCTGTCTCCTTTCAAAGAGTCAAAATCAATTCTCACCTCTCATATTCAATTAACACCTTTTGTTGGCCTGGTCTCATCCCTCTTTCTCGCTCCAGTCTTTATTCAGATGCCTTCCTGTTTTCTGCTTATACCTTGAAGAAGGGCACAGGCCCCGAAACATTGGTAATATATTTTCACTGCCTATGGACACTGCGAGACCTCCAGCATTTGTGTGTTTTACTACATCCACAGCGTCTGCACACTTCTGTATTTCACTCTCAAGTTGATGCCATTCTTTCTGGATTCACTATCATGTCCCTAATCTCATATTCCCATAATCGTCTGGTTGGATTTATAATAAATGAAGGAGAGGAGTTATTGGTTGGGTAAACATTATAGTTATATAATTTGAGTCCAGAAGACTGTTATAAAAGGTCAAAGGCACAATGTATCTCAGCTTGAACTTTGAATGATAAGCATGGGTGAACTTTGCTGCTCAACAATTCCTTAACAAGAAATCCAGAAATGTTTATCAGCAGTTTCCCTCCATGAGCTTTGGTCATTCACAATTGGTGAATTTCAGCGACATATTATGCCTGGAAATATATTAAAATGTTACTCCTTGACTAGTGTATAACTGAGTTTTTCATTATCCTGCATTATTATTATTGCTGAACAATCTTTCTGGCTTCTGCAAAGCTATTTGCATTTGTGCCTTGAACAAATAAATGGAATTTATATACATTTAACAAAATATTCCAGTTTCTGTTTTAATTCAAGTGCGTAATGAAGTCTTCATTTGGTTTTCTACAGAATTTTAGAGCATTTGAGTCCTGAGGGTATCTACCATTTGAAACGGCCAAAGGCCGACAAGTCTCCTGGACCTGATGGTCATAAAGGGAGTGAGTGGCTGCAGAAATGGTGGACATGTTGTTCATAATCTAACAAAGGTCCTTAGAGAAGTCCCATAAAACTAGAAAGCAAGTGTAACACCACTATCCGAGGGAAGAAAGAGACAAAGGCCAGTAGGCTGGGACCTGGGGTGAATAAGTTGAAGAAAGATTTAGTTGATATTTATGGAAGTTTAGGAGAATAAGAGATGATCTCATTCAAACATAATATTCTGTGGTAAGGTTGAAGGATGGACACTTTCCTGGAACTAGGAAGATAGTTTCACAAAAAAGGAATGACCATTTAAGTCACAATGCTTTTCTCCTAGAAAATTGTGAATCTGGGATTCTATATGCTAGAAAGCTGTGGAAGAGAAGTGATTGAATATATGCAAAAAGATTATCAGACATTTAAACTGCAAAGAAGTCTACGGGGAGAGATGGGTAAGTGCAAGGGAGTCAGGTATAGGGAGTGAAGGGTAAGTGCAAGGGAGTCAGGTATAAGGAGAGAATGGGTAAGTGCAAGGGAGTCAGGTATAGGGAGAGAAGGGTAAGTGCAAGGGAGTCAGGTATAGGGAGTGAAGGGTAAGTGCAGGGGAGTCAGGTATAAGAAGAGAATGGGTAAGTGCAAGGGAGTCAGGTATAAGGAGAGAATGGGTAAGTGCAAGGGAGTCAGATATAGGGAGAGAAGGGTAAGTGCAAGGGAGTCAGGTATAGGGAGTGAAGGGTAAGTGCAGGGGAGTCAGGTATAGGGAGTGAAGGGTAAGTGCAGGGGAGTTGGGTATAGGGAGTGATGGGTAAGTGCAAGGGAGTCAGGTATAGGGAGAGAAGGGTAAGTGCAAGGGAGTCAGGTATAGGGAGTGAAGGGTAAGTGCAGGGGAGTCAGGTATAGGGAGTGAAGGGTAAGTGCAGGGGAGTCAGGTATAAGGAGAGAATGGGTAAGTGCAAGGGAGTCAGGTATAGGGAGTGAAGGGTAAGTGCAGGGGAGTCAGGTATAGGGAGTGAAGGGTAAGTGCAAGGGAGTCAGGTATAAGGAGAATGGGTAAGTGCAAGGGAATCAGGTATAGGGAGTGAAGGGTAAGTGCAGGGGAGTTGGGTAGCATACGTGGAGGCAATAGGTGTAAATCGACATTTTGGGTTGAGATCGTGCATCAGGCCTGAGAGAGGAGAAATAGCCAGTAGAGGACTGACATGGGATAGACCATCCCCCGTTTGAGGAGAAGCAGAGAAGATGGCCCACGGGATGGTAACCACAGTGATGGACCAGTGAGGGGCTCTTAGGTTGAAGAACACACGAGCTGTTGGTGACTCCAGGCGAGGAACCCATGCAGACTACGGGCTGTTGGCGTCTCCGGTCAAGGGATTCACACCAGACCGCTGGAGACTAGCTCGAATCTGGCTGAAGCGTTCGGTACCAGGTATCAGAACAGGCATGTGAAAGGGTCCTAAAGCCTTCCTGATCGGGTCAGAGATTTTGATCAGTTGGATGTTTTGGACTGAAGGTTGTGGAAGCGCTGGAGGCAAATCCATAGACATTCAGTGACTTTGGGGCGACCCTCTTTTGCTTCTCTCTCTGCCTGTAACGGGATAATGTTGAATCTGATTACGGTAGACTAAAGGAAATAATAAAATAATCTTGAATATATCAGTGTGAGATAGGGATGGGACAGAAGCTGGTATGTGTGAGTAGGAACAGTGATATCATTAGGGTTGGTTTCACCCCCCCCCCCCCCATGAACCTCCTGTACCAGACCATACAGAATCCTTTGTAATGTAGTTTGTACTAACGTTACTTGTAAATCGTAATTCCCGTAGGTCGCTGAATGTAATGGTAAAAGTAGTGAGATAAACAATGAGCAAAATTTAAAATTACATCTTTTAATTACAATACCATAAGCAGAGCAGCAATGAAAACAATAGCGCGTCCTGGTCGCTGTGCAGACAAAACCATGTGATTGGAAGCTTCATAGTTATTGGGAAATAATGGCAGTTCTGACCGGAGCGCATTAGAAGGTCCATCAAGTAAATTAGTCTAGAGTTGGTCATGTAAGCTGGGCTTATGAAAAAAGTTTTTTGTTGTAATAACTAACCAAAGGAGTATTTTTATAACAAAAATTAATACATTTCTGCTCAAACACTGCACAAAAACTTTATGCAGACATTTTGCTGTCCCCCCCGCCCCCCCAAGAAGACGCCAGTGAGTAGGACTGTTGGGCAGAGGGGGCAGGAAAGGTGAAGAAGTGAGAAACAATGTGTCCCTTTGCTGCCGACCAGGACATTTGGAGCAGAGACCCAACCAGCTCCCTGGCTCTTTCTCCTTGTCCTTTCCACGCGTCTTAAAAAACACTTCTCTCCCAATTGCAATGACCTGGAACCTCCACAGCAGCTCAAACAGGTGTTCTCAATGTATCCAAGATAAAGATACATCAGCAGCGTTTCGGGCCACGGTGTCTCTCGCCATCCTTGCACCAGAAAGCGCACCGCCCGGCCTGCGGCGTTTCTCCCCGGCGCCTGCAACACTTCCGTGACGCCACGGGACAATTTCACGGTCGCTGTCCCCAGCGGAGCCGAGGACAAGGGAGAGTCCGCCGCCACTGCAGGTGGCGCTGTCGGGCGGGCGCCTCGAGGAGTTGGTGGCGGGGGCCATGTCGGCCGCGCTGGTGAGGAAGGCGCTGGATCTGCTGCGAGAGGACGTGAGAGGTAATGGAGTTCGGTGCGCATCTTGCGGGGATGCCAGGGGGGGTGGGGGGTAAAGCAGACACAGGATTGGTATTGAAAGGCCTGAGGGTCCAGCATGGGGCCGGTCCAAGCCTCAGAAGCATGAGGGAAGGATGGGATCGCTGCTGCCCAGTAGATTATGGCAGGGGGTTGGGTCTTAATCGTCAAACCTACTTGGCAGTCTGTAAAAGGCAGTGATAGGGGATGCAGGCCTTGTTTTTCCAGGGTTCAAACATGAACTTTTAATTTTGGAAGATGTCCAGTGGTCCAAAATCTGTTCAGTGCCAGGCTCTTGAAAGGCTTCCAAACTTGCACACTGCAGATTAACTGTTGAAATGCCAATGACCCTGGTAGGCACCATGCTTTGAACAATCATAGAGCCTGCAGACTTCCCTGTTTAAAAAGCCATTAACTGTTTTTCTCCCTCTACCTTCCACATTTCAGCATTTTGTTTCTTGGCATGGTTCGGTTTGTTCCCAAGTCTCACTCTTGTGTGTCATTCTTGCAATCTTCTTGCATCACCATCCCATCCATCCCCCTGTGTTTCACTTTGGTCCAAGGTAAGAGCAAGAAGACAAGTCAAAGATACCAGTCCGGTGGTGCTGACTGTTTGGCTAATACAAGCAAGAGGGGGAGAAGGAAAGCATTGGAAAAGATTCGCAGACAACAAGAAAAGAACAAAGCTACTGTCAAAGGGAAAATAGTTAAATCAGCACTGGGTAAGTTTTTGTACCTGAATCCCTGCATTGATGAGCGCAAGGAAATTTCTTAGCCTTGCCTGTGAGTTTGGCTACATATAGAAACAGGAAGTGACTTCCAGCCCAGATAACACTTTGTTAGGGGATCTTCGTTTCCCTTGCGGCAGACAAAAGTTGAAAAACAATAAAACCACTGGTATCTGGAATTCAGGCAACCAGCAGCCTCAAGCAGCTGGTACAAAATAATTGAGGAATATAATTTTTTTTTAAAAGTAAGAATAAAAAGTTAAAAAAATGTAAGTTTAAAATTGTAAAAGTAAATGTTATCTGAAGTAACACAAACCTTTGGTGAAGATGGGAGCAAATATTCAGCCAGCAGAGGGCGCTGGTTGGAATTTGCTCGTTGCCACTGTTTGAATAAAGTTGTGTGAAACAGCAATGGCATCGCCCAGGATGAAGAGCTGGTTGATGCCGCTCGCTGTTGGGGTGACTCTCTTAAAGTGTCTCCTTATCCCTGCTTAGTAAGAGTCGCCCCGGTCAGAGGCTTTATGTGTAAACTTGGGAGGGGGGGGTAATTATCTATAATATTGATCATCTTTCAGGCAGAGGGGGAGGAACCTGCAGATGCAGCGATAGTTAAATGTTTTCAAAGAATGTGACTAAAAAGAAATTGAAATGCTTTTAGGTTTATATATTCATGTAAGTGAAATTTGTTCAGTGTAAGTACACTAGTATTTTTGTCTTTTAAACTGTTTATTCTTAATACAAATGCATTAGTTAGACATTGTAAGAATATTAAGCAACCAGAAAATATACATATCCGGCATTTATCATTCCCCATAGTTGTCGGATACCAGGGGTTTCACAGTATATCATGTATTTTTAATTTTTAATGTATTGCTACGTGACAGTAAAAATAACCTTTGATTGCATTGGATCCATTGCTTGTGTGCTTAAATGTTGCTGTAAGGGATTGGGACTAAATGTCTCCTGAATGGTCAACTGTTTCTTGGGATACAAGGACATTTCCCAGCACAACTTACCGTTTACACTGATTAGGTTGCTGGATTGCTTCAATAGAGTAATTAAATTTTTGTTGGTTTGGAGCTTTGTGGATCAGACAGTGTAAGGGCAGGAGTTTTCCTTCTCCGAAAGACATTGACGATGTAGATACTTGTCTTGTGATTGATTGTGGTCATTTTGTGGCTAACATTACAGATTCCAGATTTGTTTAGTTAAATGAAGGGAAAATTTTCTGCAGTTTACCCTTTCACTCTTCCTCTTGGGGAGAACAGACCGACCTTTCTAATCTCACTCCACAACTGAAATGCTTTATCCCAGACAATATCTGTTTCTGATGCACCCCTATTCATTGCCCACTTGATCTCTGTCCATTTATTTTGTACCCAATTGTTTCCCAGCATTTTCCATGACACAGTTAGCGTAGCGGTTAGTGCAACGCTGTTACAGTGCCAATGACCCCGGGTTAGTATCCAGCACTCTCCGTATGTTCTCCCCATGTCTGTGTGGATTTCCTCTGAGTGCTCTGGTTTCCTCACCCTTCGAAGTGTACCAGGGGTTCTAGGTCAATTGGGTGTAATTGGGCAGCTCGGGCTCCTAGGATGGAAGGGCCTGTTCTGTGCTGTATGGCTAAATTCCCCTCATCCAGGGCTTGAGTAATCGGGAAATGCTGGATAGGCTGGGATTTGTTTTTTCCCCCTGGTGAGTAGGAAGCTGAGGAGGTCCTTGAAGCAGTTCATAAAATTATGAATGTCATAGATGAGGTGAGGCAAGAAAGGTTTAAAAGGAACCTGAGGACCAAAGTTTCCATGCATGTATGGAACGAATTGCCAGAGGATGTGATAAAGCTGGTCCAATTCTGGGCAGTCGTTTGGGCAGGTGAGAGTTAGAGGGGTCATTTTAGACTTGATCGTCAAGGACGATTTGGGTCAAATGGCCTATTTCTGTGCTAAGGGACTCTTGACGGCAATAAATTTCCTCTAAACACAACCACTTAAGTTCTTTGCTAGTTTCTTTGGTAACAAACTTTATTTTTTATCTCCTGCTCTCGGTTTCTCTCCTGTCTCTCTCCACAACGTGGAAACAATTTCTCTAAATTTATTAACTCCTTCATAATCTAAAAGATCGACACCGAAGAGTCTCATCTCGAAAAAGAGATATAGGTGAGAGTCTAGCCAGTAGATTGATGCTCATTCCTGCTTTTAGAACTAATGGGTCTCGTTTTCCTTCACAGAGGAGTACAGGAAAAATAGTGCTGCTGTTGACCATACTGAGGAGAATCTCTGGTATCTGCTCGGTTGCAAATATCGCCTGAACAACCAAGTTACTGAAAAGGTGTGTATCTCCAACAAATCATTGCCATTACCATTTCAGCATCTGCAGTTTTTATTTCTCCAGTCCTCTTCACTGCAGATTCTCAAGATACGATTACTTTGAAGAAATCTTCTAAGAGAGTTCTGTGCAGCTCTCTCCCAAGGCTTGCCTCCTGAACTGTCTATCTAATCATAGAACATTACAGCACAGAAACAGGCCTCTTTTGCCCTTCTAGTCTGCCAATACTTAGTCCCACTGACCTGCCCTCCATACTTTTCCCACCTGTCCAAATTTCTCTTAAATGTTACAATTGAACCCTCATTCACCACTTCATCTGGAAGCTTGTTCCACACCCCAAATTTGTGTGAAGACTTTACCACTTTGATGCCCTGGCAAATCAAGAACCTATCAATCTCTGCCTTAAATACACCCAATGACCTGTCCTCCACAAGCACCTGTGGCAACAAATTCCACAGATTTTCCACCCTCTGGCAAAAGAAATACTCCATATCCCTGTTCTAAGCAGATGCTCTTCAATTCTGAAGTTGTGCCCTCTTGTCCCAGACTCTCCCACCATGGGTAACAACCTACATCTACTCTGACCATGCCTTTCAACATCCCCCCCCCCTCATTCTCCTAAATTCCAATGAGTACAGACCAAGATTGATCATATGATAACCCTTTCATTCCCAGAATCATCCTAGTGAATCTCCTTTGAACCCTCTCCAATGTCAGCACATCCTTTCTTGAATGAGGAGACCAAAACTGCTGCCCCCTAGTATATCCATGAATGCTGCCTGACGTGCTCTGGTCCTCCAACAGCACATTGCTAGTAATTCCAGGATCTGCAGTCTTTGGGCTTTACTGCCACTATTTTCCGTGTCCTACTGGAAGGTTAAAGTCCCATGCAGAAAGGAAATCTTAAATGATTTATATTCTGGAAATTTGGTCTTGGGTTAAAGTCCCACGCAGAAAGGAAATCTTAAATGATTTATATTCTGGAAATTCAGGCTTGTGTTTTGACGAGGCTCAAGGAGGTATTTGAATTTGAGAGTGTCAGCCATAGTGAGTCATATGATCGTGGGTTCAAATCCCACTCCAGAGACTGGAGGACGTCCATGCTGAATGTTAGCATGACACGGGGGTGGGGTGGGGTGGGGGGTGATACGGCATTGAGAGTGTTGTCAAATTCTTGGCCCTCATTTTTTACAATCTGGCTGAATATTCTTTTGCCACTATTGTGACATGGAGAAGGGTAGTTCTTCCTGTTTTGTAGACTATGTTTTTTGCCCCCAAAACCAAAGTCCTTTACATACATTATTCGAGGTCACTTTGTGAGGGTTTGCTGAGCATGTGTGCCTCTCATGTTTCTGACATCACAACTGTGTGCCTTTCAAGTTCACTCATGGACAGAGGTACACAGCTAGAAACAGGTCCTACAGCCCAATGCCCATACTGAACAGGTTGCCCGGGTGTCTTGGAATTCAATATAAATTCATGATTTTAATTTTATTAGTTGCTGCCTCAGGGTTCAAGGTATATCTTTTGGGATCTGACTCCAAAGGTACATGATTTTGTTTGTTAATTGGCCATTGGTTCTGCACCCAGTCTCAGTCTAGCTGGCTTGCCATCTGATTGTACCTCTGTTGTCCTACACCTTTTCAGTTCCCCAAGTTCAGGTATGTGTTCTCATGCACACAAGTATGTTATCTCAATATTTAAGAAAGATCCGAGTGGGTAATATCTTCCACACTTTCTGTGTCAGATGGAGAAACGAGACCAAAATTTGATTGCATTCTTGCCATCCTTTCTCTGCACCCTCTCCAAAACTTATGGAAAAATTGAGGCTAATTGAAATTCTTTCCCGTATTACGGATAATGGCCTTCTCTTTCTAATAAATTCTCTGCATGGTGCTATATAAATATAATACTGCTGTGGTGTCTGTTCAGCATGCAGGATAATGACCAATTAAAAATTGTAATGCTTGTTTGTAGGTGGTGGAATATAGTCGGGGAAGAAAAGCAAAGGATCGTCCTAAGGTCAAGAAGGTGAAGAAAGAAGAAAAAAGTGCATTCTCGGAGAGAGACTTTAAAAAATTTGCACGAGAATATTTTGGGCAAACCTAGACTCGAGAGCAGGTTCAATGTTGGTGAATTGCACAAAATGGGGAAGCTGCATGGAGCGGGTGAAGAGGAATCACATCATTGCTTTGCATGCATATCCTTCCCCCACCTCACAGTGACAATTGTGCTGGAATTGATGGGTCAACTAATGAAGAGAAAACTGCTGGAGCTGGCAAAACATTTAAAATAAAATGTTGCTTGACGTGGGTATTCTTGCATTTTCTGTTTTTCACTGACTGAAACTTGGTGTATGTGTGTGGTAACAGAATATAATTCCTGAAATTAAGGTCTGGCAATCTTTAATCCTTGTCCAGTAATCAAAGTGACAGCTCTGGATTAATGGTTGCATCAGTGATTTGCTGTTGCTCATTGGACTCCCACTAGACATTCAACATTTTGCAAAAATTTTTGCAGCAGATGTGTTTTGTAACATTTTATTCAATTTACAGTACTTAACAATGCATTGCTCGGTGCTTCTACACAATGGGGTATATCTAGTATTCTTACAGCAAAGGTGTCTGTCAATCAAAATCTAATGCAATGTCACATACAATTTCTGCATTTAGGATTTATCAATCCACCTATACACAGCCTCACTTGTCACACTATTTTCCTTGATGTGAGCATTAAACTGGTAAAAAAAAAATAAAAGATTTCCACTAAATTCTTTCCAGCCAATCAAAATTAGGTGCTGCTTTTCCAGTTTACGGACAGTTCATGATGAGGCCATGGACAGACGTGTCAGTATGGGAGTGGGGTGCAGAATTGAAGTGGTTGGCCACTGGGAGATCCAGACAAAAATGAAGGTGCTCAGTGAAGCCACAGAAGAATGCCACAGTGGGAGCACCAAATGAAACAGATAACTCCCACAGATACATGTGTTGCTCCATTTGAAAGGACTGGTGGTGAGGGAGGTAGTGTGGGCTCAAGTGTGGCACTTTCTGTGGCTGCAGGGGAAGTGCCAAGGGGGTGATTAATGGGAAAGGGATGAGGGAATGGATTGTTCAGAAGGCAGAGAGAGATGATGTGTCTGGTGGTGGGATCGCGTAGGTGCCAGAAATTACAGAGGATAATATGTTGGATGTGGAGGCTGGTTGGGTGGTAGCTGAGGACAAGGGAAATCCTGTTTTTGTTGCGTTTGGGAGTAAAGGAGGCCAGAGCAGATAAGTGGGAAATGGAGGAGATGTGGGTGAGGGCTAAGTGGATGGCAGTGGAGAAGCCACATTTTTGGAAGGAGGATTATCTGGATTGGAAGACCTCATTGGGAGATATCCAAACTAGGTATGAGATTAGGAGATTCAGGGGGATCTGCGGAAAGGTCTTAACAGCTGGACATACTGCCTGTAGGTGGTGCCTTCACAACATTTAACTGGTAGCTAGCTGAGAACTTTCATGGCTAAAGGATTAGTAAATGGGATTAGTGCTTGATCACTTTACACCCTCCTACTTCAACAATTCCCTTAACCTCTTATAACAAGCTCATGCTCGAAACAGTTATCAGTTCTTTGGGAATCTTATTAAGCCTATTACTCTGTGCTGAGAATTTGTATCTGCAATATGTCAGAGATGCCTTGTGATGTGTTGTGGTGAAACTCATTCATCTTCCTCCTCGGTCTGCTCTCGGCACGTGATTTTGTTGGCCTTCCAAGTCTTCAGTATTCTGATAATCAATGACAAATCTCTGATAGTTTCTAGTATATCCTGAGCCTGCTCCACTATTTATAATTGATGTTCTACCATAAAAATTATTTTCCTGAGCTGACCCAATATCCTTTAATTCCTCCAATACACACCACTGTTATTAATTACTAATATATCCATTAAAGCACATTTGTTGATAGCTTAGATTCTGTTTCCCCTTTCGGAATCAATGGATCACCCTTTGTTGAAATGTAAAAAACTCCCAATCAGGCTTACTCCTTCTCCCCCTACACTTACAAGTTGATAAAAGTTTTTCCTTAGTTTTAATTGATCCTTTAAACTGTGGTTGGACCACTTTTCCTGTTGTGACATTTTTAATAATTAGAGAAAAAGCCCTGGCATTTTATGCCCTGCGTCCTAGTCTTTATTTTTACATACGCTGTAACTTTGCTCTTCTTCTATCCTTGTATATGGATAGACTTGCTGGATAGTCAAATTTATTGTCGGAAGTCTTCTTTGGCTTGGCTTCGCGGACAAAGATTTATGGAGGGGGTAAATGTCCACGTCAGCTGCAGGCTCGTTTGTGGCTGACAAGTCTGATGCGGGACAGGCAGACACGGTTGCAGCGGAAAATTGGTTGGTTGGGGTTGGGTGTTGGGTTTTTCCTCCTTTGCCTTTTGTCAGTGAGGTGGGCTCTGCGGTCTTCTTCAAAGGAGGTTGCTGCCTGCCGAACTGTGAGGCGCCAAGATGCACGGTTTGAGGCGATATCAGCCCACTGGCGGTGGTCAATGTGGCAGTCCTTGTACCTTTTCTTTGATGCACCTCTGTCACGGTGGCCAGTGGAGAGCTCGCCATATAATACGATCTTGGGAAGGCGATGGTCCTCCATTCTGGAGATGTGACCCACCCAGCGCCACTGGATCTTCAGCAGCGTGGACTCGATGCTGTCGACCTCTGCCATCTCGAGTACTTCGACGTTAGGGGTGAAAGCGCTCCAATGAATGTTGATGGAGCGGAGACAACGCTGTTGGAAGCGTTCTAGGAGCCGTCAGTACAAAACATGCAGACACAACACACAAATACATATGCAGGTCAGGTATTCCTGTATACAAATGTTGTTTTATGAATATGAGTCTCGGAGAGTTAGTGTGAGCAGTTCCTTTGGTCGTTCAGGGTTCTCGCTACCTTTGGGAAGGAGCTGTTCCTCAGCTCTGACACTCCTGCATCTCTCTTCCCCTGACATGCTGTGTGCAGGGTAGTCGATGATTATGTGCGCCCTCTCCAGAGAAAGATCCCAGTAGATCACCTTGATGGAGAAGGGTGGGGTGAAGGGAGACTCTGGTAATACTTTTTGCCACTTTATGGTCCTGTAGATTGACCTCTGATCCATTTCTCTGAAGCAACCGCACCATAATGTGATACAGCCAGCCAGAACACTCGATATGAGTCAAGAAGGTGTAAGGTTGACATAATGGTGGCCGGTAGCCTTGCCAGCTTCAGCCTTCTCAGGTAGTGCATTCGCTGTTGTGCTTTCCTGACAGGTGAGATGTTGTTAATCTACAATAGGTCACTAGTTAAATGAGCCTCAAGGAACTTAGTGCTCTCCACTTTCTAAACTATTGTTGTTGTGTAGTGGAGGATGATCATTCCTCGTCCTCCTGAAATCCATGATCATTTTCGCCTTGTCCACCTTGATACTCAGGTTGTTACTTTCACACCATATATCTGTAATGTGATAAGCAACTTGATGACACTGTTGGAGTTGGATCTGGTGATGAAACTGTGGGTTAGTACCGTGAACAGGAGTGGGTTGAGATCACTCACACTCAAAGCATTTTATAATGGTGGTCAGTGCCACAGAACAGTAGACATTGGCTATTTATCCTTTGTGGCTGGAGCCAAGAATGATGTTATCCCCAAAGGGTAGTTTCAGAATAAAAAAGCTGTTTGGGATTAAGAGGAGGAATATCTCCAGAGGGCAGCAAAGTTTTGAATTCTCGACCCCACAATTGTGGAAGCTGGATCACCAGCAGTTGTTAAAATGTTAGTGCAGATTCAGAGACCTAAATCTTGAAATGTTAAGATGATTCTAGATCTTGGTGAATTGTAAATACCAAGTTATAAATCTCAGGGGAGTGCAGGTTGTGGAAAAATTAAATTCTTGAAGTTACATAAATCTTGGAGAATAAGTGTGAGTCTAGAGGGATTTGAAAACAAATAAATAACTGCTTGATTAGCAACTAATATAGATGCATTAATCACTTTGATTGTTTTAAGTCATGAACCACTATTAATGAGACACACCAACAGGCTCACAGCTATTACTTTAGATATTAATATATATTTTTATCTATGTACATTTGCAGTTTGTATGTGTATTGTCTGGCTGTGTGCCTGGATACTTTGCACCAAGTATCAGAGAATGCTGTTTCACCGGGTTGTACTTCTACAATTGGATGAAAATAAACTTTAACAGCAGTGAACCACATTAACTGGAGAAATGTTTGGGTGGGGTGGAACACAAAGAAACTTGTTTTGTCTTGCTGCAGAGTGGAATGTTACCCCTCCTATTAGCTGAAATATGTGTGGCATTTAACTCGAGGAGTGTTCCAATCAGTACTCGAAACAGTAGCAAAATTATCCAAGTGACCTCCCTTGGTGTAAAGTGCTGCCTCTTGGTCAATCATCTGGTGCCATGAAAACTGGTAAAACCTGTCCCATGGAAGTTCAAAACAACTCAGCTGAAACAAACACAAGAGCTGTCAAATAGCAAAAAAGAACAGCCTGAGCCAAAACCAGCCTGCAGAATCTGTGGTGTGGAAAAATAACCAAGCACTGGGTGGAATAGTTGGTTATCTCTTTCTTTGGCTTGGCTTCGCGGACGAAGATTTATGGAGGGGGTAAATGTCCATGTCAGCTGCAGGCTCATTTGTGGCTGACAAGTCCGATGCGGGACAGGCAGACACGGTTGCAGCGGAAAATTGGTTGGTTGGAGTTGGTTTTTCCTCCTTTGCCTTGTCAGTGAGGTGGGCTCTGCAGTCTTCTTCAAAGGAGGTTGCTGCCCGCCAAACTGTGAGGCACCAAGATGCACGGTTTGAGGCGATATCAGCCTACTGGCGGTGGTCAATGTGGCAGGCACCAAGAGATTTCTTTAGGCAGTCCTTAGTGTTATCTACACTATAACCAACCCAGGTCTCAGAGATGAGCCAGAACAATTACCATCCCACAGGATTAAGACTATTTCAAAGACCCAGCTCCACTTCAATTTGGATCAGCCAACATATTCTCAACTAATGGTGAAATTGTTTTTTTTTGGAACTGTGTTTTAGAACTAAAATCCTGCAACCACAAGGTTTGCAGACTCTGGGGAGCATCCTGGGTTGAGAAGCATTTGACCCTATAGGATGGCTGACCAGTGAGGGACTCAGCAGCCGAGGAATCCACACAGGCTCCATGGAGATTGGTTCATGGGAACCAAGAATCAGGGATGGAATTTGAAAGGATGCTCAGGCCATGGACTTAAATGGCCCGTCATTGAAGGCTTCCTGATTAAGGTTTGTACCAGAAACTCCAGTTACAGATGGATCAAATAAGAGGACGTCTTTTGGTTCTTTCATGCTCTCAAGTCAACAGTAATGGCAACAATAAAGCAATTTTGTGTAATATATGATGTATGTACTATGGCACGACAATAAAGGAATCTTGAAATGGAAGTCGTAACAGGCCTTTAAAGGTGGAGAATGGGTTCAGAGCCTAAAGAACACAGGAGGTGGGCTAGCAGTGACTCAAGACAAAAAACACATGCAGGCAACCAGTCAAGCAACTGTGTCAGTGGTTTGGATCTGCACTGAAGGAGCCCTGGAGATGAATCCATGGACACTCAGTAACTGAGGATTCCTTTCCTTGGCCAGGCAATTTTGTGCTGATGGTGAATATTTGCCTGCCTTACAATGGACTAAAGGAAATTTCATGCAATATTGTTTTTTGAAATTAAAAGATCTTGAACACCTCATCTTCCTTCTAGGTACCCTTCAAGCAACTGCAGTTTCTGTAATCCACCCTCCCCCATCTCCTTTACTCTCATTTTCTCTTCCTTTTTCTATCTGATCCAAAAATCAGATTTAAGAAAAAAAATCATATCCAATGAACACCTTTTATTTCTAGCGTCCACCCCATCTGTGTTCTGATGCCTTCCTGTACTTTGTTTATTCCTTGAAGGGCTCATGCCCAAAAAGCTGGTTATCTATCTTTATGGGCACAGTATGGCTGAATTACTCCAGCATTTGTTTTACAATCAGTGTTAGGAGAATTTAGTGTTTATGAACACTTCAATCATCCAAGCATAAAAAATCCCACCCTCACTATATTAAAGCAAAAAAAAATCAGATCAAATCCTTGAAAACATCACATGTGCAGACATGAAAAGAAATCAGTTGTTTTTACTGTGGCTGCCATCAAGTTACAAATCAGGCTAGTTTCAAGTTTTATTTTAAAAAATTACAATATTTAGCAACACTACATTATGTACAAAACTAAACCATTAATGCCATATTACAAGCTTTTTGTACTTTTAGCTCTCCTGACCTCTTCTATCAAGCCCTTTAAATACTGGATTTCTTTAGTCAATGAATCCGCTTTCTCCCGCAAAGTTTTATTTTTCTCTTCCAGTAAACTATACTCTGCAGCTATGGCGCCTTGCTCTGCCCTCTTCTTTTGTCTGTATCGTGTCGCTGCACTCTTGTTTTGTTCCATCTTCTTCAATTTCTTCTGCATGTTCTTTG
The DNA here is from genome assembly GCF_036971445.1 of Narcine bancroftii. NCBI lineage: Eukaryota > Metazoa > Chordata > Chondrichthyes > Torpediniformes > Narcinidae > Narcine > Narcine bancroftii. The sequence continues at coordinate 60,474,493 of NC_091481.1, read as the reverse complement.
GCTCCACAGAATTACAATTTACCTTTGATGAACTCCCTTCAGTTTCCACACTAGGACGATCATATGGTTTTGACCTTGCGGGGCTGAAGTCATTGAGAAAGGACTTGGTTTCAGGTGATCTCTCTGACACACTTCTATCTAAAGACTCAACAGGGGAATGAGGAGGACTAGAACCAAGTCCACTGTCAGAATCTAATATTGGCCCTTCATCTATTTTCTCACAGGGATCCTGCAGAGCAGACAATTGGAGCAAAGCAAAATCTGGCTTTTCCTCAACAACTGAAATGTCAATCAACTTTTCATCGGTAAAGAATATGGATTCTGGGACAACTGTGGGGGTACCAGGAGCCAGTTGGTCTAACCCTTTAGATGAACTTAACTCTAGACTCAGGCCAAAATCAACTCCCTCTTTGGCTGGCAAGGGATCAAAAGGGAGCTCTACCAAAAGGTCACAGGAACTGCCCAAAGCTGCCAGTAGATCATCTGGAGTGAGACAACCATTTTCATCTTCATTCAGTGTGTCAAAGAGATCCACCTTTTCTACCATCCAGTCCAAGCCGGTGAATGCATCCTCTGGAGAGAAAAACAGCCCAGTCAAGTGAGTAAATATTACCTTCAAAAAAAATTACACCAACAGTCAATTGAATTTATTCTAGACAAGATAAAAAGCTATTCAGATTAAGCATTCTCATATATAACTACTAGGTACTTAATTTGCCATCAAAACATTGTAATGAATGGCGATTTATGATAGGGGGCACCAATACACTGTCTAAAGACAAGAATTCCAATGCCACCTGTTTAAATTTAAACGTTCACCAGCCATACATACAATCTATTAATTCCATTCATGTTTACATGATTAACTTACCCACATTACTTGTGTCCATAGGATCAATACATGGGCACTGGGAGGACACTTCACTTTCCTCATTACCACCAAACTGGTGAGATCTGAGGCAAGGCTTCACCGGCCCGGCCTCCAGGCCTGTATGCAGGAGACATGGGTCCTCGTCAGCCATCAGAAATGGCGAATCGAGGTAGGACATATAGTCCTCCATCAGAGAAGAGATTGGAGAATCTGATAAAACCGACATCTTTCTGTACTTTGAGATATTCTTCGAGTGAAAACACAGTCTTCAAGTCGAGTGTTTCTATGCTGTCGACAACAGCAAAGCTGAGGAAACCATTGTGGAACCTGAGGAAAACGAAATCTGCTCAATGCATCCAAGCCTCACTTCAGGATTCAGAAAAATAAACATTCCATTTGTATTTAAATGTGCAAAGATTTTTTTTCAGCAAGCAGTTTCTGAGTCCAAGTAGCAAATTCTCTAACAGTCTAAACAGGAATCGAGGTTGGCAGCTGCAGTTCAATTACACACAGCACCCTGAACGACAAAGAATCCCTAAAAACAGACCACTCTGGTTCTGGTTTCTGTCATCACCCCCCCCCCCCCCCCCCACCACATTGGTGTCCAGTCCCATCTATTTCCTATTATCACTAAAAACACCATCTGTTGGCGACCTTGGACTCGTGTCTTTATTCTGACACCTTCCTGTTCTCTGCTTATTCCTTGAGGGGCTCAGTTCTGCAGCAGCACCACCGTAGTGCAGTCCCATTCACAATCGGCATGCCCCTTCAATCAACCACGCGATACCAGCTCCGCCAGTGTTTCTGCGTGGAAAGCGAACCCGGATTTGGGCGGGGGAGGAGGTGACGGAAGTGCAGGGGTTCGCGGCATCCAGTCCCCCAAGCACGTGGTCACCACGCGCGGAGAGGACCCGAATGCGGCACGTCCCGCCCAGGGGGAGCGCGGGCGCTGCCACGTTGCAGCCGGCGGGATGGCCGCCATCTTGACTGGCTCCAGACACCCGGGGGCGGGGGCTAGAGAGAACCCACCGGATTTCGCCTCACCCCATGAAACGGCGCCGTTCCTCATCCGCCCCCCTCCCTCCCTCCCCGGGAATCGGCTCCAAGCGCCGGCTGCGTCGCTCACGAATCACTCCCCTCCCCCCACCCCCCCCCCCCCCGTCGTGGGAAAGAAGCGGGCACCCCAGCCCGCCGTGTTCGACGAGCCACTTTCCAGCACCTAAAGATGAAACTTACGCCATGTTGAAGCCTGCACTTTTGCCCAGTGCTGCGCACTGCCGCGTGTTGCCGCTGCTCCCGCTTTATTGAGCCGCCATGCCGAGCGAGAGGCGGACCCGTCAAAACAAGACCAGTGACTACACTTCAGCACGTCCAGTGGGTGAATGGATCGAGCGCTCCGCGCGCCGCCTTAAGTAGTGCGGACCGCTTCGCACCTCCGCGTCACCGCCTATTCCGCCAGCTGACATCATCAGAATATAGTCCCACGTCCAAACTGCCACCAGGCGCCAGCCACTCCTTTCTTTAACTCTTCCGTTATTTAGCGTCTTTTGGAACATCCTGGGGCGTAAGGGATGCTCCTTCATTTTATTTATTTTTTAACGCGATTTGGACGCTTGGCGCGGCCGAAAAGGCGGTTGGTCCTGTGGGGCATCACGCGCTCAACCGTTTTTCAAGCCGGCCGATGATTGGTCAGCCGGGATGGTTGACGTGGGAGGCTGCAGGTGATTGGCGGAAACAAGATGATGGGCGGGCGTCGAGACGGCTGGGTGCTGGTCGGTGAGGCAGGAATCTGCTTCAGGGATGGTGCTCAGTGAACCTTCATGGCAAGTATGGCGTTTACTAGGGAAGTAGATCAATTCTTGACCATTTTAGAGCAGTGTCAACAGGACCCACTGCATAAGATTTGCTGACATCAGCCCTCTCCTTGTTGTCCAGCCCTCAGCAACACAAAGGTTTGCTTCCTGAGACAAAATTGGGGATTGTGATAAACTTCAAAGATAATTTCAGATTTGCTATATCATGTAGGAAGTTGGAGGAACATTAAATTAAATTAATGTTGAGTTTTAGCAAATTTGGCGCTCTTTTGCTGTTTGTACTCAGCATCTGATGCCTCTCTTGTCAGTATCCAACAACAGTAGGCCAGTGGTGATGGATTCCAGTTGCCCTGCTTTTCCTTGGACGTAATGTCCTGGTGGAACCTTTCACCATGTTTGTCACTGAGGGCACCGAGGGAAGAAGTCCGAGAGCGAATGCAGGAAATTAATTTTCAATGACACCTTGCACTTCATGCTTGAAGTAGACTTAAAATATGGCAGGAAATCACAAAAATAAGTTGTATGTAAAAAAAAAAATGGCAGTGATAGGAAAATCTGACAAGGAAATTGTAATTCCAGCAAATGTTGGCCCTGCAATATCCTTGAGCTGTCAATAAATTTTTTTTAAAAAGGTAAAGGTTCAATTTTTGTCATATAATACTTAATCACAAACATGGATTTACATTGTTCTTCATAAACCCAAGTTTCTCTTCCTGAAAAAGACATGGTTTTTATATGCTTCCTTTCAAAATGCCGGAGACACACTACTGACCATTACCAAATAAAATAAAAGGAGAGATTTGGATTTGTCTATCTTTCACTTCCCCATTAGGACTTCTCAAACCATTTGTATCCACTGTTACTTTTGAAGTGTAGTTCTTGTTGCAGAGAATGTGCCAGCCATTTTGTACAGTACACACCCTGCAAACAGTGTGAAAATGTTCCAATGATCTGCATTTGGAATATTGCCTGACAGTGAAGCCAGGGAGTGTTCAACTGTTCCTCTTTGAAGTAGTACTGTGGAATCTGTAGAGTAGCAGATTGGTACCATCACGTCCATTCTGCTCATTGATTACGTACGAATACTCTTTACCACCATTTGCATTTTTTCTCATTCAGGTGACTCCGAAAGTAGAGCACGTAACATTTTGGATTTGTATCAGAGGCAGGAATGCTGCCAATTGTACAACTAACATCTGCTATGTCTTTAGAGATGTAAAATCTGCTTTTAAAGTTAGAACATGAAAACATTACTTAATTTCTGCTGACTATCATACAGTAGGTCCAAAAATCTGGATGCCAGAAAACCAGACCACCCGAGAATCTGGGCTTTTTGAAACCCTCACACTTTTTAAATATAGCGTGCTTTTGTGCGCGTATGAGCGTGTGTAAGCACCACAGATACACAGCGGCAACAAGTGTTGACTTTATTTAAAAGTACTCGTTTTGAGAAATGAAGCATGCTGTATTTGCTAATGAATAATCTTATCAAAATTTACCTGTTCATCTCTTTATTCCTCCTTAGATTTGAATTTTAAAAGTACTGCCTGAGAATTTGTAAAATCTGGACCAACCCAAACCTTGAGCAGTCCAGATTTTCAGACTTCCACTGTCAAAGAATATTGAATACTTTTTTCGATCACATCCATAAAGAAAAGGAAAACTTTATGGCGAGTTTGCATTGGAACAGAAATTATAGCATTGAAACCCTCTCTCCCTGGACCCTAATCCTGTTAATTCGCCATTTCATTTCCAGCATTCCAGTAGTTTTAGTTTCTCCATCCCAAAACTAAAAATCTATGCAAATTTCTAGCTAATAGCAGCCAGGTTATCTGATCATGGATTCTGTGAAATTTAATCTTCAACAGCAAGGTATCCATGGAGACAAGTGTGTCATACTGCACAACGAGGCATTTTGTTTGACGAACTTTCCTGAATGCCACGTTCACAGAAATGCATGATTAAGTTCAATTTTGGAAACTATACATTTACCTTTTAAAGGCAGCAAATTCAACTACTTTTTGTACCTGATCCTATTCACATTTTGGTCTTTCAGGTGGTGTGTAAATTAATCATGTTCTTGGCCCCAGCAATTTTGTCATTGGGGGATTTCACCACATTCTAACACACTGGCTCTCAACCTTATTGTTTTCCACTCACATACCACCTTAAGTTATTTTTTTTACTAACCACAGAGCAACTAGGATGTATACTGAATATTTCCTATCCTTATTCGACAAGTTTAGAGAGTTTTTATGAGCTCTGCATTATCTTTAAAGTGTGGCATTAAACCTGAGACATTAAAGATTCCTATCACCATTTGAAAGTTTCCTGATCAATATTATCTCTGACTCAAGTCACTAAAACAGATCACAATGTTGCTTGTGATTTACATATATTGCTGAATTTCCTGCTTGCCACAATAACAAATGCTTCAACAGTACTTGATATTCTGAAACTTTTTGAACAATTATCTTTTTATTCTTTTTCTGGTGACAAAATGTAATTTTTTTCCCCCCTCTCAAATCACTTTTCAGTCATTACAGAGGTAGAGATTCATATTAGATGTGATGCTCCAAAAATAAAATCACACTGTATCAACTGACTGTTTTTGGAGTTTTGCCCATGATTTGCTGTTACATGCTGGAATTCTTAGACGATGTTACAAATGCGGTTGATAGAGAGAAGCAAATGGATGTGGTTTACCTGGAATGACAGAAGGTGATCTGGAAGAATGGGGTGTGCCAGAGTTTGCTGATGACGCTAAATTGAATGGAAAAGCAAATTGTGCAGAGGTTACAGAGAGGTTTAGTTCCTGGACAAGGGTCTGGCAGATGGAGTACAATGTTGGTAAGTGTGCTTCTGGGAGGACCTGGGGAACATTCAGAAAAGAATTACAAAGGTGGATTTTCCACAGGATCCAGAATTGTATCTTCTGGATAACTTGAGTTTTAAACTGTCCAGATACCAAATTCAGTTTGTGAAGGTTGTCTTGGCAGTAGCTAGAAGTGTATAGCGGTCACATAGGGAAGTCTGACTCCCAACTAAATATTGCAAGATGGAATACGGAAATGCAGAGTTGTATTCCCCTGGAGAAAATTATGTACAATTTAAGGAGGAAATATGGTACATTTCCAGTACCTTATCTGCAGCACATTGATATGCAGATGTAATTATACTCCTTTCAGAGAAAGTGAATTCAACTATCATGCCAATAGAGGAATGCTTGAGATCAGTGAAGTGAAGTGGATCGTGTATTTTGTTCCTTAATCTTTTATTTTAGGTTTATTTGGGTTCTTCTTAAGTTCCCTTAAAGGTTTTTGAATTTAACAATATTTATTTGGTTCTTGGTATTTGTTTAATTTATATAATCGTTTCTTTTTTGTATTAGGGTATGGGGAGAGGGGTGGGGGAAAAATAGACTCTGTATGATATACGCTATTGTTGGGGAAAGAATTTATTGTTTATATGGATTTATACCAGTGTTTGAAAATCAAAAATAAAATATTCCCAAAAAATGTTGGTAAATATAAGGTTATCCACTTTGGAAGGAAAAATGGAAGATCAGATTATTATTTAAAAGGAAAACAATTACAGTGTGCTGCCGTGCAGAAGGACTTGGGAGTCCTTGCGCAAGAATTGCAATAGGTTGGTGCAGCTGGCTACCAATGGGGCTATATATACTGCAACTGTACAAGATACTGGTGAGACCACATCTGCAGTACTGAGTGTAGTTTAGGTCTCCTTACTTGAGGAAGGATGTACTGGTGCAGAGGAGGTTCACTAGGTTGATTTCAGAGATGAGGGGGTTAGCCTTTGAGAGATTGAGTTGTATGGGAATTTTGAAAAACGAGTGGCGATGCAGGAGGAGGAGAGTGAGAGTGTCAGGATCACCTGTGTGGCCGTGAGCCAATGAGAAGGTCAGAGGTAGGTGGTGTTTGGGGAGTTGAAGAGTGCGATATTGTGTCTAGTGAATAATAAAAGAAAGTTGACCGTGGTGGCTGAAATAAATAAGTGAGTGTATTCTTTATTTGTTTGTAAGCTGTGGTAAATCAGTGCTATAGGGGAGACTAGAATTAGGGGATATATAGTCAGGATGGTAGATTTAGGACAGAGAAGAAAAGGAACTGCTTTTCACAGTGGGTGGTAAATCTATAAATTCACTGCCCATTGAAGCATAAAGGCTACCTCAGTAAACATATTAAGACAAGGTTAGATAGATTTTTACATAGAAAGGGAATTACAGTTCTAATCACATCAAGTTCGCTGACCACACTGGTGGGGCTCATAAGCAAGAATGATGAGTCATCTTACAGAGATGAGGTGCAAACACCAACTGACTGATGCAGAGACAACAACTGACACCGTCGAGGTAGTCAAGAGCACCATATTCCTTGGTGTGCCCCTGTCAGAGAATCTCTCCTGGTCCCACAACACCAGATCCATTGTCAAGAAGCCCCAACAATGCCTTTACTTCCTGCAGAGGTTGAGGAAAGTCCAGCTTCCACCCTCCACCCTCACTCTATTCTACAGGGGATGCATTGAGAGCATCCTATGAAACTGCATCACTGCCTGGTTCAGGAACTGCACCATCTCTGTAGCGGATAGTAAAGACCCTGAGAGGATTATTGAGGTTTCTCGACCTACCATGATAGACATTTATAATAGCCGCTGTTTGCAGAAAGCTATAAACATTCCTGCAATCCGGGAAGAGGCTCGGCCTCTCATGATCAGATTGCGAAAGTTTTTTCTCCCAAGCTGTGAGGCTTCTGAATTCCGGGAACACAAGGCTAGCATATGTGACATGATATTTATAAGGGATATTAATAAAAAAGTTCCTGATGCAATTTAGCCATGTAAATAACCAGCTCCATGGTCCGGAGAAACGCTATTTCGTTTTCACTGTACACTGAAATGGTTGTGGTAGGAACAACAAATAAATGCAACTTGACTTGAAGGGATATGGGGAAAAGGCAAGCAAATAGAGATTAACCTATTGTCAAATTAGCCATGATCTCATTGAATGGTGGAGCAGACCTGACGGGCTGGATGGCCGACTCCTGCTCCTATTTCTTATGTTCTTACGTATTATGGAATTAACAATAGTTAATCATGGATGTAGTTGTCAGGTGACGTGTCTCAGGTTGTATTCTTTAATCCACCCTCCTGTTAATGTTCCTTCAGCTCTGTGGTTCCCAAATCCATGTTGCAGAGAAACCTGAAAGGTCCCAAATAACTGTTATGAACAAATATTTTGCTGCATAGCAACAATAATTAATATAAAGTCAAATATCCCTCAGGCTCTCCTTTATGATTTAATTATCAAACTAGTTCAATATATTACAAACTCCTGTTTTAGTAAAATGGGGTTATCTCTATAAGGAATAGTATTGAAAGGAAGGAATGAATGGTCTCAGTTAACATTTAACATTTCCCACAGACCAGCAATATTTGATACATTGGAAGAACTGAGGAAAGGCTTGTCTCACTCTGTTCCAGAATTCGATACAGTGTCGCGGGCCGAGTGACTGTGCGGTTAGATGGGCCAAATCGCCAGCACTTGACTCCTGAGGAGAAGCCTATGGTTGACACCACATGTTCCCTGGGGCAACTCTCCACTTCCGGTGGCACAGGGAGTGACGCCGTGACACGCTGATGTCACTTCCGGAAGCCGCCACGTCCATTACAAGAAGCGAGTGTTCACTTGCGCGCAGCGCGAGGAATTCAAATAATAAAGTCAGTTACTGGTTCACCCTCGCACCATGTGGACGTCTCTTTATTCCATAGCGGTGCCATAGCAGACGCTATAGTGGTGACCCCGACGGTCCAACGTTTTTTGGAACCCAACTTGAACACGAAGGGATGGAGGATACTGCTACCACTACAGTCGCAACGGCTGCACCCAACGCGGTGGGCGTGTATTTATTGCCCAGATATTGGCTGCAACTGACTGAGTCACAGTTCCACATCTAAGGCATTGTCTCTGAAGACACCAAGTTCTGGTATGTTGTCAGCACCTTAGACGCCACCACTGCAGCCAAAGAAAGCTCCTTCGTGGAGAATCCTCCCATGGAGTGTAAGTACGAGCAATTCAAGCATTGCCTCCTCGATTCCCTGGAACTCAGCTGGCATGAGAATGCCGTTCTCACCCTAAATATGCAGGGCCTGGGCAATAGGAACCCCTCCTAGCTCATGTACAAAATAGTGGCCCTAGCAGATGGACACACAGACTGCTTCCTCTTCGAGGCCCTGTTCCTTTCCAAGCTGCCAGTTCACGTTTCCTTGGCAGTTTCTAATATGGATTTCAGTGCCTCACACCTGGTAGCCAAAAAGGCAGACAGACTTTTCCATACCCCACTACAGAGCTTCATCCACATGCAGCCCATCTATGCCATCGGCATCTCAACAACTCTGCGGGGCGCAGCAGTAGCCGCGGCTCATCCACAGGGAGATGGGCACACAGACAAACAGAATGAATACTGTTTCTATCACTGCAGATGGGGCCGAAACACCCGGTGGTGCAACGCCCTGTGTTCCAACCCCACCGCCAAACCAAATACCAAAGTGGCCTCAGCGGTTGGTGCTCATAAAGGCCTACTCTACCTCAGGGACCAAAGAGGGACTTCCTAGTTGACTCGGCATAGAGATAAGCCTCGTTCCACCAACATATTTCTGGTCTAAACACAACCCCAAGAGCCTCCCAATGCAAGCAGCCAAAGGTTCCTTCATTTTGAGCTATAGCACCCGCCAGGTCACAATCCATGCAGCAGACATGGTTTTCCAGTGGAAGTAGGTTAGCAGAAACTGGACGTTAATGTTAAGGCCATCCGGTTGGAGAGTGCCCAGTCGGAAAAGGGCACTCTCCAACCAATGTCTTTACCACTGTGTTTGCAGACTTTCATGCTTTACATCAGTTACCTCTTCCTTGTTTTGCTGTTGAGTATGATCATGGATGAACTGCCCCAGGTCCTTGACATATCTTATTTTTTAGATCTTAGACATGAATTCTTCAATGTTTTATTTAAAATAATCTGTCACCCCTTTAAAAACTCTCTGTAATCTGAACTCCACATCTTTTGGGGTAGAAAATTCCAAAGAATGAGCACCCTTGGCAAAAGATATTTCTATATACCTGTACCTCAGTTTCAAATAACCAGCTGCTTATCTTATAACTATGTTCCCTCATTCAGGACTCTCCCAATGTGGAAACAGCTTGATAGGTACCTTGTAATGCAACCTTAGGATTGTATACAAACTCCAAGGAATACAAATCCATCTTTGGTCATAATAGGACAATCCTCTTCTCTCAGGAATTAGCCTAGTGGATTACCTGCAACAAACTTTCTTAATGAAAGCTATCAAAATAGGGCACAGTACTCCAAGTGTGGCTTCACTAATAAATACCCTGTACAATTGTAACAATAATTAGCTATTTCTCAACTTCAACCCCTTTTGAACAAAGGCCTTTGGTCTTCCCAACTACTTTCTGAACCTGCCTGCTAACATTTTGTAATTTATTCACAAGAACATCTAGAGCTCTCTGTACACCACCATTTCCAATTTCCTTCCATATATAACCATAGAACCGTTTACAGCACGGCCCTTCAAGTCCGTACCGGTTCACTTGAACAACTCCACCAGCTCCTCTGCAAACTCCTGAGGAAGTAGAGGCTTTCTTCATGATGTCATTGGTGTGTTGCCTGGCATTCCACTTAGTAATAATTCTATATTTGTTTTTCTTACTGTATTTCCTCTCACTTTTCAGTGTCAAGAGATTCCTTTGTTGTCAAAAACTGCCTTCTGCCTCCATAAGGCAAAGACTTGACATTAGTTTTTGTCCAGCACCCCTTACAGTAAGAGAGAAAGAGAAGCAAAAGGGAGTTCCTTCAGAGTCACTGAGTGTCCATGGATTCGCCTCTAGTGCTCCTGCAGTCTCTACAACCGCACAGACTCCTGGTTGATCCATTTGCAACCTGAGATCCAGATCCAACCCTCTAGCTCGATCAGAAAGTCTTCAGCACCCAAGGCACTTTGGGATCCATCCTTACCCTTAGCACTCCTATACCTGGTTCATTTTTTCAGGTTTTTGCCCACTTAATCTAGAGTGCCCTCCATCATGTTTGGGACAAAGAGTCTTTTTTTCCTTTATTTGCCCTTGTGCTCCACAGTTTTAAATTTGTAATCAAACAATTCACATGTAATTAAAATGCACATTTCAGGTTTTATTCAAGATTATTTGTACACATTTTGATTTTTACCGTGTAGCAATTACAGCACTTTTTATACATAGTATTGATATGGCAATGGCCACATTCTGCAGAAGACTTCATGAAAAGAACTACAGACCTAGGCTACACTGCAAGATGCAAACCACTAAACAGCAACAGAAAGGTTGGCCAGATTATAGTTTGACAAGAGTACAATTCAGTTCTGTATTTAAAAGAGCCTGCAGAATTCTGGAAAAGGGTCTTGTTGTCAGATGAAATTCTCTAAAATGTCAATTTTTTGGGCCAATATGTCATGTCTTCTTAATCTTCTTCTCTCTCTCTTGCAATTTTTCTCTTAACTCATTCACCTCCATTTCCACACCTATCACTCTGTCTTCCACTTCATCACTTTGCTTTCTCATTTCTGCCATAGCATTCTCCATTCTTTGTATTTTTACATCTGTCCCTTGCATTTTTTTTTAATAGTACTGAACTCAGCCATTATTGTTTCCATTAGAATCTTTATTTGACTGTCAAAGTATTCCTTGTCTACCATCTGTGTCTGTTTTTTTACCTTGTATGCCTTTATCTTCCTCTTGATCTTCTTTCTCTTGCTCCATTTCTTGGCTCCATGTTGATCCTGCTTCTATCGGTGTCTTCTCCGCGGCTTCTCTCATTATAGAGTCAGTGTCTGGCTGTCAGTGTCCATTCCCTTCGGCGTCCTCTTCGGTATGCGACTCCTCGTGCATGCTCACTGGCATTTCTTTTTCAGACTCTGCAAGCCAATGTGCAAGACCGTCCCAGGGACGTCGCCCCCCCCCCCCCCCCTCCGAGCTGCCCACTTACAGGCATCACAGCTCGAGCCATCCTCTTTGGGAGAGCTCCCTGTTCACGGACTCCAGTATGTCTTTCCTCTTTTTTTTCCCGGCGATTTCTTCACCTCTTCTTTGCTTGCCACGGTAGTCTTTTCCTTCTTTAGAGCCATCCTCCGGTTCTTATACATTTTTATCTTGCAACTTTTTTTATGTTTTACTTCTTGGACTTTTTTCTTCCAATTTCCTCTGTGGAAATCTGATTTTCCCTCACCAGCCACTACTCCATTACTTGACCACCTCAAATGTGAATTGTTTGATTACAAATTTAAAACTGTGGAGCACAGGGGAAAATAAAGGAAAAAAGTGTTTTTGTCCCAAATATTATGGAGGCCCTGTATATCCTGTAAGAGAGCCCAAATATTCTGATCACGACATGTCATCCGACCTTTTTTAGCGTCATCAATTAATTTGAATATTCTGTCCCTTTCTCCAGGTCAATGCCATAAATTATGAGCAATTGAGAGCCAACAACTCATCCTCAGGTTATTCTACTAATTACATCTAGCCTTAAAAACACTATTTTATTCCAATTTTCTGCGAGCTCTACAGGCTGGTACAATCGGGACATTTAAAAGACTCTTAGACAGGCACATAGATGAAAGAAAAATATAGGGTTACAGGTGTAAGGTAGGGAAGATAGAGATTGTTGAGTCGGTTTATATGGATCAGCACAACATCAGAGGGCCAAAGGGCCTGTACTGTGCTGTAGTGTTCCATGTCCAAATCCTCTTCCCCCAATATAATATGCCAACTTTATGTGTGGAACTTTGTCAAATGCCTTCTGGAAATTGAAATATGCTGCATTTGAAATACCTGTATTTTTGAAATATACCAGTGTAGAAGTTCTCCTCCATTGATACTCTGGTTGATGCATCCAAGAGGAATTCTAGCAAAGAGACAGGAGCAACTCAAAAAAAGGAGAAAATGACAGAGGTGGAGAGGAGGGCATTCGTGAGCTGAAGGCAAGACAATGGGCAATGACAATGCCAAAGAGCTGGATGAGTGCAATGGTCTCAGAGGGCTGGAACAATTTTGAGGGACTTGCAGGAGATGAAGCTGTGGAAACATTTGTAAGTAAGAAAGTCATCAGACCATTGTAGTCTAGAAGGCAAGGGAATGTTGAAGTGCAGTCACAGAGTCAGGACAGACAGCTGAGTCACAGATTAATTATTTCCACCCAATTTGACTTCTGGCGGTTGGTTGCTTGCAGAGTTTTGATCTGTGATCATTGCTGATAACGCATTTTAAATTGGCGAAGTCATGTTTTGCAAGTTACCATCTTGCACCACGCCTCAGCAAATAGCAATAAAACCAATCAACAGTGGCGTCAGGGTGACATCGAACTGGAGGGGATGAGATTATCAGGGAAGCTTAAACTGTGCAATGAGAAATAGTTAATTGACAAGGGCAGCACGGCTAGTGTAGATAAAAGCTCACACTTGACTGGAGGGAAAACTGACGCTTTTATTAGCTTACAACACAGGTAGGGTTCATATCTGTTTGGCTGCAGCAAGTAAGAATTTCAGTGCATCTGTACTTTTTCCGATACAGATCCAATCGCTCTAAGGACGATGCCATTGTCACTGCCTTCCATCTAGCCCTCACCCACCTGGAAAATAAGGACTCGTATGTTCGAATGCTGTTTATTGACTTCAGTTCGGCATTCAACACAATCATACCTCAGTACCTGATAAGGAAGTTGAGCCTGCTGGGTCTAAACACCTCCCTCTGTGTGGTGCGCTGTCGGTCAGAAGGAAACACACAAAACCAACAGGCTTTATTCGACGTAAAACTCCACAGAGCCAGCTGTGAGTAGCACTGCTGTGAGCTCTGAGAGTGACTTTGAAGGTCCGGTTCAGGCTTATATCCCGAAGGGTGATTGACACCTGACCGGGTGGGGCTTGGTCCATTCAGGTTGGCTAATTGACAGCTGGCCAGGTGTTCTCTTGCCCCATGCTCTTCTGCATGTACAGAGGTTTCCCCCTGCAGTAGGCCAGTGGTGTATCACCACACTCTGCAATTGGATTGTTGACTTCCTGTCGGGGCGATCTCAAGCAGTCCAAATTGGTCAGTAACAGCACTTCCGAGACTATCACACTGAGCGGGGTGGGGCGGTGTGGGGGGGGGGGGGGCGGGCTACTGCTGTTCATTCTGCTGACCCATGACTGTGTAGCTAAACACATCTTGAAACAAATCATCAAATTTGCTGATGACAGAACCGTGGAGGGTCTTATTGGTAAGAATGAGGAGTTAGCATACAGAGATGAGGTGCAGAGCCAACAATCTGGATCTGAACATTAATCAAACAAAAAAGACGGTTGTCGACTTCAGGAGGACCACACTCACTGACCATTGATGGCTCGACTGTTAAGGTCGTAAAGAGTATCCTTGGAGTGCACTTGGGAGAGAATCTCACCTCCATAGCCAAGAAAGCCCAGCAGCACCTCTACTTCATCTAAAGGCTGAGGAAAGTTCAACTCCCACCCTCCATCCTCACTACATTCTACAGAAGATGTATTGAGAGCATCCTGTGCAACTGTATCACTGCCTGCTTTGGAAGCTGTACCACCTTGGACCACAAGGCCATGCAGAGGATAGTGAAGTCAGCGAAAAAGATCATTGGGGGCTCTCTTCCTACCATGAAGGACGTCTACAACACTCGATGCAGGCGAAAGGCAATAAAAATTGTGAAGGACTCCACACGCCCCTCATGTAAACTGTTCTCCCTTCTGCCATCTGGTAGGAGGTACCGCAACACTCAGGTCCTTGTGTCCAGATTGGGCAACAGTTTTTTTTCCCCAAGCCATCAGGCTCCTGAATTCCCATACCAGGGACTTTTACAATATATGTCTTAATATTTTAAACATATTTATGTAAATTTGCTCTGTGGTCCTGGAGAAACGCTATTTTGTTTTTACTGTGCAAGCATGGTTTGAATGATAAATAAAGGTGAATTGACTTGACTTGTATTTATGTATATGCAATAAGCTGACATTGACCATTGTCAGGCAGTGTTTGTGAAACTAGAAACAGTTGATATTTCATATCGAAGACCTTTCATTAGAAGTTTGATTTGAAACTGTCCTCCTCCTTGGATTTTTATAGCATCTTGTGCTTTTTATTTCAGATTACCAGCATGCAGTGATTTTTAAAAAAAAATTAATCTGGTTGATTGGTGCTTCAAAGAAGAATCTATCCATGTCTTCTGAGATTTCCCAACAGTACAGGTAAACACAGTCCCCTTCCTTCTGTAAAGACTTGCTTTCCTGTTCTAGACTCGTTTCTTTCACGTTACCTGTTTCTGCTTCTGCATTGCAGAAGGAACATCACACATGCATTGCTTGACGGCCAATGTAGAGGCCCAGTGCCTCTAGGAATAGACACATACCATGTGGAGGAAAGCGCACACTTCAAATTCCCTTTTGTTTGCTATTCTGTTGGAACGTGCTGTTTGAGCTCAGCAGTTGATGTTACAATCGTCCATCTCTGCGATTGTGCCATGAGGTTAGTTGAGGAAAGTGTTGTGCGAAAGTTGTGGAAAACTAGGCAGGTGCCAGCAAATAGCACGTTGATATCTGCACAGCAAACCTATTGCAGAACCTCCTAAGAAGTTCCAGGCCATAATGCTTATACCTGGATTAGGATCATTGATAAAATGTTTTAACATGAATATTTCAATTGTTATACAACTGGAAAATTGAATGCTTTTAAGACAAAGATGAATTTTATCATGAGGAACCAGCAGGTACTTTGAGATGCTTTGGCTTATTGCTTGAGGCAAAAGTATCTATGTTTCTTTTAACTTAAAAATGTGGAATGACAGAGAGTAAC
Source organism: Narcine bancroftii (assembly GCF_036971445.1). Classification (NCBI taxonomy): domain Eukaryota; kingdom Metazoa; phylum Chordata; class Chondrichthyes; order Torpediniformes; family Narcinidae; genus Narcine; species Narcine bancroftii. Next base: position 60,458,895 of record NC_091481.1, on the reverse strand, counting down.
TTAGTTGGCAACAACTTGTGCTATAAAATATTCCCCAGGCCACTTGAGAGTCTGCCTGTGACCTTGTAAGGAAATGGAAGTGGTATTCTGGGGAAAAAAAAGTGATCTAACAGCATGAGAGGCCTAACCACGTCAACTAAGTGGTTCCTGCGATCGTACATTCTTTTTAGTAGTTAATTTGAACTGTCCAAACACTACACTGTACTCAGAGTTAAATTTTAAGGTTAGAAGATACCTGACATATCAAATATACTGAGAATAATTTAAACTCACCCCAGAATGGGAGGAGCAGGTGGGGAGCAGCTGTAAATGGGTTGGGACTGATTGACCAATCATTTTCAGGCACAGGCCAGTCATTAAAATACTGAAGAAGATAGTGAAGTCTCTATTTTAACTAAGGTTTTATCTTCTGCGTGTTTCCAATTTTCAGAATGACGAAAATCAAGAAAGACGATGTAAAGGATCACAGGTAAGGCCAGGTAAATGCACAAATGAGCTGGAGAAACTCAGCAGGTCTCAGTGCTCATAAGACAAAGATATTCAACCTATACTTTGGGCCTGAGCCCCCCCACCCCCCTCCCACTTGTCACTTTCACTCTCTCTAGCTCTCCACCCTTTGTCACACTCTCTTTCCCTACCTCCCTGTCTCTATGTTATCTTTTCTCAAGCTCTACATTCAAGGTTACCCCCTTCCCTCAAACATTTCTCAGCTTTTCTCTCCTGTCCTCTATCCGTGTCACTCTATGGCCTCTTGGCTGTCGGCCTGTGCTTTTCTGGGGGATTCTCTTTTGCTTCTCTTTCTCTGTCTATATGGGCAATCTCTGATCTGCCTTATGGTAGGCTTATGCTAATTTCATGTAATATTACATTTTCTGTTTTATTACTTGACAATGAAAGAATGTTGAATCTTGGATGCAGTCATTTATGGAACCTCCATTGCCCTCTGGAGTAGAAAATCCCAATTATTCACCACCCTTTGGGTGAGGACCTTTCCATGCGGCCTCCCCTTTATTATGAGCCTGTAACACCTTGAATTAGACTCTTCAGCAAGGAAAGATCATTTTTATGTCACAATAAGATTACAATGTTTCCCATGGTATGGGGAGGAGAGTCTTGGGCAAGGTGTCGATTTAAAACAGAGAAGTGGAAAAAATTCTTTAATCAGAGGGTTGTGAGACTGTGGAACTTGTTGCCACAGGCAGCTGTAGAATCGATGTCGTTGGGTGTATTTAAAGCAGAGATGGACAGTTACTTGATTAGTCAGGATATCAAGGGTTATGGGGAGAAGGCCAGGGAGTGGGGCTGAGTGGGAGGATGGATCAGCTCATGATAGAATGGCGAAGCAGACTTGATGGGCCAACTTCTGCTCCTATATCTTGTGACTTTGTACTCCTCTGTAAAACTGAAGCCCAGCCTACTCAATTTCTCTTCATAGGAAAAACTTTGCCCTCTAAATCATTCATACCACATTCAGTTCCTAAGCTGGCTGAATTAACATGCCAGGAATTCATTGCAATGTTCTATTCCAAGCACTTCCTTGTATATTCTAGGAAATACAGTAGGCAACAACTGTGGTTCCACATAAGCTAAGCTCCCCCCACTAAGCTAAATCTTTAGAAGAGCTAGGACCTTTACAACCTATTTATTCATAAAGCTTTAACCATCAAACCTTCCCATGCTAAAGTGAACCGCTCATGGTTTTGGTAAGTAACGTAGCTTGGTGCCTATTCTGTGGAGGGTTTGGAGTGATTTTCTCTTGAAAGGTACTCAATCAATAGATAGCACACTGGACAATGAAGATTTTGCTTCCTGAACATTGGGGGCTGCTGATCAGAAAATTCACCTTAAAGGTTTTCCTATTATGTACCATTAGATCTAACCCATTTTTGTGATTTCCTGTCATATTTTAAGTCTATCTCAAGCAGACAAAACCATGAAGCGCAACATTTCATTGAAAATTCATTTTCTGCATTCGCACTTGGACGTCTTCCTGGCTGATCCTGGTGCCGTCAGTGACAAGAGGTTTCACCGGGACAATGCGGCCATGGAAAAGCATTATCAGGGCCACTGGAATCCATCAATGCCGGCCGACTATTGTTGGACACCGATACGAGAGGCATCAGATACTGAGTACAAATGAAAATCGGTAGCAAAACATTTTTAGGTCAGTTGAACAAATGCAATGTGTCGGCGTCATTTTGCGATTAAACAGGCTAAATTCAATAAAAGTTAATTTAATGTTTCTCCAACTGCTGACATGATACAGCAAATCAGAAATTATCTTTGTGTCCAGCTTGAAATTGTCCATTATAATCCCCGATTTTGATTTTCAGGAAGTAAACCTTTTGGGGGAAAAAAAAATGTTCTCTAAACTGCCTTTCTGCTAATGTTCTTTGAATGATAGTTTGCTTGGAGCACCTTAGGGAGTTATTTTTAAGTTCACCTTTGAAGTGTGCAGTGAGCTGGCTGCAATGATGTGACACCAAGCCAAGACAAGCAGGTGTGTCTTCACTTGAATTATGATCTCAGTCCAGCTGCCATTCTATAATTACAGTCCTCCTCCCACCCTACCCACCTCGCACCAGCAGTTGATGAAAATTTAGCCAGAGTTCCTGTTTCTTACACCCAGGATGAGCAGATCCGGGAGTCTGCAGACTGACCTTTGTGAAGGGGTGCTGAAGCATTTGACCCAAACTTTTACCTGGGCTGATAGACAGAGCTGCCTCCAGCAAGGAATGGTCTAACTGCCTGTCCTTTACATTCAGTTGAATTAACATTGCTGAATCCCCCATGATCATAGAATATTACAGCACAGTACAGGCCCTTCAGTCCATGATGTTGTGCTGACCTATGTTAACTCTATCAGCTACATAAATTCTGTGGTGACATAAGCAGCTCAGAGACTGGTTTATCCTACAACTTGCTTCCAAATTCAACAAGCTTTCCCACTAGGCTGAGATAATGGCAGTTCTAAAGAAACATTGTTGTTTTAAAACATTGCCTCTTATCCCTCATTACTGCAGAGTGACCTGCTATCCAGTGCGTTCTGTTTTTACATCAGATTTCTAGAATTCACGGGCAGCACAGTTAAAGCACCGACGATCTGGGTTTGTATGCCCACCTCGTGTCTGCATGGGTTTTCCCCGGGTGCACCGGTTTCCTCTCACTCTCCAAAATATATGGGGTTGTAGGTTAATTTGGGTGTAATTGGGCGGCATGGATTTAAACGGCCAGAATTAGCTTCCATAGTGCTGTTAATAAAAAAATATATATAGTTTGCTTATTGTATGGAATACTGCAATGCTCTTTGAACAGAGGAGTTCAGAGGTGAATGAATGAAAGGAGTGCTTATTTCCTCTATGGCCTTTATACAAGGGTTTTATTCCTTCCCTCAGTGGGAATACAACAAATATATTTTACAGAGAAGCAGTTGACAAAGAAACCAGGTGAACTGGCTGAGGATTAGGTTGAAGGCTGCAATTATTATTGAAATCCATCATAGATCTGTAATTCTGATCAGAACCTTGAAAATAGGAGCAGGATTCAGCCAAATGGCCTGTTGAGGCTGCTCTGCCATTCAATAAGATAATGACTGATTTAGCCATGGACTCAGGTCCACTTAGCCTCCTTTTCTACATAACCCTTAATTCCCCTATTATTTAAAAATCTATGTGTGTCCTAAATACATTTCATAAAAGCCTCAACTGCTTCCTTGGGCAGAGAATTCCTCCTCATAGTCTTAAAATCTACTCCCCTGAATCTCGAGGCACAGTGTCCCCTAGTTCTATGGAAACAACCTCCCTGTTGTCACCTGATCTGTTCCTTTCATAATTTTGTATGCTGGAACTGACCAAAGGTGCAAAAGGAAAATGATTTTTTTAAAAATCTTTCCTGCTCCGGGGTATGTGGGGATGAGGCACAGTAAATTCAAACAGGCTTTTACCTCTGAGGTTACGCAAGTCAAAAACTAGAGGATATATAGAGCGAAAGAGGAAATGCTTAAAAGGAACATTTAGGGGGAACTTCCTCATTGCAGAGAATGTGGAACTCACTGCCAGCTGATGGGATGAATGCAGCCTCCATTTTGACATTTAAGAAAAATTTGGATAGGTACATGAATAGGAGGAGTATGGTCTGTGTGCAGGTCAGTAATATTTTGGCACAGACTAGATGGGCCAAAGGGCCTGTTCCTGTGCTGTAGCATTCTATGGTCCTGTGGTTCTCAGGGAGCCTGGATGTTTACGCTCCCTCTGCAACATCAGTTGGGAAAGAAATTAGTTTCAGTCCGAGGATACATTCAGTTGCATGGTATCCGCATATGGTTTCTGTTTATCTGCTAATGTTTGGGGCACCTGCAACTTCTGGTTTTGTAGCACCAGGTGTTATGCAAGAAGTTCCAAGAAGCAGCAGCGCAGGTTGGGATGGCGGGGTGGTGAAACTGAGGGTGTAAGCTGACAAAATGAGAGCTGATAGGTATTTTAATTACATTATTACCAATGATAACTAGTAGTAATTAAACATACTTATAACAAGTACGTTTCCATCAAGACACAGTATATGGTAATTTATTCATAATTTGTAGCTTAACAACCATCCCGATACCTTCCCATTAATCTCCCCCTTGTCATCTTCCCATATGGCAGAAAGTGCCATACTTGCACCCATACTTCCTCCCTCACCACCATTTTGGCCCCAAACAGTCCTTTCAAGTGAAGCAACACTTCACTTGTGAATATGCAGGGGTTATTTCTACATCCAGTGCTCCCATTGTGGCCTCCTCTACACCGGAAAGCCTGAACACAGACTGGGAGAATTGCTTCACTGAGCACCTTTGCTCTATCTGCATCAGTGACAGGGATCTTCCAGTGGCTAATCATTTCAACTCTGTGTCCCACTCGTACTGTCAAACCAAGACTACCCGCAACTAATTTTCTGCCTCAGCATTGTTCAACCAGGTGGCATTAACATCGACCTCCAGTTTCTGCTAGCCTATGCCCCATTCCTCCTCCCCTCTAATCTATCTCCTTTTCTCTAGCTCTCCAGCCCCTTCACTCCTGTTCCCTCAGCCCCCTGTTTGATGTTATGTCCTCCCTCCCTTATCCACCTATTACCTTCTGCCTGTGGGACTGCGCTTCTCCCCTGTTCCTCTCCCCCACCATTTTGTTCAGGCAACTGCCCACCTATTGTCTATACTTTGGTGAAGGGCTCAAGCCCAAAATGTTGGATATGTATCTCCATCTTTGCTACATGAAATATACTGTTTGACCTGCTGAGTTTCTCCAGCATTGTTTTTACTTCAATCACGGTGTCTGCACATCTTCATGTTTTACTTCTGATACCTCCTTTCCTACCTATTGCTAGTGGGAGTAACAATCCACCTGAACACAAGACAGCATCTTATCATGCCTCATTGACCTTAACTCTTGTTGGATCCCTATTAACCCCACCACCCCTGAGTGTAAAAGCCCCATTGCATTCCTTATTGCCTTTGTTTCTCCTTTGGATTCTGGTTGTGTGTGAAGGTGTCAGCTCGAAGCTGGGAGCCCAGGTCAGAGCTGTCAATACCATCAGGGCTACCCCAAACCAAACCAAGAGACTTCTGACAGGCAGTGTGCCCAGTGTGTGGAGAGTGCCTCAGGGATATAAACTCTGCTCAGCACCAACATTACTGAAACTTCTTCTTTGGCTTGGCTTTGCGGACGAAGATTTATGGAGGGGGTAAGAAACTACAATCTCAATAAAAGCTTAAATACATAGAATTAAAAAAAATACAGGTAATTCTAAATGAAGAGGCCATATAGGTGTCTCCCATATTAAGGAGGAATTCTATTCCTAGCAAACAGGCCTATTGCAATTTTCTGTAAGCTACATCATCTGCACATCAAGAAATACGATTTGTAAATTTTTATTTATTTATTTACAGTAAAACCCCTGGTACCCAGCAGCCATGGAGTTTGGTAGATGCCGGATAAGGGAATTTTTCGGTTGCTTGAGTCTTGCTCTTACAATGCCTAACAAATACACCAGCATTAAGAATAAAGAGTTTAAAAGACAAAAATACTATACTGTACTTAGACTGAATGAACTTCACTTGTATGAATATTTAAACCTGAAAGCATTTTACTTTATTTTCGGCCGCATTCTTTGAAAACATTTAACCGTCGCTGCATCTGCAGGTTCCTCCCCCTCCAATGGAGCCCCCTGAAAGACAAACAATAACATTCTAGATAATTAACCCCCCCTTCAAATTTACAGATAAAGCCTTACTAATAAAATTAATAATATACTAATAAAGATAAAAACTTTTACTAAGCAGGGATAAGAGAGCCACCTCAACGGGAAGCGGCATCAGCCAGCTCTTTATCCTGGACAGCGCCATTGCTGTTTCACACAACTTTATTCAAACAACTGCTACAAGCAAAGCAAAACCGAGGCACTCCGCTGGCTGAATATTTGGTCCCATCTTCACCAAAGGTTTGTGTGTTAGTTCAGAGAACATTTATTTTTACAATTTTAAAGTTACATTTTTGTTTTATATGTATTATTTATTTTCCTTTTTTTTGTCGGTTGCTTGAATTCCAGATACCAGCAGTTTTACTGTATTTTCTTTTATACCCCACACAAATTCTGTGAGAACAAACTTATACTGTACCTGAATTCTGGGCTAGTAATTTATGGATTCGTTAAGGGTGAATTTACATAACCCAACCGGGTTAACTTTGGAAGTCACTTATTGGCAGGGAATTCTCTGCAGCAAGAAGTTGGGGGACACAAATGTCACATGAAAAACCCAGAAAAGTTGGTATTTTTATGAAATTCCATGTAATTTAGAGGCTGGAATAAAGGCTGCACAGAGGAAATATCTTAGCTCAGAAAATCAGGAAGTGAATCAGTTTGAAGCTAAAAAAAAGTGCATGGGGCAGGAAACACTGATAGGAATTGTCTATAGATCTCCAAACAATGACAGTAATGCAGGCCATTGTAATAATGAGCTGTTAGAGGACAATATAGTGATCATAAAGTTAAATCTGCAAACCAAATGAACTGTAATAGTGTGGAAGATGTACTCTCTGAGAGTAGAGAGAGAGATTTTTTAGATTAGCGTGTTGAGGAACCCACAAGACAACAGGTTATTTTAAGTCTAGCGTTGTGCAATGTGGAAGTTAATTCAGTGGTTAAGAGGCCCTTTGGGGAACAGCTAGATGTTGAAATATGTTAGAATTTTATCTTAAGATTGAGAGTGTTTTTGTTCAGTCTGAGATAGAGAGGGCAGATAACTGGAGCAACATACAAAATGCTGGAGGAACTCAGCAGGTCAGGCAGCATCAATGGGAGGCAATAAAAAGCAAAAGAACAAAACAGATGTTGGCTTTTATTGCAAGAGGATTTGAGTAGAAAGGTGGAGTCACCTTGCACCTGTTACAGGACAATGTTGAGAATACATGTGGATTATCACATACACTTCTTACTGAGACAAGGATATATTTGCAATGGGGCACGTACAGTGAAAGTTCTCCAAGTTGATTGCTCTGATGGTGGCTTTGTCACACGAGGAGGAATTGGCAAAACCCTCCACAACCATCGGGAACATCTACGGGGAACGCTGCCGTCGGAGAGCAGCAGTGATCATCAAGGATCCACACCCCCCAGCACACACTCTGTTCTCACTGCTGCCATCAGGAAAGAGGTATCAGTGCCACAAGACTTGCACCCCCAGGTTCAGGAACAGCTGCTACCCTTCCGCCATCAGACTCAATGACAAACTCAATCAGGGACTCATTTTTCCACTTTATTTTTTTTCCTCTCTGTATTGCTCTCAGTTTGTTTAGTTATTTTATTTGTTTACATGTTCACGCTGTGTATTTTTTTACACTACAAATTAGTTATAATGCTGCTTGTCCACAGGAAAAAGAATCTCAGGGTTGTATGTGATGTCATGTATATACTCTTGACAATAAATTTAAAATCTAAATCTAGATATTAATGTACCTGTGTATGGGGCCAGTGCAGGAAAGTGGCATTGAAGAAAAAGGCCAGCCTTGATCATATTAAATGGTGAAATGGACATGAATGGCTAAATCACCCCACTATGTTACTATTTCTTACATCATTAGGATTCTTGCAATCTAATTTTAGGTTATGTCCTTGTTCTACATGCCACCAACAATGAACTTTTCCTAATCTGTTGACCCAAAACCTTTAACCTTCATTTAATGCTACACGTTGCCAAGGCTGGTTTATGCATAAGAATTTGATGCTCCTATAGCAGCAGTCTTATTTTTACCATCCTTTTAAAAGTTTCCATTCTTGTAGATCAATGGAGCCACATACAAATGTAGATTCTTCACGCTCTTCTAGGTTTCCATCGCCACCTGTTGGACTACGGTGTCAACACACTTGTTAGAAAAGGTGGCATATCTAGGGAAATTAGCACCAATGGTAAGCACTGAAATTGCGCCCCCCCCAAAAAAAAAACTTACTTCAATCCTTAACCCTGCAACTATCCTTACTGCCACCACACCATCCAGGTAGTAATTTTTCAACATGTGGAGCACAGGGGCAAATAAAGGAAAAAAGTGTCTTTGTCTCATTATGGAGGGCACTGTAGATTCCAAATTCAAAATGTGATGGTTATCAACCCACCCCTGGATACTGCAAGACCTGCTGTGTTCCTCTTGAAAATGACTAAAAGGAGGAGGGTAGCACAATGAGCACAGCACTGTTACAGTGCCAGCGATCATGTTAGAATCACACACTCTCTCTATGGAGTTTGAACATTCCCCTGTGTCTGTGTGGGTTTCCACCCACTGTTCAAGAACATACTGTGGGTGGTATGGGCTCATGGGCCAAAAGGGCCATGCTTTATGTCTAAATTTTAAAAACATAAATACTGCTGTTTTGGCTCCATGCACTCCTTCTCCTCCCACCCAGAGTATAATCCAAACATCAAATTTATTTTGAAATTACAGCATAGCAAAGAATATTAAAGAATGTTTAAAAATACCAAGTATATTCAATTACATAATGTCTTTCTCAAATTCAGAATGTCCAAAGGCTCTTTACAGCCATTGAAAATTATTTCAATGTGTAGTCATTGTTGTAACAAGACTTCAGAGAAAGCAAATAGCTATCTAAAACTTTAAAAACATTAAATACTCAGTTTGTACAGATATGACAATCATATTTAATTAAATAAGCACTGCACAACAGTTTTAAATAAATATTTATTCTTCATATATCTACTAGTGTACTTGAGTTAACTTGAACAGAAAGTTTGAGGATTTCAATGTTTCAAATCCGAAGCAAGGAATTTTGAAAGATGACTGACTGTAACATTTATCAATTGAATCCATCTCTCAAGCAAAACAAATTTGTTTCAAATATATTGCTTAACTATACAAGAAAGAAACTTCTATTAGATGTGTATTTGGAAAAGCATTCAGGATTGTACTGAATGTGGCCCTCCTGGACTCTGCACTAGGAATTTCCCAGAAAGGTTTATGAAACAGATGTCAAAAAATAAGGATATTTCAATTTTCAAAAATCTTGAGGCAACAGAATTAAATAATTGTGATATCAAACTCAAATGCTGGATACATTTTCCAAACTTGCGTGGAAACTGATGAGTAATGCCTTTGGAAACTGATGAGTAATGCCTTTGGAAACTGATGAGTAATGCCTTTGCAGCACCAGTGATTGGGACTGGACCTGGGCTCAATTCCTGGGCTCTCTGTAAGGAGTTTGTACAGTCTCCCCATATCTGCATGTGTTTTCTCCGGGGGCTCCGGTTTCCTCCCACCCTTCTAAAAAATGTACTGGGGTGTAGGTTAATGGTGTGGCATGGACTTGTAGGGGTGAATTGGCTTGTTATAGAGCTGTATGCCTGCTTTGAGAAGCAGAACCAAACAGTGCCTACCAGAATCCCTGCAAAAACTGAGGACTCTGTGATATCTGTCTCTGAGGACAATGACAGAACATCATTCAAGAGGGTGAAACTTCGCAATGCTTTTTTAAATTTTTTTTTATTTTTCACACTATAAACCATATTGACCAAGATACATACAGACATTTTTCTTCTTAAATATATAGTGTCATTTTCTCCCCCTTTTTCCCCCCTCCCTCCCTCACTCCATTTCCCATTTATTTAAAGTTCAATCTATAAGATACATTAAACCCATTAAACAATGTTGTCACTTTATAAAAATAAACAAGAAATTCCACTGAGTCAGTTCTTTTCATTATCTTCTCCTTCTGTCATTTTAGGTGGTGGAAGTCCATGGTAGGATTTCTCTATTGTGTTTCATGTATGGCTCCCATATTTGTTCGAATATTGTAATGTTATTTTTTCTAATGGAATACATTTATTCATTTCTGTATACCATTGTTGTATTCTCAAGTTGTCTTCTAATTTCCAGGTTGACATAATACATTTTTTTGCTACAGTTAGGGCTATCATAACAAATCTTTTTTGTGCTGCATCCAAATTGAGTCCAAATTCTTTATTTCTTATATTACTTAGGAGGAAGATCTCTGGGTTTTTTGGTATATTGCTTTTTGTGATTTTATTTAATATCTGGTTTAGATCTTCCCAAAATTTTTCCACTTTCTCACATGTCCAAATTGCATGAATTGTTGTTCCCGTTTCCTTTTTACAGCGAAAACATCTGTCTGATACTGTTGGGTCCCATTTATTTAACTTTTGAGGTGTGATGTATAGCCTGTGTATCCAGTTATATTGTATCATATGTAACCTCGTGTTTATTGTATTTCTCATAGTTCTGGAGCACAGCTTCTCCCATGTTTCATTCTTTATCTTTGTTTAGATCTTGTAACCATTTTTGTTTAGGCTTACCATTTGTTTCCTCGTTCTCCTTTTCTTGCAGCTTGATGTACATGTTTGTTACAAATTTTAAAATTATCATTGTGTCTGTAATCACATATTCAAAATTGCTTCCTTCTGGTAGGTAACCTCAGACTGTTTCCCAATTTGTCCTTCAAGTAGGTTTTCAGTTGTTAGTATGCAAACATTGTATCGTGAGCTATATTTATCCTTCATTTGTTCAAAGGACAATAATTTACCTCCCGAAAAACAATTTTCTATTCTTTTGATCCGTTTTCTCTCCCATTCTCTAAAGGAAAGGTTATCTATTGTAAAAGGGATTAGCTGATTTTGCGACAATATTAGATTTGGTAGTTGGTAATTTGTTTTATTCCTTTCTACATGAATCTTCTTCCAAATGTTGAGCAGATGATGGAATACCGATGAATTCCTACATTGCACCAATTTTTCATCCCATTTATATAGTATATGTTCAGGTATCTTCTCCCCTATTTTATCTAGTTCTAATCTAGTCCAATCTGGTTTTTCCCTTGTTTGATAAAAATCTGATAGGTATCTTAATTGTGTGGCTCTATAATAATTTTAAAAGTTTGGTAGTTGTAAGCCTCCTTGTTTGTACCATTCTGTTAATTTATCTAGTGCTATCCTCGGTTTCCGCTCTTTCCATAAAAATTTCCTTATTATTTTCTTTAACTCCTTGAAGAATTTCTCTGTTAGGCGTATTGGTAATGACTGAAATAGGTATTGTATCCTTGGGAAAATGTTGATTTTAATACAGTTTATCCTTCCTATCAGTGTTAGTGGTAAGTCTTTCCAATGCTCTAAGTCATCTTGTAATTTTTTCATTAATGGATAGTAATTGAGTTTATATAGATGGCCGAGGTTTTTATTTACTTGTATACCTAGGTATCGCATTGCTTGCATTTGCCATCTAAATGGCGATTCTTTCTTAAACTTTAAGAAATCCGCATTATTCATTGGCATTGCTTCATTTTTATTTGCGTTGATCTTGTACCCCGACACTTCTCCATATTCCTTCAATTTCCTATGTAATTCTTTTATTGATATTTCTGGTTCTGTTAATTATATTATAACGTCATCTGCAAATAGACTGATTTTATATTCCTTCTCTTTCATTTTTACCCCTCTTATTTTATTTTCTGTTATCAGTTCTGCTAGTGGTTCTATAGCTAACGCGAACAGTGAGGGAGATAGTGGACATCCCTGCCTTGTTGATCTGCTTAAGTTAAATTGTTTTGATATATATCCATTTACTGTCACTTTTGCCAATGACCCCTTATATAATGCTTTAATCCAATTAATATATTTCTCTGGTAGGCTGAATTTTTGTAGTACTTTGAATAAATAATTCCATTCTACTCTGTCAAAGGCCTTCTCTGCGTCTAACGCAACCACTACTGTTGGAGTTTTATTTCCTTCTACTGCATGAATTAAGTTAATAAATTTACTTTTATTTATTGTCTGTTGTTCGTCTTTTTTTAATAAATCCAGTTTGGTCTAGATTTACTATTTTTGGTACATAGTCAGCCAATCTGTTTGCTAATAGTTTAGCTATTATCTTATAATCTGTGTTAAGTAAAGATATTGGTCTATATAATGCTGGTGCAAGTGGATCTTTCCCTGTCTTTGGGATTACTGTAATTATTGCTGTTTTGCATGAATCTGGTATGCTTTGTGTTTTATCAATCTGGTTGATTACTTCCAGAAGGGGAGGAATTAATAAGTCTTTAAATGTTTTATAGAATTCTATTGGGAATCCATCCTCTCCTGGAGTTTTATTGTTCGGTAGCTTTTTTAATATCTCCTGTAATTCTTCTATTTCAAATGGTTTTATTAATTTATTTTGCTCCTCTGTTTGTAATTTCGGTAGTTCAATTTTAGTTAGAAATTCATCTATTTTGTCTTCTTTCCCTTCGTTTTCAGTTTGATATAGTTGCTCGTTGAATTCCCTGAAGTTTTCATTGATCTCCGTTGGATTATATGTAATTTGTTTGTCCTTTTTCCTTAATGCCAATACCATTCTTTTAGTTTGTTCTGTCTTAAGCTGCCACGCTAGAATTTTGTGCGTTTTTTCTCCTAGCTCATAATATTTCTGTTTTGTCTTCATTATGTTCTTCTCCACCTTATATGTTTGTAGTGTTTCATATTTTATTTTTTTATCTGCCAATTCTCTTCTTTTAGTTGTATCTTCCTTTATTGCTAATTCTTTTTCTATATTTGTTATTTCCCTTTCCAACTGTTCGGTTTCCTGATTGTAGTCCTTCATCTTAGTTACATAACTTATTATTTGCCCTCTGATGAACGCTTTCATTGCGTCCCATAGTATAAACTTATCTTTCACTGATTCCTTATTTATTTCAAAGTACATTTTAATGTGTCGTTCAATTAATTCTCTAAAATCCTGTCTTTTAATAGCATGGAGTTTAATCTCCATCTATACATTCTCGGTGGGATGTCCTCTAGCTCTATTGCCAATAACAGGGGTGAGTGGTCCGTTAATAGTCTAGCTTTATATTTCATTTTCCTAACTCTCCCTTGAATGTGGGCTGATAACAGGAATAGGTCTATCCTTGAGTATGTTTTATGTCTACCCGAATAATATGAATATTCCTTTTCCTTTGGGTGTTGTTTCCTCCATATATCCAAAAGTTGCATTTCTTGCATCGATTTAATTATAAATTTGGTTACTTTGTTCTTTCTGTTAGTTTTTTTTCCCAGTTTTATCCATGTTTGAGTCCAAATTAAGGTTAAAATCCCCTCCTATTAGTATGTTCCCTTGCGTATCTGCTATCTTCAAAAAGATATCTTGCATACATTTTTGATCTTCTTCATTAGATGAATATACATTGAGTAAATTCCAAAATTCTGAATATATCTGAGATTTTATCATTACATATCTCCCTGCTGGATCTATTATTTCCTCTTCTATTTTGATTGGTACATTTTTATTGATTAATATAGCTACTCCTCTGGCTTTTGAATTATATGATGCTGCTGTTACATGTCCTATCCAATCTCTCTTTAATTTCTTGTGTTCCACTTCAGTTAGATGTGTTTCTTGTACGAATGCTATATCATTTTTTTCTTTTTTCAGTAAATTTAACAGTTTCTTCCTTTTAATTTGGTTATGTATTCCATTAATATTTAAAGTCATATAGTTCAACATAGCCATTTCATACTTTGTTTATCTTTCCTTTCCATTTCCTCATCACCACCTTCCCTTCTTATCCATTTCTGCTTTCTTTTTTTTGAACACATTTCTAAAACATAAAATATTTCCACTATTCTCATATCTAAAATTCCTTTAACCCCAATAGTCCCTCCCCTTTCTGAGTTGCCCTTTGTCCCTTGTCGGGCAACCACATCTCCCCTCTCCATTTGGATTTGCAAATTTGCTCGCGTCAACTGATTTCGCAATGACTGTAATTCCTCCCCACCCAGCCCCCCAGAAAAGATTTTAATCTTCATATATAACAAAGGTCACTCTCTTAATTCCCTCCTTACTTCCTTTCTTCCCTTAGTTCTTACCTATACTCTATTTATATATATATATATATATACACACACACCTCTATATATATATATATACACACACACACACACACACACGCACCTCTCTCTCTCTCTATATATATATATATATACACACACACCTCTCTCTCTCTCTCTCTATATATATATATATATACACACACACCTCTATATATATATATATATATATATATATAGAGGTGTGTGTGTATATAGTTTGTTGTCATTTTTGTTCTTGTTACATCTCTTCATCTTTCTGTCTGTTTTGTAGTTGTTCTGCAAATTTTGTTCTGCAACTTTTGGTGCTTCTTCCGGATCCGAGAATAGTCTGTTTTGCTGCCACAGTATAACTATTTTAAGTACTGCTGGGTATTTTAACATAAATTTACAACCTTTTTTTCATAGGGTCGTTTTTGCTGCATTAAACTCCTTCCTCTTCTTCATGAGTTCAAAACTTATATCTGGATAGAAAAAAATTTTTTGACCCTTGTATTCAGTGGTTTTTTTATCTTCTCTTATTTTCTTCATTGCTTTTTCCAATATATTTTCTCTTGTTGTATATCTTAGGAATTTTACTAGAATGGATCTTGGTTTTTGTTGTGGTTGTGGTTTAGGGGCTAATGTTCTGTGTGCCCTTTCTATTTCCATTTCTTCCTGTAATTCTGGTCTTCCTAGGACCATGGGGATCCATTCTTTTATAAATTCTTTCATATTTTTGCCTTCTTCATCTTCCTTAAGGCCCACTATCTTTATATTGTTTCTTCTATTATAATTTTCCATTATATCTATCTTCTGAGCTAACAGCTCCTGTGTTTCTTTAACTTTTTTATCAGATTCTAATTTCTTTTTTAAGTCATCTCCTTCCATTTCTATGGCTGTTTCTCGTTCTTCCACCTTGTCTACTCTTTTTCCTATATCTGTCATGATCATCTCTAATCCATTCCTTTTTTCTTCTATACTTTTTATTCTTCTTTTTATTTAACTGAATTCTTGTGACTGCCATTCTTTTACTGTTTCCATATATTCTTTAAAAATATATATATCCATGTACTTGCCATTCCCTTCATCTTCCATTTCTCTGTGTTCTTCCTCCTCTTCTTCTGAGTCCACTCCAGGATCTGTGTCCTTTACCTCTGTCTCTTCTGGTTTTCTTGTTGGGTTGTTTGTTTTATTTTGTTGGGTATTTTTGGTCTTCTTATTTTTATTAGAAGTGACTTGGTGTTGGTCTTCTTCCTCTGGGTTGGTCATCTGCTGTTTCTTTGATTTCTTATTTTTCTCTCTTCTTTCTTGTTCTCGTTATTTTCTGTTTTCCTCTTGCTGTTGTGTTGTAGTCTGTTTCAGCTGTGGAGATCGACTCCTCAGCTGGTCCCCCCTCCCGTCAGTGTTTGTCTTGCGCATCGCGCACTTTTGTTTGGCTCCGTGAGCCTTTTTTGTAGTCCCGAGTTCGGGGCTTCGACTGACGTCAGGGAGCGGGCTTCTCTCTCCACGACGGGCCTCCTCGTAAGGCCTTCACCTTCTTCTTCCGACGTCTTTCCTTCTTCTTTTCTTCCTGTTGCTTTTGGTTTTTGTTTCTTCGCTGCCATTTTCTCCACACTTTTACTTTCATTGTTTTGGTTTTTATGTTTGTGCCTTTGCTTTTTATCTATCTTTTATTAAACTTTTCTGGAGAGGGCTGGAGTTCCCCTACCGGCCACGACTCCATCACGTGACTCCTAACCTTTGCAATGCTTGACAGCATACCTGGCAGGGTACTAAAAATCTGTGCCAACCAACTAGCAGAGTGCTCACAGATATTTTCAACCTATTATTGCAGCAAAAAGGCATCAATCATTCCGGTACCCAAGAAGAGTAGCGTGAGCTGCCTTAATGACCATTTCCCAGTAGCACTAACTTCTAATCTAATGAAATACTTTGAGAGGCTGGTCATGGCCAGAATTAACACGTACCTAAGCAAAGATCTGTACCCACTGCAATTTGCCTATCGTCACAATTGCTCCACAGCAGATGCAATATTGCTGGCTCTCCACTCAGCCCTGGATCACGTCAAAAACAGTCATCTATACACACGGCTGCTCATCGACTACAGCTCGGCCTTCAATATCATTATTCCCTGAGTGCTGTTCAAGAAGCTACCAACACTAGGCCTCTGAACCCCTCCTCTCCCACCCCCCCAACAAATGGATCCTCCTCATCAGCAGTCAGAATGAATTGGAAACATCTCCAACACGAGGACACGTGCTTAGCCCACTGCTCTACTCATTGTACACCCATGACTGTGTAGTCAGACACAATTCCAGCGCTATCTACAAGTTTGTCGATGACGCCACAGTTGTCAACAGAATTGCAAATGGCAATGAAGAAACGTCCAGGAGGGAGATCGATCAGCTTGTTGAATGGTGTGGTGTAACAACAAAAAGGTACAGGAGCCTGAAGACTCAGCGGCACAAGGACAGCTTCTTCCCCGGTGTCATCAGATTCCTGAATACAGGCAGTCCCCGAGTTTAAAAACTAGTTCCGTTACCTAGGTCTGTATTTAATTCAAATTTGTATGCAAGTTGGAACAGGTACATATGGTCCTTATTTAGCATCAATACACTAAAACACCTTAAAACATAGTAATACAGTACATAATACAGGTAATAATACTGTACACAATAAAACTACATAAGTTAATACTTAAGGAGAAGATGGAGAGATGGGTACAGTTTGGGTACCCCATGGCCCTCCCATATTTTCACTCCTTCCAATCCATGTCCGGCTCCTTCTCACTCCCCCCTCCTTGGTGGCGGCTTGCTTTGCCTAGGCCGTGTGCGGTGCAGCCTGACAGTAGCGTGGTGAAGGCACAACTGCTGCTTCTCTCTCTTTCCACACCCCCCCCAGGTCAGTGTGGGGGTGCTGGTGGCAAGCTATTGTGGGAAGTGGAGCAGTGTGGGGGAATGGGACTAGTGTGGAGACTGTTGGTGTCACAATACTAATAACATTTTTTGGTTATTATTAGAAAAATGACTCAATCGCACTCAAACCTGAAGTTGACACCATTCTACTTCCAGTCGGCCTGTAACAACAGATTGTAAATTGGATGTTTTAACCCGGGGACTGCATGTAATCAATAAACAAGACACTGCCTTATTTTTCGTGCACTATTTTTAAAAATATTGTTGTAAGATGGTTTATGAATGTTTGCACTACAACGCTGCTGCAAAACACCAAAGTTTGTGACTTGTTCATGACAATAAATTCTGATTCCTGTTAATTAATCATTTTATTTATTCCAACTTAGTTTCCCCCGCCATGAATGAATCTTTGGCATTCATCACTGTTCCATGTGGTAGAAGGATGGATCTGGCATCATGCCAGGTCCGAGAGATTCATTAACTACATAAGATGCAAGCTCGAATAATTAGCCAGAGTTTGATCATCTAACCATCCCTTTGAAGGTAACTCAGGCTATTCTACCTCATTCAAGGCTGAGATCAATTGTCTCACCCTCAATAACTTCACGTTCCAAGAACAAAACAAATCTAATTGAAACACTGATTTAAAAATAAATCAAAGAATTACGGATGCTGGAAATTTAAAGAAAAATACTGCTAGGTATATTCAGGTCAGGCAACATTTGTAAAGGCATTCCCTCCACAGATGCTACCTGATCAAAATCTGTCACCATACAAGCAGTGTTCCGTGTACTTTTAAAATGTGAATAGGAAAAGTCAATAATCAAAAAAAAATCCTGAATATAAACAAGCTGTTTGTAAACAAGCTGTTCGGCCAGCCAGTACCCATCTCTCTTAATCCCATTTTTCAACTCTTGCCATTTGAAATATCATGGCAGTGCCATCTAAATACTAATTTGCCGTTGGCACCACGGTCTTTGGCAGAATCATATACGGCAATGAGGAAGCGTAAAGGAGGGAGGGAGATTAGTTGAGTGGTGTCACCACCACCTTGCACCCAATGTTAGCCAAACCAAGGGGTTGATTGTGGACTTCAGGAGGAAGTCAGGAGAACATGAACCAGTCCACATTGAGGGCTCAGCAGTAGGGAGGGTCAAGAAATTCCTGGGTGTCAACATCTCTGAGGATCTGTCCTGGAACCTCCATGTCACTGCAATCACGGAGAAGGCCCGCCAGCAGCCATACTTTGTTTGAGGAGATTTGGTATGTCACCGAAACTCAAAAAATTCTACAGGTGTACCATGGATTCTCTGGACATCTACAACAGGTGAAACTTAAGAAAGCAGCCTCTATCCTCAAGGACTCCCACCACCCAAGCCATGCCCTCTTCACTCTGCTACCATCGAGGAAAGTATATGGGAGCCTGAAGACAAGCATTCAGTGGCACAAGGGCATCTTCTTCCCTCTGCCATCAGATTCCTGAATGAACAATGAACCACAGACTCTGCCTTTGGTCTTTTTCTTGCACTTTAAAAAAAAATTTATTTTGTAAGGTGGTTTATATAGATGTTTACACTGTGGCGTTGCCAGCAAACAACGAATTTTGTGACATGTTCATGACAATCAATTCTAAAATACTTAAATATGGAGAGACTGCCTGGCTCCACAATCAAGCAGTGTGTTTGAGATTTCAACAAACATCTGAGTAAAAATTAATTCTTCAGGTCCTCTCTGTTGTCTCCTACTCCCCTTTGGTTATCAACACCTCTGCCAAGGTGACAAGTTTTTCACTATCCATTCCTGCAGTTTTATATGCCCCTCCATTTTGTGCCTCAATCAGGTTCCCTTTTAAACCTGGAAAAATAAACCCAGCTTATTTAGTTTTCTGAACTAAAACATTCTATTGCAGGTAACATCCGAGGGAATCTCCTCTCCATTCTTATCTTGACTGAATTTGAGACAAATCCAAGTTCACAAGACCAGAGTTCTTTTCAAATCAAACTGAAATGCAAAATTAATAAGTTTTATTAATAAAGCTATCTGTAATGTTTGGCTAATTAACACAAAGTAATTTTCTGTAGAAAGCAGCCTGGCTTCATGAATGGGGAAGAATTTTCAGGGTACTTTTTAAACAAAAACTATGCTGTATCATCAAGGAAAATATTTCAATGTATAATATCAACGTACAAATAACAGAGATTTGCAACACCTTCGCTAACATTCAAGGGTGAGACCATGTTGTATCTTGGCAGAATCTAAATGGAAAGGTCTTGGTTAACTCGACAGCAGAGATCCGTATCTGTGAAACAGAGTTTGGATTCCTTCATGGCATCAAGGAAATTAAATTCAAGTACCTAATCTGGAATTCAATAACAACAGAAAACCATGATACCACTGGATAGTTGTGAAAACGCATTTGGTTCATTAATGTTCTCAAAGCTTTGGCAACGTCTGTGAAAAGTGAAAGAGAGTTTCAAGTCGAACACTAATGTTAATGGTCTTTCTATCGATGCTCCCTAACCTGAATATTTCCAGCATTTTTAACTTTATTTTGGAATCTGAAACCCAGGAATGTATACTGAAAAGTTTCAACTTCAAGTCCATGTACACTTTTGAGGGACCTGTTGAAGTAGAAAAGCTTCCCACAAACTTATGTCAAATCAAGTTGAAGGAAATTTTCAGCCCTAAATTTTTGCCTGATTTTATATTTTTAATCCTCAATATCATGTTCCTCTGAAGATGGAGTCTCAATGATAATCCCCCCAAAAAATTACTGTTTAAAAAAAACACCAGAAAATGTAACTGGACCTCAGTCAAATTGCTTTATTAACAGTAGCACTGTTGAAAACTTCCTTCCAATCTTTTCAATCTATTCTGTGCATTAAGGGAAATTTAAATTTTTTAAAATTTAGACATACAGCACAGTAGCAGGCAATTTCGGCCCACAAGCCCGTGCCGCCCAATTTACTCCCCATTAACCTACACCCCCGGTACAATTTTGAAATATAATTTCATATCTGGCTTACCAAAGGACAAAACAGCATTCAGCCCAAGCCTAGTTCCTTGTCACCCAAAACTGTAAATAAGATTGAAGCTCTACCCATACGATCACTTTCATGCAATGTCCAATCATAATTAAGGGGTTTAGGAAATACCGTCATCTGTTCAGAGGGGTTATTAAATGGTTGGCAACCATCTTAATTTAGAGTCTGGAGAAGCCCGATAACTATCAAAGTATCTGTGTTTGCTGGCCACATACCCATTTCAAGTATTTAACAGAGTCTCTGGCTCAGATAAAGAACAATACAGCATGTATCCTAATTCATCAATCTCCTCTTCAGTCAGTTCCAAAAACAGGTTCACTTTGGTATCTAAACTGCATGGCAAGAACCCTTGCTCCAGGTAGCTTATCAGTTCTTTGAGAACCAGCAGAAATTTATCAGCTAGCAACTCTGGAGCCCAGTTTACTTCCTTTGCACAACCATGGAGGATCACATTGGTTAGCTGACTGGCTGTCAACTTGCTGAGAACAGGGCTGGACTTGCAGATTGCCTTCAGTATCTTGAGGCAGCAACAGCGACAGCCTCCGTCCCTCTCATCCAGGCCTCGGAGCTTGGCAGTTTCGGCAGTTCTGAAGCTTTGCCGCCACATGTTTTCATACCGTCCATTGCGATGCGGTTTGGCAATCAGCACGGTGTCCTCCATCACTATCAGCGGCAAGAAGTCAATAAATAATCTTTTACTCGTGTCGTACTGAACCTCTAAAGTCAACGTTTCTGATGGAACCACAGGCCGAATGATGAGGTCCAGGATGCTTCCAATAGCCGGCCAGTTGATGGTCCCGGACAAGACCTTATCAAAAGTTTCAGTCACTACTTTAGGTGACAGGTAACCACCCACAATGCAGCGGTCCCAATAGCTACTGCTGCGGGGAAAGTATTCCAGATTTTCCCTGCGGACCAGCCAGAATCCAGGGACATTCATGATGGTCTCTTCTCCTGGAACTGTATCCCAGAGGTTCTTCTCCAGGACCAAAGGTACCATCAACTGAACATGATCTGCAGTGATGACCTAAAGAGTCAGATACAATTAAACTCTACTGTTAACACTGTCAAAGCATGCCCTATCAAGACAAGTATCTAGAGCAACAATAAAACAATGCTAATAATGATAATAAAACCATCACAATGCAAACCCCTCAAACTCCAGCCATTGAATATCCTTTTTGCCATCCACATGTTCCATGCACAATCGAGTAAATCTGTATCTCTTTCTCAAGACACAATGGAGTGTGAAGCTGACATTTTGTAGTTCCAAATTCAGTTAAACCAGTGATTAAATCCACAGAACACCTGCGCCTTTTGGATTTGTGCCACTTTGCAGTATTTCTGAAATTTGCATCCCTTGGCAACATCCAGAACTGTTATTTAGGATGGGCAAAATAAATACAGGTATGTATCCCTCCTCCACAATGTCTAACAATGTATGTACATTTATCAGATCCCTTTCTAGTACTGCCATGCTATTCTGAAGTACTGCCATAACTTGGAAGTCTGATACTGATCTGTGTATAGAAAGATGGCATGCTGAAATTTGGAGTTGTATACCACAAGAAAATTACTTGTAATGTAAGTCAAATATATTTGGAAGATATGGAGCCCTTATTTACAAAATATGGGTGTTAATATTTAAATGAGGCTCTGACATTCCCTTACTCCTTAAGTAATAGGTACCCCTGTTGAGGGGGTCTTGTCCCTTTCTTACCATCTTTTCTTTCTTTGTAGGGGGATAGAAGGGGGGAGGGGTTGGAATATAGGGAGATTTTATTTTTATATGCCACATGTATTGATTGAATTATTTTCATGCTTTATTTGTATGGTTCTAAATTTATAAATACAATTTATTTAAAAAAATAAAAACATATCTGAATTAACACCATTTACTCATGTAATAGTCAACCCTTTTTCTAATGCCAAATATCACGTGTATTCCAAACGAAACTTGTAAAAGTTGACCACCCCCCCAATTTTTGGCCCCAGACACCCGTCCATCCGAGCTCCCAACGCTCCAGCTGCCTGCCCACCTGAGCTTCCGATGCCCTGGCGCACCCATTCAGGTTCCTGATACCCTGAAATGTACACGTAAACCTGGTCCCAGCCATCTGAGAACCCGGCACCTTGAACGATGCAGGTACTTAAAGAAGTCAAAAGTATGACCGGTGTAAAAGTCGACCCCCCCCCCCCCCCACATTTGACTGTAAAAACTGGTCCAAACAACATGTACTGTATGCACAACACAAATGGTTTTAGTGTACTGTTGAGGGAACATCAACTTGAATGGGATGACTTGCTGCAAGTAGCATTAAACTCAACGTTTGTCTGGTTTGTCAAGTGTCCCCAAGACCAGGAGAGTTTTTCCCAAAACCCAACCAATGTATACCTTCCAGCCAGCATAACATTAATAGAGTACTTTGTCAATATGGTCGACTGGCTGCCATGACTCCTCGTGGCAACTCAAAGCATTTTGCAATGTGTGAGGCCACGCCGAGGCGGACACAATGACAAAGCAGATAATGCAGATCAACTTACTCTGACGGGTTAAGCAATTGCCAGTGAGACATTACTGTGATCTCATCTCACACTTCATAAACCAGACATCTGACCCTTTCTGATCCCCATGATCAATTTAAAAACAAATCCTTCTCTTTCTGCTATACAGCATTCAACAACTGGAAAGGTGAAGTGGCTGACTGTCAGAACCAACGCAACCGATTTAATGGAATTAGATTGAACCCCAACCTGTAAGTCGTCATACAGACTGCCACTGAGGTACATATCCCGGAGGGGCATGTCAGGGAGCTTGGTGTGGATGAAGTTTCGCAGCTCTGCACAGATATCCAATGCAGCTTGCTTGGCTCGGCTCATTTCCACACCCGGGATAACAACATGTTTACGATAATAAACAAAGAGCTTGTCTTGCATGGACAGACGAAGTCGGGCTTTCTTCAGATCCATTTGGGTCTTCTTACTAGGACTGGCATCCTGAGAAGTGTCTGCATTGAGGTACAAAATGGAGCAAATATAGCCAAAGTCATGTGCAAAACAACTGATGTTTGTAAAGTCAACCACAACATACAGCAAGTACAAAATGCCTCAGCAAGTGAATAGGATAAATGAACAAAATTGTCTCCTTATCCCAATGCGAGAACAGGAAGCCTGAGATCAACATAAAAATGATAACACTGGACAACAAAGATTTTGCTTCTAGAACACTTTTGGGTGTATTTTATGGATTTTGGACTACTGTTCACAAAAAAAATCACCTTAAAGATTTTCCTATCAAGTACCTTTTTTTTTTAAAGATATAACCTATTTTTGTGATTTACAGTTATATTTCAAGTCTAATTCAAGCATTCAAAACCGTGAAGTGCAACATGAAATTGAAATTCAGGTTCTTCGTTCGCACTTGGACTTCTTCCCCGCTGATCTTGGTGCCGTCAGTGACGAACACGGTGAAGGTTTCACCAGGACATTGTGATCATGAAAAAGCAGCGTCAGGGGAACTGGAATGTATCAGTGCCGGCCGACTATTGTTGGACACTGATATGAGAGGCATCCGATGCGGAGTACAAATAAAAATCAGCGGCAAAACATTTTTAGGTCGGTTGAACTAACGCAATGTGCCAGCGTCATTATGTGATTAAACACGGCAAATTAAAGTTACTGTATTTGATGCCACTTTACAACACTTCAAAGTAAAGCAGTTTAATTTCACACAACAGATTAGAAATGTAGTTTTCAGTTTTAATACCAACATGGAGCCTCTCCCAGCAGCAAACGCTGCAGCCCCTCTGCACCCTTGCAGTGACCACGCTCCTTTGGTCACCTGCAGCTCTTTACTTCTCTGCCGAAGCAGCGGTGTGGCCAAAGCACTATCCACACTGCCAGACGTGGCACACACCACCCAGCGTAGCGACCAGCTCATCTGTCACTAGGCCCAGGTTTCCCCAGCAATGTTCAGCGCCCAGTGGCTGCCATGCACAGGTTCTGCCGGGAAACTGCGGCCAGCGAACAGGAACCGTGACGTGGTAAAGGAAATTTAAATTTTGCATACAAGACCCAGGGAATATTATTGAGCCAATTTTAGGGGAGGGGGAAAAAAGTGGGTTTTATACTCCATCAAATATGGTAATTTAATGCTTCTCCAACTTCATACGTGATACAGCAAATTATCTTTGTGTTCAGTTTGAAGCTGTCGATCATGATTCCCAATTTTGTATCAGGAAGTAAACTTTTTGAAAGTGTTGCCCAGTGTTATTATCCTGCTAAATGAAACACTTAGTTCTGACAGCTCAAAAATGGACACCAGTAGATCAGCTATAAAAGTGTTCCATAGTCCATAACATTCAACCAAGGCAGATTTTAAAATGATCATATGCTGAACCATGTGCATGTCATTACAACACAGTACAAGCTAAAGAACAAAGCATTTAAAGAAAATGAAAATATGAAATATACCTAAAATCTCTTTTGTGACTTCAGGATATTCTAAGGCACTTCTGAAGTATAGTCACAAATGCAATATGGCAGGAGTGGCCAAACCATGGCTCGCGAGCCACTTCTGGGTTCTTTGAAATGAATCAAACCATGGCTCATAGATATGTTGGCTGGAGGAAACCAGTGCTCTCAAAGCCGCCCCTGCAGCCAGACGCAGTCACAGCCCAGGCTGAGTGACAAGGAAATAGAAGAGGGAATGGACACTGCAGGAACTGCCTCTTGCAGAGGAGCAGAGCGAGCAGTGCACGATGGAGTCATGTTCTCCTTGCTCGTGCTGGGCCACACCATAGCTGTGCGGTGCCAACGTTGGGTGGGCGGTCCTCTGCAGGGAGCAGCCACAGAGGTCAGGGAGCCGGGGCTGGGCCAGTGTAGCCTCTGTATTTCTTTTTTTTTTAAATTTTTTTATTTTCCACACCATAAATCACATTAGCTATGATATACACTATTTCTTTTTCACACATATACAGTGACTTTTTCTCTCCCCCCCCCCCCCTCCTCCCAAGCCACCCCCCCCTCTCATCCATTTTAGGTATACAATCTAGATTGCATTAAGCCAGTCAGACAATGTTGTCATTCAACAAAATTACACCAGAAATTCTACTGAGTCCATTCTTTTCTTTCCTTCTCCTTCCATCAACTTAGGTAATGTTTGTCCCCGGTAGGTTTTCGCTATTGTATTTAATGTAAGGCTCCTATACTTGTTCGAATATTTCAATATTATTTCTTAACCTATATGTTATTTTTTCTAATGGAATACATTTATTCATTTAAATTTAGTAGTTTCTTCCTTTTAATTTGGTTATGTATTCCATTAATATTTAAAGACATATAGTTCAGCGTAGCCCTTTTATATTTTGTTTATCTTCTCTTTCCGTTTTTCCATCATTACCTTTCCTCCTTTTCCATTTCTGTTTTCTTATTTTCAACTCTTTATAAGACAACATTCCTACAACATCCAACATTTTCCTTATTCTCCTATTTCTATCTTATTTATCCCCAATCTCCCCTTCCCCTCCTGAGTTGTCCTTTATCCCTTGTCGGACAACCACATCTCCCCTCTCCATTTGGATTTGCGAATCCACTCGCAAGCGTCAACTGATTTTGCAGTGACCGCTATTTCCCCCCTCCCCGCCTCCCCCAGAAAAGATTTCACTTTTCATATGTCATAAAGTTCACTCTTTTAATTCCCTCCTTATTCTCTCTATTCCATTACCTTCCCTTATTAATTCTTGTCTATACTATCTATATTTTCCTCTAAGTACAGATACATTCATGTATGCTCATTGTCTCTATTCACTCTTATACCTCTTTACCCGCATACATATCAATCGTGATCATTTTTACTCTCATTACCCGTCTTCATCCCTCAGTCTATTTTTGTCTTTACCCACATACATATCAATCATGATCATTTTAACTCTCATTACCCGTCTTCCTCCCTCAGTCTATTTTTGTAATTGTTCTGCAAATTTTCGTGGTTCTTCTGGATCCGAGAATAGTCTGTTTTGTTGTCCTGGAATAAATATTTTCAATACCGCTGGATGCTTTAGTATAAATTTATACCCTTTCTTCCATAAAATCGCCTTTGCTGTATTGAACTCTTTTCTCTTCTTTAGGAGTTCAAAACTTATATCTGGATAAATGAAGGTTTTTTGCCCTTTATACTCCAGTGGTTTGTTGCCCTCTCTTACCTTTTCCATTGTCTTCTCCAGTACCTTTTCTCTTGTAGTATATCTTAGGAATTTTACTACAATAGATCTTGGTTTTTGTTGTGGTTGTGGTTTAGAGGCCAATACTCTATGTGCCCTTTCTATTTCCATTTCTTGCTGTAGTTCTGGACATCCTAGGGTATTAGGGATCCACTCTTTTATAAACTCCCTCATATTCTTGCCTTCTTCATCTTCCTTAAGGCCCACTATCTTTATGTTATTTCTTCTGTTATGGTTTTCCATTGTATCTATTTTTTGAGCTAGTAGTTCTTGTGTCTCTTTAGTTTTTTTATTAGATTTCTCCAATTTCTTTTTTAAGTCTTCTACCTCCATTTCTGCTGCTACTGCCCGCTCTTCCATCTTGTCCATTTTTTTTCCCATTTCTGTTAAGGTCATCTCCATTTTATTTATTTTCTCTTCTGTGTTGTTTATTCTTTTTCTTAAATCCTTAAATTCCTGTGTTTGCCATTCTTTAAATGACTCCATGTATCCTTTAATAAGAGCAAGTATATCCTTTACCTTGCCTTTCTTTTCTTCTTCTATTTCACTGTATTCTTCCTCTTCCTCTTCTTCTGGGTTGACCATCTGTTGTTTCTTTGTTGCCCTTTCCTCCTCTTCTTTCTTGTTTCTATTGTCTTCTGTGGTCTCTTCTTGCTGCAGGTGTTCTGCAGCTGTCGTTGCCGGCTGTAGAGATCGACTCCCCAGCTGGTCCCCCCTCCCGTCGGTGTGTTTTTTTTCATTCGCATCGCGCATGCGCGAAGTATCGCGCATGCGCGGTTGCGCACTTTTACTCGGCTCTGCGAGCCATTTTTGTAGTCCATTATTTACCGACCTGAGGGAGCGGGTTTCTCTCTCCGCAGCGGGCCTCTTCGGACAGCTAAGGCCTTCACCTTTTTCCTCCTTTGTCTTCTCTTCCTCTCTTCTTACCGTTGCTTTCGATTTTTCTTTTTTTGTCGCCATCTTCTTTCCACCTTTATACTCACTTTTCTGTAACTTTTATTTCTGTGCCTTTGTGTTTTCCTTTGTTTTTCCCGACTTTTCTGGAGAGGGCTGGAGTTCACCGTCCGGCCACTACTCCATCACGTGACTCCTCCGCCTCTGTATTTCTGACATAAGCACACCTGCCTCCTGAAGAGTGTTTCTGATCTGTCGGAATACATTTGGGGATTTTTCTTAATTTCTGTCATCAGTCGTGGAGGTCTTCCTTAGAATACTAGTCCCTTTGTGATTACTGAGTCCAGCAGTACACCTTCTTCTTAATGATGTTCTAACCTGTTGATCCTAAGGTTTGGGCAATGTCTATTACTGTTTGATTCTTATTTTTCCAGCTTCAACGGCTTCTTTGACTTTCATTGGGCACAACTCTCGTCTTCATTGAAAAATGACAACTATAGACTCCAAAAGTGATCAAAAGCTTAGGACCAAGCCTAGCTCTCTTATACCTGCACCAATGAGGCAAATAAACACACCTAAATAATCACAAATACCCGTGAAGCCAAATGTCCCAAACATTATGGTGCCCTGAAACGAGGGTCTATGTATAAAAAGTGCTGCAATTTCTACACGGTCAAACCAAAGTGTGTACAAATACCCTTTAATAAAATCTGGAATGTGCACTTTAATTATATGTGAATTGCCTGGTTACAAATTTAAAACTGTGGAGCACAGGAGCAAATAAAAGAAGTGTCTTTGTCCCAAACATTATGTATGTTTACTTTTTGATTATTGAAACTAAGACAAATTCCAAAATTAAAACTACACACATAAATAAATAATCTTATGCCCATGTATTTATATTTATATAAAATTTTAAACACATGCAAGAGTAAAAACATGTCTGTCATATTTTTTCATGTCTTGCAGCTTTCAAAAACCTGAAATTTTTTATTGTATGTGGTTCTTACCTTAAGTTTGGCCACCCCTGCAATATGGAAAACAGTTAATTTGCCACAGTAAACTCCCTCAAAGTGTAATTGATGACAAGAAGAACATCTGCTTGTCCTAGGGTGACACTGATTTACCTGATGAAGGTTTAAGCAGTAGAAATACTGGAGCAATACAGCTAGAGGCTTTCGAGCTATGCGTGAAGCAAATAAGACGCACAAGACCAGAACCAAGGAATGGGAAGGCACTGTACACAAAAACTTTCCTGCCCATAATCGAAAAAGTAATTCACTCATTTCCTCTGAACAAATGCACCAATGGATTCCAAACACATTCTTGGATTAAACCAACCACTGATGACAGCCAAGAGCTGACCTGCTTCGCAGCTTGTGGGCAGGGTCTGTAGAGATCTGCTGACATTTATTTTCATGTCTCTGGTTAGTAAACGGGGCGATGACCCAATCCAGCTAGGCTCCTCCCAGCTTTGCTTTGCAGATCTCAAATCCATCTTGGAGGGGCTACTGGGGGCACTGATTGCCCGGTCATACATCTGCAAGATAAAGAAAGTGTCTCAAGAACCTTGAAGCAACAAGTACTGTGTTCTAGTTATGAAGGAGGAAATCAACACAAAGTTTA
The DNA here is from genome assembly GCF_036971445.1 of Narcine bancroftii. Lineage (NCBI taxonomy): Eukaryota > Metazoa > Chordata > Chondrichthyes > Torpediniformes > Narcinidae > Narcine > Narcine bancroftii. The sequence continues at coordinate 60,429,824 of NC_091481.1, read as the reverse complement.
AAAAAAAATGCTCCTATTTCAGCCATTTTAGCATCACATGTGAGACTTTGTATTCTTCATTTTGCAAAACCCACTGGAATAGCAATATGGTGTATAGATTAAAAATAAAGCTACTTCACACAAAATATTATCAAACCAAATCCAAAGTGATACTTGATTTGGTCAAAGTATTGTTTTAAGTATTGGAACAGAAAAGCAAAGAAGCTTTAAAAGAAACAAGGCCATAAGACAGGAGCAGAAATAGGCTATCAGCCCACTGAGGCTGCCCCATCATTAAATTATGAGCTGATCTATTTTCCTACTCAGCTCCACCGCTCAGCTTCCTCTCCATAACCTGTGATACCTTGTCTAATCAACAACCTATTAATCTCTACTTTAAATACACCCTCTGACAGCCTCCTAAACCACCTGTGGCAACATATTTCCTATTTGAAACCTTACTAAGTGGAAACTCGGGGCCTTGAGCAGCTGAAGACACATCTGCCAAACATGGAGGCCTTAAAACTGTAGGTTGCAGGTCCAGCAAGTGATCAAGAAGGCAAAAGGGATATTATTGCAAGAGGGATTGAATACAAGACCAGGAGGGCACAGGTGAGGCTGCACCAGGTGTACGATGTGCCATCCTGATTTGCTTACTTGAGAAAAGAGATACCAATTTTGGAGACAGTGCAGAGGAGGTCATCATGTTGATTTTGGTTGTGACATGGTTTGCTTGTGAGGAGAGATTGTAGAGTGGGATAATACTGGAGTTTAGAAGGATGAAAAGGATCCTAAAGAAACAAAATTATAGTCAAGCTGGAAGCAGGGAGGTTGGTTTCTCTGGCAGGTGAGTCAGATAACCTCAAGATTCAGGGAAGTCTGATTTAGGACAAAGATGAAGAGCTGCTTCATCCAGTGAATCTGTGGAATTCTCTGGGAGAAATAGTATAATAGATAGATTTTTGATGAATAGGTAAATAAAGGGTTAAATGGAGCTGAGTCCATGGCCAGGTCAGCCATGATCTTATTGAATGAGTGAAGTAGTAGAGATCTGTTGAAAAATAAGGGTTATTCTTACCCTCTTCACAGCCAACGTTGCAATGCCTAACATAGCAGCTCCACCAACACCGAGCACCAGCCTGGCATTTGAGAGGACAAAGTCAATGGCATTTCCAACCCCATTGTCTCCTTTCTTGTTTTTTCCTTCTCCCATGCCAGCCATTATGAGCAGAGTTCACCTGGAATAAAGAAATAATTTTATTAGTAATCTTCTTAAAGCACATTCCCTTTAAGATTGACTGAGTGGTATCTGATGAGGAAGGACTGTTTATCTGGAACCAGGAAAACTACCTCCTGATCTTAACCAGTCTCCTGAACATATTCTACCTAATATGTAAACTGACAAGTCTTGAGAATCTTGCTGGTATGTTACATTGGTCCTGGATCAATTCCAAAATTAGGTTTCAAACACACAAGACGAAAAGTAATCTTCAGAGGCAAGTTAGCGTATACAGTAAGGAAAAACCCTGTTATCCACAATCCTCGCAACCAGCAGCCTCAAGCAACTGACAAAAAGAAATTCTGGAAAATAAGTAGGCATAAAATACAGAAGTTTAAAATTGGCAAGCCTCGCCATTAGTTCACTAATCATCGGACTGCAGCTGACGTGGACATTTACCCCCTCCATAAACCTTCGTCCGCGAAGCCAAGCCAAAGAAAGAACACAACCTCAAGCAAGAAGAAAATTCACTTATCTGGCATCTACCAATCCCCATTGGTGCCGGACATCAGGGGTTTTTAAACTATAATGCAATTAGTTTTTAATTTTAAAAAACCATGCAATTTTCCAATTATTATTTCCTATAGACATGTATATTTAATGGAGTAGAAATATGAATTGCCTGGAGACAATTTAGATATTTGAAGATACAAATACCAAGATACTGAAGTCATATGATTGCAGAGTCAACCTGGGCTTCAGAACAGGAAAATGAAGTTTATTTAAGCTACTGATCTTCAAGGTATAGCATTTATTTCTCAATTGCTCAAATGGCATTAATCCTCCTGTTTCTTGTCCACCCAGAAGAACAAGCTCGTTCCCATCCCAATACAAAAGAATTTCATGATTCATTGGTAGTTAATGAGAACAGGAACTGCCCAGTTATTTTTCTTTCATTCATACAGATGCCGGAGTAGGTGGATTCTCTTCTATCTCTCAAACAAATTTTGTTGTTCCATTATACAGTAAAACCACTGGTGTCCAGAATTCAAGCAACAGGCAAAAAAAAATTGAGTAATAAATAGAATTTAAAAGAAATAAGTGTATTTTAAAAATTTAAATAAAGATTTAAAGTTGTACCCTTGAGTGTTAAAGCCCTGCAAAAGGTCGTTGACACAGCCCAGGACCTCACGGGCAAAACATGCTATAACATGTAATACTCTTGTTATTTTCAGAATTTATGTAGGAATTGCATGATTAATAATATCAATGTAAGATATAGATTAGTTAAATACAATTTTTTTAAAAAATCAATTATATTTTACATCACAGAAGTTGAATAGATTGAAATCAGATTTATCGGATCTGTAGCAGCGGCTACACTGCTCCTGCAATAACACATGCAACCAGACGGGTTGAGCTCAGTGAGAAGACTGGCTTATTGCAGACTGCTGGGCTGCACTTATACTCCCAGCCCCGACCTGGCTGAGAACCGCGCTGGAGGGCGCTGACATCATCCGGGTGTCACGTGGTCCCCAAGCACAGGTTTCTGAGCCCCGAGCTGGAAGGAAGGGAAACCTTCGACGACGCCATTCTGGCTGCCCCACCGCGTGGCTAACAAGCGGGGGCAGTTCGCCTGTCTTGTGGTGAGCCGCCACACAGCCCCCCTCCCCAGAACTGGCGTCAATGTCCTTTTTTGCCGGGCAGTCTCGCTTCTTGGGCTGGGCAACGACCACGGGCTCGGTGGGATTGAGGTGCGCTGGCTTCAGTCTGTCCATGGTAAACAGCTCATGCCTGCCGCCCAAGTCCAGCGTGAAGGTCGAGCCGGAATGCTGTATAACCCTGTACAGCCCCTCATATGGTCGCTGCAGAGGTTCCGCAGTCAGGCCCCGCCGAATGAAAACGAACTCCGCGAAAGCAGCTCGCCGGGAATGCGAGTGCCATGTCTTGGCGGCAGTCGGGGTTCGAAGGAGTCCAAGGGTGCCCTGAGGTGAGGAAGTAGTTCATGCAGCGACCGCTGGGGATTGTGAGGTGCGTTGATCACCAGGTAGTGCCAGCGGCGCACCGTAGACCAGCTCAGCTGATGACACCTTTGGATCTTCCTTGGGAGTGGAGCGGATGCCCAGGAGCACCCAAGGCAGTTCGTCCATCCAGTTGGGACCAGTGAGGAGGGCCATGAGCGCCGACTTAAGGTGGCGGTGCAGATGTTTGACTAGTCAATTGGCCTGTGGGTGGTAGGCCGTGGTGCGGTGTAGCTGTATCTCCAACCTGTTGGGGAGCTGTGCTCAGAGCGCAGATGTGAACTGGGCGCTCTGATCGCTGGTGAGTTGAGCCGGGATGCTGAACCGGGTGACGCAACCATGGAACAGGGCTCGGGAACAGGAGTCGGTGGAGGCCTCTGGCATTGGGATCGCCTCGGGCCAGCAAGTGGTGCGGTCCACCACTGTAAACAGGTAACGGTTGCCCTGGGAAACGGGTAAGGGCCTGACAATGTCCACATGAATGTGGCTGAACCATTCCCGGACGTGCTTGAACTCCTGTACGGGCGCCCTGGTGTGCCTGTGTACCTTGGACATCTGGCAATAGGTGCATGTTCTGGCCCAGCCTGCGATCTGCTTTCGCAGGCATCAATGGCAATATTTTAGCATTATTGCCCATTCCCAAATTCCCTTTAAAACCCACTGCTAAGCCTTCTCATTGAATCTCTGCATCCCTTCTGGTGGAGACACTGTGAAGATGGTGTCAGATATGGCGTTCCAGAATTTCAAACCAGCAGCAAATGAAGAAATTCTGATACATTTCCAAACATGATATTTGAAAGTTTGAGATTGTTGTACCACAGTGCTGCTACCGCCCTAGCCCTTTAACCCCTTGGACTCCAGCCATTTTTAACCTTTTATAATATAATCCATACTGGGTTCATGGGTAAATCTTTACAGTACACTGGGAAATGAAATACATCGCTTGTTGGTATTCCTGGAAAACAAGGACATGGAGTTTGAAAGGTTAAGGCTGCAGAGGGCTGACTGTAGAATTAGAAATCACATTTTAGGTTTTGTAAGGTGAAAGTGAGAAAAAGATGACCTGATTTCAGAAAAGCACCACCACTGAAAATAGAATATTCATCAACACACATAATACAAATGGTTCAATGTTAAGTTATAAATAAATACATTTTCTTTAGCATATTAGCAAAGAAAGTTTGCAGAATGCTCAAACAAATGACTAGAAAATTATCCATGGAAACTTGAAGAGCAAGGCATCTCTGCAGTCTATTAGTTTGCCAGGGATGTTTGGAAAATTCACCAAACTTAGAGAACATAGGAAAACTTTCCAATTAGGATACAAATGCACAAAAAATAAAGACAACATCAGTCAAATTTCAAACACTAAAAAAAAATGCATTACAATAATTATTTTTCTAAAATTCAACATAAAATTTAACAGTCCTTTCATTCCAACACTCACCTAACTATGCTGGGCCTCTTGGAAAACAAATAGTTCCACAACATCTCCACTTTGTCACCATCTAACCCTTTCTTCGTGAGGAGAGGGGGTGAACTTAATGACTCAACTTATCCCCATGTATCCAACCACCAAGCTGCTCTAGATGGCTGATCCCTCTACTTGTTAACAAATGGATGAACAAATCTCCAAATCTGAAAGCTTTGAGTATTGAATTGGACATTAAAAACTTACCAAGATGTTTGAAATATGACGTCGTGTTTTAACTATAAATTAAACCAAGCCTCCAAGCTTGCTCTCAAGAAAATAGAGGCCTTTTTCCAGTTGCTTCGCCTTCTCTTCCTCCCCGACGAGATGTTGGTTCTTTCTGAATTCACGCTTGACGAACATGAAGTAAAACTCTCGGTCAGTGTATCGCAGACTGCGACCCTCACGCAGGAGAGCTCGGTATAGGTTCAACACAGCCGCTCGAGACCAAGCCGCCATGACAAGTGGATCAACCAGGAAAATTGGAACTGTCCACAATCAGAATAAGATCGTCTTTGCCATTCCTGAGAATAGAAATGAAAAACTTGATTCTCTTCAACAATCAGCCAATATAGGCAGAGATTTCGTGTATATACATTATTTCAGACACACAATTTTGCATTGCTCTCCATTTTGTAAGACTGTCTGCCTCAGCAAATGCTTTGTCATTGTGTATAGTTTAACCCCTTTCAATACTTCAGATGCGTTTGGAGGCAACACTATTTTTCAAGAACTTGCAAATAAAATCTTTGGTAGCCATTCAACGCATGAATGATGACTTTAACAGCTGTCAGCCTTCATGGTTTTTGAACACAATGTCCCGTCTCCCTTGCCTTCCCATTTTCTTCAAGAAATTCTAGCTTTCAACTCAAGAGGCAGATGAACAGGCTGGGCCATTTTCTTGAGTAAACAATAAGAAGCTGGAAGGACTCAGGAGGTCAGGCAGCATCCATTGATAAAAATGGTCAACTATTTCAGTTAGGACTCTTCATCAATACAGAAAGTTCTACCCTGAAGCATTCCTTTCTTTTAGACAGGAGTAGAATAGAGTCTGCCCTGCCTTTTGAATCATAACTGATTTTCCTTTCAATCCCATGCTCTTGCCTTCTCCACATATCATTCTGACACCCTTACTAATCCAGAACCAACTAATCTCTGCTTTAAATATACGCAGTGACAGCCGTCTGTGGCAACAAATCCTGGATTCACAACCCCCCCCCCACCCCCGACCAGAGAAACTTCTCATCACTGCCCCTAAAGCAGCATCCTTTTATTCTGCAAAAGTGATAGGTCTCAACCTCCTAGAGGCTCTGCAATAGCTGCAGAGTTCCTTCAGCATTTGTGCTTTTATTCTGAGGATGTGCCCTCAGGTCCTCCCCCCTCGCCTCCCTCCCTCCCCCCCCTCCCTCCCCCCTCCCCCTCTCCTCCCTCCCTCCCTCCCCCTCTCTCCTCCCTCCCTCCCTCCCCCCTCTCTCCTCCTCTCCCTCCCCCTCTCTCCCCCCTCTCTCCTCCTCTCCCTCCTCCCCCCTCCCTCCCCCTCTCTCCTCCTCTCCCTCTCCTCCCTCCCTCCCTCCCCCCCTCTCTCCTCCCTCCCTCCCCCCTCTCTCCCTCCCCCCTCTCTCCTCCTCTCCCTCCCCCTCTCTCCTCCCCTCCCTCCCCCCTCTCTCCTCCTCTCCCTCCCCCCTCCCTCCCCCTCTCTCCTCCCCTCTCTCCTCCTCTCCCTCTCCTCCCTCCCTCCCTCCCTCCCCCCTCTCTCCCTCCCCCCTCTCTCCTCCTCTCCCTCCCCCTCTCTCCTCCCCTCCCTCCCCCCTCTCTCCTCCTCTCCCTCCCCCCTCCCTCCCCCTCTCTCCTCCCCTCTCTCCTCCCTCCCTCCCTCCCTCCCCCCTCTCTCCTCCTCCCCCCTCTCTCCTCCTCTCCCTCCCCCCTCTCTCCTCCCCTCCCTCCCCCCTCTCTCCTCCTCTCCCTCCCCCCTCCCTCCCCTCTCTCCTCCCCTCTCTCCTCCTCTCCCTCTCCTCCCTCCCCCCCTCTCTCCTCCCCTCCCCCTCCTTTACTGGGATCATCTTCTCCACATGCCTTGAAGAAGGGCTCAGGCCTGAAACGTTGGTAATATGTCTTTGCCTCCTATAGATGCTGAAAAGACCAGCATTTCAGTAGTTTACTACAATCACACCTGTGGTGTTTCCCTCGTCCCGTGGAGTATATATGATGACAGGTTAAAAATGGCCAGAGTCCAAAGGGCTCAATGACTTCCTTGTGGTTGAGCCTGATGGTCGAGGGGTAGGAGCTGGTGGTGCATTGAAGCCGTTTTCCATGGGCCAGCGTGACTGAATGATCAAACAATCAGCTGTTGGAACGAGTTGAACGACGTGGGGTCCATTCACCATCGGGAGGGTCGGCTGTTCAAACAGGCTCCCAAAGTGAACGGCAGTCCCGCCCACACGGCGCCCCAATTGGTCCATTCCTCCCGTCGCGCCCTCTCATTGGCCGAGCCCACTGCCCATCCCTCCGCTCCCGTGTGCGCGCTCCCCGTCGCCTCCGGGTTTCCCGCGGCAGCGGCTCGTGCTTCTGATTCCGAATCCCCGGGACAACCCTCGCCAGATATTCAACCCGCATCCTCACCCTCGATCCGCACCCTACGCTCGGCGGCCACTCCAGCCCGCATTCCTCCGGAGGACGAAGAACATGGCGGCCCTCGCTCAGGAGGCGCCCGCAACTGCGTCATTACGTCACGGGGCCAGGCGGGTCTTGGCCAACATGGCGTCAACTTGGGTCTTGGCCAACATGGCGTCAAGGGAGGGTGGTCATCACTCCCTTCACAGGGTGAAGGTCCACACACAGATTAATGCAGAGGACCAACTCAGGGAAACAGACTGTTGAACCTGCAAGGAACTGGGTAGTTTAAAATCTGGCTTTTGAAAGGATGATTAATGTCAGAAATAAAACTTCTCACACATGAGTCTCTTTAAAACTGATGACACGACAAGCTTTATTTACAAGTCTGCAGAGTTGGACTCAACTGGCTTCTCACCAGTTAATCCCCGATACATACAGTGCATTGATTTTTATACCCTTGTTGTTTGCCCTTCCCCTTCTTATTAATACTGTTTTACTTGGTTAGTATTGCAAAAGCATTCTAAGTACAACTGCATTTTTAATTATCACGTTCGTTACGTACGCTGCGAACTCTATATACACTAAATTCTGTTTCTCACCCTTCTTATCAATCTTTTGCCTCCTGCATGTCTCTCACTATGACCATGAAAAGATATGTTTAAAAAAACATATCCAGCTGAACTTTTTGTCCTTGGCTGCTAGTAAGCTCCCTGTCCGTTCTGGCTTCCCTTTTTATGATTAATCATCACATTTTAACTTAAGCCATTTTAACCTAAATTCTCTATCTATAACAATCCACCCCTTTCTCTCTTTAAAATGTGTGTATTATATATATATGAATGGGGATTTTAACTCGGGGAAGAGAAACGTCTCATGATAAATTAATTTCGTGCTGAAGTAAAATTCTAACGGGGTCTCCCAGTTCCCCTGGTTGCATAGCCTGTTGGACCATGGAAATCACCAGGCTGCGTAGACAGGGAATAATACAGGGCAAAACAAGTAGGAGGAATAAAATACCTCCGATGACCCACAATAAGGTACGCCACCAGGTTCCTCCAAACCATTTGTCCATCCAATTTAATTGTGTAAAAGGATGCCAGGTTTGAACCGGTACATGGGACAAAGTACGAATATTATCAGCGATTTTTCGAATGGCTTGGCCATTATCATCAATCTGTAAGCAGCAGTTAGTCAAGTTAAGCTTTCCACATACACCTCCTTCCGTGGCTAGGAGATAGTCTAGGGCCAGACGGTTCTGATATATAGCAGAGCGCATTTGACCTTGCTGGGATGCAAGTAATTGCAGGGCTAGAGCTGTTTGATTTGTAACAATTTCAAGGACTGCTTGTAAGCGAATAATGCGATTTAACATATAAATAGGAGTACGATAACCCCAGGATCCATCTTGAGCCCATGTAGCGGGACCATAATATTGAATTATGCGTTCTGGAGGCCAATCATCTCCCCATTGTCCCAAATGTACCGTGCTAGAGCGGGGCTGACGGTGTAATGTATCAAAAACCTTCACTCCTAATTTATGACCGTGATCGTGGGGTAGGAGGAAAAATTCTGGGCGGATTATTCCTAGGAAACAAGTTCCACTCCACTGTGAGGGAAGACGAGTATAAGCTTTATTACCACATACCCAGAATAATCCATTTGGGGATACTCCATACCCCCTTTCCCAAACTCTTTTAAGAACGGGGTTTGATTGGTATGGTCCTGTGATGGTGGAACTGGTACAATTCCAAAACTGAATACTGCTATTAGACAGGGGTAGGCAATTAGTTTTAAAAACAGTGGATAAGAACCAAGTCAGGGGTTTAGGAAACCAAGTGAAAATACCAGGCGAAATGCGAATCCATACAGCCTTGCAGGGACTTTTTCCTACTGGGTATTTGCTGGTTCGTGAGAGACAATAAAAACCAGAGGGGACGTTAGAGAGAGACCAAGTTTCTCTTGATCTCGTTCGGTTAGTTGTCCAAATTTGGGAAATCATGGTTAATGAATTGAGGGGCTCTCCCCACCAAGGCCATTGCTCTGACATCCGTGGACCCCCGCAGACCCAACAATTGGTTACATTAAAAGTTCCTGCAATTTTAGTTGCAAGATCTACAAAAAGGTTATTTCCCCCAACTGCATTACTGAAACTTTCATGGTTATTTGGATGGACTCGAACTAAGTCCGGCTGTCTTAAAGGGGCAGGCACTTTCGAGTGTGGAGTGGAACTTTTCATTGGAACAGTACGCTGGTGTATGCAAAACCAGAGTCCATCAGGGCATGGTGGGCCTGAGTCACCCTTCCAACCGTTAAGAGGGAAAGGAGTGGTATTAGGAATCTGTATATAATGACCCACATTATTTCCTTCTTTTTCCACACAAGGGGTATATGGATGTTGGGTGGTATTTTCTGCCCAGCATTTCTCAGGAACTGAGGTATGGGAAATGAAATTACCTTCCTTTCTTCCCCAAATGTGGTCCTGAAACAGGACCACTGTGTCTCTGCATTTCTTACATTTCACACCTGATAAAGACATAGGTAAACTAAGAAAAATCAAAGAACATAACAATAACATTGTGAATCAAGTCTTTCTGCGAAATCGCAAAGTAAGAGGTTTTTCTCCAGGAACACAAGTCCAGTCTGAGTTCGTATCAGGGTCCTGAGGCGCCTCTACAGGTCCCTTAAATCTGGATGCGTGCGTCCACCCCTTCTCTCTTGTTCGTGCTGCAGCCTCTGTAGTTAAGAGAACTTGGTATGGACCTTCCCACTGGGGCTGGAGTTTTTCAGTTTTCCAGGTCTTGATGAGAATCCAGTCTCCTGGTTCCACTTTGTGTAAAGAAAAGTCTAAAGGCGGTGTTTGTGCCAATAGTCCTCTCTTTCGTAAATCTGCAAGAGAGCGTGACAGTGCCTGTAAATAGTTCCTAACAAATATATCCCCTTCCCCCAAGGTGGGACACCCCTCAACTGTACTCCAGAAGGGAAGCCCAAACATCATTTCATAAGGGGACAACCCTACATCTTTTCGTGGGGCAGTACGAATTCTCAATAAAGCCAGGGGCAGACACTTTATCCAAGGCATTTTAGTTTCCACCATTAATTTTGTCAATTGCATTTTTAGGGTTCCATTCATACGTTCAACCCTCCCTGAGCTTTGTGGATGCCAAGGGGTATGTAATTTCCAAGAGACCTGTAATGCATTACAAATCAATTGCTGGATTTTTGAAGAAAAATGTGGACCCCTGTCTGAGTCTATAGAATCCATTATACCATATCTGGGGATTATCTGCTCTAGGAGGACGCGAGCTACTGTAGAGGCTGTAGTATTTACTGTTGGGAAGGCTTCCACCCATCGGGTAAAGTGATCTATTATCACCAACAGATATTTCCATCTTTGGACTTGAGGTAATTCTGTGAAGTCGATCTGGATACGTTGAAAAGGGCGTATGGCTAATGGTTGACCTCCCATGGTCCCTGTCCTCATTACCTTCTTATTAATTTTTGTGCATAGGTGACAATTCTGCACCTCCTGTTGGGCCAAGGTGTAGATTCCCTTACACACATATTCTCGAAGCACTGTGTCACATAAGGCTTGGGTGCCCCAGTGGCTCTGATGATGCAGGTGTTTTAAAATATTGCGAGTTATTTCTTTATTTAGAACCATTCTTCCATCTGGTGTCTTCCATGTTCCATCAGGCAGCTGGTTTGCGCCCAGCTGAGCCATGTCCTTTTCTTCCTTAGCAGTGAAAATGGGAGCCTTCTTTATGCCTTGCCTTATTGGGATTAAGGTCAGCAAACGGACTTCTTGTTGCATGGCTGCCCTTTTGGCTTCTTCATCAGCCAGTCTGTTTCCAATTGCTGTCGGGGTATCTCCCCTCTGATGGCTTGGTATGTAGACCACTGCTATTTCCTGGGGTAATGTCAAGGCTTCTAAAGTCAGAGTAATCATCTGTTCATGTGCCAATTCCTTTCCTCTTGATGTAATTAGACCACGCTCGTTCCAGATCTTACCAAAGGTATGCACTACCCCGTATGCGTATTTGGAATCAGTGTAAATCGTTCCAATTTTCTTTGCCAGTATTCTGAGGGCTCTCTGCAAGGCATATAGTTCACAGGATTGTGCTGACCAGCTTCCGGGTAGTCTCGTGGATTCTACTACTTTCCAAGTATTTCCTTCTATTATAGCATACCCACTTCTTCTCATTCCGTCAACACATCTGGCGGAGCCATCAATGTAGAATTCATATCCTTCTCCCAGCGGAGTATCGCAAAGGTCTTCTCGGTTCTTGGTCTGAAGATCTGTCAACTCGACACAGTCGTGCTCCACCTCTCTCTCTGTTTCACTGCCGTATAAAAACTGAGCTGGGTTGCAGCTATTAATCTTTGCAAACTGTAGATCTTCTCCGACCATTAAAATGGTTTCATACTTTAATATGCGAGAATCAGTCAGCCATCGATGGGCAGTTTGTGTTAATAAAACACTCACAGAATGGGAGGTGTACACAGTCATCTTTCCTCCAAAAGTAAGTTTACGTGCTTCCTCTACCAACAGAGCAGCAGCCGCTACTCCCTGGATACACGTTGGCCATCCGCGAGACACTGGGTCCATCATTTTGGAAAGGAAAGCCACTGGGTGTCGCTGACCGCCTTTTTCCTGTGTTAAAACTCCCACAGCTGTTCCTTGGTTATGAGTGACAAATAGCTGGAAGGGCTTTTTTAAAGAGGGCAGAGTGAGTACTGGGGCTCGTGTCAGGCGATGCTTCAAGTCCTCAAACCATCCCTCCTCCTCCTGGGTCCATTTCAATGGATATTCATTTTCATTTGTCAGCTTTTCATACATAAACTTCACCAAAGCTGAGTAGTCCTCTATCCATAACCTACAGTAACCTAAGAGTCCCAGGAATTGTCTTATTTCCTTCTTATTACGGGGTAACGGCATTCTAGTGATTCCCGCAATCCGTTCAGGGGTAATCCGTTTCTGTCCTTTACTTATCTGGTGTCCCAGATATACCACAGTTCTCTCAACGAACTGTAACTTGTTCCTGGACACCCGTAGACCCTTTTTCCCCAGATAATTCAAGAGTCTAATTGTATCTCCCCTCATTTCTTGTTCCTTGGGTCCTGATAATAGTAAATCGTCCACATACTGCATTAGTTGGGAATCATCAGATTGTGGATAGTCCACCAGGATTTGTTCTAGCATTTGTCCAAACAGGTTCGGAGATTCAGTGAACCCTTGGGGCAATACAGTCCACCGAAGCTGTCTCCGTCTACCTGTCCATGGATTTTCCCATTCAAACGCAAACATATCTCTACTTTCCTCTTCTAATGGACACATCCAGAAGGCATCCTTCAAGTCGATAACACTAAACCACTCATGGTCTGGGGGAATCCGACTCATAATAGTATAGGGATTAGGCACCACTGGGTGGCGGGTCTGAACAATAGCATTCAAACTTCTTAGATCCTGAACTAGGCGATAGGATCCATCTGACTTTTTCACTGGGAGTATAGGGGTGTTATAAGGTGACATGCATTCTTCTAATAGTCCGTCTCGTATTAGAGTCTCAATTACCGGCTGTAGCCCTTTTCTCCCTTCCAAAGAAATAGGATACTGACGTTTCCTTACCGGCTGATGACCTGGTATTAATGTGACATGTAAAGGTGGGATGTCCAGACCTCCTCGATTTCCCTCCTTATACCAGACTCTCTCATCAATCTGCCGTTCATCCTCTTCCTTTAAAGCGCAGAGGTGGACTCGCACTTCTCCGTCCACAGGGAGAGCACCCAAACCTAGGAGAGCCTGTAAGTCCCTTCCTAGGAGGTTAAATCCAGCCGACGGTAACAACAAGAGGTCTTGTACCCCTTCTCTTTCTTCCAGTTTCACTGTTACTTGGGGAATTATTGATACCATTCTGGGAGCCCCTTCTATCCCAGAAATTGTCAAATTACTTTTTACAGGCTCAGTTCCGATTGGCACAGTTATTACACTACTTCGTTCCGCTCCTGTGTCCACCATAAACACCACCTCTTCTCTCTTGGGACCAATTTTTAGTTTTACCAGGGGTTCCCTCTTATACTTGGTCCCTAACATTTGGAACCCCTGACCCCCCTAATCTTCTTCCATATGTTCGAGGGCACGCAATTCCCTCTTGTATCGGGGGCATTCCCTCTTAAAGTGTCCTTCCTCATTGCAGTAATAGCACTTAATGAACCTCTGGGGTCTTCCCTCTCTTGGATATCTTGGATTGTTTAGAGGAAGGTTTTGTTTTCTTTCCCCTCTGGATTCGGCATTCATCTGTCGGATAGTCTGTACCATAACCTTTGTCGCCCTCTTTTGATCTTCTTCTCTCTGCACATATACTTTTTGTGCCTTTTTTAACAGGTCACTTAGGGGTATTTCGCTCCAGTCCTCCTCCTTTTCTAGTTTCTTTCTAATGTCCTGCCATGATTTGGAAACAAATTCAATTCGAATAAGCTGTTCACCCATTGGTGTATGAGGGTCCACGCCCGCATACTGTTGGACATTCTTTCTCACCCTCTCCAAAAAATCAGTAGGGGACTCGTCTTTCCCCTGGTGGTTCCCAAATGCCTTGGTGAAATTGTGACCCTTTGGCACAGCCTCTCGTATCCCTTTAATTGTCCACTCTCTATATTGTCTCATACTTGCCAATCCCTCGGGTGTTCGTTTGTCCCACCTGGGTTCATTTAAGGGATATTTTTGTTCATGGGGTCTGGGGTCCCCAGGTTGTTCATATTCCCACATGAGGAGGGCAGCCCGTCGAATCATCTGCCTCTCCTGGGGTGAGAATAATGTTCCCATTATTGCCTGCATCTCTTCCCACGTATATGTGTTTGGTCCCAGGAATTGGTCAAGCTGTTCAGCCAGTCGTATAGGATCTTCTAAGAACTTTTTCATTTCTTTCTTAAATCCCCGCACCTCTGTACTAGTTAGGGGAACATTCACATATTCCGTTCCCCCTCCCGGTCCTCCCATAGGAACTTCCCTCAGGGGATTTAGGCTTATTGAAAACTTTGATGGTCCTGGACCAGTCTGGGATCTTGTCCAGGGTCGGTTTACCGGTGGAAGTTTAGGGTCCGACTCCCTTAATTCATCCTTTTTTTCCCGGCCCCTTTCGGGGCAATCAGATTCATCACCTTTCCCCTCCGGTAATAAGCTTTCCTCGGGCGCAGTAGGCACCGGGGGAATATAAGGAGGGGGAAGGTTGTCCAGAGGTTCCCATTTCTTTTCTCCCGCTACCCTCAATTTAAAACATTTTGTTAAGGATCCTGGCCAGGGAACCCAACAAAATGCATACGCTGACTCTTCTTGATTCACCTTTGGTCTCGAATTTACATATATGTTTAATGCTTGTCTAACCCAATCCTCATCAGATCCAAATTTCGGCCACCAGACCGAGGAACCTTTAATAGGTTGTTTCGACCAAAGGAGACAATATTGGACCATCTTTTTCTTGTTTTAGTCTCGATATCTTTTACTATCCCAATTTTCAAACATTCTCCCCAAAGGGCTGTCAAGGGGAACTCCCAGGAATTGTCCTGAATTTTCAGATGAGCCCTTAGATTTTGATCCTCCCATTTTCCCACCTAGATCTGTTTATCGTTGCTGAGGACCCTCTCGTTCTGGACCCTACTCCCTTCTTCTCAGACGCCTCGTCGGAGGTACTGTCCCTCCTTCGGTTACCGCTGAGGTTTCCCTGGGGTCGACCCCTCTCTTCTCGGCACTTCGTCGGAGGTGCTGTCCCTCCTTCGGTTACCGCCGAGGTTTCCCTGGGGTCTATCCTAGAGTCCCACGACAGGGTCCTCACGCCACGACAAAAGCTCTATACCTGATCTATTACGTTAGGTTTTTTATCCAAACAGGTGTATCCCGTTACACCTGTTACCCAATCCCCACACCACAATCGTAAGTCGTCACTTACCGGTGTCTTCCCGGGGATTGAACCGTCATCCTTCTCTCCTTCTTGTCGTGTCACCTTGTCCGGATACCACTCGCTCAAGCCGCCCGAAGCGACGAGCAAGGGACTAGGAGCCGCTGAACTCAGCGGGGTGCACCGCCGCCGATGTCCCTCTTCTCGCCTCCCCTCACGGCCGGAGTGTAGATCCCGGACGAGCCCCCATTTGTCAGAAATAAAACTTCTCACACATGAGTCTCTTTAAAACTGATGACACGACAAGCTTTATTTACAAGTCTGCAGAGTTGGACTCAACTGGCTTCTCACCAGTTAAGCCCCGATACATACAGTGCATTGATTTTTATACCCTTACTGTTTGCCCTTCCCCTTCTTATTAATACTGTTTTAATTGGTTAGTATTGCAAAAGCATTCTAAGTATAACTGCATTTTTAATTATCACGTTCGTTACGTACGCTGTGAACTCTACATACACTAAATTCTGTTTCTCACCCTTCTTATCAATCTTTTGTCTCCTGCATGTCTCTCACTATGACCATGAAAAGATAGGTTTAAAGAAACATATCCAGCTGAACCTTTTGTCCTTGGCTGCTAGTAAGCTCCCTGTCCGTTCTGGCTTCCCTTTTTATGATTAATCATCACATTTTAACTTAAGTCATTTTAACCTAAATTCTCTATATAACAATTAATAATTGGATTTTGCTTCCTAAACACTTTTGGCTGTATTTGATGAATTTTGGGGAGCTGATCACAAAAAAATCACCTTGAAAAGTCCCTAACCCTTACTGTTTATGTAAATAACACCTACTTTTTTTTGTGATTTCCTGTCATTAGATTTGACGTTGCTTCAAACACTCAAAAACCATTAAAAATTAATTTTCTGCGTCCACACTTGGACCTTTTTCCTGCTGGTCTTAGCGCAGTCAGTGACGAACATGGAAAGGGGGTATCGATGCTGCCAGACTCATGCCACCAGGTTCAGCAGCAGTTTCCCCCCCCCTCCACCATCAGACCCCTCAACGACAAACTCAATCAGGGACTCCTTTAAGGACTCTGATTTTTTTTCGCTCCCCCCGCCCCCCCTTTTGCACAGTCCATTTGTTGCATTTTCTCCCTTTAATCGTACGTTGAGGACATTTATTTTTGCACTACCAGTAAGTGGTAATTCTGCCTCACCCACAGGGGGAAGAAAAAAGTCTCAGGGCTGTACATGATAACATGGATGCTCTCTGACGATCGATCTGAAATTTGGTGAAAGGTTTCACTAGGACATTACGACCATGGAAAATCAGTGCTGGCCAACTATTGTTGGAAACTGATAAAAGAGGCATCAGATGTTGAGTTCAAACACAAATCAGAATATTTTTAGGTCTGTTGAATTAATGCAATGTGTCAGCATCATTATGTGATTAAACATGCTAAATTAAAAAAAAGTTCAATTAATGTTTCTCCAACTTCCTACGTGATACAGCAAATCTGAAATTGTATTTGTTTATCTTGACCCCAAATTTTACTTCAGGAAGCAAACCTTTTTAAAAAATTGTTGTCCAGTGTAATCATCTTCGTGTTTCACATACCTATCCATGTAACTGTCTAAATGCCTTTTGAACATTACAATGGTACTTGCTTCAATCACGAGTTTATTGTCATATGCATCAGTACAATGTACAGATGTGCCCAAATCCGGAGTCGGCGTCCCAAAAGCAGCTGATTGCTGTACCCAACACCAGCAATGGCAACTCCTGCGATGTTGCTGGCACCAAACTGTATTTTGTCGTTCCTTTTGACCACACATGTCAAACTCTGGCCCGCGGGCCAAATTTGGCCCGCGATATAATTATATTTGGCCCGAAAGATCATTTCAAAAATGTATTAGAGGTGGCCCGCCCTGCAGCGAGAGCCTATGCTGTTTTTTGGTAATGTCACCCCCACCATCCTCCCCCTTCATTGCAGATCCTTCCCCATTGTAACACGAGAAGTCTGTCGATGTCATCAGCCGGCAAGCCAGTTGGAAGGCTCCCCGCACAACCAGTCACTTCTCCCACCTGTCGAGCGGTGCGGCGGATGGGCGAGCGCCTGTGATTTCCTGTCGGCGTGACGGGCATGGCAGGCTGCGCACGGCCCCCGGGCAGCGCGAGCCCCGCGCGACTGGCACCGGACGCGAGCGCACTTCTCCCGGTCGCCACGGCCTTCAGCGCTTGCAAACGCGCGGACCCCAGGGACGCTGGTTCGGCCCTGCACGTGAAGAGAGATGGTGGCTGTCCGCAAAGGCTGATCAGCAGCGCGCTGGGCCTGAGTGGGTAAGCAGGGGTGGGCAGAGGGTGTAGATGAGGAGTAATGGGCAGGGGAAGTTATGGTGGTGCGAGGGGCAGTTAGAGGGAGGGATGAGTAGAAGGAGGGGTGGATAGGGAAGAGGTAAAAGGGGAGAGGCAGGGCGAGTAGGGGAGGGGAGATTAGAGGGTGAGAGTCGGGTAGAGGGAGGAACAGGTTGAGGGGAGAGGCAGTAGAGGGGCGTGTATAGGATGGGGTGGGTAGAGGCAGAGCGAGTGGAGTGAGGGGTGAGTAGAGGTTGGGTAAAGGACTGGTCAGGTAGAGAGATGGTGGGTCGAGGGTGAATAGAGGCCTAGAGCCTGAGGAGTGAGCAGGAAATGCTGAGTCCTGATGCAGGCAAAAATGGACATAGCCTGTGAATGCTGACTACATCTCCACAGGGACCAAATATGTTTCCCTCAGGTCAAGCAAAGGGTGAACTTGAGCTACCTACTCCTGACCTGTAACATTATCCTCCTAAAGTTATATCCTAAAGTTTAACATTACATATGTTGAAAGAAAACATGCAGATGTTGTTGAAAATTTTCAATAAATATTTAGTTCGGCCCTCAACTTAGTCCAAGTTTTTAATTTTGGCCCTCCGTGAATTTGAGTTTGACACCCCTGCTTTAGACCTATAGTTAGCATGGACAGATCTCCATATCAAGAGGTGCAGTACCCATGGTCGACCACGACTGATGGAGGCCACACACAATGAGTATGGGAAGGTTCAAGACCCTGATAGCTGTCAGAAAAATTATGTTTTCAGATACTAATTGTAATATGGTAAAATATTCAGGTTGAAAGTAAGGTAGTTCATTACAAACCTGGGTTTTCAATCCAAACAAATCTGTGAGGAGTGGTTTAATTGGGGTATATTAGATGAAAAGTTTGTAATGGTGAGCATTTAAAAGAATAAAATAAGAAAGCCACAAATATTCTTGGCAGCTCCTTGGTATTAAAGATGACTAGTGTCCACCCCAACATTGAGGAATCTAGGTGACTGTCAAGTCTGAAATAGGACTAACTGATGCAACCAAAGATGGGCCATTCTGATAAAGTGTACTCATTTAATTAAGGATGTGCTGACATTGGAGAAGATTCCGAGGAAGTTTACCAGAATAATAGGGCTATCATATGAGGAACATTTGACAGCTCTTGGCCTGTACTCATGGGAATTTAAGAGAATGGGGGATGGGAGGGATCTAATTGAAACATTTTGAATGTTGAAAGGGGTGAACAGAGTAAATGTTTGACAAGAGGCCCAACTTCAGGAAGGTGGTAAATCTGTGGAACCTGTTGCCACAGGTAGTTGTGGAGGCCAAGTCATTGGATGTATTTAAGGCAGAGATTGATACTCTCGATTAGCCAGGAAATCAAAGGTTATGGGGAAAAGGCCAGGGAGAGGGAAATTGAATCAGTTCTCGATGAAGCAGGGTTACCCAATCAGTGGGGATGTTGTATTTTTTCAACATTTTGAATTTAATATCTCGTGACAGAACTCTGCCTGCATCAGAGGTCTTGGGGTCTTTTGAGGTTTACTTTCACATAAAATCATATTGGAAAAAGTGGTTCAACCAAACAGGTTACATTTAAACTGGTGTAATTTAAAATTTTTAATTTTTAAATTTGTATACACAGCAGTAACAGGCACTTCTGGCCCATGAGCCTGTGCCGCCCAAATACCCTACAACCCCCATACGTCTTGAGAGGTGGAAGGCAGCCAGAGGAATCCCTTGCAAACACGGGGAAAACATACAATCTCCTTAGACAGGGCTGGATTCAAACCAGGGTTGCTCTCGTAGCATTGCACTAATTGCTATGCTAATGACGAGAACCTTGCGCTCAATGTCAGCAAAACCAAAGAGATGATTGTGGACTTCAGGAGGAAGCCAGGGGAACACGACCCAGTCCTTAACAAGGGCTCAGTAATGGAGAGGGTCAAGAGCTTCAAATTCCTGGGTGTCAACATCTTCAAGGAACTATCCTGGAGCTTCCATGTTGATGTAATCACAAAGAAGGTCCGCCAGCACCTATACTGAGGAGATTTGGTATGTCACCAAAAACTCTCATAAACATCTACAGGTGTACCATATGGAGGTGCCATTTCTTAGGACAAGAGGATTATTAACTCGGCCTTCGACATCACAGGTCTTCACTCCATCAAGGACAGCTACATGAGGCAGTGTCTTTAAAAAGTGGCTTCTCACCTCAAAAGTCCCCACCACTCAGGCCATTTGGCTACCATTGGGGAAAAGGTACAGGAGCCTAAAAGCGAGCACTCAGCGGGACAAGGGCAGCTTCATCCCCGCTGCTATCGGATTCCTGAATAATCAATGAACTGAAGACACTGTCTTACTTTTTGTGCATTTTTTTTATATAGTCATGTTGTAAGATGGTGATAATATGTTTGCACCACGCCGCTGCCGCAAAGCACCGAATTTCATGACAAATACTGAACTGTGCCGTCCAAGGAATAAATTTATGAAGAAAAGGCAGGAAGAGAAAGCAATGGGTGTACTTTAGAATTCAGAAGAGGACCAAGAAATTGGCAATGAGAAAATAGAATTTGAAAGTAAGCCAGCGTGAAGCACAATCACATACTCTAAGAGCTTCTCTAGGTTTGTGAAATGGAAAGGTGCTAATAAGGGCCAGTGATAGGTTCATCACAGAAATTAGAATTTATAATTGGGTACAGAAATTAATAGAATTGAATAATAGACCTCTCAGTCTACTGAAAGTTAACACGCAGGCATAGCAAGTAATTCAGAGGGCAAATAGCTTTTTATTCCAAAAGACCTTGAACCTGACAGTACCGATGACACATTGGGCAGCATGGTTGGCATAGCGGTTAGTACAATGCTATTATAGCACCAGCAATCAGGACAGTGGTTCGAATCCTGCAATGTAAGGAGTTTCTACGTTCTCCCCATGTCTGCATGGGTTTGCTCCCACTGTTCAAAACGTACCATAATTGTAGCTTAATTGGGTGGCATGGGCTCATGGATCAAAATGACCTGTTACCATGCTGTATGACCAAATTTAAAATAAATGATCAATTAAATCATTTAAAGACCTTCAATAGGCCTTAGCAAGACCATACATGGAGTATTGTGCACAATATTGGTCTCTTTAGCTAAAAAGGGGTAAACCTGCTATTGAGGATTTACCCAGCAGGTTCCTGGGAGAGTGGGCCTGTCACATAAGGGGAGATTGATTAGGATCACAGTGCAAACATTTCTATACACCACCTTACAAAATAAGTAACAGTGCAAAAAAAAAGACAAAGTGAGGCAGTGTCTTTGGTTCATTGATCATTCAGGAATCTGATAGCAGCGGGGAAGGAGCTGTCCTTGTGCCGCTGAGTGCTCGTCTTCAGGCTCCTGTACCTTTTTCCCCCTGAGGGTAGCAGAGTGGAGAGGGCAATGGCCTGGGTGGTTGGGTCCTCGAGGTTAGAGGGTGATTTCTTAAGATACTGCCTCTTGTAGATGACCTTGATGGAGTGAAGACTGGTGCCAGTGATGTCGCAGGCCAAGTTAACAACCCTCTGGAGTTTCTTTCCTATCCTGAGCTTTGGCATCTCTGTACCGGACAATGATGTAACCAGCACGTTACACCTGTAGAAGTTTTCGAGAGTCATCTTGGTTAGGGGAAAGGGTGCTGGAATGAACTTGATACAAATGTAAAGAGGAATTGAATACAAGAGCAGGGATGTGATGTTGAGGCTTTATTGTCATGTCACTTGAAGTATTGTGTGCATTTTTGGGCTCCTCATTTAAGAAAGGATGTGCTGACATGGGAGAAGGTTCAAAGGAGGTTCAATGAAAGGACTGTACTCATTGGAATGGGGGTGGGGGGGGGTGGAAGAGAAGCTCAATTGAAGCAATTGTTTCCCATGGTGGGAGACTCTCTAGAAGAGAGCACAACTTTAGGTTTGAAGGCCGTCTACGTCGAACAGAAATGCATAGGAATTTCTTCAGTCAGAGGGTGGCATTTGTTGCGTAGGTCAGGTAATATACCCATGTATTTAAGGCAAGGCATCAAAGGTTATGGAGAGAAGGCTGGGCAATGGGGTTGAGGGGGAAAATGGATCAGCTCATGATTGGTGGGGCAGACTTGATGGGGTGAATAGCTTATTTCTGCTCCTATGTCTTATGGTCTAAAATATTATAGCAGGGAATAATAAAGATTTTGGAGTGTACCAATGTTTGACAATCCCCTTGAACAGAAGGCAAAGAAATAGACCATGCACGCTTATGGAAAGATGGTGTAATTTATTTAACCAAATAGATCCAGATGGCCCAATGAAAATAAAAACAATTACAGATGGGTCACTAAGGCAGAGGTTTTAGAGATATGAAGCAGAGCCAATCACTGGTCTATCATTCTAATTTACTTGACAGTCAAGTCTATTTCATGGAGTTTCCTAATCATTTGCAAATTAATAAGATACAGACCTTTGGGTGTTGGTCTGCCCAATATCTGCTTTTGTGAAAACAACACCAAGGCATGGAGTGTCTTATGAATATTGTGACACATGGCTTTAACTTTAATTCTACTAGAGATCGCTGAAATTTTCTGGGAACACGAGTTAACATGCACCTTATGCCTTCTGACAAAGTGGTATCAGGTCTTGTAGAGAACTAGACGTGTGCACAAATAAAGCAACCACTTTGCTGTGACCAAGGTGCTAAATTTGCTGACTACATCTAGTCGGGCAACACATCCAGATCTTCAGATACATCGAGAACAATAATTGCAGGGATGTGCTCAGTGACCACCAACTGCAGTTGCTGGGAAGTAGCAACTCTTCGGGCATCCTTCACTGCTACGGGACCACAGCCTTCATTACCGCGGGGCGATTTTCTTCAGGCTTCGATTAAGCTACAAAATTAAAACAAACGTGAATACTTGGGCTGGAAAAGATGAATTGATCCCTGTCACTCACCCGGGATAGAGATGCAGCCACTCCATGCAACCAAAAACAGAGACTTTTACACATTAAAAAAATTGTCCTACAGCATGGTAGAAGCAGATTCCTGCCATTTAAACCCGTGAACCCAATTACATTATGATCAACCTACAAACCTATACATTTTGAAGGATGGGAGGAAACCCATGCAGACATGGGGAGAATATAGAAACTCCTTGTAGACTGCACGGGTTTCGAACCCCATTTGCTGGCGTTGCATTAACCACTATGCTAATTACACCACCGTAATTACACCACCCTAATTACACCACCCTAATTACACCACCCTTATTACATCACCCTAATTACATCACCCTAATTACACCACCCTAATTACACCACCCTAATTACACCACCCTAATTACACCACCGTAAGTTTGCTGGTGATCAACTCCTAACCCCTCCAACAACAACTGGACACATTTCAGCTCGTCACATCTGGCCCCGCACTCCTGGCATTCCCAATCCTGGCTCCATACTTGTCCTACATTGCAGGCCCTGGCCCCGCCACTCATATGGATTCAAGTGTTCCCATTCCCAATGCAACCCATTTTAGGGCAAACAAGAAATACCCAATGCTGCCGGAAAAGGCTCTAGAGCTTAAGGAAATTGCTCTGTTTACCATTACTCCCCTAGTAGGTGAATCTGCAGATAACGTCTGAATATGTGCATTCTTATCTGTATCACAATTTAGATATTCAGCTTTGTATCAGGCCCCTTTTGTCCATTGAGCCTGTGCCATCCAATTATACCCAATTAACCTATACTCCCAGTATGTCTTTGAACAGTGGGAAGAATCCAGAGCACCCGGAGGAACTCCACAGACACGTACAGGACGTATAAACTCCTTGGAGACAATGCCGGATTCAAACCCCGATCTCGATGTGCTAACTGTGCCGCCCCAATGTTCATATTCATTTTGAGGATCTGGGTGACACCGGCGGAGCTTTTATTGCTTAGCCTTAATTGTTCAATCCAAGGGTGCTGAAGGGTTCCTGATCATGTCGGAGGTTCAGATCTGAAGCTAGGGTTGCCCATGGTTTGGACTAGGGTCTGTGTGAAATCACTGGAGACATTTCCATGGACACTCGGTGACTTGGGGGAGGGGGAAACACACACTCTTCTTCCTTCTGTTTCTCTGACCGTGAGGTGCTTCAGGCAATATCTGCCGACGGTGAATCTGTCTGCCTTATAGCAGGCAAAAATCAATTTTGTGTAATATGACCCTGTTTTTGGTGACATGACAATAAATTGAATCTTGATCTTGAATCTTAGGTCAGGCAGCCTCCACCAATAGAAGTGGTCAGTCAATATTTAGGGTTGGGATTCCAGCAGTTTTTAATGTTTGTTTTATGACGTTTTCCTCTTTGGCTTCAAGATTCAGGAGCACTTAGATGTCGGCAATGGCAATAGGCCAACCTGGAAGAATCCTGATGATAGCAGCAAGACCCTCTCATTACAAGAGATGATGTTCAGCTCACCTCCTCAAATTTGTGAATCTGCCTGATGAAAAAGTCTCCGTATCGCCTGGCCACTTTGGTGTCTGCGATGTGGATCATATCCTGAAAAAATGGGAAGCAGAAAAGATGAAACAAAAATGGAAGCAATTCCATTAAACACTTAACCAGGTTGCCAGAATCTCGAATGAGAGATAAATCAGTCAGCAAAACAATCCTTCCAGCCTACTGTCAATCTGGAGATTTCAGATTACTGGAATAATAAAGTTAAAATCCCGGTATCTAAAATTCAAGCAACTGGCAGCCTCAAGCAACCGGGGGAAAAAAAATAAAACAAATAGGAATAAAATAATGGGGTAAAAATATTTAAAATTGTAACATAAATGTTCTCTGACGTAACAAAGATAACTTTGGTGAAGATGGGAGCCAGTGGAGTGCCTTGGTCATGCTCTGCTCATAACAAGAGTTTGATTAAAGTTCTGTTTGAATAAAATGGCATCGCCCAAGATGAAGAGCTGGTTGATGCCGTATGCCTTTGGGGCGACTCTCTTAGTGTCTCCTTATCCCTGCTTAGTAAGAGTGGCCCCGGTCAAAGGCTTTATCTGTAAACTTGGGGGGGGGGTTAATTATCTGTAATGTAATTGTTCATCCTGTCCCGCATCGGACTTGTCAGCCACAAACGAGCCTGCAGCTGACGTGGACTTTTACCCCCTCCATAAATCTTCGTCCGCGAAGCCAAGCCAAAGAAAGAAAGAAATTGTTCATCCTTCAGATGGCTCCGTGGAGGGGGAGGAACCTGCAGATGCAGCGAAGGTTAAATGTTTTCAAAGAATGTGACTGAAAATAAAAGTTTTTAAGGTTTATATATTCATGCAGGTGAAGTTTGTTCTATGCAAGTACAATATAGTACCTTTTTTTAAAAAAAAAAGTTTATTCTTAATGCAGGTATCAGTTAGGCATTATAAGAGTAAGTCTCAAGGAACTGGAAAATTCACTTATCTGGCATTTACCAAACCCCATAGGTGCTGGATAACAGGGATTTTAGTGTAGAAAATCCTCATAGATAAAGAGCGCACCTTGTCGATGTAGAAGTCAACCTCAGAGGCAGACTGAAATTCACCATCGAGGGCTGAAATACCACTTGTCCACACCAGGTTCTTCATCTTGTGCTTGAAAACCAGGAGGTTGATGCGGAATTCCTGTTCGGTCATGTCAAGGAACCCAGCCAGCTTGACAACAGGCATTGTGGTATACAACTTTAGGAAACTTCAAGAGAAAACAACACGTCAACATAAGTTGCCATAGGTACTCTATGGTTAGTAAGGGATTGCTTAAGGTGGAGTGTGAGCAGAAAAAAAGATGAAAACCACTAGTTTAGAAGAATCTGGGTCAAATGCAAGCAATGGGCTCAGGGAGGCAACTTGGCTGGCACAGACAGGTTGTGCTAGGGGGCCTGTTTCAGTGCTGCACAACTTAATGGTGTAAACAAATCAGTAAAATTAAGTAGTTTTGAAGGAATGAGCGTGGACGCTGTGCTGAACAGTTAATTGGTGCCCAACTCTTTTTCAGACTCTTAAAAATTTATAGGGTCACCTTGGTAAAGAGCTATCGTGTGCAGTTTTGGTCACCTAACTACAGAAATTATATCAGTAAGATTGAAAGAGTGCAGAGAAAATTTGCTAGGACTTTGCACGGACTTCAGGAACTGAGTCACGGGGAAAGGTTAGGACTTTATTCCCTGGAGCGCAGAAGAATAAGGGGAGATTTGATATTTAAAATTGAGGGGTATAGAGTAAATGCAGGTAGGCTTTTTCCACTGAGGGTAGGTGAAATATAAACCAGAGGTCACGGGTTAAGGGTGAAAGGGAAAAAAGTTTAGGGGAAACTTCTTCACACAGAGCGGCGGGAGTGTGGAATGAGCTTCCAGCTGAAGAGGTAATTTGGGCTAATTTTAAGAAGAATTTGTACAGGTACATGGATAGAAGTATGGAAGGCTATGGACTGGCTGCAGGTCAGTGGGGCAAGACAGAATAATAGTTCGGCATAGACTAGAAGGTCCTGTGTTGTAGTGTTTTATGGTTCTATCCAGCCTAAATGCATTTTATAGCTTGGACTCAGTTACCAAAGAGGTGTTCATTTGGACAAGAAATCCCAAATTATTTTGCCAGAAATCCTCTCACTGTCCCCAACGTCTGAGCATCACATTTATAGAAGGCCACCATCTTGGTGCCTGTTGAGCTCATGTACCTACGGATGGTGGAAAGCACAGTCTGCTGCTGCACCTCGTCCATAAAGACTTTCAGCTGCTGCAGGAATGGCTCCTTGTGATAGTTGGCATGGACAGAGTCATAATTTGGTACCACAGGCGACAGGAACTTGGGACAGGCAAAACTGAACAACTCCTCAAATATCTGCATCTCCCTGGTAACAAGAAAAGGAAAGATTATACAAGAAAATAATTTTAAGATTAAATTTTTTGGTATTGATGGAATACTTAACCTCCCAAACCCCACAGGTTAAAGAATTCTAAAGGCTCACAAGGTGAAGAAATGACTCATCTACGTGCTTTCTTCGAAGAATAGTCACAAATAATTGATGAGAAGTGGCATCTAACCTCTATATGCCAACTTCCCACAAACAGATAATGTAATTGTTTGCCATAGTGATGCAGGAATAAACATTGGACAGGAAACCTCGGACTATTCTCCTGTTTTCCTTTGAAAGAGCACCATGGAATCTTTGATGCACCTCTGAGAGCAAATGGAGACTCGAGATCTCATCCAAAAGGCAACACCTGCAACAATGCAACACTCCCTTAATATTCTACTCAAGTATCAATTGAACCCATAAAGAGTTGAAAATAAGAAAACAGAAATGGAAAAGGAGGAAAGGTAATGATGGAAAAACGGAAAGAGAAGATAAACAAAATATAAAATGGCTACGCTGAACTATATGACTTTAAATATTAATGGAATACATAACCAAATTAAAAGGAAGAAACTACTAAATTTACTGAAAAAGGAAAAAATTGATATAGCATTTGTCCAAGAAACACACTTAACTGAATTGGAGCACAAGAAATTAAAGAGAGATTGGGTAGGACATGTAACAGCAGCATCGTATAATTCAAAAGCAAGAGGAGTGGCTATAAATGTATTCCATTAGAAAAAATAACATATAGTTTAAGAAATAATATTGAAATATTCGAACAAGTATGGGAGCCTTACATTAAATACAATAGCGAAAACCTACCGGGAACAAACATTACCTAAGTTGATGGAAGGAGAAGGAAAGAAAAGAATGGACTCAGTAGAATTTCTGGTGTATTTTTGTTGAATGACAACATTGTCTGACTGGCTTAATGCAACCTAGATTGTATACCTAAAATGGATGAGAGGGGGGGTGGGGGGGTGGCTTGGGAGGAGGGGGGGGGGGGGGGGGGGAAAGAAAAAGACACTGAATATGTGTGAAAAAGAAAAAGTGTATATCATGGCTAACGTGATTTATGGTGTGAAAAATAAAAAAATTAAAAAAAAAGTATCAATTGAACCCAAACCTTCCGAAACAGAGTTGACTGCTATCACATGACTCACAGGTGACATCCTATATCACCGTCATGTAATTGACAGAGAAACCCTTAAATAAAGCCATACAAGACCACATCAACCAAATATTTGGCAGCAGTCTTTGTGGATTGGAGTAATGTTACCCAAATGCTAAACCTTGGATGGTTGTCAGAATCAACTATGACCAAAATACTGGCCACCATTATGTCAACCTTCGACAGGAGCTCCATTAACAGCGTCCTGGCAGGCTGCAAGACAGAGTGGTACAATTGTTACAGAGAAATGGATCGAAGGTCAATCCACACCGAACCCAAGCCTGCTAGGAGCAGAAGGCAGCAACGCAACCCAATTTGTAGAGACGAATGTGTACAGCAATTCATTCTTCCCCAGCACAATTAAAGGATAATCTTCACCCTACCATACACACACACAACCAGACCCAATTAAAGATAGCCCTTCAAAAATATCCTCCTTAAGCACACCCTCCTCCACCTCCAATTTAAATTCCATACCAAATATTTTGGAGGACCAAAAACCATAAGAGCGGCAGAGAGGATCAATGGACTCTTCCCCCCCACCCCCAAAATCAACGTGATCTAGTGGGATTGGTGTCCGAAGAGGGCGCACAAAATCATGAAGTCCCCTTCCACCCTGCACACGGCATCTTTCAGCTGCTCCCATCGGGAAAGAGATACTGGAGTTTAAGAGCCAGCACCGCCAGGCTGAGAAACAGCTTCTTCCCAGGAGAAATGAGAAGGCTGAACGACCAAAGGAACCGCTCATATTGACCCTCCGAGACTCTCATATTTTAAAAAAATTTATTTGTATCTATGGATACTTGTCCTGTATTGTTTGTATTTTAAGTGTGTTACATCTGGTTGTGTGTCTGTGTGTTTTGTACCAAGGTCCAGAGAACAAGGTTTCATCGGGTGACAATAAACTTGATTTGGCTCATTTCTTGCCAGAATGTACCCTACCTTCTGTAATGTACTGTGAACTTTGTGCTTCATAAGTATTAGTGTCTCACCAACCCAATTGTCATTGTTCTGCCACCAGTAGGAAAACTGAAACTCAACTATAACCCTAAACCTAGTCTCTGCAAAATGCTCCTTGAAACACACTTCTTTAATGGCTTTCTATCTCCTTGTATGGTTTATTATCAAATTATAAAGTATCACCTTGTGGAGTAATTATGAAGTATCACCTTGTGGAGTAATTATGAAGTATCACCTTGTGGAGTAATTATGAAGTATCATCTTGTGGAGTAAATATGAAGTATCATCTTGTGGAGTAACTATGAAGTATCACCTTGTGGAGTAACTATGAAGTATCACCTTGTGGAGTAACTATGAAGTATCACCTTGTGGAGTAACTATGAAGTATCATCTTGTGGAGTAACTATGAAGTATCATCTTGTGGAGTAACTATGAAGTATCACCTTGTGGAGTAACTATGAAGTACCACCTTGTGGAGTAATTATGAAGTATCACCTTGTGGAGTAACTATGAAGTATCACCTTGTGGAGTAACTATGAAGTATCATCTTGTGGAGTAAATATGAAGTATCACCTTGTGGAGTAACTATGAAGTATCACCTTGTGGAGTAACTATGAAGTATCACCTTGTGGAGTAACTATGAAGTATCATCTTGTGGAGTAACTATGAAGTATCACCTTGTGGAGTAACTATGAAGTATCACCTTGTGGAGTAACTATGAAGTATCACCTTGTGGAGTAACTATGAAGTATCACCTTGTGGAGTAACTATGAAGTATCACCTTGTGGAGTAACTATGAAGTATCACCTTGTGGAGTAACTATGAAGTATCACCTTGTGGAGTAACTATGAAGTATCACCTTGTGGAGTAACTATGAAGTACTTTGGAACCTTCTGCTGAATTTATAGATGCTACATCATGACAGGACAGCTGAATTGTTGCCACATTAAGAACAAAGGAGACGTACCCTTTCTGCATGCGCAGCATCTTGTCTCCATATTTCTCCCGCAGCTGTGTGTGGATACTCTCATCGATTCTCATCGGGTACAGCGTCAAGGTGATTGCCAGCAGACTGTGCATCTGTTCATTCTGTTTGTTTATCTACAAGCAGATTTAAAGTCATGTGGAGGAAGACAGAAAACAAGAATTTTCGTTAACCCTGTCCAGTCTTGTCATTTATTCCCAGACAATTGTTTGGA
This sequence comes from Narcine bancroftii, assembly GCF_036971445.1. Classification (NCBI taxonomy): domain Eukaryota; kingdom Metazoa; phylum Chordata; class Chondrichthyes; order Torpediniformes; family Narcinidae; genus Narcine; species Narcine bancroftii. Next base: position 60,400,090 of record NC_091481.1, on the reverse strand, counting down.
AAAACAGTGTATCAGTTAGCAAAATTAGTACTGAGGTTGGAATCCCGCGCTGTCTGTAAGGAGTTTCTATGTTCTTCCCATGTATGCATGGGTTTTCCCGGGGGGGTGGGGGGGGGGGGGTGTTTCCAGTTTCCTCCCTCCCACTGTTTTAAACGTACTGGGGGTATAAATTGGGCGGCATGAACTTGTGGGTTTAAATGGCCTGTTACTGTGCCGTGGCCCGCAAGGGAGGGGGGGGGGGGCGCCGTAGGAGCCCCAATGAGAATGGCTGGTGTAGAGAAATGTTAATCATTTGAATTAAACATCTTCAAATAAGATGAGGTACAGCAATCATAATCACTCTGTGTCGGTGCTGATCTGTGATACAAGAATCAGTCATTGCTTCAAGTTTGCAGGACCTGACCCATTGATCATTTCCAGGTTTGTAACAAACACTTCTAAGATTTACCATTTCATATTTGTAGGTTGAGCGCTGAAACATGTTTTTGGTTCTCTGAATGTACAATAAAATGTTGGCAAAGACGCGAATCGAATCCTGGTAACGACGCATCATCAAATAGGCAAAGCCCACGTAGTAATAAGTTGTGACCTGGCATTCCGGTACCCGCGAGTACATACTCTGCAATGAAATCAAACAGTGGACTTCAAATAGCTTTATGACAAGTCTTCCAAATTCCTAAACCATACACTTGTCAGATTCAAACAATCAAATTGTGTAGGATCCCCATAGATCTAGCAGCCATTATGAATTATTGCGTTATGGCATTCTCCCTTGATTTAGGATGCTAAAAGGGCAGCAAATGAAATGGGTTTAATGGCTATTCCTGCTCATCTGTTTTATTATTACAGGTTTATTATGTGGCAGAATGGGCCAGCAGTTTGAAGATTTTCAGTATCTGTAACTTTACCAGGTGTGAAATCTACATAAGAAAAATAACCCTATACACTTGTGAAATCGTCAAATTTTTTGGACCACTTTAAAAGGGGTCGACTTTTACACAGGTTAAACTTATGACCTCGTTAAGTGTCTGCATCATTCAAGGCAATGCTAGCTCAGATGGCCAGGACCACATGGTAAGAATGCCATTGGGAACGCAGATGGGCGGACGACTGGGGCGAGGATCCACAGTTGGAAGTTTGGATGGGCGGGCAGCCGGAGCGAGGATCCGTGGTCTGGAGCTTGGATGGGTGGAGGGGGGGCTAGGGTGAGGATCTGTGGTTGGCAGATTGGAAGGGCGAGTAGCAGAGGACGATGATCCACGATCAGTTATTCAGATGGGCTGGGGCATTGGGAGTTCAAATGGCGGGAGATTGGGGGCGAGGATCCACAGTCGGGAGATTGGATGGGCGGGAGGCCAAGAATTTGGGAGCTTGGATGGGTAGGTGGTCAGGCCAAAATATTTGGTTGGGGGGGGGGGGGGGGGGTCGACTTTTACATAGGTCATACTAAAACACCTGAATTTTAAGGCCAAAAAGGTGGTGGTCACACAGGATCAACGATTACATTAGAAAATACAGTAGCCTTATTCTATTCTCAGTCATAGGTCAGACATATTTTAGGAGCTTGCAACTGGGAAAAAAAATTAATGATCAGCAAAGTCAGTTTTAGCACAAGAATTAACACCATATTCTTTCTTTGGCTTGCCTTCGCGGACGAAGATTTATGGAGGGGTAATGTCCACGTCAGCTGCAGGCTCGTTGGTGACTGACAATTCCGATGCGGGACAGGCAGACACGGTTGCAGCGGTTGCAGGGGAAAATTGGTTGGTTGGGGTTGGGTGTTGGGTTTTTCCTCCTTTGTCTTTTGTCAGTGAGGTGGGCTCTGCGGTCTTCTTCAAAGAAGGTTGCTGCCCGCCGAACTGTGAGGCGCCAAGATGCACGGTTTGAGGCGATATCAGCCCACTGGCTGTGGTCAATGTGGCAGGCACCAAGAGATTTCTTTAGGCAGTCCTTGCACCTCTTCTTTGGTGCACCTCTGTCACGGTGGCCAGTGGAGAGCTCGCCATATAACACGATCTTGGGAAGGCGATGGTCCTCCATTCTGGAGACGTGACCTACCCAGCGCAGTTGGATCTTCAGCAGCGTGGATTCGATGCTGTCGGCCTCTGCCATCTCGAGTACTTCGATGTTGGTGATGAAGTCGCTCCAATTAATGTTGAGGATGGAGCGGAGACAACGCTGGTGGAAGCATTCTAGGAACCGTAGGTGATGCCGGTAGAGGACCCATGATTCGGATCCGAACAGGAGTGTGGGTATGACAACGGCTCTGTATATGCTAATCTTTGTGAGGTTTTTCAGTTGGTTGTTTTTCCAGACTCTTTTGTTTAGTCTTCCAAAGGCGCTATTTGCCTTGGCGAGTCTGTTGTCTATCTCATTGTCGATCCTTGCATCCGATGATCAGAAATAAACGCATTTTCAGAAAAGCAGAAGGCTCGTCACCCAAACATCAGAGACAGAAAATACTTCATCTTAAAATGGAGAAACTAAATCATTAACACGTACACTCCTTCGTCTACTTCTTTTCTTTTATCTCCCTTTCAATCAATTACCGTTTTCAAATCTCTTGTAAATATGCAAATCTGAAAGTCCACTGAAGTGAACAAATTTCAGTTTCTTTGCGATAATGGCATTTTCAACTCTTGCAGTGAAACCCCAACATTCATCAATTGGCATATAACAATGAAGAGCAGGGAATCTAATCTTAATTAAGTGAAACGCACCTTTTTATTGAGTTCAATGTTCTCGAGCACTTTAATGGCCTGGTAGTAATCTCCAAGGAGCGAATGGAGACGCAAGAGCCCCACCAAGCTAAAATATCCAAGCATCTTGTATAGGGAATGACGGCCATACTCTCCAGCAACGCTCTCAGGGTCTCCTGCAATCAAACAATAGGAGATGCTAATACAAGAATGAATACAAATTTTCAAGCCAGTTGGTTTTAAGGAACATCTAAACTAACAATTTGGTCACGATTAAGTTTGAGGGAGTACATTACATGTTGGATGGACTTTCAAAAGCAGCGAGTTAGCAACTAAGCATGCAGACATTCTGGGGTTGTGAAAAATGCTACAGGAAATTGACAGGCACAAAGTTTGATACCCATCTTACTGTCATTGATAACACTGGACAATGAAGATTTTGCTTCCTGAACACTTTTGGGTGTATTTTATGGATTTTGGGATGCCGATCCAGAAATACACCTTAAAAAAGTTTCCCATCTCATGTTGTTGTTTTGATACAAGCTATTTTTGTGATTTCTTGCCATATTCTAAGTCTATTGGTATATTATCCACAAAACAAGTTTTTTTGGTCAGTCCAATTCATTTTCTATATTCGCACTAGGACTTCTTCCCTGCTGACTTTGGTACAGTCACTGACAATCAAGGAAAAGCAGTATTAGGGAAACTGGAATCCATCAATGCTGGCTGACTATTGTTGGATACCGAGACAAGAGGCATCAGATGCTGAGTACAAACAAAATTCAGCAGCAAAACATTTTTAGGTCAGTTGAACTAATGCAATGTGTCGGCGTCATTTTGCGATTAAACAGGCTAAATTCAATAAAAGTTAATTCAATGTTTCTCCAACTTCCTACATGATACAGCAAATCGGAAATTATCTTTGTGTTCCGCTTGAAGTTTTCTATCATAATCCCCAATTCTTTTTCAGAAAGCAAATCTTTTGAAAAGATGTGTCCAATGTAATGAAAACGAAACAGATACAATTAATGGTCAATTCAAGAATTAAAAGTTGAAATACAAATTCAGAAGATACACAAAATTAATCCCAAGCCTGTGAAACACTGCATAAAATTTAGTTTGGAACAGAGCTGACAATCCAGCACTTTGGACCTTAACAAACTTCATTTACAGAGCAGAGACAAATACAAGATTATACAGGTTTATAATTTGTTAACGCAAAACAAACAAACAAAACAAAGAAAAAGAACCATTCCTGTACAGAAAATAAAAATGTTTTTTGCTTTTAATATTTCCAAAAAAAGTCGAGACTCAAAAGCAACAAAAGGAGAGACAATCAGTATCCTCGCATAAATTTAGAGCCATCAACACTTACCTCCACTAGTGTAGACTTCCAGCTGGCGGTTAATGTTAGATTTATCGACCAGGGAATGCAATACATTAAGGACACTGTGAACATTCCAGATTTTGGGATTTGACCGTAGAAATTCAATTTCCTCCTCCGACTTTTTGGCTGTTTTGCAACGGTACTGACTGAAAGATTGGAACTGTGCAGAGAATGGGGTTAAAAAATTGGAATGGAAGATTTCAAAAGAAAGCATGCCAACATTTAACCCAAATCAAAGGGAAGTACCAGTACATTTCACAGAAAATAGTTGTTGGGGACTCCAAAAGAGCAACATTTCTATTTGTGATCAAACCCAATGCATGGCTCCAATCTGTAGACAGATTTGATTCCTCTGGCAGACACTCAATCAGTCCTGATCAGTGTTGCAGAGGTAAGAAGCAAATATTGTTCAACTATAAACACATACAACTCAACCCCAAAATGTTGGTTTGGTATCTTTATATCTTTGCTGTGTATACTGTTTGACCTGCTGAGTTTCCCCAGCCTTGTGTTTTTACTTCAATCACAGGGTCTGCAGACTTTTATGCTTTCCTCACATATCAGGACAAAGGACCTGTACTGTGCTGTATGTTCGGCAAAGGAGGAAAAACCCAACACCCAACCCCAACCAACCAATTTTCCCCTGCAACCGCTGCAATCGTGTCTGCCTGTCCCGCATCGGACTTGTCAGCCACAAACGAGCCTGCAGCTGACGTGGACTTTTTACCCCCTCCATAAATCTTCGTCCGCGAAGCCAAGCCAAAGAAGACATCACATACAACCCTGAGATTCTTTTTCCTGTGGGCGAGGCAGAATTACCACTTACTCACATATCCCTGGCAACACACTCAGAATGCCCTCACTTCATTTCATCATGTCTGATTAATGTTTTCTTCAGAAATAACCCATACACAATATGTACTTTAAAATCACTCCACATCATGATCTAAAAATTACTCATTATTTCTACACTTCATAGCTGTGGCAATGAAGTACAAGGCTGCAGGAAAGAAAAAAGCATCCCCTTCACTAGCATTACCCAGCTACTGCATCGGCTGCTGTACAAACATGCAAGCCCTATGAAAGGGATAAGAGGTGCTCACAGATGATATCCAGGCAAGTTAACCTGAAGAGGGCAGAAAGTCACCTGGTAAATGAACTCGTCAATGATGTCCCATAGCCACTGATTCGGGAGCTCCAGGGGAACAGGGCCATCAGCATCTGTTGGGATGACAGAAGATCGTTTTTCCTTTCAATATTTTTATTGATTGTTCACAAATATACATGTCCAAGACACTTATGGAATACTAATAATGATGACAGATTAGGTAACTCAACAAACTATAAAGCGTATAAATCACATTCAGAATATAAATATAGATACATCGAAGAAAATTTTTATCATGTGACTCTGAACCCCATCCCCATACCAACATTGTATGGCTAAAGAAAAAAATGCAACGGCAAATATTAAAATTTGGAATCGATATTATACCTAAAGATTGTGAGAATAGATAAGGAATGGTCTCCACAGCATTTAAAACCTTGCATTTGAGTTATTAATTAAGTAACAAATCTTTTCTAAATTTAAGCAGGACACAATGTCCCTCAGCCATTGAGCACAAGTTGGCGGGGCAGCATCCTTCCATCTAAACAGTATCGCACGTCTAGTCGAGAGAGATGCAAAAGACAGTACAACATTTAGTGGGAGTTTAAAGAATATCATCCTCTCCAGTTATACCAAAAAGATTTAAAGATAAAGTATGAAGCACATCTCTCCAATGTTTTTCAAGGCTAGGGCAGGCCTAGAACATATGAATTAGATCGAAGCCTTTCCTCTCCTGCATTTATCGCAACAAGAATTACATCTGAAAAGATTTGGGATAATACGACTTTAGACATATGAGCCCTATGTACCACTTTAAATTGTAACAAACAATGACGGGCACGGACAGAAGATAGTTTTGATTTAAATATGGAGTATCAGTGTCCGACTTATCGATGGAGGAACTATTCTTCCCAAATACATTCGATTGTTTGCTTTTCCAATGGTATCCAATCCATTTTTGCTGAGACTCCCTTTCAATCATTCACCGTTCCCACATTATTTATAAATCACCCACAACGCTTCAGCATTTTAGTCACTATGGTTGCTTGATTTCACTGCTACACAGAGTTGGAATTCGCTGACCATACCACGGGACTAAGTTATATGAAAATAGCCGCTGAGTCGGCATACAAGAGGGAGATTGAAAACTTGGCACCAACAACAACCTCACACTCAATGTCACCAAAACCAAGGTGCTGATTGTTGACATCAGGAAGGGAAAACCAAAGGTGTTCGATCCAATTATTATTGGGGGATCAGGAGGTGGAGAAGATGAGTAATTGTAGGTTCACTATCTCGGAGGATCTTTTCTGGACCCAACACGCTAATGGCATCATGAAGAAAGAACATTAGCACCTCCACTTCCTCAGGAGTTTGCAGAGGTTTGGCGTGACATTGGAAACCCCGGCAAATTTGTGGAAAGTGTGTTGACCGGCTGCATCATAGTCTGGTGTGTGTCACCAATACCCCTGAGCGTAAAGCCCAGGACATCACAGGTAAAAACCCTCCCCATCATCTACAGGGAATGTTGCTGTCAGAGAGCAGCAATAAGGATCCCCACCACCCAGCACACACTCCGTTTGCACTCCTACCAATAGGAAAGAGATATAGGTGGCACAAGACTCACACGGCCAAGTTTCAGGATCAGTTGCTCCCCCTCCACCATCAGACTCCTCAACAACAAACTCAATGAAGGACTCTTGCACTTTATTGATGTTTTTTCTCTGTGTTGCACAGTTTGTTTACATTTCTTTATTTGTTTAGATGTGTACGCTGAATACAATTTATTTGCATTATCAATAAGTGGTAATTCTGCCTCGCCCACAGGAAAAAGAATCTCAGGGTTGTATGTGATGTCATGTATGAACATACAGCACAGTTCAGGTCCCTTGGCTCTTGTTGTGCCGACCCATGTATTCCTTCTAAAATAAATACCAAACTCTCCCTACCCCATAACTGTCTAACAGTCTGTTAAATGGCCCCAATGTTTCAGCCTCCACCACCATCCCTGGTAAGGCAAATAGCCCCCAAATAGGCCTTAGGACACCGAGGAACAGATAAGTCGGTAGATTTTGGAATGGTGCAGGAAATACAGGGTTGTAGTTATGAGCGATTTCAACTTCCCTAATATTGACTGTCATCTACTGACTGCAAGAGGGATGGATGGGGCTAAATTTGTCAGGTGTGTACAAGAAGGATTCCTGACATAGTATGTGGTCCGGCCCACTAGAGGAGAGGCCAGACTAGATCTGGTTCTGGGGGATGAACTTGGTCAGGTGGCTGACCTCTTGATGGGGGAGCATTTTGATGAGAGAGATGTAGTCTTGACAGTAAACCTGAAATATGTTTACCAGGGCTGAATGGCTTTTGTCTGGACCCTACTTATTCATCATCTTGGTCTACATATCAGAAGGGAACAGGATATTGGTATTTAGACCAAGTTCAACTGTGGCTTTGATCTCATTCTTTTATTACTCCATTGGTTTTTATAAAGAACAAACTCCAAAGAGGCTTCCTCTTGCTCAGTATCACCCTCATTCCAGCCCTATATGCTTCTCTATTCTAAGGATGTATATAGTCCAAATTAGCATTCTCTTAAACATTTGAATTAATTAATTTGAAAATACATGATTGCAAATTGTGCCAATTTTTATCTTTTCCCTTTCTTTGGGGAAGGGCAGGACAATGAAAGATGATGGGGGAAGGTGTTTTCAACGGAAAACAAAAACAAGTATTTCATGAAAATTCTTACTAAGAATGTAGTTGAACAGATTGCAGTAATTGTAGTAAGATTCGAATCTCTGTTCCAGCGTAGGTCCACCCTAGGAAGTGCAAGAAATATTTAATGCTTAAACACCAATGGTTCCCCAGGTTATGCATATTATTGTAAATATACTTTAGCTTGGAGTCGATACAGTGGTAGGGCAGTCAGTGATGCTGCCTCTGGACCCATGTTCAACCCTGACCTCTGGTACTGTCTGTGTGGAGTATGCATGCTCTCTCAATAATCAAGTAATGCAGTTTGCTCCAACATCACCAATATTTGCCAGTAGGTTAACTGACAACTATAAATGACCCCTTCATCCAAGTAGCCAGACGTGTCAAAGGGGAATTGAAGGACATGGCAGAGAGGCTTACAGAGAAACAAGGAGAGATGTACTGCCAGACTGAGTCCACCCGCAAATTGGAGGAACAATACCTCATATTCTGACTGGGCATCCTCCAACCGAATGGCATTAATATTGACCTCTAGCTTTCGTTAAACCACCCCCTCACTTCTTCCCTCAATCACCTTCCTCCAGTTCTGTCTCTCTCCCTTTTCCCGGTCTTCTTTTGCACAGACAAAATCAATTCTCACCTCCCCATTTTTCCATATCCAATTAACACCTTTTGTTGGTCTGGACCCCCTCCCCCAGCCAGTACTGTCTCTCTTCTGAGATTTCTTGTTTCTTGATTATTCCTAGAAGAGCCTAAGCATGAAACATCAGCAATATATCTTTGTCTTCTATGGATGCTGTGAGAGTGGCTGAGTTCCTCCAGCATTTTGGTGTGTTTTTACTATAATCACAGTGTCTGCAGACTTTCAAGTTTCTCTCGAGGTGAAATTGGACCTATCGGATTGCTCCCAGTGTGGACAGTTAGGTTAAAAGGCCTCTTTCATTTTAATTTGTAAAAAAATTTAAATTTTAGACACACAGCACAGTAACAGGCCCTTTTGGCTCATGAGCACGTACCATGTTGACCTGCAACATTTGTACGTTTTGTGGGAGGAAAACGCAGCTCCCAGAGGGAAGCCATGCAGACTCTGGGAGAATCTACAAGCTCCTTACAGACAGCACTGGATTCAAACCTGGGATGTGGGCGCTAACTGCTATGCTGACCGCGCCATCCATTTTCTTGAACAAGATTGTATCGAAGCTTAAAAATGGATCAATACTCAACTTTCCTTACCAAATCCTCAACATTTTAACACTAAATAACTGAATGAGGCACATTGTACTGTGAACTTTCCAAATAGCATGAAATAAGTCTACAGTTTTCTACCATCAGGTATCAAGATAAGAGAACTTACTGACTGAATGAAATTTGAAATGCAAATCATAATCAAAAATAAGACCCTGAAATGACACATTTTGTATATTGAACAAATGTTAAATTTGATTTTTATAGATGAGGATAGGCATAGAGATTGAAAGTTTAATACACCAAAAAGAGTCATTGTGTGACTTTTAACCCAGAGGAACTTCTGTACTGTTTTATATAAATTATCGAACACCAGCAAGGAACCATAAAGTGAATGTGTGGATTTACATGGTTAATACTACTGAAAGTTGTACGATAAAGAAAGTGAAATTGCCAACTTACGCTGACTTTAGCATAAATGTGTCTGTAGTAGAGCTCCTTATACAGAATAAGAGAAACAGCATCTGGAACAAACAATTGATGAAATCTCAGCTATTACTTTTATCAACAGTAGTAGTAAATTCAATAGTGCAATAAAACCCCCGATATCCAACAACTATGGGGATTGTTAGATGCCAGATAAGTGAATTTTCTGGTGGCTTGAGATTGCATGTTGTGTGACAAAATGACTGCGAGGGGCGCCAATTTTAAACATTCGGATTTTTTTAAACCTATTTATTTTCTGCTATTTTTGTGACAGTTGCTCGAGGCTTTCGGTTGCTTGAATTCCGGATACTGGGAATTTTACCATAAAAGCATAGTTCTGCCAAGAGAGAGCTCGGAGATTTATTGCTTGGAGTGGGACAGGAAATGCAGGAGAGAAGAAATTTTGGGGGGGAGGGGGAAGAAGGGGGAGGTTTAAATAAAATGACATCAGTTCCAGTCAATGTCTAAATGTTATGGAGGATGGAGAGGCTCCTGTGGTTTGCACCTGAAAACTGTTGCAGTTCCACCTACATGGTGTCTCAGATGATTGAGTTTTGAGAAGTTCCCCTGACGCTGAAGATTCAACCAATTAAAAACAAAGAAAAGGTGCGTAACAAATAGTTTTTAATTCTATTGCCAAAACATGCATCATGCAGGATTAAACTAGTGCTTTACAGGAGTATTTTTATCAAGGAATACAAACTGTACCATTCCGACATATGGAGGCAATAGCTTCCGCTTCCGGCCAGGGAGAGTTTTTGAAGAACCTCTCTGTCAGTTTATTCCAGCTGAAAGGAAATAAAATTTGACCCCCATCAAGAAATTAGCAGCTTCAAAAAAAAAACAAACAACGGAAAAATAAAGATCTCCCCCCCCCCCCCCCCCCCCACCCCAGCTCGACGTGTGCATTCCTCATAGTCAGTGGTTCACCTGGGCGATCCTGAGATCATTTATAGTGAGATTCAGAAAGAGCACTATATGAGAGAAGGGATGAGTACAAAATGAACAACGTATGGCATAGTTAGCTTAGCGGTTATCATAACGCTGTTACAGCGCCTGTGACCGGGTCCTGGGTTCGAATCCCGTGCTGTCTGCAAGGAGTTTGTACGTTCTCCCTGCATCTGCGTGGGTTTCCTCCGGCTGCTCCCACCGTTCAAAAATGTACCGGGTTGTAGGTCATTTGGCAAGGACCCATGGGCCGATTGGGCCTGTTACCCTGCTCTATGTCCAAATTTAAATTTAAAGAACCACAGACGCTACCTCATTTTGTCTTTTTCCTGCATTTAAAAAAATTATTTTGAAATGTGGTTTATATAAATGTTTGCACTGTGTTACCACAAAACAACAAATTCCGTGACACGTTCATGACAATAAATTCTGATGAAGAACACAGCATGTTGATAGCAATATAGTGTTGCAGATGGGATTTTGGATGATAGAGACAGGATGGGGTTTTTTGGGTAGGAATATATGGGTTGGCACAACATTAAGGGCCAAAGGGCCTGTACTGTGCTCTCTTCTCTTTGGCTTGGCTTCGCGGTCGAAGATTTATGGAGGGGGTAAAAGTCCACGTCAGCTGCAGGCTCGTTTGTGGCTGACAAGTCCGATGCGGGACAGGCAGACACGGTTGCAGCGGCTGCAGGGGAAAATTGGTTGGTTGGGGTTGGGTGTTGGGTTTTTCCTCCTTTGCCTTTTGTCAGTGAGGTGGGCTCTGCGGTCTTCTTCAAAGGAGGTTGCTGCCCGACAAACTGTGAGGCGCCAAGATGCACGGTTTGAGGCGATATCAGCCCACTGGCGGTGGTCAATGTGGCAGGCACCAAGAGATTTCTTTAGGCAGTCCTTGTACCTTTTCTTTGGTGCACCTCTGTCACGGTGGCCAGTGGAGAGCTCGCCATATAACACGATCTTGGGAAGGCGATGGTCCTCCATTCTGGAGACGTGACCCATCCAGCGCAGCTGGATCTTCAGCAGCGTGGACTCGATGCTGTCGACCTCTGCGATCTCGAGTACTTCGACGTTAGGGATGAAAGCGCTCCAATGGATGTTGAGGATGGAGCGGAGACAACGCTGGTGGAAGCGTTCTAGGAGCCGTAGGTGATGCCGGTAGAGGACCCATGATTCGGAGCCGAACAGGAGTGTGGGTATGACAACGGCTCTGTATACGCTAATCTTTGTGAGGTTTTTCAGTTGGTTGTTTTTCCAGACTCTTTTGTGTAGTCTTCCAAAGGCACTATTTGCCTTGGCGAGTCTGTTGTCTATCTCGTTGTCGATCCTTGCATCTGATGAAATGGTGCAGCCGAGATAGGTAAACTGGTTGACCGTTTTGAGTTTTGTGTGCCCGATGGAGATGTGGGGGGGCTGGTAGTCATGGTGGGGAGCTGGCTGATGGAGGACCTCAGTTTTCTTCAGTGTCGCCGAGAATATTCTCCCAGAATCACAGTGCGGCTTTCGCGCAAACAGAGGAACTACTGACATGGTCTTTGCCCTCAGACAGTTCCAAGAAAAGTGCAGAGAACAAAACAAAGGACTCTACATCACCTTTGTTGACCTCACCAAAGCCTTCGACACCGTGAGCAGGAAAGGGCTTTGGCAAATACTAGAGCGCATCGGATGTCCCCCAAAGTTCCTCAACATGATTATCCAACTGCACGAAAACCAACAAGGTCGGGTCAGATACAGCAATGAGCTCTCTGAACCCTTCTCCATTAACAATGGCGTGAAGCAAGGCTGTGTTCTCGCACCAACCCTCTTTTCAATCTTCTTCAGCATGATGCTGAACCAAGCCATGAAAGACCCCAACAATGAAGACGCTGTTTACATCCAGTACCGCACGGATGGCAGTCTCTTCAATCTGAGGCGCCTGCAAGCTCACACCAAGACACAAGAGAAACTTGTCCGTGAACTACTCTTTGCAGACGATGCCGCTTTAATTGCCCATTCAGAGCCAGCTCTTCAGCGCTTGACGTCCTGCTTTGCGGAAACTGCCAAAGTGTTTGGCCTGGAAGTCAGCCTGAAGAAAACTGAGGTCCTCCATCAGCCAACTGTGCTCTAGTGTTCCATGATTGACAGACATGGAGGATGTCTGCTGGGAAAAAAAAAAAACAGGGAATATGTGCCCTTGACCATCACGAACCAAGCAGCCTGTTGGATAATTCCAAGCTTTCCTCTACAGGAAAGCTCGATCAACAGTCACAATGAAACGACAACAAGATCCCACATTTCAATAAGGATATCCTAAAATATAAGGAAATTGGCAAATATTTAAAATACTGCACAAATGATCTTCTGGTTTTACTGGCCTACTAACTTATAAATGACTTGTACCTGTTTTCATAGATATCCTGAATCTCATAAAGCTTCTGTTCAATCACATCACTGGACACTCGATTGGACTGCAACTCATAAACCTTCTGATCAATCAGGTCAGTCACAGTTTTGTAGAAGTATTGGATGAAATTTTTTATGACTTCTGGGATCACGTGGTAAGTTTGCTGCTCATACTGTCGCTCGTAAGCAAGATCTTGCTTGGGATCCCCTGAGAAAACACATGTACTTTTAACAACACTGGCAAAGGAAACAGCTGAGGACAGTTGCACAGAATTTAATACCCATAGTTGTCATAAAGAGTGCAACAGAAACCTCTTCCTTCCAGCCCCAGTGCTAAAACTGTAATGAAGGCAAAACATCAAACTTTGCAATTTTACACTGTGTGAGGCAGAGGTGACTTCCAAGTAGGCAGACCAAAGACCTTGACCATAGAAACAGCACAGAACAGGCCCTTCTAGTCTGTGCCAAATCATTTTTCTGCCCAATCCCACTAACCTGCACCCAATCAATAGCCCTCCGTACCCCATCCATCCATGTACCTGTCCAAATTCTTCTTAAATATTAATATTGAGCCAACATTCACCACTTCAGCTGGCAACTTGTGCAATCACTCCCACCACGCTCTGTGAAGAAATTCCCCCGAAACCTTTCACCCTTAACCCATGTCCTCTGGTTTGTATCTAACCTACCCTCAGTGGAAAAAGCCCACCTACAAGTTTAAATACCTCTATCAAATCTCCCCTGCACTCCAGGGAATAAATTCCTAACATGTTTATCCCTGTAACTCAATTCCTGAAGTCTGGGCAAATCTCCTCTGGACTCTTTGTCTTGATATCTTTCCTGTATGAAGGGCCTAGGCTTGAAACATTGGTTACCCATTTCTTCCTATGGATGTTGCATGACCTGCTGAGTTTCTCCAGCACTTTTGCATATTTCATTGCAATCACAGCGCCTGCAGACTTTCCTGTTGAGCTCGAATGTGCTTCACAGGTTACAGGTTATTTTTTTAAAAAAAATTATTTAATATAAAACCACTTAACAAACATATTGCAATATTTCAAACTTAATCCATATGGTATTTTTATATATATATATATATATATAAAGGAAAAAAATATCAAAGGAAGAAAAACCTCCTTTAAACCCTCCCACCCCCTCTAGAAACTTAAGGGAGAAAAAGAAAAAGGGACAAGAAAACCACAACAGGAGCACTTCACTTTCCAATACTATATATATGAGAGAAAGGGAATGCTCAAGATTCATTTAAATTTTAATACCAACAGTTTGTAAATATGGGCTCCATATTTCACAAAATGAATGATATTCATCTCATAAATCGTAATTTTCTCAAGTGGAATACAACTCTGAATTTTTGCATGCCACCTATCCATTCCCAAATTAATATCCGACTTCCAAGTTATAGAAATACATTTTCTAACTGTTGCCAAACCAATTTGAACAAATTTTACTTGATACATATTCAATTTTAATTTAGGTTTAATCCCTCTAACATCTCCCAGTAAAAATAACATTGGATCCTGTGGGGATCTTACTCCAGTTATTCGTTCTAATAAATTACCCAGATCAAGTTTAATCGTGGAACACGGCCAAGTCAAATGCAAAACAGCACCAACTTCTTGCCACATCTAAAACGTAAATCTGAATAAATATAATTTATATTATGCGACTTTTGTGGTGTTAAAAATAATGGATGAATAAAATTATATTGAACTAATCAATATCTCACATTTATTGTACTAACAATAAATAAAAGAGGTAAATAAGGATTTACCGGTATGAAGGTCATAGTCAGCGTTATAGGCATAAGGATCATACTGCGAACACAAGAAATAACATCAGTATCAATTCTGTGAAGTGCGAAACACCACAAATTAGTGCATAAACTTTCAGATTTCAAGTGTGCGTACATTCAGTTAGCGCAACACTAACACAACACTAGGGACGCAGGTTCGAATGTAACACTATTACCGTGCTGTATGTCTACATTTGAAACATTTAAAATCTGTAAAAATAATTCACCCCACAATAATTTCTTAACTCTAAGCATATGAAGTGATACAATAAATACTCAACCACTAAATACGACAAGTTAAAAGAGTGCAAAGAAGCTCATTAGGGAATACATTTTATGCTCAGTAGAAATTTGCAGTATTAGGTTAACATGCATGTACCAAAGTCTGCTTAATCTTTAATACCTGTACACCACATTCAGGATTTGGGTCATAAGTAGCAAGTAATATTTGCACCATGTAGGCCCAATGATCACTGTTGAGTGGGATTACCATTATGGAGTACAGTTTAGACCAGAAACACAACTGAATCCTCCACATAAATACAATGGTTGTCAACTATCTAAATGCTGAGTACACCGTGATGCATTCTGCAATTAAAAAGTCTTTCCAATACTTAGAGGATTGTAACAGAATGCTTCACACTTGTCCAAATTGACAAGAAGGTTAACGACATATAGGAAAAGGAGGGAGCCTGAGCTGGCAAAATAATTCACCATCTTAAATGTTCATTCCATACAAACACAGATTCGGTGCGTCCCAGGCGAGGGAACATGCTGCAGAACTACGTCGAAAACTCACAATGAACAGCTAGATGTACAAGGGGAGTATTTGTATGGAAAAGCAAGCACTTCCAAATGAGATGAAACCTACCTGTGTGAAGATAGCATGTATTATGAAACAAAGTTTGTGCTGCTACATTGTTCTGATGAACATGATTGATAGGAGTTTAGTGATTATATTGCTGAAGCAATAATCCAGGAGTTTATACTAAGGACAGGTGACCTGAATTCAAGTTTCACAATTCTAATGGATGATTTAAATTTGGTTCATTAAACAAATCGAGAACTATCGGTTTTATCAATGTCCTTCAGGGAAGGAAATTTGCCATCCTAACTGACTCGTATAGATTCAAGTAATGCGGTTAACTCTCAATACATGATACATTCCAACAAATAACCCAGAGAAAACAAAAAAAGCTGTAGATGCTGGAATTCTGAGCAAACCAAGAGTCGTTGGAGGAACTAAGCAGGTCAGGCAGTGTCCACAGGTCGAAATGGTCCGTCAACACTTCGTCAGGCCCCTTTATCGAGAATGTCTCAATAAAAGGTCATGGTCCAGAATACCTGCTGAGTCCCTTCAGCAGTTCACTGTTCATTCAACAAATCGGCTCATTCAAATTGCATTAGGAATGGGTAACAGTTACACTGAACAACAATTTTTTTCCAAAAGATTCGTTTCCTGAAAAAAAATGGAGATTATGAAAGGCAACTTCAAACTGAACACAACTATAAATTCAGATTTGCTGTACCACCTAGGATGTTGGAGAACCATTAAACGAACTTTCATTAAATGTAACATGTTTAATTGCAAAATAATGCTGACACATTGTGTTAGTTCACCTGTCCTAAAAATGTTTTGTCACTGATTTTTGTTTGTACTCAGCATCTGATGCCTCTCATGTCAGTGTACAACAATACTTGGCTGGCATTGATGGATTCCAGTTGCCCTGATACTGCTTTTCCAGGTTCTCAATGTCCTGGTGAAACCTTTCACTGTGTTCATCACTGACTACACCAAGATCAGCATGGAAGAAGTCCAAGTGCAAATGCAGAAAATTAATTTTCAATGACATGTGGCACTTCATGGTTTTGTCTGCTTGAAGCATGTTAAAAATGACAGGAAATCACAAAAATAGGTTATATCTAAACAAGGGTATTTTTTAATTTAATGTTTCTCCAAATGAATAATCAATTAACTAAAGATACTGCCTTACTTTTTGTGCTTTTTAAAATATTTTCCATTGTAAGATGGTTATAATATGAACGTTTCTGCTATGATGCTGCCACAAAACAATTTTGTGACTTATTCACGACAATAAATTCTGATTCTAAACACGATACAGCAAATCTGAAATTATCCTTGTGTTCATCTTGGTTATCTATTGTAATCCCCAATATTGAGTGTAAAACACAGGATTCTGTTGTCACCGTGGTTAAGTGAAAAAAAACACACAAATGCTGGAGAAACTCAGCAGGTCAAACAGTACCTTTATGTAGCAAAGGTAAAGATACATCACCAATGTTTCGGGCTTGAGCCATTCATCAAGGTGTGGGGGGAACATGAGAGATTTCAGAACAAAAGGGAAGGGGGGAGGTAGGTGGTGAGGGAGGGAGGGAGATGAAAGGTGGGTGGGGAAAGAGGACTGCAGGAAAGGGGGGGGGAGGACCGCAGGAAAGGGGGGGGGAGGACCGCAGGAAAGGGGGGGGAGGACCGCAGGAAAGGGGGGGGGAGGACCGCAGGAAAGGGGGGGGGAGGACCGCAGGAAAGGGGGGGGGAGGACCGCAGGAAAGGGGGGGGAGGACCGCAGGAAAGGGGGGGGGAGGACCGCAGGAAAGGGGGGGGGAGGACCGCAGGAAAGGGGGGGGGAGGACCGCAGGAAAGGGGGGGGGAGGACCGCAGGAAAGGGGGGGGGAGGACCGCAGGAAAGGGGGGGGGAGGACCGCAGGAAAGGGGGGGGGGAGGACCGCAGGAAAGGGGGGGGGGAGGACCGCAGGAAAGGGGGGGGGAGGACCGCAGGAAAGGGGGGGGGGAGGACCGCAGGAAAGGGGGGGGGGAGGACCGCAGGAAAGGGGGGGGGAGGACCGCAGGAAAGGGGGGGGGAGGACCGCAGGAAAGGGGGGGGGAGGACCGCAGGAAAGGGGGGGGGAGGACCGCAGGAAAGGGGGGGGGAGGACCGCAGGAAAGGGGGGGGGAGGACCGCAGGAAAGGGGGGGGGAGGACCGCAGGAAAGGGGGGGGGAGGACCGCAGGAAAGGGGGGGGGAGGACCGCAGGAAAGGGGGGGGGAGGACCGCAGGAAAGGGGGGGGGAGGACCGCAGGAAAGGGGGGGGGAGGACCGCAGGAAAGGGGGGGGGAGGACCGCAGGAAAGGGGGGGGGAGGACCGCAGGAAAGGGGGGGGGAGGACCGCAGGAAAGGGGGGGGGAGGACCGCAGGAAAGGGGGGGGGAGGACCGCAGGAAAGGGGGGGGAGGACCGCAGGAAAGGGGGGGGGAGGACCGCAGGAAAGGGGGGGGGAGGACCGCAGGAAAGGGGGGGGGAGGACCGCAGGAAAGGGGGGGGGGAGGACCGCAGGAGGGGGGGGAGGACCGCAGGAAAGGGGGGGGGGAGGACCGCAGGAAAGGGGGGGGGGAGGACCGCAGGAAAGGGGGGGGGAGGACCGCAGGAAAGGGGGGGGGAGGACCGCAGGAAAGGGGGGGGGGGGAGGACCGCAGGAAAGGGGGGGGGGGGAGGACCGCAGGAAAGGGGGGGGGGAGGACCGCAGGAAAGGGGGGGGGAGGACCGCAGGAAAGGGGGGGGGGAGGACCGCAGGAAAGGGGGGGGGAGGACCGCAGGAAAGGGGGGGGAGGACCGCAGGAAAGGGGGGGGAGGACCGCAGGAAAGGGGGGGGGGGAGGACCGCAGGAAAGGGGGGGAGGACCGCAGGTAAGGGGGGGAGGACCGCAGGAAAGGGGGGGGAGGACCGCAGGAAAGGGGGGGAGGACCGCAGGAAAGGGGGGGAGGACCGCAGGAAAGGGGGGGAGGACCGCAGGAAAGGGGGGGGGGAGGACCGCAGGAAAGGGGGGGGGGAGGACCGCAGGAAAGGGGGGGGGAGGACCGCAGGAAAGGGGGGGGGGGAGGACCGCAGGAAAGTGGGGGGGAGGACCGCAGGAAAGGAGGGGGGGAGGACCTCAGGAAAAGAGGGGGGAGGACCTCAGGAAAGGAGGGGGGAGGACCTCAGGAAAGGAGGGGGGAGGACCTCAGGAAAGGAGGGGGGAGGACCTCAGGAAAGGAGGGGGGGAGGACCTCAGGAAAGGAGGTGGGGGGACCTCAGGAAAGGAGGTGGGGGGACCTCAGGAAAGGAGGGGGGAGGACCTCAGGAAAGGAGGGGGGAGGACCTCAGGAAAGGAGGGGGGAGGACCTCAGGAAAGGAGGGGGGAGGACCTCAGGAAAGGAGGGGGGAGGACCTCAGGAAAGGAGGGGGGAGGACCTCAGGAAAGGAGGGGGGAGGACCTCAGGAAAGGAGGGGGAGGACCTCAGGAAAGGAGGGGGGAGGACCTCAGGAAAGGAGGGGGGAGGACCTCAGGAAAGGAGGGGGGAGGACCTCAGGAAAGGAGGGGGAAGGACCTCAGGAAAGGAGGGGAGAGGACCTCAGGAAAGGAGGGGGGAGGACCTCAGGAAAGGAGGGGGGAGGACCTCAGGAAAGGAGGGGGGAGGACCTCAGGAAAGGAGGGGGGGAGGACCTCAGGAAAGGAGGGGGGGAGGACCTCAGGAAAGGAGGGGGGGGAGGACCTCAGGAAAGGAGGGGGGAGGACCTCAGGAAAGGAGGGGGGGGACCTCAGGAAAGGAGGGGGGGGACCTCAGGAAAGGAGGGGGGGGACCTCAGGAAAGGAGGGGGGGGGAGGACCTCAGGAAAGGAGTTGGGGGGACCTCAGGAAAGGAGGGGGGGGACCTCAGGAAAGGAGGGGGGGGACCTCAGGAAAGTGGGGGGAAGGCTGATCAATGTTTTCAGGAACAAAACCTTTTGGGGGGAAAAAAAATTGCTGTCCAGTGTAAATTTAATGTTTTAACTTTAAACTCAGCAGATAGATGGAGGGTGAGAAGACGGATGGACACATCTAACCTCTTCTGAGGAGAAGTTACAATAACTTTAGGGTTTTTTTCTAGATTTTCCAACAAGAAAGGAATTAGATAAAAGAGCATCTGAGTGTGAAGGGTTGGGTTTTAATGCTCCCCCCCTCCCCCCCCCCCCAAAAGCAGGCCTCAAACTCTCTGGGGGGGGGGGGGTGACAGACACAGAACCAAACCTTCTGAAAGAGAACCCGTCCCTCTCCACAGACTCACCTCCGCCGTATATTCATCCACAAAACCCGACATCTTGGCTTCTTCCAGCGACACGAGATGAACAGCCCTCAACGCGGTGCTTCACGGATCAGAGTCCCCCCCCGGACCCCGCGCTGCTGCTGCTGCAGCCCCGAACAATAGTTCCGCCCGCAAAAAAACCCCATCTCATCAAGGTTCAATGGGACCAAATCTTACTGGGAATATGTTTTTTTTAAAGATTATACTTTCCTCCAATTCCATACTTCTGCAGTCTGTTTGAAAAGCACTTTAAAATCCACCTTAACATTGTTTCTTTGTCCATAATCACTATAAAATGGCCCAGACTATCTGCTTCGCTGGAGTAAATTGTGCGGGTTGACAATTTTCATGGTCTTTATTTGCAAAATAAAAACTATAAAATGCTAAAAAAGAAATACTTGGCAGATCAGGCTGCGTGTGTGGAAAGAGAAACGGAGTTAGCATTTCAGGTTGAAGAACCACTATCGGAATTTCTTTGACCTGAAACATTTACTCTTGCTCCTTTCACAGATGCTAATTCCAGCAATTTAAAAAAAAATTTTGTGTCCAACATATTAAGTCAAGTCAAGTGTACTGTCATCTGATTGCACAAGCAATGGAGAGCAACGTGATTCCCCTGTAGTTTGAGCAGTCTGATTTCTCGCCTTTGTTTTTGTACAGGGTGATGATGGTGGCATCACGAAGATCCTGAGGCAGTTTACCTTGGTCCCAACAAAGCTTGAAAAACTCATGCAGTTTGGCATGCAGAGTTTTGCCGCCAGCCTTCCAGACTTCTGGGGGGATTCCATCCATACCTGCTGCTTTGCCACTTTTCAGTTGTTCGATTGCCTTATATGTCTCATCCAGGGTGGGAACCTCATCCAGCTCTAGCCTTAGGGGCTGTTGAGGGAGCTGGAGCAGGGCGGAATCTTGGACTGAGCGGTTGGTACTGAAAAGAGATTGGAAGTGTTCTGACCATCGGTTGAGGATGGAGATCTTGTCGCTGAGGAGGACTTTGCCGTCTGAGCTGCGCAGCGGGCTTTGGACTTGGGGTGAGGGGCCGTACACAGCCTTTAGAGCCTCGTAGAAACCCCTGAAGTCGCCAATGTCCGCGCTGAGCTGTGTTCGTTTGGCGAGGCTAGTCCACCACTCATTTTGGATCTCCCGGAGTTTGCGCTGAAGATGGCTGCATGCGCGACGGAAGGCTTGTTTCTTCTCTGGACAGGACGGCTTTGTAAGGTGAGCCTGGTGGGCAGCTCGCTTCTTTGCCAGCAGCTCCTGGATTTCCTGGCTGTTTTCGTCAAACCAGTCCTTGTTTTTCCTGGAGGAGAAGCCCAGTACCTCTTCAGTGGATTGCAGTATGGTAGTCTTCAACTGATCCCAGAAGGTTTCAGGGGACGGGTCCGTGAGGCGGGTTGCAACGTCGAGCTTTGCTTTGAGGTTTGCCTGGAAGTTTCCTCTCGCTTCGTCTGACTGCAGTTTTCCAACATTGAACCTCTTTCTGGGGGCTTTATTGTTCCTGGGCTTTGGCTTGAAGTGAAGGTTGAGCTTGCAGCGAACCAGCCGGTGGTCAGTGTGGCATTCCGCGCTAGGCATGACCCTGGTGTGGAGCACATCTTGTTTGTCACTTTCTCGCACCAGGATGTAGTCCAGGAGGTGCCAGTGTTTGGATCGGGGATGCATCCAGGTGGTCTTAAGGCTGTCCCTCTGCTGAAAAAGGGTGTTTGTAATGACAAGCCGCTGTTCTGCGCAGAGCTCCAACAGGAGGCGCCCATTGTCGTTGCACTTGCCGACGCCATGCTTGCCCAGGATTCCTGGCCAGGTTTCTGAGTCTTTGCCGACACGAGCGTTGAAGTCGCCCAGGATGACAACCTTGTCGGCTGTAGGGGTACGTTGGATGAGGTTGCGCAGGTCGGTGTAGAACTTGTTCTTTTCTGCTGGTTCCGCCTGGAGGGTTGGAGCATAGACACTGATGAGGGTGATGTGACGCTTGTTTTGAAGTGGGAGTCGCATGGACATGATTCGGTCCGAGAGGCCTGTCGGAAGGTTTTCGAGTTTGGAGGCAATGAAGCTCTTGACCATGAAGCCTACACCAGATAGGCGTCGTTCATCCGAAGGCTTGCCAGACCAGTAGAGTGTGTAGCCCGCGCCGCGTTCTTGGAAGCTGCCTACATCTGCCAGGCGGACTTCACTGAGAGCGGCTATGTCGATGTCAAGTCTGAGGAGTTCATGTGCAATGAGGGCAGACCGACGTTCAGGTCGATGGCTGTCAGTCTTATCTAGCATGGTTCTGATGTTCCAGCATGAAACAGCATACTCCAGTCATCGATGCAAAAAATGCAGTGATATAATCACAGATACAGACAGACAATACATAGTCAGGACAGGTACTCATATATATTAATAAATAAATAGATTTAACAATTAAGATCATTGACTTGGAAATCAAGCAAATTTTAAATGAGAGATATCAGCAGGCCAAAGGGGAATAATGAAACACAAAGACAGTAAAATCAGGGACTCACCAGGTCAGGCAGCATCCATGGAGCATAGAACATTACAGCACTGTATAGGCCTTTTGGCCCTCAATGTTATTCCAACCTGTATAAACCTACTCAACAGTCCAAACCAGTCCAACAGTTCAAACTTTTTCTTTCCACTCACATACCGCCTTAAGTAATCTCTATGCCATTGGTGCTCTGTGATTAGTTAGAGATTACTTAAGGGAGTATGTGGGTATAAAGAAAAAGTTTGAAAACCACAGTTTTAATCGTGCCTCATTGACTCGTTATGTGCATGATTTCATAACTACAGGAAATGAGCCAATGACAATTTTTCTCAAGCAAAATATTTCAGTAACAATTGGTCTAGAGCAGTGGTTCTCAACTTTTCCCCCCCACCCACATACCCCCTTAAGTAATCTCTAACTAATCACAGAGTACGAATGGTATAGGGATTACTTAAGGGGGTATATGAGTGGAAAAAAAATTGAAAACCACTGTTCACCCATAACTCTCTATTTTTATTTCATCCATGCGCCTGTCTAAGAGACTTTTAAATATACCTACTGTATCAGCCTCCACCACCACATCTTGCAATGCATTCCAGGCACCCACTACTCTCTATGTAGAAAACGTACCCATGACATCTCCCCTAAACGTTCCTCCTCTCAGCTTGTACAGATGTCCTCTGGTATTTGCTACCACATGGAGAACTGGTCAATAACCTTTCGGGTCAGAGCCCTTTGGTTGTCATGAGTCTGCCCTAAACCTGTTGGTCTTTCAGCACATGGAGATGCATTGACGGAGTGCAGCCGACTGGCACATTCTGGGTTTCAAGAGTATGTGCTGAAGTTTTGCGCAGCTGATGCATGAGGGCTGTGGGGAAGGATCTCTGTTTAGAGCAGCTATTCTCAGAGGGCCATGGACATTTAAATAAAAGCCTTGTTTTCCTTTCACCTCAAACAACAAATATTTTTTTTAAAATTTATGTAGTCGGTAGGAGAGAAGTACAGAATAAACCAAAATTTGATCAGTTCACAATGAAGGGGCCCTTAAAAAGTAGCTTGGTTAGTGTAACAGTTATCTCAACACTGCTACAGTGCTAGCAACCTGGTTTCAAATCCTGCTCTGTTTGTAAGGGGTTTGTACGTTCTCCCTGAGTCTGCGTGGGTTTCTTCCGGGTGTTCCAGTTTCCTCTCACTGTTCAAAATATACTGAGTTAATTGTGTGTACCTGGGCAGCATTGGCTCATGGGCCGAAAGGGTCTGTTACCATGCTATATAATCTAAATTTAAAAGTTTAAGCAGAGTCCTAGGAGGACCATAGCAGAAAAAAAAAACAGTTGAGAATGGCTGATCTAGAATTATTCTGTAGCCCCTCAAACAACAGAGTGGGGAGGTAATGACAAGGTGCCATAGTGATACCAATGCTGCTAAATAGAAACAGTGATGGAAATTTATGGATACAACACTCTGAGAAGAGAATTTCAATGGTTTTGTCTTTGTAAATAAATCATTGTGAATTGTTTATTTTTGGTTAAAAAATCAGGAGTTTACAGAGGTTTGTTATGACATTGGAATTCCTGGCATATTTCTACAGATGTGTGGTACCTGAGAGAAAAGCCCTGCAGAAGGTAGTGGACACAGCCCAGGACATCGCAGGCAATTCCTTCCCCAACATTGAGAACACCTACAGAGAAACTAAACAAAAGTGGGAACAAGATCTAAACATAAAGATAAAAAAGGAAACATGGGAGAGGTTATGTTTAGGAACTATGAGAAATACAATAAATACGAGATTACGTATGATACAATATAATTGGATACATAGGTTATATATCACTCCTCAAAAGTTAAATAAATGGGATCCAACAGTATCTGACAGATGTTTTCGTTGTAAAAAAGAAATAGGAACAACAATTCATGCAATCTGGACTTGTGAAAAGGTGAAAAAATTTTGGGAAGATCTAAACCAGATATTAAATAAAATTACAGAAAGCAATATACCAAAAAACCCAGAGATCTTCCTCCTAAGTAACATAAAAAATAAAGAATTTGGACTTGATTTGGAGGGTGTACAAAAAAGATTTGTTAAGATAGCCCTAGCTGTAGCAAAAAAATGTATTATGTCAAACTGGAAATTAGAAGATAATTTGAAAATACAGCAATGGTATATAGAAATGAATAAATGTATTCCATTAGAAAAAATAACATATAGTTTAAGAAATAATATAACATTATTTGAACAAATATGGGAGCCGTACATGGAATATAATAGAGAAAACCTACCGGGACATCTATCACCTAAAATGACAAAAGGAAAAGAGAATGGAAAGAATTGACTCAGTGGAAGTTTTTGTTCGTTAATGTTGAGTGACAACATTGATTGATGGGTTTGATGTATCTTGGACTCAGTTTTGAATGGATGGAGGGGGAGGTGGGGGGGAGGGGAGGAGGGAGGGGGGGGAGAAAACGACATTGCATATATTTGAAAGGAGAAATGTGTATATCTTGAATGTGATCTATAGTGTGAAAAATAAAAAAAATTAAAAAAAAAGAGAACACCTACAGAGAACGCAGAGAGCAGCAGCGATCATTGAGGATCCACACCACCCAGCACACGCTCTGTTCTCGCTGCTGCCATCAGGAAAGAGGTATGGGTACCGCAAGACTCGCACCCCTCCACCATCAGACTCCTCAACGAGAAACTTAGTTTTGTGCTTTATTGGTTTCTTTCTTTTTGTATTGCAGAGAATCTTCACATTTCTTTCATTTGTGGATTGAGTCCAGTTTTTTTTTGCACCGGTGGTCATTCTTCCTCACCTGCTGGAAAAATAATCTCAGGGTTGTATGCGAAGTATTTGACAATAAACCTGAAAGGCACTGCAGTTGGTATTGCCAGTAGAGAGAGGACAGTTCACCCCACATTATGGATTTGGAAATAAATTGGAGAAAAGGAACAAACGAGGAGAGAGCAAAATAACAAATGTAGGAAATTTGTGAAGCAGAACTGCTGAAATTTTATCTTAAGTGAAAAGATTTCTGGAAATATTCACTATTTGTGGGGAGAACTAACTTTTCAGCTCAATACTGGTTCTCTGAAGTTGTCTGGATCTTAATGAGACTAATCTAATGTAACAATAATCCAAGGAAATTCCTTTCATCAGGCATCGTGACGGACTCCCTAAATCTGCCGAGGGACCACGTTCCATCCCGCCCACCCCCACACTGCAGGTCGCTCTGTAATTGGATAGAAGTGACAGGGGGGAGACCGCCAACGTCGGTTTTGATTGGTTCGCAAGCAGGTCAATCAGGTGGGCTGTGGCTTTGACTGACGGAGTGGGCCGAGGTGTGAACGGCGTCAATGGCGGCTGCGGCCGACGACGCGGGGTCAGAGCAGCCGAGCTCGGAGGGCGAGTTCGCGGTGTCAGCGGCGCTGCTGCAGGAGCCGCAGCAGTGCGGCGGACGGTCCCCGGCTGAGGCCGGCCTCCAGCTGCTGTGGCAGCGGCAGGAGCTGAGCGGGAAGGCGAGCGTCCGCCGCCTGAAGCTGCGGCTCAAGGTGCACCGGCGGGGCGGGCCGCTGGCCAAGGAGGTGCACGGTGAGGGCGCGCACCGGCGGGGAGGGGCGTGCCGGGGGCGCGCATGGGAGAGGGGGTGCCGGGGGCGCGCATGGGAGAGGGGGTGTCGGGGGCGCGCATGGGAGAGGGGGTGTCGGGGGCGCGCATGGGAGAGGGGGTGTCGGGGGCGTGCACTGGAGGAGGGGCCGGGGGCGAGGGATGGGCCGGGGCGCGCACTGGGGTGAGGGATGGGCCGGGGGCGCGCACTGGGAGGCGAGGGATGGGCCGGGGATGGACCTGCTGCCCAAGGAGATTTGCCAGTTTGATGTGGCAGAATAAGGAATTTGAGAAGGCAGAATGGCCTGTTGTGCTGTTCATTACCTCAACAATACTCTGCTGTATCACCATATCCCCCGATCAGTTAATTCAAACTTTCTCCACCTCACTCACTGAGAAGGTCTGCTCATTTCAGTCCTCAATGATCTATTCCTTAATTTGATATGGTAACCTAAATTCCTAGACTTTGGCCAAGTGAAACATCCTCTATGTAACAGTAACTAACGTGTCAGTGATATTGCAATATCACTGATGTCTTTTGGATATTGAATCCTCCATCCGACTCAATTGAACAGAAAATAGTCTGCTGGCATCTTGAGTGAACAAAGAGAAATATCTCTCCCTTCATGCTTTGTTGAACACCTTGGCTCTGTCCGCTGCTGTAGCGTGGATCTCCCAGTGGTCACCCATTTAAACTCCGCTCTGGATCACCTCGAAAACAGCAAACTCATATGTACGCCTGCTCTTCATCGACGACAGCTCAGCCTTCATTACCATTATTCCTTCAGTGCAGGTCAAGAAGTTACAAACTCTGGGCCTCTGAACCCTACCACCCACCCCCCGGCAACTGGATCCTTGACTTCCTTATCAGAAGACTGGTCAGTACAAATTGAGAACAATGTCTCCTCCTCACTGATTATCAGCACGTGCACCCCAAGGATACATGCTTAGCACACTGCTTTACTCATTACATACCCATGCTTTTTATGTTGATGACACGACAGAATCATAAATGGCAATGAGGAAGTTACAGGAGGGAGCTATATCAGCTCATTGAGTGGTATCGCGTCAACAATCTTTCATTCAACATTATTACAACCAAGGAGATGAAGTCAGGAGGACATGACCCAGTCATTATTGAGGGCTCAGTGGTGGAGAGGGACAAGAACTTCAAATTCCTGGGTATTAACATTTCCAAGGATCTGTCCTGGAGCCTCCATGTTGATGCATTCACAAAGAAAGTTCGCCAGCGGCTATACTTTGTAATGTGCTTGAGGAGAATCCGTATGTCACTGAAAACTGCATGTGGACCACGGAGAGCATTTTGCCGTGTTGCATCACTGCCTGGTATGGAGGCGCCCACTCTCAGGACAAAAAAAACTCCAGACGGTTGTTAACTCGGCCTGCAACATCACAGGCACCAGCTTTATTTCCATTGAGGATGTCTACAGAGGCAGTGTGTTAATAAAGCAGCCACTATTGTCAAAGACTCCACCACCACCCAGGCTATTCTCTCTTCACTCTGCTACCAATGGGGGGAAAGGTTCAGGAGCCTGAAGACGAGCACTCAGCAGCACAAGGACAGCTTCTTCCCCTTTGCCATCATATTCCTGAATGATTAATGAACCAAAGACACATCGCAATCTGGTCTGGGGACATCAATGCCCCTGAGTGTAAAGCCTTGCAAAAGGTGGTGGGCACAGTCCAGGACATCACAGGCAAAACCCTCCCTACCATCAAGAACATCTACAGGCAATGCTGCCGTAAGAGAGGAGCAGCAATCATCAAAGATCCATCACTTGTTCTGTTCCCGTTATTACCAACAGGAAAGTGGTATCGGCAGCACAAGACTCGCCACAAGACTTCCTGAACCACCAGGTTCAGGAAGAGCTGCTCCCCCTCAACCATCAGATTCCTCAACCACAAACTCAATCAGGGGCTCATTTAAGGACTCTTGAGTTGCACACTTTATCGTTTTTTCTCTCTCTATTCCACAGTCAGTTGTTTACTTGTGTTGCTGTCTGCCTGGCCCGCAGGAAAAAGAATCTCGGTTTGTGATATCATGTATGTATTCTGACAATAAATCTGGTCTCCCTGCTATCATGGACTTCTCTTTCACTGGCTGTTGGTTTACAATGCAAATTAAATAGTGCTTATCTTGAGATCTTCAGATCCACCTCAAAAAGCAGTGATTTCCCTGAGCAGCAAATTTTAAAAACACTGATTCTGCATGTCCAGAAAGCTGAATTATATCCCTGAACTTGGAATACTTTCATCCTTCATTATGAAATAAGTTTACCAGTAATGAATGTGAAGCCCCTAGAAGTTTGGTCCAATTTAAATGTAATTAACAAGCTAAATAGAGTTTGGTTGTTACTGATGTATCTTGTTGCCAGTTCAATCTATCTTGCTGGATCTTTCCATGTGTATTACAAATATTCTGTTTATTTTGTAGCACAGAAACGTTTACGAGAAGCGGCAAATGCAAACGAGGTTGAGATTGGTATGTCTGAGTTTGTCTTTTGCCATTTACTGCTCTGTGATTACCGTAAATATTTGTGTACAATGCAAAACAATTTTTCCTCAGAAAAAGGGGAGGTCGCATTATATGCGGGAGTAGAATTAAAAAAAAAATTCTGCAACTGGCAGGGCGGGTGGCCGGGCAATGGGTAGTCGGCAGTGCGACTCGGGTGAGTGGTAGTCGCCAGTGCAACTCATACGGCAGGGTGGGCGAGCGGTAGTCGCCAATAAAAAGGGGGGGGGCGGGTCGCATCATACACGAATATTTATGATATTTGCCTCTTGTACTATGATAACATGATCTAAGTGGTATTTGGTCTTGCCCAGAGGTCCCAGAAACAATTTCCTCATTGATTTCGGATTTTTAAAAAATAAACTGTACCTTTCTCTATACACCCCTTGTCCTTGTTACTCATTTTCATCATCTTTCCCTCTATGCCATCCATTATATGTGCCATTGGAAGCCTTCTATCTAGTCACTGAAATTCGTCTGAAGTATTATTCTTCATAGATAAGCAAAACAATTTTTTCTCTATATTTTGGGGCAGTTAGTGCCATGCAGTTATAGTCCCAGCGTTGTCTAAGGAGTTTTAAGGTTCTCCCTGTGTCTGCGTTGATTTCCTCTGGTTGCCCTAGTTTACTCCCACCATTCAAAAACAATGTGGTTGTAGTTTAATTGGGTGGCAGGGGCTGAAATATTTAAAAAAATGAAAATTAATTTAGCACAGACTGGAAGAATCCCTTTCATGGCGGATTAAGTTGATGGGGCAAGTTTCTTCGGCAAGTTCACTTTGGCAAGACACTGATCAGAAAGAATCAGTTATGGGTGTCCAACGAGCAACAAATCTCTGAAAACCGACAAGAACCTTCCTGAGCAGTAACCATTTACCTTTCAAGCACCAAAGCCTGGTGAAATTCATAAATGTTAAATTCTATGCACAGGATAAGAATTGCCTGAAGCCAGTGAACTTGCTGAAGAAACTTGTCCCATCAGGGTTTCCCAGATGATAACCTCTTTCTTTCAGGTCACCACAGTTCCTTTTCTGTTTCCCTTATTTCAAATGAAACATACAGCCAGCCCTCTCTTGTATGGACCACAGTGGCTTTGACCAGGCTGAACTAAGAATTCACAACCTGTCTTAGAACAGCCAACTGCATTCAGACAGACTGCGGCTCCGGACCTAATCTTTTGAGTTTGTTCATCTGTTGCTTTTCAAAACAATAATCCATTACTTCACAGAATGTCCAGTTAACACCTACTTGTGAAGTCCTTTATAGGCATTCCTCAAAGGCACCTTGTCTGTCTGGCTTGAGCAGAGCTCTGGCATTTTATATGAGATCTGTTTTGAAATGTTTGTATGTGACCTACACCTAAAAACCTGCCACAATTTATCTCCTTTTAAAACCTATCTTTCTTCTCTTTGGCTTGGCTTTGCAGACGAAGATTTATGGAGGGGTAAATGTCCACATCAGCTGCAGGCTCGTTTGTGGCTGACAAGTCTGATGTGGGACAGGCAGACACGGTTGCAGCCGTTGCAGGGGAAAATTGGCTGGTTGGGGTTGGGTGTTGGGTTTTTTCTCCTTTGTCTTTTGTCAATGAGGTGGGCTCTGCGGTCTTCTTCAAAGAAGGTTGCTGCCTGCCGAACTGTGAGGCGCCAAGATGCACGGTTTGAGGCGATATCAGCCCACTGGCAGTGGTCAATGTGGCAGGCACCAAGAGATTTCTTTAGGCAGTCCTTGTACCTCTTCTTTGGTGCATCTTTGTCACGGTGGCCAGTGGAGAGCTCGCCATATAACATGATCTTGGGAAGGCGATGGTCCTCCATTCTGGAGACGTGACCTACCCAGCGCAGTTGGATCATCAGCAGCGCGGATTCGGTGCTGTCGGCCTCTGCCATCTCGAGTACTTCGATGTTAGGGATGAAGTCGCTCCAATGAATGTTGATGGAGCGGAGACAACGCTGGTGGAAGCGTTCTAGGAGCTGTAGGTGATGCCGGTAGAGGACCCATGATTCGGAGCCGAACACGAGTGTGGGTATGACAACGCCTCTGTATATGCTAATCTTTGAGGTTTTTCAGTTGGTTGTTTTTCCAGACTCTTTTGTGTAGTCTTCCAAAGGCACTATTTGCCTTGGCGAGTCTGTTGTCTATCTCGTTGTCGATCCTTGCATCTGATGAAATGGTGCAGCCGAGATAGGTAAACTGGTTGACCGTTTTGAGTTTTGTGTGCCCAATGGAGATGTGGGGGGGGCTGATGGAGGACTTCAGTTTTCTTCAGGCTGACTTCCAGGCCAAACATTTTGGCAGTTTCCGCAAAACAGGACGTCAAGCGGTGAAGAGCTGGCTCTGAATGGGCAACTAAAGCGGCATCATCTGCAAAGAGTAGTTCACGGACAAGTTGCTCTTATGTCTTGGTGTGAGCTTCCAGGCGCCTCATATTGAAGAGACTGCCATCCGTGTGGTACCGGATGTAAACAGCGTCTTCATTGTTTTTTTTTTAAATTTTTAATTTTTCTCACTATAAACCATATTGATCAAGATACATACATTTTCCTTCTTAAATATATAGTGTCGTTTTCTCCCCTCCCTTCCTCCCTCATCTCCCCTCCCATTTATTTAAAGTTCAGAATATAAGATACATTAAACCCATCAAACAATGTCACTCAATAAAAATAAACAAGAAATTCCATTGAGTCAGTTCTTTTCATTCTCTTCTCCTTCTGTCATTTTAGGTGGTAGATGTCCATGGTAGGTTTTCTCTATTGTGTTTCATGTATGGCTCCCATATTTGTTCAAATATTGTAATGTTATTTCTTAAATTATAGGTTATTTTTTCTAATGGAATACATTTATTCATTTCTATATACCATTGTTGTATTCTCAAGTTATCTTCTAATTTCCAGGTTGACATAATGCATTTTTTTGCCACAGCTAGGGCTATCATAACAAATCTTTTTCGTGCTCCATCCAAATCGAGTCCAAATTCTTTGTATTTTATGTTACTTAGGAGGAAGATCTCTGGGTTTTTTG
The DNA here is from genome assembly GCF_036971445.1 of Narcine bancroftii. Lineage (NCBI taxonomy): Eukaryota > Metazoa > Chordata > Chondrichthyes > Torpediniformes > Narcinidae > Narcine > Narcine bancroftii. The sequence continues at coordinate 60,368,607 of NC_091481.1, read as the reverse complement.
GTATATTGCTTTTTGGTATATTGCTTTTTGTGATTTTATTTAATATCTGGTTTAGATCTTCCCAAAATTTTTTCACTTTCTCACATGTCCAAATTGCATGAATTGTTCCCATTTCCTTTTTACAGCGAAAACATCTGTCTGATACTGTTGGGTCCCATTTATTTAACTTTTGAGGTGTAATGTATAGCCTGTGTATCCAGTTATATTGTATCATACGTAACCTCATGTTTATTGTATTTCTCATAGTTCCTGAGCATAACTTCTCCCATGTTTCATTCTTTATCTTTATGTTTCGATCTTGTTCCCATTTTTGTTTAGGTTTATAGTTTGTTTCCTCATTCTCCTTTTCTTGTAGTTTAATATACATGTTTGTTACAAATTTTTTGATTATCATTGTGTCTGTAATCACATATTCAAAATTACTTCCCTCTGGTAACCTCAGACTGCCTCCCAATTTGTCCTTCAAGTAGAATTTCAGTTGGTAGTATGCCAATGATATTATCGTGAGTTATATTATATTTATCCTTCATTTGTTCAAAGGATAATAATTTATTTCCCGAAAAACAATTTTCTATTCTTTTGATCCCTTTTTTCTCCCATTCTCTAAAGGAAAGGTTATCTATTGTAAAAGAGATTAGCTGATTTTGCGTCAGTATTAGTTTTGGTAGTTGGTCATTTGTTTTATTCCTTTCTATATGAATCTTCTTCCAAATGTTGAGCAGAAGGAGGAGTCACGTGATGGAGTAGTGGCCGGACGGTGAACTCCAGCCCTCTCCAGAAAAGTCGGGAAAAACAAAGGAAAACACAAAGGCACAGAAATAAAAGTTACAGAAAAGTGAGTATAAAGGTGGAAAGAAGATGGCGACAAAAAAAGAAAAATCGAAAGCAACGGTAAGAAGAGAGGAAGAGAAGACAAAGGAGGAAAAAGGTGAAGGCCTTACCTGTCCGAAGAGGCTCGCTGCGGAGAGAGAAACCCGCTCCCTCAGGTCGGTAAATAATGGACTACAAAAATGGCTCTCAGAGCCGAGTAAAAGTGCGCAACCGCGCATGTAAAAAAACACACCGACGGGAGGGGGGACCAGCTGGGGAGTCGATCTCCACAGCCGGCAACGACAGCAAGAAGAGACCACAGAAGACAATAGAAACAAGAAAGAAGAGGAGGAAAGGGCACCAAAGAAACAGCAGATGGCCAACCCAGAGGAAGAAGAAGAGGAAGAGTACAGTGAAATAGAAGAAGAAAAGAAAGGCAAGGTAAAGGATATACTTGCTCTTATTAAAGGATACATGGAGTCATTTAAAGAATGGCAAACACAGGAATTTAAGGATTTAAGAAAAAGAATAAACAACACAGAAGAGAAAATAAATAAAATGGAGATGACCTTAACAGAAATGGGAAAGAAAATGGACAAGATGGAAGAGCGGGCAGTAGCAGCAGAAATGGAGGTAGAAGACTTAAAAAAGAAATTGGAGGAATCTAATAAAAAAACTAAAGAGACACAAGAACTACTAGCTCAAAAAATAGATACAATGGAAAACCATAACAGAAGAAATAACATAAAGATAGTGGGCCTTAAGGAAGATGAAGAAGGCAAGAATATGAGGGAGTTTATAAAAGAGTGGATCCCTAAGACCCTAGGATGTCCAGAACTACAGCAAGAAATGGAAATAGAAAGGGCACATAGAGTATTGGCCTCTAAACCACAACCACAACAAAAACCAAGATCTATTGTAGTAAAATTCCTAAGATATACTACAAGAGAAAAGATACTGGAGAAGACAGTGGAAAAAGTAAGAGAGGGCAACAAACCACTGGAGTATAAAGGGCAAAAAATCTTCATTTATCCAGATATAAGTTTTGAACTCCTAAAGAAGAGAAAAGAGTTCAATACAGCAAAGGCGATTTTATGGAAGAAAGGGTATAAATTTATACTAAAGCATCCAGCGGCATTGAAAATATTCATTCCAGGACAACAAAACAGACTATTCTCGGATCCAGAAGAAGCACGAAAATTTGCAGAACAATTACAAAAATAGACAGAGGGAGGAAGACGGGTAATGAGAGTTAAAATGATCACGATGGATATGTATGTGGGTAAAGACAAAAATAGACTGAGGGATGAAGACGGGTAATGAGAGTAAAAATGATCACGATTGATATGTATGCGGGTAAAGAGGTATAAGAGTGAATAGAGACAATGTGCATACGTGAATGTATCTGTACTGAGAGGAAAATATAGATAGTATAGACAAGAATTAATAAGGGAAGGTAATGGAATAGAGAAAATAAGGAGGGAATTAAAAGAGTGACCTTTGTGACATGAAAAGTGAAATCTTTTCTGGGGGGGGCGGGGTGGGGGGAAATAGCGGTCACTGCAAAATCAGTTGACGCTTGCGAGTGGATTCGCAAATCCAAATGGAGAGGGGAGATGTGGTTGTCCGACAAGGGATAAAGGACAACTCAGGAGGGGAAGGGGAGATTGGGGATAAATAAGATAGAAATAGGAGAATAAGGAAAATGTTGGATGTTGTAGGAATGTTGTCTTATAAAGAGTTGAAAATAAGAAAACAGAAATGGAAAAGGAGGAAAGGTAATGATGGAAAAACGGAAAGAGAAGATAAACAAAATATAAAAGGGCTACGCTGAACTATATGTCTTTAAATATTAATGGAATACATAACCAAATTAAAAGGAAGAAACTACTAAACTTAAATGAATAAATGTATTCCATTAGAAAAAATAACATATAGGTTAAGAAATAATATTGAAATATTCGAACAAGTATAGGAGCCTTACATTAAATACAATAGCGAAAACCTACCGGGGACAAACATTACCTAAGTTGATGGAAGGAGAAGGAAAGAAAAGAATGGACTCAGTAGAATTTCTGGTGTATTTTTGTTGAATGACAACATTGTCTGACTGGCTTAATGCAACCTAGATTGTATACCTAAAATGGATGAGAGGGGGGGGTGGGGGGGGTGGCTTGGGAGGAGGGGGGGGGGGAGAAAAAGTCACTGTATATGTGTGAAAAAGAAATAGTGTATATCATGGCTAATGTGATTTATGGTGTGAAAAATAAAAAATTTAAAAAAAAATGTTGAGCAGATGATGCAATACTGGAGAATTCCTATGTTGTACCAATTTTTCATTCCATTTATATAATATATGTTCAGGTATCTTCTCCCCTATTTTATCTAGTCCAATCTGGCTTTTCCCTTGTTTGATAAAAATCTGATGGGTATCTTAATTGTGCGGCTCTATAATAATTTTTAAAGTTTGGTAGTTGTAAGCCTCCTTGTTTATACCATTGTGTTAATTTATCTAGTGCTATCCTCTGTTTCCCCCTTTCCATAAAAATTTCCTTATTATTTTCTTTAACTCCTTGAAGAATTTCTCTGTTAAGTGTATTGGTAATGTCTGAAATAGGTATTGTATCCTTGGGAAAATGTTCATTTTAATACAGTTTATCCTTCCTATCAGTGTTAGTGGTAAGTCTTTCCAATGCTCTAAGTCGTCTTGTAATTTTTTCATTAGTGGATAATAATTGAGTTTATATAGATGGCTGAGGTTTTTATTTAGTTGTATACCTAGGTATCGCATTGCTTGCGTTTGCCATCTGAACGGTGATTCTTTCTTAAATTTTGAGAAATCCGCATTATTCATTGGCATTGCTTCACTTTTATTTGCGTTAATCTTGTACCCCAACACTTCTCCATATTCCTTCAATTTCCTATGTAATTCTTTTATTGATATTTCTGGTTCTGCTAAGTATACTATAATGTCATCTGCAAATAGACTGATTTTATATTCCTTGTCTTTTATTTTTATACCTTTTATTTTATTTTCTGTTCTTATCAGTTCTGCTAGTGGTTCTATGGCTAATGCGAACAATAAGATAGATAGTGGGCATTCCTGCCTTGTTGATCTGCTTAAGTTAAATTGTTTTGATATATATCCGTTTACTGTCACTTTCGCCAATGGTCCCTTATATAATGCTTTAATCCAATTAATATATTTCTCTGGCAAGCTGAATTTTTGTAGTTCTTTGAATAAATAATTCAATTCTACTCTGTCAAAGGCCTTCTCTGCGTCTAACGCAACCACTACTGTTGGAGCTTTATTTCCTGCATGAATTAAGTTAATAAATTTACAGATATTGTCTGTTGTTCGTCTTTCTTTAATAAGTCCAGTTTGGTCTAGATTTACTATTTTAGGTACATACTCTGCTAATCTGTTTGCTAATGGTTTAGCTATTATCTTATAATATGTGTTAAGTAAAGATATTGGTCTATTTGACGCTGGTGCGAGTGGATCTTTCCCTGTCTTTGGTATTACTGTAATTATTGCTGTTTTGCATGAATCTGGTAAGCTTTGTGTTTTATCAATCTGGTTGATTACTTCCAGAAGGGGAGGATTTAATAAATCTTTAATTGTCTTATAGAATTCTATTGGGAATCCATCCTCTCCTGGTGTTTTATTATTCGTAGTTTTTTTTATTATCTCCTGTATTTATTCTATTTCAAATGGTTCTGTTAATTTATTTTGTTCCTCTGTTTGTAATTTCGGTAGTTCAATTTTAGTTAAAAATTCATCTATTTTGTCTTCTTCCCTTCGTTTTCAGTTTGATATAATTGTTCGTAGAATTTTCTGAAGTTTTCATTAATCTCCGTTGCATTATATGTAATTTCTTGTCTTTTTTCCTTAATGCCAATACCATTCTCTTAGTTTGTTCTGTCTTAAGCTGCCACGCTAGAATTTTGTGCGTTTTTTCTCCTAGTTCATAGTATTTCTGTTTTGTCTTCATTATGTTCTTCTCCACCTTATATGTTTGTAGTGTTTCATATTTTATTTTTTTATCTGCCAATTCTCTTCTTTTAGTTGTGTCTTCCTTCATTGCTAATTCTTTTTCTATATTTGCTATTTCCCTTTCCAACTGCTCTGTTTCCTTAGTTACATAACTTATTATTTGCCCTCTGATGAACGCTTTCATTGCGTCCCATAGTATAAACTTATCTTTCACTGATTCCTTATTTATTTCAAAGTACATTTTAATTTGTCGTTCAATGAATTCTCTAAAATCCTGCCTTTTAATAGCATGGAGTTTAATCTCCATCTATACATTCTTGGTGGGATGTCCTCTAACTCTATTGTCAATAACAGGGGTGAGTGGTCCGATAATAGTCTAGCTTTATATTCCGTTTTCCTAACTCTGTCTTGCATGCGAGCTGACAACAGGAATAGGTCTATTCTTGAGTATGTTTTATGTCTACCCGAATAATATGAATATTCCTTTTCCTTTGGGTGTTGTTTCCTCCATATATCCAAAAGTTGCATTTCTTGCATCGATTTAATTATAAATTTGGTTACTTTGTTCTTTCTGTTAATTTTTTTTCCAGTTTTATCCATGTTTGAATCCAAATTAAGGTTGAAATCCCCTCCTATTAGTATGTTCCCTTGCGTGTCTGCTCTCTTCAAAATGATATCTTGCATAAATTTTTGATCTTCTTCGTTAGGTGAATATACATTGAGTAAATTCCAAAACTCTGAATATATCTGACATTTTATCATTACATATCTCCCTGCTGGATCTATTATTTCCTCTTCTATTTTGATTGGTTCATTTTTACTGATTAATATAGCTACTCCTCTGGCTTTTGAATTATATGATGCTGCTGTTACATGTCCTATCCAATCTCTCTAATTTCTTGTGTTCCACTTCAGTTGTGTGTTTCTTGTACGAATGCTATATCAATTTTTTTCTTTTTTCAGTAAATTTAGCAGTTTCTTCCTTTTGATTTGGTTATGTATTCCATTAATATTTAAAGTCATATGGTTCAACATAGCCATTTCATACTTTGTTTATCTTTCCTTTCCGTTTCCTCATCATCACCTTTCCTTCTTATCCATTTCTGCTTTCTTTTTTTTGAACTCATTATAAGACAACATTTCTAAAACATAAAATATTTCCATTATTCTCCTATCTAAAATTCCTTTAACCCCACTATCCCCTCCCCTTCCTGAGTTGCCCTTTGTCCCTTGTCTGGCAACCACATCTCCCCTCTCCATTTGGATTTGCGAATTCACTCACAAGCGTCAACTGATTTCGCAGTAACCGTAACTCTTCCCCACCCAGCCCCCCCAGAAAAGATTTTAATCTTCATATATAACAAAGGTCACGCTCTTAATTCCCCCCATATTTCCTTTCTTCCCTTTCTTTCCCTTCTTAGTTCTTACCTATACTCTTTTTTATATATACATACAAACATATATATACCTACATACACACATATATAGTTTGTGGTCATTTTTGTTCTCGTTACATATCTTCATCTCTCTGTCTGCTTTGTAGTTGTTCTGCAAATTTTCGTGCTTCCTCCGGATCCAAGAATAGTCTGTTTTGCTGCCCTGGAATAACTATTTTAAGTACCGCTGGATACTTTAGCATAAATTTATATCCTTTTTTCCATAGGATCGTTTTTGCTGTATTGAACTCTTTCCTCTTCTTCAGGAGTTCAAAACTTATGTCTGGATAGAAAAAAATTTTTTGACCTTTGTATTCCAGTGGCTTTTTGTCTTCTCTTACTTTCTTCATTGCTTTCTCCAACATATTTTCTCTTGTTGTATATCTTAAGAATTTTACTAAAATGGATCTTGGTTTTTGCTGCGGTTGTGGTTTCGGGGCTAATGTTCTATGTGCCCTCTCTATTTCCATTTCTTCCTGTAATTCTGGTCTTCCTAGGACCCTGGGGATCCAATCTTTTATAAATTCTCTCATATTCTTGCTTTCTTCATCTTCCTTAAGGCCCACTATCTTTATATTATTTCTTCTATTATAATTTTCCATTATATCTATCTTCTGAGCTAACAGCTCCTGTGTCTCTTTAACTTTTTTTATCAGATTCTTCTAATTTCTTTTTTAAGTCATCTACTTCCATTTCTACGGCTGTTTCTCGTTCTTCCACCTTGTCCACTCTTTTTCCTATATCTGACATGATCATCTCTAATCTATTCACTTTTTCTTCTGTACCTTTTATTCTTCTTTTTATTTCACTGAATTCTTGTGACTGCCATTCTTTTACTGTTTCCATATATTCTTTAAAAAAAATATCCATGTGTACTTGCCCTTCCCTTCATCTTCCATTTCTCTGTGTTCTTCCTCTTCTTCTGAGTCCACTCCAGGATCTGTGTCCTTTACCTCTGTCTCTTCTGGTTTTCTTGTTGGGTTGTTTGTTTTATTTTGTTGGGTATTTTTGGTCTTCTTATTTTTACTAGAAGTGTCTTGCTGCTGGTCTTCTTCCTCTGGGTTGGTCATCTGTTGTTTCTTTGATTTCTTTTTAATCTCTTCTTTCTTGTTCTCGTTATTTTCAGTGTTTTCCTCTTGCTGCTTTGTTGTGGTTGTCAATTTCAGCTGTGGAGATCTACTCCTCAGCTGGTCCCCCCTCCCGTCAGTGTTATTTTTGTCTTGTGCATCGCGCATGTGCGACTCCTCGCGCATGCGCGGTTGCGCACTTTTGTTTGGCTCCGTGAGGCATTTTGGCTTTTCTTTCTTCGCTGCCATTTTCTCCACACCTTTACTTTCACTTTATTTTGGTTTTTGTGTTTGTGCCTTTGTATTTTCACTGTTTTTTTTACTTTTCTGGAGAGGGCTGGAGTTCCCCGACTGGCCACTACTCCATCACGTGACTCCCTCAGCATCTTCATTGTTGAGGTTTTTCATTGCTTGGTTCAGCATCATGCTGAAGAAGATTGAAAAGAGGGTTGGTGCGAGAACGCAGCCTTGCTTCACGCCATTGTTAATGGAGAAGGGTTCAGAGAGCTCATTGCTGTATCTGACCCGACCTTGTGGGTTTTCGTGCAGTTGGATAACCATGTTGAGGAACTTTGGGGGGCATCCGAGGTGCTCTAGTATTTGCCAAAGCCCTTTCCTGCTCACGATGTCGAAGGCTTTGGTGAGGTCAACAAAGGTGATGTAGAGTCCTTTGTTCTCTGCACTTTTCTTGGAGCTGTCTGAGGGCAAAGACCAGGTCAGTAGTTCCTCTGTTTGCGCGAAAGCCACACTGTGATTCTGGGAGAACATTCTCGGCGACACTAGGTATTATTCTATTTAGGAGAATTCTAGCGAAGATTTTGCCTGGAATGGTGAGCAGCGTGATTCCCCTGTAGTTTGAGCTATATACAATATAAAATATAACATAATCTGTCACAGTTTTCTGTGCTGTAATGCTCTATTGTTTGAATTCCTCATCTTCACCAATGGGGAGTTGAGTCCTTACAACTAGTTGTAACAAAATTTACTAAAATGTGACTCGATTTGGAAATGACTGAATGCTTGCCATTTGTTCCATTAATTTTATATAATGAAGTAACCTTTTCTGCTTTGTTTAGTGAGCCAGTTACTTGAAGGTGGCACTGATCCATGTATAGCTGATGACAAAGGCAGGAGTGCCCTTCATTTTGCCTCTTGTAATGGAAACAGTTCAATTGGTGAGTGAAACTGGAGTAGCGTGTTTTTTTTTTGTTTTCCCACTGTTTTCCTTACCTTTTGAATTACTCTTCAGTTGTAACTGTGCATAAGTAGTTGGGTGAAATGTGTGCATTTCCAGTTATCCAGTTGAAGGAAGAATGTGACTGTATTTGAGAGAGTGCAAGAAGATTTGCTGGGAAGTTTTGCTGTATTCATGGGGAAAGATTGGAGAGGAGGCTGGATGGAGGTGTATAAGATAAGAGGCATTGTCCAGATCAGCCATTCTCAACAAGAGCCCTTTTGGCTCACCCCTTCCCCGGGGGCCAAAGAACATGTAAGTAAATGCCTTGTTTTCACCTCGTGTAACATTTTTTTTTTGTTTTGTGTCATTAGTAGAAAAGAAGTATGGAAGAAACCAAAACTTGACTGTTTCACTGGGAAATGAGCCCATAAACTTTGGTGGGGGGGGGGGGGGAGAAGCAAAAAAATTTGTTGCGAATGATTGGTATAGACGGTCAATCTTTTTACCATCAGAAGGGTATCTAAACCTGTGCTAAATGTGTGAGAAAAATATTTTAAGGGAAAGTTTTTTTTTCCCTTCACAGATGTGTGGAACTGGCAGCCAAAGGAGGTGGTAGAGTCGGAAACAATTGCTACGTTTAAGATAGTAAGATGGCGTCGTGTTCGGCACAGACATCCTGGACTGTTCCTGTGTTGTCGTATTCTGTGTTCTTTGTTAAAGATGTTGGGACAGGCAGTTCCAGGAAAGGCATAGAAGGAGACAGACCTAGTATGGGATTAGTGTCGATGGACAAAAGGTTTGGTATAGATCTGGTTGGCTGAAGAGCCTGTTTCTGTTCGGTACAAATCTATGATGCTAAAGGGTGATTACGTTTTCTCACCACTGTTGTAATCTCTACAATTGTTAGGATTCTTACTTTTGCACTTTTTTAAAAACTCTCTGTACTGCACAGTTTGTTTACATGTGTTGGTTGAAGATAGTTTTTTGCACTGCTATTAAATGGTAATTCTGCCTCTCCCACAGGAAAAAAAGAATCTCAGGATTGTATGTGATGTCATGTGTGTAATCTGAAATCTGTGATAATGTGCAAAAAAAAGCACAATTGTTCTTGGGAAAACAATCTCTTGACATTTGATGTTATCTATAACTGGCCATTCTCAACCCTTTCTTTTTGCCATGGTACCCTTAAGACTCTACTCTAAGTTTATTGGGCCTCCTTCCCTGTGAAGCAGTCATGTTTAGTTGGTTTCTTCCGCACTTCTACCGACTGCATAAAAATATTTTATTATTTCAGTCCGTGGGCCCCACCCCCCTCCCAATGTCCTTTGGCCCTTGAGGGGGCATTTAGCCCACACTGAGAATGAATGATCTACATTTTCATTATTTAATTAGTGACAGATGATCAGAAGGAATAGAAATTGGGTGGAATAATGGCCATGATGTATTGAACAGGCCCGAGGAGCTTCTGCTTCATTTTCTAGTGTTAGAAACCTAACCTTGTTTTCTTGTGCTGCTTTAGTCCAGTTGTTATTGGATCATGGTGCAGACCCCAACCAGAGGGATGGACTAGGAAACACACCATTACACCTGGGTATGTTGGAATTTTTAACACTTCTGGTAGTGGTAATGAACTTGAGTAGTCGGGAAATCCAAACTGCAAAAAAGGATTTGATATATATGAAAAATATCATCAGACTTAAAAGCATTGACTTCAGATGATTTCAAATGTGTTTGAAATGGGTCACCTGATCCCTGAGTATCTTTTAGCTTCTATTTTACAAGGAGTGCATTCATTTTCAATCCATCACTGCCTTCCTGAGGCAGCAAGAGACACGCATGTGTCATCCTTGTCAGTGACACGTTTGACTGTCAGTGGGTAAAACAAAGTAGTTTGACTCTGAAGAGGGTTCTGGCCCGAAATGTTCCATCCATTTCTCTCCATGGATGCTGACTTGCTGATTCCTTCAAAGCCCCGTTACTCAAGATAACAGCATCTCCAGTTTCTAGTTTACCATTTATTTTGTTCCACGTGGTTCTGAATCAATCATTGGGTTACATTGTCTAAGGCTGGATTATCTGAATTAATAAAAGATCAGAAAAACTGCAGATGCTGTAAATCTGAAATTGAAACAGCATTTTCTGGAATCATTCGATAGGCTGAACATCATCTGTGGAATGAGAACCAGAGTTAATGTCAACAACTGTTCATCAGAAGTGGGAAGGACAGAGGTCAAGTTGTCTTTAATATGCAGAGAGGGTGGGTATAGCTATAATAAAGGAACCAAAGAAGAATTAATAACAAGGAAGGCTGTTTGCCCTGGACAACGAAGATTTTGCTTCCTGAACACTTTTGGGTGTATTTTATGGATTTTGAGCTGCTGATCAAGAAAATCACTTCAACATTTTTCTATTGGATACTTTTTAAAAAAAAAATATATATAAAATATTTGGTGATTTCCTGTTATGTTTTAAATATACGAGTACATTGCCCACAAAGCCAGCTGTTTTGATCAATCCAAGCATGCCTGTGCATGCACTCAGTGTAGGTGCTATGCAAATATTGTCTTTGGCCTGGGCAGGCTGAGTCAGATTAGATGCAGACAGGCTACAAAAAGCAGCTCACATATACAGATGCTGTGCATTACATTGATAGAGATTGAACGCAGGTTAATGCGCATGTTCTTCAAGCAATAGCATAGAGAGTGTACGTAACAATACCATTTATTGAGGAAGATTCAATACAACAGAAATCTCTTGTCAACGTCGCAACAGCTGCGATACATTCTGTATACGCTTAAGGCTCAAAGATGCAGCCTGACTGCACTTATTAAGAAAATTGGTGACCAAGACAAACCCTGGGCTCCTCACATCTGTTGTGCAACATGTGCAGTCAACCTGAGAACATTATTATGCGATTTAAACATCCTAAATTCGATGAAAGTTAATTTAATGTTTCTCCATCATCCTATGTGATGCAACAAATCTGAAATTTTCTTTGCGTTCAGCTTGAAGTTCTCTCTCATAATCCCTAAAATTTTTTCAGGAAGCCAACACTTTCGGGGGGGGGGGGGGGGGGGCGGGGGAATTGTTGTCCAGTTTTGCATGCCTCCTATCTTTAAAAACATTCCTTGTGCTTCAATGCTGTATGTTTTAAAATATTATTTAGCATTTGATTCTGTTACTTCACAGCTGCCTGTACAAACCACGTACCAGTGATCACTACACTGTTAAGAGGAGGTGTGTAAGTTCTACTAATTTTCATTTGCACATTAGTTATAGTCTTAATTCACAAGGGTCCTTCTAATAAGATTATTTTTCATATATTAATACAATTCACTGATGTACAAGTGTCCATAAGCAGCCCACTATCATTCCTCGAGCAGTGCAGGTGAACCTGCACTAACTTTGCTAATGCTCAGATTAATAAAATTGAAGGTTCTTTGTTGGGAGGATGATTTTCCTTGGAATGGGGACAATTGATTATGGTAACTTGTTTTGCTTGAACAAATCAGTTGCATAATGTTGTTTATCCCTTTACCATTTTCTATTTAAAAAATTTTCTCTGAGTGAAATATGACATTGACCATGTCTGGATCTTTTCAGGCCACCTGGAAAATTCAATCAGTTATTGTTAGCCACCCTTAAAATCGCAGTGTGATTTGTGCATCAGGGCCACATGGAGTGGAATTGTTTCTTGTGCAAAAGAGCACTACAGGAAAACTGGGACCTGGGAGAGCCTGTAGTTGGGCAATCCCTGCTCCATCAATGGATTGGGAGGCTTGAAAGGCCTGGACATCTTCCTTGCATTAAAGGTAGTCCTCTTCTATCTCACTGCCCACCCTTGGTAATTAGTACCAGTCTCCAAAATTTCTCTCTTGGTCAGACTCCCAGTGGGAAGGATGGAGAGAGGGAGAGATTGCTTGCTTTGAGGAAGACCCTCTGCCTGCTAGTTGTGGTTTCCTCTGCTTGCCTTGTTCTATTTGGGTAGCACGGTAGGTGTTGCGGTTAGCACAATGCTATTACAGCGCTGGCAATGTCTGTAATCCCATGTCCTTGTGAGTTTCCTCTGGGTGCTCCAGTTTCCACCCACCGATCAAGAACTTAAGGGGATTGTAGGTCATTTGGGTGGCACGGGGTCATGGGCCGAAAGGGCCTGTTACTGTGCTGAATGTCTAAATTTTAAATAAAAATTAAAAATTGTTATTGGATTCCTTCCCCTTGTTTTCTTTCATGTAGTCGACATTAGTTCACCTGCTTTTACATGACTTAAAAATTGCAGGTGATTTGTTTTGAGTTGAAGCAGCATTTTAGGCAGTGCAAGCTTGAAGCTCCTGGCCTGTTTTCTGAACAGCTGTACAAGGCTGACAGGGAGCACTCCATTGTTGTCTTCAGGTGCTCGAGTGGATGCCCTGGATCGAGCAGGAAGGACTCCACTTCACCTTGCACGATCTAAATTGAACATCTTGCAGGATGGACATTCACACAGTCTGGAGGCTCTGCGGGCTGAGGTGAAACAGGTAAGGGAAGGTCTTCTACCTCATTTGATGTTGATCAGGAATTATCAGGGGTTTTAAAACTCTGATTTTCTTTATATCAGTGGTCTCAACCTTTTTAATTCCACGCGTACCACATTAAGTACCGTATATGCCGTTGAATAGGACCATTCATGTACATAGCGACTCCTGGAATTTTCATCTAAAATATTGGCATTGAGTGATATTCTTCGAATAAGACTATTTCTTCCCCCCCCCCCCCCCCCCACCTCCCACCAAACTTTACCCTGCCTTCTCATGCTTAACGGCTGCGTGACGTCATGTTTAAACTTGGAGAAGATTCGATGCCTAATTTCCAATTTGAATGTAAATTTTCAAACACTGTGGGGACCCTTTTTGAATTACCTTTACCATCTTTGATTTGTTTTAAAGGTAGAAGTGTTGACTCGTGAGGTAATTTATCACTGTCTTTTTTTTTGTTGTCCAAATAGCTTCTTTCTTGGTAGTGGGTTTAGATTTCCTCTTTTTTTAAAATAATACAATATAATCTGATTAAAATGTGGGGTATCTTGGATGAAATTATATGATTTAAATGTAATGTATCTTTTTGAATTTTGATATTTATCCATATATACGCTATTTTTGGATGTGAAATTTCAATGTTAATAACGATTTTGAAAAAGAAAAGCATTTTTCCCGCCAGTTGTCTTGTGCTCTCCTTTCTTGTTGTGGGCATCCCCACTCCTCAAGGACTGTCACGGTTCAAGAAGGCACTTCCATCTTTTTTTTTTATTTTTTATTTTTCACACCATAAATTACATTAGCCATGATATACACTTTTTCTTTTTCACACATTTACAGTGACTTTTTCTCCCCCCCCCCTCCCTCCTCCCAAGCCACCCCCCCACCCCCCCCCGCTCTCATCCATCTTAGGTATACAATCTAGGTTGCATTAATTCAGTCAGACAATGTTGTCATTCAACAAAAATACACCAGAAATTCTACAGAGTCCATTCTTTTCTTTCCTTCTCCTTCCATCAACTTAGGTAATGTTTGTCCCCGGTAGGTTTTCGCTATTGTATTTAATGTAAGGCTCCCAATCTTGTTCGAATATTTCAATATTATTTCTTAAACTATATGTTATTTTTTCTAATGGAATACATTTATTCATTTCTATATACCATTGTTGTATTTTCAAATTATCTTCCAATTTCCAGGTTGACATAATACATTTTTTTGCTACGGCTAGGGCTATCTTAACAAATCTTTTTTGAAGGCACTTCCATCTTGAGGTCAATTAGAGATGGACAATTAAATGCTGGCTCAGTTTGTGAAGTGCGCATGCCTTGAATGAATTTAAAAAATAGATTTCCGATTTGTTTTCAGAGTACATACACAACATGACATTCAACCCTGAGATTCTTTTTCCTGCAGGCGATGCAGAATTATCACTTATTAGTAGTGAAAAAAAAAATGACTCAATGTACACATGTAAACAAACTCTACAATACAGAGAGGAAAAATGCAAAAGTATGAGTCCTTAAATGGGTCCCTAGCTGAAATTGTTGTTGGGGAGTCTGATGGTGGAAGGGTAGCAGCTGTTCCAGAACCTGGTGGTGCGAGTCTTGTGGCACCGATACCGCTTTCCTGATGGCAGTAGTGAGAACAGAGTGAGTGCTGGATGGTGTGAATCCTTGATGATTGTTGCTGCTCTCTGACGGCAGGGTTTTGCCTGTGATGGCCTGGGCTTTATGTTCAGGGGGGTATTGGTGTCCCCATACTAGACCATGAAGCCACCAGTCAGCACACTTTCCACCGTACATCTGTAGAAATTTACCAGGGTTTTTGATGTTATAATTAAACCTCCGCAAACCCCTGAGGCAGTAGAGAAGCTGACGTGCTTTCTTCAACAATACCATTAGTGCGATGGGTTCAGGAAAGATCTTCCGAGATGGTGGCTCCCAAGAACTTAAATTTGCTCACCCTCTCTGCCTGTAAAGATCACTGGATCGTACACCTCTGGTTTTCCCTTCCTGAAGTCAACAATCAGCTCCTCTGGTAGGAGTCACGTGATGGAGTAGTGGCCGGTCAGGGAACTCCAGCCCTCTCCCGAAAAGTTAAAAAAAAAACCACACAAAGCACAAAGGTACAAGATTAAAATTTATAATAAAGTAAAAATAAAGGTGAGAAGAAAATGGCAGCGAAGAGAGAAAAGTCGAAAACAACGGGAAGAAAAGAGGAAGAAAGAATGTCGGAAGAAGAAGGTGAAGGCCTTACCTGTCCAAAGAGGCCCGCTGCAGAGAGAGAAGCCCGCTCCCGCAGGTCAGTGGATGTCCCGGGCTCAGGACTACAAAATGGCTCGCAGAGCCGAGTAAAAGTGCGCATGAAAAAAAACACACTGATGGGAGGGGGGAACAGCTGCGGAGTCGATCTCCACAGCTGAGAGAGACACCTGCAGCACAGCAACAGGTGCAGAACACAGACAATAACGACAACAAGAAAGAAGAGGGTAAAAAGAAAACAAGGAAACAACAGATGGTCAATCCAGAGGAAGAAGAAGAAGAACAGAAAGAAGTGGAAAAAGAAGAGAAAGGCAAGACAATGGATGTATTTTTTTTAAAGAATATATGGAATCAGTGAAAGAATGGCAATTACAAGAATTTAATGAGATAAAAAGAAGAATTAAGAATGCAGAAGAAAAAATGAATAAAATGGAAATGGCCATGTCAGAGATAGGAAAAAGAATGGAAAATATGGAACAACGAGAAATAATTGTAGAAATGGAAGTAGAGGACTTAAAAGAGAAATTAGAAGAATCTAATAAAAAAGTTAGAGGCACATGAGCTGTTAGCTCAGAAGATAGATATAATAGAAAACTATAATAGAAGAAATAATATAAAGATAGTGGGCCTTAAGGAAGATGAAGAAGGCAAGAATATGAGAGAATTTATAAAAGATTGGATCCCCAGGGTCCTAGGAAGACCAGAATTACAGGAAGAAATGGAAATAGAGAGGGCACATAGAACTTTAGCCCCGAAACCACAACCGCAGCAAAAACCAAGATCCGTTTTAGTAGTAAAATTCTTAAGAAATACAACAAGAGAAAATATATTGGAGAAAGCAATGAAGAAAGTAAGAGAAGACAAAAAGCCACTGGAATATAAAGGTCAAAAAAATTTTTTCTATCCAGACATAAGTTTTGAACTCCTGAAGAAGAGGAAGGAGTTCAATACATCAAAAACGATCTTATGGAAAAAAGGATATAAATTTATGTTAAAGTACCCAGCGGTACTTAAAATAGTTATTCCAGGGCAACAAAACAGAGTATTCTCGGATCCAGAGGAAGCAAGGAAATTTGCAGAACAACTACAAAACAAGCAGAGAGATGAAGAAATGTAATGAGAGTAAAAATGACCACGAACTATATGTATGTGTGTAAAGGGGTATATATGTGTGTGTATATATATATATATAGTGTGTATACATGAATGTATCCGTATTTAGAGGAAAATATATAGAGTATAGACAAGAATTAATAAGGGAGGGAAAGGGAATAGAGGGAATAAGGAGGGAATTAAAAGAGTGACCTTTGTTACATATGAAAATTGAAATCTTTTCTGGGGGGGCTGGGTGGGGAGGAGTTACGGTCACTACAAAATCAGTTGACGTTTGCGAGTGAATTCGCAAATCCAAATGGAGAGGGGAGATGTGGTTGCCCGACAAGGGATAAAGGGCAACTCAGGAGGGGGAGGGGAGAATGGGGTTAAAGAAGTTTTAAATAAGAGAATAAGGAAAATGTTTGATGTTTTAGAAATGTTGTCTTATAAAGTGTTCAAAACAAGAAAGCAGAAATGGATAAGAAGGAAAGGTGATGATGGAGAAACAGAAAGGGAAGATAAACAAAGTATGAAATGGCTACGCTGAACTATATGACTTTAAATATTAACGGAATACATAACCAAATTAAAAGGAAGAAACTGCTAAATTTACTGAAAAAAGAAAAAATTGATATAGCATTTGTGCAAGAAACACATTTAACTGAATTGGAGCACAAGAAATTAAAGAGAGATTGGGTAGCGTCATATAATTCAAAAGCAAGAGAAGTAGCTATATTAATTAGTAAAAATGTGCCAATTAAAATAGAAGAGGAAATAATAGATCCATCAGGGAGATATGTAATGATAAAATGTCAGTTTATGCAAGATATTTTTTTGAAGATAGCAGATACGCAAGGGAACATATTAATAGGAGGGGATTTCAACCTGAATTTGGATTCAAATATGGACAAAACTGGGAAAAAAATTAACAGAAAGAACAAAGTAACCAAATTTATAATTAAATCTATGGAAGGAACGCAACTTTTGGATATATGGAGGAAACAACACCCAAATGAAAAGGAATATTCATATTACTCGGCTAGACATAAAACATACTCAAGAATAGACCTATTTTTGTTATCAGCTAGTATGCAAGATAGAGTAAGAAAAACAAAATATAGAGCTAGAATATTATCGGACCATTCACCCTTGATATTGACAATAGAGTTAGAGGACATCCCTCCAAGAATGTATAGTTGGAGATTAAACTCCATGCTACTTAAAAGGCAGGATTTTAGAGAATTAATTGAAAGACAAATTAAAATGTACTTTGAAATAAATACGGAATCAGTGAAAGATAAGTTTATACTATGGGATGCAATGAAAGCGTTCATTAGAGGGCAAATAATACGTTATGTAACCAAGATGAAGAAGGACTATAATCAGGAAACAGAGCAGTTGGAAAGGGAAATAGTAAATATAGAAAAAGAATTAGCAATGAAGGAAGATGCAACTAAAAGAAGAGAATTGGCAGATAAAAAAATAAAATATGAAACATTACAAACATACAAGGTGGAGAAGAATATAATGAAGACAAAACAGAAATATTATGAATTAGGGGAAAAAACGCACAAAATTCTAGCATGGCAGCTTAAGACAGAGCAAGCTAAGAAAATGGTATTGGCATCAAGGAAAAAAGACAAACAAATCACATATAATCCAACGGAGATCAAGGAAAACTTTAGAGAATTCTATGAACAATTATACCAAACTGAAAACTAAGGGAAAGAAGGGAAAATAGATGAATTTTTAACTAAAATTGAACTACCAAAATTACAAATAGAGGAACAAAATAAATTAACAGAACCATTTGAAATAGTAGAAATACAAGAGATAATAAAAAAATTACCAAATAATAAAACACCAGGAGAGGATGGATTCCCAATAGAATTCTATAAAACATTTAAAGATTTATTAATTCCTCCCCTCCTGGAAGTAATCAACCAGATTGATAAAACACAAAGCTTACCAGATTCATGTAAAACAGCAATAATTACAGTAATACTAAAGCAAGGGAAAGATCCACTCACACCAGCATCATATAGACCAATATCATTACTTAACACAGATTATAAGATAATAGCTAAACTATTAGCAAACAGATTAGCAGAGTATGTACCTAAAATGGTAAATCTAGACCAAACTGGATTTATTAAAAAAAGACGCACAACAGACAATATTTGTAAATTTATTAACTTAATTCATGCAGTACAAGGGAGTGAAGCGCCAACAGTAGCAGTTGCTTTAGACGCAGAGAAGGCCTTTGACAGAGTAGAATGGAATTATTTATTCAAAGTATTGCAAAAATTCAGTTTACCAGAGAAGTATATTAATTGGATTAAAGCATTATATAAGGGGCCATTGGCGAAAGTGACAGTAAATGGATATATATCAAAGCAATTTAACTTAAGCAGGTCCACATGGCAGGGATGCCCACTATCACCCTTATTGTTTGCGTTACCTATAGAACCACTAGCAGAATTGATAAGAACAGAAAATAATATGAAAGGGATAAAAATAAAAGACAAGGAATATAAAATCAGTTTATTTGCGGATGATGTTATAATATACTTCTTTTTTCTTCTTTGGCTTGGCTTCGCGGACGAAGATTTATGGAGGGGGTAAAAGTCCACGTCAGCTGCAGGCTCGTTTGTGGCTGACAAGTCCGATGCGGGACAGGCAGACACGGTTGCAGCGGCTGCAGGGGAAAAATGGTTGGTTGGGGTTGGGTGTTGGGTTTTTCCTCCTTTGCCTTTTGTCAGTGAGGTGGGCTCTGCGGTCTTCTTCAAAGGAGGTTGCTGCCCGCCAAACTGTGAGGCGCCAAGATGCACGGTTTGAGGCGATATCAGCCCACTGGCGGTGGTCAATGTGGCAGGCACCAAGAGATTTCTTTAGGCAGTCCTTGTACCTTTTCTTTGGTGCACCTCTGTCATGGTGGCCAGTGGAGAGCTCGCCATATAACATGATCTTGGGAAGGCGATGGTCCTCCATTCTGGAGACGTGACCCACCCAGCGCAGCTGGATCTTCAGCAGCGTGGACTCGATGCTGTCGACCTCTGCCATCTCGAGTACTTCGACGTTAGGGATGAAAGCGCTCCAATGGATGTTGAGGATGGAGCGGAGACAACGCCGGTGGAAGCATTCTAGGAGCCGTAGGTGATGCCGGTAGAGGACCCATGATTCGGAGCCGAACAGGAGTGTGGGTATGACAAAGGCTCTGTATACGCTTATCTTTGTGAGGTTTTTCAGTTGGTTGTTTTTCCAGACTCTTTTGTGCAGTCTTCCAAAGGCGCTATTTGCCTTGGCGAGTCTGTTGTCTATCTCATTGTCGATCCTTGCATCTGATGATATGGTGCAGCCGAGATAGGTAAACTGGTTGACCGTTTTGAGTTTTTTGTGCCCGATGGAGATGTGGGGGGGCTGGTAGTCATGGTGGGGAGCTGGCTGATGGAGGACTTCAGTTTTCTTCAGGCTGACTTCCAGGCCAAACACTTTGGCAGTTTCCGAAAAGCAGGACGTCAAGCGCTGAAGAGCTGGCTCTGAATGGGCAACTAACGCGGCATCGTCTGCAAAGAGTAGTTCACGGACAAGTTTCTCTTGTGTCTTGGTGTGAGCTTGCAGGCGCCTCAGATTGAAGAGACTGCCATCCGTGCGGTACCGGATGTAAACAGCGTCTTCATTGTTGGGGTCTATCATGGCTTGGTTCAGCATCATGCTGAAGAAGATTGAAAAGAGGGTTGGTGCGAGAACACAGCCTTGCTTCAAGCCATTGTTTTTTTTTTAAATTTTTTATTTTTCACACCATAAATCACATTAGCCATGATATACACTATTTCTTTTTCACACATATACAGTGACTTTTTCTCCCCCACCACCCCCCCACCCCCCCCCCCCCCTCATCCATTTTAGGTATACAATCTAGGTTGCATTAAGCCAGTCAGACAATGTTGTCATTCAACAAAATTACACCAGAAATTCTACTGAGTCCATTCTTTTCTTTCCTTCTCCTTCCATCAACTTAGGTAATGTTTGTCCCCGGTAGGTTTTCGCTATTGTATTTAATGTAAGGCTCCTATACTTGTTCGAATATTTCAATATTATTTTTTAACCTAAATGTTATTTTTTCTAATGGAATACATTTATTCATTTAAATTTAGTAGTTTCTTCCTTTTAATTTGGTTATGTATTCCATTAATATTTAAAGACATATAGTTCAGCGTAGCCCTTTTATATTTTGTTTATCTTCTCTTTCCGTTTTTCCATCATTACCTTTCCTCCTTTTCCATTTCTGTTTTCTTATTTTCAACTCTTTATAAGACAACATTCCTACAACATCCAACATTTTCCTTATTCTCCTATTTCTATCTTATTTATCCCCAATCTCCCCTTCACCTCCTGAGTTGTCCTTTATCCCTTGTCAGACAACCACATCTCCCCTCTCCATTTGGATTTGCGAATCCACTCGCAAGCGTCAACTGATTTTGCAGTGACCGCTATTTCCCCCCACCCAGCCCTCCCCAGAAAAGATTTCACTTTTCATATGTCACAAAGGTCACTCTTTTAATTCCCTCCTTATTCTCTCTATTCCATTACCTTCCCTTATTAATTCTTGTCTATACTATCTATATTTTCCTCTAAGTACAGATACATTCACGTATGCACATTGTCTCTATTCACTCTTATACCTCTTTACCCGCATACATATCAATCGTGATCATTTTTACTCTCATTACCCGTCTTCATCCCTCAGTCTATTTTTGTCTTTACCCACATACATATCAATCGTGATCATTTTAACTCTCATTACCCGTCTTCCTCCCTCAGTCTATTTTTGTAATTGTTCTGCAAATTTTCATGCTTCTTCTGGATCCGAGAATAGTCTGTTTTGGTGTCCTGGAATAAATATTTTCAATACTGCTGGATGCTTTAGTATAAATTTATACCCTTTCTTCCATAAAATCGCCTTTGCTGTATTGAACTCTTTTCTCTTCTTCAGGAGTTCAAAACTTATATCTGGATAAATGAAGATTTTTTGCCCTTTATACTCCAGTGGTTTGTTGCCCTCTCTTACTTTTTCCATTGTCTTCTCCAGTATCTTTTCTCTTGTAGTATATCTTAGGAATTTTACTACAATAGATCTTGGTTTTTGTTGTGGTTGTGGTTTAGAGGCCAATACTCTATGTGCCCTTTCTATTTCCATTTCTTGCTGTAGTTCTGGACATCCTAGGGTCTTAGGGATCCACTCTTTTATAAACTCCCTCATATTCTTGCCTTCTTCATCTTCCTTAAGGCCCACTATCTTTATGTTATTTCTTCTGTTATGGTTTTCCATTGTATCTATTTTTGAGCTAGTAGTTCTTGTGTCTCTTTAGTTTTTTTATTAGACTTCTCCAATTTCTTTTTTAAGTCTTCTACCTCCATTTCTGCTGCTACTGCCCGCTCTTCCATCTTGTCCATTTTCTTTCCCATTTCTGTTAAGGTCATCTCCATTTTATTTATTTTCTCTTCTGTGTTGTTTATTCTTTTTCTTAAATCCTTAAATTCCTGTGTTTGCCATTCTTTAAATGACTCCATGTATCCTTTAATAAGAGCAAGTATATCCTTTACCTTGCCTTTCTTTTCTTCTTCTATTTCACTGTATTCTTCCTCTTCCTCTTCTTCTTCTTCTTCTGGGTTGACCATCTGTTGTTTCTTTGGTGCCCTTTCCTCCTCTTCTTTCTTGTTTCTATTGTCTTCTGTGGTCTCTTCTTGCTGCAGGTGTTCTGCAGCTGTCGTTGCCGGCTGTGGAGATCGACTCCCCAGCTGGTCCCCCTCCCGTCGGTGTGTTTTTTTTCATTTGCATCGCGCATGTGCGAAGAATCGCGCATGCGCGGTTGTGCACTTTTACTCGGCTCTGCGAGCCATTTTTGTAGTCCATTATTTACCGACCTGAGGGAGCGGGTTTCTCTCTCCGCAGCGGGCCTCTTCGGACAGCTAAGGCCTTCACCTTTTTCCTCCTTTGTCTTCTCTTCCTCTCTTCTTACCGTTGCTTTCGATTTTTCTTTTTTTGTCGCCATCTTCTTTCCACCTTTATACTCACTTTTCTGTAACTTTTATTTCTGTGCCTTTGTGTTTTCTTTTGTTTTTCCCGACTTTTCTGGAGAGGGCTGGAGTTCACCGTCCGGCCACTACTCCATCACGTGACTCCCCCCGCTTCACGCCATTGTTAATGGAGAAGGGTTCAGAGAGCTCATTGCTGAATCTGACCTGACCTTGTTGGTTTTCGTGCAGTTGGATAATCATGTTGAGGAACTTTGGGGGACATCCGATGCGCTCTAGTATTTGCCAAAGCCCTTTCCTGCTCACTTAACAGAACCAGAACTATCAATAAAAGAATTATATAAGAAATTGAAGGAATATGGAGAAGTGTCAGGTTACAAGATTAACGTAAATAAAAGTGAAGCAATGCCAATGAATAATGTGGATTTCTCAAAATTTAAGAAGGAATCACCATTCAGATGGCAAATGCAAGCAATAAGATACCTAGGTATACAAATAAATAAAAATCTCGGCCATCTATATAAACTCAATTATTATCCACTAATGAAAAAATTGCAGGACGATTTAGAGCATTGGAAAGATTTCCCATTAACACTAATAGGAAGGATAAACTGTATTAAAATGAACATTTTCCCAAGGATATTTATACCTATTTCAGGCATTGCAATACACTTGACAGAGAAATTCTTCAAAGGAGTTAAAGAAAATAATAAGGAATTTTTATGGAAAGGGGGGAAACAGAGGATAGCACTAGATAAATTAACAGAATGGTATAAACAAGGAGGCTTACAACTGCCAAACTTTAAAATTATTATAGAGCCGCACAATTAAGATACCTATCAGATTTTTATTAAACAAGGGAAAAGCCAGATTGGACTAGATTAGAATTAGATAAAATACGGGAAAAGATACCTGAACACATATTATATAAATGGGAAGAAAAATTGGTACAACGTAGGAGTTCTCCAGTATTACATCATCTACTCAATATTTGGAAAAAGATTCATGTAGAAAGGAATAAAAGAAATTACCAATTGCCAAAACTAATATTGACGCAAGATAAGTTACTCCCTTTTACAATAGATAACCTTTCCTTTAGAGAATGGGAGAAAAAAAGGATCAAAAGAATAGAAAATTGTTTTTCAGGAAATAGATTATTATCCTTTGAACAAATGAAAGATAAATACAATATAACTCAAGATACAGCGCTGGCATATTACCAATTGAGATCCTACTTGAAGGACAAATTAGGAAGCGTTCTGAGTTTACCAGAGGGAAGTAACTTTGAATATGTGATTACAGACACAATGATAATCAAAAGATTTTTCACAAATATGTATATTAAACTGCAAGAAAAGGAGAATGAGGAAACAAATGGTAAAACTAAACAAAAATGGGAACAAGATTTAAATATAAAGATAAAAAAAAAACATGGGAGAAATTATGTTCTGGAACGATGAGAAATACAATAAATACGAGGTTACGTATGATACAATATAACTGGATACACAGGCCTATACATTACGCCTCAAAAGTTAAATAAATGGGACCCAACAGTATCTGATAGATGTTTTCGATGTAAAAAGAAATTCATGCAATCTGGACATGTGAGAAAGTAGAAAAAATTTGGGAAGATCTAAACCAAATATTAAATAAAATTACAGAAAACAATATACCAAAAAATCCAGAGATCTTCCTCCTAAGTACATAAAAACAAAGAATTTGGAATTGATTTGGATGGTGCACAAAAAAGATTTGTTAAGATAGCTCTAGCCGTAGCAAAAAAATGTATTATGTCAACCTGGAAATCGGAAGATAATTTGAAAATACAACAATGGTATATAGAAATGAATAAGTGTATTCCATTAGAAAAAATAACATATAGTTTAAGAAATAATATTGAAATATTTGACAAATATGGGAGCCTTACATGAAACACAATAGAGAAAACCTACCGGGGACATTCACTACCTAAATTAACGAAAGGAGAAGAAATGAAAAGAATTGACTCAGTGGAATTTCTTGTTTATTTTTATTGAATGACAACATTGTTGACAGGTTAATGTATCTTAGATTTTGTACTTTAAATGGATGGGGGGTTAAGTAGGAAGGGTGGGATGGGAGATGGTGGGGGGGGTATAAAATGACACTATATATTTGAAAAGGAAAATGTATGTATCATGGTCAATGTGGTTTATGGTGTGAAAAATAAAAAATTAAAAAAAACAATCAGCTCCTCTGTTTTGGTGACATTGAGTGCGAGGTTGTTGTTGGTGCACCATTCGGCAAGTTTTCAATCTGCATGCTGATTCATTTCCACCCCTGCCCCATCCCCCTTTATACGACCTACTTCTCTGGTATCGTCAGTGAATTTGTAGATGGTGTTGTCCTACCGAGCCACAGGTGTAAAGTGAGTAGAGCCAGGGGCTAAGAAGCAGCTCTGTAGTGCTCCAGTACTGATGGAGTTGTGGAGGACTTTAACCCTTTAATCCTGGCTGATCTATGATAATTTTTCCACTTGACACTAACATTGGAGGTGTAAAACTGCAGAGCTAATGCTTGGCGTACCCCCAACAATAACAGCAATTGACATCTGTCCTGTGGAGGTACACTGTCTCCTAAATGCTACAGATTGAAGATCCTGCTGGAGCAGAGGCGGTAGCAGAATTCACAGATGCCCTGCTCCTGAAGGGAATCTCGTTTTTTTTTTCTCCTCTTGATCGTGGTGCTTCTTTGTATTGCCTTGTTGTGCACGTGAGAATTTAAAAAAAAAAAAAAAAAAAAAATTCTTGAATCTTAAATGCACATCAGTTTATGCTCTTCCTTTTCAGATCATTCAGATGTTGCGTGAGTATTTGGAGCGACTGGGCAACCATCAGGAAACTGAGCAGTTGGATGACCTTTGTACAAAACTCCAGATGACCAACACGAAGGAAGAGGTAAGAGTTGAAACAGAAGAGTTCCTGAGAATTGCAAGTTGATGAAGCACACTTGGCCAGGAAGGGAAGGGGGGGTGGGGGTTGGGGGGAAGACACATTTCCTACTGAGAAAGTTGGGGATAGGCCACTGACTTGCAGTTTTGATTGTAGGGGTGGAGGATAAGACCACAAGTCAGGAGACTGCAGAAGGGAATCTGCAGCTGGACACAATTTGCTGGGCGAACTCCAGTTCCAGTCCACAGGGAAGGAATTCTACCTTCACGTTTTCAGTTGGTATATTTAAAGCTGCAGACCATTCTCGGTGAAGTATGGAAGAAACCAACTGGAGTAAAATCACGGTGGTGGAGAAATTCAGGTGGTTAAACATTATATAGCAAAGATAAAGATACATAATCAACATCTTGGCTTGAGCCCAAAATGTTGGTTATGTAGATATATAAATAAGGCGACTATGTGACCTGCTGAGTTTCTCCAGCATTGTGTTTTTACTTTTGCAGATTTTCACTTTTTACTTCTAGAAACCAACTAATCTTGACTGCTTCACAGGGAAGGGGGCCATAATGTCTGAGCCGAGTCCCAAGGGAACCATAGTCAGAAAAAGGTTTTGTGCTCAGTTTTCATGTCGTTGTAATTTGACAGTAATGTGATTTATTTGGTTGCTGAATTTTGACGGCTAAATTCCTAGCTGCCTGTTGGTTGTGCTTGATTAGTTTCAGTTGTAGTACAGTCTTCTGATTTACTGATCATTCTGTTTTTATCCAGTATGATTGTGGCCTCCACAGCTTGTCCCTCTGTCCAAGGTGATGGCCATGGATGCCACTCCACAGACCAATTGGACTGTCTGCTTGGCTTGCCAGGCCGGTGGTCAGCTGGATCTGAATTGGCTAAAGGCAGAAGCGGTGAATTTCCAGGTCCTTGCTGGCTGCATTTTTGCTTTCTGTGCTAGCTCAAGAGCTTGGAATTGGTTGCTTCAATCCTTAGACAAGAGGTAGAGGCAGGAAGTACAAAAATGATGAGCATTTGTTAAACAATAGTTCACCACAACTGGTGTATTGTTTTGGAGAATGGTCTTTTCACCTGCCTCTCCCACCTGTTCAAGTACCTCTGCACTACCAGACTGAGACCACCTACAAATTGGAGGAACAACATCTGCGCACCCTCCAACTGATGGCATTAACATCAACTTCTCTGGTCTCTGTTTAAACCACCTTCTTCCCCCTGTTGCCTTCAAGCTCCTTGCGCTCTCTTTCCCCCACATTTTCTATATCCTTTCAAAGGACTAAAATCAATTCTCCTCTTGTATCTGAATTAACACTTCTGTTGGGTCTGGACCACTCACCAGCCAGGGTTCAGTCTTTATTCTGACATTTTTTTTCTTTGCTCTTTTGTTGAAGGGCTCAGGCTCAAGATGTCTTTACCTCCTCTGAACGCTGAGAAACCGAGTTCCTTCAGAATTTCTGTGTTTGTTTTTAAGTACCACTGAAGGCTCATGGTGAAAGATGCAAGTGTTTTACAATTTGGATAGTTTGCTCTTGAGCCACAAACGGAAGCACTTCAGACATTTCACAGCTGAAAATTTTGCTTTCTTAATGAGGGAGGTTCCTGATCATGATGCCAATTTTAGGAAAAAATGAAGAGGAGAGAGAATGTTTT
This sequence comes from Narcine bancroftii, assembly GCF_036971445.1. Lineage (NCBI taxonomy): Eukaryota > Metazoa > Chordata > Chondrichthyes > Torpediniformes > Narcinidae > Narcine > Narcine bancroftii. Next base: position 60,341,619 of record NC_091481.1, on the reverse strand, counting down.
TCCTGAAATAAGAAAAAGACAAATGGAAATTTAGTTTGGTCAAGCTCTGGTGGTTGCCAAGGGCTCCTGTTCGGCTCCGAATCATGGGTCCTCTACCAGCATCACCTATGGCTCCTAGAACCATCAGCGCTGTCTCCGCTCCATCCTCAACATTCATTGGAGTGACTTCATCACCAACATCGAAGTACTTGAGCTGTCAGAGTCCGCAAGCATCGAATCCACGCTGCTGAAGATCCAACTGCGCTGGGTGGGTCACGTCTCCAGAATGGAGGACCATTGCCTTCCCAAGATCGTGTTATATGGCGAGCTCTCCACTGGCCACTGAGACAGAGGTGCACCAAAGAAGAGGTTCAAGGACTGCTTAAAGAAATCTCTTGGTGCCTGCCACATTGACCACCGCCAATGGGCTGATCTCGCCTCCAACTGTGCATCTTGGTGCCTCACAGTTCGGCGGGCAGCAACCTCCTTTGAAGAAGACCGCAGAGCCCACCTCACTGACAAAAGACAAAGGAGGAAAAACCCAACACCCAACCCCAACCCACCAATTTTCCATTGCAACCGCTGCAACCGTGCTTACCTGTCCCGCATCGGACTTGTCATTCACCAACGACGTGGACCTACCCTTCCATAAATCTTTGTCCGCGAAGCCAAGCCAAAGAAAAGAGTATAGTCAAAAGGACTAAGGATTTTCTTGCCTCACATTGGGGCGTGGTGCCCTCTAGTGGAGATTGATTCAAAAGATGCTGTTGCAAAAGGGAGCTAGCTGAAAGGGGGGAAAAAACAGGGCTGCAAGGAGAAATGAGGCAAACGTGATCTTGAATAGATATTGTTGTGACTCCATTCTTCCATACTGCGATGGTTTTTATATATATATATATATATATATATATATATATATATATATAAAAAAAAAAGACTTGCAGCATAGTAATGGGTTATTTTGGCCCACGAATCCTTGCCGCCCGATCTACCCCATTTAACCTACACCCCGGTACATTTTCTGAACAGTGGGAGGAAACCGGAGCCCCCGGGGAAAACCCATCCAGATACAGTGAGAACATACAAACTCATTACAGACAGCGCGGGATTTGAACCCCAGTCCGGTCTCTATCGCTGGCGCTGTAACCGCGTGCGCTAACTACTTCACCAACCGTCCCGTTCTGGGATGGATATTCTGACGAGAATCAATCAACAAAAAAGATCAATGCAAGAATATTAACTGCAAGAGGTTGCAAGTGGGATTAGCCATTTCTTGATGTCTGCAAGACATTCTTTCCAACGAGCTAAGAAATGGTGTACACCAGTTAGCAGATTAAAGATCCCCAAAAATGACTTCATTTTGCTCAATACCAAACATTAAACTATTATTTCCAAATTCTGCCTGATCCTCATCCTTTCTGGATAAATTCTTAAACTACTGCTTATTATCTTCTCTAATCCTGAACCGGAGTCTAGAACTCTTCCTCTCCCCAACAGAATCCTTAGAGTAGGATTAATTATTTAGGATTGAATAGGATCCGTAGCTAAAGGACTTCATTGGAGTAAATTACAGTTTCTCCTAACTTGTTTTCACTTTCCCGTCATGTTCGACTTGAATTTAAAGTGGTTCAGGTCCTCTCTTCTATCAAGGCCTGACTTGTGGGCACCCTGTTCATATGAACGAGCATTTGTCAGCCCTACCTGTGGGTTGGATTTGTCACCTGCTGCTGAGAATGGGGCATTTTTGTTTGCCTTCTCTCCTGCTCCCCTGCAAACCTAACCTGGATCTCTGAACAAACTCACTCACTCACTCCGTGTGGGAGCTGGCGGCTGCTCGTCTGGCACTTGCTTGTTATCCTTGCCACATTACGCTTTTGTTCATTTCTGACTTACAAACAGGTTTATACTCTGGGATAAAAACACAACTCTGGATAAGAGCAGCAGGTCAAACAGTGCACTTTATGTAGCAAAGATAAAGATACATAACCAATGTTTCGGGCTTGAGCCCTTCAAAATGTCTCCAAAAATGGTGGGAACATGGTCCCACAGTCAGAAGGAAATAGGTGGATAAGGGAGGGGGCAAGGGGTATGGCTGAATGGAGAGGGAGAACTCTCTCTCCCTTCCCTTTGACCTCTTCCCCTCTCCATTCAGAGCCACCCCACCCCATATCTACCTTTTTCCTTCTGCCTATGGTCCTCCCATTTTGTCCATACCTTGAAGAAGGGCTCCAGCCCAAAACGTCGGTTCTGTATCTTTATCTTTGCTACACTGTTTGACCTGCTGAGTTTCTCCAGCTTTGTTTTAACTTCACAGTGTCTGCAGACTTCTGTGTTTTTCCTTTTTTCCTTTATAATTTGGGTGGGGATTGCCTGTACTCTCAATAAAGACTTCTCTCTCAAACCATGAACTTTCTCTGTGTGCTTTGTAGTTTCAGAATCTTACTTGAAATGATCATTTTGTAACCTTTCACCTTCCTGCTTCCCACAGGTCGATGAAGTAGCTGATCTGCTTTCAAGCTTCACAACGCTCAGCCTACAAATGCACAATTTAGATAAAAGGTAACTGACCCCCCATCCCACCACTGCTATTGTTGTAAGTTGGCAGGAACTGATTTGGGAACAAAGATCAAATGAAAACCTTTGGAAATGACTGACTTTTTATCTTGCCCTGTTGCACATTCCACTGAGACACCACACGATGAAGTAGAAAGAAGTGTTTCTGAGCTTTTTCATTGAAGTCAGGTGATGGTTAAAATCTAACAATCCTTGATTTTCATTTTCAGAACTAATGTGTTTTTTGTGTGATATGTGAAAATGTTAAAATTGTGATGGGTTTTCAATGTGATTTTTGGAGTATAAAATAAAGTTCAAGAAGCATTTAGTTTTTGGTGAAACTGATGTTTAATCTTCAGGATTAGTTTTGTAACTTTTTTGGAATGGCAAATAGCAAGCACCTTTAGTTTAAAATTGTGGCAATGGATCAGGTGGTTGAGCCCTCAAACTGCTCTTGTTGTAAGAGCAGGGCCTATCCTTCCCTGTGCACATTTTCACCCAAAATTACTGGCTGATCACACACGTATGGTTTGATAGATAACTGGAAACTGTTTATCTGATGGTGTTTCTTAAAATGGAACAGTACTTATTCACACAGAAGAATTATGAAATGTAATTAGTAACCTTTTGAGTATTTTAATAGTCTGTATTTTAAATACATTTCACATTACATTTCCAGCAATTTCTGACGCTGATTATAAAGTAGAATAAGAAAGTACAGACCACTTAATTTACAGTAAACTGAATTAACAAAACATTTGCATCCCTTGAGTATATTCCATCCTTGCCACATCAGCACCTTGGACTGGAGCATTTTCCAAGCCAGGAAATGTGAGGTGCATTTGGTATCACACCACAAAAGCAGTGAAAGTACAAAATAGTTGGGTGTCTGTGTTTGGCTGCCTTGGTAATACAAGAACGTGAATTAAGATGGGATATCTCTGAAATGCCCTGTTAAGTTAATTAGTGTGGCATGTTGACCACTGGAGTTTAGTCAGTCAGTGACATGTGGAGAGGCAGTGACTCTAAATTAAACATTTTCCATTGTTCAACTTGTCAAGCTTGCAGCCATGTTCCTCTGGCTTTGAAGTAGTGTCCATAAACTTTGACTTCAGTTGTTGGTTGGAGAAAGGTCAATAAAAACAAATTTTCCTTGAAAAGTTTTATATTACAGTCCAGTCATCTTAAATGATTACAGGTCAGGGTAATACCTTTCCTAAATCATTCGTGACCAAGATTAGATATGCTACAGCCATCTTCTGGTAAGAGAAATTTGGTGCATTAAATCAAAGACAGTTGTGTCTCAGTTGAAGCATAAAGGGGTAGTAGAAGACCACTAACTGCCCAACAAGGTCCATCTTCCTTGACGTTTAAAAACAAATTAAGCCTACAGCAGCATATTGAAAGTGTGCCACCAGAATTCTCTTATTATTGACAATTACATAGAGACTCTTGGTTTCAGAGATTCCAAAGTCAAAAGAACTGGTTTTTAAAAAATATATATCTGATGTGTAAGCACTGACTGTGTTTTATTATTGTGGAACAATTGAGATTAGAATGTACATTTAGCACTTCCAAGTATACTACTGCCCATTACAGGTTTAGAATGCAAGGTGTAACGGAGAATGAGGCCTGCAACTGCAATTTCCAAAGCAAGTTTCTGCAATATAATTAGGGAAACTACACGAATTCATAATATCCAAATCACACAAAAATAGTCCTTAAAATTTGCTCAATTCCTTTCCAAATGTATGGGTACCACTGGATAATTTGCAGTGATCATTCCATACATGGGGATCAGTGAATGACCAGGAGAAAGCACACCCTTACAGACCTCTGCAGAGATTCATGTGCATGCAGACTTTAACTGGCAGGAGTCAGGGGAGATCTCAGTTTTCCTCCTCTGCCCTGATCCCCCTTTCCGGAATATAAAGGAAAATCTCCGTCTAGTTTATTTATTGAGAACCTTTATCATGGTGGAGAATGTGGAATACAATGCCAAAACTCTCAAGTTTGTCAATCATCAATGCTACCAAATGACCCATAGTTGGAGGTAAATTTTCCCACAACTAACTCGGGGTTCTACTTCAGTTCAACCTAATGGATAAAGATATTGGTGCCTGTAAACCAGACTTCTGTGTTCATTATAGAATACAACAACTGGAGATGTACAATTAATAGACTGTAGAGCACCAAAATGGAAGTTTAATTTTAGTTACACACAAAAGAAAATTGCTAGGATCTTTATTTTCATACTATAAACCAGATTTCTGTGAACAAAATTCCAGGTGAAAGTTGGATGCAGGGCAATAAAGCACAAAGCCAAATTTCTGAAATGCAACAATCACAACCAATGCAATTGACGGTAAACTAGAACATTTATAAACAAAAGGCAATGCAATTACATTCAACCTGTTCCAGCATTTCAGTGTTGGATCTCTCCCTGGGAAAGAGATTTGTCTATTTATTACAAATATACTCATCATAATTTTACTATTGTACCCTTTGGCTAAATGGCTGCATGACTGGGTAATCAATGCAGCAAGTCATAATTTGCTCCTGGTAAAATTATATAGTGAAGTGTACATTATTGACTCGAGTTGTTTAATCTCTTCCAAAGACGTGTAGAGCAGCACCTACGGCCAATCTCCATCCAGACTTCACCTGAAAAAGAGTGATATGTTCCCTAGGAACCAAGCAGTACTCTTTCCCAGTAAGTGGATTGTAAACCTTCTGCCTTTTCCCCACCTACCACAGCCCCTTACCCACCAATAATTTCTGGTCACCCCATGGCTCTCTTCACCTCCAAAATAGGAGTATTTTCCTCCATCATTAATCAATGTGGCCCTGGGTTCAATTTTTAGCTCTTCTCATGGCATCCAGCAAATTAGTACAGCCCTCAAAATGTCATTATTTGTGCATAATTATCACTTTTATTCCCGTATAAAGTCAGTGTCACAACAGCTGATTGACAATTCGCCATTTTTAAAAAAAGATTTAACTATGGTATTTCAAAATTGTGGTGCATTTTATGTTCTGGTCATATCCAGAGGCATCATTTAAAAAAAGATACCAATTAAAGAACATGGTTTCCAAATACAGAAACAGCAGGAATTATTCAGGTTAAGACTGCTGACCAGGTATTACATCGAAAAAGGTGCCAGGAGAATGGGAGGGGGCATGTAATGAACTCAAATCAACAGCTACAATACATTTTCAATTTAAAGGATCTTGCTGCGTGAAACAAATGCATAAAAACTTTATTAATTTACAATAATTGCTCACTTTTTAGTACTGGAGCACAATATTGTTTATGGGTATGTACTGTATTAAGAATTGCTTTGTTGATTCCCTTGCATTGTCCCGGAAACCAGACTGCATGCTTGCATTATTCCAGTAAACGTCACGGTACAACACAGATCATACTTTAACTAATGGAGCCTCGCTTTGTCACAGCACTTTGGATGGTTTTGTAGGGAGGGGGGGGTTTACAGAACAACAGGTATTCTGATACAGGCAGGGGTGAGGGGGCAAAAAAAACAAGTAGGGAACTGCCCAAAACTGATGGGATCCATTCTGCCGCAGAGAGAATGGGGATCTGGGAAGATCAAACACAAGCGAATGAACGGTGTCTGCCCTTCCCCCAATACACCATGGAAACTCTCCCAGAGAAATGGCAGGGGTTTTAAAATTTGTGCTTGCTGATTTAGTCAAGGTAGGAAGATCAGATGCTTGCAAGGAAGAATATATACAACATAGTGGCTTTAATGGGAGAGTGGGCTTGAGATTTACATATACATATATATATATTTATTTATATATATTTTTTAAAAAATTCATTAGACCAGAAAAGTGGTACTGATGAAAAAAGGTTCTCTCAAAGACTCACTATCCAGTGAACACACAGTACTTCTTCCACATAGATTAAAAATATATTTGAGAATCTCTTGTTTCTTCTGAACGAACAGACTGCTCTGATAACACTTCTAACACACGCATTTGGCAATAACCATAGAATCTGCTTTAATTCGCCACCCTACTTACTCCAAACCCACCCAAAAAAACCCAAAGCATCTAGATTTAAAATCGTACACTTTCAATGACCTCACTGGAAAAATTAAGGGTGGGCAGGCGTGACTTCTTTGATGAGGCTCAGTCAGTCACAATGCCTCCAAGAATCAAGTATGCAGTCTATTGCAGGTTGCATTTATTTCAGGAGTAGTTTAGACATGGAATTATCCTATGGTCACCGATCAATTTTCACCGCTTTCTACAGTGAGAGCTAAAGGCGCAGTGAAAACAATTATAAAAATAAAAAAAACACAAAAGTTAATACATGAATTATTTTAACAGTCCTTTTATGTCACACTTAGGAATGTTTTCTTTAACTGTCGACCCATTCAGAACCATAGAATAAACAGAATATCCCAGTATGGATGCTGCCTCAGTGACCCCACGAGTCAAAATTCTCCAGTCAAATCAAGTCTGCAGTGAAAAGAAATGCAATGTTTTTGGAGGATGTAAGCAGCACATCTTGGTGCAATATCCTGTATTTATTGTGCTGTCCAATTTATCCCATGTCCCTCTTGTATATATACAGTGTAGTGTACACACGTACTAATTGAGCCAGAGACACCTATAGAAAAACTACAACACTTCATGCATGATGTAAGAAAAGAAATGAAAAAATATTTTGGGATTTTTGTTGTTGACTTGAGTTAATTACCCTGAGTCGACATTACATCAGTCGACTGTGGATCACAAAAGGGTCCATATCGCCCGTAAATGTCCTTTGCTCGCACTGCAAAGTAGTATTTGCTTCCTGACACAAATTGAGTGAGAGTGCAGGCCATGGGAAGGGGTAGTGCCTTCACCTCTCCAATCTTTTTCCACTGAGATGGTGTCGTGGTAGCAGGATCTTCGTGATAGGCATAGAGATGATAACTGTCCACAAGCGCACAAGAGCGGTCCACTTCCAAAACACTCCAAGACAAGACAATTCCATTTTGGCTCTGGACACGGGCCAACTTCAGATGGGGCTTCTGGGGTGGAGAGGTGCCAGCTGCCTCAGGAGGTAGCCGCTGCGGGGCTTGGGCTTCCGGAAGTGGTGCTGGGTGGACTGGTCGTACTGGCTCCTGCTGCAAAATAAAGGAGAAAACACATCATGTCCAACTCTTCAAAACTTGAGAATAAATGGTGGGGGAATGGAAAGGGGGGTTAAAAAACTTTCAAAAAAACTACCCGAATGCCCACCCATTCCTTCCGCAACTTGAGTCACTCTTTAAAGATTATTTGAAACAATGTGACTGGATGGAACTTTAGAACAGGCATGAAAGGGAAAAGAACAAAGATGCAATATGTGGGTTGAGGCTCACGTGGAGCACTTTAAAAATGCACAGCTGGAATCTGAAGCCAAACTGGGAATGTGGAAGAACTCAATAAGTCGAGTAGCATCTTTGAAAGAGAATCTAGTTAAGGAGTTAGGTCATGGACCTTTCCACAGGAGGAGACCCTCCACAGATGCTGCTTGGCTAGCTGAGTTCTACCAGCATTTATGTTTATCTGATGGCTGGGGGTTGCTAAACATCAATTTTACTGTAGTAAATTCCATTCAAAAATCACTCCAGATTAATGAAAATTTGTGAATCATGAAATGCTTTCTTAATGGCAAAACTATGTGGCAAGCAACCCTTCAGAAGCCTTGGTTCAACCTCATCTGGAGCAATGTTTAACCAGTGGCTGTACAACAGTAACAGTTTACAAGCTTTGTAATAGTTGGCATTTAATATTAACAGAATTGAATGAGATCTTAAACAAATTTGTCTTGGTGTTCCAGAGTTTAGAATAATTCAAGTTTAGACATACAGCACAGTAACAGGCCCTTCCACCCCATGAGCCCGTGCTGCCCAACTACACCCAATTAAACTACAGCCCCCGGTACATTTTTGAAGGGCGGGAGGAAACCGGAGCACCCGGAGGAAACCAACGCAGACACGGGGAGGACGTACAAACTCCTTACAGATTTGAACTCTAATCGTTAGAACTGCGCTGACTGCTACGTTAACCACTGCTGCCCCATGAATGAGGGAATTTAATCAAAGTACCTGACAGTCAAAAAGCGACAAAAGAGTCTGAATAGATTTGACAAAGGTTAAAAGGATTTGAATTTTATTCAAATAAAGTTGGCTACATAGACAGTGCCTTCTTTCCACTTATTTTTTTTTGTCTTCTCTCACTTTCAAGGAAGCTTTGAGAGTTGGTGGGGGGGGGGGGGTGTCGATGAATACTTCTGACAGGTAAAACTAGGGTATGCTGTAAACAAAATTAATCTGGTCAGTGAGCAAATGGGAACAATTTAAGGGCAAGAATAATAACAAAAGAACATGGGAAAAGAATGTAAGAGATGAAAGTTTGTTTCTCATCAACTCGTTTCTCCTCCCACAGATTGCAGCCAACCTGCTGAGTGTTTCCAGTTTTTAATTTTAACTTTCCAGTATCTGCAGTTTCTTTGACATCCACATCACTTCTGCTGATCAGATCATATAAAGTGGATCTTTAAAAAAAATGCTGCCGAGGACATGGTTGGAATGGACATTGTCTTTAAATGGCTTGGAAGGGGAAATTGGAAGTCACAGTGTACCCATCCACTGTCTTTCTCAGAGGCTGAGGCTGTGAGGATGATCGGTTGTTGTGACAGCCTCGCATTATTGTGCCAAATCTCGAGGAGGCTGCACACTGTGGCCAATGTTCACCAGTTAGGGGGATGGGATGACCTGGACAGTATCAAGTTTCAGGTATTAATTGAGCTTCACTCCAGAGACAAAGAAAACACCCAACAGCAAATTTGTGCCATGCAGATGATGGGAAAACTTTGCTGAGTAATTCTCCAGAGAATAACTCTGCTCTTGTTTTTTTGGTAACTGATTTCTACATATTTCCGGTCAATATTAACCCCTGAGATGCTGATCATGGGAAGATCTGATTATGTTAGTGCTGTTAAGCATTGGAAACTCCCATATCTTGTTCTGTACAGAACCATAGAACCCTACAGCACAGAAAACAGCCATTTAGCCCTTCTAGTCTGCTGACCTGCACCCATTCCATAACTTTCTAGATCTCTCCCATCCACGTATCTATCCAATTTTTAAAACTTAAAAGAGTGAACTTGCCTTTACAACTTCAGATGGTAATTCATTCCACACTTACACCACTCAATGAGTGAAAATGTCCACCCTAAACCTTTCACCCCAAAATCATGTCCTCTTGTAGCTGGACTCAATACCTTAATATTTTCATGACTTACACATCTTCCCCCCCCCCCCCCCCCCCCCCTGAGTACAGACAGACAGCGTATGGACATCCCATACATACAAACGAATGCCTGGGAGACCAATGGGGAAGGATTTGCCAGCTGCTGTGAGGCTAACAGGCAGTTTCTGTCGAGTGGGAACAGAGCAGTACTGTGATGCTTCTGTTCCTACGCCGAAATGCAACAATGGGCTGCTACGTCGAGCTGAGCAGAGCTGGAACCTTGAGGAGACTTGCTGAGTCAGAGAGGGAGCTGAAGGCCACTCTTCCAACACTGCTGTTTCTGTGATCCTCTCCCACAACCCATTTTTTCTTCTCTGACGTACAAACAGTTCACTGCCTGGGGAGTTACTGCAACAGGGAGGTGTTCTCACACAATGGCAGGAAAGCAAGTTTAATTCACTTTGTACCAGAGCTGACTGCGGCGAATAATTGGCAAAACTGTCCCTCCAGTGCATAACACTTGCACTGCCTTACCTGTGAAGGACGATGATGAACTGTGAACTGAGGCATATTCGGCATCATTGGGATGGAGATTACATTATTGACAATGTACGAGGTTTGTGGCAGCCGCATGGACATCCCTGCTGATAAAAGACAACACTTTGGAATACTGAGTGACCATTGGACAACAGTGACAGGTTCGAGAATGCTTGGGGATAAAAGGCCGGACTGGAATTAACCGAAACCCAACTTTGTTCAATTATTGTCACCAAAAATTAAAAGTAGGGTTTTTAAAAAAAAATCCAAGAACCACATTGAAGTTTTCTAATGAAATTATAGAAATTTTGTTTTCAGAGTCCCACCAAACAGATTCAGTAACAAGTATGGTATCAGGGCAAGCAGTAAGATTTACTGGAGAAACTCAGCAGGTCACGCAGTATTCTTTTTATAGCAAAGATATTTTACTGCTTTGGGCTGAACCTTTTATCATGAGCTTAAAAACACCTGAATTATGATTTGCTGGGCTTTCAGAAGCATTCACAGTGACTGCAGACTTTCTTGTTTGACCTCAGTAAGATTTTTGCATTAGTTTTCCCATCAGATACTCACTGCTTGAACTTGGGAGGTGAGAACATTAGGTGACATTCTTTAACCCTCATCTAAATGCTGGCTTGGTCTGGCTGCCGAGAAGAGCAGGATGATTCACTTTCAGGAGCTGTGAACTTTTCCACTTCTGACAAAATGAGATATAGTCACTCATCAAGGGCACTACCCAAAATAACTCCTGCAGCAATGTCCCGGGGTTGAGAAAATTCACCTCCACTAATCACTGCCTTCTTTATTTGCGCAAGATCGATTGAATCCTGCAAGGTATATTTAATGCTTCCCATCTTCTCTTCCGAGGAAGAACCCAATGCTGAATTGATGTTTCAAATGTGGTCAGCACCATTTTGCCTTTGGGACTCGGCTTCGCTCTTTGATTGTCCAAGGGTGTAGTGAAGACTGGAGCAGTGGTTTTTAGTAAGCTCAAAACTAGCATGCAACTGCTTTATAGTGCTGTCGAGGGCACCTTCATCTTCTGAGGGGTAAAAGTAGACCAACAGGCAGATGCCACAGCCAGAACAGAGTCCAGAGGTGGCCTCTGCATTATGGAGTCCAGCAATGTGATAAATGCACTGGCTTCAAATCTCCTCTTTGGCTGGGGGGAGGGTCTCCCATCTAATGGCACAGGGCTGTTGGAACCTACTCCTCACACTGCACGAGTCATTTATTTGCTGTTCACTCACTGAGCTCTGACCACCACACGCTGCCTTTATTGAATGCAGTTCTTTGATGAAGCTGATACATCCGGTGCTGCCTCCATGCTTCAGACCTCATTGCACTCAAGATGGCTTTCTGGTTCAACAGCAGTGGTGCTGAGATATGGCAGGTCTATGAAGGTTGGGTGGTATAACTTTGATGCTCCTGACAGCCAACATCATCTCAGTTTCTAGCTGCCAAAATTGGTCCAAGCCTATCCCACTGTGATGACAGTGTCCCACAACGGTGTGCTTGTGAAGACTGGACTTTGGCTCTACAAGAACTTTCCTCAACACATACATCTGCTACAGTGTCTAACAGATTTATCCTTCACCTTGGTTCACTTGCCAGTAGCTACAGAAGGCAGTCTATAGTTCAGAATGATGTAATGCCAGTACTGAGAACCAGGAAAAGGGTCCAAGATTCATGAGGGTCCAATGGTCTTCCTCTTATCCAATTAATACCTTTTGATTTGGATTCCTCCTCCTCCTATTCTTCCCCCTTTCTCTCTCCGGTCTTTATTCTGACACCTTCCTGTTCTTTGCCTATATCTTGAAGAAGGGCTCAGGCCCGAAACGTCAGTACATATAACTTTACCTCCTTGGACGCTGCGAGACCAGCTGAGTTCCTCCAGGGTTTGTGCGTTACGACAATCACAGTGTCTGCAGATTTTTGTGTTTCACGACTTCCAAAAGGACACAGGTACCTAATACTTTGGGAATTTGGAATCAGGGATCGGTGAGGTGCAACTTGGCTATGAGCTCAGGTTCACCACTGAATGGAAGGCCTTGCAGATATTGAGGTTACAAGGGCGCTGAGATTTATGCATTCTTGCTGTCTCAGCAGGGACTCACTTTTGCTTATTTTAATGGCACTGGATTAGGTGTTGTCTTTGTTTGCCAGGCGAATAAAGGAAAGATCTTAAAACCGTTGTACAGGTCACTGGTGTATTACCTCCAGAGTTATTTAAGAATTGATTTATCAGCTGAATCCTCAGTCGTAGGTTAATTTTGGTTCAATTGGTTGGCACGGGTTTAAATGGCCAGCATCGGCCTCTACCACGTTAAAATTTAAAATTTTCACTTTATTGTCATGTGAATTCATGGGGTTTAGGGTCAATGCTGAGGAATTTCAGGATCATGTTTTGCTTATCCCTCTCACAGAGTTTTACTGCTACTTTTGTTCCTACTGACCCAGTCTGCTGATTTAGCCATACAACATGGTAACAGACCCTTTTGGCACACAAGCCCGTGGCAACCAATTAATTAACAGAGAACCCCCCCACCCCAGTCCATTTTTGAGTGGTGGGAAGAAACTGGAGCACTTGGAGGAAATCCCACGCAGAAATGGGAAGAACATACAAACTCTTTACAGACAGCACTGGAATTGAACCCTGATCCCGATCACTGGCAATGTAACAATGTTGCACAAACCGTGGTGCTTTTAATAAAAAGAGCTTTGTATACAGCTCTCCACTTGCAAACCCATGTCTATTATTAATGACCAATGAGATATTTTATTACATCTTTTCAATTATCCTTGGATCAAACGGTGTTTATTTTACTGATCAATATTCTGATAAACGTCTTCCTGTAATCCATGCAGATCGGAAGCACAAGGTTCTGAATACTCACACTCAAAACATTCAAAAGCTCGATATGAGGGATGTCACGCAGGTTTACGTGAATACAACATTTTCTAAAGATTAAATTCGATGTTGACCAGCCAGTTTAAAATGCACCAGAAGCAATTCTTACCACTAGCAGGAGGCTGGGGACTGGGCTGTCGCATTGCCTGGCTCTGCGTCGTGGCAGCACGGACTGCACCATGACTTTGGTACGCGGGGGGTGTTGTGTACACTGCTGGGTTGGTGCTCCCCCGTTGGAGGGTGGGAGGCGGAGGTCTCATCGGCGCTTGTGATGAGGGTGGAGGCATTTGAGGACGGGGATGCTGCAGCATGCTAGCATTTGTTTGCCCTGTGAACAGAACACATTGAATATGAGGATTAATGGTTAGATATTAACAGTGGAGGAACAGAGGGACCTTGGGGTCCAAATCCATACATCTCTCAAGGTTCCTGAGCAGGTTGATAGGATAGTGAAGATGGCCTATGGGATGCTGGGCTTCATTAGTCAGGTGATTGAGTTCAAGAGTCGAGAGGTCATGTTGCAACTCTACAAATCTCTGGTGAGACCCTACTTAAAAAGTGTTCAGTACGTTACGTCCTTATAGAAAGGATGTGGAGAGGGTGCAGAGATTTACCAGGATGTGGCCTGGATTGGAATACAAGTCCTATGAAGCAAGGTTAGCAGAGTTAGGACATTTCTTTTTGAAGTGAGAGGTGACTTCTAAGAGGCACAGATAAAGTAGACAGTCAGCACCTTTTATCCCAAGGTGGGAGGCGCAAACACCAGAGGACAAAGTGAAGGGAGAAAAAATTAGGGGAGACATTGGGGGCGATTTTTAAAAAAAACTCAGAGCTGTGGGTGACTGGAATGCCTTGCCAGGGCGGTAGTGGAGGCTGAAACATTAGGGGCATTTAAGAGCCGTGGATGAAAGCAAAATAGAGGGTTTAGGAAGGGGTTTCGTTTTTTTTAAAGTAGGAATATATAGGTTAGCGCAACCGAGGGCTGAAGGGCCTGTACTGTGCTGTGATATTCCAGGATGCCAGAACTCTCTAAATTGTTATTAAGCCAACACTTTACTTACAGAGAAAGACCTGGTATCTTTCATGGCCTCAAAATGTCTGAAAAGCTTTGCAGTACTTGAAGAGATTTGTTGCTTCTGTTTTTGAGAAATTTGCCCCAGCAGGATCCAACGAGCAGCACACACACACAGACAGAGAGTACTTGAAGCTGGCAAGGCTTTGGGCCTGCACTTGTTGGCAACCTTCATTTGTGGAATAATGCTACTCAATGCAGGAAGAGTAGCACACTAGAACTAGGAGCTGCTCTCAGTCATTAGGGCCTCTCAAGCCTGTTCTGTTATTCAGTAAAACCATGGCTGATCTGATATCCCCTTTTCCCATCACCCTTGAATCAAAATTCTGTGCATCTCATCCTCAACTAATCTGGTGTTGAGGATCACAAAGATTGATGATTTTTGGAAGAAATTCCTCTCCACTTCGTCCTTTGAGGAGGGGCAGCTTAATTCTAAATCCATGTCCTCACGAGGAGAGATGTGCTACAAGCATCCACCCTGACAAGACCCTTCAGAAACCACTTTGATCATCTGTCATTTTATTGACTGAAAGAACAGATCATGCCTCAGAATACATTCCCTACCTCATAGAAATCAATGTTCTCTCAATTGCCTGTAATCCAATATTATTAAATGAAGGGCAGATAAGTATCGTGCACGCCAGGTGTGGTTTCACCAATGCCCTGGCTATCTCTTTCCCCCAATATAACCTTTACTGATTTTTTACAAAATCTTCGATTTTCTCCCAAACATTATCTTCCTCCCCTTTCAATCCGACTCTCCTCAATTAATACAGGTGGACCTTTATTGTGCCCTGAAATTCTTAATATATAATATCTTTACTCAGACTTATGACAAGGAGATGATTATGGACTTCAGGAGGACAAAGGTTGACCATTCTTCACTACACATCAATGGCTCTGTCATGGAGAATACATAGTTCCTTGATGTGTTATAAGGAATAACCCATCCTGTATTCACAACACCTCATTAGACAAGAAGGTGCAGCAGGGCCTATACTTCCTGAGGAGGCTGAAGCAGGCAAGGCTGGGCCTTCATCTTGAGCACCACTGAATAGCTACATTATCATATGGTACAGTAGCTGCAAAGCACTGAACCAGAAGTCTGTACAGAGGAACATTAAAACAGCTAAGAAGATCATTGGGGTCTCCCTTTTCTCTGTCAACGACGTTTACTGGGAACGTTGTCTAACTAGGGCTCAAGGAATTATCGAGGACCCTTTCCATCCAGCACACATCTTGAACCCACTACCAGCATCAAAATCAGTACTGCCAGGCTGTGGAATACATTTGCCTGCAGGTTGTGAGATTGATGAACCCTAACAGAACTATATGTATCCTGTCACTGTAAACCATCCCAAATATTTATATCGATTATTTATATGATTATGAATTGTGTGTGTTTTTGTGCAACGTGGTCTGGAGATATACATGTACAATAGATAATAAACTTGAACATGAAATATTTCATTTAATGCCACTGTACCAATTTTCCCAGACCACAATAAGGAAAACACTACTTTCATATCTTTGTAACTATCTTCAGGTTTAAGGAACAAGTTTCAGATCCAAGTTCCTCACTCTAAAACTGAACATGAAATTTTATGTAATGATCACTCTTCCCCGGCGAATCCCTGACGATTGGAAAATAATCCTGTCTCATCTCACATAACCAGATCCACAAGAGTCCTCAATATACTCCATGCCAATTTGATTACACTTCTCTTTGTAAAAATTAAATTTTGCCAACCTTTGCAGTACATTTTGAAAACTCCTGATTTACATTCTTCCTACAGTACGGCTGGTTACTGTTTAGGAGCTGTAAGTTTATTGACACCAATCATTTCTTTCCCCTGTCTTTTCTCATCTCCATGTCGATCTTCTGAGCCAAGATCACTTTTCACAATTGTATGTGCCACCCTTTCTAACAGAACTATAGAAAGGAGAGAACAAATACTTGAGTCTTTTTCGCAGCTTCAGATGTCCTAAAGCTTTTTTTAAAGCGATGGTAATCGTGGCAACAGAGGAAATCTGCGAATGCCGCAGGATGTTCCCACAGACATCATCGTGACAATGTACAAAAAACCTCTTTTGTGAACTTAAAGATCAAAATTCTCCTGTTTTTCTTCAAATAATGGGGATGATTCAAGTCAACCACGAGGATTCATCAGCTAGAAGTTCTTTTTCTGTTTCGATCCACTGAGATTAAAAATCAATTATTTTTAGGAGTGAAACAAGTACTGTTATCCGGAATAACGCAACTGTCAGCATCAAGCAACCAGCGGAAAAAAAGGTAAAAACGTGCAAGTTTAAAATGATCAAAGTAAATGTTCTCTGAAATAACACATGAGCCTTTGGTGAAGATGGGAGCCAATATTCAGCCGGCGGAGGGCCTTGGTTGTGATCGGCTGTTTGAATCAAGTTGTGCCCAGGAAGAAGAGCTGGTTGATGCTGCTCACCGTTGGGGTGAATCCTTATCCCTGCTTAGTACGAATTGCACCGGTCAGAGTATATCTGTAAACTCGGGGAGAGCAGGGTTTAATTATCTACAGTGTTATTGTTGGTCTTTCTGGCAGCTCTGTAGAGGGGGAGGAACCTGCAGATGCAGCGACGGTTAAATGTTTTCAAAGAAAGTGACTGAAAATAAAGCAAAATGCTTTAAGGTTTATATATTCATGCAAGTGAAGTTTGTTCAGTGTAGTATTTTTGTCTTTTAAATTGTTTATTCATAATGCAAATGTATTAGGCATTGTAAAATAAGTCTCAAGCAAATGGAAAATGCACTTATCTGGCACCTACCAATCCCCATAGATGCCAGATACCAGGACTGTACAAGTATTCTGCATTAGTTTGTGTGTTTGGAAATAGATCAGGACAGTTCTATGGTCTATCACCCTTGAGCCCATAAGATTTCTGTGTCAACAGCACAATGGATGCTGTTCCCCATCCATTGTCTTCTTTGTGGCATTGAGGAACAGCAAGATTTCAGTGGAATGGAAGACTGCAGGTTGTCAATATCTCACCTTGTATTCTTCAGGCCTCTATACCGCCCCCCCCCCCCACCCCTCCACCCCAGTCATAACTCATCTCTACCACCCTGGGTCCCTGATGTATTCTACCCAAACCTGACCATCCAGAACTCCGCTTTCAACCCACCCACCCTAAAACCCAAAATTCTGCTGCTATTGTGTCACTCGCTGACCCTCTAACCTCCAATCTTGAAACTGTGCGACTGAGGTTTGCAGAGGGGCAGGGCAGGAGGAGGGAACTATAAAACAGCTATTGCCACCTTGCTCCTAATCCTATTAAGATGCAGTCGAATTCTTCAGTACAACAACTTAACTAAAATTCAAGCAACCAGCCTCATGCAACCAGCAAAACAATTACAGAAAATAGGTAAAAAATATGGAAGTTTAAAATTGGTGTGCATCGCCGTTCATTCGACAATCATGCAACATGCAATGAAACAATATGCCAGTATCTCAATTATATTATTTCTTTAAATTTAGAGATACAGCAAGGTAACAGGCCCTTCTGGCCCTCGAGCTTGTGCTCCCCATGTACTCCCATGTGACTAATGAACCTACCAACAATGTACAAATATGGAATGTGGGAGGAAACCCACACAGACACGGGGAGAGTGTACAAACTCCTTACAGACAGCGCCGGATTCGAACATGGGTCGTGGTGCTTTAAAAGCATTAGTCTAACAGTGCCACTCTCATTCTGATTATCCGTCCCTGCAACCCAGCCAACTCTTCCAGCATGCAAATCCCCAGACACAATTGGAAACTGATGTTTAATGTTGGATCCAATACCTGGTAATACTCTACCTGCAGACACACTGTGCACACTGGCAGTTTGTACGGATAACCCAATCGTACTCGTGCTGTACTGGCTTGCAGACAAATGAGTCTGTGTAGAGGTCTGCTGGGTGGGGATTCCAGGAGGAGCTGCAGGTGGCCGGACCTGGGCCTGGACAGTGGGCACTGGAACCAGAAGCTGGCTCGTTCCTTGGTTAACAGGCTGACTGTGTTTCCTGGCACCTAGGCAAGAAAAGAACATGCCAAAAAAAAGTGAAAAACAGAAGTCCCCAATGATGAAGTAAAAATACAATGCTGGGGAAACATAATAGCAAGAGTAGGCCATTCAGCCCATTGAGCCTGTGGTGCCATTCAATGAGATCATGGCTGATCTAATGATCTACCTGCTTATTGCCCCACATCCCTTAATTCCCTTGTGCAAAAATCTATCCCACTTTGTCTTAAATAATATTTACTGACTAATATTTACTAAGCCTCCACTGCTTCAATGGCCAGAGAATTCCATAGATTCACCACCCTCTGAGAAAAGCAGTTCCTCCTCATCTCCGTCCTGAATCTACCACCCTGAGGCTATATCCCCCCCCCCTTCTAGACTCCCCATTTCAATGGAAACAACTGACGTACCTCTATCTTATCTATGAATTTTATAATTTTAAACATTTCTATAAGAACTCTGTTCATTCTTTTAAATTCCAACGAGTACAGTCCCAGGCAACTCAATCCCTCTTTAAAGGCAAACCCCCTCACTTCTGGAATGAACCTGCCTGCAGAGCCAGTACATCTTTCCTCAAGTACGGAAATCAGAACTGGACGCAGTACTCCAGTAGCTTGTACAGTTGCAGTATAACCTCCCTGCTCTTAAATTTCATCCCTCTAGCAATGAAGGCACCTTGATTACCTGGATGAAAGGCTCAAAACCAAAATGTTGGTTATGTATCTTTAGCTCTACTATATACGGAATGCTAGGTAACCTGCTGAGTTTCTCCAGCAAGCCTATAATGTAACAACCATCACCACCTACAGAGAGCGGCTTTAATATTTTGTCTACACAAAATGGCAGAAAATAAAGAAGTTAAAAATTGGTGCCCCTAGCGGTTAGTTTGCTAATCAGGCAAACCGCAGTCTCAAACAACCATAAGATTCACTTATCTGGCATCTACCAATCCTCATAGGGGCAGGATATTGGGGTTTTTACTGTAGATGGTAGAAGTATGAAAGAAACCAAATTAACTGGAAGGGGGCCCATAAACTTTGAGCAGAGTCCTAAGGGGGCAATTTGAGAAACTGCTGCATTGGAACCAGGCATTAAAAATGCACTTGGCTTAAATGGAATCCTAAAATATGGTTTCCAAAGGAATGTTTGCTGATGGAAGTTGCCAATAAAAATATGCAAAATAAACCCACCAAGCAGTTATTCCACCCAAGGGGAGGTTCTGCATCAAAACACGGCTGAAGTCGTTAAGAACCAGAGGGAGGTGGTGGAAGTTTGCAATGGACCATACCTTGAGTAGACATTTCGTCTTCATCATCACCCGTAAGGTCAATGACAGCTCCCATGTCACTTCCTCCTGTCTTTCCGCTCTGAAAGAAAAAACTGTTGTTTTGCGATGGGATTCCTCGAGTCACAATGGGTTACACATCAACATCTGTTCATGTTACCATAGAGACCTGGCGAGTGTGAGTGCCGTTGTGGCAGCTCATCACCTTCTGTGGTTTCATTTTAAGTCTTGATAAGTGACAATTTTATTCTTCCATAAACTATTAACAGGTAGTATTATGTTGCAAATAACAAAAATCTATCACTATGGACAATCACGAGTCTTAATAACTGTGCTAATCTCTTTGAGAATCTATTTCCAACCAAGAAACTCTTGTCACCATCACATCACAAGATTGCAGCCTGTTTTGCCCCCATCCAGAAAGATGGACCCAAGCTCCACCTAATACCTTTGTAGGATACTCATCCAAAAAGAGGTGTGTCGGGGGTGGGGGAGGGCTAAAGAAAGCCACTAGGGGTTGCAGCCTCTGGGGGAACAGCAGACTGGCGCAGGGAACCAGTAACGGGGAGAACACTCCCCATTGAGGAGAAGTAGAGGAGAGGATCCCAAGGTAGCGGCTGAAGGACACATACAGGCAGTGATGGTTTGAACTGAAGACTGTGGCTACAGAGGCTGTTGGAGCCGCTGAATGTGAATCCATTTAAACCAAACGATTCTGAGACTTTTGCTTCTCTTCCTCTAACTGTAAGGGGTGCCAGGCAATCCTAATGGCGAATCTTTGTCTGCCTTATGGCAAACTAAAGGCTATTTCATGTAATATCACGTCTGTGTTATTACACGACAAAAAATAGAATCTGATTAATTCCTTTCTTCCTCATCAGTTTCTAAATTTTCAACAATGATTTGTTTGGTTGCAAAGCAAATTTTCTTGCATCTAAAGGGCAAACTAGCGAAAACCTTAAATTCTTGAAAACAACACCATGCAATGTTCTGTTTATGAGCAATCCTTTTATTCCTGCTGTCCGAGATTCTAACAGTGCTAGATTTCTGTATATGCTAATTAAATTTACTCAGGAACCTTTTTAAAATCCATGCAATGCAAGAGATAGGAAGCTGAAATTTGATTCTTTGGGTCAAGTTCAGTAAGATCAGGGCTGGTCCTTTAGCACAGTGGCACGCACCTTCCTGAACTTTATTCCCTGAAACAATGTCTATTCTTCTGTTTTCCATCTCAGATGTTCTATAACCCATCTCATGAGTAATTTCCTCAATTTCACTCGATATATGACCTAACTTTTACAACAGTTTTGATAACCTAACTGGTCTAATGTTTATGCTCCATAAAGTACTTCATCTCAACTTAAGAGTATAACTTTTGTTAGTTTGTACAATATGTTTTCCATTTAAGTAGATCTATGTCATTTGTTTCAAAAGTGTTTCATGGCAATATGTTTCACATTTTTATCACTCTTTTGATGAAGATGTTCTTAAACTCTCTGATGGATTTAACATTAACTGTTCTGTTTTTAACAACCTCTTAATTTAGAACTTCATACTAACTTCTTTCAGCTCTACCCATTAAAATTCCTGTATCTTTCTTGCATCAGTTGCTAACCTGGCAGGACTAGTTCTTGCTCTTTAAATAATGGAGTAATATTTGTAAAATTTCCAATTCAATGTGCAAAATCTTGAGTTATATGGAAAACCAGGACTGATACATCTATTCCATTTGTTGACGATAAAGATAATAACCACTGGATCATCAAGATTTGGTTACCTTCATATCCTCCATGAATGTTTCCACCCCCCACCAACCCCAGATCAATATTAACATCAGAAAGCACTTTCCATTTTGATTTTCTGGCTCTCATGTGTGGCTGATCTCTTTTCTCACCCGTAAAAAGTACTCATTTAACACCTGTATTGCATTCTCCCTTTGTCTACTGAATTCAACAATTTCAAGTGACAAACTTTTCCTGTTTGTGCAAGAACTGGCCATATCCAGCGTACGGTCAGCCACCTATAACAAATTCAGTTTTCTCCTCCTCGATCTGATTATTTCCAGAGAAACACATTTAAATGTTGAGAGGATTTGGCTGTAATGAGCAACAACTTTGTTTAAAAAAATCAAACCCCGATTATTAGATTGATTATACATCATCTAGTTGAGGATGAGCAAAAGAAATGAAAATAAACTGTTGCCTCCAGACTTAACTATTTGAATGAATTCCTGGCCACAACTTTTGGTCTCTCTTCTATTAATTTGAGATCATCCAAAATCATTTTGCATATGCTCTAACCAAAACATTCCTTTTCTCCACCGGCCCCACCCTTCGTGCTTTATACTGGTTCGAGTTAAAGATGATCTTGATTTTAAAATGGTCCCTATGGCATACGGATGTGAGAGGAAAGAAAAAGTTTGAAAACCACTATTTTAGAAGCATTGGATTTACATTACTCGACCAATAATTCTGAGGCCTTGACAAATGCTCCAGAGACAATTTGCACCCCACCAAGATATATATTTAATGTCTTCAGAATAACCAAACCAGTTCACAGCATTCTATTGGGAAGTTGTGCACTTAGTTCTTTATAGATTCGAGACGCATAGGAAAGTGGTGAACTCTTAATTCAAAAGTCCTGGGATGCACTTGGTTGTATTACCATCAGGCACTATGGGAATATTGCACAAGAGAGATAGAAGGGGCTCAGGACAGCTCAGCAGTATCTTCTCAGTGGCAATATGTGATTCCAAAACCTGGGTGAATGAATACAAAAAAGTCTTCAACAGTCTGGCTCTATGAAGTGGACCAGGAATGAAGTGTTTTGAAAGGCTGGCAATGAAGCATACCAACTCCTGTCTGAGCAGTGACATGGATGGTTCCAGTTCGCCTATCGTAGAAACATCTATGGTGGATGCTATCTCACTGGCACTACACGAAGCCCTGGAACACCTGGATGGCAAAGAGTGCTCTTTGTTGACTACAGTTTAACACCATCATCCCCTCAAAAATGATCAGCAAACTCCAAGACATGGAAATTAACACCCCACTGTGTATTGGATCATGGATTTTCTCATCTCCAGACCACAATCAGTGAAGATTGGCAAGAACTTCTCCTCCACAATCTTCATCAATACCAGAGCTCTATAGGGCTGTGTTCTTAGCCTTCTTCTCTACTCACTTTCCACCTACAACTGTGTGGATCGTTACGACAATAACACTATCCACTAAAGTTTCCAATGATACCACGGTAGCGGGTTGTATAAAGGAAGGGGATGAATCAGCAGATAAGGATGGGGATTGAAAACTTGGCTGAACTGCACGCAACGAGCAGCAATAGATAATGAACCAGACAGTGTTTAATTTTAAAACACTAATTTTATTTCTTACTCTTAAACTATACTTAACACTAAATCTATCTCCAGCTATGCGTAGGTGCGTGCGCGGGTTGGTGCGTGTGCAAGGTATACCCAGACCATTACAGTCCAGGCCAAAATCTAGAAAGTTACTTCGAACTTCAGTCTTTTAAATTCAGTGTTGAGATTTGATGCCCAGAATTAATGTTGAACTGATGGGGAGACTGGAGTTGTCGCTGCTACAGACTCATGAAGTCTTCTTGCGTTTCCTTTGAAGAAATGTCCATCCACACAAGCTGTGGTCACAACACTCCTGGTCCTTTTGTAGGCAAGACTTGAACTGGGCGGCCTCCACGAAACCTCCAACACCCTGGCACCAGTGGCTCTAAGTACCTTCACTGCTAGTCACACTTAAAACGAAGCGGTCTCTCCAAGTGACCTCCACTATTGGTCACAATCAAAATGAAGCACTTTGCTTCCCAAAAAGACCCTCCTGGCACAGATCAATCCACCAAAAAGGTCCAGTCATTCCCAGAGCTGACTTTGCTCTGAATTCCACAGAAGTGGTTGGACACAAGAGCTGCTTCAAAAAAGCCGCTTTCTCTTCAGCAGCCAGAATGGTTCCCCCTTTACAAAATCACAGTGTTTTTGGAAATGTATTGAATTCAGGTCAGACTGTAACAAACCTTTCCTCAGTTCTTCCAATGTATCGAATTATCACTTGGCTGCGACTTGTGTTGTGCTTGTGTGAAATGTTAAATGTGACCGTTCATCCCCTCCTGTCTATACTATTCCTTATAGCGATTATCTCATTTTACTAAAATGGGACCTCATAATAGGACCAACAACAAATTTGCACTCAAATTCACCAAAATTAAGGAGCTGATTGTTGACCAGGAAAGGAATGCCAGAGTGACGAATGGAGGAATCAGAGGTGGAGAGGGTGAGTAAATTTAGGTTCTTGGGAGTCACTATCTAACAGGATCTTTCCTTGGCTAATACACCAAGGGATAGCACTGTGACGAAAGCACGTCAGTACCTCTGCTTCCTCAAGAGTTTGTGGAGATTTGGTATGACACCAAAAACCCTGGCAAATTTCTAGTGTGAAATGTGTCTTGACCGGCTGCATCACGGTCAGGTCTGGGAACACCAATACCCCTAAGTGTTAAGATCGCCAAAAGGTAGTGGACACAGCCCAGGACAACATAGGCAAAACCCTCTCCACTATTGAGTGCATCTACAGAGAGCGGCGCCATTGGAGGGCAGCAGCAATCATCAAAGACCCACACCACCCAGCATGCACTCGGTTCTCTCTGCTGCCACCAGGAAATAGATGTCACAAGACTCATACCACCAAGTTCAGGAACAGCTGCTCCCCCTCCACCATCAAACTCCTCAACAACAAACTCAATCAGACTCATTTAAAGACTCTTACTTTTGCACTTTATTGATTTTCTTTTATACTCTCCGTATGGCAGTTAATTTGCTTACATTCATTATCCGTTAACATTCTTTTATTTGTTTATGCTGTGTACAGTTTATTTTTTGTACTACCAATTAGTGGTAATTCTGCCATTCCCGCAGGAAAAAGGAATCTCGGGGTTGTATGTGATGTCATGTACGTACTCTGAAAATAAATCTGAAATCTGAATCTGAGGTGCAATTGATAGAGAGATTAGGGTGGATTATGGCTTAACCATGTAAAGTAATGCACTACACTCCACATAGACAAATAGCTTATGGATTTTTAAAAAAAAAGAGACAGTGGCACAAACTGGTGCAAAACAAGATTGGCGACAGATTGTACAAGGACAGAAAAGATCCAATTGAAACAACCACATGTAGAACAACTAGCTGGGGGTTGGAGAGTTGAGAGGTAACCAGTGGGCATGACTGGGTGGAATAGATATTCAAATGCAAACAATAAGCGATAAAAGACCTTATAGTGCAACAATGGAAAGTTTACAGCAGGAAAGACCAAAGTTGGTTGCAGTATGGGGAAACACTTAGACACTATTGCAACTTATCACAAGGGCGGGCCACTTACAGGAAGTGAGAGTTGTCAAATCCCATTGATCAGTGTAACATTATGTTTAAATCACACAGCATAGTAGTGCAAAACATCCTTAGGTTAAATTTAATGTTTTGAATATACACGAAACCAAAGATTAAGTCATCTGTTCTCTTTAAAAGTTGGACAGTATAGAAACACAAATGAAACCAGCTTGTTGAAAAACATTGCAGACATTCAGCTTGATACATCATTGATATCTTCCACCTTCAACCTTTAGCAGATGATCACTCATCATTGATTACAAGAAAATAAAACTATTAATAGGTAGACAAACAGCCAGAATTTGGGACTCTCTGTGTAAGTGGCCGCAGAAGCATACTTCAACGTCAGTTAGAATAGAAGACAAAATAGCTGACTGAAGTACAAAGTGGGATCCAGTATACACCGTGCACAATAAAGCTATAGTGTTCAGTAACATCGACAGACACGAGGATCAAATACTAATCAAAACTGAGCTGGCAGTCAACTCAGTCCATATCGTGAAGTTACATTCTCATTCGTTATTGGCTATTTATAATTAAACAGCATTCAAGATGCAGGCACTCTCCGGGTTATGAACGAGATCTGTTCCCAAGTCTGCCTTTAAGTCGAATTTGTAGATAAGTCAGAACAGATACATACAGTTTTTATTTAGTGTCAGTTAGTCAAAGGTTTGTCTTAGTATATAGAATATATTTTACCTTCTTATGCATGTAAAACTACTGGAGTCAATTTTTTGAAGTAGGCATCCAGGGATGTTTGTACAGAGCTTTTCTTGTTTTGTCATAAATAGTCGTGTAGCTGTTTAGGGCCTTGGTAACTGCACAGTAAACTTTGGTGAATCTCTCCGTATTAGGATCTTGCTTCTTTAACTTCACCATCCCTGCTTAATGAGACGAAAGACTTCAGCTAATTCCTTCGTCAAAAACTCTTTTGGTTCTGGAGTTTTTAGGTCCCAGTCTTCTTCCTCAAATACTATCATCTGCTGCTCTAGTTCCATGTCTTCATTGTTCAGTTCTTTGGTATGGGAGTCGAGCAACTCTACATCATTTTCATTGATGTCTAACTGCAGTTGATGACCAACATCAACCACAGCTTGCCTGGCTTTGGTGATGTTGTCAGCTGAAAAGCATGCGAGAATTGGGGGCACAATTTGTTCCATACACCTTTCATATTTGACTGCTTCACTTCACCCCAAGAATCAGCAATATTTTTGATGGCATCACAGATGTTACAATTCATCCAGAACTCCCTTGAGCTCATCACATCATCTTGGTTAGCCTTGACTGCTTGTGAAAAGGTCCGCTGTAAATAATAGGCCTTAAAGGAGGCCGTGACACCCTGGTTCATTGGCTGAAATAGCAATGTGGCATTGGGGGGTAAAAATACAACCTTTACATTGGGGTGAAGGTCATTTGAAGTGCTTGGATATCCAGGTGCATTGTCAAGCACGAGGAGGATTTTGAAAGGAATTTTCTTGGCCAAGCAATAATGTTCAACAACAGGGACAAAATAGTTCAAGAACCAATCTTCAAAGATTCCAAATAATAGGAAGGGATGCATTATTGATATGGTGAAGTTCCCTTGGATTTAGGGACTGATACACAAGCAAAGGCTTTATCTTGAAATCCCTGGAGGCATTACCCCCTCCCCCCCTTCCACACAAGCAATAATGTTAGCCTATCCTTCGATGTCTTATGCCCTGGTGCACTTTTTTCCTCTCTCGAAATGTAGGTCCTAGCAGGGATTCCCCCCCCCTCCCCCCCACAAATTCAGCCAGTCTCATCTACATTAAATATTTGGTCTGGCCAATAACTTTCCTCCTCAATAATCTTTTTTCCAGCATGCAGGAAAATCACTTGCACTCCTTACATTGGCCCTCGCTGCTTTACCTTGCACTTTTATATCATGTAAATTTGCCCTCACTTTGAAACGATTGAACCAACCCCTACTCGCAATAAACTTTTCATCATACTCATCTACACGGGCAGCTTTTAAATCAGTGAAAAGGCTTCGAGCCTTTTCTTGCACAAAGGTCAGGCTAACGGGCAGATTACGCTGATTTTGATCATCTAACCAAATTATCAATCGCCTTTCCATTTCAATAATTAAACCTCTGCGTTGCTTAGCAATAATTGTATCTTTCATTGAGGCAGGGCCTTTCACGTGTTCCATTATTCTCACTTTATTCTTTAAAATTGTTCCGATCGTTGACCGACTGTAGCCTAACGCTTTTCCAATGACCGATGGCGTTTCACCTCTTTCCGATCGCTTTATTATTTCCACTTTATTTTCAATCGTGATCGTTTTCCTTTTCTTTGATGAAACACCAGCACTTGCATTGGATTTACGCTTTGGAGGGAGGGTTACAAGGGTAAATAAGAGAAAAATTTAAGCCAAATACAAAGTTACGCCCTCAACACAGTGTTAGCGGCAACGAGATCTGAATTAAAATGGCGGACAGCGTTCTCCTTCCTCGAGTTGACGAACCACTGAAGCCTCATGTTGACCATTCGAAAGCATGAGTTGTCCGTAAGTCGGACGTTCTTAACCCAGAGACTTACTGCACATTCCAGATGAAACTTAGTTTAGTGACAATATGTCAGTGTAGAATCGAACTGCTCCGGCCAGCCTAAAATGTCAGAATAGAATCGAACATCTCTTGATTCTGCCTCCCAATATTGAATGTTAGTGAGAATATTATGTTACAGACTGGCGATGTGTTTTCTTCCTGTACAAACGGGGGGAGAGTTAAAGCCTTTCAGATATATTGATGAGACTCACTTTTTGAAAAAAAAACCATCCACAACTTGTTTTGATAAGTCAGTTTCACTGTAAGTGATTAATTGAATAACACTGCAATACCTATTCCACTACAGAACACTTGGATTATCAATTTTGTTTTGGTTTTCGTACATAATCAAGCCATCAGTTCTCAAAACCGTACGTTTGTAAAGAGTGTAGAATTGACAACTGTAAAATCATAATTTTTATTATATAACGCCATGGTCATGTGTAAAATCTGAATGGTTAGAACTCGTGCATTATTCAGGAAAATGCACTGTTCTCCTTCATTTTAAAAACGAGCGCCACCTGCTGAATTCATTTCATTAAACAATAGGCCGAAAGACCGAAATAAAGCACTATTTTACAATAAAGCCACTCCAGTTAAATCCTGGCCTTAGCCAGTGTTCTAGGTCACAACGATCTCAGTTATCCATGAATAACCCCAAAGCAATGCATTAATCACTATGTCAATGCCATTTAAACTTAATACATTAAGCTGCGGTAAATTAGCAATTACTAGGCATCACAATATGATTATCAGCCCAATTCACTGCTACGTGCACCACAGATTGGATCAAAATTCTCAAGTACACAGTTAACAAAAACAAAATGACAACAGCTGCTTCTCGGCGTTATATAATAGCAATAATGAAGTGGAAGGCGTATATTTTTGAATGCACATTGTATAGCTGCTCTTTACGTCCCAGGTATTCTGAACAAACATCAAAACCGTGGCGGGTGATTCAGATTTCAATATTGTAATATTTTCCACTCTTGGGCACAGAAGACAGTCAAATTTAGATAGAGTAAAATTAAATCTAGTAATCAGTATAATGTTAAAAACAGTCCATGAATTCCAATATAATATCTTAAGATAAAATGGGGTCTAGGAATACAAACTGGTGCAGAAGACATCACCTGCTCCTCATTTTTATCCCTATAAACAGCATACAATTGTCAGGCTAAATTAAATTGTGCAATTGTTTGGCTTCAAACATCAACTACTATAAGGTTGGGACATGTAATATCTGTTTATTAATTCCTTATTTAGTGTTTTCCTTTCACTACTTTCTCAGAAGGAAAATTGTCTGAATTGTTTATGTGTATGGGGAGTTTGTGATGTGGGGATTTCATCATAGCAAAAATACTTTTGACAATCCTAGCTGAGTCTACGATTTAAAAGTAAGTAAATTTAGGGGTAAATAGTTTGAAGTATATTTGCACAGGAAAACGTGTACAGCATTAACAAAAGTGCTTTGTGAATCTGGTGTCTAATAATATGCAGTAGTTTGCTGCTCAGATTATTCCCCCCCCCCTTCAAAAATTACACATTGGAAGAGTTCTTTCACCAATAGGCTCATGTTTTTAACAACTTTTGTTTTAGAATAAACAATATTGAAATGAATTTTCTTCCACCCAAATAATTTAAAGCTGCCAATTTTGCTTACACCCTTCTCATGCTCAGAATACAAGGCAGAAAGTATTGTGCATGAGAGATGGTAAAATGACAGAAGATTTGATCAGCCAGTGCACTATTTGCTCATATACACCTTCTTACTCATTATTATTTTGGGTGAACATATAACAATATATATATTGCATATTTCTAGATTGAATTTTTAAAACTGGCAACAACTAAAGAAAAATACAAAATATTTTACAATATTATTTATAAAAGCAATAACTGATTTTGAGTTTTTGATGATTGAGGTAGCATTTCCCCGGAATTTTTATTTTAAAATAAATAATTTTTTCAACCTGCAATCAGGTCTAGGGCAATCCTACAATGAGTAGAAATGAGCTAGCATTGCTAACTGAATGAGCTCAGCTAGTGACCACAAATCTCAGTTGTTGCAATGAGCAAATATAGTAGAATTTTCATAGTTTCTAATTTCTTTATTCCTAATTAAAGGTAACGGTTCCATTATTGTACGTAATACTACATTTAGAATTAACATACATGAAAATCTTTAACTTTGTCTACTGTAAGGAAGACAGAGAGTTGCTACTTGTCCAGCGCCCCTCACAGAAACGAGGCCCCAGCGAGGAAGAAACACGTGATCTCTGGTTTACAAGGCCAGTGCTTTAACCACTGAGCTATCGGAGCCTGCATTTTTTAAACCTCATCACATAATGCAGTAATATTGCACTGCAATGTCGACGCAGCTGATCTCTTCTCGGATACATTCCAACTTGCTGAACGTTGATTGCTAACTTTTGTTTTTGAATTTTATATTTGATATCACAAAAATGAAACTATACCCATTTTCTTGGAAATCATTACACAGAAATGATGTAGGAACTCAGCCGGTCTTGCAGCGTCCATAGGTCTCAGGCCTGAAACGCCGGTAATACACTGACTGAGTTTCTGCAGCATTTTGGTGTTTTGACTACAATCACAGCATCTGCAGATTTGCATCTTTCACTTCTGGGTAATCATGCCTGGATCAAAAGAAATTGCAACACAATTGCTAAGCAATCTCTTGGCTGACAGAAGCACACAACTTACATATTCAAATCCTATCAAGGTAAACTGAAAAACTGAATTGTGATTTACTTTTTGCCCTCCTTAATTAATACATAGAATTAATTATTGAATAGAGCATTCTACACAAAGAACTTTGTGACAGCTTCAAAATATATTTTGTTTTCTTTTGAAAGCTCATCTCTTCTGAGTTTTCTGTTGTACTGACAGATGATGGCTATTATTTCATGGGCATCAGCCCTTTATGAGGTAACAAACTGGTAATGAAACGGGAAGCTGTACATCATAATGGTTATACAATACAGAAACAGGGCCATCTCAGCCAATGTTGAACAAAATATCCCTCTTCTCTGCATTTGGACCACAAGCATTAGCTCTTCTTTTCCATTTAACTGTCCAAAAGTTTATTTTTAATGTAATTGCATCTTTCTCTATCACCTCCTCATCCATAGATCCTTTCATACATTCATCACCCTCTAAGGAAAAAACTTGCCCTAAAATCTGGATAAAAATTTCCCCACTCATCTTCCATTTTGTTTTGGACTTCCCTGCCCTGTGACTATCTACCTAACCCTATGCTCCTCAATGTTATAAACCTTACAAGTTCACCCCTCAGCCTCCTTAACTCCAGGGAAAACACTCCTAGCCTCTCCAATCTCTCCCTGTAACTCAAACCCTCCAGTTATGGCAACATCCCTGTAAATCTTTTACACCCCCCCCCCCCCGCCTCTCTTAATTACGTTCTTCAATTTACCTTCATGTGGGCAAATAAAAAATTGAAAAGGCCTCACAAGTGGAAACAAAATCCAATGCAACAGCAAAGACACAAGAGACCAGAAAGACTCAGTGCAAAATTGGCTGAACTTAAGTAGGGCACCAATCAAATGTGTTACCATGGGCTCCCATGCCTTTGGGTTGTCACTTGATCTTAGCTGTTTGTAAATACTTTAAATGTGCAAGTGTAATGTATAATCATATCTCACACATTTAATGGTAAATTACAATAAGAAAGACAATCTGCAACCTAAGCTCCAAGAATTCCAAAGTACTTAAATAACAAGGAAAACAAATGCACACTAAGAACTAGATTTACATTGCTCCCCAAATATATTGATGATGAAATATAGGGATTTTATAAATTAAGTTCCAGAATCACTGGTGTACGATCCAGATTTCATTGGGGAAATCAGAGGTGGAGAGGGTGAGCAAATTTTAGTTCTTGGGAGTCACTACTTCGGAGGTTCTTTCCTGGACCCAACACACTAATGGCATCGTGAAGAAAGAATGTCAGCGTCTCTACTTCCTCAGAACTTTCTGGTGGTTTGGTATGACATTGGAAACCCTGGCAAATTTCTACACGTGTGCTGACTGGCTGGATCATGGTCTGGTATGGATACCCTTGAGCATATCTTGAGAAGGTAGTGGACATGGCCCAGGACATCAGAAGCAAACCCCTCCCCACCATTGAGAACATCTACAGGGAGGGAACGCTGCCATCGGAGAGCAGCAGCAATCATCAAGGAACTACACCATCCAGCACACGCTCTGTTTCGCTGCTACGACAAGGAAAGAGGTGTCGGTGCCACAAGACTCGCTCCACCAGGTTCAGGAACAGCTGCTATCCCTCCACCATCAGACTTTTCAACGACAAACTCAATCATGGACTCAATTTAAGGACTCTTACATGTGGAGTTTATTAATTTAAAAAAATTCTCTCTGTATTGCACACAGTTTGTTTACATTCGTTATGTTTACAGTTCTTTGCTTACATGCATATGTTGTGTGCAGTTTTTTTTGCACAACCAATTAAGTGGTGATTCTGCCTCGCCTGCAGGAAAGAATCTCAGGGTTGTATGTGATGCCATGTACATGCTCTAACAAAAGATTTGAAATCTGACTTTTAAATAGCATTGGACAAAGATCTTAATCTTTAAATAGTGGAGGAGACTATTTTTGTAAAGAATGCCCAATTAAGTTATATGCTAAACTGAGATTTGTCCAGGTTTGGATATGTAGTTATTAATAACCTCTGGCACTGTAAAATTTAGGTGGGCAAGGAGAAGCGTCCTACCTAAGCATCAGATTCAGAATTATAGTTGCAATGAACACCAGCCAAGAATATATTTAATCTCATGAACAACTGCTACAATGCAGAATTTATATTGGGATTGGCATAAACTTGCACTCTTGCCAAAATACAAGTATGATACTTTGTTAGTAATGGCATTTGGAGTTTACATTGCAAATTTAACTAATAGACTTTATTCTGCACAACTGTTTTGCTTAATTTAGTTGTCCATAAATTTCCATACACTGACATAATGATCAAAACTTATTAACCCTAACTACATTTAAAAATGCCAGTCAATAATGCTATTCCATGTAATGTACCTAAATATTTTTACCTTTTAATGCTCTGAATATGTTTTACAGCTTTGACAAGTTCTGCATAATTACTTTGCAATTGTTACTAAATAATTAGCATAAAATACACT
Source organism: Narcine bancroftii (assembly GCF_036971445.1). Taxonomy (NCBI): domain Eukaryota; kingdom Metazoa; phylum Chordata; class Chondrichthyes; order Torpediniformes; family Narcinidae; genus Narcine; species Narcine bancroftii. The sequence goes on along the minus strand of NC_091481.1, from coordinate 60,308,815 downwards.
GGGAAAAGCTTTCAAGCAGCCAAATATGCAAAGCCATTTTGGGTGAAAGAAGAAGCATGTATTAAAAGGGCAAGTTGGTACTCATCTTCAAAACTGATCATCTCCATTTGTTCCTCAAGTAACATGCATGCCTGGTAATAATTAATTGTTGCCAGTTCAAAAATATATACATCTGGGAATGAATTAAAGCACACCACTGGCAGTGAAATCTGTATCATAGCACAATTTCCACCATCTTTCACGCAAACCATGACCATCTGATGCGTAAAAAAAAATCCCTAGTTCATTTCCAAATTAAATTGAACTGAGGTTCTTTCATTACTGCCTGGCCTGTCAGTGGAAACTATTTTGTTCACTCCACCAAAAGCCATCTTAATTTTTAGCACAAATATTCATTTAACGATTTCTAACAATCCCGACTTCATTCTTTCATCTGAGATATAATTCTGTTAAGTTTTTTCTATAGCATTTAAAGGGTTCAGATGTCCAAACACTGGGTATAATACTCAAGATGAGGTTCAGATTATTTTACATCTTTGTGCTCTTAAGAAGCAGGGTACATCACCCCATCCACTGCTTTCAAAGTATGACATACACAAAGGTATGTGATTACTTAGATCTCTGTTCCCATCCCCCTTTGAAATGGTTTTAGTTTTTAAATATAAATTTATAGATAAATTATATAGATTTCACACAATGAAGAAAAAAATATTTTTTTTTACAATATGTAATCTCGCTTTTTAAATAATATCTATTTTAGCAGGCATTTACAGTAGCTACAGGAAAAAATATACTTGGATGGATAGATACATTTTATACATTCAACATCCACTGACAGAAAGGATCCAATCTCAATTCCCATTAGCTCAAAGTGTCCCACAATCTTCTAATAAAAACACAGTATCGGGGAAACTCGGCAGGTCAAATAGCGCACTTTACCTAGCGGATAGGGAGCAGCGAGAGAAAGATTCCCACAGAACTCCCTTCGGAGAGAGAACTTCAGGGTAGGCATCCCTCAAAAAGATTTGGCAGATTTTTACAGTTGAACGGAATGAAACAAGGCAGGGATTACATTGGGTTTCACTCCACCAGGACATCCTATTCACTGCTACTGCAAGATTCCATAGATGCAGAGGTCAATGAACAGTAGGGATGGCAGTTTTACTCCAGACCTTGGCTAATGAGACAAAAAGCTGTGCTGGAGTCACACAACGTCCATATTGGATGGAGATACCAAACCATTACTGCATACTTAGCACTACAAAGGGACCACATTTTGATTTCCAATTCAAACCAGCTGTATGTTTTACATTTTATTGGCACGAGATTGATTTCTGCTTTAGCTTTTCAGAAGTTTTATAATTAAAATACAGATTTCATTGCAGCTTCATCTGTTAACTACCATTCTGAATTGATTTCACATTTTGATCAGTGCTGTAACAGAGTTCAGCATTTCAGAAGCTCTGGTGGGGCAGATCTCTGTATGAAATCTGTGGCCGCCCCATTTGATTCTCAGCTGACCCTTTTTAAATCAGAGATTTAATAACCCAGTATACTTTTGGGATAAAGCTGACAGAGGGGAATCATTAAAGCAACTTCCAATTCTAACTGTAAAATAGACAACCTTGTCTGATCAGTGGAAAGTCTAGCATTTTTATTGACAGTCATAATAAATACAATACTAAAATCGCACACTATTATATGGCCGTTCATTTCAGAACTAGATATTCATTCTAGTTTATTGAATTTCATTCACAGTACTGCACAGTTCATGTTAGCTGTTCCTGCTTTATAACGCAGTTCTGCAAAATAATCCCACTAGTTTTCACAGAAATTGTGTTGGGGTTTAAAGTCACTATATTCCCTGTGGAAGATGAAGTTCCCGCTTGTGGTCCAGAGCTTGGAGCTGTGTACATGGAGTTGAATCCTGCATTGTCTAAAATGTCGGACCATGCCCGGTACTGAAATTCAGCAGCTCCCCAATAGTTCCTAATGCTGGATTCTGAGCGGTGACCAGTGAGTGCCATGATCTCCCGTGCTCCAAGGCCTGCATCACACAGGAGACGGACGGTCGTGGTTCTGAGCGAATGGTTGGTATACCTCTGGGAGAGTCTGGCTGCAATACTGATACGAGGCATCATGCTTCCCAGATAATTTACCCCCATTGGCTCTCGCTTATACCAGACTGGTTGTTCACTTAACTGTTCTAGTGTTAATTTTAGAGGATGCAGGTAAAATGCTGGAGGGTCAGGTGGTAATTTAGATATATAAAGTTCAAGTGATGTGACCGGACAGTTTGCATCTCCTGGCATGTCATACATCCGACCCAGTTTCAATGGGTCTTCGTGGTGTCTACTTTTCCTGGTGTACTTCAGCATTGCATAGCGTCGTCCATTTGGATCCTGATTAATAACAAAAGCATCCGGAGGGAGGTCCCGAAGGATTTCCCGTCCACGCTTGGAAAAATGCAACTGCAGATCAAACCAGACTTTGTTGACGAGTGCAAGGGGTGTGTGAAGCCCCAGGACCCCAGATGTTCTGATCTTTCGAAGGTCAGCTGCATTAATGGGGGGGTGGTGATTTGTTTCATCCTTCCCTTGCTTTCTCAGTATCTTAAGTACCCCCAAGAACACATTATTGGCACTGGTGAATTCCTTATCCTGCATCAGGCAGATTTGCCTGCTGTGAGGAGGCATCTTAAGGTGCCTGTTTAAACCAGCACGGATCGATTTGTAGCTGGAGATACTGTAAGTGTTACCATCATGATTCCTCACTGTGCCGTAAAACTCTCTCAAAATACCATCAAGTTCTTCCACTGATATGGTTTCAAATGTACCATCCTTGCCCTTTTCAATAAGCCACTGCTTTAGAATATTCACTGCCCAATCTGTCTGCTTGCGAGTGTTCTTCTCATTGCGTTCCTCCTCGAGCCCAATTAGGTCCTCCTCTGTCACACAAACATGCCGTCCATCTAAAAGCTCACCATTGATCACTTGTTCATCTGTCATTTGGTCCTTAAAACTGAGCAGTGCGTTGCCATCGAAAATGCCATAGGTGCAGAGTGGGGAGTGAGGCGCTGTTTTTTCGGACGGCTGTGAATTGTGGAGTAATACGTAATTTTTTGATGTAATGCTTTAATTTAAAAAAAAAAATTAAAATAAAAAATATCCAGCAGGTGACGTTCGTTAATAATGTTTCCACAAAAGTATGCCAATACAGGGATACCTTGTATAACACGGTTAATACGTTCCAAAAAACGTTCAGTGTTATGGAAAACCGGACTGTTCAAAACTTTATTACATGTACTTTAATGTAATGCGTTCCAATCCTGTATAATTATTCTTTTAGTTCAGTCAGCAGCTACATCTCTATCAGCATTTGTAGATTCACCAGTAATTTGAACATTATGGAGCCCCATGCGTTTTTTGAAGTTGTAAAACCAACCACGACTTGCTGAAAAAGTTTCCCCTTCATTTCCGTTTCCTTCGCTTTCCTTTAATGTCCAATAGAGGCTTGTTGCTTTAGCTTGAATTGTCATTTGACTTAATGCAGTTCTTTTCTGGTGGCAATCTTCCATCCAGATCATTAAAAGGCGTTCCATATTTTCCATTGCAGAACTTCTATGTCTAACAATCACTTTAGTCATACAAGATGCTGTTGCCATTCCATGTTCTTTAATTTTATCTTTCTTCTTGATTAGAGTTCGAACAGATGATTCATTCATGCCTTTGTCTCGTGCAATTTTAGCAAATGAGGCGCCATCTTCATGTTGTTTAATAATTTCCAGTTTCTTTTCCAGTGTCAGCCATTTACGCTTATTACGTGTGTCACCTTCACCGCATTTCCTTTTGCCGCTCATATTGTTGGGAAGGGTGCACTTTCATACAACACAATTTAAATATTACAGAGCAGCCATGGCCTTCCTGCTCAGAGTCTGGAGCAATACTAAAATAAGTTAAGCAATAACAAAGTTGAACGAATGCAGCCGAGTGGTGAGCATTGTTGCTGACACAGGAAATTATTGCCCCACTGTTGACAATGCAATACTAATAAAATTTAACAATTTTTGGTTATTACTATATTAAAATTATAAACCACACTATATCAAAACCTGTGCTATTCAAACCGTGTTATACAAAGTATCCCTGTACTCGACAGCACACACCCTATTAACCAAACTCTTTCACACATCACAAACCATGGCATTACATATTGACACATGATAAATAGTAGAAAGACAAAGTGGCTCTGAGTTGGGAATAAACAATAATGTTAAATCCTTCTCGTTGCTAGCAGATCTTTCAATGACTAAGAAATCATGAACCCAAATCAAAAAAGCATATCCATTTCATGCATGTATTCTCTAGAAGAACTGGAAAAACTTCATTACTGCATTGAAGAGAATTGGTAATAGAAATGGGAAAATGCTTACAATGTCTGATAGACAAGCCCTGACGGACTGAACAACGATGAGGTGTTTCAGCGGCGAGTTATCCCCAGATGCAGCATTTAAGGCTGCGGTAGAGCAACAGGCTGTATCGCATCAGGACACTCCACAATTTTGCAGCATTCAACTTTTGAGGAGTGAAAGCAGCGATTTTGTTGTTCTGATGTGCTCTGGTTTATTTAGAGGATCTTTCCAGTTTATTTAGAGAATGCACAAAACTGTTAATAACCTTCACCCCTCTCCCTTTTTTAAAATGTTAACCCAGTGGTTTGCACCTTTTCCTTCTTTCTGTCAAGGGGAAGTTATAAATGTTCAACATAATGCATATGGTACAGTTTTCAGCCTCCCCCCACCCCCCCACCCCCACCATGTTACATCTCTTTGGGTGCTCTTACTATCTTAAATTTTTATACTGAATGAATCTTAATTTTAACATGCATTAAAACAATGAAAAGTTGAGGCATCTCTTAAATGTTAAGACCCTTGCTGATCTGATAAAAGTGTAAATGTTTTACATTGTCAATAGAGAAGTTAACCTGAAAAGGATGCAACTTTAGTGGGCCACAGAAACAAGCAGGTCTATCTGCAATAAGCTGAGAATGGAACAATATGAAGATTTTGGTTGACCATCTCCCTTCTCTAACAACAAAGTTGTCCACCCAAAAGGAATAATTATACTATTTCACGAGCCACACCTGATCAGCAGTTGCAATTCCGTGGAATAGAACTGATGCTAATAAAGAGCCATGAGAAATGTGTTGCACCCACCTGGTTGCCACTAGGAGATGTTTTCTTAGTGACTGCTGTCTCTCCTTGAACTGCTGTAGAATGTCTCTGGTTGGCCTGAGTAAGGCTACTTTCTGTTAATGAAGTAAAAGCAATTCATTAGTTTTTGTTTTTTTTACGCAGGGTGACAATAGAGAAATTATAAAAGTTTCCTTTTGAAGGATCTCTGTCCTAATAATTGCTACATCATTGATCTTTCTGCTTGGTGAAATAGCAATTCTAGCTTTAAAATGAGCTCCAACAACAGGATTTCTTAGAACTCATTAAAAATGGACAAAATTTAGCTCATTAGCTCATATGGTAAACAAAATCATCTCAGTATTATCCCTATGACATACAAAAATCAGCAGATGCTGTGATAGCAATGAAAACATAAAAATGCTGGAGGAACTCAGTATGTTTTATAGCATCCTTGAAGAAAGGCTTCAGCCCGAAATGTCAGTTATATATCCTCGACTCCTATGAATGCCGCGAGACCTGCTGAGTTTCTCCAGCATTTCTGTTTTCAGAATCAGAATTTATTGTCACGAACATCACGAGATTCATGGTTTTGTGACAGCATCACAGTGAAAGCATTTCTAATAAACTACATTTCAAAATAAATAAAATAGTGCATTAAAAAGAAAAAAGACAAACTCAGATAGTGTCTGTGGTTCATTGATCATTCAGGAATCTGATGGAAAAGGGAAAGAAGCTGAGTGTTTGCCTTCAGGCTCTTGTACCCTTTTTCCTGATGGGAGCAGATTGAAGAAGGTGGTGGGGGTCCTTGAGAATTTCTTAAGTCACTGCCTCTTGTAGATGTCCTCGATGGAGTGAAGACTGGTGCCCATGATGTTGCAGACCGAGTTAACAACCCTCTGGAGCTTTTTTCCTGTCCTATGCATTGGCACCTCCACACCAGTGATTCGCCCACTCAGAATGTTTTCCACAGAACACCTGTAGTCTTTAGTGACATACAGATTCTCCTCAAATTCCTCACAAAGTATAGCCGTTGATGAGCCTTCTTCATGCTTGCATCAACATGGAGGTTCCAGGACATATCCTCAGACCTTGACACCCAGGAATTTGAAGTTCTGACCCTTCGATGAGGAGCGGATCTTGTTCCCCTGATTTTCTTAAGTCCACGATAATCACCTGGTTTTGCCAACATTGAGTGCCCCCCCCCCCCACCGACCCAACTAGCTTCCGTGGGGCCGTGAGCAAATTTGCAGATAGTATTTGGATTGTGCTTAGTCACACATGGGTGTAGAGTGAGTAGAGCAGTGGGCTCAGCACACATCCTTGAGGTGTTGCCTATTTTGAGTGTCAGTGAGGAGACACTGGTCTTCCGATGACAAAGTTAAGGATTCAGTAATAAAGGAAAAGGGCCCAGGATTTGGAGTTTGTTGACCACTACTGAATAATGGGGTTAAAGGCTGAGCTGTAGTCAATGAAGAGCAGCAGGATGTATGAATTGTTATTGTCAAGGTGATCTAGAGCTGAGTGGAGAGCCAGTCATATCGTGTTTGCTGTGGAGTGATTGTGACAGGAGACGAATTGCATTGGGTCCAGACCTTTATTTGGGTATGTGTTAATGGGAGCCATGATCAACCTCTCAAAGCATTTAATCACCTTAGATGTGAGTGCTACTGGGAGGGAAGGAGGGGGGGGGAGAGAGACAGGGGAGTGGGAGAGACACAGAGACAGAGCTGTCACATGTCTCGAAGGGTCCGTATGAGCAGTTCATCCCCAAACTGTCGATTATGAATGGTTAATGAACCAGAATTCAACCCACTCATTTGGGAGTGAGGGGGGAAAGAGTGGGGGAAGGGAGCATGGAATGAGCTTTATAATATTTTACCCTGTTCTCACATTAGTCCTCAAAGCCTCTACTGGTTACAGATACATTATGCATTAAAATAATAGAGTTCAACATAAGGACATTCATCCATCATACCTACACCAGCTCCTTGGCAAAACGAGCTGATAGACCACAGAGAGAAACAGCATGGACTGCCCCACTATCAAATCAATATTTACACTAATCCTAAACTAAATAATTTTATTCTCACCTCATTTCTAACAGCTCCCTCCACTGATCTACACACAAGGAACAATTCACAGTGACTAATTAACTAACACACTTTTGGGGTGTGGTAGAAAACCAGAGTGCACAGACGAAATGCACAGTCAGTGTGAAGGTGCAAGTTTCATACGGACAGCACCAGAGATCAGGACTGAACCCAGGCCTGCTGCAACTGTGAGGCAGCAGAATATTCACTGTGCAAATGAACAGTCTAATTTTCCAACTCTTATCTAGCTCTGCAATTTTCTTCTTCTCAGCTACATTACTATTTAAAGTTGCTTTTATAACTACCTCTCAATCCCCTTTCATACTTCACTGATCAATCTTTCCCTCAAATTTTCTCTCCCCGTCATTCCTTGATTGTTACTCCCAATTTTCTGAAACCTGGCAATCCTGGTTACCAGCCCATGACAATAAAATTAGCTCTTCCTCTTTCATGTTTGAGAATTTTTTTGTCTCATTTTAATTTTACCTGCACAACTCTTGACTCTCCAGACTCCGCGTAACTAAATTCCCTCATCCCTTCTTCTGTCCCTTCCCTAAAAGTGTTATAATTCCACATAAAATGGATACAATGCTCCCAGCTAGGGGTCTCCAAACCTTTTAGACCATCAACCCCTTCATGGAATACTTGATCCCTCATCGACCTCCAGGCATTGAAAGGAATCCTGGCGTTGGATCGGTGGTGGTGTGGGGCTACCAAAGGTACAAAGAGCATGTACATCTTTCTTCTACGCTCAGTCTGTCCTCGTTTGCTCTCATCTTATTCAACAAGGCAGCCACCAAGGCCCACTCTCGCGAGAGGTTGGCCACCACTGCCTTAGGTGCTATTTTCCATTGATCTGCCCGTTTTCCACTGCAAAAGTTCAATCGACCCCCCCCCCGCCCCCAGTGTTATCAACCCCCTGGCATTTATCGACTTCTTGGATAGTCCCATCGACCCCCAGAGGTCGATATGGACCACTTTGAAGACCCAGGTTCTAACCTGTGCTTTAGAATCATAGAATATTACAGCACAAAAACAGGCCCTTCGGCTCTGGTTTTCCTCCCACCATTCAAAAAATACAGGGGGGGGGGGGGGGAGGAGGTTAATTGGGCGGCAGGGGCTCGTGAGCCGAAATGGCCTGTTATTACGCTAAAATTTGCACACAATATTCCAAATATGATCTCACCATAATTTTACACAACTTTTTCACAACATCGCGTCTATTATATTATATACAGTACAACTCCGATTAGCCAAAATGGTCAGGACCGGGCCCATTTCAGATAAATGGTTTTTCGGAGAACTGATAATTTTAAAAAACCAGCCCAGTAGCAACAACAAATCACTTGTAACAGTTTTTAAATAACAACAAGCAAGGTTTTTTAAGCATTAAAATAATGTTCAATACTCATCAAAAAAAAATGCTGGCCACCGCCAATCACCGACACTTCCTCACCAAGGCCCCGCTCGTGCCGAAATATTCTCGGATATCCTCGTTTATCCGATTTTTAAAAACATTTCGGATAACGGAGGATTTCGGAGAATCCGATTTTGGATAATCAGAGTTGGACTGTACTTTGATTTACGAAGACTAATGTGTGAAGCACAATCATCTATGATCTGTTTATATCAGTCTGTCAATCTCTTCCAAAACTCTTTCTTTCCTTGTCACCTCATTATTAAGTCTGTTACAGAATTAGATTTTAAATGAGCTGTTAACAAGTTTAGCTTAACAAGTTAACACATTTAGAGCAGTAACCCTGGGGGAACATGATATATTTGCCCAGGTACTCGATCAAAACCTCTCGTATGTTTTGATTACATTAGATACTTTTCATTTACTCTGCTCCAAGGAGAATTATCCCAATTTCTCGACATCAGTTCAACAAGACAATTAATTTCAAAGGAAAAAAAAACTCTGTGGAGAATGGCAAGTTAATTTCCTTTATATTTGATGTAATTCAGATGATTTAAATGTATTCTAGAGCTACCTTAATTAATATTTAAAACATTTACAATAGTAATATTTAATTTTTTAATAGTGAATGCACATTAGATTTTGTGAAAGCCAAAGACATTTGGAAACATTGAACTTCAGGGTCAGGTTTAGTGGACAGAGAATCCAGGGAAAGAAAAGAAAATGTTGTGGTCAAAGTTTGGGCTATTCTGTGCTACTTTATTCTGCCATGGACCATCTTTCCAGAGGAAGACTATCCCTGAGGCCCTGTTGCTGGCAATAATAAAATATGCTCCATAAGTAAATATATACTGTATTTGACAGCATACAAGAACCACCTTGCCACCCCCCCACCCCCCCAAAATGGCTCAAAAATAATCCCCAGGTCTTATATGCAAAGTTGAAATGAGGGTGAGAGTGGCGAGTAACACCGACAGTGGTCATTGTCGCTGCATGGCTCACTAGCATCACCGCCATCTATCGTTGAGGGCTAGTGGTGGGCTGTTAGGATCAGCGCGTGGGCTGGTGGCGGGCTGTCGGGAGACTCACCCAACAGCCTGCCGTCAGTCCCCGCACTGGTCCCACTGCCCCACTCCCCCCCATGAGAGAGCAGGGCAGTGGAACCAGTGCGGGGATTGACAATGGGCCGCTGGCAGAGAATGGAATGGCGGGCCGCTGGCAGAGAATGGAATGGCGGGCCGCTGGCAGAGAATGGAATGGCGGGCCGCTGGCAGAGAATGGAATGGCGGGCCGCTGGCAGAGAATGGAATGGCGGGCCGCTGGCAGAGAATGGAATGGCGGGCCGCTGGCAGAGAATGGAATGGCGGGCCGCTGGCAGAGAATGGAATGGCGGGCCGCTGGGAGCCAGTGTGACAGCAGCAGTTTGTTTTTATCAAATGTTTTCTGCAATAGCTCAGCTGCTTTTGTTTTCTCTTGTAAATTACAACAGCATTATTATTAAAAAGATTTTTCCTGTTGTCCAAGTTACATGTTTTGTCCAAGTTTTAAATGCTTACCTGTAAATACACTAAAAAAATGCTTAATTTTCTCTGCTTAAATGGTCGTTATATAATGCATTCGTCCATCCTTTCTTACATACACAAGGACTTCTAATTTATTGAAGTACAAAGTGCCTTTAAAAGACAAAATTATCCTTCTGTCTTTTAACATATCTCCCACTCCAAACTACCAAAGTTCTAAAATGAACATGGATAAATGTATAGTTCCAAGGCTCGATCCAGATTTAATTTTTATTTTGGGCAACATTTCAATAGAAGCGTGATTTAGACTTGTGTCAGACCTGTTAATTGTACTTTAAAGTACAACCACCATCCCACACACTGATCCTAACAGCCCACCAACGATAGATGGCGGTGATGCTAGTGAGCCACTCAGCGACAATGACCACTGTCGGTGTTACTCACCACTCTCACCCTCATTTCAACTTCGCATATAAGACCCGGGGATTATTTTTGAGCCATTTGGGGGGGGGGGGGAGTGGGTCTTGTATGCCGTCAAATACAGTATATGCTTACTTGTGGAGTACATTTTATTTTTTAATTTTTTTTTGAAAATTAGACGGTAGCCTTCCATTATGCGTAAGATACCTTTACATAAAACTTAAATACAAGGAGCATTTCAAATTTACTGATAGTAAAAGGTAGCATGATAAAACACCAAAGTTATCTTATTTCATATGCTTTATATGCCACTGTATAAGACAAACCCCTGAATTTCCACAACAATGTCAGTTGTATAAGACTACCCCAAGTCTGGCACTTACAGTACCACTGACCAGTGGAGTGATGTTGTCACAATATTTTGAAAGCAAATTACCCAGTTAAGGTTTAAATTTTATTTGCATATATTAAAATAATCCACCTTCAGCTCCTTAAACAGGACATTTAATGGCTCTACAGAGCCGACGGCAAATGGACCGGGCAGATGGACTCCACGGGGGAGGACTGAGACTTCACTGTCAAGGTTCACATTGTATGTTTGTTGCGGGGGAGCGCTGAGACTTCACTGTCGAGGATTGGATTTTATACTTGCCGTACAACATGACCCCTTGTTTTGGAATGATGTTTTTAAGTTTCAAGTCTCATCTTATATGCCGGCATATACAGTATACACAAAAAACAGTTGAGCAAACAATATTTTATTGTAAACCAACAGCAACATATGATGCTTTATTACCTGTTCTGGTGGTTCCTGTATTGGAGTTGTCTGAACTGGTGGTCAGTGGCTGACCAGATGACCCAGAAGTTTGTCCTTGGCTGTAAGTCTGTGATGTCCTTGGCTGTATTGTAGGCCTAGTTGTATTTGAAGGGCTAAAATGCCCTGGGGAGCTCAAAGATTGCTGTGATGTCCGGGAAATCTGGGGTGAAAGAACACTTGGAGTACTAGTCACAGAAGCAGTCTGATTGGAAACAGTAATACTTATCTGCATTGATCCCATAGTTGCAGGGGTCTTCTTCTGGACTCCTGGGCTTGGCAAAGTAGTACTGGGACCATTTGCTTTTGCTACATTCGCTGGCATTTGTGATGCAAGTGGCTTCGAGAGATTGTTTAGCGTTGATTGGGATTGCACAGGTAAAAACTCAAGTCCAGGTTGCTGGTTGGTCATCAAGGTGTTTGTCGAGGCCTGCAGGAGCTGAGGTTGGGAAGACATTGCCACTGGAACCGTAAGTAATACTGGCACTGGCTGTAGAGATACTGGCATAGGCTGGTTACTACCAGAGGTTGGCAGTGGCTGATTGGTTCCTACCACTGCAGCAGGTGATGGGAGCACCGGAGTAACCAAAGCACTGGATGACCCTGTGTTCTGTGGTTTAGTCTGTCCACCAACTACCTGAGGAGGTGTGAAGTTTGTGACAATACCTGCAATAGTAAAACATCCTTTAATTAGAATCTATAATTAGAAACTATGATATCCTTCCTATATCTTCTGAAGGTCCCATACATGCACTGTATTGACCAACCCTCACAAGACTGGCCCAGACTGGTGCGCACACTGCACAGTGATGGCCTTAGTATGACTGAAGCTAAGGAATGCAAAACGGCAGGGCCAGTTCAGACCTGTTGACAAACCCAAAGCATTGTACAAGGGGGCAGTAAGAAATTGGTCAACATATAATGAAGCTAAACATGAAGACCCAACTTGTGGTTATGCTTTCCCAGGAGGTGTGAAGAGACTACATCATTACTTTATGTCTTTGGAGATAAAAACAAGTAATACTAGCACATCACCGAAATAAAGTTAACCAGATTAACATATACGTCCATTTTCCAACAGTACGGCACCTATAGGGATTGGCAGATGCCGGATAAGTGAATTTCTTGGTTGCTTGAGATTGCTTGTTGTGCGAATGAAGAACTAATGACAAGGCACACCAATTTGAAACTTCTGTATTTTTTAACCATTCATTTTCTGAGAATTTTTCCCCCCGCTGCTGGTTACAGAGATTTTACTGTAAACAAGTTTCTGCAATCCTCACAAATTACTTCCCAACAAATTTGTAATATCTGATTCTCTTATCCATACAGGAAAATGGAATGTAAGGGTGTTAAATGGAAAAGGAAAAAAAAAGACAAAATTTGCAACAAATTTTCTGATTAATCAACGTGGGGGTTTAAAATAATATTCTGCTGCTTCCAGTTCTATTCTTTCCTTTATTCCTCAGGGTATCGTTAACCCTCAGCCCCACAGAGTGAATGAAAGTTGTAAAACTTAATTGGAAAGTGAACAGGTACAGGAACATGCATCTGACTTGAACTCAAGGGGAAGAGGAAGTGAACAAAATTCTTCTTCTGAAAAGCAGAATTCCAGTTTCTCTCCATAATTAAGCAAAAATATTATTCTCACAATTCAGTTATTTCAAAGACACACCCAGCACTACTGTATATCTCAGCATACATGTAGTCGTGAAACCCAAAAAATGGGAGTCAACTTATATGCCAGATATACTTTTGAGACCTTAAATTCAGCTCAAAATCCAATCTGCGCTGATCTGGGGCATAAGTTGACATTTGAAAAACCAATTTGGTGTACAAGCCGACACTTGAAACACAAAAAAAACTGACTGTGACAGATTTTCATTGAGATTTTTTATTAAAAACAACACAATTACATCCTTCAAAATAGCTATCACTGAAAACAACCCATTTAGAACCCTTCACAATCACTCTTGCTGTCATCGTCTGAAGCAAAGATGGCAACAAGCACATCCATACACTCATAGTTTAAACAGTCATCATATGGGTCCCAGACTGTATCTGATGAGGCGGTTTCAGCTTCGTCGTCAGTGTCCCACAATAAATCATTTTCCATGCCATCAATTGCACAAGAGATACTGCACTTTTTAAATGATTTTTATCACAGTTTCTAATTTTGTCCCATGCCTTGAGCATCTCAAGAGATGCAGCACACATTGTTTAGTTCATCATCAGCTCATTTGGTTTCAGTACCATTTCTTATCCTTCGTAAGTAGTTTACTTAGGGGATCACTTAACATAGACATGTTTGGAATGTGTTGGCGATAATGGTTTACTAGACGCAGAAATGATTGTAGATCTCTTTTGTTGGTCCAATCCATTTCTACCCCTTCCTTATTGATGGTGAAACCTAAATAGATCACTGATGGTGCCATGAACACACATTTGTCTTTTCATAGTCGGATGTTTGCCTGTTGTAGTCGATTCAGAACAATGTCTAGGGTAGTTAGATGTTCAGTGTCATCCCTGCCGGTAATGATGATGTCATCTAAGTAGCAGCCGATGTTGAGTCCTTGGAGTAACTTGTCCACAATTGCTTGAAATACCGCTGGCGCTGCTGATATTCCGTACGGCATACGGGTATATGTAAATAATACCAAATGTGTGTTTATGATTACAAATTTCCGGGAGCTGTAGTTTAACCCCACCTGTTGGCAGGCCTGTGACAGGTCCAGCTTAGTGAGCTTCTGTCCCCGGTTAATGTTTGGAATAGTTCTTCAGCCTTTGGAATGGGGCGTTCTGGAATTTGTAGTACTTAATTGATGGTCACTTTGTAATCACCATAGATACGTATTTCTCTATTTGCCTTGTGCACTGGTACGATTGGGGTGCTTTTTGCAGTCTATTAAGTTCCAATACGATTTTTCCCTTTATTGTGAAAAGTACGGGGCTGGGTTTTCAAAATTTTGCTTCTGCTTCGTGTTTCATGTGTAGTTTGGCTCGTGCCCCACAAATTTTTCCCAAATCATTTTTGAATACTGTGCTGTCACCATTTTAAAATGGGAGCCAGTTTGGGTCCGTGGATCACTGCAGCTGTTCATCCCGCTTTTCTTTGTTCTTTTGGCTGATTATCTTCCCTATTTCTTGCCAATCCAGCTGAAGGTTAGGGTTAGGGTTAACCAATTGTGACCGAGTAATGTTGGCCCCTCCGTGTCCACAATATAGAGGGGCAACTGGTTAAATTGATCCTTGTACTTAACATGCACATTGCACTTTGCAAAAACTTGTATTTCTTCCCCATAACAATTTTTAAGATGGTGTCTGTTTGGAGCATCTTTGCCTGCAGTAGCAGGTGCTCCTTCATTGTTCTGGGCATTAGGGAAACCGCTGTTCCTGTATCCAGTTCCATCTGTATCAGTTTGTTGTTAATGGATGTAAAAATTTGGTCCTCTGTGGCCTAGTCCATGGATGCAGATTACTTGTATAATATATTTACCTTCGTTTGGTTCCTCTTCTGATTCATTGGCATCCGTGTTTTCAGTGTCTGGGCTTTCTCTTGTCTCTTGTGCAAAATGTATTTTTCGGGAGCCTGGCTGGTAATCTTGCTTTGATGTGCCCCTTCTCATTGCATTTGTGGCATTTGGTTTTTTTGAAATAGCAATTATTGGGCCTGTGATTAGTTTTCCTGCAGTGAAAACATTTTTGGCGGGCAGGTTCCCAGCAGGAAGAATCTTGGTGCCAAGATTTATTGATAGCCAAGTCTCTCTGGCAGACATCTGTATTGCTTCAGCGGCAGTAGCAATGTCAAACGCTAGTTCAGATTTCGTGTTGCAATTAGCTTTTCTCAGGTAGTTTATTTAGCTAAACCCATCACTAATTAATTTCTTAATGCACCGTCTCTGAATTGTCCAAATGCACATTATCTAGACAGTTTAAGCAATGCAGTCATGAATTTAGGACAGACTCTCCGTGTTGTTGTTTACGTTGATAAAATTTGTGTCTTTTCTGGAGGTCAGGGGTTAAAGTGCTGACCAATAGCTTGACAAATTTCAGCATATGTTTTTGTTGAAGTCATGTGTGGGCCTAAGATCTTAAGAGCTCATAGGTGCCTCCTCCCATTACGATTAATAACAATGCCCGTTCTTTATTCAATGGAGGATTTTCAGTAAAATCATGTATAATGCAATGATTATCAAAACGTTCTACATAGGATTCCCAAGTGTCTTCGTTTTCATTGAATATGTCGAAGTGAGCTGCAGGAACTACTGCCGCCATCCTTTGAGATTTCCAGCTTTTTGCTGTCTTCTGTAGTTAGAGTTGATAAATGTGTAATGGTTGAGTGAGTTCATGCTTCCTTGTTGCCACTGTTATGTTTGAGGGGCCCCCTCATTGTAAATCAAACACAGCCACAATGTCAGTGCAGGCTAACTCAATGCTTTACTAATTACATACTACAAGCATTACTACAAAGCATTCAATATAAATCAGCCCCCACGTCATCACGTTCACGTAATGGTGTCAAATCCAACAAAATTTTCCTATCATGTACCTTTTGTTAAAGACAAAACCTGGGTGCAGTCAATGACGAACATGGTGAAAGATTTCACTGGGACAATGCGACCATGGAAAAGCAGTATCAGTGCAAATGGAATCCATCAATGCTGGCCAACTATTGTTGGACACTGACATAAGAGGCATCAGATGCTGAGTTCAAACAAAAATCAGCTACCAAACATTTTTATGTCAGTCGAACTAACACGTGATTAAATATGCTAAATTCAACAGAAGTTCATTTAGTATTTCTCTAAATTACAGGTGCACAATCCTTTATCCGGACATCTAAAATCCGGAAAGCTCCAAAATCCAGCAAGTGGGGAGAGAGATGGCAGTGCGAGTTGGGTGGGCAAGGGGAGGGGGGGGGGGGGGGGGGGAGACCGGCAGGCAGGGGGAGGAGAGCAGTAGCGCAAGTTGGGCGGGGGAAGAGCAGCAGTGCGAGTCAGGCGGGCGAAAGGGGGGTGGGGGGGGAGACAACAGGGCGACTGGAAGGGGGTAGGGGATGGACTTAAATCTGGCTTTCCGAAATCTGGAAAAATCCGAAATTCGGAACACACTGTCCCCCAAGGGTTCCGGATAAAGGAACAATGTGATACAGCAAATCTGAAATTTTCTTTGTGTTCTGCTTGAAGTTCTGCTTGTCTATCATAATCCCCATTTTTTTTCAGGAAACAAAACCTTTTGAAAAAAATTTGTTGTCTGAGTTTCACTGTAATTAGCATGGTCTGGCAGGCATGGTAGAGACGTTCTGTTGGGGGGCAGGCGAAAGGGGAGTGCAGAGCAAATGACATAGTCTATTTGCAAGATGCCATTAGGAGAGTGTAGTTTGAAATAAATTGTTCTGCAAGTACCTGTATTATTGGAGTTTGTAGAATGCTGGACTGATGCTGAAGTATCTGCCATATTTCTTCTTAAGTCCAGCATCTGCCTTACTGTACCACTGAAAATAAAAAAACAGAAACTGCACATCACAATCTATCAATAACAGGGATTAAAATTTCCCACAGTTGTTCCAATCCTTCAAATGAACGCCAATTTTCTTACATGAACATGATAACACAATAAAGTAAGCAAGCTGTCTACTGAGAGCAGTATAAAACAATGGACACAGAAATAGCGCTAAATTGAAACTAGAATCACAATAGATGATTACTAATTTGTGAGGGGGTATGGAAAAAATGGAAATAAAAATGTAATAGTTCAAAATTAACTACACTATTTCAATTAAGATTGTACTTCACTAATCTTAATAACAATGAGACTTAGATTAAAAACTTTGGAACCAGACAAGGTGGGGTTATTGCCCACTGAAGCTTGACTACATGATATTTACCATAGTGGGTAAATAAAACATGGGAAGAGCATGAAAAGAAAATGAGAGTACAGAGAAAGTTGAACATTCTGAAAAGCGGTTGTTTCAGAACTAAACTAACATGCCTTTAATATTCATAAAGTACAGTTGCTTTCTTAGTCATTCAGATTATTCTTCATATTATTACCTTGGTCTAATATTTTCAATTGTGGAAGTTTTCTACCAAGAGTGGAGAGAAAAGGAAGAGAAGACCTGATGTTAAGTCAAGAGTAATCAATCGTAGTTGAATTAATAAAACCTCTAGCACTTTAACCAACATTGCGAAGCAGTAATTCTCTCAGATCTAAACAAATGGAGTACACTTCGCTCAAATGTCAATTTAAAGAATGGATTTGTACTGCAGCAGGTTCTGCACATATGGATCTTGCTAAACCAGCATCAGAAGGAATGAAGGGAAACTCTATCATGTACGTCGTTTGTAAATTCATCTTTCTAACAATTGAATCGATACTGGTACATGAGACAAACTGTAAACAACTAGAATATATTTCTTCCTCTCTGGAGCTCAAGCTTCAATTACTCTAGGATCCACACTTACTTGTCCTCCTTCTTCACCTGTACTAAGAACTGAAACATCAAGATCTCCCACAATAACCTCACAAATTTACCCAGAGTGTACAGCAGCAGGCACAGGGAGTCATATAGCATAGAAGAGCTCCTTTGACCCAACTTGTTCATGACTTTAAACAAAGTGACACAAATGAATAAAATGAAGAGCCAGTTTACCTGCGACACTGCACATTACCAGAAGCACCAACAGGGGGATTACAGGATTTGCTAGGAGAGTTAGGTTGAGTAGTCTGGACTCCAGATGATTGCTGAGGGATCGAGATGGAAATATTCTAGGCAAAACAAAAAAGAATAAGAGTGCTTATTTTATTCTCTCAAGACATGAGTGAATCACAGCAGCTTCTGGAACATCAAATGCATACTATTCGCTCCAAAAAAAATCTGTATTCTGTTCCTTTTAAAGAAAAGCAGTTTTGGTACTTCAGTGTAGTATTTTTCCAAGTCAGCTTATCTGATCTTTAATAAATGTGATAGTAGCGTAGATTCAGTACAGTGCAGGAGGGGGCCATTTGGTTCACTATGCCCTGATTCCAGAGCAATTCACTTCATCATATCCTTTCACGTGTCATAACCCAGCAAGTTACATCTCTCAAATGCCAATTCAATTCCCCTTGCAAAGCCTTGCTGAACTTGCTTTGATTGACCTTAATGATGAAGAGATCCAGATCACAATCAACTTGAATAAGTTTTTCTCTCATACCCAATCTTTTGCTCTCAGAATTATTATCCCTATTCCTTGTACTTTACTATGCAGAGGTCTATTAACTCTATTTAAATCTGACATATACTGCAAGCCTATCAAATATTTCTGGAACTACCATTATTTAATTCACCTGACTATTGTCAGCTTTATTTTAATTAATGTCAAAGACTAAACTTAGAAAAAAATGTTTTCTTGTGTAAGTATACAAGTCCTAGTGACAAATATGAATGAGAACAAGAGCAACAATATGTATCAACTCCATGGCAAATGTAGTATTATCCACCATAATGTGATTATATTGAAAGCACTCAAGGTGTAAATAGATCATGTTATATTTTATATTACGTATAGAAATGTTTTTGGAAAATAGATTAGTTCGGTCAAACAGATACAAACACTTAAAAACAGATCTCATTTTAAAATCCAAGAGTTAGGCATTAGGTGGCGCCTACAAGTCTGCAAAGGCGATAGACTCTTGTGCTGAAGGTTTTCACAAGGAGGTGCAAATGGAAGGGGCCATCTCAGGAAACTGCGAAGATCTCTCATGAATTGATTGTGGGAGTCAGCAAGCTGTTTTGGTAGTGTGTGCTGTTTTAGGAGGGTGCAAGCAGAGAGAGTCAAACAGGTTTTTCTCTAAATGTGACAGAGAGAGTGACTGCAGGTTTTCTGCAGTGGCGCTTGGAAGCTTGTTTAAAACCCCATTTTGAAGACAGGTTGTGAGTTCTGAGTTCAGTCTATTCAAAGCCCTTGGGGTCCATACAAGAGGAGGTGGCTCGCTGTATAATGTTTTGCTTGAGATAAGGAACTCTGTCGTGACCTGAAAGAAAGAGGTTATCATCTGGAAAACCCTGATGGGGCACGTTTCTTCGGCAAGACACTGAAGTGGCTGATTGGAAAGAATCAGTTTGTGGGTGTCCAACGAGCAACAAATCTCTCTCTGAAAACCAACAAGAACCTTCTTGAGCGGTAACCATTTACCTTTCAAGCACCAAAGGCTGGTGAAATTCATAAATGTTAAATTCTGTGCACAGTACAAGAATTGCCCGACACGAGTGAACGGAGGAGTGAGAAGTGAGTTTGTACTGTGAATCAAAGAACTTTCCTGAACATATACACATTACATACATGTGTGCTTAGAATTAAAAGGGTGATAAGTTAAGTTGACAGTAATAAGTTAAAGTTTTTATGTTTAAAGAAAATTAAAAGCAACTTTTGTTTAAGTAACCATTTATCTTGGTGAATTTCTATTGCTGCTGGGTTTTGGGGTCCTCTGGGCCCATCACACCAGTAACAAACTGGAAATGAGAGTAAATGGGACTGATTAAAGCACAACCGTGCCTTCCAGGAAGCACAGTATAATGTAATTAGTTAATAACTCTCTGCTAAGAGCAGCCACAAAATCAGGTGTACGGACTGGAACACATCTGAGAAATTATTTGAACAGACCTAAAAAGAGGCATCAATTACTAAGATTTTCCACTGATTTTTTTGATGTGCCTCAAATCTGCAACTGACAAGAGTATAATACTGATAATCATGTTGAATTATAGAAGATGACTAATTCTTACAATTTTTGATTTAAAATAAAAATATAGTATGACAAGCTAGCAGCAGGATCTTTACTTAAAGAAACCTTGAAGTCTTCACAACAATTGTAAGCCAACTTGGGTCATACAGTTTTTCCGATTTTATTTAACTATCAGATTTTTCCATTTGATGTTAACCCCTGCTGATGAACAGCAATTAAAAATAAAGCGTCGGCTCAATAAGAACATTGTTAATTTTTGGCTATTTCTTTGACTTTCAAACACTGAAAATAACCAGCTTGTTCTCACCAATATTTATAATGAGTCAAAGTTGAAAAGGATGATCAAATTGCTCTGAATAACAAGTTCCAACAATGATAGTTGGAACTCGAGAGCAACTAATAGATGTGCAATGTCACTCAATAATTACAGCTTGTGAGGACCACCCTTCAAATTCTGTTCTTTTTTTTGCAGATGGGTTGCCTGTTGAAATAGAAAGAGTGTGAGATGGGTCACAACTCCATAAATGTTGAACATTTTCAAATGCTTCTGAATTCAAAGGATTGAAGTCCAAGATATTAGTGATTCAAGCCTTCCAAACAAAAAATTTATAAGAGTTCCAGCTAGGTATTCCTGTCATTCAAAGGGTAAATGTTTAAAATTTTATTCATAAATTAAAGGTAATTGTATAAAAGCAATTTTAATGACATAAATGGACCTGGTACTATTATATACTCTTATATGACACAAAATCTCCAAATCCAAATGATAATGTGAAAGGAAGATCTCTCAAAACGGAAAGTGGCAGTGTATGAAATGATGGAGCCATTTTGCAGATAGCAAGGTGCTATCATATAAATTATTTAGCTGTTATGGGAATTCTTCTGGTCTTCTTCAAACTATAACTAGTGTGGTATTTTATGTCCAACTAAGAGGATGACAGAACAATGGGTCAAATATTAGATCCTTTTCATCCTGCATGGTTCTGGTGTGGAATGCCAGCTTGCATTTTGAGGGTGGGCTATGGCTGGGAAGAATAAGAGCATTCAATTTTGTCAGAGCAAGGAAGCAGCTTACAACTCAGTTTAAAAAGAATACATTTCCACTGTAGTTTTTTCCATGGAAAATTACATTCAACTTTAATAGCCTCAAAGGCCCCACCTCTAGTACAACTACAAATGTTCAGTGATGGATTTTTGAAATTAAATTGCTGGGGTTAGAATATGAACAGGAAATTATGCTTCAAGTACCACAACTCGGAGTATTGCCTCTCAATATTTTTCACGGTAGTTTGAGCCTGCAGATGAAAATGAGAAGGACTGACTCAGGATCTCAAACAGCTAACTGAAGCAAAACTGAGGGAACTGGCCCACAAGCACCTTGATGAAGGGCTCAAGCCCGAAACGTTGGTGACGTATCTTTACCGTTGCTACATAAAGGCACTATTTGACCTCCAGCATTTGTGTGTTTTTTTACCTCACCACGGTGTCAACAGAATCCTGTGCTTTACCACAAGCATTGCTAACTGAAGGCAATTGTTGCAGCTAGAATTTGCATGATTAGCCATTATTTTAGAAAAATTATGTATTGTATAAAGACCATTTTTTCAGCTACAATGGAATGATTTAACCATTCATGACGAGACAGTCTGATACTATTAAAATCTGATTACATAATGTGAAATCTCCAAATCTAAACAACAAAATAAGTGTTACTGACAGCCAACTCAAGAAATCACATTATAACAATGTGGAAGAAAGTGCCTGAAAGAATTACCTTGAGCACTTACTGAACATCTTACACTGAAGCCAAGTGCAATACCACTGTGAAGTGTTTGCATTATGCCTACACTTCCCTCTGGACTTCTTAGTGCTTTGGGGCGTGACACAGCTTTTATTCTTATGGGCTTCATACCCCGTTGCTTCGTGTGTCATAGGATGTCCGTCTGTGAAGCCACTGCTCAAGGGTTGTGAAATCCTCATTGGATAATGTGAGGTGGATGTCTACTGGCAAATGCTCTAAAAACAGCTGTTCAAAGATCACATTTGGCTTGTGGCTGTCCGCCAGTGTCAACACGTCACCCATAAGCTCTGAAGGGCCGCGGTCTCCCACGTCGTCGATGTGGAGGAGCCGTGCAGCTCACTTTTGGCTGGGGAGCCCGTAAATATGCAGGAGTGCTTTCAGTGCCTCATACTTGCTGTGCAGTGGTAGATCACAAAGGAAATCCACAACGTGGCCAGCTATGTCCTGGTCCAAGGCACTCACCACATGGTAATACTTTGTGGCATTTATTTCTATTTTTCTGATGTGGAATTGTGCCTCTTCAGGTTGCAACATCCAGAAGGCAGGCAGTTTTAGGGATAATGATGTTCTGTCCATCACTAGTCCAAAATTTTGTTTTGGGCTGGTCGGGGTCACCAACTGTAGTCCACTGATGTCGCAGTTGGTAATTTGAAAGGAGAGAGTAATGAATCACCGTTGAGGGGAAGTTCAAACAAAACTGTTTTCTTTACAGACGCACGCAACCTTTTTAAAAACCCCGTGTCACTGCCCTGCTGACATCACTGCGTCGTCACATCATGACGTTCGGCAGCCAGTTCACTGGAACCTGAGCCGCTACAGGATCATGAAAATAACACCAAGAGTTTAAAAGTTCACTCAAGCCTGTTTAAAAAAAAATTATGTTGCTTAAATCCTAAATAAACATGATCCACATTCTTCAGCCATTCCATAATGTTTTGGCAATGTATACAGATGAAGCAATTGTGTTCTGGAGACATTCCTAAGTCACTTGCATCAGTTCTTAGTATTCCTCACTAGAGGTCCCCTGTGAGCTATAGTAGCAGCTTAAGAGATCTGCTGGGGCGAGGAACTGCTTCACTGACAGTTGAGAGATGAATCAAATAAACCAGTTCATCTCACTATCTCTTCAATAGCAAGCAGACAGAAAGTTTGCAGGGAGAAACTGGTTCAGGTCTTGAAAATCAGCTGCTGGTAATAAATCTGGGTTTTCGACATTCAAGATCCGAGTTCCTGCTCTGTGTGGCTTCATACAATAAAATGAGCCAACATTCTCACCAAATAAACTCCACAAATTCTGTTGAATCATGAATACGTGTGATACCAGCTGAACCCACAAAGCAGAAGTTACAATTTGCACAAATCCCATCCAAATCTCCCTTCTCTGTTTCTACAATCAACATTTTCAAAGTGTGGAACCAAGCAACAATTAAAAACGCAGGTGTATCACCATACAAGTTATTGAGCAAACTTATTCCCAATGGAGGTCAATGTCACACACAAAAAGCATCTACAATGCTTGAAAGTATCCTGATCCACATTTTCATCGGATCCTCAAGACCTATTTAGTTCAATAAACTGGACCTGCAAGGCTTTACTGGAACATCTAGCAAGAATTGAAAGAGCAGATGATGAATCTTTCAGAGTGGGGTGAATCTTTGGAATTCGCTCCCCATTGATGCAGTGGAGGCTACTCCAATAAATATATTTAAGACAAAGTCGGGGAATTAAAGGATGGGGGAAAGGCAAGTAGGTGGAGATGAGCCAATCATTAGATCAGCCGTGATCTCATTGAATTGTGCAGCAGGCTCGATGGGCTGGACGGCCGACTCCTGCTCCTATTTCTTATGTTTTAGTGTGATGTGACAGAATGCAAATGACTGTCATTAACCAGATTCCTGAACTACTGGAAGGAGCAAGGTACAGAATTTTCTACGTCATAATCAGCAATAACAAGAGTAGATGAATGATATCTCTTCATAACCTTAGGGATCCTGCAGCCAAAGCAAATACAGCAGAACCAATGAATGGAATTAAAGTGAAAAAAGTGAAAGCAGGGGCAGAGACTAAAACTAAATACAAAGTAGTATCAAAAACATCTTCCAATTGTAAAAAACTAGCTTTGTCACTTGAGCTTTAAAATCAATGAGAATTAATGGAACAAAAAGGAACTAAACAGCAAATAAAAATATATGATGTTGCAGGATACATACATTTTAAAACGTGTATTTATTTTTTAAAAATTAATAAAACATCCTTCATGCTTACACTTCCAGAATGGCCAATATGGTGACCTAAAATATCATCTGCATCGCAGATTTCTTTGGTGTACAACTCCAACATGTGAATTTCTGCACCCTGCTGACAGAACAATAATCATCCAGAAATTGGCCACCAGTAAAAGAAACTATTAATGGGAAACATGCTGCATGAATACATCTGAGGTTGCTCAAGTCTGCATTCTGTCAAGTATGTCTTTCATCTCTACAAGACTTTGCTGTAATTCCAGATATTCTCCAATTTTCATCTGTTCTAAAGATAAATTGATCAACCACCAAGTTCAAGTTTATTATCATCCAATTGCACAAGTACAACCTGACAAAGTGTTCTCCGGCACCTTGGTGTAAAACATGCAAACACAACACACATATAACAATGCATATGCAGTATGTATATACATACATAAAATTAAATAAATATTGCTGAATAAATAGTAGATTCTCAGAGGGTTTGTACGAGATGTTAATTCAGTCATAGCAGTCTCACTACCCATGGAAAAAAGTTGTTCCTCAGCCTGGTGGTTCTGGCTCTGATCATCCTGTATTTCTTTCCTGACAGGAGTAGGCCCATGAGTCCAATTAACCTACACCCCCAGTACGTACTCGTAAGAAACATACAGGGGTGTAGGTTAATTGGGTGTAAAATGGGTGGTGGCCAAATTGGCCTGATACACTACAGTGCTGTATGTCTAATTTAATTTAATCATCTCCTTTGCATCGTTCATGTTGAGACTGAGGTTGTTATTCTTGTCCCATATCATGAGATTTTACATCACATCTCTGCAGTGAGGCCTCATCATTGCTTCTGATGAGGCAACGACTGTCATGTCATCTGCAAACTGGATGACGCTGTGTGAGCTGGATCTGGTGTTGCACTCGTGGGTCAGTAGTGTGAACAGGAGCTGGCTGAGCACACAGCCCTGAGGTTCAGTGTGATGGTGTTCGACGTTCTGCTGCTGACCTGGACAGACTGTGGTCTTTCTGTTTGGAAGTCCAGAATCCAGATACACACCTCTGGGGAATGATCAGATTAAATGCTGAGCTGAAGTTGATGCACAGCAGCCTGGCCTCTGAAGCATTGTTCTCCAAGTGGGTCAGGACGGAATGGAGGGACAAGGCTTTAGCATCATCAGTGGAATGGTTCATTCTGTTATGATCTGCTGTTGAAGCCCAAAAACCTTGCACAGATCACTTTGCATCTTCAAGTTGAAAGTCTATTTTCCAGAGGTTTTCTTCTGTGTAAGGCTGTGCTTGCTTCCTAATGGTACTGATGCCTTGTTGCATGAGGTATTAGATTTGCCTGTCAAGGACAGTCTGAAACTCAGAATACTCAAAATTGTATTTGGTGACAAAGTCAATATTCAGTCACTTGCAGGTTACATAAAAACATCACAAGAGAGAACTGCAAACAGAGGGAATTGGGTGGATAAAATGATCTTGTCAGCAGACTTTCTCCATGAAGTGACACAACCCAGAAGTCAATCCATGATGTGCATTTTCATGAGTTAGTGATGGCACACTGAGGAACAACTTTATTTTCTACAAGGTAATTATTTCAG
Organism: Narcine bancroftii; assembly: GCF_036971445.1. Classification (NCBI taxonomy): domain Eukaryota; kingdom Metazoa; phylum Chordata; class Chondrichthyes; order Torpediniformes; family Narcinidae; genus Narcine; species Narcine bancroftii. The sequence continues at coordinate 60,282,997 of NC_091481.1, read as the reverse complement.
TTTTTAGCCCACTCATCTCAAGCTCGAACTCCCAAGATCTGGCTCTGTTTGCGTTGTAGGGAATGTTATTTTGTATAATTATCCTTCCTCCATTGCCTAAAACATGTTTCATTGGGAGTCTTATTTGTCAGCGGCCCTAACTGCTCCAAATTGATCAAATGAATGAATTTTGATCTTTTCTAACACAGCAGCTATCTCACCATGTGCATTTAATGTGGTCTACTTTGGCTTGACAGGCATATTACCATAAAGCTGTGATTTCTTTTTATTTAGCTGGATAAATAAACTCTTGGAAATTCCATTAATCTTGAATGGATGCTCATGCTCTTTCTCAAACGAGCTACTATGAACATGATCAATCTGTTGCTTATCTGAAGTGAGTTTGTTCCATAGTTTATCATAATGCAAACGAGCCTGCTGTTTTAATGCAACATTTTATCTGATTCAGCAGAAACTTTACAGATCAGTAGTGGAATTTCCTGTTTTATTGAAGGTGTGCAAGATCTTTCATTTTGTTATGCAATTTGTTGATAATCTCAACACATGCACTGGACAGTTCCATTCTGCTCCAGTGGATTCTGCTGCTTTAAAGCAATAGATCTGCCTGATTGAAAATCCTCTAGTGGACATGCTCTTTTAAAATGGGTATAGCAAAATTATGGAATGCAACTTGCAGGAATAATATGTATTGATCTGAGATGCTGGACTATTGCTCTCATGCAACTGGTTTGATGAGCACATCAAAACACTGATGAACATGAAACACAGCCTCAAGCTATGTTGGTTTTGTTTAGAGTTACAGCACAGTTACAAATCCTTCTGGCCCATGAGCCCACACTGTCCAATTACACACATGTGGCCAATTAACCTATTAACGCTGTATCTTTGGAACAAGGGAAAAAAAGCAGCGCACCCAGAGGAAACTCATGCAGACTTGGGGAGAATAAAGAGTTTGTACAGACAGCTCTGGATTCGAACCAAAACCACCTGTAAATTGGAGGAGCAAGACCTAATTTACAGTCTGGGCACTCTCCAGCCAGATGGCATTAAAAGTGACCTCTCCTGTTTCTGCTAGCCTATTCATTCCCTGTTCTCCCTCACTTCTCCATCTGTCTTTTTTGCTCTAGCTCTCTACCCCTTCCCTCTCCATTCAGACCTGTTTGCTGGTGTGCCCTCCCTCCCTTATCTACCTATTAGATTCAGATTTATTGTCAGAGTTCATCCATGTCATTTTCCTGCGGGCAAGGCAGAATGACCACTTATTGACTCAGCATACATATGTAATCAATAAAGGAATCTAACCAAACTGACTGTGCAATACAGAGAAACAAAAATCAAGTGTTGTTGAGAAATGTGACAATGGAGGGGGAGCAGCTCTTCCTGAACCTGGGGGTGGGAGTCTTGTGGCCCCGTCACCTCTCTCCTGATGGCAGCAGTGAGAACAGAGCGTGTGCTGGGTGCTGGGGATCCTTGAGGATCACTGCTGCTCTCCGACGGCAGCGTTCCCCATAGATGTTTTCGATGGTGGGGAGGGTTTTACCAGTAATGAGCTGGGCTGCATCCACTGCCTTTTGCAGGGCTTTTCACACACAAAAGTTTAGCCACTTGGCCCTCTAAGCTTGATCCAACAATCAATATTATCATGGCTGATTATCTTCAGCACTTTATTCCCACTTCTTCCCACCCCTGCCCCCATTTCTCCCCTCAAAATATATGTCGAATCTATCTCAATAAGTAGACAGCTTGAATTAGTTTGTATTTATCTTCTCCATATACTTGATAAATGTGTGCAAACCAATATGCATGCTGGAAGCAATACATTATCAAATTATACTATTCTGTAGGATCAATACCTCAATATTTTGAAAAGGAATACAACAATGAAAGACTTTTTAAAGATTACTACAATTTCCCTGCACTGCACATAAATATGTACCAACATAATTGTACAGTATTGAATCTCAGCATAAATAACCCAAGCACCTTATTTTCTTTAGATTAAACAATGGATCCATTTGGTACCTACCTCTTGTGGCTTTTTCAAAATGGAATCATTGCGAGCTTGGTTTGCTGAGCCCAGCCTTTTCTCTATTTGCATTAGCTTCGCCTGCAGGAAATACAAGAAAACAATCACATGAAGAGGAAAATTTAAGAGCTCTATTCTCCCTGACCCAGTATCCAAACACGATTGTCAACTGACCAATTATGAGGTTAATTTAGAGATACGGCGCAGTAACAAGTCCTTCCTACCTATGAATCCATGCTGCCCAAATGTGACCAACTGACCTACTAACCCCCTTTGATTTTGGAATGTGAGAGGAAACCAGAGCACATGGAGGAAACCCACACAGACACAAGGAGAATGTCCACATTCCTGACAGTCGTGCTAAATTCAAACCTGGGTTATTGACGCTGTAAGTGTTGTGCTAATCACTTTTTATCCTAACGCTTTTTTTTAAAAAAAAGTAATTTAAGGTGATCGCTCTCCACCAACTTCAAGGCCAATTAGCAACAAGTCATAAATGAGGCTCCGATCCCAAAAAATCAATTTAAAATTTATGGCGGCATAGTTAGTGCAAAAGTGTTACAGAGCCAGCGACCTGGATTTGAATCCAGCGCTGTCAGCCTGGAGTTTGTATGTTCTCCCCATGTCTGAGTGGGTTTCCTCCAACCGTTCAAAACATACAGGGGTATAAGTTGAAAGAGCCTGTTACCATGCTATATTTTCTAAATTTAAAATTTGCTTTAAAAAGTATTAACAAACACAGCCATAAAAATCATCAGCTGTAATATAGCAGGACAGAGGTGCACTGAGTAATAGTGCTTTCAACCATTTAGATGGGTAAATTGGATTAAAAGAGACTCCATATACATGTTAAATTATTTAAATGGAACCTTGAACCAGTTCCCCAAACTTGTTCCTTAATCTTACCTACAACACACCACTGAGCACTTGTGGGAGATCAACAAACAGGGCGTTAACAATAACCCAAGATTAAGGTTATATAAAAAGATTACCATCTTTATTCAAAAGGAAGAAAGGAATTGGGTGACTCCAGACAATTGTAACTAATTTTCCAAATTACTTCCATATTTTGCACTGAAAGTGACTGTAGATTCCCCTACTGACCTGTAAGCCGCTGATTAGAGATTCATGCCTTGTGTTGCATTCTATTTTCTCCACTCTGTTTTTTAGCTCTGCCAGCTTCTTGTCGAAAATGCCACTTTGCATAAAGCTGATCCGTTCTTCAATAATCTGCTGAATGATCTATGCAAAGAAAAAACTCGAGTTACTTACACCAATGAAAAATATTGCCCCCGTTTCCAATTAATCAGCTTCAACTGGAAAATCAGACATTGTGATTTCTGCATTGGATACACAGGGTGTCATTCCTCCTGCCACCCTCTTTCTGGTAAGTTGTTGGGGAACTTGGGACCACGCTGCCTAGGGACATTTGCATTAAGCCAACATGGTCGTAATTTTGAAATCACACATCTCCAATGTTAGAGTTGAGTCAATGTAAAGTTAAGATTGATACATTTTTGGATTGAAAATAAAGGATTGAGAGGCCGGAGGGTCAATATCAAAGTAGCAAGGTTAAAGGTTCCTGTCAAGAAAGCGTGATACTGTGAAAATTAAAAGATTTTTAAAAATATCAAAATATGTAAAAGATAACAAAAACCAAACTAAAAATTAAGCAACAGTAAAAAGAGGTTCAGCAAAACAAAAAAATCTGCTGGATGAACTCATCAGGTAAGCCAGCAACAATATGAAAAAAATGTTTCAGGTCAGAATCCTTAATCATGACTCTCATGCTGTTTGACCCACTAAGTTCCTCTAGCAGATTGTTTTTTGCTCCAGATTCCAACATCTGCAGTCTCTTGTGACTCCACAAAAGAATTTCAACTGTGCAAAAACAAAAGGGACAATGGCGCCAGAGAAAATAGTTCAGACCAAGCAATTACAGAAAATGGACTGACAACATTAGCTCCTGTTTGAGATCTTGATGAAGGAAGAACAATGTTCTATTTAACAAAGCAGCCTTTGTATTGAATCATGAAATGGTGAAAAGAATTAGCCATTGTTTAATAACGGTACAGTACAGGTCACATACTTTCTCCAATGAGTGACGGAGCTCGCCTTGGGCAGTGATCTTCACTTTTAAGGCTGCTTCATATTCATCCCCAGAAAACCGACAGCGTTTTGATATACTACTTTCCATGTCTTCGGACCTGGACCTCTTCCGTGGCACTATTTCATCTGTAAAGAAGGAAAAAAATTTCCTTTTTCCTTTAGTCACAACATCCTATCTTCCAAAATTCATCATCATTTATGAACTGTTAATCACAGGAATTTCTCAAAGTCATTGATCAGAGATTAATATCAGTGATAATATTTAACTTTTCTCATGAATACTGTACAAGTTGTAAAAGTACTGTAAAATTGTGAGTCAATTATATAGGGATAAGGTTTCTGGGAAGAAAGAGAGGAAAGTTATTTTGGTAGCTTATCTTTAGGATGGTACACTGAATATATTGTCACTGTTCTACTATCTTGGGCTGATCCTACAGCCAGTTATTTTATATCCCAATGTAAAAAACAGACAATCTACATCAATTATGTGCAACATTTGCCTCCAATTTTAAAGCACTTACTTGGTTCTTGCTTTTGTCCTGTATCAGCTGCCTGCTCTTTGTGGTTTGCATCTGAGAAGCAAAATGTCAAAGCAGCTAATGAGTTACTTTATAATCGACCAATACTTCATCTATCTTGATTTATGCATTTTACATCTGTGATAGAAAATGCTGAAGAAATCCATCAGCTCTTATCCAGATTAATCCCTTGATTATAGCAAGACAATCAAGGTCAAAGAGCAAAATTAAAGTTAACCATACCAAAGCCAGACGTTAAGCGAAGGATCATAAAAATAGTTGGAATGGAATGAAATAAAATAATGAGTGACGACTCAAGTCAGTCCTATGAGCCACAAGTATTTAATTGGAAACCATCTTAGTTCAAATCCCACCAGCTTCTTCCACAATATTTAGATTTTACATCTTCACTAATGGATTTTCAGGACCAATATCTGCAAATATTGGCCCTCTTCTTCACTTACAATTTCCAGTAACTGTATTTCAGTTCCAGCTCTATTCAATATTTTATTTAATCTTCCACATGCCTTCAAGATTTCCTCAGCTGACAGCTCTGTGTCATTTAGTTTCTCTCAGTCTCTACTCTAGACATTTTTTTCCAATCTCCTTTTCCTCAATTTTTTTAAAAATGTTGTGATGTTGAACCTTTCCTCGTCCTGATGAACTGACATTTCAAGTTTCTCTTTCCACAGATATTGGGCTTCTAATATTCTTTTGCTTTTATTTCACTTCCAAGATTTCCTTCCAAATAATACACCTATTACATTAATAGATACTCCTCATAGTTCAAAATCTCTGACAACTTTATGGGAGCACCTGTGGCGGCGCAATCTCTCATGACGAACCGGCCCCATGTATAACGCCACGTGGCGGGGCAGCCATGGAAAGATGGTGCTGTCAGGGTTTTCTCCTCTCTCTGCCTCAAGTCTCCTGCCCAGCGCGCGCCGGGGGCAGCGATTTATGATGTCAGAATGCATGAGGTGACTGAGCTGAATTTGAATAAAAACAGTCGTTAACAACTTTCAATGTGGTGGCCGAGTCTTTCTTGGCTGTGTCCAGCACTGCATTGGTGACCCCGTTGAGCCCAGACGCCTCTCTGGTCTCAAGAACATGGATCCAGCAGAGATCAACGGTGTTGCCATCAAACCGCCCCCCATTCTGGAACCATCGCCCGCGTATGTGGTTCGGGCAGGTGGAGGCGCAGTTTCAACTGAGGAACACTTCAGCAGACGCAACGATGTTCTACCACGTCGTGAGCGTGCTGGACGAAGAAAAGGCAGCCAGGGTGGACGATCTAATACACAACCCACCGGCCGAAGGTAAATATCCTGCCCTCAAGAACCTGCTCCTTGGCACTTTCAGGCTCTCCCCTCAGCAGCGTGCCTTCAGGCTCCTGCACCTCAACAGGCTTGGGGACCGCACACCATCGGGCCTAATGGACAAGATGCTGGCTCTGGTGGAGGATCACAAACCTTGTTTCCTGTTCCGTCAGATCTTCTTCGAGCAGATGCCTGGGGACATCCAACTACTTGCGGATGAGGACTTCACGGATCCACTCTGAGTCGCAGCCCGAGCGGACACCCTCTGGCGCACCAAGAGGGAGAATGAAGCAGCCCTCAATCAGGTTGCGCGACCAAGAGCCAGCTGGCCGCAACACTACCCCAAGCACAAGCCGGAGGAGCACCATTCCACCTGGTGCTTTTATCATCAGTGCTGGGGAGCGCAAACTTGTAAGTGCCAACAACCATGTGACTACAGGGGAAACAACTCGGCCAGCCACCGTTGATGGCTGGGACAGGCTCCTTCACATTACCGACAAGTCTACCGGCCAACGTTTCCTGGTGGACACAGGAGCGGACCTGAGCGTTCTGCCTCCCACTGCACTCGAGACACACACCCAATCTCATGGTCCCACCCTGCGGGCAGTCAACGGTTCCGCCATCAAGTCCTTCGGTACCCGCAGGGCGCAGATCCAGATCAGGAATGAGAAATTCAGCTGGAAGTTCGAGTTAGCCTCAGTGAGTACTGCGTTATTAGGGGCCAACTTCCTGAGGGTACACGGACTGTTGATTGACATGAAGGGCAAGAGGCTGGTCAACGCTCACTCCTTCTGTGTGCCTGGACGCCATGAACACCTGCAGACCCGAGATCGCTGCCATCGCCACTTCCAGGGATGAGTATTCGAACGTACTCAATGAGTTCCCCACCATCCTACAACCACAATTCAGCGCCACCTTACCCCAGCACTGGGTATACCATATATCTCCATGCAGGTGCCCCCGCTGCACGCTAAACCCAGACGACTTCCGCCCGAGAAGCTGCAGTTGGCAAGGGAGGTTTCCCGGCTGCAGGAGTTGGAGATCGTTCGTCGCTCAGACAGCACCTGGGCATCCCTCTCCACATGGTCCCCAAATCCTCCGGGGGCTGGAGACTATGCGACGATTACCGGTGTTTGAATGACATGACCACACCAGACAGGTACCTGGTTCCATTCAAGACTTCTCAGCCAATCTCCACGGCGCATAAGTCTTCTCCAAGGTCGATCTGGAGTGGGGGTATCATCAGATCCCGATCCACCCTGAGGACATCAGCAAGATGGCGATCATCACCCCCTTTGGCCTCTTTGAATTCCTGCATATGCCTTTCGGCCTCAAGAACGCGGCCCAGACTTTTCAGCACCTCATGGATGCAGTGAGTAGGGACTTGGACTTTGTGTTTATCTACCTGGATGATATCCTTATCGCCAGCCACAACCACGAAGAGCAGAAGGCCCACCTCCGTACCCTGTTTGCCCGACTGGCGGAGTTTGGCCTCACGATCAATGTGGCCAAATCCAAGTTCGCCAAGCAGACGCGGCAGTTCCTAGGGCACACCATCTCGGCAGCAGGTGCTGCCCCAGCGCCAGAGAAGGTTGCAGCCATCCAGCGGTTTCCCCAAGCCAACCACCTTCAAGGGCCTGCAGGAGTTCGTCAGGATGTTGAATTTTTATTGGTTCATCCCTGGCGCCGCCTGCACCATGCGACTGCTGTTCACGTTGTTTGCTGCTAAGGAGAAAGTCCTGACCTGGTTGGAGGAGGCAGAGACAGCTTTTACCGCAACAAAGGAGGCCATCGCCAATGCAACTCTATTGGTGCACCCACGCCCAGAGGCACACAAGGTGCTCTCGGTGAACGCCAGCCACGGCAGTAGGGGGCGTACTCGAGCAGTGGCTCAACGGAGAGTGGCGCCCGCTGGCCTTCTTTAGCAAACAGCTGCACCCGCCGGAGCTCAAGTACAGCACTTTCAACCGGGAGCTCCTGGTGCTGACCCTGGCCATCTGGCACTTTTGATACTTTCTGGAGGGCAGGCCCTTCACGGTATTCACGGACCACAAGCCCCTCACACAGGCACGCGCGATGGCCAAAGATCCATGGTCGGCTCGCCAGCAACGCCACCTCTCCTACATGTAGGAGTTCACCACCGACATCCGGCACAGGGCAGGCAGATGCGCCCTCTCATCCAGCAATCAACGCTCTTGCCCCTGGCCTTGACTACACAGAGTTGGCACAGGCCCAGAAGCTGTACGCAGGCTCTCTGGACTGCCATCTCTGGCCTCGAGCTCCAGGACATTCAGTTTCCCAACAGCTTGGACAAGCTGCTCTGCGACGTCTCCACCAGCTCGCTGTGCCCATTAGTCACACCGCAGTGGAGGTAGAGGGTTTTCAGCTTAGACAATGACCTAGCCCACCCCTCGGTGAAGACTTGGGTGCGAATGGTGGCAGAGCGGTTTGTGTGGCACGGGCTCAAAAAGGAGGTGGCCAAGATGGCGAGGAACTGCACCAGGTGCCAGGCCTCCAAGTTCCACCGCATATGCAGGCCCCAATCCAGCAATTCGACCCGGCAGTGCAGAGATTTCAGCACATCCACGTTGACGTCGTAGGTCCCCTGCCGGTGTCCAGAGAAGCACTGTACCTTCTCACAATAGTCGATCGGACCACAAGATGGCCGGAGGGTGTTCCCACCAAAGAGGCTTCCGCAGAGACATGCACCAAGAACCTAGTCAGTCATTGGATCGCTAGGTTCGGAGTCCCAGCACACATCACCCGTGACAGGGGTGCCCAGTTCATCTCCACGCTCTGAGCTCAGCTGGTGAACCTCCTGGGCTTTAAACTCCACCACACCACAGCCTACCACCCGCAAGCAAATGGTTTGGTGGAGAGGTTTCATCGACATATGAAATCCGCCTCACCGGCCCAGGCTGGGTAGACGAACTGCCCTGGGTCCTCCTTGGTATCGGAACAGCACCCATGGAGGACCTACAGGCGTTTTCTGCGGAACTGGTCTACGGCGCACCTCTCTCGCTGCCCAGTGAGTTCTTTGGCCTGGAGCCCAACGTCACGTCCGAGCACGCAAACCTTTTGGCAGATCTCCATAAGAAACTATCCTCGCTAGCCCCCCCGTCTCCCAAAGAGCTGGACTCAGCGGAATTCGTATTTGTTCGGTGCAGCCCACATACGGCATCTTTACAACACCCGTACGAAGGTCCATACAAGGTCCTCCAGCAGTCCGGGAGGAGTTACACTTTGGACACGGGGGTAAAGACGAACTTTTCACCGTGGACAGTTTAAAGGCGGCGCACTTAGCCCTATCATGGCCGGTGCAGGCGGCCATGCCCAAACCCCGGGGCCGCCCGCCCAAGCAGCGAAACGCGTAGCCGGTTCTGGGGGGTGTTGTGTGGCAGCGCACTCGCTCATGACGAACTGGCCCCACATGTAATGCTACGTGGTGCTGTCAGGGTTTTCTCCCTGCCTCAAGGCTCCTGCCCAGTGCGCACCTGGGGCAGCGATTATGATGTCACAGTGCACGAGGTGACTGAGCTCAGGCTGCCCTTAAAAGGGCGCGCGCTGAATTTGAATAAAGACAGTCATTAATGACTTTCAATGTGGTGGCTGAATCTTTCTTGGCCGTGTCCAGCACTACACACCCTCATTATATGGACTGTAGTAATTCAGTACAGATCTCACATCTTTCCCAAAGGTAAACAGGAAGAATAATAGTAAAAACCCTCTGTTATCTGGAATTCAAGCAAACCACAAAAAAATTGCAGAAAGTAAATAGGTAAAAAACATGGAAGTTTAAAATTGGCTTGCCTCACCGTTAGTTCATCAATTCACACAACTGGAAAATTCCCATAGGTGCTAATCTCCACAGATGATGCAAGCCAGGGGTTTTACTGTACATTCTCACTCACTTTGCCAGCAACATAAATATTCCAATTAATAAATTTAATTTTTTTAATAATATGCAGATTTTACAGTTGTATGCTCAACTAACAAGGATGAAGGATTAATTCAGGTCTGTGGATGAATGGTCTTAAACTTTTTTCTTTCCGCTTAGTGGATGTCACAGTGTAAATCCTGCTCTGAGCTTGCATATCAAACAGAGGCTTAAAACAAGTTATTTCAGATGTCATCGACAAACTTTAAAAGTCAGTAAATTTTAATTAATCAAAACTTTTCTGTCATTGCCAATCCTAAGTACAATACAAGAACAGGAGTCGGCCCGTCAAATCTGCTTCAGCATTCAACAAGGATGTGAGTGATCTCGTCATGGACTCAACTTTACTTACCCACCTTTCCACCATAATACTCAATTCCCCAATGATTCAAAAACCTCTGTGTCTTTCATATATTTATTGAGGCAGCTTCTACTGCTTCCTTTGGCAAAGTATTTCACAGAGTCAGTACTCTCTGAAACAGTTCTCATCAGTTGTAAATCTACTCTCCAGTTTTAGCCTCAGCCACCCATGGAAAAATTTTTTCCTGCTCCCATCTCATCATCCTTTCATAATTTTATGTCTCCATACGATTCTTCCAAACTCCATTGAACAGCAGGTGACTTGATTTCTCCACAAGCTAATCCCCTCATCTCCAGAATCAACATGGTGAACCTCCTCTGCACCGCCTCCAAAGACAGTACTATAAGGAGAGCAAAACTACACCCAGTATTCCAGGTGCAGCCTCACCAACGGCATGTACAATTGCAGCAGAGCCTGCCTGATTTTAAATTCAATAGAGTAAAATCCCTGCAATTCAAGCAATGGGCAAAAAAAAATTCCACAGGTAAATAGTTTAAAAAAAAATTATGGACATTTAAAATTGGTGCACCTTGTCACGCAATATGTAGTCTCAGGCAACTGGAAAATACAATTATCTAGCATCTACCAATTCCCAAAGATGCCAGATATCAGGGGCTTTACTATTCTTCAAAATAAACTTTTTGATTCCTTCAAAAAGATATTTTCCCTCTTTCTTGCCCTTCATCACTGAACTCCAGAAAAAAAAACCTTTTCTCCTCCGTGCTACCAATCTATATCCTCATGAATGCAAACACCTGCAAAGTGAAATTCCTCCTTTTCCATCCTTAGAGACAAATTACAGCGAGTCACACCCATTAGAAAATAGGCAACCCAGTTAGTGCAACATTGTTTCAGCACCAACAACTGGGGTTCAAATCCTGCACTGTCTGTAAGGAGTTTGCACGTTCTCCATAACTGCCTGGGTTTTCTCTGGGTAGCTGGGTAGGTCATTTGGGTGGTTTGGGTTCGTGCGCCGTAAGGGCCTGTTACCGTGTTGGATGACAACACTTAAAATTTAACCTCTATTTACAGTGGGTATTTATATGTGATCACATTACTAATAGATGAAAGGGCAAAGCGTCCCTTTAAAATTTGAGGCTGCTTCCAGCAAGTTTGCACAAGATACCGAGCAGACATACCTGGACTATCATTTTTTGGTACCAGCTCTTCACTTTCTGTTTGTTTCTCAATTACTGGCTCATCTTCCTCATCAGATAAGACCAGAAATGCCTCTTCAGGCAAATTGCCGTTACATTCCTCTTTCATTGGAGAACCATTGGGTGAAGTGTCCATTTGTTCTTCTTGCAATGGATTGTCCTTTGGCTTTGGGGATTCTACTCCAGGAACAATTTTTTGCTCGCTGGATAATTCACTGTCCATTTCTGGGGCCAATTTCTCCAAAATCGGAATTATTTCTTCTATCTCTAGTTGGCTGCTCTCAACTGATCTGTTGTCACTTAACAGATCTTTTGTTGGACTTTCACTTGCAGCCTCTGGACACTCCACCTTAGAGCTTTCACAATCATTTTTTTCCTGCACAGATTCTATGCTACTTGTAATTGCCTCTTCACTAATACCATTTGAACTTTCATTGTCTTCCTTTTCTCTCACAGAGGAAGAAGAAGACAACTGTGACTTAAGGCTATTTTCATCTGGTACATCAAGACACCTATTTTCATCTGCAGAAGGCGGCGTCCCTTCTTCTGAAAGGCTCTGGGGATCCGTACACAATTTATGTGCAATTAATGAATCCTCCTTCAACACAACAGGCTCTGATTCCACAGCATCATCTCCTTTACTCGCATCATCATTTAAAACTTGCTTTGTTGCATTCCCCACAAGTATCGGTTGGTCTTCCGCAACTGGGGGCAGTGGGTCCATCTTCTCCTCTTGTGGGATGAAGTCCTTATCATCATTAAGACATTTTTCAGCAAGACTCAGTTCAGGTGTTTGTGTGACAGCAAGTTCATCCATAGCATTGCCCTGTAATTCCTCTGGACCCAGCTTCACATCATTAATGCTATCAATGTCTGTATCATCCACGCAGTTGGTACTGGATGTTTTGCTGTCAGAATCACCATTCTCATGTTTACCGTTACACAGTTTAGTTTTGGTTTCTTCACTTGCTTTTAAAAGCTCATCTCTGCTTTGATAAATAGCTTCTAACTGTTGTCGGTCACTTGCGCGCATGGTTTTTCGGGCCTTGAAAACTTTTCTTGGATGCTCTTCATTGGTATCCATCTCAGAATGTCTGAAAGAGAAGGAAGAAGCCATGAGCTCTGACTCAGTGACCTAACAGATCAGGCTATAAAGTCACTGACTACTGATTTGAGCCACAGTAGCAATTATTTATACCAAACACCATTCAGCACCAATGGCAAATGAGCAGCTAAACACCATCCACCACAAAGCAGCCCAAGTGATTGACATCCAACCCTTCACCTTATATATTCTCTGGGTCCAACACCAGCACCATGTCCTCCAGCCACAACATATACTCTACCATCTCACCCAGGTTTGTTTTAACAGCAACACCCAAGCTCTCATTCTCTGCCTAATGAACCAATAGAGACTGCCTCATTAAATGCATTTAAAACTCAGATCAATTAATGTGCATAGAATGATTAGCCATGATCTTGTTATGATTTCCTCCATGTGTTGCAGATATATCGTGTTACGAGCCCAGAGGGCCCCAAAATCCAGCAGCAATAGATATTCACCAAGACAAATAGTTCCTTAAACAAGAGGTGCTTTTAATTATCTTTAAACAATAAAACAGGATCACAGATCAACTTATCACTATTAACTTAACTAACCTAACTTAACCCCCTTCTAATTCTAAACTCACATGTATGTAATATGTGTGTGGGTTTAGAAAAGTTCTTTGGTTCACTTCTCATTCCTCCAAGTTCACCGGTTGCAGGCAATTCTTATACTGTGCACAGAATTTAATATTTATAAAGTTCATCAGGCTTTGGTGCTTGAAAGGTAAATGGTTATCATTCAGGAAGGTTCTTGTTGGTTTTCATAGAGATTTGTTTTTCATGGGCACAAATTAATCCCTTTTAATCAGCCACGTCAGTGTCTTGCCGAAAAAATTTGCCCCATCAGGGTTTTCCAGATAATAACCACAGAGTTCCTTTTTGTTTCTCTTATTTCAAGTGAAACATTAGGAAGCCAGTCCTCTCCTCTTGCATGAACCACAAGGGCTTTGACCAGGCTGAACTAAGCACTCACAACCTGTCTTCTAAATGGGGTTTTTCCACAAGCTCTCCAGCTTGTCCTGTGCCAGTCCCAGCTGCTGCTGTAGCACTGCAAAACTGATCTCACCCTCTCCGAGAAAAAAAAAAATCTGTCTGACTCTCTCTGCTTGCAAAAACCACATGTCCCTCTTAGAGCAGCAAGCTGCACTTCCAGGCAGCCTGCAGCTCCAAACTACTCCTCCGATCTCTTTCATCTGATCCTTTTCAAAACAATAATCCATTAGTAAAGTCTCCTGGGCACTCCCCAAAGTTTTTGCAAAGGCCCCCAGGAGCCACCCTGTCTGGCTTGAGCAGAGCTCCAGTATTTTTAATGGGATGTGTTTTGAAGTGCTTGTATGTGCCCCAATTTATCTCCCAAAAACATATCTATTATACGATACAAACACAACAATCTGTCAGAATAGAAACATCATTTGATGATCGTATTTTAACTTAAAATGGCCTCCTGAACTACCATTCCCACTTTCTTGCCCATCTAGTATTCATCTAAAATCTCTCACTGGGCCTCTATTGTGGCCCCAAACTCTCTATTCTAGCCTCTTTGCAGTAAGCTCATACGGGAAACTGGTGATTTTTGTAAGATTGTGTTTTCAAACATTAGTTTTGTTTTGGGGGCCAGTTACATTGTGGTACAAGCTTGCCTAGGATGGGGTTTAATAATTATTTTTTTATATATAAATATTCCAAATTGAGGAGAAAGGATAATATTGTTCAATATGTTATAATGTTATATGTTTCATTATGTATTACAATATATTGATGTTTCTGTTTTTACTATTCAATTATGTATTCTATTCTCCTTGTATTGTTTACTTATGCTTAATAAAAAGATTGAAAAGGCCCAGTCATTTTCAAAGCATGCTTTGCTCTGAATTCCACAAAAATGGCTGGCCATAAGAGCTGCTTCAAGAAGATGCTTTCTCTTCAGCCGTCAGAATGGTTCTCTTTGCAAAATCACAGTGTCTTTGCAAATGTATCGAATTCAGGAACAGACTGTGATAAACCTTCCCTCAGTTCTTCCAATATATAGAATGACCATTAGGCTATGACCTGTGTTGTGCTTATGTGAAATATTAAATGTTAACTGTGACCATTCAGTCCCTCCTGTCTATACTATCCTTTAGTGATAAGCCCATTTTACTAAAACTAATACGTAGCTGTTCTCAACAGGACCCAATTCCAAAATAAATAATTGAATAATTAGGAGAAAATTCATGACATGTTCATAACAATATACCTGATTCTAATTTGGCTGTAAAGGTTCAGATTTATTCTCAAAGTACATACAGATCTCATACAACCATGAGATTCTTCTTCCTGTGGGCCAGGCAGAGTATCTACTTAACAGCAGTGAAAAGTATGCTCAAGATACGTACTGAGAAATGTAAACAAGAAAAATGCTCAAGATATGTACTGAGAAATGTAAACAAGAAAAATGCTCAAGATACGTACTGAGAAATGTAAACAAGAAAAATTGCAAACAAACGGTGCAATTGAGAAAATAAATATTCAATAATTAAAGTAAGAGTCCTTAAATGAGTCTCAGATTGAGTCTGTTGTTTAGGAGTCCTGATGGTGGAGGGGTACAAACTGTTTCTCTACCTGGTGGTACATTGTTTCCAAAAGAGGTACATTTTCTATTGGGAATAAAGCAAGCCCACCCCGTCTCCCATTTTAAATCCCTCCTTAATTTAGGATCAATTAGTGTCTGAAGATTTCTTTCCTCAATTGCTTTTCCTCATTCAAGTGTCAGGTTGATGATCCATCTAATTGCTCAGCTCCTAGCCGAGTTTCAGTCCATGAAAAGGCTTTATTGGTTGCTTAACTCATGCCACAACTGCCCTGGATGAAATATTTTCTTCTATTCCCACAAAAATATTTGTATTCTGTAAACAACCCATTTTGCCCTTTAGTTTCTCAGGAGAAAAATTAAATTGATGCAATTCCATCCGTTTGGTTCTTGGACACGCTTGCACAGGCCTTGCGTCGGGCAGTAGAGAGGCTCGAGAAAGATTAGCGCACATTTCTGGGGGCCAGAACGGGGAGCAAGAAGAGTGTTGTGGTTAATGCGCATGCGCAGGGCTGGAAGGAGGAGCAGAAAAAGCATCATGGTCATCGGCAGGGCAGGAGTGAATTTAAAAGTGTGGGGCATGTTGAGGGGAGGTTGCTGGGAGGAAGAAAGGACTGGTTGGAAAAAATAAAATATTGACACAGGTTTTTTGCTAAAGACAAATCAGCTTGTACTTAGCAGTTGCTACAACAGATAACCCCGTTGGTTCACAGCACCTTCTAGGTAAAAATGGAAATGTCTAATGTTAAAAGCTTTAGAGGAGTAGTCGTGAAAGTCAAGCTTGAATTGTATTTAGCAGACGCTACAGTTCCACTATGGATCTGTATTCTTTACAGCCAGATAAATTGCTAATATACTAGTTCAAAAAAAGTGCAATGGTTTAAAAAAAATGAATAACCATACACTAGTCTACAGCAGAACTCTTTCTGTAAATGCTCATGTTACAAAAAAGTGTCCATAACCACTTAGACAGTTTTAGACAAAGCCCCAGGAAGTTTGCTTGGCTGACATGGATATTTGGGGGAGGGGGGGGGGGTCAAGGGGATTGTATGTTTTGCATGCATTTATGATACTAGCAGCAGGGTTAGTGTGTATAAATGTCAGCGTGATTATCTGCCTCTATCCACTATAAATTATCATCTAATACTCCACCTCACCTTTTGTATGTGGTTTACACATTAATCATCTTTAACCACTACATTTATTAATCATTTTAACCATTTCAACATTATAATGTAACTAATTCTCATTTAATGATAAAAAAGAAGGAATGTGGTATTAATATGAATAAAACCCAAAATGGAAGCCTGATGCTTGAAAGATTAAGGATCCACCAGGAATGTGTTACAGACTGGTACAATCTTTGGGTGGTACCAGCAGATGACCTTGGAATGCAGGCAGTGCAAGATAAGGGATGTGTGCTTTTGCTGAGTGTGGAGTAATTGTAACTCAGTGTTCTGAAACAATATATTATTCAACCTTGATACTGGGATATAGGGGAGGGAGGAACAAGAGGTGTTACCTTATATGTAGAATAGGGATGTAATCTTTTAGTCTAACTTGTTTACTCAAGTGTATAAAAGTTGATGCATCGCTTTGTTTAGCAGGAGACCGCTTTCGAGGCTGAAAGCAGGAATGGTTCTCTTAGATTAATAAAAAGTTAACTGAACTAGTTCTGTGTGCTATGCTTGATTGCATCGGGAGCAATGGAAACCTACTACAACAATTGTCCTGGGTGCCATAGTCTGGCCACCCCTGCTCTAGTGGTACACTATTACCCGGCTGAGAGAGCACAGGTGAATATTTGATCTCGACATTCAAATTATTCCAGAGCTTAGTCTGTATCACAATTATCACAGGAGTGTGTGCTCAGCATGCTCCTTTCATGCTACTGACAGATCTATCTCCAACAGTAGTTGGCCTTGTCAGCAACAAGTCGGACTTCGGAGAAAAATCTTGCGATATGGCACGAGAACAACCACCTGAGTTTCAACGTGGACAAGACGAAGGAGATGATTGTGGACTTCAGAAGGACCAGTATGTATCAATAACTCTATAGTGGAGACAGAGAAGAGTACCAAGTTCCTTGGAGTCCACTTAACCAGTCACGGACACACAATATCTCCTCACTTGTCAGGAAGGTGCAACAGCGAATGCACTGGTTGAGAAGTCTGAAGTGCAAAATCATTGAGGACCCCTGCCACCCCACAACCAGCATCTTTCAGCGACTTCCGTCAAGAAAGAGAAACAGGACCATCAGAGACATCGCCACCCAAGCTTGTTCCCATGGGCAGTGAGAACACTGAACGACCAAAAGAACTGCTCACACTAACCATCAGAGACTCTCATACTCACGAGACAATATTTATTTATTTGTATACGTGAATACTCGTCCTGCATATTTGTTTGCCTGTATGTGTGTTACATCTTGGTTGTGTGTCGGCATGTTTTGCACTGAGAAGCAGAGAATGCTGTTCATCAAGTTGCATTAGTGCAATCAGATGATAAGTAAAATTTGACTGGACGTGCAAGGCAATTCAAGGATGAAAAACAAGAGTTTTCATTAGGGTTCAACTGTGAAAAGGAAACTGGAATTAAGCCAATGCTTTGACAACTGTAGACAATTTTTTTTTTAAAGCAGGTAATTTTCCCCTTTAAATTTGGAGCAATACTGTGGCCATTACCTTATTTTAAAATTCATCTCTCATTATGACAGCAGAGGGCACTCGTGCTCTCCATTTATACAACAGTGATTCAGCGAAGACAAGGTGAGCAAGAGCAGAGCTGATATGCTTTTTCCAAAATAACACTGGGAATAGGCAATGATCTCATTTCAATGCACACGTTTGACTTATTTAATAGACAAACTACCTCCCTGCAACAACAGACATCCACTTTCATCTTTGGAGTGAAACATGAAAGTTTTCAAAGATGCTGTGATTGTAGTAAAAACACAAAAATGCTGGAGCAACTCAAGCCGGGTCTTGTAGAGTCCACAGGAGGTAAAGATATATATTTAGGGTGATACTTCTTCAAGGTGTGAGTAAAACATGCATGCTCCTGAACTTAAAAGTATGGGGAAGAGAGAAGAATGGGCAGGGAGAATGGAACTGACTGTTAATTGGATATGGATGGAGGAGAGGAAAAGTGAGAATTGACTGGGTTAGAAGTGTTTGTTTGGAGTGGGGGTGGGGGGGGGGGGCTTTTATAGGATATATTATGAGGGTGCTGGACAAGACCAACTCATACTACACATGCACAGTTTATGCGTGTGCACACTCTACGAGAACTTAACATAATTTCAGATTTTCCACGCATTTATATGCATGTGCACCCTCTAGGAGTGAGAGAATGATATAGAGCTCTACTTCCTATGGACACTGATACCTGCTGAGTTCCTCCAGCATTTGTGTTTTTACACTTTTCCTTTTGAAGTTTACTTTAAAAAATACCAATTTCTACATGACTTATTGTATACTGTCACTTCTGCTCAGATAACTTGTTCAATCTTTATGTTTAAGACATCTACAAAAATGCATCGTTGGCTATTCAAAGCAGTTTATCATAAAATGTGCTTGTGCATTCTATTGGCAAATGACCAATAGAAGATATCTCTTGAGCAGTAGTGTTGAAGGACAGGCAACAACTATTTCAAGATGCCTTCTACAGTATTGGTGACTGCTATTATTTCAAAAAACCAAACATTTGTACCAATGCTGCATCAACAGGGATGTTATTTTGTAAAGTGGATAATATAGGCACTTATTAGCATTCATTTAGTACTTAAGCAAACAGAATAGGAGGTCCATTTTGTCCTTGCAGTGATCCAGTGACATTCCACAAGTTATTTCCATAGTATGAACATTCCCATTATCCAGAACTGGTTTCAGTGAAAACAAACAATACCTAAGCTTTTTCACGCATTTTTTTGCATCCTGACCTTACAATTGAAAGGAGAGGAAATGGAAACACTTAAGTGAGCATCCAACTGCCCTCTGCAAAGGCGTGGCCTTTCCACAGTCGGCAAGATCTACTTCGAGGCTATTTACAGTAATTATGGTGCAGTGGAAAGTAATGCATGCTATTTCTTGTGACACAAGTGCAAAACAATAGGCATACTCAAAACTAAATCTGCAATTTAATTTGAATTAGTTGAAGTGAATTTTAATAGAAATGGAGGAGAGAATTATAGTGTCTACCTACGATGGAATTGTAATCAACTTGTTTACAGCAAATTTTCATTCTATTTTATTTCCTCGGTTTTCAATTACACATCATTCAGCAACAGCGGGTCAGAATTCTTAATTCAGAGGTTTTAATGTTCAATGGAAAAAAAGATCATCCAAATGCATGTAAATCACTACGATTTCGAAAGCAGCATCGCACAGCAAGTTAACAAATCAGTAAACCGAATTAAAGTGAAATAAGAGTTTATGAAAAACACCTGTTTGCAGTCGAGGAGTAAACTCACATCATTGCCTGCATGTAATCAATCTGCTAAATCTCCTGCAGATTTATCAAGTGATCATATCATTAAAGCAATTTCCTTTCCCCCTAGATTCGAACCCCATTCTGCCTATTCAATGTTAACGAAAAATGCTACCAAAATTTGATGCCAATCTAATCTGATTTATCAATCCCATAATGCATCATGCATATTTAATACAGCTGCATTGACACACAGCTCAATGGAAAAATAAGTGCTGTCCCATTCTTTGTTGTATTAAATAATAAAGTGTTAATTATTCAACTTGTCCAATGTTACCAACAACAAACAGCTTTATATCCAAACTTGGAAAATGCTGTGATGTCAAAAATTCTGGATTGTGCGCTTAACGTTTAAATAAAATGGCAAAAAATTTCCCCAAGTAAATTAAAAATATCTGTATTACAGAAACCAAGACAAAAAAAACTGGACATACCCACGAGGCAGCCCTCGCAGCCATTTTGTAGCCCAGTCAGTCTCAGCAACAGCAGGAAAAAAAAACCTCACCTTCCCTGAAGTCAGAAAACTGGGAAGTAGGGGGAGGGGGGAATGAGCTAGGAGGTGGGGGAGGGGTGAATATCTTCAGTCTGATAGGCCTGAATAATCAGGTCCACAACCACCAATAAGAAACTGCTCCGGGCTGAGCAATCAACAGCCAGCACTGTGAATTTTGCCTGGCAACAGACCGGTGGTGGAGGTGGTGGGGCAAAGGAGGAGATAACATGGTAATCATAGAAAGGTATGTGAGGTGGGGGTGACAAATAATTGTAATGTGAAGACATTTATTACAAGACAATGGCTTCTGCAAATAAACTACTTTAAAAATAAATAATCCTGCGAATGATCCAAAAAACCTTGCTGATAATATTTACGTCTGTATTTTTGTCCACTGCTGTAGAAAAAGCCTTATCAATTAACTTTATCACACAAAAGAGCTGCATGTCTTTTCATCGGGACATTGCACTACATGCAACAGCTCTCACACTATCACAGTATCTTCCCACAAACCAAAAAAAAGCTTTTGAGTGTTTAAACATGCTGCAAGGCAGACCATATTTGTAGAGGCTGCAGCTAATATCACCTAACTCCATATCACCATGCAAAACACTTGAATAAATGCAGGATACTTTTCAAAACAACTGCCTCTAATACAGAGCTTCTCCTATGGTCTCTGCTGAGAGTTCGAATCAGCATGGGGTGGAAAGGCAAGAGGACCACAGGGTTAAGGAATTTTCAATAAATTGGTTTCTGTTGATTCTACAGTTGCCCATCATTCATCGACTCTCCTACAAAATAATTATAGGTGCTCATAATCAGAAGTTTTTTTAAAAAGTCAGCCACCCTTTATTTGGGTCTGTCAAGGTCATTCAAAATGTGATAAATGTTCTTCTCCCCACCCAAGCAAAGTTAAGTGGTTATTCCTCATGTCAAAAACTTTTCTGCTAAGATTTAATTTAGTAAAATTTGCCAATGTTTCAAATGTACATTCTATTCCAAATCTCACAATGTTATATTCTTGCTGCATAAAAGAAAAGCGGTCATGTTCTGACAAAGGGCTCAGGCTCAAAGTGTTAGTTGTCTTTTATTTCCTGTGGATTCGGCGTGACCTGCTGAGTTTCACCAGCACATGTTTTAAAAACCTTCAGCCAACAACTTTGGATCTAATATAATTAACCTGATATGCAAAGTATTAAAATGTTTATTACACCAAAATTAATTCAAAATGGATGATAACAACAAAACTATGCTCGACCTGACTCTATTAGATCTTTATAATCCTCTTTTATAACCATTCAGCGGGTGACACCAGACATAAGATTAATCAGTCTAAATTTGAACCCATTAACAGAACACTGTGAGAAGCTGCAGAGTACAATCAACAATTGAGATTTAATGTTGTTGAGTCCTTAAATACACACTTCAACACAGATTACCAGTTTCAATAGGACAGAGGCATCAAGCCAAGTGCTCATAAAATTTGAAAAAAAAAACCCCAGATTTCATCATCTGCGAACTAGCAACTACAAGAGGATTCAGGTGTTTGTTTGCCTTGGTGCTATCTAAAAGACATCCCAAACCTGAAATCTCGACTTGAAAGTCAACAGCCACATGGAAACACCATGACCTGCAGATTCCCCTCCAATTCACAACCCAACTTCAAAACAATGTTGAAAAATGTGTTTTTCCCCCCCAAATATTATCGTCTTATACATCAATACATAAATGGAAGTCGTTGAATCTATCACCTCAAGCAACAGGACTTGTGTACCAGAAAACAACAAAATTCAAGATTCTTTTAATACAATCTAAAAAAATTCACAATTACAGTACCGGAACTTTGGACACACCATTCTCAATGGGGGCTATAGAGACCCCCTAGGGGCCACAGACCAAAATCAAAATATTTTTTAAAACTTTTTTTTAAAATGTAGTCAGTAGGAGAGAAGTATGGAAGAAACCAACTAAACTTGACTGCTTCACAGGGAAAGGGATCCATAATCTTCAGGGGGCCATAGCCCAAAGAAAGGTTCCATAGCCAGAATTAATTATACTTTAGCAGTTTCGCAGGTTCAAAAATATCTTGCTTCCACTTTGATTTTATTGAGTTCCGATGTGGCTGATTAAATAAAATTGGGAATTACAGATGGAGTGGGAGATGGTTAATAAGACAGAGTTTTAACTTGTGAGGTGTGCACACCTTCAGTTACAGAGGTCTCCCATTCATTCCAATCCATGGCCTCAGTTTTCTTTACCATCCTGAACGTACCTTCTCCAGTCTGGGTATTCGGGACTAGAAGTTCCTTAGAATTGGCGTACTTCAAAGTAACTTTGACCACATCCTTTTTCACTGACAGTCTCCTCCTATGGCAGAATAAGGAAGAGATAGTCTGTTTCCAAGTCCGGATTCAAGCAAGTGAATTACGAAGTCGGTCTGAGATTAACACGGGGCTTTTTGGGGGGGCTTTTTTGGGGGGGGGCACAATGGCCCATGGAGAACACATCGTCATTGGTTAGTATCCACATTTTGTATCATCAGAACTGGTCATATTTTTCCAGCACCTCAAGAAGCTAGTTGTATGCAGTTTTAATCACAAACATACAGGAAGACAGGTAAAACTGCTGCTCAGAAAACCACAAAGTTTGTGCTCATGGGTCTTCAAGTACCTCTTTCCCCAAATGACCAAAGACTGTACTGGAGTATTGTCAGTGAATTTTCCAAGAGCTGGCTTTCAAAATATGGGAAGTGGCCTACTTTTTATAATGCAAGGCCTTCACTGGCAGAGGACAGAGAAGTATAGAAGAACCAGTTTGTGGAGGACTTTGGTCTGGCAGATGTTGTCTACACCCTATTTTCTCATATGCTTCAGTAAGTAAATTGACAATGTCTTGGAGATCAATTTTAGAGTGTGCAGAAAGAGTTGCAACTCAAATGCAAGGACATGGAACAGAGATTGAACAACTTCCCATTGGATCCGAAGGCCAACTCTGCTCCTGCAGGAGGTTTGTTAGTGGCAAGATTCTGTAGAATTGTAGATACAGTTAAAAGTGCTGGTTTAGTCCTCTCCAGAATCTCCCTGCCCTAATGACTAATATGTGGAGATTAATCAATGTGGAGATTGCAGAGCAATCGATAGACTCTAGCTGAGTGTACGCCAGGCAAGCCTTTGGTAGTTCCTCTGTGTGCTGGTTTGCTGTGATTGTAGCCTGGGTAGGATTTGAGGAATTGTATAAAAGAGCATACAGCCAGCAAAAGAGGTAGTATTCTTTGGTAATAATTTAAGTCAAGTTTATTGTCATCTGATTATACAAGTACAACCCAAAGAAATAGCATTCCCTGGACCTCTGTGCACAACAAGCAGACACACAAGACACAACACACATACAGACAAACAATACATGTTGTTACGAGTCCAGAGGATCCCAAATCCCAACAGCAACAGAAATTCACCAATTCAGTGATTACTTAAACAAAAGTTGCTTTTTTCTTTCAGCACATAAACAGGATTAAACTTTAACTTTTATTACTATTAACAACCCTCTTTCAATTCTAAGTGCACATGAATGTAAGGTGTAGATGTTCAGGAAAGTTCTTTGCTTTAATAGTCCAGTCATTCACTTCTCATTCCTCCAAGTTCACTGGTATCAGGCAATTCTTAAACTGTGCACGGAATTTAACATTTATGAATTTTCACCAGGCTCTGGTGCTTGAAAAGTCTTCAAAATGGTTTTCAACAAGCCTGTCAGCTCGCCACGTTGCAGCCTCAAAAGCACAATTGACCTCTCTCAGAGAAGGAATCTCTCTGCATGTAAAAACCAGAACCCCTCCCACGGCTCCAAACCCAATCCTTGAAAGATCTTTATCAACACTTGGAGCCCAGACTTGGTTCCATTTGCACTTACTTCTTAAGTTCCTTCCAAAGCAGTTCCATTGCCTTTTGCAAAGTCACTGGAACCTGAATGTCTGGCCTCAGCAAAGTTGTTGCATTTTAAATGAGATGTTAAGTCGAAGTATCTGTTTGTGAAGTGGCTTAACTAACCCCCACCCCCACTCTCTTTTAAAAACATATTTTTATATATATAAAAACCAACAACAATATTTCATCCATACAAATAAATTAATGTTTCATAAATAGGAGAGTCTCGGCTGGTGAGAGTGACCAGTTCCTATGGTCGTTCACCATTCTCACTGACCGTGGGAAAAAGCTGTTCCTCAGCCTGGTGGTGCTGGCTCTGATCCTCTTATATTTGTCCCCTGACGGGAGCAGCTGAAGGATGTGTGCGAGAAGGGGTCCTCAATGATTTTGTGCCCCACCCCTCCCCCCCAGCCAAATCTAGGTTTGGACAAGTGAGGAATTGTGTTTAAAAAAAAAATTGGGATATGCTCAAACTTGTTCACAGCTTTGAACTACCCTATTATCAGCTTAACAAACTTTATTATGTACATAATGGTTGCAACTTATATAGATAATGGCTGCAGAGGAACTGAGTACCTGTTAAACAGCTCAATAAACCTTCAGTGCATAGCAATCACAAATTATCAGTAGAATGGCTGCAGAAGAATTGTTGGTGCTGGTGCCATCCTGATTACTGGCAGCTGGGCTGAACAAGGCTGAGGTAGTCAAGACATGCCTGCAACATGAGGTAGCCGTTAACCCCCTAATCAATGGAGTCTGGCTGCAATATACAACTGTACCTGACAACTGATATACGAGAAGCAGCCTCGGACCTTATTTGAGGGTCACTTGTTTTATAGATACCCAAGCTTAGTGAGCGAGAATCTGTATATCAATTGAGCAAAGCAAGCTTGTGAGTAAAGGGTTTTTGGCTTGCAGGTGGTCTCACTCTGGCAAAGTATGACCCTTGCTGACATGTCTGTCCATGGTCTCATTGGAGAAACACCACCCATCAGGGCACTCTCCAATTGAAGGCATTAACCAAGGACTTCAGTTTCTATTAAATGCCCACCCCTTCTTCCTCCTGTCTCCTTTCCCCCAGTATGTCCCTATCTCCTTTTCCCTTTCAGAGCCAAAATCAATTCTCACCTCATTATATATCCAATTAACACCTTTTGATAGTCTGGACTCCTTCTCTGGCCAGTGTTCAATCTTTACTCTTGTGTCTTCCTGTTCTTTCCTTATTCCTTGAAGAAGGGCTCGGGCACAAAATGTTGTTACTATATCTTTACCTCCCATGGATGAAGCGAGGCTGGCTGAGTTCCTCCAGCATTTCTAAGTGTGTTTACTACAATCACAGTGTCTGTACTGCGTTCAGGGGCTCAAAGATCTCAACCTGACATCATGGGTGGTTATTCTTCCCTTCCTGCACCCTTCAGAACACTGTGGTGACAGTGTTCTCATAATCATTCCAGGCAGGAAATTACAGGGCACTGGTGAAGTGATTGAATACGTCACTCATTTCATCTGGTGTATAACCCTCAAAATTTGGAGGTGACAAGTTTCCACTCTTTTGCAACTGGGACAGAGTGGAGGCTGGCCATATTTTAGGTTAATCTGACATATTTGTAAATGACAAGCTCACGAGTGAAATTCATAGGCCCTCTTTCCCTTTGTTCAGCTCCATCAGTAGATCTATTATTCCTGCATAAATCTAGACAACAGTCAGCAGACTGAGTGAATCTTACCAAAACAGGGTTAGATCCCAGCTGTAATGATCAGAATTATTTTTATGCAGAATTCATATCTGCAGAGGTAAAGATAAATACATTGGCTGAAATCATATTTCAGATCAGGAATTAAACACAAGAACCATATAACATTATGGAACAGAAAACATGCCCTTCTAGTCTGTGCCAAACTATTTTTCTGCCTAGTCCCATTAACCTGCACCCAGTCCATAGCCCTCCATGCCCCTTCCATCCATGCACCTGTCCAAATTTTTGTTCAACGTTAAAACAGAGCCTGCATTCACCACTTAAGCCAGCAACTTGTACCACGCTCCTGCTACTCTGGGTGAAGAAATTCCCCCTAATGTTCCTCCTAAACTTCTCCCTTTTCACGCTTAACCCATGTTCTCGGATTTGCATCTCACCAAACCTCAGTGGCAAAAGCCTATTTTGCTGTCTAATAAGTCAATGTATCACAGCTTGAAAATAAAGTTTAAAGATGAAATATAGTTATAATCTGAAACGCTTTCAGGCACAGATGTATTCCATGTGTCCAGGTGCCAGGCTACTTTCATGAAAGATCAGAACAAATATTTAATTTCAAAGTGGTGCATTGGTAGATTCACAGATTTATTCCATGATGGTACAAGCTTGTTAAATATAGCACAACTCGTGAATGGATTAAAGCTTCTGCTGCTAATGCAACTCTTCTCCTCATCACCCACTTGCTCTTGATCAAGAAATGCACTTTATACTTGTTTTACAAAAGGGATGCAAAGTCCCTTTGATTGTGAGATCAAAGTCCAGTAGTAGTGCGATTAGTTAAAAATTGGTTGATCCAAAACAGTATTTGACATTGTTCTAAAAACGATGTCTTCTTGGCTGTCAGCTTTTTCCTTCCTCATCTTTGTACTTTACCATTTGCTTTCAATCAGCAGATGTGTCAAAGTGGATATCTGGGTTTATCCTGATGCTTCACAGGTCAGTCAAAAGGAGGCCTATATTTCATTCCACTATTTGATAAGATTTCAAATTCAAGTTTATTCTCATCCGATTGTACAAAAACAACCCTTTGAAACAGCATTCTCCCATTGAAAAAGCATGCACACATACAGATATAACACACACATACATATGCAGTACGTATATACAAAATAAATATTGTAGAGGTTTGTATGAGCTGAACTGAATGAACTTTCAGTTATTCTGCAGTCTCACTGCCTGCAGGAAGTTTCTCAGCCTGGTGGTTCTGGGTCTCATACTCCTGTACCTCTTTCCTGACTGGAGTAGCTGAAAGATGCTGCATGCAAGGTGATAAAGGTCCTCAACGATTTTGCAAGCCATCTTCAAACAACGATCCTGGTAGATCATGTCCATTGGGAGGGGGGGGGGTGCGTTGGGGTTGGAGGGAGACCCCAGTGATCCTCTTTGCCGCTCTTGTGGTCTTGCGGATTGACCTCCGATCCAATGCTCTACAGCAACTGCAGAACACTGATGCAGCCGGCCAGGACGCTTCTAGAGCTCCTGTGGAAAGTTGACAGGATGGGGTCGAGTAGCCTTGCCTGCCTCAGTCTTCTCAGGAAGTGCAGTCGCTGTTATGCTTTCTTGACAAGTGAGGAGATGGATGTCCAGGACAGGTCACTTTTAAGTGGACTTGGTGGCTATTTTACAAGAAATTTCAGATATTTGAGCATTTCCATTGGGCATTATCCACATCTGCTTTTAAAAACTTAATTCATATCAAGAATTATTTGAATTTAAGAAGCCGGTGTTATGGACTGGTTCATTATAATTTCTTTTTATTTTTTTTACACACCAATTATATCTTATCCAACAAAAGTTACACAGATCAAAAGTTGAAGTTTCAGATGTGGGACTGAGACAGGAACTTTTCTACATGTTATGTGGTTGTGCATGAAAGTGAGGCCATTTTGGCAAGAAATTGCAGGATAACAGGAGTGGCCTTCAAGTGTGACCCGGACGGAGCTGTATCTACTAGGTAATTTCATGGAAATAAACGACAAATTGACCAAATATCAAATTTCATTTATAAAAATAGCATTGGCAGTAGCAAGAAAAAAATATAATGCGATCACTTGGAAGTCTGACTCCCCTCTACTCAAAACACAACGGATTGAGGAAATGAACAGCTGTATACCTATGGGGGAAAAAAAATCACATAAAGAATAAATATGACACTTTTGTAAAGATCTGGCAGCCATACCTGGACCACACAGGGGCCCAGTTACAGTAATAAAATGGTATAAATGTATTACATGTACAAAAATGTAGTTTCCCAACTATACTCTATATATTTGAAATATATGTAAGCTCTGACGATTAATGGATTTGTATGTGTGGGGAGGGAGGGAGGGACTGTTTTGTTTGTGAGAAAAAGTTTGATATATTGTATACTTAAAATGTTACTATGTATAGTTCTTGAAAAAAAATTATCTGAATTTAATTTTGTCTAAAATATCAAATCAAAAGATCTTCCTTCCATTAATTAGAATTAGGGCTAGGGTTAATCCAGATACTGAATATATGTACTCAAAATAGAGTCAAAAGTTATAGTGGAAGGACAACAGACTCTTTAGCTGAAATTGTCCATGGGGGTCAAGGCCCTTCCTACAAAATACTGCAGTTGAAACTCTCCTCTTTTTTTGCACTTCGATCTACTTTAGAGCTCATTCCTTTTGGTTCAATACAGAGCAAATACAGGTTCAGCAAATAGCCATACTGGATTACTTCACCTTTCATCTGAATGATGCTAACATATGGCAAGTTTGACCTCACTGTTTGAAAAACAAGAATAATAACGGTATTCAAGATTGATACTCCTAAAGAGCATCCAGAGATCCAAATACTTGTTGGGAGAGAACAGAAAGAGGCTCAGAAACTATATTCATCATGTCTGGACACACAAAGTATGGCCATCTTGAATGTAGCATTGAAATGGCACAGGCATTGCAGATAAATATGATTGAGATTCAAAATTAATGATTGGTGTTAAAGAAGCACCATTTTTGAAACATTAGATTACTGTTTGGAACAAGATGAATGACGAAATTGGAATAAAAGTATATCGCTGCTCTGATTCAAAATTATCTTGTAGCTTTTTCAAAGAATAATCAATTTTTAGCTATTTAGTTTCATAAAAGTACTAAATATATTGAAGATTGTTATGAACAAGCCAATTGATGTTATTTGCTTATCTAAAAGAATAAATATGGAATAACTAATAACAGTCTTTTTCATTATTTTCAAATGAGGATATTTGAGGGAAAGTTAGGTCTAGTGATGGAAATTCTTATTAGGAAGGGAAATACTAAGAAATTTACTTCTGCAATAAATCTTTTATTACAAACAGGAACTACTAAACATGGAAGCAATAAATCTAGACAGAGGTGGGAGCTGGATTTGAATATTACAATTGATGAGCAAAGATGGTCAGATCTATGTTGAGATTGTATGACAAATACTATTAATGTAAGGCACACATGTCAAACTCTGGCCCGCGGGCCAAATTTGGCCCGCGATATAATTATATTTGGCCCACAAGATCATTTCAAAAATGTATTAGAGGTGGCCCGCCCTGCAGCGAGAGCCGATGCTGTTTTTTGGTAATGTCACCCCCACCATCCTCCCCCTTCATTCCACATCCTTCCCCATTGTAACACAAGAAGTCTGTCGATGTCATCAGCCGGCAAGCCAGTTGGAAGGCTCCCCCCACATAACCAGTCACTTCTCCCACCTGTCGAGCGGTGCGGCGGATTGGCAAGCGCCTGTGATTTCCTGTTGGCGCGACAGGCATGGCAGGCTGCACACGGCCCCCGGGCAGCGCGAGCCCCGCGCAACTGGCACCGGACGGCCCTTCCACAGCGCGAGCGCACTTCTCCCAGTCGCCACGGCCTTCAGTGCTTGTACCCGCGCGGACCCCAGGGATGGCTGGTTCGGCCCTGCACGTGAAGAGAGAGATGGTGGCTGTCCGCAAAGGCTGATCGGCAGCACGCTGGGCCTGAGTGGGTGGGTAAGCAGGGGTGGGCAGAGGGTGTAGGTGAGGAGTAATGGGCAGGGGAAGTTATGGTGGTGCGAGGGGCAGTTAGAGGGAGGGATGAGTAGAAGGAGGGGTGGTTAGGGAAGAGGTAAAAGGGGAGGGGCAGGGCGAGTAGGGGAGGGGTGATTAGAGGGTGAGAGACGGGCAGAGGGAGGAACAGGTTGAGGGGAGAGGCAGTAGAGGGACGTGTATAGGATGGGTGAGTAGAGGCAGAGCGAGTGGAGTGAGGGGTGAGTAGAGGTTGAGTAAAGGTCTGGTCAGGTAGAGGGATGGTGGGTCGAGGGTGAATAGAGGCCTAGAGCCTGAGGAGTGAGCAGGAAATGCTGAGTCCTGATGCAGGCCAAAATGGACACAGCCTGTGAATGCTGACTATATCTCCACAGGGACCAAATATGTTTCCCTCAGGTCAAGCAAAGGGTGAACTTGAGCTACCTACTCCTGATCTGTAACATTATCCTCCTAAAGTTATATCCTAAAGTTTAACATTACATATGTTGAAAGAAGAGAAAACATGCAGATGTTGTTGAAAATTTTCAATAAATATTTAGTTCGGCCCTCGACTTAGTCCAAGTTTTTAATTTTGGCCCTCTGTGAATTTGAGTTTGACACCCCTGATGTAAGGTATAGATTAGTTTAATATAATTTTTTACATCAGCTATATTTGACACTACAAAAATTGAATAGAATGAAATCAGATTTATCAGATCAATGTTTTAGGTCTGGTGCAGAGACAGGAACTTTTTGCATTCAACTTGGTCACGTCCCAAGTTAAAGCCCTTTTGGGTGAACTTAGGGAATTTTTTAGAACAAGTTACAGGCATTGTATTTCCACAAAATCCAGATTTATTTCTATTGGGAAACATAGAAGGAACAAGATCCAAGTTGAAATGATCAATATACAAAATGAAATTTGTTAAAAGAGCTTGAGCAGTGGCAAGGAAATGTATTGCTGTGACCTGGAAATCAGGTTCATATTTGGATATGGGAAGAGGGAATGCAGAAATTCAAAGCAGTTTTTGCAAATGTGGAGTCTGTATATGCAAATTTTAGGTTTAAATATGTAGTGGTGTTCTTTCAGCCTCTGTTAATCTTTTCCCCTAAATTAATCATTAAACCTTGCTGAAGTCCTGTGTGTTGGAGAGTAATCCATGAAGCTATTTTTTCCTTACTTTATATTACTACACATCCCTTTTATAAATATAAATTTCTTTGGGGTGGGTGAGGCTTTCAGAGAGGATAGCATGGGAGGAAAGGGAGGGGTTATAACCATAATGTAATAACTGAAACTCTTAAATTTAAATTCTTATTGTTTTATATAATTGTTTATTCATTACATGTATGGAAAAAAAAATTCAAAATAAGGAAATGGCACAGGCATCCTTGAAGGAGAAAATAAAATCAAACACTCGACAACCAAAATCAGCAATATCCTTAGGCAATAACAAAATTGCGTGCATAATTTCAGCAGGCTTTATCACTGTGAGAGAAAAGTTTGACAGGCTTAACTTTTAATTATTGTATTGATTAAGTGTCATTTGCAATAGTAAATTTAGCTTCACAGCTCAAACATAAAAGGTTAATCTTACCTTATGGTTTATTTCAAGCAGACCATTCAGTGTTTCACTTTGGTCCCTCCTGAAAGAAATTCAAAAAACAATTTGAGACTTTAATGAATAAAGTATTACAAGCAACATTAAGCAGAGAATAAATTTACCACAAGCACGTCTTGTAAACACAGCACTGTGTCAAGAGTGCATACAAATTTTATTCAGCCCAGTAAATATCACTGCAGAGGGCATTGTGAATATTCACATTTCACCAATTATCTTATTTAACTTTACAAATCAAAACGCAAATACAGCAGATACTAGATGTCTCTCCACAGTACACCTACAAAAGTTTAAGAGTTTAAGAGTCTCTCCACAGTACACCTACAAAAGTTTAAAAGTTTAAGAGTTTTCAAATAAAAACAGAAGACCCTGAAAATATTCTAGTTGGGCAGCATATGTGGAATGAGAATAAGATCCTGTGATAATAGGTCATTTCAGGTGAACCCTCTGCCTTGAGGCTGGCAACAGGAGTGGATTGAAAACTAAGAACTCACCTTTCAGACAGCAGCCCAAAAAAGCTGCTCCAGTGTCCCATTCATATCCAGAGGAGCTTCATCACACCCGGCGGATCTGATGAAGGCGGGGCAACTGGTGTCGAAGCACCACCCATCATAAAAATGCGGCATAGCAATGGCTGCCTTCATTGCCCATAATCCCCCACGCAGGTGGAACCGCTCTGTTTCTCAGAACAGTTCCAGCTGCATGGGGATTATGGGTAGGGAAGACCGCCATTGCTATGCCGCGTTTTGAGCCTCAGAAAGCGCCCTGACGACCGAAGCGCAGAGTGAAGTGCCAGAGTGGCCAGCTGGGCAGTCACAGCCTGCACTGTCCACCCCTCCCACAATGTCCCCTGCTGGCCGCCCCTGCCCCAGCACCCTCCCATCAACCTCCTCTGCCCAGTGGGGTAGGGGGCTATCAGGTAGCAAAATATTGGGTCATCAGCCCGACCCTAAGCAGCCGCTTACAGCAGCTGCACATTCAGTTATGTCCGCAGAGCCCAGTGCTCTGCCAATTATCCCTCCCAAAGGAGGGTTGGAACTGGCGCCTTGGAGGTGCTCTGGGCGCATTCAGGTAAGTAGATATTTAGCCACAAGGCGGGGGGAATAATGTATGGCTTTTCACGGGTGGGGGGGGGCACGTTTGGGCCACTTGAAAGGGCCTAATGATTATATTTATTTCTCCA
Organism: Narcine bancroftii; assembly: GCF_036971445.1. Classification (NCBI taxonomy): domain Eukaryota; kingdom Metazoa; phylum Chordata; class Chondrichthyes; order Torpediniformes; family Narcinidae; genus Narcine; species Narcine bancroftii. The sequence continues at coordinate 60,250,434 of NC_091481.1, read as the reverse complement.
CAGGTGCTACCTGACCTGTTGAGTAGTTCTTGTGTTTTCAGTTTTCAAGAGAACTTTATAAAAGTTAGCGTTTCAAAGTGTTGTTCAATACTGGACCACAGCTAGGTACAGCACCTCAGGGCTATGTACTCAACCCACCCCTACCGACGTCAAATCCAGTTCCAACAGAGACATCAAGTTTGCAGATGATACAAAAGAGTTGGCCTCATCAACAACAATAAGTCACGCTACAGAGAAGTGGTGTGAGAATAACAACCTGATTCTCAATGTGGACAAGACAAAGTAAATGATTGTAGACTTCAGGAGGACCAAAGACAACCACCTTCCAAAACCCATTAATAGCTCAGCAGTGGAGAGTGTAAAGAGCTGAGTTCCTCGGAATCCACTTAAGAAGTGGCCTATCCTGGACAAGTGAGGAGGACATCTCCTCACTTGTTCAGGAAGGCACAACAACAACTGCACTTCCTGAGAAGACTGAGGCGGGAAAGGCCACCTGCCACCAATCTGTCAACTTTCTACAGGAGCTCTATCAAAAGTGTTCTGGCCGGCTGCTGTAGGAGTGGGAGAGAGGATCAGTGGGGGGTTCCCCCAAACCCTACCCCCTCCCACTCGCCATTAACGTGATCTTCTGGGATTGTTGTTTGAAGAGGGTCTGCAAAATCTTTGAGGATCCCTATCAATCCGTACACAGCATATGTTAGCTACTCCCATCAGCAAAGAGACCAGAATCTGAATTTATTGTTATGAATGAGTCATGAAATTTGGTGCTTTGTGGCAGCGTCATATGAATCAAAAGTAAGGCAGTGTCTTTGGTTCACTGATCATTCAGGAATCTGATGTCAGCGGGGAAGAAGCTGTCCTTGTGCCATTGAGTGCTTGTCTTTAGGCTCCTGTATCTTTCCCCCCCCCAATGGTAGCAGAGTGAAGAGGGCACGTCCTGGGTCCTTTGAGGATAGAGGTTGCTTTTTTAAGATAACGTCTCATGTAGATGTCCTTGATGGAGTGGTCTGGTGCCTGAGATGTTGCAGGCCGAGTTAACACCCCTCAAGTTTATTCTTGTCCTGAGAGTTGGCACCCCCCCCACCAGGGAGCGATGCAACCAGCCAGATGTCTCTCCACAGTACACCTACAAAAGTTTAAGAGTTTTCAATGACATACCAAATCTCTTCAGGCACCTCACAAAGTATAGCTATAGCGAGCCTTCTTTGTGATTACATCAACGTGGATGCTCCAGAATAGATCCTCTGAGATGTTGACACCCAGGAATTTGAAGTTCTTGACCTTCTCCATTATTGAGGCTTCTTTCTGAAGCCCACAATCATCTCCTTGGTTTTGCTGTTGTTGAGCGCAAGGTTGTTGTCATTACACTATTCAATGAGCTAATTTATATCCCTCCTGTACGCTTCCACAATGCCATTTTCGATTGTGCTGACAACTTTAGTGTCATTGGCAAACTTGTAGAGAGCATTGAAATTGTGCCTGGCCACGGAGTGCTGGGCATATAATGAGTAGAGCAGTGGTCTAAACACGCATCCTTGGGGTGCACCAGTGTTGATATCAGTGAGGAGATGTTATTTCCAATTCATACTGACTGTGGTCTTCCAATGAGGAAGGCCAAGCTGTAGTCAAGAAGAGCAACCATATGTATGAATTACTAACAATCCAGTGCTGAGTGGAGAGCCAGCAATTGTGAGGACAGGCAAATTGCAGTGGGTCCAAATCTTTGCTTAGGTATGTGTTAATTCTGGCCATGTCCAGCCTCTCAAAGCATTTTATCAAAGTAGAGGTTAGTGCCACTGGACGATAGTTGTTGAGGCAGTTCATCCTACTCTTCTTAAGTACTGGGATGATTGATCCCCTTTTGAAGCAGGTGGGAACCTCTGACTGCATCAATGAGAGGTTGAAAATGTCTGTGAACACTCTGGCTAGTTGGTTGCGCAGATTTTTAGTACCCTGCCAAGTCCTAATGGCTTGTGAGAGTCCACCCTCTTGAATGCTGTTCTGTTACCACCCTCAGAGATAGGTATCACAGGGTCCTCCGCCTTTTCAGGGATTCTAGTAGGCACTGTTTGGTTCTTCTTCTCAAAGCGGATATAGGTGTTCACCTCATTGGGTAATGAAGCGTCACAGCGATCTATAGTGTTCAACCTCGGTTTGTAGGCAGTAATGGCCTGCACTCCCTGCCATATCTGGTGTGTATCTGTCTCTGTCTTCCTCTGGAATTGCCTCTTTACTTCAGAGATGGCCTTCACAGGTCGTACCTGGACTTCTTGTAAAGACCTGATCCCTGGTCTTAAACACCTTTGTTCTTACCTTCAGCAGGTTGCAAATTCTCTGATTAATCCAGGGCTTCTGATTGGGAAACGCAGAGTACGTGCACATCAGCACCCATGCATCTTCGCAGGTCTTGATTAAGTTGGTGACACCTGTTGCATATTCAAGCCCATGGACGAATTCTTGAATATATTCCAGTCCACTGATTCAAAGCAGTCCTGCAGACGCTCCTCCACCTCCATCAACCATACTTTCACCGTTTTCACTACTGGTGCTATGGTCCTCAGTCTCTGCTTGTATGCCAGGAGTAGAAGTATAGCAGGTGATCAGACTTGCCGAAGTGCGGTTGTGGTATGGCTCAGCATGCATTCCTCATGGTGGTGTAGCAGTGGTTGAGTGTGTTCGTTTCCCTGGTCTCACTATATGACATGTCAGTGGTAGTTTCTCAGAGACTTCTTCAGGTTGGCCCGATTGAAGTCCCCTACAACAATTACGAAAGCATCAAGATGTGCTATTTCATGGCCGTTAATCATACTGCTCAGTCCTTCCAGTGCCAGTCTGACATTAGTCTGGGGCAAAATGTACACTGCGACCAGGATGATGGCGGAGAACTCCCATGGCAATATGTCTTGGAACTGTCCATGGAGTCATCATTCATTTATCTTAGTGCTACCTGCAGTTCTACAGTCGACAATACTCAGACCTGAGGTTAATGTTAATAAGTCTTAAGAAAGGCTTGAATCCTTGGAAATATACCCTTATCAATTGGTCAACATGGTCAGAAAGAATTTATATCATCATGTAATGGATTTGATACAAATATTTGATTATTATACTTTATATTTGGCTATGATTACATATATGGAAATTTTTTAAAATAAAATTGTCATAAAAATATGGTTAGAAAGAGAAAGAAATTAAAAAAAAAATCAGAGAGCACATGTAGCAAGAACTAAATCCAATATAGGTGAAAGATTAATTTAATGTAAGCAACCATACAAAATGTGTAAACTTTGACTAGATTTGTCTTTCGTATACAGTTTGATACATTTACTTGGCTCAGTGTGTTCTTGTCCGAGTCAGATTACTTAGCCTACCATTTCACTCCAAAGTCTTCAGCCCACGACCTAACTTGAAAACTGTGTTGCACAGAAGCAGCACTCTCCCTGCTGAAAATGTCTTTTAAAAGACAAGATATTCAATATTTGCACACTCATGTGAATGTAAAAGATTTCACTGCACTTATGAGCATGAACTATTTCTAGCCAGCGTTTAGCACTCACACAACTCCATTAATAATAAAAATAAACTTGTCAAGTCATTTAGAACAGTGCAGATTGGTTGTCACAATTCCTTTCATTACAACTGTAGTGTTACAAGATCAAACCATAAAGAAGGCAGATCACACAGGGGTAAAGATGAACAATTACTTTATTAACAAAAATTCTCCTTCAAACTTTAATTCAAAATCCCCCCTTTTAATGACAATGGCCACTGGTTACTATGCAAATTTCTATAACAGTGTAAAACTAATAAATTCCCCAGCCTAAATATAACACATGTAATTAAAGTCTAAGTTATATTTCCAACCAGCCCACAGAAAAACTTAAGACACAAAACATACAAGACTCACAAAACTTCGATTTTAATCGAAGCAAAGATCATAAACAAAATTCAGTTGTTTGGTAAACTGAAGCCAAAAGATCTTTGAGAGAGAGAGAGAGAGAGAGAGAGAGAGAGAAAGAGAGAGAGAGAGGGCAAAAAATTCAAAGTTGTCTTCTTGTGTTGCTTGCAGAGAGAGGAACAATGGCTTGGTCCGGATCCTTCTAGCTACCTTCGGAATGTTCATCCCTTTTAAAATGCCCAACATTCTAAACTGCCTTCCATGCTTGGGCCTCCTTCCACTTCACAGCCACACCCAGTGGTAGTTTGTCTTCCAAGTCCAGAAATTTCTAGATCATCCTCTGCAAATGCTCAGTCCGTCTCCCACTCTCTCAGCAGTCCACCTTCACCTTGGCTCTCTAAGGCAAACTGTCACTTTCCAACACAAAACCACACAACACATAGGCCAATACACAACAAAGAACTCTGTAACAGTAGCTACATTATAAAGAACTTCAATAATGTAAAGTGGATTAGAAAATTCTGAAAACACAAATGCCTTCACAAATTTTGCACCAACTAATAAACTGATGCATCTTCTGTCCATACAACAACTATTTTCAAATGATTTGAATCTCTTCAACACCAGTAAGGGAAGAGCACTACACAAAAAAAAATACCAAAAGCTGTTCTCAACCCTGGGATATTCCAATGCACTTTACATCTAATACCATATAGAACTGAGTCACAATCACCATTGTAATGCATATAATACAGCAAAAATAAAGAAATGCTGGATGAACTCAGCAAGTCTCACAGTGTCCATAGGCGATAAAGATTTTTAACCGTTTCAGCCCCATGTCCTTCTTCAAGGTATGAATAAAAAAGCAGACAGGCACCTGAATTAAAAGTCTGGGGAGAAGGAAAGAAAGGGCAGAAAAAGGAGCACACAACAACAGACAAAAAGGCAAATAACTGGACATGGACATGAGAAGAAAGGTAAGAATTGCCAGTCTGAGACCACCCATAAATTGGAGGAACTACACCTCGTATTCCATCTGGGCTCACTCCAACCGGATGGGATTATCATAGTATTCTCCAGCTTCTGTTAGCACCCCCACAGCCTGATCTATCCCTATTTCTCCTTTCCTCTAGTTTGTATCTCTCCCTCTCTCTTTCCTTTTTCCTCAGTCTCCTTTCCTCCAGATCTTCATTCACAGAGGAACTCAATCAATTCTTGCCTTTCCTCTTATCCATATTTAATTATCACCTTTGGTCTGCTGGTCTGTGCTTTTCCCTCCCTTTCCCCACCCCACCCTTTCCTTCCTTCTCCCCAGCTTTTTAATTCAGGTTCCCGCTTGCTTTTTATTAGTACCTTGAAGAAGGGCTCAGGCCCAAAATGTTGGTTGGATATCTCTCCTTCCTATGAACACTGCAAGACCTGCCAAGTTTCTCCAGCATTTCTGCGTGTTTACTACAATCACAGCATCTGCAGACTTTAGTGTTTCACTGGATGCCAATGTAGCAGCCAGCTGTTTTGCATACCATAAACTCATTGTGATAATGAGTGGTTAATCAAATGATATTAATAGATGAATGTGCATTGGCCAGAGCAGAGCTAACAAACTCTCTTGTCTCATCAGAGGATTTTTAAACGGGTCTGAGTAACTGGATCCCAACTTTACAGCTCATACTAGTTACAACACCTCTTACAATGTAGATATCCTTCAGTATTGTCAGTCGACTGTCTATTGCCTTCCGTGATCCAGAGTTCCTTTTTGTGCTGCTCCAATTTTCCAGTATCTTGTCTTTCTTTCTTCTCTCAGTACTGTGCTGCAATGTCAACCTTCAACCTGATTCACATTCATTCAGTTATTCATCACTATGGCAATTAATTGTCATCTGTTATATTTGGTACAGTTCTTTACAATTTTAGAGAGGAAAAAAAAAACTGGTGAAAAATGGGAAGTCAACATTTCAGGCCAAGAAGATCCTTTTCCATTTCTCTTCATGGGTGTTGCCTGAACCTCTGAGATGCTTCCAGCTCCACTTTGCAGAGAAAGAAGTTGGTCATTCAGTCTTGAAGTTGTACAAGTTTACTGCTCATGAATGATCCCTATCCAGCTTTACTTACTTTCTTCCTCACATCTCGATGTCCTTGCGCAACAAGAGAACATCAATCTCAAGCCTTGCAACTTATAATACTTTAAACTTTTAACAGCCTTTTCTGAAGTTATCTGAGCAAGGCATGTTCCTCAACTGTGAATAGTAAGGAAATGGAAAAAATAGCTTTCACTGTCTGAGTGCAGCATCTGCATACTTTCCTGTTTAACTTCTTTGTTCTGAAATTTTTAGTGACCCATGCCTGTTGCCTTAGTCTTAAAATGTCTTCCCTGAAATTTTCAAAAATTACAGAAACCAAAGATACATTTAAATGTCTTATAGAATCTATATACCTGATTCTGATGCATGACAATCAAAAGCAAAAACGATAAGGACAACAGACTCAAAACATGGCATGATATAAATTGAAAGACTATGGTTTTCCTTCCCCATAGAAACCATGTTAATCTAAGTAAAGAGACGAAGCTGTAAAAGAATGACACAAGATAAGTCGGCTGAAATACTTATTTTCAAAATGTTAAGGATCTGAAGAAGATGTGAGATGTAGTGAAAGATTTTTCTCGCACATTTACCAGTTGGTTGGTCTTAACCCATTACAACGATGTTAACTGCTTCAAATCATTCTTAATTCATTTTATGCCCTTGTCTTACTGAGAAGGGATTAATATCCAGATCAGAGATGATGCAGCAAATTCACATGCAACTCCTCTTACCTCATGGATTGCTTTCAGTACTCCTGACGTAGACTCCTTTACACCAGTGAAACCAATACAGACTTTGGGACCATTTCACAGAGCATCTACACTCTGTCCTGATCTCCCGAGAGCACGCCATTTTAACTCCCTTTCCATTCTCACCCCAACTTCTGCGAGTCTTCTCCATAGCTAGAAGGAGACTCAACGTAAACTAGATGAACACCATGTCATATTCTGCCTCGATACTCTTCCGCCCAATGTTATGAACAGCATCTTCTAATTTCGGATGAGTCCCCCTCTCTCTTCTTGTGTATTCCTCTGCTCTTCTCCCCCCATTTTTGTCCCTTTTCCCAACCACTCCTTACCCATGCTCATCCCTCCTCTTGTTTAGTTCAGTCCCCCTCCATCCCACCTTCCCAAATGGATTCTTCTGCTTGCTTCCCCCACATACCTTGGGTGCTCTGGTCCCTCTGTAAGTCATCATTCGACATCCCAACACTGGCAACCTTGGTCCTCTCCCATTCCACCCTGTATGACTCATCTTCATCCTGCTGACCCTTTTATTTTGCTCAACTCTCTTTCGCTTTGCATCTGCCAGTCATCTGCCTCGGTCCATCATGTTTCCCTTTCAGTTTACCAACCCCTGTTCGTTTCTCCCACATTTCTCCAGTTTCACTCTTTTAGAAAAGCCAACCATTTCCATATTTAAGCATTCCCATGACAAGTATTTGTGTTTCACACAAACAATTGCACAGGAACTGGCAGCTCAATACTAGGAAACTACAATATTGACCGCATAGAACCAGAACTCCAATGTCCAGAGCTATCCAGTGCAATCTGCTCAAACCTGCTTTTGTGACGTACAATGACATAGTAAATTAGAAGCAAAAAGAATAGAGATAAATGCATCCTTTACACAACTTTGTAGAAGTCCATCATGATAAATCAAAGGTGCACCTCTTGTTGTTCATGGTGGCATCATAGCTGCTGCGTAATGGAATCAAAGGCTCATGTCAAGGACAGAGTCATGGTTAAAGGAAGCCTTCAAATGTTCCTTCTTATACAAGATGACTGCTCCGTCCTTCAGAATTTCATCTCCCTTTCTCGCTTAGTGGTGCTGAACCCTGATGTTTGAACCATAGATGGCCGAGACAGCATTGAAGACCTGTGCATGTCATGGCTGGCAGGTAGTTGCTAATCTCCTGTATTCTTTTTACACACCATCTGCTCTCTCATTTCTTTGGCTGGATCTCCATTTTCACGTGTCTGTAGAGCTATTTTGTTCCCTATAAAACATGGTGATAGCTTCAGTTCAGGAAGGTACGAAATTTGCAGTAATTTAGCTCCTGGATCCTTTGGTCATTCTCATCAACCAGCCATTTTTCATAGGTGCCATTTATGGTAATCGCCAGGGCAGCCCATTGGCTTTAGATATTCCTTGGTTCACAGTGGCTAAGAATTGACAGTTCATCTGTGCAGTGCTCTCTTCCTTCAGAACTTTGTCCTTTTCTTATGGTGGCACTTTGGAAGTAGTATGATGGAGATAACAGCCGATTAGGCAGTGATCAGTATCTTTCAAGGCATGTCTTAGTATGATGAATGATGCTGAAATTTTATAGTCCCTTACTCAATGATATAATCTATTTTAGATGCCAGGGACTAGACTAGGGCTACTACATGGCCTTGAGCTCATCTTTCTATTCCAGGAGGATCAACTTGTCCTCTAACTTGAAGATCAAACTTTTTCCTAGCTTGAACCAGAAATTCTCCTTGATCTCATTTATTGCTTCAAGGTTTGAGGCATGATGACTGTATGTTGACGACGGCAGCGTGCCTATTTTGTGTTTGGGTGAGCTAAAGAATCAAGAGGCACTTATTGATTGAGAAAGATCAGGTCACACTATTACAAAATTTACCCCAATATTCTTGCAATAATACTCACCTCATTTCTGACAAGCTTCCTGCTGACATGGTGCTAATTTATAAGACCAACTGGAAACTGTTCCAAAACCCAAATGTTAACAGATGAACTGCTTACATTTGGAGGATGACCAAGTCATTTTTGACATGTTCATTGAGACACACAAGTGCCACAAGATAAAGACCTCTATCTAAATCAGTGGTTTTCAAGCTGACCCCCTAATCTCACATTCCACCTTAAGCAATCCCTAATGCCATAAATGCTCTGTGATTGGTAAGGGATTGCTTAAGATGGTATGGGAGTTGGAATGGAAGGTTGAGAATCACTGCTCTTGACCCAATTGTAACTGAAATATTTTGCTTGAGAAACATAGTCATTGAGCCATTTCCTTTGGAGTTAGGAAACCTTGCACATAACGAGTTGATTAGGTACGATTAAAACAGTGGTTTTCAGACTTTTTCTTTCCACTCACATACTGCCTTCAGCAATCCCTACTGCCATATGCGCTCTGTGATTGTACTGTGCGCTGATGACTTCTTAGGTGGTCTCATCATTGTCCTGTAAAAATGAAGCATAAACTCTTTGCTTATGTATTAAATTCTCCTGGCAATAAAATAAACATTCTGAAATATGAGCATCTGTGGAAAGCAAAACTTGGCTTCAGATGAGATGCCCCTTGGCAGAATTGGGAAAGACGGAAAATTAGTTAGTTTTCAGAAAAGGTTAAGGTTCCTTTTCTTGATTACATCTGGTTCTGGTTTAGTTGGGTCTTCTAAAAAGTTCATACAGGAATAAAAGATGATTGTGACTACTTTCCAGCAAGGAGAACCATAGTGTGAACCCGAATGGCAAGGCTCAAGCACTTCATATACAATTCTGATGTACAAGGCATACTTATTACTCCCCAATTCCATTAACATTTGTGGCATTCTCCAGGAGAAGATGACAGCAAACTAAAAACCCATCAAGCATTTCATATAGAATTAAAAATTTCCACTGCATTATTTAAAGTGGAGATCTTCCAGTACCCTTGCTCAACAAATATGACATGCAGCCAAGGAAGCAGTATTTCATGTTGGATGCATGAGATTCACAAAAAAAAATTGTTGGCTATTTAGCAATTATGGCAGAAGATGAAAACATAGAAGGTTTTCTAGAAATGTGAAATCAATTCAATATTATGGTCAAAAAATTTTAAGCAGATTTTAAAAAATAAGGACGAAGTCAAAGGGCTAGATCCTAAAACCACATAATCTTAAAAGAATGAAGAATTAACAATGCCACAGTGCAAAGCAATTCAGTACTGGAAGTTGTAGGATTTGGAACTTTATTAAAGTGAAATCAATAAAAATAGGTACGTTCAGAAATGTAGTAGCAAGTTATTGAAAATGAGGAATAATGTGGGGAAAGTCTTTAGAATCCACTGTAATCAATAATCAACAATTAACTTTCTATAAAGTTAAAAAAGCAACTATGGTATATAAAGATGATCATAGTTTTGAACAGATTATGAACAATGCTGAAGATATGAATGATACTGGACATATTTTTGATCACAAGCTTTATTTATTTGTAAGCTTATTTACAATGCAGCTTATTTACAATGAAGTAAACCTCATCTTGCTCTGGTCACGCGACTTCATGTGGATTAGTATATATAATTTAGTTCAAAGGAAGTTTTATGTCTGATCCGTTCATTATCATTCAAGGTCAATGAATTATTCGCAACTGGAAAAAATACTGGTCATGCATTTTATGTTTTAAATAGAACTTCACTGTTTCCAATTAATTATGCTGGAATATGGTCAATCATATATGGCAATCACCCAATAAATAAAACCTAACTATTTATGTAGCATAATTCCGTTACCAATTCATCCAAAAACTTTACAAAACTCTGATTAGAGCACATTGAAGAGTATCAAATGGCAGTTCAAGTCATCATACACAGGAAGGATGCAATTGTACTGGAGAGAGAGCAAAAGAGGTATAGGATTTGAAGGATATTTTAAAAAAATCATGGCTTGCATACCATATCTAGAATACACTGCCAATGAGATGGTGGAGTCAGATACAATGGCTATGTTTAAGAGACATTTAAATAAACAGGGCATAGGATACTATACCAATACAGTCAAATTGGATTACTGGAGATGGGTAAATGGATGAACATAGATGTGGTAGGCCAAAGAGTCAATTTCTGTGATGTATAACTCTTTTGACTATGTAAAAAACATTTAGATTTAATAGTCAAAAAGAGAGTTGTTCTGAGGGGGAATTAGCTGTTGAGCCAGACAGCACAACACAGGCCTTTCAGCCCAACTCTTCTGTGTCCAGCAAGTCAGCATTCATTTGGCTCATAGCCTTTGGTTCTTATCCCTATATCTGTACAAATGTACTTTGAATGCCATAATTGCACCCACAACCAGTTCTATGTGTGCTTAATTCTTGAGTGAAAAAAATGTTTATCAACTTAAATGCCTCTTAAACACCATCCTTCCCACCCCACCCCCCTTTCTCACCTTAAACTGTCTCTCTAGTTCATCTAGCCTGTGTGGAAAAAGACTGAGCATACACTTTATCCATGCCCCTCACAATTTTATATACCTTTTTAATATCACCTGAAAATAAAGTTCCTATCTCTCCCTGTAACTCTCCAGTCCCAGTGGTGAATCTCATTTCTGCAACCTTTCCAATTTAATAACATCCCGTCTCGCTGGGTGACAAGGTGCACCAAGTGTGGTCTCACCCACAAATTGTACAGTCGTATTATGATCACCAAATCATTTTTAAATGAGGCACAAATTACTGTAAAGACTTCCATTAAAAAAAAAGATGAAAGAAAGATCCCAGAGAATTTGGTCAGCAATCCATTACAGTTCGCCATCATGTATTTGTTTGAAAAACAGATGATTGAAAAATGCTCACAGGATCAAATGTGCAAAAGGCACACTTCTGCTTTGATTTGTTGGAAATGGGTCACTAACATTTGTACATCTTACTTTATCTTCACTTTCCAGAATCCTTTGTCAAAATGTGAGTGGCCAATTGGCTTCAAGAATTGACTTATCATGCCACTTTTTAATCTTTCATCCTAATGGCTTCAGAAACTGGCCTTGGAATAATATCTCCTGCCCATATTAAAATTTAGAAACCCCAATTTTAAGAATCATGAAAAGATCATTGCAAATTATGCTGTGGTGAATATATAAACAGCATGCACTGTGTACAACTACTGTATAATTATCCCTCCTTACTTGCTTGTAGACTTGCCGAGTTTTAGCACTAAAAGGCATGACAAGCACAAGAGATGCCAATAAGTACCCAATTGCTGAGCAGCGCCTAATTGATCGTGCACCCACAGACTGCTCCATTCCGCAGCATGTGCTGCAACTTCAGTTGCCATCGCTCACGGCCCAGCTCAGCTGCAGCACTTCTGCCGCCCCAGGCATTAGTTCCCCTTGTTTCCAGGAGACGGCTGACAGTCGCTAAGCAACACAGCTCATAATTAACTCAAAAGCCGGCAGGATGCCAGTAGTGAAGAACCAAAGAGAGTGACAATCCTGAAAATCCACCGGCGGAATAAGTAAACCAGTGCCGGAATCCTCACCCAAGCCGACATCTTCAGAATTGAGGTTCTAATCCATATAGGCCAAACATGTAGCTCAGACGCCCGACTCCAGACTCTAAAACAGCATGTATCCCAAGCTTTTCTACAATGAGAAATTAATTGGGAGACAGGGGAAAAGCATCTTTGAGAAAATATAACACAGTTGTGTGGAAATCACTGATCAATGACTCAGAATGGTGAAGAACCATGGCATCGTGAATATTTCTTGGATACACGCAGAGGTCAACTGTAATAACGATGAGGTGTGCCACCTCTCGAACCACCTCTGCGCCATCATGCACCTCCTGCCCATCTTGCAACAGTCTCCAGGTTCCACAGAGGCATCAAAGATTTTAGGGTGGAAGTCAGAAATGTAATGAATATGGAATTTACAGAATTACAGAAATGTAATTAATATGGAATTTAATGCTGATAAGTGTGAGGTGCTTCATTTTGGTAAGAAGAATCAGAACAGGACATACGTGGTAAATGGGAGAGCATTGATGAATACAGAAGAGCAGAAAGATTTAGGAGTAACGGTACATCGTTCCCTGAAGGTAGAAACTCACGTGAATAGGGTGGTGAAGAAGGCTTTTAGTATGCTGGCCTTTATCAATCATTGCATGGAATATAGGAGTTGGGAGGTGATGTTGAGACTGTATAAGACGTTGGTGCGGCCTAATTTGGAGTTCTGTGTGCAGTTCTGTTCGCCTAATTAGAGGAAGGATATAAACAGAGTGGAGAGAGTGCAGAGAAGGTTGACCAGAATGTTACCTGGGTTAAAGCATCTAGAGTATAGGGAGAGATTGGACAGATTAGGTCTTTATTCTTTGGAGCGTAGAAGGTTGAGAGGGGATTTGATAGAAGTATTTAAGATTATGAAAGGGATAGACGGAGTGGATGTGGATAGACTATTTCCGTTAAGAGGAGGAAAGATTAAAACAAGAGGACATGAGTTAAGAATTAAAGGGCAGAGGTTTAGAGGTAACATGAGGGGGAACTTCTTTACTCAGAGAGTGGTAGACGTGTGGAATGAGCTTCCAGGAGAAATAGTGGCGGCGGAGTCAATTGTATTATTTAAGAAAAGGTTGGACAGGTATATGGATGAGAAGAAGATGGAGGGTTATGGGCATTATGCAGGGAGGTGGGACTAGAGAGGGGTGTTTGGTTCGGTGTGGACTAGAAGGGCCTAATGGCCTGTTTCCGTGCTGTAAATTGTTATGTTATGTTAGTATCTCTGTCCAGGATTTTGTGGTGGATTTAATTTTAATTTCCCAACCCTCTCCTTCCCATACAAAAACTACAAAGCTAATGACTTTCCCTGCACCTCCAGTACCCTCCTGCATTTTATTTGCTCTCCACTGCGTTAACCAGATTATTTTATTTACAAGCAGTTGCTGTTAAAAAAAATGGTACAAAGTTGTGTCATGTGAAGTTCTAAAGCCTGCATTGCTGACAAATGCAGTTAAGTAATGGCATCAATGAAAGTTAAATGATTTTTCATATCTTTGAATGCAATTAATATTCTTGTATACAAGCAGGTCATAGAATGTTTAGAAATTTATTAAATATTCTGTAGAAATTAATAAATATAATAGATTCTAGATCTCCAAGTTATCTTGGTCTTTCACTGCTAAATTTTAGTGCACTTATCTTAGAATATTCCTATTCCATACTTAATCATTTAAAGCAGCAAAGAGAGTGGGCCACAGTTAACAAAGGAGTGGGCCATAACGACATCTCTCCCTTAGTTACATGTCACTGGTTTCCAGTCAGGTTTAATCTGAAGCACTGGTTCACAGCAGCTGAAGATAATCAGTGCTAATGCGGAGATGCAGCTAAGGAGAGAATTAAAAAAACAGTACTGCAGGTACTCATTTACAAGATGAGAAGATTTTGCACAATGAAGTTAAAAAATACAGTAATACAATGAAAAGATGAAACTTATAACATAAATATAGCTGCTTCTCTCAAAAGACACAAGCTTTGAATAGATCTTCATGGAACAGTACAGACCTTTCTCCCCAGGATGTTATGCTAACGCATATAAATGTAATCCACAATCAATCTGACCCTTCCCTCCTTCAGTTCATCCATCCCCCCACCCCATTTTTCTTTCACCCATGTGCCTATCCAAGAGTCATTAATGTCCCTATTGGACCAGCCTCAACCATAACATCCAACAGGGCCTTCCAGGTACCCCCCCCCCCCCCCCATAATGTGTAAAATAAAACCCCCATCTCTGACAACCCACCCCTAATGTATTGGCATATAATCATCATTTAATACTCAACCATCAGGCTTTACCAAAAAAGTCATACTGAAATAATTGGGCCCCATTTCTACTTTTCCTTCCCGTACAATTTATTTTGCCTCTGTAACTGGAAACATAATATGAAAAAATGGTCATAAAATACAATTAAAGACAAATATACATACAGCACAGTAACAGAACCTTCTGGCCCACAGATCCATCACACCCAATCATCTACAACCCCAGTAATTATTTTGACACCTCATTACGCAAGGATAACAGGAGAAAGTAGAAATTTTAGTTTAGTAAGACAATACTGCTTTGGTTTAATTTTTCTATGAAAGCAAATGAAATTTAATACAACTGTCTTAAATTATCCTTTATAAAGTTCCCCTAAATATCACGCTTCAAATTTGTTCTTGACAAAATATCATCGTCTTGAAATCTGATGGTGAAATAATCTCCTGGTGAAAGTTTAAGAAATTAAAACTATTTCCTAATGTTTTGAACAAATTCCAATAATTCTTACACAAGGTAAGACCTCATTACACATACACACACTCTATATACTGAATAGGTCAATGAAACGGTGGCTGTATTCGTTTTGCTGATTGCATTTTTTTAAAAATTTCTAATATTGACTTTAAAAAGTTCCAAACTCACTAAGTTTTGTAGTTGGAATTTTGCAAAGATTTTTAATCAATAAAGTTATATGCCATAAAATACAGCACTTTGCTCAACATTCAGGTTTCCATTCTGGCACATCTACTGGCACATGTTCTTTTAAAAGGGGTAAATCAAGCCATGTTGTAAATTTGAGACTGTTCACTAGGTCATTGCAACATCTTGTAGATTCCAGGCATCACTTTCTCAGTTGGCTACATGGATTAAGCCAAGAACAGTGGTTCTCAACCTTTTTCTTTCCACTCATATACCACTTTTAGTATTCCCTATGCCATCGGTGCTCTGTGATTAATAAGGGATTGCTTAAGGTGGTATGTAGGTGGGAAGAAAAAGGTTGAAAACCACTGTTTTAATCGTACCTGACTCTTATGTGCACAGTTTCATGACTCCAAAGGGAATAGACCAATGACAATTTTTCTCAAGCCAAATATTTCAGTAACAATTGGGTCTAGAGCAGTGGTTCTCAACCTTTCCTTCCCACTCACATCCCCCCCTTAAGCAATCCTTTACTAATTACAGATCACCAGTGGCATAGGGATGACTTAAAGTGGGATGTGCGTGGAAAGAAAAAGATTGAGAACCACTGGCCTGGAAGAATGGTAGGACAGTTATCAGTCCCAATCAGATTCAATTACTACTGGAAAAATACGTACATGTGGAAATAACAAATATGTGTGTGGAAATTAATCTGTATCTCCTGAGGCTGGCTTTATTTCAAGAGCCACCTTGTACTTCAGTCTTTTTTTGTGACATCAAGTGTACCTATCCTGTCAACTATCTTTGAACAAGAAGAATGGGTTTTGAATTACCATCCAAATTCCTAAAAAAAACTGCATTAAAAATGTAGCATCTCACTTCCTACTAAAAGTTGTGATCTTTTAGCATAAGTACCTAACATATGACAAACATAGAGACTCTTTCCAGAAAGGAACAACAGTACTTCCTGAATTCCTGATTATAATCTCAGTGAAATCAGCAGATAAAAAAGGAAAACACGCCAACACTGGTCAAATTTCACCACAATTACTTTGAAAAGTTGTTAAATATCTCAAGGGTTCTAGTGCATACATTAAAAAAAAATGCAAGGTATACCCCAAGTAACCAGTTTGGATTATTATATCTTAAATGGTAAATCCTTTTGCACAATATATAAAATGAGAATTACATCAAAAGAAGCAACAATCAAATTCACTGAAAATCTATGAGCACTACTGCAACATGCTGGCTAATAAGTAAATAAGATGAACTTATAGCAAACCATTTATTCTAATCATTACATCAAATAAGATTCCAAAGGCATGAAGAGCTTTCAGTCTGACAGAAAAAAATACCATATTTTGTCCTTTTTCTCAGCTCTTAATGTAATATGACTAACATATCTTTCTTTGGCTTGGCTTCGCGGACGAAGATTTATGGAGGGGGTAAATGTCCACGTCAGCTGCAGGCTCGTTTGTGGCTGACAAGTCCGATGCGGGACCGGCAGACATGGTTGCAGGGGAAAATTGGTTGGTTGGGGTTGGGTGTTGGGTTTTTCCTCCTTTGTCTTTTGTCAGTGAGGTGGCTAACATATATGCATCTATAAACATGCCTGAGGATGTTTTTTTTATATAAAAGAAGTTTGCTCACTGATTGACTGCCTTAAATTTGATTGAAGTTCATAAAATGGCAAGAAATGAAAATGGTTCGATCTTTTATAATCAAGGATTTGAAAGGACCTTTGTTAAACTATGCAGTTAAAATTAGTAATTCATTGGAACCATGCATTTTGAAAAAAAATGAGCCATTGTTTAACACTTGTAAGATACTCCCTGAATCCTTTTAACGTTATTGTTTTATTTTTGTTGGAAAAAGACAAGCACGCAAGATATGATTTACAAAGTATTTGTCCATTTGAATATATTCAGAAATGTTCATTTTCCCCATTGCTAATAACTAAATAAATGTTATTATATGGAGAAGTTCAGATTTTATTCTGCTCATGTCTGGCTGAAGAAAACATGGACATTCTCTTAGCCCCTCGCTTGCCCCAGGACGAACAGAATGTAAACAAAAACATACTACCCTTTATTTTATAGGCATCTTATGCAGAAATTGTAGAAATTCTAAATTTACACATATAAACGTACATAACCTCTACTCATTACATCATTTATAAAATAAACATATTGTTAATATGAATATGGTGCTTTTCTCATTAAACAGTTTTTCAACAATCTTCAGACCCTCTGGAGATGCATTAGTTGATTTGGCTCTGGAAAGTCAACTGAAATTTATAAAAATGGGAAGTTTTACACTCATGTGGGCAAAAATCAACACTGGAAATTTTAATCATATTTCAAATGAGAAGTTATATCAGATCATTAAAATGTGCACAAAATCCCTCTAATTCATCAATCAAACAGATGAATACAAACGAGGAATTGGTTGAGATTTTGGATAAATACCTCAGCCAAGGGCAAATCAAAATATAAAGTTCTGTCTTGTTGGTGATTAACGTGTAATGGCAAGGAATACTGTTTAAGAAAACAAGTTATTGTAAAAACTCAAACATTAGTAATGGTTTTCATAACATTCCTAAAGCACACGTCTTTTAAAAAAAACTTGCATTTTAAAAGCTGCGATTTCTACCTTAGGATATGATGCATCCAATCAC
Source organism: Narcine bancroftii (assembly GCF_036971445.1). Classification (NCBI taxonomy): domain Eukaryota; kingdom Metazoa; phylum Chordata; class Chondrichthyes; order Torpediniformes; family Narcinidae; genus Narcine; species Narcine bancroftii. Next base: position 60,232,617 of record NC_091481.1, on the reverse strand, counting down.
AACTCAAAATATCCCATTTGTCTGGTTAATGGTGATCTCCAGAAAATGTACCAATTAACCAGTTTCGTGGATTTTAAATCATGTGATTGTGATGCCAACATTGCTTGCACAATTGTGAAATGTAATATCTCATTCAAGAAGATACCGGGGTTGGCTTTCAATGTCACAAGTACAAAGACCCACGCATCAAGATGTCTTTTCACGACATCGTTAATGTACAGCTTTAGATACTATCCAACAGTTCGCAAAATTATAAAATAAGTTATTGTGGAATTTATTTTAAATTGAAGTCCCATTAAAATAAAAGCCTAAAGTAGTGAGCAGGAAAGTTGAAGGATCCAACATCATTAATAATGTTGAAAAGAAAATTTAATTACATAATTTTTAAATTGCTATTTAAAAAAAAACAACTTGTATATCTGTATTTTTATTTTTTCAAAAATCACAAATACAATTAAATTTGAAAACTATAGGGAACCAAGCCATTTACATGTGGAATAAATATTTTTTGACTTGCCATAACATCATTAGTAATCACAGACCAAAACATCAAAGATTTAAAATATGAACACAATTGACACATTGACATTTCATCCTACCTTGTATATTATTCTGGACAGCTAACAAAATGCCAATTAATGGGTATCAAAATCACATTTGTGAATAATAACAGGGTATTAGCCTTGATTAATGTTTTTGAAATGTTATAATCTAGACACTGCAGATGCCATCTGTATTAGTTATTCAAGTACAATCACAGAATATAAAACAATGATGCAAAAGGTTAGGAGTGAAAGATGAATAGTTATGTTAGCACTACATGAACACTATGCCATGCTTCTAAATAACAAAAGCAGTGGTATTAACTGGTACGATGAATCCTTCCAGAAGAATCCTAAATACAGTTCGATGGTATTTTCAAAAATGGCTTCTGTGTCTTTTCCTTTTAGGTGGAGGTTAGAAAGGAAAACTCAACTGCACCCCTACTAATTAATTTAAAATTTGTGTTTGGCTGCACAAAGTATGCCACAGTATGCCACCCCCCACCCCCACCCCCACCCCCCAAAATCAAATTAAAAGCAATCTAGAAAGGAAAGACACTCTCTAAAAAAAAATGAATTGAGTTTAAAAAGAAACAGGCAAAGGAGACATTTGGTATTCAATGGATGACCTGGCCTTTGTATCAAAGAGCCCAATGACAGATGATGTATACATGATGAAAAAAATACCACAAGGGAAGAATCAAATGAGAAGATCCTGGAGCTTGAGAGAGACTGTAGCATTGAAGACTCTGTTGAGGATCTTGCACCAGCATAAATATTATGCAAGAGGAAAAGTGTTTAGTCAACTGGCAAAGGAAGTTTAAGAGAATTACTAACCAACATCAGTCAAACATGAAGAACTATGATCCACTATTTAAATATAAAACTTTATTTGCAGACGAATACAATATAAAAAGTTAAAATATGACAAGTTTAAACATAAAAATGTTTACACTAGGTAAGATATGCAAACTTGGGCCTTCTTCCCATCACCCGCTGCACCCTCCAAAATTCTATGGTAGCTGCAAAACCAACATTATTAGAAGTATGGTTCTCTATTCCTTGAAAAAGGAACCTTCCAAAAAGGTAACAGTATTTTTTTGTTCTGGGGTTGCTTGGATTTGCAAAAAAAAAACATGTTCAAATAAACTATTACTTAACTACTGAACATCCCATTCTCCCACCACAAAGTAATCCATCTTACTTTTTTGCCTGTTAGTAATAGATTGAGAGATTGAAACCTCATCATCCTTCCAAAAATAAATCCGAAACTGGCCACAATTATTACTTACCAGGGAGAAGTAATAAAAGGTACACCAGTTGAGAATGGGTTAAGTTCTGTGAATGCCACATTAACACTCAATCACATTAAAAGGTCTTCACTTGACTTTAATAGGCACTTTTATAGCCTCACATCCTAGAATTTTCTTAAGTGGGCTCTGAACCTCCATTTAGCAGCCATTTTGTTCCGTCTGAAGGGTTCCAGTGGACTAAGTTCAAAACAGTTTTCAAAATTTTCAACATCATATACATGCAAAAGGGTATAACTACTTGATTACATTTAAGGTTTCACATCAAAAATTAGCATAAAAACTTGAAAGAGAGAGCAACATTTAAAGTGAGAGAGAAAAACATGTTCAGAGTTTAAAGAGCAATAAATATTTAATATCGCTTACCTGATAAATAAAAGTTGATATGTGATATTTGCACTTCCTTAAATAAACCACAAGAACTTGCTCAAGGCATTTTTGCATGAGTGAGGAACAGCCACAACAATTGTCAGCCATTTTGAAGTTACCGAGGCACAGAGAGCTGAGGTCACTGTAGCTTCATCCTCACTTTATACATTACAACAGTTACTTCTCTATAGATACTTGTTATAAAATGGTTTCCTGCTCTGCCAATTGCCCTTCAATCATTCATTCACTTTAGCTTTGGTGTGGGTGTGAAATGTTGGGGCATACGTGTGTGTGTGTGTGTGTGTGTGTGTGTGTGTGTGTGTGTGTGTGTGTGTGTGTGTGTGTGTGTGTGTATACATGTTGCACAATTTTCTTTGCCTGCTACAGTCAGATAGCTGCAAGCACACAGCCACACAACAACAACAACAGGACTTACCAGCAGACAGCAAGCTCTGATTGTTGGGTGTGCAACTACAGCAGAGCAGATGTGTCTAGAGGCGGCCCCTCACTGACGTCAACTGCCTGTCCGTCACAGCAGGCAATTAGTAAGCAGGATTCGACAGTGTAAGCTTAGTTGCTGCTTCCAGAAAATCCAGGCCAGAGATTCCAAGATGCCAGAGCGAGCCAGACGGCTATTAGAACCACTAGGCACCAGAGGGGGGGTGGGGGGGGGGAAACAAAAGAAGCCCCACTTCAAGAACATACAGGAGGAAATTGCCAGAATGCAAGATTTATCTCATCCCTTGAAGCCATGATTTGAATACATCATGAACCACATACATGAATGGCTCCCACCTTTTCCAAAAATCACTTTTTCTAAACAACGAACTCCAAATTTTTTACTATAATAAATCTTTTTTTTTTGTTCGCCACAATATTAATTCTCTGATATTGGCATTCTCTAGCTATTTAAAATTACAATATTAAAAAAGACTTACAACACACAATAAAAATAGCATGTCATACTGCCATCAGGTATTCTGAGATTCAGTGTCCATAATAAATGATATCCCAACTCGCTCAAATCTCTTTTACATCATGCTTTCATCCAATGATCATTATTAAAATATTAAAATTGGTTTAAATTCCCCCTTTCCGTTTTCCATTTCCTTCTTACTATATTAAGCACACAACCACCAGTACAATCTGCTTTTCATTTCACTGGATTTCACTGGTAAGAAAGATCTAGATGACTCACGCTCACAGCACCCTTCAGTTAGAACATCTTCACAACTGTGAAATAAAGAGCAGACTGCAGTCATAATGCATTATCTGTACATGCACATGTGCTCTCTCTAACCGTGATGTTAAAAATATATAAATATATTCATGGGCATTTTTGAATTAGTCATTTCAACTTCACATCTCATTACTCCTCAAGAAATAAAACCCGACAGCAACGGATATATTACTGTATCAAAAGCAATACAGGAGATCTAATGTTTCAATGCAAAATTGAAGACAGGAACAGTTATGGATAATGGCACACCAAAAGGGGATAAGTGTTTCTGGTACAGAACTGGAGAGTTGCAAGGTCAATCGAAAAACATTGGTGAAAATACTAAAGGACTTGGGACATTAGTTGTCAGTATGAGATAAGAATAAGAAAAATGTTCAATTGTGTAGTAGTTAATAATTGTGCAGCTGCTACAGACCAAGAAATAACATTCTGAAATTAATCTCAATTTGGATAGTGAGATTTTCTATGATTGTGAGTGGAACCAAAAAAAACGATGCACATAAAACTTACAAAAAATAAATTTACGACAGAAAAGATTGTTTTCTTCTTTACCGCCTGAGATTGCGAAGGAAAGAATTGCAAAATGAGGAGGTATTTTTGCTCTAGTTTTCAAAAAACCTATTTGAAACTAAAATATACTTTTATTCAACATAGCCATGAAAAATGTTCCGAGAAAAAAACCCAAATGAAAATATTACATGCAATAATCCCTTTACTATCACAACAAATCTCACTATATAAACTTCATGAATTTAATCACTTTTCTGTGAAGACAGATGCTCCAGTTATAAGAACGGAGAGGTGATCTTGCACACATTCATTTTTTTTATAAGTGAAACAGACTAGATTAAGGCAGATAGAGAAAGAAAACATCTAGGGTTCGAAGAGATTTCTTGTCACATGCTGAACTCCTTGCATAATGGAGGAAGTCAGAGGCCTAGCAGAGTGTACAAAATGGCTGCCTATTTTTTTTGCACTGCAGTTAACCACCATCTCAGGGGCCCACGTCATAAATGGGAACAGGCAAAACCACCCACTTACTTTATTTTTGGTTGATTTTGGATATAATAGGCACTTTAAAACTCTACTTGAACATATGTTTAAATATTTAATTCATTCAATGAAATTAACAAATAGAATGCAAAAGGCATTTAAGAAGTGTGTTCTCACTATTTCTCCTCAACAGTAGAGGATGCCACAGCAAAAGATTTGCAGTATGACACAATTAAACTGACACAGGCACATGCACTACTCCCTAACAAGAAAGATTATTTTTCAGAATAAATCTTTGCTTACCAAAGATCAGTCATTTATAATTGCTTAAATTCAAAGAAATCAAAATATTTTGCAGCTGACATCTCAGAATTAACACAAAAACAATTCAGGATGGCATAGTTGTTCAAGTATAGTTTGTGAAGACAATTTTCATCGTGAATTGTTGTAGAGTAAAACTATAAATATTGATCAACGACCCTAAAGTTGTAAAATACTAAATAAATTTCAAGATTCCTTTATCGTCATGAAATAAATAGATGCATCGTCACTTGAAGTTGACTTTAGTCGGCTGTAAGGCAGATTCACCATCAACAGAAATTGCCCAGTGCCCCTTGCAGTCAGAGAAAGAGAAGCAAGTGTCCCTTCAGAGTCAGAGAGTCCGTGGATTTGCTTCCAATGCTCCCGCCACCTCATCAAACATTAGCTACAGATCCAAACTTCCAACATAACCAAGCCTCCAGCACCCTCGACACCCTCCCGGTTCCCATACCGGATACCCCAGTCTCGAGCCAGTTTCCAGCCATCGCAGCCTGCATGGGTTTCTCCCATCCAGTCACCAGCAGCTTGCCGCCTATGTATTCTTCAGCAGCCGAGCCCCTCACTGGACCGCTGCGTGGTCACCATCTCACGGGAGTGTCTCCTCTGCTTCTTCTCAAACGAAGGGTGGGGATGATCTCCCCATTTTCTGGTGCCCTGCGCTAGTCCTCTACTTCCCCAGAGCCTGCAATCATTTAAGGCTGCTGCTGAACACTGGCATTGCCATCTTGGGCCCAGACCCTGCAATCACAGGATTTTAAAATAAAACACTGCTGGCTTCTTTAACAGAGCCGTTGATAAGTTGGATTGGGAAGTAGAACTCTGTGGAGCAGCATCTCTTCCTGCAGATCTACACTAGCGGTAGCGTCGCCATTTAAATCCAAAAAGGATTCTAGATCTAATACTTCATGTCATCAGAATACAGTTGTTTCAATGAAACCTGGCCAACTGAACATGCACTATAAAGACTCTACAGAGATCACTCCTCTTCGGACCTATATACTCTTTTACAGAGTAAATACACAAACTCTCATGTGAAACAAAGATTAAAATTACAAATTAGCTGGTAGTTTCCTGTTCATTTCCTAAGGTGCAACTTGCACCAACTTGCCGATGCGACTTCAAGAGGGTAGTCTTAAATCACTTCTGGATAAAGTGTTCTCCATGCTTTTGCAAAGGAAGTTCCTTGATTTTGATGCAGTAATGTTGAAGGAATTGCAGTATTTTCCAAGGCACTATGGCATTTCCCCCATTTTTCTGATCATGAAGTAGTCATTCTCAAAATCTGCCTCCCCATCCCACAGGGGGGATTAATGGAAGGGTAAGGGTAATAAAAAGAGCCTACATTTGCATTAAACGCTTGAAATCAGAAATGTTTTATTTAAACTTTAGAGCTGAGCATCTTGTGCAATTCTCTCAAACTATTACTGCAACCCTACATCAATTTTGTACAACACTCATTGTTTATCCAAGAATTCAACTCTATGAATGCACCTGTGCATGCACTTCACATAATGCATTACTTACAACAGATAATTTACACAATTCAGATATGCTGTACATCACATGAAAAAATAAAAGCCCTGCAAATAAAATACTTCAGAGGACTAACTCACTTGGAACAGACATAACAAGCAGATGAATACTTAAAATCATGTTAAGGAGGCCAGCAGTTCAAAGAGATGCATTGTGGCATGTTCTATGACTGACATTACTGTCTCCAAAAATATAAAACGATGCACATGTTGGGGCATTCAGACCCTAAACCACTGTGAACAAGCAGAAAAATTGCCAAAACTTGCTAATCTGATACCTGAGACACCATTTTTTAAAAATAGGTCTTTGGGGCATTAATCTCAGAAATTCTGACCATTGCCACAGACCACAAAAATAGATGATCAGGGTCTCTCAATGCAAGAGCATCTATGGGTAGTGTTACTTAATATTGGTGCAGGAAAGATAGACTATTAAAAGTAGAAATGTTACGATCCTCTAAATCAGCAAAAAGTTTGTAATGTTTAAAGTTGCCATAAACTTAATAAGGATTTTACAGCTTGTAAATGGATCACTAGAGTTTTGCCCTCATATCCCTTTCCTCATTACGCTCCTCTGAAAGGTTTCAATGTTGTCTGCTTCTAGCCTTCTATTCTAAGAGAACTGTACCTCACCATTATGTGTGAAGAAATTCTCGTAAATTTTAGTAATGGCAGTCTCATGGTTTAAATCCACGTTCTGAACATGTTGAATAATTTGGCCATGCTCTATTGTAGTTTTGAAATAAAATTGTCAGATCTCCTCTCATCTTTTACCATGACCTGTATTTTAGTGTTGTCATGTCCTCTTGGACCTTTTCTGCAAGGTCTCCAGTACATCAGAATGGCATATTAATTTTCGGTGTGGTCACATAAGAAGCTGAGCAATGTATTAAGCTTTTGAAATTTTCTCCCATTGAACTACAGTTACAACATAGAGTAGGCACTAATAAGCATGACTAAATTTCTATCTTGCAATTGTTATTTCAGGATTTCAGTATTCCTCTAGCCCATCTCTTTTTTTGCAACCAAAAGGAAAAACTTCACTTTGACAGGAAACTAATGCATTATTTATCTGTTGACTGCAAGGTTGGACACATCTCATTTTGGCACATACCCCACATTCTTAGCTACTGGCACGGCATGTTAAGATTTGTAAATAGTACCGGACTGTTCTTCCAGGAGAAAATTAATAGAACCAATGAAAAAAAATACCAGCAGTTGGTTATTTAATCCCTTGTTCTTGCTCCGCTTGCCGGCCCAATCCAGGGACTAGGGCTAAACCTTGAATTCTGTTATGTGGTGTTTACATAGTCTTTTCCATCACCATATTGGTCTTCCTCCAGTGGCTCGGATAGCTTTCTATTTCTCAAAGTTCGCTTATCAGGCTACTTTAAATTACCCCTGAATGAAGGTTAATGGCAAAAAGACTCAAAATGGACGGCACAGTTAGCACAATGCTGTTACAGCACCAGCGATCAGGACTGGGGTTCGAATCCCACACTGTTTGTAAGGAATTTGTACATTCTCCCCATGCCTGTGTGGGTTTCCTCCGACCATTCAAAAAGTACTGTGGGTTGTAGGTCAATTGGGTGCAATTGGGCGACCCGGGCTCATGGGACAAAAAGGCCCGTTATCATGCTGTATGACTAAATTTAAAATAAAACAAAAGTAATAGCTGCTTGGCTTTAAAACCTCTCAACTGGTTAGTGAGGAGCTTGCCTGATTTATCGCCATGAATATAAAACTGACTCTTACTCGTCAACAATTGGCTTTCAATCGGATACGTTGAAAGAAGATCTAATTTAGTTTGAAGTTCAATTCACTTTTTGTATAATTCAGGATTTTTAATTTGACTATTGTTGATCATTTGTTTAACTTAACTAATTCTAAGCTTTTTTTATTGGTCTTTTTTTAATATTTGCAATGTAAGAAATAATTTGCCCCTTCAGAAAATCTTTTAAAGCATTCCCAAACAATCAGACAAGAAATTTTTGAAGAAGTGCTTGTATCAAAGAAAAAAGTTATCTGCTTCTCCATAAATTTCACAGTCATTATCTGATAATAAACTTGAATTATTTGATGGAGGCCAGGAAGACTCATAGATAACACAACAGGGGCATGATCTAATATTACTATGCCCTGATAATTACAGGAGTGAGTCAGTGGGATCAGTTGATTATCAATAAGAAAATAATGAAATTGCGAATAAGTACAATGAATGTGTGAAAAGAAAGAACACTCTCTCCTATTTGGATAAAGAAAATGACAAACATCAGAAATACCATACTCCGATTTTAAAAAATGAATTTCCGAGCAGATTTACTCACTATGGCACGGTTAAGAGATGAACGATCCAGAGTAGGGTCTAACCAACAGTTAAAATCCCCACCAAGTACGAGAGAGTATAAGCTCAAGTCCGGTAAAGAAGGACAAAAACCATTCAAAAAACCCCATATCATCTGCATTAGGGCATAAACATTGGCAGAAAACTACATATTGTACAGTTTCCCTGAAACTATTTGCATCTGATATAAATTTGCGATGTACAAAAGGAATATTTTGATTAATAAGAATTGACACTCCTCAGGCTTTAACCTGAAATGAAGAATGAAAATCCTGCCCCTCCACCTTGTCATAAGGCAGAAATTATCATAGCTATGAATATGCATTTCTTGTAAAAAATACAATAGTGTAGTGACTGCTGCGGCAGCGCTACCAAATAACGAGGCGTCCACGTGGTGCGAGGGTGAACCAAAGAATGACTTGCCGCGACTCCGCACTGGCCCGCCCACCTCCAGTGATGTACCCGCTGGTTTCCGGAAATGATGTTATCTCATCGTGGTGTCACTCTCCGGCCGGTGGGCTGCTACGCGGAAGTGGTGCTAGGCACGGGCTCCTTCTCAGCAGTGGCATGGGCACCTTCTCGACAGTGAAGGAGAGCCCACGCCATCTTGGACCAGTTGCATGTTGCAGCAATTCAGCCCATTTACTCGCTCGGTTGCTCGACCCGCTACACCAGACCCCCCACCCCAGAATCGCTGCTGCTCTCTGAGCGGTCTGACTTACAGTCTTTGGGCAGTCTAGCTCTGTGCTTGACCCGGGAGTCCGGGGCCAGCAGGTCAGAGTCCAGGTGTGCGACTTTGAGGTGGTCAACTATGAATCTGTCCTGTCAGCCGCCAATGTCCAATGTGAACACCACGCCATCTCTACACAGAACCTTGAAGGGGCCTTCATACAGGCACACGTAAACATAGTGGGTAAACTACAGATCCGCTGAAACGTGGCTGGGTGGCAAGCCGTCTATGGATGGTGGCGGGGAAGGGGGTGGTTGTCCGCCCACTTGCTCTCTCAACCTGTGCAGGGCACCTAAAGCACAGGCCTGTGGGTCGGGATGAGAGGAGGGGGTCCTTCAGTGCCATGTGGATACCAAGCAGTACCCACAGGAGCTCGTCCATCCAGTTCAGCCCAGTCAGTCGGGCTTTCAACTCAGCCTTTAGGTGGTGGTGGAACCGTTCGAACAGTCTGTTTGCTTGGGGATGGTAGGCCATCATACAGTGGACCTGGCTGCAGAAGAATTTTGCCAGGTTGGACCTGAGGAAGGAGGCGAATTGCACTCCTTGATTCGATGTGATGTGGGTCTGGTCTCCAAAACACGCAACTCAGGTGGTGAGGAACACCTGGGTGCACGTCTCTGTGTCACATGCAGCCATGGATATCACCTCTGGCCACCAGGTGAATCCATCGATAGTCGTGAACAGATACCTCATACCCTGGTTCACTGGGAGGGGGCCGTCAATGGACATGTTCGAACTTGCGATGTGCCAGCTCGAAGGTCTATAGGGGGGCTTTGGTGTGCACGCTGGCACTGTAAGCAGGTTTGAGCCCAGAAGGGCAATGTCTTTGCAGAGCCCATGCCACATGAACTTGTTCGAGAGCAGGTGGACTGTGGACCTTATGGATGGGTGCAATAAGCCATAGACCTGATCGAAAATCTGCCGTCACCAGGTTGTGGGTAGGATCGGTCTTGAGACCCGGTGGAGATGTCGCACGGTAGGGTCAGTTCTCCTGGTGTAGGGCAGAAATCTCTGACCTTTAGGCTGGTGATGGCCATCTGGTACACCTGGACATCTACATCCTCCCTCTGTTCCTTGGCAAGCTGGGCGTCATCGAGCCCTCTGCAGATTGCGGCGACAATGCGCCAGGACATTGCGTTGGCTACTATTTTGGCTTTGCCAGTGACATGATGGATATCCGTGGTAAATTCCAATACGTAGGAGAGGTGCCATTGTTGTCTTGCTGACCACAGGTTCAAGACCTTGGTCAGTGCGCAGGTGGTAAAAATTCTCCCCTCTAGCATGTAGTGGAAGAGCCGTATCGCTAAGTAAAAGGCCAGTAGTTTGTGGTCAAACGCGCTGTATTTGAGCTCTGGTGTTCGGAGATGCTTACTGAAGAAGGCGAGGGTCGCCAGAGCTCATTGACCCATTGCTCTAGCACCACGCCCACCGCTCTGTCTGAAGCCTCCATTGTGGGGGCCGGGTGCAGATGGAATCCAGGTGTGCCAGTAATATGGCCTTTGCCAGTGCTGACTTGGTGGCGAGGAAACCCTCTGTGGCCTCCGGCATCTATTGCAACGTCTTGTTGCCGAGTTTGACGAAGCCGACAGGGGCTACATGAGGGTGGCCGCTCCTGGGAGAAAGTATTGGTAGAAGTTGACCATCCCCAGGAACTCCTGTAGTCCTTTGGATGTGCTCGGCTGAGGGAAGTTCTGGATGGCCTCTACCTTGTTGGGTAGTGGCGTGGTGCCCTCTGGGGTGTTGCGATGCCCCAGGGATTATTGTCTGCCGGTCAAACTGGCACTTGGCCGGGTTCACTGTGAGCCCGAACTGCTGCAGTCTGTCGAACAGGCAAGTCCTGTGGGTGCTGTCAACGAGAATGTAGTCTAGATAAACAAAGATGAAAAAGTTGAGGTGTGATGATGATGGCTGTCTTCTGGATGTCGCTGGGGTGTACCAGGATTTGGTGATACCCCTTCACGAGGTCCATTTTGGAGAATACCCTGCAGCCTTGTGGTGAAATCCTGGATGTATGAGATAGGGTACATATCTGGGACCATCGCCTTGTTTAGACATCTATAGTCGCCGTACGGACACCACCTGCACTTTTATAGAAACAGGGTGGCCCACGGGCTGTTGGAACAGCAGATGATCCCCAAATCCTCCATGGCAGCGAACTCAGCCTTGGCATGCATAGAATGGTTGCACCTGGAGGGAGCTCTGCGGTGCAAAACAGCCTGTCTGCCTCCTTGGCTACGAGGTGCAGGGCGCTGAAGTCCATATCTGAAATTGCTAAGGATACTTGTAGTTTCAAAGGAAAAGGGCCTCGAACAGGAAACAGTCCATGCCCGTCTGCCAGGGCCACCATCTTGTGCATTAGCTTGGAGAGGTTTCTGTTGCCCAGGCCCTGCAAGTTGAGGATCTTAATGGCATATTCGTGCTGGCTGAGCTTGACACCCTAGAGAAACATCAGAACTGCTCGTACTTACGCTCCATCGGTGAGTTTTCTATGAAGGAGCTTACTTTGGCAGCTGTGACGGCGACCAGTACTTGCTGTCCTCTGAAACGATTCCCCTGATGTGGAACTATGACTCAGCCAACTGTAGCTAGTTCTTGGGCTGGCTTGCCCAGAACGACGGGAGATGTACGCCAACCACGTAGGTCATAGGCGCTGCGACTGTGGGTTCAGCCGGTTGCTACATTTTCGTGTGATTGATGCTGGTTCCAAAATGTTGGAACTGTCGAGGCAGTGCTACCAGATAAAGAGATGTCCACATGGCATGAGGCTGATCCAAAGAATGACTTTATTAGTTTGAATTTGTTGCATCTCCACGCTGGGCCACACACTTCCGGTGACATACCTGCCGGTTTCCAGAAGTGACGTCATTGTGTTGCGGTGTCACTCTCTGGCCGGCAGGCCACTATGTGGAAGTGGAGGGCTCCTTGGCCGGCACGTGGCACGAGCTCCCCTTCATTGCCGAGAAGCCTGTGCCATCTTGGACCGACCACGTGTTGTGGCGATTTGGCCCATTTACTCGCTCAATCACTTGGCCCACTACAATCGTACCTTTAAGTTGTTTAATATGGTTTTTCTCTTTCAAGCCCTATTTTATTTAATCATCTTCTTCAACCTTCTTTGCAAGATCGTTTTTCATGAATGGCTTAGATTAGGTTTCGAATGTTTCAAAAATCTTTTTACTGATAACAGTTTTGTGTCATTCGAACAGCTTTCAAGAGGGTTCAATTTACCAAATACTTATTTTTTTTAAGCTATTGCAAATCTGACATTTTCTTAAATCTCAGATGCTAGATTTTCCTCAGATATCTGATGCCAACATTTTTGATGTATTATTTAGTCCACAACAATCTTGCATAGGTTTAATAACCATCATTTATGATAAGTAGGTGGGTTTGCGACATTCCCCTTCAGTTAAAATTAAAAATGCCTCAGAACAGGATTTCATTAATGGACAGAGTCTGGGATCTAATTTTTAAGATAGTTAATACTACATCCTTATGTGCCCATCACTGCTCGTTACAATTTAAAGTTGTACATAGAGCCATATGACTAAAGTCAAATTTTCTCGTATCTATTCAGATGTAAATTCTTGTTGTGATAAATGCAAGAGAGGAGAGGCTTCTTTAATTTATATGTTCTGGACCTGTCCAAGCCTTGAAAAATTCCAGAGGAAGGTATTTCAAACTTTATCTTTAACTCTTAACATGTAGCTGTCCGGGACATAACCCAGTACACAAAATGGCCGATTAATGTGGTGACTATGCAGACCGCGGAGACCAACGACCTTCATCCCAGTTGACCCCTGCACGGCGGGAAACAACGGCAAGAACGCCACCCAATCGGAGATCGGCGCTGCCGTGACGTCACTCCTGTCACATCAGCAGCAGGGAGAGAATATATAAACAGAGCCGCCAGTGCAATAAATCAGTCTTTGATTTCTTACGTACGTGTCGTTTTTTCCCCACACTTTGTGGTAGCACGCACGCTACATTGGTGACCCCGGCAAATCCAACCGGTAGTTGGACCCAAAGATGACGGACCAAGCAGCTCTTCACACAGCACATCATTGAAGCTGCCAACTTTCTTGATGTCGCAGCCACATATGTGGTTCAAACAGGCTGAGGGCAGTTCCACCTTCGACAGATCAACACTGACAACACATGTTACTAATACGTGGTGAATTCACTTGACAGGTAACGACAGCCTCCAGAGCAAGGCAAATACGATGCCCTCAAGGAGCTATTAACCCACACTCTTGTGCTCTCATGGCGTAACGGCGCTGCCCGACTGTCGAGTATGTACAGTTTGGGGGACAGGGCCCCATCCTCCTTTGCTGAGGGACGCAGGCCATGCCAGCTCTTTGAGCAGATTTTCTTGCAGCAGCTGCCCGAGAATATCCGACTCTTGCTCGCCGACGAGGATTTCAGCACCCATGAAAGTCACAGACTGGGTGGACATGCTCTGGAGAGCAAAGAAAGAAAACTGCACCTCGGTGGAGCAGATCACTAGGCTCCGCACACAGCCGGCAACAAGGCTGCAATAAACACAGAAGCAAGTGGGGCCCCCAACCTAAAGGTATTGCTACTATCACCAAAAATGGGGTGCAGGGGGCTGTTGATGTCATCCACCCTGCTTGTTTCAGGGAAGTGCCATGCCCAAACGTTGTTAATAGCAGCGGTGGTTGGCCAACGTGACAGCCTTGTCCATGTGTGGGACTGTCAGGAAGGTGCTTCCTCGTGGACACAATGCCAAAATAAGCGTCCTACCCACTCCCCCCCCCCACCCCCATGGCCTACAACACCCAAAAGGCAAACTGGATTGGACCCGGCACAGCATAAGACTTTCGGCACCTACACCATCCTCCTCCGCTTCAGCAGCAAACGGTTCACGTGGACATTCACGATTGCGGCTGTGGTGCAATTGCTCCTGGGAGAAGACTTCCTGTGAGCCCAGAGGAAATCCCCTGCCCAAAAAGGTAGAGGCCTTTCAGTGTTTCGCCAAGCCCCGCACAGTGAAAGGGTTGCAAGAATTCACAGGTATGATGAACTTTTATCACCAATTCCCACATCATGCGACCCCTTTTTGCGCTCAGGGCAGAGAAAGGTAAAGACGTTACCTGGGACAATGAGGCCTTGGAGGGATTCCAGAAGGCCAAAGACACACTGGCCAACACCACCCTTCTGGTACAGGCCAGAGGCCCCAACCGCTCTCATAATAGATGCCTCTACCACAGGGGTAGGGGGCATACTGGAGCAATTCATCGAAGGGTAATGGCAGCCCCTGGCCTTTTTTAGCAGACACATTTGGTCACCCAAACTCAAATATAGCACCTTTGACTGGGAGCTATTGGCGCTGTACCTGGCAATCATGCACTTCAGGTATTTTTTGGAAGGCAGACAATTCAGGGCCTTCATGGACCATGAACCGTTAACCTTTGTCTTCCAAAGTGTCTGAACCGTGGTTGGCCAGGCAGCAGAAACACCTCTCATAAGTGTCTTGAGTTCACCACTGACATCCCACACATCGTGGGTAAGACCAATGTAGTGGCCAAAACACTGCCCCACCTTACAATCGAGTCTGTCCAAGCCCTGCCCTAGGGAATAGACTATTCTGCCCTAGCCAGGGCACAGAAGACCCTGAGATCCCAGCATACAGAACAGCAGTTTCTGTCCTCAGGGTGGAGGATGTGCCCATCATCCCTGATAACCAGATGCTCCTTTGCAACATTTCCACTGGTAAACCCCGCTCTACTGTGCCAGCAGCATGGAGTCAGCAGGTCTTCAACACGGTGCACAACCTGGTGCACCCAGCTAATGAGAACTTCTGTTAAAATGGTGGCCAGTAGGTTCATCTGACATGGCCTTCGGAAACAGGTCAGTCAGTGGGCCAAGACCTGCACACTCTACCAGTTCTGTCCAAAGTACAGAACCAAGTCAAGGCTCCCCTCAAGACATAAGCCAGTAAGACATCAGTTCAGCCACATCCATATTGACACTGTAGGGCTGCTACCAGTCTCCCGTGGGGCGAAATATCTCACCATGATTGACCACTTCAGAGACAGGCCCGCTGGCCGACACAACCACCGAGACCTACACCAGGGCATGAGTGTCAAGGTTCAGAATTTCAGGGCATGTGACCTCCAATAGAGGTACACAGTTCACTTCGGGAATCTGGGCGGCACTGGCAAAGAAGTTGGGAACGCAGCTCCACCACACCACAGCATAAAGCCCTCAGGCCAATGGGTTGGTGGAGCAGTTCCACAGGTACCTAAAGGCAGCCTTGATGGCTTAGTATGAACTGGACAGAAGAATTATTCTGGGTCCTCCTGGAGATCCACACTGCACCAAAAGACTTAAATGCCTCAGCAGCCAATGTGGTACTTGGTGCACTGTTGGTAATACCAGGGGAGTTCTTGGCCACCGCTAAGAACCCAGAGGACCCCACAGCCTCATTGACTAAGCTGAGGAAAAGACTGGGAATTCTAGCACCTCTGCCAGGCCAAAGCCTACACTCCCAATGACTTGGAGACCTGTATGTTTTTGTTCTGGGGGGGGGGGGGGGGTGGCACACTAAACGCCTCTGCAACGGCCGTATAAAGTAATCAGACACAATGGGTTGACATGCGTGTTGGATATTAACGGTAAGGAAGAGACTTTCAGAATCGACTGCCCAAAGCCAGCACATCTGAACTTTAGCCAACTGGTCTCCACGCAGCCTAATCCTTTAGTTGCTCTTTTTGGTACAACTGGAGAGGATGATATTCGTTTAAGTCCAATTAAATGTCGTTCTCTGTCTTTTGCATCTCTCTTGGCTAGAAGTGTGATATTGTTTAGATGGAAGGATGCTCAATGGTTGATGGACATTATGTCCTGTTTTAATTTAGAAAAGATCCATTACTCAATTAGTACCTTAAGTATAAGGTTTCAAATGCTGTGGGGACCATTCTTGAATTATTTTCATAACCTCCAGGCATAATATTATTTCCAAATTTCAATATTTGTCATTTTATTTCATGAAAGAAGTACATTTTTTTTTTAGTCATACAACCTGAGTTAGACGATGGGGTTCGATCCATGCTGTAAGTGAGAAAAAACATTTTTGATATATTTTAGTATTATTCTTGAATTATATGTATTTTACAGTTTGGTGAGTTACCTAATTTGTCATTATTATGTATTCCATAAATGTTTTGTATATGCACTGTTATTTGTGAAAAATCAGTAAGAATATTAAAAAAAAGAATTGATGGGCATGTGTGAGAGAAAATACTTTTTGGAGTACAGAAAAGGGATGAATGTGATAGCACTTCTGGAAGACAGAACGAATCCTGAACAAACCTCATGGGTGAATAGCATTAAGTAAAATTCAGTAAGATAATGGCTTATCTTTTACATAAACACCATCTTCCTATTCAATCCTATATCTTTTTAGATATGGCGGAGTCAGCTTGATTATATTCTGGAGACTTCTCGGGTAGAAACTTTCATTCCTTCAGGGTGAATAATTTTCTTTTATTCTGAACAGGCAATCCCTCATTGAGGTATTTGTTCTGCTCCTGCACTCAAATCCTCCTACAATTAAAGACCAGCATTTACTTATTTACCATGTAACTTTCTGCTATTCATATACAATAATACATTAAAACCCCTGTTACCTGGAATTCAAGCAATTGGCAGCCTTAAGCAAAATCAATGCGGAAAATAGAATAGGTAAAAATTACGGGAATTTAAAATTGGTGCTCCTCACCGTTAGTTCGCCAATCAAGCAACCAGAAAATTCACTTGTCCGGCACCTACAAATCCCCAAAGGTGCCAGATACCAGGGGTTTTATTGTACTCAGGTCCCTTAGAACACCAATAGCTCTCAATCCCTCAACCAAATGGGGATTATGAACAGCTGAGGCCCCATCACCAACCGCCCATGCAGGAATCCTTCTAATCACTGCTTCCCAATATGAACACATTCCAGTTACTACTATAAATTTTGCCCCCAGCTTCAACCCATGTTATTTTATTATTTCTATCTTGTGTGGTTTAATGCTATTTAAGTCTTGTATGGTATCTTATTGGAGTCCTTCTAGAAGTCCTAATAGACCATTGGTTCAAAATACATTGGTTCACTCAATTCATTCTTCTTGTTAAAGCCACAAATAAAAAACTAGGATGGTTAATTCTTTTAGAAAATTCATGTAAAAATAGTAAAACCAGACTTTCTGTTATTTCTTAAATAATGAATTCCAGCATTTTCCTTTTACCCAGGAGAAATAGAAAGGACAACTAATTAGCTACTTGTACTACCCAGATCACAATCCACAGCAGTGTAGATCACCTTACCCAATCTCCTCATACCTCAAGTTCCAGACAACTACAGTCTTCTAGGCAACTGTCCTATCCCCCCCCCCCACCAAAAAACAATTCTACTTACATTCATCTAATTATATCCTCATTTTTAATGCCATTGACCTACGAACATTTATACACCTCAAATACATCTTCCCTTGGCTGCTTCTGCTCCAAAGAGAGCAGCTTTAGCCTTGCCAATCTCTTACCTATCTCCACCTATCATGTCCTGCCTTTGCCACCCCCTCCCTCCCCCCCCTACTTTTTTGTTCAGATGCCTGTTGGCATTTTCTCATACTTTGATGAAGGGCTCAAGTCCAAAACGCCAGTTATGTATCTTTACCTTTGCTACATAAAGGACATTGTTTGACCTACTGAGCTTCTCCAGATTTTTGTGATTTACTTCTTCCCTTAATATTTCTAGCCTCGTTAATGTCCTTTTAAATGTCTGCTATCTCTAATGCTACTTGAGCTGTTCACTGGCTTTGACTTTAAAAACTAAACTTTACAGCCAACTTTTATTCCACTTTGCTACCCATTCCCTAACACCACCTGGTCCGGTTTAATATCAGGCAGTGTGGAGTCTTGCAGAAGATTTTCCGAAAGCCATATATGTAGTTCTTAATTATTTGAAGCCAATAGTTTGACAAATAGGAATCCCTCTAAAAAATATTTGTTTCTAATAATATGTCCCTAGGTTCACGTTACCTGATCTCTTAACAAGATACTAGTGGCTTTCCTACCAACAGCACCACAATAAATTGATTGATTGTTACTAAAATTGGTGTTTCACCCTTTTATGCTGCCCAAACATTTCATAAAAATAGAACAATAAGTATTTTGTTATGGAGCAGATCAATTCCAGAGATAGGGTTAGCTTTCTTAATTCAAGAGAACAGGCACAGAAAGCTTGATCTCTTATGAAGAAAATCAAGCCTTCTGGGCCTTCCTCAGCTGGGAATGTCTCAAAGTAAGAAGCTTACTACTTTAACCAGAGGAAATGTATCTTTTACATTCTCCACCAAAGAACACTCTGGAAGCTCAATAATTGAACATTCAAGACACAGATTGACAAACTTTGGTAAATTAAGTGTGTAAAATGGTTAGCCATGTTATTGAATGGGCAAGCAAACACAAGGAGTCAAATGGCCTACTCTTATATCTATTTTTCATCTTATACAAAAATCAAGAATTAAACCTTTGCTAATTAACTGGATTATGAATGTGGAGTATTCTATCAACTGATGGTCACCAAAGCCAAGATTAATTACATCATGTTGAGTTTGAAAATAAATCATTCCTCATCACTGCTGAGAAGAACAGGCTCATCTGTGAAGAAGCAGATTTACACCCACTGTAGAAACTTGCAGCGATAAAGGCAACATTACCAAGATACTGACAGATGGATAAAAACACAAAAATGCTGTAAGAACTCATCAGGTCCTGCACCATCCATAAGAGGTAAAACAAGGAAAACATAGGCAGATGCCTTAAAAAGCAGGGGAAAGAGGGAAGAAAAGGCAGGAAGAGATGCACAGGTGAACCAACAGACAAAGGCCATTCTGACTGGTGGCATCACTGTCTGACATGGAGGTCCCAATGCACAAGATCAGAAAAGTTGTGAACTCAGCCAGCACCATCACGGGCATTAGTCTTCACCATTAAGGACAACTACAAAGCGTTGGTGTCTCAAGAAAGCAGCCTCTATCATCAAGGACCCTCACCACCCACAACTGTCTCTTCTCACTGCTACCAACAGAAAGGAGTAAGGGAGCCTGAAGACGAACATCCAATATTATAAAAACAGCTTCTTTCCCTCTATCGTCAGATTTATGAATGGGCAATGAACCAGAGAAGCTACCTCACTTTTTTTTTCCCCTCTTCTTTTGCACTAATGTATTTAGTTTTTAAATTGTGTATTTAGAAAAGTTACATTTATAGCAATTTTTGCATCTGTAATGCACAACAATCCTGACGCAAAACAACAAATTTTGTGACAATGGCAATAAACCTGATTCTGATTCATAATTGGACATGGATAGGATGATCAGAAAGAATGGATAGCCCCTTTTAATGATACCCAAGCAACAAGTTGCCATTAGGAGAGCAGAAATGAGTAAACTTAGCTGACGTTTCTCATTAGGATTCATATCCAATGGCTGCCATATGATGCAAGAAAATTGGGTGATTGATGAATTGTACAATTTCCAAATGCAACCGAAGTTCTTCAGGATGACTAGTTCAAACTGGATTAAAGTTGTCAACTTGAGACTACCAACAGCTATTTTATTTTTTCTTATTGTGATCCTTTTATCCCCTACACAGTGCTGTTCAAGTCACCCTCACAATGGACTGAGCACAATTCACAACAAGAATGTTGAGCAATAAACTTCAGAAAACAGAGTAACTGGACAATATAGTAGCTCGTCAGAAAACATCATCTCCAAAAGAGAAAACCAACATGTACAGTAAAACCACAATGCTAGAGAAACTCAGCAGATCAAATTGGTATCTGGAACCTATGGGCATTGGTAGGTGTCGGATAAGCGAATTTTCCGGTTGCTTGAGACTCACTTACAATGTCTAATACACTTGCATGAAGAATAAACAGTTTTAAAAGAAAAAAAACTATAATTTACTTACACTGAACATATTTCACTTGCAGGAATATATAAACCTTAAAGCATTTTACTTTATTTTCAGTCACATTCTGTGAAAACATTAAACCATTGCTGGATTTGTAACTTCTTGAGCAGCGGCAAAGACAAACAATGACGTTATAGATAATTAACTCCCCCTACCTCAAGTTTACAGATAAAGCCTTACTAATATACTTAACAATGTACTAATAGAGACTCTATCTCTAAGCAGGGATAAGGAAACACTTTAAGAGACTCACCCCAACGACAAGTGGCATCAAACAGCTCTTCATCTTGGGCGAGGGCATTTTATTCAAACACAACTTTATTTAATCTGCTGCTATGAGCTCTCTGCCTGCTGAATATTTGCTCCCATCTTCCCCAAAGGTTTATGTGTTATTTCAGAGAATATTTACAATGTTAAAACTTTTATTTACTGGTAATTTATTAAATTCTTATTTATTCCATTTATTTATCTTTATTTGCTGATTGCTTGAATTCCAGATAACATTCTTTTTTTTTCAATTTTTTATTTTTCACACCATAAATCACATTAACCATGATACACACTTTTTCCTTTTCACACATATACAGTGCCATTTTCTCCAGATAACATTCTTGAAGCTGTTCAAAGGTGCCTTAAAATTGAATAATTCTTGGCTGCTTTGCCATCTCTTAAGATTTTATGAATATGCAAATCAACTCATCATTTTTGAAATGAAAACACTATCACAGAAGAACAAAAATTATAGATGTTGGAAATTTGAAACAAACAAAAATGGTGGAAATGGACAATGATGAATGATAATTTAGTTTCCCTCTCAATAGATGTTGCCCAAGCTCTGGATACTTTTTACCCCATTTATGTTTTGGTGATGTTCCTGAGTAAGCTGGTCTTCATCCAGGTAAACCACATAGTCAAGCCTATTTTCATCAGATTGCACAAGTACAACTTGACGTAAGAGCAGCCTCCAATCTTCAGTACAAAACATGCAGACACACACCAGACATAGCACACATATAGACAATACATAATGAAGACTAGTATTCATATATACAACAACATAAATATTGTTTCACAAATATGAGAGTCTCGGATGGTTAGTGTTAGCAGTTCTTTTGGTTGTTCAGCATTCTCTCTGCCCATGGGAAAGTATTCCTCAATCTGGTGATGTCTCCCTTTCCGATGGGAGCAGTTGAAATATGCTGTATGTGGGGTGGAAGGGGTCCTCAATGATTTTGCACGCCATCTTCAGACAACGATCTTAATAGATCACATTGACCGGAGGCGGGGTGGGGGGTGGGGAGAAACTCCAGTGATCCACTCTTATGGTCCTGTGGATTGTTCCATTTCTCTGCAGCACATGTACCACACTGTGATGCAGCAGGCCAGGACAATAGAGCTCCTGTAGAAGGGTGACATAATGGTGGCTGGTATCCTTGCCTACTTCAGCCTTTCAGAAAGTGCAGTCACTGTTTGCACCTTCCAGACAAGTGAAGAGACAATGTGTGTCCATGATAGGTTACAAGGAGTATTCTCCAAGAATAAATTCAAATCTAACTCATAACACTAAAGCAGTAGTTCTCAACCTTTTTCTTTCCACTCACATACCCTATGCCATAGGTCCTCTGTGATTAGTAAGGGATTGCTTAAGGTGGTATGTTGGTGGAAAGAAAGTTTGAAAACCACTGTTTTAATCGTCCCTAATTGAATCATATGTCCACAGTTTCATAACTCCAAAGGAAATGGGCCAATGACAATTTATCTCAAGCAAAATATTTCAGTAACAATTGGGTCTAGAGCAGTGATTCTCAACCTTCCCTTCCCACTCACATCCCACCTTAAGCAATCCCTTACTAATCACAGACCACCGATGGCATAGGGATTACTTAAAGTGGTATGAGTGGAAAGAAAAAAAGTTGAGAAACACTACACTAAAGACAATAGAAGGAAATGCCAATCATTGGAATGAAATCTACTACTTTCATGTCGAATATGAAAATGCTACTGCTGGCAGCCATATGCAAACATATAATTAGAAGGGGTATTGGCACTCATCATTTTTAATATTTGCAATTAACCAATTGTCCTAGATACACACGATTTTGTACATGCTGCAACTTAGTGATTGGAATTAAAGCAGAGGGTTCCGTTCAGGAGAACGGACATTCTCCTTTCAAAAGGTTAGAATATATTGTGCCACCGATCAACTTTGATCCAATCCAACCAAGACATAAGTTAGTCATGCAAAGAATTTAATAAACAAGCTTAAGCTTACCTCCATGATTCTACCCTGCACCCACAAAATACATCAGCATCTAAAACTCAATCAGTTGCATGCTTGTAAAATCACAACTGGACCACAATCTCTCCATTCGCCTCAAAAATTGGCATTGATATTTAAAACCAGGCTCTCATGCATTGCTGAATGACAAGCAATTTGTGAGTCTCCTGGAGTACTGCTGCCAAACATTCAAAGAGAGGAAGTAGTTGATAGAAGACTTTGGTTGCACTATAACTAGTCACACCAGAAGTTATTTTGAAGATTCTTGATGACAACAAATTCAGTCAATACAACTCTTAAAATGACCTGGAAGAATGACTGCTCCAATTTGAAGATCTCTGGTCTGAGATCATTATGGACAGCAGACAAATGACTGACCAGAATTCTGCAAGAGAGGGTTTGGATGAATCATCTGGAAGACCTTAATCCAAAGACTCCAAGTAAACAGGCCATAGCATGTCCATCACACACGCACGGCAGATCATATCGCATTGCGTCGTGCAAGGACATAATTGGGCATGTCTTGTGCACATGAATTTGCAAATACTGAAATGCACTCAACATGGCCAAGAAAATTTCCAAGATTTTGCATATGGAAGAGTGCACATTGAGTATATGTGAAGATTACCAGAGAGATAGCAATAACCTTGATCAAGGTTAAGGCGTTATCCACTGTTGCCAAAAAAGGAATGCACGGTTTCAAATAACAATGTCGTGGGAGGCAATGATGTTTTGCACAGAAATGACCTAAATATTAATCTATCTGGCACCAGGAACTGCAAAACACATTTCATTCAACTATTCATTTTAAACTGACCAATTATTTTACCCAATAAATGATGTACCTATTTTCTATTATACACAATTCTGTGGTAACCAGTTTCTAAATCAAACAAAGGAAACAAATAAGAAATAGATATTCAATTAACCAAGAATACGCCATCGTAGATGCACGACACACAAATGTTTTTTTTTAAATTTCCAACTCTACTTCACAATGGGTGAATTCAAAACAGTTGTCGAGTCAGTTCCAAAATTTCAGTCTGTAGTAAGACGGCTCAAAAACAAAAAAATGTTTTGAAATCTCAATAAACTACTTTCAGGCAATTTCTAAAAGTAATGGCATATTCAAAATGTAATACAGGAGTTTGTTGTGCCAGATTTCATTCAAGGTCGGAATACTCAACAAAAAAGTTAGTACGTCAGCAGTTGCTTGCAATGTTATGCCTTTTAATAGAGAATTAACATTTGGAAAGCAGTACAATAAATTCTCCATAATAATTCATGCAAAAGAAACTATGGGGACAATTATTGCTTTAATTCATTGCAAACTCTTAACATATTACTGTAAATGCATATGCCATTAGTATTTACACCCAGTTAATGGAATTCCAGTGGAAGCAAGCAGAATGTTGCAGCAAGCATTCTTTCATAAATAATGCTGTTTGCCTATGGCAGAGAGACATTGATAGGAACACCAACTTAAAAAGGCCTTCAGCATCCTTGGCCGTCATGTGCTCATACTACCATTGGGCTGTTACCAAAAGCAGAGCTTTCCCCCAGATCTTCACTTAAACTCAAGAAAACAGATATTTATTGTGGAAACCAAATCAGATGTAAAAGGGAGGGCTGAAAAGTTTGGACAAGGTGCGAACTGACACAAAGGTGACATTTCACTACAGAAAGTCACAAATCAGGTATAAAGTGTAAAAATTCATGGCTGCTTTCCGTCGAAAGACATTTCCAAGAGGTAACCTTAAAGAACACAAAACAAATTCTGATGACAATTCCCCATTGTTCTACACTGATATCTGATAATAATTTCTCCACCTTACCATATTTACTTATAATAAAATAAGCGTATTTAAAACCACTTATTCTGTGAACTGGACAGTAGCAAGGTGTAAATCCTATTAAGGGATACAAGGCAAGTGTACAAAAAAATGGTCAGTGAATATTCCAGAAGAATTCAATTATGAGGAATTATATGTTCAAAGGAATGTATAGGACTAAGTGGAGGAATCTGTTAGGAAAGCAAATGGCACATTTGCCTTCATCGCAGAGGAACTGGTATCGAGATCAGAACACAGATGTATTGTTTTACATGTATAGGATTTCAGCAGGGGTTCCATTCAGAGGATGAAACATCATTCAAGCCCCATTTCAAAAGCTCATGCTAGAAAAGGGTTATTATATTCTTGGAACGATACAGCTAAACTTTGAGGGTGATGGACACCCAGGAACTTTGAAGAATGAAAGATGATCTCTGTGAAAAGTTAACAGATGGGTAAGCAGCATTTCCTTTGGCTTTTAAATATGAAGCATAATCTCAGAATAAACAATCTGCCATTTCGGACTAATGTGTGAAATTTCTTGACGCATGGGAATCTTTAGAATTCTCCAGAATTGTTTTGGTTCAGATTTATTGTCAGAGTACATGCATGACATCACATACAATGCAGAGATGCTTTTTTTTTCCCCCTCGGTGGGCCAGGCAGAATTTCTACTTATTGATAGTGCAAACTTTAATCAAGATAAAGATACAGAAACAAAGGAGAGAAATATATACAAAGAAAGAAATCCAAACAAATTGAGTGTGCAATACAGAAAAATTCAATAATAAATAATGTGCAAGAATCCTTAATTGAGTCCCTGATTGAGTTTACTGTTTAAGAGTATGATGGTGCAGTAATAGCAACTGTTCCCAAAACTGCCGGTGAAAGTCTTGTGACATGTAGACCTCTTTGCAGATGGCAGCAGAAAGAACAGCGTGTGTCCTGGATGGGGTGGATCCTTGACAATTCTGGTGCTCTCCACCGGCAGCATTCCCTGTAGATATTCTTGATGATGGGGAGGGTTTTACCAGTGATGTCCTGGGCTGCGTCCACTGCCTTTTGCAGTGGTTTACATTCAGGGGTATTGGTGCTCTCGTACCAGACGATCATGCGGCCGGTTAGCACACTTTCCACCGCATAGCTGCAAAGGTTTGCCAAAGTTATGATGTCTTATCAAACCTCCTCAAGTTCCTGAGGAAGGAGAGGCGCTGACATGCTTTCTTCACGATAACGTTAGTACTATGTCCATGAAAGGTCCTCCAAAGATTGAGTTTCCCAGGTATTTATATTTACTCATCCTCTCTATCTCTGATTTCTCCAATTACCACTGGATCATACATCTCTGGTTTTCTTCCTGAAGGACTCAATCACCTCCATGGTTGTTAGTAGAACATTCAGCCAAGTTTTCAATCTCCCTCCTGTACGCTGACTCATCAACCCTTTTATACAAACCACCACCATTGTATTGTCAACAAATTTATAAATGGTGTTGTTGTTGGACCAAGCCACACAGTAGAGTAGGGCAGCGGGCTATGGACACAGCCCTTTGGGGCTTTGGTGCTGATGGAGATTGTGGAGATGTGCCATTCCACACTGATTGGAGACTGGAGGTGAGGAAATCCAGGAGGGGATGATGGTGTTAAATACTGAACTGCAGTCAATAAACAGCATCTTGATGTAGGTCTTTGCTGTCCAGGTTTTCCAGGGTTTTGTGTAGAGCCAGCAAGATGGCTTCCGCTAAACCGTAGACCTGTTGCTATGATAGGCAAATTGAAACAGATCCACGTTGCCACTCAGACAGGAGCTGATATCCTTCAATACCAGCCTCTCAAAACACTTTATCATTGTGGATGTGAGTGCCACTGGTTGGTAGTCATTTAGACAGGTTACCACACTGTTTTTCATCAAATATGGACTTCTTCAAAGAGTTTTTCAATTCTAAAGGAATATGGCAAAAGGCAAGATGGGAACTTTAGGTATAGAAACAGCCAGGATATTGAATGCTAGTTAAAATTGTTGTATGGATTATTTCTCCTTGAATTCCTGACATTGACATGGAAGAATATGTCAAATGCTGCATTGAAGAGATAAGCAAAACCTTGCACTGAGCCACATTAATTTTAAATGGGCTACGAAAAGCTTGAAGAATGAAACATGAAAGTTTGCAGATGCTGCAATTGCAGTAAAAACACAGAAATGCTGGTGGAACTCAGGCAGTCTTGCAGATAAAGATACGTTGTGGCCCTGACCCCTTCTTCAATGTATTAGCAAAGAACAGGAATGCTGAGTGCTGGCTGGGGGAAGAGTCCAGACCAACAAAAGGTGTTAATTGGATAAAAGAGGAGAGGTGAGAATTGATTTTGGCTCTGTGACAGAAGGCAAATTTTAAGAAGCTCTATAAAAGAGAAATGTAGAGTAAAACTATTTCAAGAATTTCCTGGCAGCTACTTTGAAAAAACACTTATTCTGCTAGCTGGACAGTAGCTTCATCACTCAGCCAAATTTAGAAGGAATTCCAATGCTTTATGAACTTAATCGATTATCAATATCCAGTTGAAATCCATACAGATGAAAACTTTTTTAAAAAGTGCCTTTCAGTCACATATTCACAAACTACTTTCCTCCCAAAGGGGACCTGAAACCTGTACTTTGCCCTTTTGCTGATAACCTTTAGTAGCTCAATACCACACACACACACACAAAATCATCTTTTAGTCTTGGATGTGGGCACGAGTGCAGAGACCAAATGTTTTCTTCCCTTACAGTGTAGCTAAAATAGGTTTCTACGACTGTATATTTCCATGCTCCTTTCTTCGTTGGATCCTGGAGTTTTCTTTGAAGTCTCCACAGTTTCAGACTCTCAACAAAATTGAGAATCATCCATTCTTCTTTCTCAGACAATGAGAAACCTCAAACGGTCTTCCATAAATCCAGCCGTTCAGCTAGTTTATAGTCCCAGCAGAAATGAAGATGCTTTAATCAACAACTAAACCAGTATGATCATGGTTCACACTTCTAAGCCAATGCCGGCAGATACAAGAAGCCTTATGTTCACATAAAAAGATTAGAACATATACCCCCCCCCCTTTTAATTATCTCCAGATATTATCATGCATTTTCAGCAAATTTTGTACAAATTGTTTATTTTTATTGTTCTTGGGATATTGGTAACACCATCAATTCAATATTAATTGCTCATCTTGTATGGCTCTTCAGCTCACATACTTCAGTGAAGAATAAGCAATATATGCATCATTATCACCACCTTGAAGGGAAAATATTATATAGCAGTCCAACAACTTTCAAGGTGCTTTTCTATTCAAAAAATCTGACTCACAAATTTACATATGTAATGAATTTAACTTTTTAATTCTTGCTTGGTTGCTCATCTTAATACAAATTGATGATTAAAAATTGAGTCAATCAAGAAATATTTGTGAATGTGTGGGAAACACAGTTATATATGAATACAGTGAGAAGCTATTCAATGAAAAAAGAGATTGTGGAAGCATTCATTCCAGCAGTAAGTACAAAACCACATGATCACATTTGTGGGGTGAATTCCAATTTGATGCATCATTCTTGTAAAATTTTCCCAGATACAATCTCTTACAAATATGCAACATTTTGGTTTTTTTTTAAATGACAGTCGAAAAATGTTGAATTCTGCTTGACATAAAAAGTGATTCTAATATTGTGACACGGCTTTAATTACCGATCCCAAAGATTGTGGAGTCACTGAGAAGAACTCCTACTCCTCACACACCTCAAAGAACGTACTTTTGAAAAGCTCCGCTAAATCTTCGAAAAGGCGTTAAGACGGTGGAATATGGTAAATTTGTTAAATTTTTGGTAAATATTGAATACCAAGAAAGCTGCAAGATTATCAACATGGCAGGAACAACTGCACATGCAGAAACAATTGATCGAATTCAACTGCAAATTGAAGTAACAGATGATCTTATTCCTCTGCTATAATGCACTGAAAATTAAGCTACAATCCGGGTGCAAATGTCAAAAAAAGATGGGAAAGCAACACTAAGAATAGTTTTATTTCACAGAAATATATGTGCATGTCAGAGGTCATTTCTACTGACCCATTATCAGATAACACATTACAGTACTTCATACTGTACAGGTCATCAGCTTTCTAAATGGTTAGGAATTTTCAGATGCAGTGAACCCAAAAGGAGTATTCCTCCAGGACCAATGCAATGCAGGAACAACAGACCGAGATGCATAGTCATATTTTTTAAATGTGCAATGCTGCAAATAATCTGCACCGTTGCATTCTGCCCAGTCTGATTGAACTGTGCAAGGTTTCATTTAAAGAAAACTCTCCTACTCGCATTTTCTGGATTCCCCACATTGATTGCAGGTGCAACAATGCAGCAGGGCGACAATTCAAGTGCAGCAGCTACTGCATGAGTTCATCTCCTCCCTCCCCCTCCCCCTCGGGAGAAACTGGCCCTCGATGGAAAAAGAGGCTGCTGAACTGTGCAAAAAAAACTTCGGGGATGGGGGATGCATCTGCATCGTTAAAGGGGGGGGGGGGGACGAATTCAAACGCTTCTTTTGTGTCAGTAATAACAACGTGTAGACAGCACACCAGACCTACCTTTGAACGCGAGGCATCCGGCAAAAGTTGCTGCAGCGAATCCCGCAACTCAAGTGTGCGGTTGGGCCCTCCCTCCGCCTCGCCGGGAGAGCGCATGCGCGGTCGCACCGGCCGTCTCGTGCAGCAGCCATGCAGCACCCGTGCAGCCGGCGCGCGTGCGCGGGGTTTCCCGGGCCGCCCGGCCAGGGGCGAAAGCGCTCCCCCTTACCCCCCTCCCCCCCCCTAAAGAGGAGGAGGTGAATCAAAAGAGAGAACGTGGGGCGTTCGCTTACCTCGGCGACGGGTCGGTCCGCCGTCTCATCGGCGCTCGCCTTCCGACCCTCCCCGACGCCGCCGATTTCTTTTGCCCCTCTCGCGATCGCCGCGCCCCCCCTCCCTCTCAAAACAAAGATGGCAGCCGCCCGCGACCGTTATGCAAATGATCCAAATACCCGCTTCTCCCCCTCCCCCCGCAAACTAGCACCACCACCGATTTTTTTTGCCGCCCTCCCCCTCAGTACTTGCACCCCACAGTGACCGGTTTCTTTTTATTATCAACAGGGTAGAACTATTTTTTTTCTCTTTCCCCTCGCTGGTGCGGAAGGTGAATTTGCCCTTCATGGAAGGCTCGCATGCAAATCACCAGGCATCCGACGGCCAATCAGCAGCCGACGTGAAGGGGACGGCGCCGTATGCAGATAAGAGAGCGCTCGTATGCAAATTCGGCCGGGAGCTTTCCCATCCGTCCGCCGCGACCTCTGGGAGGGGGGGGGGGGGCGTGGTATGTAAATGCAACCGGCGCTTTATTTGCATAGAAGCCAGGTCGAATGAAATGCTCGCAGCCGACTGTTTTGCAGCGACGTTTGATCGAGTCACAATAAAGTCCACGTTGCATTCATTCTATTTTATAAATGCCACCCTTGAAAATATTTATTTTCAATGGATATCCATGCAAATTATTTTTAATTTCTTTGCAAAAATGTATGCACGGGGAATATTGAACAGCATTTAAGTGTATGCACGGGGAATATTGAACAGCATTCATGTCCCACAGTCTCCAAAAAAAAAACATGGCATTGAAGGTTTTAACTTCAGCAATGCCGTTTGCATAGGCTGTTGCCGGCAGCATTGACGCTTGCAATGATTCTACCCCTCCTTTGCAGTTCCGCGGTGGGCCACCGGCGTCGCTGCTGAGCTCGATGGGCGAGCCCGCTGCAGCCCTTGCAGTTCCGCGGTGGGTCACCGGCGTCGCTGCTGAGCTCGATGGGCGAGCCCGCTGCAGCCCTTGCTGTTCCGCGGTGGGTCACCGGCGTCGCTGCTGAGCTCGATGGGCGAGCCCGCTGCAGCCCTTGCTGTCGGGACGCGTGATTGACACGTTGCAAATAAGTTCCAGCACTTGCTCCTGCCACTTCTTCCAGCTTGAGCACGATGTGGCCAATTTCCGAGAGGAAAAAAAAACGGACCACGGAAATTAGAATTTTATTCAAGGTGTATGCAATGGTAAAACCTTCATGAAAACAAATTGTTGATTGCAAAAGTCTGACTTCAGAATTAGAATGTATTGTGGACATATTTTGCCTCAGCATCACAGTGCCAACATTTCTATAAGCCACATTGCAAAACAAGAAAAATAAAGTAAGGTGAGGGTGGGGGTAAAAAACAGGAAAGTGATCGAAGTGAAGACACAATCCTGGAAAAACTCAGCAGGTCAGTGCATATTTCATGTGGCAAAGGTATATGTGCGTAACAAACGTTTCGGGCTTGAGCTCTTCGTCAAGGTGTGACGAAGGACTCAAGCCCAAAACATCGGCTGTGTACCTATCTTTGCTGTTTGGCCTGCTGCGTTTCCCCAGTTTGTGTTTTTACTTAAAACAAAGCAGGGCAGTGTCGATGGTTCATTGTTCATTCAGGAAGCTGTCCTGGTGCCGCTGAGTGCTCAACTTCAGGCTCCGGTACTTGAAAATAATTAAACACCAAATAATTATTCAACTCAAAGTAGACATTCAGAGTTTTCAATAAAAGGCTTTTATTGAAAAGCAAATCCTTTGCTGTCTGTAGGGTGTTTACATTCTACCCGTGTCAATAAAAGGCACACTTTTAAGATGCCAGAAAATTAACGAGAAATGTTTCCAATACTAATTGTGTAAAATTATTTGCGTTACAATTATGCTCTCCAAAAATACTGATCATCCCACAAGCTGGGAAGTAGATAAGACAATTCAGAAGAAACGACACACTTGCATAAAGAGAAAATAGGAGAAAATATTTGCAAGATAAGTGGTAATAGTAGAAGTTTTACTTTTAAAAGTAAAGGGAAATGTGAACGCTTAACAGATTAAAAAAAATAAAGTGGCAGGAAGGCCAATGGATTCACTTGGCTATTTTTTTTATAGAATGGACATAGGAAATTCAATTGTCTTACTCAAGAATGACCTTTGATTCTATCATTTATACTTAGTAGTTTATTAATTCAAAGATGAATAAAGTAACAGGCAAAGTAGTTTATTTTATTGAACATAAAGTTTAGTTCCACTGCTATCTGCATTTCCATTTGCATAGTTTTATCTTGTATTCTTACTTTTATAAATTTCAGCAATGAACAAAGTGGACACAGCACATGAGACATTATATCACACTATCATTTACCAGCTTCGAAAATAAACTAAGGGCATTTGACCTGAAAGATTAAGTCTGTTTCTCTTCCCATAGACGCAGCCTGACTTGCTAAGCATTTTCCGTTTTTAGTTTAGATTTCCAGCATCTGTGGTTTTCATTTTGATTTTTGTTTACCAGATTCAGTGGGCTTTTCACATTGTCAACTTCAGCAGAATTCCAGATGCTTTTCCCTCCCAGTTCACTTTTTTTTCCCTGTTGTTTGGCATTCTCAGAATAATCGACAGGGATTCAACTTAAAGGGAGAGTCCCTGACCCAAGAATAACCTGGCTTCTGGGAATCAAACACAATAAAGTTTCCAATGCCTTTTAATTAATGGCCTGCATTCTCTTGGGGTCCCCTCCCCCCACCCCATCCAAGCTCGGGTTCCTTGTCTGTTTCTCCCACCCTCTAATTTCTTGACTTTCTCCACCTCCATCTGTCTCCTGTGACTCGAATCCTTGCAGCCTTGATCCCAGGCTCCTTTTCAATGCTCCCTGTTCACTTTTCTGAAACGGGTTGTTTGATTGGCCATGAATCAGGTGGGGAACTTAAGTTCAAATTTGTAATAAAAATTAATTCTCATCAATAGACGTCAGAAATCAACTTGATTTATTGATGTCCTTAAGAGAAGAAAGTTTGCCATCCTTCTCCAAATTTTACATGGAAAAGATATTCATAGTGCAACGCTGCTACAGCGTCAGCGATCAGGACCACGGTTCGAATCCTTTGCTGTCTGTAGGGAGTTTACATTCTACCCGTGTCCGAATGGGTTTCCTCCTGTTGCTACGGTAGGTTCAAAACCTACTGGAGGTTGCAGGTCAATTGAGTATTATTGGGCAGCATGGGCTTGTGGGCCGGAAGGGCCTGTTACGGTGAAAAGGCAAGAGGAGTGCAAAGGGCACTATTTAAAGAAAGCAGCCTCGATCATCAAGGACCAAATTATATTTTGTCGTTAATATTACCATATGATTAAAAAGTTTTGTATTAATAAAGCAGTAAAATATTAACAATTAATATTGTGTCTATTACACCATTATATTATGCAGTAGGAACTACACTGGTCTATATTCTAGTTAAACTGCTGTGTTTAAAAACTTGTTGAAATTAAAGTGACAATAATCTCATATGCATCCATCCTAAAATACTGTTATTATAGACGGATATTATGTAATAATTTTGCTATTGGAGGTACTGGAGAGTATTACGACTGCTATATACAAACTATCTAATTTTATGCAGTTGCAATATTGCCGTGAAATGTATTGCTTTGCTTGCTACATTTATACAGCAAGGACACTGCTGTGGTAAAAATATTCTGTATCAAACACTAATATCATTGTTGCAACCGTGCATGATAATCAGCAATTAAAGACAGGACAGAAGTGTTTCTAACTTACTTTTATTGCTCAGGGCTTAGAGGATGATAATACGGGCTAATCTGTACTCACAAGAACCAGAGACTGCAGCCATTGAACAGATTATTTGACCTTTGCTGCAAAATCCAGTCACATCTCTGAAATCAAGCAGCACTCAGTAATTGCCTGTCACAAGTTAAGATGGCGAATGAAGTGCGGGCAATAAATAATTGTTGACGGGAGCACTTCTCCTGGTTCAGGAATTGTTAGGATCGAAATGGAGATGAGGGCAGCAACCTTGGCAGTTCTTTTGTTCTCAGATCAAAAGCAAGCTCTTTCTGGATCCTTTGTTGCTTTATCTCAGGTTTGCTGAGTTGTTAATTCTTGAACCCTGCTCAAAGGTCCTGACCACCTCAACAGCATTGTTCTTTGTTACAATACAAAGTTCCCTTTGTATGGAAAGCAGAAGTATCTCTTGGCACAGAGTTACAGGTTTCAGATCTCTACAACGTGTATTCCATGTACACACCCTCTGTGTTTATGGTTATTGACTGTATATGATGCATTTTGCAAATACAGCAAGGGTGGTGGACAAAAAAAGGGTGTGGTGTTTTTAGTGACTTATCAGGGATATTGAAACTAACTACATTTGTTAAACAGGTTTACCAAAGTATACAAACACACAATTCAATCATGTGGATCTAATTGTACAGCTATCAACACAAACAGGGACAGTCATTGTGACAATTCCTCTCACAGATCTTTTGTATAGTTGTACTTGTTTTAAAAAAAACACATGTGTACACAAGAGTCTGAAATAGCTTTGGAAGATGGCTGTAGCCTGTTAAAATGTATTGTGAAATTCCATGGAGCACAAATTAAAAGGGTGAACTGCACAACAGTTGCACAAAAACTCTGTGTTTACGCAAGTCATTTGCTGAGCTCGGTGCAGCAGTGGGGGATGGGCTGGGAAATGGGGGATGGGTCCTATGGCAGGCAGAAGCACATTAGTGGTGCAGTGAGGAAGTCACTGTACTCCACTCCGGATTTTGCACGCAGCCCTTGAGGAATTTATGTAGAGCTAGCTGGCTGAGACTGGATCAATCCGGTTCTAGCCGCCAAGGACTGGCGGCTTGTTCACTGAGCAATCAGCCTGGCCCCTGGGAGAATTAAACTAGGATAAACCCCTGCAGCAGATATTCCAACCCCCTTATTTTCCACATGGTATAAATAGTATCCAGATTCCAGTTTAGCGCAAATAAAGCTGAATACGCCATGCAATAAAAGCATTATTATCTAAACATGACATGATTTTATCTTCCCCATTTTTTACATGTTGGCCATTTTGTTTTTTTTTCATTGATTAACCGTTTGTTAAAATTGAAAGTCCCCATTTTCTTCTGGAGAAATGCGGGAATGTTTGTTCAGAAGATTCACACTGAAAGAACAGAGGAAGAAGCCTCCTGCCTTCTGATTTTGTACAGACTCCAATGTGTCCAGTTCCTCTCCCCCCCACCCCCTCCTCATGGCTTCCTTTGATAATGTGGCCTGGCAAGCTGATATCCTGGGTTATGCGTTGCAGTATGAGCTGTGGCCGAAGTTGCAGTTTAGCAGGAAAAGATTATGTGTTTGCCAGCTTTGCTGCACTTGTGTATGGGTTGACTTGCCTGGATAGCATGCAAAACATTCACATGCACCACACTTAATTTTCCAACTGGGCACTCCATCTAGATGGCATTAACATCGATTTCTCCAGTTTCTGCTAGCCTACTCCCCGTTCTCCCTCCCCTCCCATCACTCTGTCTTCATCTCTCCACCCTTCCCTCTCCATTCACAGAGCCATCCCCACTCCACCAGTTTGCTGGTATGCCCTCCCTCCCTTATCCACCTATTACCTCATGGCTGTGGGACTGTGCTCCTCCCTCTGCCCCTCCTCTTCCCCCCCACCATTTTGTTTAGGCACCTGTCTACATTTTCCTCACACCTTGATGAAGGGCACAAGCCCAAAACATTGGTTATGTATCTTTATCTTTGCTATTGAAAGGACACAGTTTGACCTGCTGAGTTCCTCCAGCATTGTGTTTGAATGCAAAACAAAGTTTTTTACCTTGACGAAAGGCTCAGGCCCAAAACATTAGTTACCCTTTACTTCCTCTAGAGATGCTGCATGACTTGCCGTGTTTCTCCACCACTTTCGTGTATTGCACTTTTCACTGTATCTTAGCACACGAGACAATAAACAATTCAATGCCTTGACACATCCCTCTACCATCCAAAGCCTCCACCTCGCCTTCGTTATTGGGGAGTATTGTCGGATAATGCAAGCTCTTTCCATTCTCATCCAACCCCCACCGAATAGCTCTCCGACTCTGTAGGCTGGAGTGACTAGATTGGGAGGAGTGATTGCCATTAGCATGGAGGGCACTTATGTTTGATGTTTACTTGGGCAGGGAGTGGAGAAACTATTAGTTTGTTGAGTGTTGACATCATTGTGTGATTATCCTGGCAACGGGATGACTGTGTCCATGTTCAATCAACACCATGACTGTGCTCTACAGCCAAGATCTATACCTGGAGTAACACAAGATATGTTAAAACTGTATCAGTATAGGTCAAAGTTCTAACCCTAACCTCTACTATTCTAACATCAAATTCTCTCTGCACACTCAGCTAAATGGAGAAAATCAGATTTATTTCAGATTTCCTGAACCTGCAAATGTTATGATTGCTGAGAAAAGTCAGAAGTATTTGGAAGCTAAGTTTGGTGAAGAGAACTTAATCGATCATCCTGGAGGGAAAAAAAAAATTCCTCCATTTCAAACATAGCAGAGATTTGACATTTAACAAAGGAACACCATGTACTCTGCATAGCCTTCAGTGTGGGGGAATGTTAACACTGCCTTTTAGAATGTGAGTAGATGAATTACAGAATATTGTGGGAGACCATTCTGTCCATCATTGCACTCCTGTCCCGGGGAGAACGTATTTTTCAATCATTATTTTGGACTTTTCTCATTCAAGGGGTTTATTTACTCTATTACTCAATAAGGAGTGAGAACAGAGAATGAAGTGTTTGGGCAGCACGGCTGGTGCTGTGGCCAACGCACTGCCTTTACAGCGGCAACGATTGCGACCGGGGTTTAGATCCCGTGCTGTCTGTAAGGAGTTTGTACGTTTTCCTTGTATCTGTGTGAGTTTTCCCTGGGAGCTTCGGTTTCCTCCCACTATTTGAAATGTACCAGGAGGTTGCAGGTTAATTGAGCGTAATTGGGCAGCATGAGCTCGTGAGCCGAAATGGCATGTTACCATGCTCTATGTCTAAAAAAAAACATTTAAAAATATTTAAAAGATGAACAGTGTCATCTATCTGGTGTTTTTGTTTAATCCCAGACCCTTGGGAACATATCTGCAATCTTCCCTGAGGGCTGCAAGGTGGGGCCAACTCGTGGTCTGACAGAGAGTGGTTAACATAGATTGGTGGTGATGTAATGTCTGCTGGGATTGGCCAATGCACCATCTGCCTTCCCATTGGTAGAGAGTTCCCCAGCTGCACTTTGCAACCAGAATGGATAAAACCAGTTGATTCCTATTTTGGTCATTTAATCTCCACTGTGAAAGGAGTCTCTGACCACTGGCGCCACTAGGCGGGTGCAGCCCACATCGGGTGACACCATCAGAGGGGGTGACAACAAAATGACTGTCTAAAAAATTTTTGAGCAGTGTTTCAGCAGAATTTTTAAAGTAAAAATATCCCCGTAGCTACAACAACAAAAACAATTTTTCGTAAGCCCAGCTTACATGTATCAAAATACCTACAAGGCTAAAGCTGTATACTAATTTATTTTTTGAACCTTCTAATGCGCTCCTTTCAGAGCTGTCATTATTACCCAATTACAACAATGCTTCAAATCACGTGGTTTCGTCTGCACGTGCTACAAGCAAGCGCTATTGTTTTCATTGCTGTTGGTGTTTTTATAGTCGCTGCTTTTGTCAAATTTTCTGGTGTTTTAGCTACAATATTGTGGTCATTAGTATTTGTGAACTGAGATCAATAATGTTTTGAGAATTAAGTAGTATGATATTGTAATTTAAAAGGTCATTTTAATTTTGCTACTTGTTTATCGCACTACAATTGCCATTACATTCAGTGATATACGAGAATTACAATTTACCAAGTAACATTAGTACAAAAAAACATTTTACGAACGATTCTGGTACAGGAGTATGGTCTGGTACAGGAAGAGGTTCATGGTGGTTGGGGAGGGCCCATGAGTTACCGCACTGTAATACCAACTCTAGTGACACATTGTCTCTTGATGTTGATTACAGTGCAAGATACTAACTTCATGCGCATTTTAATTATTGTCATTTTAATTTTTATTTCCATTCATCCAGCAAATTAGCAGGTTTTCTACATTTTGCTCACTTTGGAATCCTGTTATTTTCTATGCCCCCGAAAATGGTTATGATAATGGTATTCAAAGCTAAGGCAGACACAAAGACTGGTATTTGCACATTGTCTTTCAGATCCAAAGAAAAGTCTAAAGTGTTTCTCAGCCAATGTAACAGTGAAGTGCAATCACCTCTGTTGTTGGTAGACAAGACAAGGCATTCTTTGGTTGGCAAGGCCTCACAATCTGCCAACTAGTTGAAGAGCAGTGTACAGGTACTCCCTGACTTGCAACCTATGTGATTTTTATGTCCATCTGCATATACGACTGAATCTTTTTAAAGAAAATACATAAAATTTACGTGGTTTATTTTATATTGGACGAACTCTAACAGGGATACAGGGCACGCAAGAACCAAAATGTGCGTACTTAACTTGTTATTCAGCATCCTGGAGTCCTTTGGCTGGGCGTGGCCATCTTGATTCATTTGTGCATGCGCCAACCAAAGACATGCAGGAGCACAAGGTTTGTTTAAAAAAAGTTTGCTTTCCAACATGCATCCACTTCGAGATACAACCAATCCTTCGGTCCCAATTAAGGTCATGTCGGGAGCACTTGTCCTTCACCGCACATAATAAGCCGTTCATTTTCTCATCTGACTCAAATCTCCTCCCTGCTTTGCTTCATTTATTACTAAAATCCTTGATTCAGAATCAGAATTTATCGTCATGAACATCTCACGAAATTCATTGTTTTGTATCACATTTATATAAAACCACCTCACAAAATAAATGAAAGTCGTGCAAGAAAACGTCAAAGAAAAGCAATTTCTGTGGTTCATTGATCATTCAAGAATCTAATGACAGAGGGAAAGAAGCTGACCTTGTGCTGCTGAGTCTTCAACTTCAGACTCCTGTACCTTTTTCCCGACGGTAACAGTATGAAAAGGGCATGGCTTGGGTAGTGGGGGTCCTTGAGGATAGAGAGTGCTTTCTTAAGACACCGGCTCTTTTAGATGTCCTCGATGAAGAGTAGCGCCAATGATGGTGCTGGCCAAGTTAACAACCCTGTGGAGCTTTTTCTAAGTCTTGGCACCTCCATACCAGACAGCCATGCAACCTGCCAGAATATTCTCCATGTAGATGTTTGTCCATCTGTAGAAGTTTGAGAGTCTTCAGTGACATACCAAATCTCCTCAAATTCCTCACAAAGTATGCCGCTGGTGAGCTTCCTTCATGATTGCATTGACGTGGAGGCCCAGGACAGATCCTCAGAGAGGCTGACACCTAGGAATTTGAAGTTCTTGACCCTCTCCACTGCTGACCCCTTGATGAGGACTGGTTCATGTTCTCATGACTTCCTCCTGAAGTTCACATTTACCTCTTTGGTTTTGTTAATGTTGAGCGCAAGGTTGTTGTTGTGACACCATTCAACAGCTGATCTATCTCCCTCCTGTACATTTCCTCATTGCTGTCTGTGATTCTGCATTGGCAAATTTTGCATTGGCCAGTTTGAAAATAGCATTGAAATTGTGCCAAGCCACACAGTCATGAGTGTTGAGTGAGTAGAGCAGTGGGCTAAGAATGCATCCTTGAGGTGTGCCTGTGTTGATCATCAGGGAGGAGGAGACGTTTCCAGTTCATACTGACTGTGGTTTCCAATGAGGAAGTCAAGGATCTTGGTGTGTGTTTTCTTCTTTATCATTTTCACAGAGTCAATGAATAAGGTCAAGTCAAATGTGTAATTTGGAAGGGAAATGCAGGTGGTGTTCCCATGTACAGACTTTGTCCTTTTGGGAGGGGCTGTCAGAGTAGCCTGGGTGAACAATTGCAGTGCATTTTATAGATAGTACGTGCACCTTGGGATTGGTTGAAACATTTTAGGATTTCAGGAGATGCTGAATGGTGTCTTATGGCAGACTAAAATATATTTTGTTTAGTATTACATTTCTGTTTTATTACATGATAATGAGAAGAATCTGGAATCACTCACCACAAGGTGCTAGACTTGCTTTTGTAACACTCCAGTTGAGAGTTTGGACCACAATGTTGACTCTGGAGGATGTGGCAGTGGTAATGCCATTGAAGGTAGTTGGACAAATCCTTGTGGGACATGGTTACAGTCTGGCACCTTTTGAGGCACTAACGTTGCTTGCCACCATAAACAGTGCCTGAATATTGTCTGTATCATTTTGATTTTAGGCCCAGACTTCTTCCTTTGATGTGCCGTGAATGGAATTGAATATTGCAATCATCAGTGTTACCTCTTCTGACCTTATGATGGAATGAAGGTCAATGACAAAGGAGCTGAAGATGGTTGGGCATGGGACACTACCCTGGAGAAGTCTTCTAGCTGTGTCCTGACCTAGGATTACAGACCTCCAATAATCCCAATCACCGTTCTTTGTGTGATGTACAACTCCAACCATTGGAATGTCTTCCCTTTGTTGACCACCAGCTTCAGGTCTGCCAGGGCTCTTTGATGCCACACATTGCTGATACCTCTGAACAAGGGCCTACACTAGAATAATGAGCCCAAAGCAAAATAGATACCAGAAGCGAAAACTAAAGTGGTTGAAACCCTGAGCAGAACAGAATTACTTTTCACCAGAATTGGAGATGTAGGTTTAAGTCATCCTAGAACATTACAGCACAAAAACAGGCCCTTTGACCCTTCTAGTCTGTCCCACTGACCTGCGTCCACATCCATCCATGGCCCACCCACCCATGTTCCTGTCCAAATTTTTATTACATGTTAAAAATTGAGCCAACGTTCACCACTTCAGCTGGAAGCTCACAGCACATTCCCTCAGCTCTGCAAGAACTTTCCCCTAATGTTCTTCTTAAACGTCTTTCCTTTCACCCTTAACCCATGTCCTCAGGTTTGTATCTCACCGAAAAGCCTGCTCGCAATCAACTCATCTCTCCCCTCATCTCTGACAGGGTGAGCTGAAGGTCACCTCTTCTGCTTTCACTTTGAAACACAATGAATCTCCAAAGCACAAGGGATGTCTTGAAACTCAGTGCTCAACTGTTCTGTGCTGCGACCCCCACACATTAGTTTCTACACAGCAGCAATTTTTAATAGTTCTCATTTGAATGTTAAGACCTCTGCAACAACATGAAAAGGATGATTGAAT
Organism: Narcine bancroftii; assembly: GCF_036971445.1. Classification (NCBI taxonomy): domain Eukaryota; kingdom Metazoa; phylum Chordata; class Chondrichthyes; order Torpediniformes; family Narcinidae; genus Narcine; species Narcine bancroftii. Next base: position 60,192,002 of record NC_091481.1, on the reverse strand, counting down.
GGCAGTTTTCATTTTCCTTCATGTTCCAAGAAACCTTAAAGGGCCTGATTCACAAAAATATACAAGGGTCACTTTGTCAAATTTCAGTCACTCTCCAGTGTTGAGGAAGAGACACATTGGCTTCTCTCTCTAAATTTCCAGTCTTGGGTGGAGGGTTCCATGTTGAACCACGGACTTTCTCTCCCACTGATTCTGCTTGACCTACTGAGTTCCTCCAACATTGTGTGTTTGATTGCAGGAGAGAGAATGTCAGTTTCCACCATCATTTTATGAATCAATTTGTTACTTGATATTAGCATTATTCTTTTGCTGTTTAATCATGAAGAGTATGTGAACAAATTATTAGGCTGACTGAGTGGTCTAGATCTAATTCAGATTTATTGTCAGAGTACACACATGGCATCCCTGAGATTCTTTTTTTCCTGCAGGTGAGGTGGAATTACCACTTATTGGTAGTGCAAAAAAAAACACCACACAACATCCACATGTAAACAAATAAAGAAAAGTTTAAAAAAAATGACTGGGCAATACAGAGAGGTAAAAAAAAAATCAACAAAGTGCAAAAGTAAGGGTCGTTATGTGAGTCCCTTATTGAGTTTGTTGCTGAAGAGTCTGATGGTGGAGGGGGAGCATGCGTTCCTGAACATGGTGGAATGAGGCTTGTGGTACCTATATCTCTGTCTTGATGGTAGCAGTGAGGACGGAGCATGCGCTGGGTAGTGTGGATCCCTGAAGATTGCTGCTGCTGCTGCCCGACAGCGATGCTCCCTATAGATGTACTTGAGGATTAGAAGGGCTGTGCCTGTGATATCTGAGGCTGTATCCACTATCTTTTCAAGGGCTTTCTGCTTAGGGGTATTGGTGTCCTCATACCAAACTGTGATGCAGCTGGTCAGGACACATCCGTAGAAATCTTCCAGGGTTTCCGAAGTCATACTAAACCACTGCAAATTCCTGAGTAAGTAGAGGTGCTGACGTGCCCACTTCACGATGCCGTTAGATTGGGTGGTAGTTGGCTACACGAGCCAGCACGTTCACTGCTGGTTACCAATCCGTAGATAAGAGATCAGCTCTCTCGATAGATCTGTAATCTCATCCTTTGGACTCTGAGATCAATCCAAGAGCATGAGAAAAAGACGACAGGCAAAACCAACTTCTCCATCCAACCTATCAAGTTCAAATTTATTGTCATCTGATAGTGCAAGTACAACCCGGCAAAACAGTGTTCTCTGGTCTTCAGAGCAAAAAATGTAAATAATAATTTAGAAATATATATATAAATATTGTTTAATAAATAGTAGAATCTCGGAGGGTTTGTTTGAGCAGTTCATTTCTCTTTGGCCACTGTTCCTCAGCCTGGTGGTGCTGGCTCAGATACTCATGTATCTCTTTCCCAACAAGAGTAGCTGGAAGATCCCGCATGCAGGGTGATAGGGGTCCTCTGATTTTACAAGCCTTCTTCAGACAACAATCCTGGCAGATTATGTAGCTGGAGGGGAGGGGGGTGGGGGGGGGGAATGCTCCTCTCTGCCACTCATGATCCTGTGGATTGACTTCCAATCCAATGCTCTCCAGAAATTGTACTACATAGAGATGCAGCTGGGCAGGATGCTCTCAATAGAGCTCCTGTATGTATGTAGTGATAGTCTGAACATTGTGGCATGATCCATCTTCATCCAACCACCTCACCCCCTGTGATGTTTCTTCTATTACAATAAAGAAACAGGTTCATTTTTTAAAAAAACAAACTAGATTTATCAACTAAACCAGCACTAAGGACAGAACATAAACATGCCAGACCTCATGTGGAGGCATCCATCTTGGATCTTCCCAAGATGCAACAGCATTCCCAAGATGGAACATTCCCCAGATGCTGCACACTCTGTCGCTGACTCCTCCTGGTGGTAGCACTCTATCACTACATCCCCTATCCTTGAGATGTTTTAATCAAACAAGATACATTAATACAGTATTCTTTCAATTTAAAGTTCAGCACAAACCTAACGAACATAAGCAGCACAAACTTTTAGGGGTGCATTCCTTTTTCTTTTATAGATTCAGTCTGTCAGGTACTTTGATAACAGTGGATCCTCTTAACACAGGTGCTTATGTTGTCTCTGAAGGTGCTTGTGTCAGCTCTGGAAATGCATATTTTGGCTCTGGGAGTCCACTACTGTCTAGCATGGATGGTGTTTCCTCTGTTTCTGTGCAGGCTGAATCCTCTGCATTTACCTGTTCCTGCAGTATCTCTGGCAGGCTCCTTCGATTCTTCCTCAGTATTTGACCCTCCTCTGTTCTGACCATGGAGGATCTTCCATTTCCTTCTTCCAGAACAGTGGCCTTTTTGACCTAAGAGTTGGAATCTCTGAGTCTCATGTTGTGCCAGTGGCCCTAAGCTTCTTGCTGACTTGTTGGCCTTTTGTCTCCATTGCAGACATTTTTGTTTCTGTTCAACACTTCAGTTCTTGTTTGGGTCTACGTCCCATCAGAGGCTCAGCAGTTGAAATTCCATGTTCAAGTAGCAAAGCTCTGTAACTCAGTAGAGCTAGATAGGGACCTGAACCACTGTCTAATGCTTTCTTGAGCAACTGTTTAACCTTTCTTTGCTTTGCTGTTTGACTGTGGGTGCAGAGCACTTGAAGTCACATGTTGGAAATCATATTCCTCTGCAAAGTTCTGGAATTCTCTACAACCGTAGCATGGTCCATTGTCACAATTTGAGGAATGCTGTGTCTTGCAAGGATCAATTTCATATATTGGATCAGATCAGCCCCAATGTTCTGATATGGTTCTGCTGGTACATCTGTTATTATCATGAGTTTCTTTGTCTGTTTTGAGTGATGTTTCAAACTCGTCTCACAGCTTGAAACCATCCTGTCAATTTCAGCATTTATCCCTGGCCAATCAACAGCAATTCTGGCCCTCTTCTTGCATTTTTCAATTCCAAGGTGCCCCTCATGCACCCTTTTTAATATCTCTTGTTGCAATGATTGAGGAATGGCAATTCTGCTCTGAGTAAAAACCCATTGACAACACTCAGCTCAGTTCTGATGTTGCAGCATGGCTGAGATTCACCTCTAGGCCATTCTTCATTCAGATTCCTGATGACCTACTGTAGAACTGTGTTCTTTTCTGTTTCAGCTGTGATTTGCTTGGATTTCATTGTCAGGTATGGGAAAAAATTCAGTGATCTGATTCACATGGAAATTCACATCTGTCTCTGTGGAACTCTCATTGTATGCTTTATGCTGCGTTGTTGCCTTGGATAATGCATCAACTAACACAATAAGTTTCCCTGGTGCATACACCAATTCAAAGTCATAACATTGTAGCTTCATTAGTCTTTGGATTTGCAGTGACATTTCACTGAAATTTTTCTTGATTATTGCTATTAATGGCTTGTGGTCTGTCTCTGCCATGAATATTGGTAGATGATACACATAACTGCGGAATTTCTCAAGTCCTTAGTCAAGATCTAGACACTCTTTCTTGATCTGTGCATATTGACATTCAGATGTTGTCTAGTCCTTAATGCGCATGCATTAATCCAATCTTCTCCCTCAGTCTGAAGAGGTACGGCACCGATTCCATCTTTTGAAGTGTCTATGGATATTTTAATCTTTATGGATGCATCAAAGAATGTCAAAAGCACTGGTTCTGAATTAAAATGGTCACAGTTGTCCACATTCTTCCTTGTGGTTTTCTGTCCACTTGAATTTACATTTGTCCTGTAACAACTTCCTTCGGTACATTGGTAAATTCATACCAAACCAGTCTTCCAAAACAATGTATTTGATCATTCCCAATCATGGTCAATATTTCCAGTCCATTTTACAACGTTAGGACTTTTTAAACTCTCCATACTTTCACTGCTGATATCGACTGTTACCCACTATGCACAGACTGTGTGTTTATTATTTTTATTTCACTCCTGTGCCAAGTAGAACTTGGCTATTTCTTCCACGACTGGCTGTTTCTTCCACTCCTGGTACCATGTGATGTTTCTTCTATTGCAATAAAGAAACTTGGGTTCTTTTAAAAAAAAATTAGATTAAGTAAACAACCAGCAATAAGGGCAGAATCTACACATGTGGAGGCATCCATCTTGGATCTTTCCAAGAAGCACCAACATTTCCAAGATGCTGATTGTTGACTTCAGGAAGGGAAAGAAGTGTACAATCTAATGATCATTAGGCATCAGAGGTGGAGAGAGTGAGCAAATTTCTTAGGAGTCATTATCTCAGATAATACTCTCTGACAGCAGCATACCCTGTAGATATTCTTGATGGTGGGGAACATTTTGCCTGTGATGTCCTTGGCAAAACCTCCATCAAGAACATCTATAGAGAACACTGCCACCAGAGAGCAGCAGCAATCATTATGGATCCACACCACCCAGCACATGCTCTGTTCTCGCTGCTACCATCAGGAAAGAGGTGTAGGTGTCACAAGACTTGCCACCAGGTTCAGGAACAGCTGCTCCTCCTCCACCATCAGACTCCTCAGCAACAAACTCAATCAGGGTCTCATTTAAGGACTCTCAAAATGGATGCAATTTGAATGGGTGATTTAAAAAAATCTTCCTTTGGGAAAACCACTTCTAATAATAATTTGATACTGGATGGACCATTGGTTTTATTTGCTCCATCTGGGAATTTAAATGGCACAACCCAGTGGCTGTATTGGGTCAGCTTCAAAGAGCATTTCAGAGCCAAGGACACTGGCAAGACTGGAGTCACACATGAACTAGAATGGGTAAGTACAGCAGATTTTCTATTTGAAAGAATTAGTGAATCTCACCATATTTTACAACAATCAATGGTTTTGCAATCATTTATAAAGCTAATTCTGCTGCCAAATTATTCACTGAATTTAAATTCCACAGTGGAATTTGGATTATTAAGCAAAGCCTCTGAACCAGTGTAGCATTACCAAATCCTACACAGATGTAGCAGACTTCAACAGGGATTTTATCTGAAGGCTGTACTTGCTGATTGAAGTCAGGTGACTCAGACAGTTGGATTTGAAAAGCTCAGATCAGCAGGAAGCTGATTGGGGAATAGAGATCAACCAACTAGTTTTTACATTATCATGTCACTAAAGGAGGAAAAAAACCTAGTTAGTTGTAAATCTCCTACTCATTGCTGCATGTACTGTATGGAACTCCAGTAAAAAAAACATCTCTTGAGACTGCTGAGTTGAAGTGAATTAATATCCTGGATCACTTGATCTCTATTGCCCAATCAGCTTCCTGCTGATCTGATCTTTTCAAATCCAATTTCCTAAATCATCTGACTCCAATGCCAGGTGCAGCCTTCGTATAACATCCCTGTTGAAGTCTGCTACACAGACTTGAAATGAAAATGTAGCAATAATCAAATAAAATTCACAAATGTTTTTAAATACTAATAGGTTCTTACTAAATACTTGGGAGGAACAAGAATTGCTTGTATCCAGTGTCCTCAGTAAATGGTGGCTGGTGAGCTGCTTCTTAGATTAAATATACAGAGAAGGCTGGAAAAAAAGCTAACCTTAGATTCACCAGGAAGCCTCCAGATCTTTGTAGAAAAATTAGTTAACAGCAATACCAGATCAACCAGTTGGTTAGAAAGGAGGCAGAACCTAGAATTCACAGCATAGCAAAGAAATTTACTCAATGAACAAGAGTTCAGGTAAAGAACATGGGAAACAGAAACTGCAACAACTCTTCCAGTGAAAGCAATGTAATTTCCCATTAAAAATTGTGTGAAGGATAATTGTATGTGATTTATTTGGATAAGATCAGTTGCAGTCAATTACAGCAGTTGATCACTTGATTGATTCAGAGATTAGCAATCTGCTGCATTCTGGTGAGTGTTATAATTAAGTGCAGCCATTGTCTTTCTTGACTTTGGAAATTTCCAGATGGTGTCAGGTATGCTGTGTTATTTCTGGGACTACAGTAATGGAGGGGAGCTGAAGGCTTGGTCAAGGTGGTACACCCCTTTCTTGATCTTCATGGTAGATAGACAACATGATCCCTCTCTTTCAACATCCTCTTTCTCCCCCAAATTTCTTTGAAAACAATCACCCTGTACAATTTTCTTCTAGATGTTGATCAAAGATCAATAAGGAAATAATGTATGTAAATCTGTCTCTGATATTTAATTGGATCACATCCAAATGTGAGAATGAATGCTGGTTTTAATCATTTTGTCAAATAACTCCTCATTCGATGAATCATGAAATATTCCCCACAGTTCACCTTTCTACTTGAGGAAGTATCGACTGGCTTTGGAGTCGGTGCAGAGGAGGTTTACCAGGTTGATTCCAGAGATGAAGTGGTTAGCCTATGAGGAGAGGTTGAGTTGTCTGGGACTGTACTTACTGGAATTTAGAATAATGAGATTGAATCTTATAGAAATGTTTAAAATTATGAAAGGCATAGATAAGATAGAGGTAGGTAAATTATTTCCATTGGTGGGGGAGACTAGAAGTAGGGGACATAGCCTCAAGATTCAAGGTAGTAGATTCAGGATGGAGATGATGAGGAATATTTTCCCAGAGGGTGTTGAATCTATGGAATTTGCTGCTCTTTGAAGCAGTGGAGGTGATCTCATTAAATATATTTAAGACAAGGTTGGATAGGTATTTACAAAGTAGGGGAATTAAGGGATAAGGGGAAAAGGCAGGTGGATAGAGACAAGCCCATCATCAGATCAGCCATGAAATTGAATGGTGGAGTAGGCTCGATGGGCTGGATGACCTACTTCTGCTCCTATTTCTTATGTTCTTGTGAAAGGTCTTTTTATGTTTTCTCAGTCTTCACTCTTCGATGATACTGCAGTGGAGTAGCTAGAGGGGGGAGCAACTGCTCCACCTGAGCTTCTTCAAAGGTGGCCCTTTTTCAACAGTTCCCTTTTGCGATAAAAGTTGAACCTCACTATTTTTTACATTTTTGTTTACTTTATCACATAGGTTTGGAAGAACTTTCTAGATTAATTCATTACTTTATTCAACCAAGCTCCCGGCGTTTTGAACTGTGTGCTCAGTTGCCTGTAATGTGCTGGTGGCCACTGGCAGCCTGGCGGGCCAAATGGCAGCCCGACGGGCCAAATGGCCTACTCCAGCTCCTATTGTCTATTGTCTATTGTCTATCTGAGGAACCAAAACAAACCATGATGTCATCACCTCCTTTCTGATTCTGGATGATCACATGGAACTTCTTCATGTCACAAGTCACAACTCCAGACATCTGTAAGTTCATACATAATGACACTATTACTGAAACATGAAATGAATGAAGGGTGAATATAATTAGACAATAGATGCAGGAGAAGGCCATTTGGCCCTTTGAACCAGCACTGCCATTCACTGTGATTATGGCTGATCATCCACAATCAGAACCCTGTTCCTGCCTTCTCCCCATATCCCTTGACTCCACTATCTTTAAGAGCTCTATCTAACTCAGTGGTTCTCAACCTTTTCCTTTCCACTCACATGGCACTTTAAGTATTCCCTGTGCTATAGGTGCTCTGTGATTAGTAAGAGATTGCTTAAGGTGGGATGTAGGTGGAAAGAAAAGGTTTGAAAACCCCTGTTTTAATCATCCCTCATTGACTCGTTATGTGCACGGTTTCAGAACTCCAAAGGAAATGGGCCAATGATAATTTTTCTCAAGCAAAATATTTCAGTCACATTTGGGTTTAGAGCAGTGGTTCTCAATCTTTTTTCCTCACTCATACCACTTTAAGTAATCCCTTACCAATGGCATAGGGAATACTTAAAGTGGTATGTGAGTGGAAAGAAAAAGATTGGGAGCCACTGCTTTATATTCTTGGCTAACTTACCTTTGTATCTAATCTTTTCTCCCTGTGTTGCCTTTTTAGTTCTCTTCTGTTGCTCTCTAAAAGTTTCCCAATCCTCTGGCTTCCTGCTCATCTTTGCTATGTTATACTTCTCTTTTTTTTTTCTACTGTCCTTGCCTTCCCTCGTCAGCCACAGTTGCCCCTTAGAATCCTTCTTCCTCTTTGGAATGAACCAATCCTGCACCTTCTGTATTATTCCCAGAACCACCTACCATTCTTGTTCCCCTCTCATCCCTGCTCGGGTATCTATCTCTCCAGTCCATTATGACCAGCTGCTCCCTCATGGTTCCATAGTCCCCTTTGTTCAATTGTAATATTGACACTTCCAATTTTCCCTTCTCCCTCTCAAATTGTAGATTAAAACATTACATTATGGTCACTACCCCCTAATGGCTCCTTTACATCATTACACAACACTAAATCCAGAATTGCCTTCTCCCTGATAGGCTCTAGTACAAGCTGCTCTAAAAATCCATCTCAGAGGAACTCCACAAGCTCCCTTCTTAGGGTCCCGTACCAACCTGATTTTCCCATGTTGAAATTATTTATAGTATATCTGGGTAATGAAATATTTTGCGGAATGTAAGAGAAATGTGCCAAAACACATTGACATCTGTAGCCTAGCCAACCCATTTTTTTTGCTCTCCTACTGTAGGTGCCATCACGAAATGCCAATTGATGAAGTAGACAAAAACGATGTGGTCAAACAATAATCATGGCTTTTATTAGCAGAAACTCATGGTACAATAATGAAAGACAATAGATGCATATACAGTTATATCCAAGGGGGGTTTTCTTAACAGTAGAGATAATGCGGTGACCACCGCCAGTGGGCTGATAACGCCTCAAACCGTGCATCTTGGCGCCTCACAGTTTGGCGGGCAGCAGCCTCCTTTGAAGAAGACCGCAGAGCCCACCTCACTGACAAAAGGCAAAGGAGGAAAAACCCAACACCCAACCCCAACCAACCAATTTTCCCTTGCAACCGCTGCAATCGTGTCTGCCTGTCCCGCATCGGACTGGTCAGCCACAAACGAGCCTGCAGCTGACGTGGACTTTTTACCCCCTCCATAAATCTTCGTCCGCGAAGCCAAGCCAAAGAAGAAAAGAGAGATAATGCACAGCCAATGTTAGTACAGCAAGGCTCGCCAGAGGGGAGGCAGGCAGCTTGGCAGACATTCACCACAGTCTCCCCCTGGCAGAAGAAGGGTTAAAATCAAAAGGACAGCTGCTAGGAAAGACTGAAGCAAGCGATACATGGATACCATGTTTGGCCTTGAGATACTCTAACAGTCAAAATACGCCAGTATCTAGCAAGCAATCAAAATATAATCAGATGTTTTATGAATATGTCAGCCTATCAGGTTGTTTATGAATTCTGGTGCTTCATCTCAAAACAGGTGGCTCCTTTCCAACCTTGGGAACTGGTACACATCCTGGGTCTGTAGTGTGGGAAAGACTGGCTTCTGGACCCACTCCAGAATCGCCAGCGTGAGGCAGTGGAGCCTCAGCATGGCCATCTGAAAGCTTACTAGGGAGTCCAACCTCTCAGGCTCACTCTGAGTAGGGGTGTGAGGAAGGGGTGAACCAGGCAAGGTCAGATCTCTTAGGGGTACAGTGTCAGTACTCCTGATGGGAATTTAACATGAGCGTAGTTGGGGTAGTTGAGTGTAGTTGATTCAAGGATCGACAAAGAGATAGACAACAGACTCGCCAAGGCAAATAGCGCCTTTGAAAGACTACACAAAAGAGTCTGGAAAAACAACCACCTGAAGAAACACACAAAGATCAACGTGTACCGAGCCGTTGTCATACCCACGCTCCTGTTCGGCTCTGAATCATGGGTCCTCTACCGGCATTACCTACGGCTCCTAGAATGCTTCCATCAGCGCTGTCTCTGCTCCATCCTCAACATTCATTGGAATGACTTCATCACCAACATCGAAGTACTCGAGCTGGCAGAGTCCGCAAGCATCGAATCCACGCTGCTGAAGACCCAACTGCGCTGGGAGGGTCACGTCTCCAGAATGGAGGACCATCGCCTTCCCAAGATTGTGTTCTATGGCGAGCTCTCCACTGGCTACCGAGACAGAGGTGCACCAAAGAAGAGGTTCAAGGACTGCTTAAAGAAATCTCTTGGTGCCTGCCACATTGACCATTGCCAGTGGGCTGATATCACCTCCAACCATGCATCTTGGTGCCTCACAGTTCGGCGGGCAGCAACCTCCTTTGAAGAAGACCGCAGAGCCCACCTCACTGACAAAAGACAAAGGAGGAAAAACCCAACCCTAACCAACCAATTTTCCCTTGCAACCGCTGCAACCGTGCCTGCCTGTCCCGCATCGGACTTGTCAGTCACCAACGAACCTGCAGCAGACGTGGACATACCTCTCCATAAATCTTTGTCCGCGAAGCCAAGCCAAAGAAGTTGGGGTTAGTATGCAGTAGCTGAACTGGTTGGACTAGGAGGTCTGTTTTACATGCCCGAGCGTGGCTCTTCAGCAGCACGGTTCCAGGCTCAGATAAACAGACTGGACTGTCCATCACAGTTCCTGATTTCCTAGGAAAAGCAAACATACGTTCATGAGGTGTTTGATTTGTTGCAGTACACAATAAAGACCGAATAGAATGTAGTGCCTCAGGCAGCACCTCCTGCCACCGGGTAACAGGGTAACCATATGTTTTTAAAGCAAGATTAACAGTCTTCCAGATTGTAGCATTAGCCCTTTCAACCTGCCCATTGCTCTACAGGTTGTAGCTCGTGGTACAGCTGGTGGCAATCCCCTTTCGTAGCAGGGCTTGCCACAGTTCAGCGCTCATGAATGGTGAGCCTCTATCGGTATGAATGTAATTGGGAAAAACAAAAATGCTGAAAATTCTGTCAAGTGACTTAATGACAGACACTGACGAGATGTCAGGGCAGGGTATCGCAAAAGGAAACCTGGAATATTCGTCAATTACAGTAAGGAAATGTACATTTTTATTGTTGGAAGATAACGACCCTTTAAAATTTAAGCTAATCCTCTCAAAAGGTCGGGTTGCCTTGATGAGAGTGGCCTCTGGAGCTTTGAAGTATTGAGGTTTGCATTCTGCACAAACAGGACAGCTTTTAATCAGTTTCTTGACTTCTTCCAGAGAGTAAGGAAGGTTGCTCACCCTTATGTAGTGGAAGAACCTCATGACTCCTGTGGCACAGTCTGTTATGGATCTCTTTTAGCCCTTCAAGCTGAGCACCAGCAGCAGATCACGACAATGCATCAAAGGGTTCAGTTAACCTGCCCGGATCTCATAATTATGTTGAGAGTTCTATTCGCCAGCGTGCCATCTTATCGTTCTTGATTTTACTTTTGTGTTTAGTACTGAACATGTAGGCTACAGATTTCTGATCAGTGACAAGAGTAAATTTTCTGCCGGCTAGAAAGTGTCTCCAATAGTGAACAGCTTCAATAATAGTCTGGGCTTCTTTTTCAATGGCAGGATGTTTAAGTTCAGGTCTGCATAACGTGTGGGAGAAGAAGGCCACAGATCTGCCCTTTTGATTAAGGGTTCCTGCCAAGGCACAATCTGAGGCATCAGTTTCCACTTGGAATGGGACAGTCTCGTCAATGGACGAGAGTGCAGCTTTGGCAATATCAGCTTTAATTCTCTTGAAAGCCTTCAAGGCCATTGGAGAGAGAGGAAAAGATTTAGTGTCAAACAGAGGGCGTGCCTTCGTGGCATAGTCCCGAACCCATTTGCAGTAGTAGGAAAAGAATCCCATCCACCTTTTAAGGGCTTTTGCTGAGTTTGGGGGTGATAACTTCTTAAGGGGGACCATTCTTTCCGGGTCAGGGCGGATTTCGCCCTTGCGGACAATGTAGCCCAGAATGGGTAGCTCTGTCGCGTTGAACAGACATTTGTCCTCGTTAACTGTAAGGTTGAATTCTTTAGTTGTTGCTAAAAGTTCTTGTCGTGCCCACAGATAGTGACATTATCCAGATAGGGAAACGTACCCTGTAACTCATACGTCCTAACAATCTTATCCATTTCCCTCTGAAACACTAAAACACCATTAGTGACCCCAAAAGGTACTCTTTTAAACTGGTATAACCCTCCATCAGCCTCAAAGGCTGTATAGGGTCGTTCCTTTTTTTTAAAATGGGGATTTGGTGGTAAGCTGCTTTGAGGTCAATAGTGGAGTACACTTTGTATTGCTCTATCTGATTAATCATTTCATTGATGCATGGCAGGGGGTAGGCATCCAGGTTAGTGTAACAGTTGATTGTCTGGCTGTAGTCAATAGCCAATCATTTCTTAGTGCAATTTTTCACAACTACCACCTGGGCTCGCCATGGACACTTACTGGGTTCAATTACTCCCTCTTTAAGCAATCTCTGGGTCTCAGCTTTGATAAACTCACGATCCTCTTTGCTGCAAGAACGGCTCTTAGTGGGAATCGGCCGACACTCGGGGGATAAATCACTGAAAAGGGAGGGAGCTTTGATCTTTATTCTGGACAGACTGCAGTAACTAGCATGGGGGATGGTAAGTGTGGGTAGTGGCCCACTGAAATCTAACACTACACTGTTCATCTGAGATTGAATATCTAACCCCAGTACTACAGGGGCGCAGAGCTCCAGCATAATAAAGAGCCACACATCAGCCAGGCAATGTCCCTGCAAATTTAAAGTAACTTTACACTTGTCCCGTACAGTTTTTATAAGTTCATTACAAACCATCGATATCTTTCGGTTCGCTGGATATCTCCGCAAATTTAAGGCTCTGGCAACTCTCTCTTGGATGTAGCTGTCAGCACTCCCCGAGTCTATTGGGCAATCAAGAGTCTCACCATTCACCTCCCCCTTCATGGTCGACCGTTCCAGTCCGTAACATCCCTCAAGCTTTGGAGTCAATTGAGCTATCACAGGGGATCTCACCTCGCCGTCATCTATCATTATTGTACCATGAGTTTCTGCTCATAAAATTGAAGTGCCAGTTGATGAAGTAGACAAAGACAATGTGGTCAAACAATAATCATGGCTTTTATGAGCAAAAACTCATGGTACAATAATGAAAGACAATAGATGCATAAACAGTTATACCCAAGGGGGGGGTTTCCTTAACAGGAGAGATAATGCACAGCCAATGTTAGTACAGCAAGGCTCGCCAGAGGGGAGACAGGCAGCTCGGCAAATATTCACCACACATCATCATTCCCACAATTTTTGGTACTGTAGTCATAGATTTTTTTTCTGATAAGGAATGCCATGGAGAAAAATCACTAAGAAGAAAAAAATATCTGGGTGGGACAGAAAGAAGATGAAAAAAGTTGCAAATCATGAAATGTAAAATAACAAAATAAACATGTATTTTTATTGTTTTGATTTTAAATACAAAATAACAATAATGTACTTCCTTTAAAACTGTATCTTCCTTGTGCATTGATGTTAAGTTACAAAATAAAGATGTATAATGAATTTAAAATGATTTGGTATACTCTTTTTATGAGCTCACTCCCCCAACTTGAGACCCTGGCTACACCCCTGACACTGTGCCTTTGGTTTAGGGCTCTGTGTCCTTTCTCCAAGCTCAAGCCTTCTGCCCTGCCCTACCTCACCTCAGCTCCAACCATACATTCCATCTCCTTGGCCTAAATTGCTCCACTGATGGTCTGGCTGAGTTACTACACTACCACTCATTCCATTGCCATTGAGTAAAATGGCCTGCCTTGAGTTAGCAGTGAATCCATCTTCATTGAGTATAGTGCTCCCCTCTATGGCTTGTCTGAGTTACTACACCGTGAAACATGACTGTCTGTAAATGCTACGATTGTAGCAAAATCACATTCCAATCAGATGGCATAATATCATCTTCTCTGGCTTTCGTTAAACTCTTCCCCCCCCCACTCCCATCCTATCATCTCCTTTCTCACAGACATGATAAATTCTCATGTAGTCCCTTATCATCTTCTATTAATACCATTTGTTGGTCTGGATTCCTCCCCCATTGTTTGAATTCTGAGACTTTCTGATATATCCTGCTTCTGCCTTTTCTGCTTCAGCCTTGAAGAAAGGCTCAGGCTGGAAACATAGGCATATATCTTTGTCTCCCTATAGATGCTGAAAAGACTGGTTGTATTTCGGTGTGCTTCCTCTTCTTACTGCTACCTTCAGGCAAAAGGTACAGAATCCCAAGTCTGGCACCTCAAGGTTCAAAAACAGATCTTTTCCCTCCGACTATCAGGCTCCTGAACCTCTCTGTAGTACCCTAACCATAAACTACTGAATATGTCGGCATATAAGACAACTCGTTTGTCAGACGACCCTCAGACTTTCCACTTAAAATGTAGATTTTGAGCTATACTCACTGTATGACTACTCCAAATCTGACACTTACCACTGACCAGAAGAGTAATGCTTTCATGATATTTTAATATTTTAAAATATTTAATATTTTAAATTTACCCAGTAAAGGTTTAAATTTTATTTGCATATTTTAAAGTAAACCACTGTTAGCTCCTTTTAAAGCTTGCATAGAGGGAGCTGGACTAGGTGGACGGACCCCGTGGGAGACTCCTGATATTTTGCTGTCAATGTTCAAATTTTATACTTGTTGCACTAAGGTTTGAATTTTATACTTGGCGTACAAGTTGATCCTAGTTTTGGGGTCTAAGATTCAAATACATATATGGTAATCTGAGACTGCCAAAAGAAATCTGCATGAATAAAATGTTTTTTTCTTGCACTAACTGAAATTAAAAAAAAAAAATTAATTTGCAGCACGGTCATTTAAACCCATGCCGGCCAGTTACACTCAAATTAACCTACTGCCCCATGCATTTTGGAAGCTGGTGCACTCGGAGGAAACCCGAGCAGTCACGGGGAGAATAAATGAACTCCTTACAGACAGTGCTGGATTCATACCCAGGTTGCTGGCACCGTAATAGCATCACATAATTGCTATTTATTTATTTATCTATTCTTTTGTATTTGTTATCTCTTTTTTCTTTCTTGGCATATTGTGGTAATTTAATTCATATCATTGAAGTTGGTGTATCTCAAATACCTGTGTGGCTGCAGGAAGTAAGAATTCCCATGCATCTGTTCACTGTACTAATGTATATGACAATAAACCCCCATCATTATATTAATTTTAAATTCAGACATACAGTACAGTAACAGGCCCTTTCAGCCCTCGAGCCCGTGCCGCCCAGTTACACCCAATTAACCTTCAACCGCGGTACGTTTTGAAGGGTGAGAAGAAACCAGTGCACCTGGAGGAATCCCACACAAATACAGGAGAAGGTACAAACTTCTTACAGACAATGCCGGATTTGAACTCTGGTCACTGTTGCGAAAACTGCTACGCTAACTATGCCACCCTATAATTCTAAATTCTAAATATAGGCAAATAGGAAAAAAGGTTGGCCTGGATTTGATAGGCCAAAGGGCCTATTTCTGTGTTGTACGACTATTCCACAGATGTTGCCTGAGTGTCTCCAGCATTTTTATGTCATATTTTCAACACTTGATGTTTATTTGTTGTGGGAACTGAGTTACATCTGTGAAACTTGGATGATTTTTCCAACTTTGCTTAGATTCAGATTTCAGGTTTCTTGTCAGAGTACATCCATGACATCACATACAAACCTGAGATTCTCTTTCCTGAGGGCCAGGCAGAATGACCACTGATTGGTAGTGCAAAAATAAAACTGTACTCAGTGCACACATGTAAACAAATAAAGAAATGTAAACATACTGTGCAATACAGAGAGGAAAAAAATCAATAAAATGCACAAGTAAGAGTCCTTAAATGAGCCCCTGATTGAGTTTGTTGTTGAGGTGTCCGTTGGTGGAGGGGTGCTGTTTCTGAACCTGGTGGTGCGAGTCTTGTGTCACTTCCACCTCTTTCCTGATGGTAGCAGAGAGAACATAGCACTGCAGGATGGTGTAGATCCTAATGACTGCAGCTGCTCTCTGATGACAATGTTCCCTGTAGATGTTCTCGATGTGGGGAAGGTTTTACTTGTGATGTCCTGGGCTTTGCAGGGCTTTATTCTCCGGGGTATTGGGGTCCCCCGACCAGGCCATGATTTTGCTGGTCAGCATGCTTTCCACCACACATCAGTAGAAGTTTGTTAGGGTTTCTGATGTCCTATCAAACTACATTCCAGTAGTTCAAGTCATAACTCTCAGCAAATGTAAAATGTGTAACAGGAATAAGGTTTCTGAAACACTCTCTCTCTCTCCCCCCCTCCCACCCCGCCCCTCCCAGTATTTCCTTACATCATTCATATCCAAGTGTGAGAGTGAATGTTAGTTTCAGTCAATAATTCCTAGTTTAATGATTCATGAAATATTCCTGATGATTCATGAAATATTCCCCAGAGTTTGTCTTCATTCATCCAGATTCGAATTATTCCATCCCCTGTACACCAGCGCCTTCTACTGGTCTCCTACAAGTCAACTGGTCAACTAAACTCTCATCTGGAATAAACTGATTCCTCCCTTTAATTGGAACAGGACCTCTGACACCAGAATCAGAATTTATTGTCTTGAACAAGTCATGAAATTCAGTGTTCTGCACAGCATTCGTATTATATCCATCTTGCAACATTATTACAAAAAATAAAAGTGCACGAAAAGTGAGGCAGTGTCTTTGAGTTCATTAATTATTCAGGAATCTGAAGTCAGTGGGGATGAGCTGTCCTCATGCTGTTGAATGCTCGTCTTTAGGCTCCTGTATCTTTCTCCCAATGGTAGCAGAGTGAAGAGAGAGTGGTCTGGGTGGTGGGGGTCTTTGAGGATAGAGGCTGCTTTTTTAAGACACTGCTTCATGAAGATGTCCTCGATGGAGTGAAGTCTTGTCTCTGTGATATCACAGGCCGAGTTACCAATCCTCTGAAGTTTTTTATTGTCCTGAGAGTTGGCGCCTCCACATCAGGCAGTGATGCAACCAGCCAGAACAGGACTATTTATTCCAAATGTTCCTTTTATTTTTATGTAATAATAAGCATGAGCATTGCCTGGTGCCCCTAACAATAAGAGATAGAGAAGCAAAAGAGGGTCCCTTCAGAATCACTGAGTGTCCATGGATTTGCCTCCAGTGCTTGTGCAGCTGTTCAAACCACCGGCAACCCGTGCTTCAGATCCAAATATCCGACGCAATCAGGAAGCCTTCAGTGCCCAAAGCCCTTCAGGAGTCCTTGCCTTCAGCATCCTCTCAAATCCTGGTTCCGATACCTCATTCCAGAAGTCTGCAGGCTGGGAGGGTCCCTCAGCTGCTGAGCCTCTTTCAGGGCCACTGCCATGGTCATCATCCTATGGCATTGTCTCCTGCACTCTCCTTATCGGTGGGCAACTTGACTGCCTTTAGTCCCATTAGAGGAAGTGGGGGGCGGGGGGGGGGGGGGGAGAGAGAAAGGTGAAGGTGGAGAGAAGTGCTGAAGGCAAAGAGGAACATTTAAAGGAGGGATGGACGCCTGATGGGAACAATGTGGTGAGGAGTGTGTGGGTGGTGGGTAGGCAGAGAAGACAGGAAAGGAGTAGGTGGCAGAGGTCTGAGGGGGCATTGGAAAGGAGGGTGTGTGTGAGAAGAAATTGGGGAGTTAACGATTTCTGCAGAATGCCGCTGTTAGAGGCACAAAAAGACACAGCAGAACCGAAAAGATTCAAGATCTCGTAACACCAGTGGGAATGAACGATATGCAGTGTTGGGTAGTCACCTCACTGATACCAGAGAACCTCATTCAAAGATTCAAGGCAAAGGGTACAGTTTATAAGTCATTCTTTTGCATAATTATCAAACACAGATTTCCACGGACTTTGTTACAGGCAAAGATCAGCATTATATATTTATTCATTTCACAAGGCAGGAAAAAGGGGGTTACGTCAGTCAGAGATAACAAATACATGTGGAAATTCTTAGGTTGTACAGTATTGATGGCTGTCTGGAAATGATATCTGTTGTAGCCACTGGAATTAATGAGCTTGTGGGCCACAAAAAGGTGACAAACTACCCGCACAGGGAAGGGGTCTGTACCATCTTATCTGTCAGCGCCATTTCTGGCAGCCTTTGACAGTATCACGTAATAGTAACGGCACAGCTGAGTTTTGGGCGGGAAGTGTTCATGAATGGACTTACTTCATTGACAGCTCGTTCTGCAGATGTGAGTCCATTTAGCTGTTGGTGGTTGCAATTCTTCATGGCCATGAATTCTCATTAGCTGCCTTAATTGTTTCTGGGACTTTGAATTACAAGTTGGAATTTGTCATTTTTCCAAGCCTTTGATATTTTCCTATATTTTTCTGTCTGGATCCCCTAAAACATCCAAATTCTACAGCCTCCTGCACTCTAACCTGCAGGGTTAGTTCTGCCTGGTGCCTGGTGCCATGCCCTTGGGGATTCAATCTCACTGCAGCAGAATCAGAGAAGGAGACATTAGACATATGAAAAGTGGTCACCGCAGAAAATGCCACACTTTCGCCCGCACCTCTTCTCTCATCACCATTCAGGCCCCCAAACATTCCTTTCGAGTGAAGCAACACTTCACTTGTGTATCCGCGGGACTTATTTACCGTATCCGGTGCTCCTATTGTGGCCTTCTCTACGTCAGAGGGATTGGATACAGACTGAGAGATCGCTTTGCTGATCACCTTCGCTCTGTCCGTATCAGTGACAGGGATCTCCCCATGGCCAACCATTTCAATTCTGTGCTCCACTACCATACTCACGTCATGTACTGAATAGTGCTATCAATTAGACCTGACAGATCAGAAGTCGAGATTAATAGGCTTTAATTGCTATAAACTTTACAGGCATCTCTTACATCCTTTTGGCCTGATTCCAAGGCTGTACTGAGGGAGGGAATTGGGCATTAGGGATCCTGAACGGGAAGGGGTTACAGTATCAGAAGCGGGCCAACCAGTACCATGCATGTATTACAGTGTTCCACCACATACTGTCCCACCAAAACCACCCGTAAATTGGAGGAGCAACACCTACTTTTCCACCTGGGCACTCTCCAACCGGATGGCATTAACATCGACTTCTCCAGTTTATGCTAGCATACTCTCAATTCTATCTCCCTTCCCATTCTCTTTGTCTTCTTTTCCTCAGCTCTCTGCCCCCTCCCTCCCTTATCCACCTATTACTTCCTGCCTGAGGGACTGTGCTCCTGCCTCTGCCTCTCCCCCACCACACCCCCCAATCATTTTGGTCATTTTGTTCAGATGCCTGTCTACATTTTGCTCATACCTTGATGAAGGGCTGAAGCCTGAAATGTTGGCTATTTTTCTTTATCTTTGCTATATAAAGTACATTGTTTGACCTGTTGAGTTTCGCTTGCATTTGTTTTTACTTAAACCCCAAGTGTCTGCAGACTTCTATGTTTTACCATGGAGTTTCAAAGAGAAAGAGAAACGGAAGGAGCTGAGACATTTCTGGAGAGAATTTGTCTGAGTAGCTGAGGGGCAGGACCCCAGAATAGTGGGCTGAAGAAATTTGGGGAGAGGCTGGAGAGGCAAGCATGTGCCACACAGTGCTGCAACTCAACATGGACTTCCTGGCAAATTCAGCAGGCAGGCATTTACAGTGTAGCAGGCATCATTCTGCTTTGATCCCACTCTCATCATATAGAGGCTAAGAAGCATTCCAACTTCCCAAAAAAATACCTCAGGTGCACCGGTTCAGAGCAGATAGCCAAAGTAAATATTTATCGTGTAATAAATATTTATGATATAATAAACACATTAAAAATACATGCTTTTCAAACCTCTGACCAACTGTCAGGGATGATCTAATACCCTTCAGATTTTTTTTAAGCAAAACTGTTTGTATAATCAGGTCATATTTCTGAATTCAGTTATCGGTAATCTTACTCTCTTTGAGAAGCTCTGCTGACGTTTCAGGGCCAGAAAACTGACCGCAATGAGTTTTTCTTTTAGTTTTTTGGAATGGCGTAGCTGAAAGCTGAAAGGAGTAATAATGGTGGGGGGGTGGGGGGGGGTGCAGGGAATGACCGGTTTTCCAGATTTTTTTATGTTCAGGGAAAGAAGGAAGCTATATATCAGGTAAAGGAAATTGTTATCGTGAGTCCTTTTAGATTTATAGAGGATGTTGGAGAGACTTTAGGTTTATAAAAGATGTAGGAGATATTTTAGATTTAAATAGGTGAGATTTTAGGTTTCTAAAGGATGTAGGAGAGATAGATTTAAATAGGAGAGATTTTAGGTTTATAAAGGATGTAGGAGAGATTTTAGGTTTATATAGGAGAGATTTTATGAAAATAGGGTGAAAAATGGATTGTGAAATTGACCAAGTCAATGGAATTAGAGGGAATTACAAATTTAAGAAAAGAGTAGGATCCCTCTAGAGGACAGCGTACGTTTCTGGTTTCCTTACTTGAGGAAGGATGCACTGGCACTGGAGTGCGTGTAGAGGAGGTTCACCAGGTTGATTCCAGACATGAGAGGGTTAGCCTCTGAGGAGAGATTGAGTTGTCTGGGATAGTACTCACTGGAATTTAGAAGAGTGAGAGGGGTGTAAAGTACAAGAATGCTTGTGAATCCATGGGAGTCATCTACTACATCTGGTGCTCGCACTGTGGCCTTCTCTATATCGGAGAGACTGGACTCAGACTAGGAGATAATTTTGCTGAGTAGTTTCACTCAGTCTGCATCAATGATAGGGATCTCCCAGTGACCAACCATTTCAAGTCTGCCTCATGCACTGCCAAACCAAGGCCACCCATAAAATGGAGAAGCAACTCCTAATTTTGCATCTGGGGCTCTCTCCACCCCTATGGCATTAACATCAACTTCTCTGGTGTCTGCTGGACCACTTGCCACTCTCCCCGTCCCTCTTTCTCCTTTCCTCCTCCGACTTTGGAAGAAACTCGGCCTACTTGCCCAGACAGAACCACGGAGTCAAGGCTGGAATTTTCTTAAGAACGGAGCTCATTAATTGGACTGTCGGATAAGCTGTCCTTGGACACTCCTTTGAAAGATGTTTAAAATGGCAACAAAGATTAAGGAAAATAGAGTTCAAATACAGAACAAAACTACACTCACTGACTTTGGAAGAAACTCGGCCTACTTGCCCAGACAGAACCACGGAGTCAAGGCTGGAATTTTCTTAAGAACGGAGCTCATTAATTGGACTGTCAGATAAGCTGGTCTTGGACACCCCTCTGAAAGATGGTGATGAATATTGATTTGAAATGTTTTATGAAGATAAATTGCAGTAATTGGCATTGGTTGCCCGTGAGTTTTAAAAATCCAGATAACATTAAAGTTTATTAGTGATTTTTTTTGGATGGAATATCGGAAGGATGAATTTATTATCTATAAATACAGAACGAAATAGTGTATATCATGGCTAATGTGATTTATGGTGTGAAAAATAAAAAATTAAAAAAAAAAGAACAGAACTTATTAAAGTTGATTTCGGACTCCTTTTTGAAAGATGGCAACGAATGTTGATTTGAAATATTTGAAATATTTTCTGAAGATAAACATATATATGGAACTCCTTGACCTGCGATAAGGTTTATCAGTGATTTTTTTTTTTGGATGGAATATTGGAAGAGTGAATTTATTATCTGTGAGTATGCATACATTGAAAACAGATTTTAATAGTTTTGAAAATGTTTTTTTTTAAACTAAACAACAAGATCAGTTTAATATTGAGAAAATTGGAAAAAACGGAAACTTTATTATTAAATTTGGAAATTCAGTAGAAAGAAACTATGAACAAGATTGATGATTTATAAAATTAAAGTCGAAGGAGCAATGTCCAAGAAGAGTTAAAAATTTTGAATAAGTTTTTCTTGAAAATAAACAATAATTTCAACTTAACATTGAGAAGATTGGCAAAGTGGAAAATTTGGTATTAAATTGGGAAACACAGAAGAAAGAACTTATGAATAACATTGATGCTTTAGAAGATCAAAACCGAAGGAATTATGTTCAAGAAAATTTTAAAAGATTTGAAAAAAACTTTTTTTGAAAGTAAGCTACAAATTCAACTTGAGACTGAGAAGAATGGAAGATTCGGTGTTGAACTGGGATGTTCAGAGGTGTTTTAATTCAGTGGATGAAATTCAGGAAGACTTGAAAAAAAAATTTAAAAAAAAATTTTATTGATTGTAAACAATGTTTAACTCAGTGTTGGGAGGGTGGAAAGGGTGCAAAATTTAATATTAAGTTTGGATTTTCAAAAAAAAAGAGTTTATGAATAAGATTGGTTAAATTGATGGACCGGGGTTTTATGGATATAAGAAATGATGATTTTTCGGTTTATACGTGTATTTTGTCTGCCTGGGGGGGGGGGGAGGGGGTGGTACTTCTCCTCCCGAAAGTCATAGGCCACTTGTGGTTTATACCACACCCATTTGGGTTTTTGGGAATTAACCACCACAAGGTGGTTTCCTAAGGGGTTAGGGGAGGTGGGGGGGGGGGGGGGGGGTGAAAATTTGAAAATTATTTAGTATCTATTATGTAATATTATACTAAGTCAATTTGAAATGAATGTATGGAGATACTATAAATAAATTTCAAAAAAAACCAAAAAAAACTTACAGTCATCATTTCTGTACCAGTTTCACCATTAAGTTTCAGCTCCGCTTTTTCCGCCCTGTTATCATACACAACAGACCACACAACAACTAACATTCAAGACGAAGTTTAGGTACAGTTTCCAAATCTTAAGGAAGGTACTGTACTTTTTCCTAAGATTGTAAGTGATCTTCTCCAGGGGAACACAGCTCTACATTTCTGCATTCCAGCGCGCAATATTCAAGCTGGAGTCGGACTTCCAAGTGCAGTCTCTTGTGCCATCCTGACAAGTGAGGAGATGTGTGTTCACATTAAGTTACTATTTATTGTCATGTCCTAGGACAGAAATGTAAAATTACACAGAATTGTCTTTAGTCTGCCATAAGATAGACAAAGATTTGCCATTAGCATTAGCATTCTCTTCCCCCTCTCCCCGCACCCCCCCACCCCCCCCACCCAGTCTCCAGCACTCCCACAGCCTCTGGAGATGCACAAGAGTCCAGCTCAGTTCAAACCATCAGCAAACTGAGCCTAGATTCAAACCTCCGACACGATGAGGAAGCCTTCAGTGCCCAGGGCCATTGGGGAGCACTTCCTGCCCTCAGCACCCTCTCGAATCCTGGTTCCGACACCTGGCTCCCATGAGCCAGTCTTCAGCAGCCCGCACCTTGGTGTCTGTCCCTTGACCTCAAGTCACCAGCAGCCCACAGCCTTTGTGAATTCCTCGCCTGCTAGTCAGCAACAGATCACGGCCTGTGTGTATCCTTAAGCCGCAGAGCCCTCACTGGTCCACTGCCATGATCACTGCCCTTAGGGACGTCTCCTTCTCAGTGGGTGGTGTTCTCCCCATTTTTAGTGCCCTGCACCAATCCGCCATTCCGCTGGAGTCTGCAACCCCTTGAGGCCCCTGGCAAACACAAATACCATCTTGGACACAGACCCCAAATCACCTTCTGCTCCTTTAACAGGCCATTTAAAGCCTGTATGGAGCCATAGGCAGTAGGACTGGGCAGTTGGACTCCACTCACTGCACTTCCCATGTCTGCACCACTAACAACAGCAGTACTGCCGTCAGAGCCACCATTAACACCATAAGATATAGGAACAGAATTAGGCCATTCGGCCCACTTAGTCTGTTCCACCATTCCATCATGAGCTGATTAATTTCCTGCATAGCCCAATTCCCCGGCCTTCTCCCCATAAACTTTCATACCCTCACTTATTTGAAAACCTGTCAATCTTTCCCTTAAATGCACCCAATGACCTGGCATCCACAGCCACCAGCAGTAGCAAATCCCAGAGGTTCACCAATTTCTGGCTAAAGAAATACCTTGGGATCTCTGTTTTAAATGGGCACCTTTCAATCCTGGAGTTGTGCCATCTTGTCCTTGACTCCCCTACTATGGGAAACAATGTTTCCATATCTACTCTGTCCAGGCATTTCAACATTTGAAATGCTTCTATGACAGGGGTGTCAAACTCAAATTCACAGAGGGCCAAAATTAAAAACTTGGACTAAGTCGAGGGCCGAACTAAATATTCATTGAAAATTTTCAACAACATCTGCATGTTTTCTCTTCTTTCAACATAGGTCATGTTAAACTCTTTCTTATTAAAATAAATGTTTAATAATAGTTTTGGTTAAACTCTTTCCAGAAGAAGCATTAACAAATGAGAAATAAAATATTCAATAAATAATATTTCATATAGCCTTTAAGCTCCTTTTAAATGCTTTTTTCTCCCACAAGCCAACAAGTCAAAAAAATAACAACTTGCTTCAATGACAAACAGGTTTGTCTTTTAAAATGATGAACATATCGTCTGCCTCCCACCTGTCTTGAAAGGTCCTGTTTTCTGTCTTTCGTTTGGCCATTTTTCGTAAGGGGTTTATTCCGTGCGAGTTTGGCGACAGGTCGCAGATGCCAATGAAAGTAAAGAGAGGAGGTGGGGGCGATTAGCGGGCTGACGGGCCGGCACCAATGCATTTTGGCCTGCGGGCCTGAGTTTGACGTGTGTTCTATGAGGTCCCCCCTCATTCTTCTGAATTCTAAGGAGTCCAGCCCAAGAGTCGTCAAAACGTTCCTCATATGCTAATCCCCTCATTCCAGGAATCTGGAAATCTTCTCAAAGCCAGTACATTCTTCCTTAAATAGGAGCCCAAAATTGTACCCCGTACTCCAAGTGAGGCCTCACCTATGCCTTATAATGCCTCAAAGTAAAACCAAATTGGACCAGGTTAGAGCTAGATAAAATAGGGGAGAAGGTACCAGAACATATACTTTATAAGTGGGATGAAAAACTGATGCAATATAGAAGTTCACCAATACTGCACAATCTGCTTAACATTTGGAAGAAGATTCACGTAGAAAGGAAAAAAACAAATTACCAACTACCAAAATTATAATTGATGCAAAATCAACTAATCCTTTTCACAATAGATATCCTTTCCTTTAGAGAATGGGAGAGAAAAGGGATTAAAAGAATAGAAAATTGTTTTTTGGGAAATAATTTATTATCTTTTGAACAAATGAAGTACAAATATGGAATAACTCACAGTACAATATTTGCATACCACCAACTGAAAACCTACTTAAAGGACAAATTGGGAAGCAGGCTGAGGTTACCACAATAATAATTAAAAGATTTGTAACAAACATGTACATCAAGCTGCAAGAGAAAGAGAATGATGAAATAAGCTGTAAGCCCAAACAGAAGTGGGAACAAGATCTAAACATAAAGATAAAAAATGAAATATGAGAAAAGCTATGCTCCGGAACTATGAGAAATACAATAAACACGAGGTTACACATGATACAATATAATTGGTTATACAGGCTAATCACGCCCCAAAAGTTAAATAAATGGGACCCAACAGTATCAGATAGATGTTTTCGCTGTAAGAAGGAAATGGGAACAACAGTACATGCAATTTGGGCATGTGAGAAAGTGGAAAAGTTTTGGCAAGATCTAAATCAGGTATTAAATAAAATCACAAAAAGCAACATAACAAAAAATCCAGAGATCTTTCTTCTAAGTAATATAAGAAGTAAAGAATTAGGCCTCAAACTGGATGAAGCACAAAAAAGATTTATTATGATAGCCTTAGCAGTAGCAAAAAAATGTATAATGTCAACCTGGAAATCAGAAGAGAGCCTGAGAGTACAGCATAGAAATGAATAAATATATTCCATTGGAAAAAATAACATATAATTTAAAAAATAAAGTCACATTAAGCATACATGGAACACAACAGAGAGGGCCTACCGCGGACCTCCACCCCCTAAAATGACAGAAGGATAAGAAGACGAAATGAACTGACCCAGTGTGTAAAAGTAGATGACACAATTTTCTTGTTTATTTTCATTGTGTGATGACATTGTTTAATGGGTTTATTGTATTGTATATGTTGAACGTTTAATGGGTAGGGAGGGGGGGGGGGTGGGAAGGAGGGAGGGAAGAAAAAGGGGAGAAAATGACACTGTGTATATTCAAGAGAGAAATGTTTGTGTGTATTTTGGTCAATATGGTTCATAGTGTGAAAAATAAATTTAAAAAAAGCCTCAAAGTCACATCCCTGCTCTTATATCCTATCCCTCAAATTATGAATGCCATATTGCATTCAGCTTCTTCACCACGTATATAGCCAATGTTTTGGACCTGACCCCTTCATCAAGGTGTGAGGAAAGTGCAGACAGGTGCCCAAATTAAATGGTAGGGGCAGGGGCAGGGGGAGGAGCATATCCCCACACGTGGTTATGGAAAGGAGGTCACAAGAGACAAAAGCTGAGTTGTTGGGGGCGGGGGTGGAGGTGGGGGGGGGAGTGGGGAATAGCTCTCTGAATGGAGAGGGAAGGGAGTGGAGAGCTGGAAGAAAGGAGACAGA
Organism: Narcine bancroftii; assembly: GCF_036971445.1. Lineage (NCBI taxonomy): Eukaryota > Metazoa > Chordata > Chondrichthyes > Torpediniformes > Narcinidae > Narcine > Narcine bancroftii. The sequence goes on along the minus strand of NC_091481.1, from coordinate 60,165,738 downwards.
GGGAAGAGAGGGAGACAGGGGAGTGGCCTAACAGAAATGGGAAAAGGCGAGGTTAATGGAAAGTGCCCTGAGGGGTACCCTATAGGTGCTGCTCCTCCTCCAATTTACGGGCATCCTTGGAGGTGTTGCTCCTCCAGCTAACGGGTGGCCCCTTATTATATTGCTGTTTGTCCGAGTTTTTTTTTGAGCCTCCCCTACCTATAAAAGAGATAATTACAATAGAGTGACTACAGCAAAAGTTCACCCAATTAATTTCCTACTTTGCAACACTGACCTCTTCAGAAGGGTGCTATATCAATGCAGGCCTCTCCTTTACTTCCCAAATCTTGGATTTGGACTTTCTGCTTGATGATGCGCGAGGCAGTTAATAGATCAGCAGAAACGGGCTTTTTTTTAATGAAACCTCTCCACCATCCTCCCATGATTAAAATCACCTCCTTCACCCCCAGAAGAAATTGATCTTGTAGTGTAAGAAGGAGAAATGATTAATATCCTGAGATTCGGAGCAGAAAGATCAGATTCCGTAAAATTAAGTTTGGATTATTGATATCATGATGTGTTTTGAAATTTAGTCAAGCATTTTTCTGGGAAGATGTGAGGCAGACTCAATCTTGCATTGGATTATTAAGGACTTTGTTGCTTGAAGTTGAAACAATTTTTCAATGGTTGAAAGGTAGATGTTGAAAGAAAATATTAATCTATTTGTAGATTTTACTTGCTGTGTTTGATCCACAATGTCAGTTTTTCTTTCTTGTAAATGAATAACGAGTTAATTTAAAAAAAAGATAAATAGTAAAATCCCCGTTATCCAGAATTCAAGCAACTGGCAAAAAAATTCGTGGAAAATAAACAGGTAAAAAACACCAAAATTTAGGCTGACCCCCCTCTCCCCTCACCCCATTGGGGTTAGTTCACCAATCACGCAACACACAATCTCAAGCAACCTGAAAATTCACTTATACAGCATCAACCATTTATGTGGTACTTCATTTAAGAGGAAATTCACATGATGTAAAAGGGAAGGAGGTGATTGGTGAGTAAAACCAGAGGATATTTTCTTTTCTCCCAGAATATGGGCAAGCCCTGTTTATTTCTCCTAAGATTTGAGTAATGTTTACCCTTTATCGGGTGAGAACTCTTGGAGACCCATCAGCTGGCAGCATGGGCAGAGTTCTTCATAGGAACATGAAAAATGGTAGGAGTAGACCTTTCAGCCCCTTTTGCTTTTGCCATCTTTCAATAAGAGCAGGAGGAGTCCATTCAGTCCTTCATACTGCTCTAAATGCGGTCTTGTAAACCAGGGGTTGAGAGTTCGTTCCTTGCTGGGGTTCTCATTTCTGTGAGGGGTGCAGCACAAAGTGGTGACCCTCTGCCTTCCTTACGGTAGGCAAAGTTAAAGAATTTCATGTATCTTACATTCTAAATGTAGTATTACATGACAATCATGGAACCTCTCCCTTTACCTTTAAACCTCATTAGGAACATGGCTGGAGGCTTCCTGATCGAGTCAGAGACATGTGCATCTAGAGCTTGGGTGAAAGGACACTTATTTTGGCACCAGTGTTCACGAAGAACTGCCTTCCCGACAGAGAGTCCCATACAGAGAGAAGGCTGACACTGCAGCCATTAATGACGGTTGGCCATGGTGTTCCCCAGAAACGTGCAGGGTGGGTGGCATCAATGGGCCCCCACACCCCATCATTGACAATAATAGCAATATGGCTGGGTAGGGCCCTCCATTTGCTTGTTGGGCTTGTTGCCAGCTGGGATTGGGGCTTGGCGATCCATTCCACCGAGGCCCCATTTTCTTTCTTTGCTCTCTAGAGCATGTCAGCCCGGGCTGAGACTTCCCTCAGGTCAGTGAGCAAGAGTTGGATATCCTCGGGCAGCTGTTCCAGGAAAATCTGCTCAAAGAGCAGACAAGACCTGTGCCCCTTGGTGAGTCTGAGCATCTCACTCATAAGGGCAGAACCATCCATATGCAGCAGATGGGTGATGCGCTCGTGCCGTGAAAGTGTTAGTAGCTTTCTGAAAGCACCATATTTGCCTTGCACAGGAGGCTTCTGTAGGAAATCGACGACCTTCGCTGCCATGCCCTGGTCGAATGAGCTCTGTCAAAGATGGAACTGGGCCTTGGCCTGTTCGAACCACATGTGTGGCTGTATTGCTCAGAAAGTTGGCAACTTTAGCAAAACCATATGGACAGCTGCTTGGTCCGTCATCTTCGAGTCAGATAGACCTGCCGGGATTACCAACGTAGCGTGCGTGTTATGTGAAGTGTGGAGTAAGAATCACACACACACAGTCAAGGTCGAAGATTGATTTATTGCACTGCCAGCTTTGTTTATATTCACAGTGTCGGCCTCTGACTGGCCGGCGTTCCTGCCATTGCCTGCTGTTTCCCGCGCAGGATGACAGACATTGGTCCCTGGGGGGCCCTCGCGATTGCCGCTTTTCCCAGCCATTTTGTGAGCTGGGGTGTGACTCGGTTCACGGGCTGCTATAATTACCTCTTTATATTTAGATAAATACGGCTTCTACCTTTTGTATTTTTGTAAAATTTAATAAAAATTATTGGAACAGGCCTACATAGACCTACAGCACGGTGACAGGCCATTTTGGCCCACGAGTACATACCGGGGTTGTAGGTTAATTGGGCAGCACGGACTCGTGGGCCGAAATGGCCTTTTACTGTGCTGTATGTCTAAATTAAAAATTAAAAGATTGGTCACCCTTGGCATAGGGTCTAATTAATATCTTCTACCTTTTAATTTTGTACATCCTTTCATATTTTTTACAGTAGAAGTCCTAATATCTAGATTGCTCTGGGATTAGGTCAGTCTGGACTTTTAGATTTTCTGGATTCTCAGGCGATACTTTTAAAATTAAAATTTAAGGAGGAATAAAGAAGAGACGAACAGGTAAATTTTGACAGTTTATTCATTAGAAAATGCAGCACGCTTCATTAATCAAAACGAGCAGTTTTAAAGAAAAATAAAATCAACGCTTGACGAAAATGAAAACAATTTTTTTCACTACAGAAAAAAGTGTGTGATGCTTGAAATTATGTTTAAAAATGAATCATAAAAGTAAAATACAGTGTAAAAATGAATTTCTTTGTGATAAGATGACCTGTATTAAGCGTGGTCACTTTTTGCCACTGTGGTTCTGTGGCGCTGACATATGGACACAAAAGCCCGCCACATTTTAAAAGTTTGAGGGTTTTCAAAAAGTCCAGATTTTTGGATGATCCAGATTTCTAGCATCCGGATTTTTTTGGACTTCTACTGTAGATTTTTGAATAGCAGAAGAACTATGGGGAATGGACAGGTGAATGGAACTGAGACTACAGCCAGATCAGCCATGATCTTATTGAATGATGGAGTGGCTGCGACTCATCTCATGGCTGACTCCTATCCCTGTTACTTCTGGTCTAATGTCAAGATATTACTTTTCATGGGGTCGCACAATAATTCACTTTTCCCCCTATCATTAACCCACTGAGCTAACTGGTGGAAAAAAGTGTTCACTTCACGTTTGACTGTTAAAGTCAGCTCGACAGCAGTGTTCTTCTGCCACCTACAGTATACAAGGAGAATGGCATGAGATCGAAAGATAAATCAACAGCTGAAATAAATTGGAACTTTGGTTAAATGCTGCTTGCATGCTCTTCAAGCTTGGGTGCTTGATAGGGGTCAGATGTTTCAAGTGGTCATCAATCGCTCTTCCTCTTCATGTAGCTAATGGATTGGTGAGAGTTTCCAAGATTTCCACTCTTATTTCAGATTTCTGACTGCAGGATTTTGCTTCTGTGGTGACGGGAGAGATTTCCCAGAGACCCATGTCTCTGCCAAATCCTCAGCCACCCACTGAATCCTGGTTGCAGCTGAGGCTTTTGTCTATTGTCTGGGCTGAATTGTCCAGGCGGCACGGTTAGTGCAGTAGTTTTCAAACTGTCCCCCCAAACTCACATTTCCTCTTAAGTAACCCCTAGGCCATTGGTGCTCTGTGATTAGTAAGCGATTGCTGAAGGTGGGATGTGAGTGGGAAGGGAAGGTTGAGAACCACTGCTCTAGACCCAAATGTTACTGAAATATTTTACTTGAGAAAAATTGGCATTGGCCCATTTCCTTTGGAGTTATGAAACTGTGGACATATGATTCAATTAGGGACGATTAAAACAGTGGTTTTCAACCATTTTCTTTCCACTCACATACTACTCATGAGAACCACTGCTCCTGACCCAATTATTACTGAAATATTTTGCTTGAGGTGGTGGGCTTCAGGCTGTTCAAACTGAGGACAAACCCACAGACCAGCTTGCTCACAGCTCAAGGTGACTAGAGTAGGGTGGTGGGATCAGTGTGGGGGGTTTTATCGCAATGCCACTCCCAAACACTAATCTCTCTCCCTTAATATCTGAAAGTCTGCCAGTAGCCGCTTTCAGACACAATCGCTCCGAGAATGCGCCTGCAGAAGTGGCTGCGGGTGTGTTCGAATTGACGTTCAGGTGGCAGCGCTGAAGGCGCTGTTCTGGCACCTGAAAGGGCCAGCTGCAGGAAAGGCATCTTGGAGCGGACGGCGACTCCTGTCGACTGTAGCTGTAGTTCCACCCGCTGTCGTAACGTAATTTGCAGTGCATTGAGGGTGAAGCAGAAAAGAACACAGGATCATGGCGGGCCCAGAGCAGAAATGCCTCTAACATACCGAAAAATGTGACTGTACCGGTAATGCCGAGCTTACACACTCTCCAAAAAATCGCGCCAAAGCATCTCAGGCTGACAACGTCAATGCGACGTCATCTTCCCACCCCCTAGCAGCAGCTGCTCGGAAGCAGAGAATATACCTCCTGAAGAGGGTTGGGTAAGTACTTCTCGGGGCCGGGTTTTCCGCTTTTTGGTGGCCTCCCGACAGCCACATTCGGGTAGAATAAGGCGGCTTTTCATTGGGGTATTCTGGCCACCTGAAAGTGGCTAGTGATTGTCTTGAATGCATTCAGTAACTGAACATTCACACCCTCCTTCTGTTGAGTTCCAGATTTAGTACCCTTTGATACATACTTTTTATCTCATTCATGAAAGATCAAGCCCTATTATGAAAGACTGACGGCCACCCCACATCTATCCTGTCAAAACCATGAATTATGTAAAATGGAAAAAAATTATCAGCTGAAAAGCAAACAACTTTTGGGGATGCGCTGACTTATTTTTGTCATTAATAATAATTTTTAAAATTTGATTTTTTAAATTTTGTATAAAATTAAATCATTAAATCATCTCTCATTTCTCCTCCCAGCCACACATCAATGCTTCAACCACCTAATGCAACAATGGGTCTAGTAGATGATGCATCACTATTTCACCACCAGCTCATTTCAGATTTCTGCTTTTATGGGAGTGTGCATAGACATCCGAGAGAGCAAGCAGCAGGCTGCCGGGAGAGAGCAGGGTGTTGCTGAGAGACTATGGCCCAGGTTCCGGGAAGGGCACAGTTATATTCTGGAAAGGTAACTTTCCTAATCACCAACGGAGGGGAATTAAGACACTAAGCCTTAAATTGGTTGTATGATGTGAATCACAAGGCTCTGCAGGTTGGTATTGAATGAAATAAGTTAGGGGGACGGTTAAAACAAAAGGAAATATGCTCCTTTCTCCTCCAGTACTTGCTCTTAAATGTCTCTTCCACAAGCAACATGCAGAAAATGAAATTGTGAGAAAAGAGTGCAATGTAGGTTGCCAGTAGCAACCGCAGCAGCCCACCCACAGTTCTTATTCTCTACCTCCTCTCCCGCACTTCCCTGCACAGTCTTTTGATATTCTTCCATCTGATGTGCTAAAGAACAGATTCGGTGGTCCGGGGAGGGGGGCAGGGATGTGGGGGGGGGGGGCAGTGGTGGGGTGACTCATCCAAACCCTGTCGCTGATTGGATGCACTGCCCTCGCAAAGAGACATTAAAGCAAGCTCTCGCCCATCCTCTCGGGTTGATGTAATGATGCATGGAGAGAAGGTGGGCCTGGGATTGCCTCCTCAATAATAGTTATCTCTCAAATACATCACCCAGTCATCATCCATATGTGTGATTTTTCTGTGCACAAAATTGGGTGTTAATATGAAAGTGAGACTTCCCTGAAATACATAGTTTATTCCCCCATGAATGGCGTGTAGATGTGGTAACAGAAATGTTTATTTCTTTTATTGGTGCTTCTGACCTTTCCCTCTGCACTTCCTGAGAAGACTGAAGTGGGTAAGGCTACCAGCCACCATTACATCAACCTTGTACAGGAGCTCTCTCAAGAGCACCCTGGCCAACTACATCACAGTGCCATACAGTTGCTGCAGAGAAATGGATGGGAGATCAATCCGCAGGACCATAACAGCGGCAGAGAGGATCACTGGAGTCTCCCTCCCCCCTTTGACATAATCTACTGGGATCATTGTCTGAAGAGGGCATGCAACATCATTGAGGACCCTTTCCACCCAGCATACAACATCTTTCAGCTGTTCCCATTGGGGAAGAGATACAGGAGGATCAGAGCCAGCACCACCAGGCCAAGGAACGAACAGCTTCTTCCCACGGGCAGTGAGAATGCTGAATGACCAAAGGATGAGCTCACACTGATCATCTGATTCTTTCTTATTCACAAAGCAGCATTTATTTATTTTTTTTAATGAATACTTGTCTTACATATGTATTGTTTGTCTGTGTGTGCGTTACGTTCGGTTGTGTTTTGCACAGAGGACCGGAGAACTCTGTTTCGTTGGTGTTGTGAATGAGGGAACAGATTCAATGGGTCTCAAAAGTAAGGACTCTGAACACAGTTTAACAGGAAATGACTTTATTTACAGAAGACCCACGTAGGAAAATCGCAACCATGATAAGAGGTGCGCGCGCGCACACACACACATACATACTGAACTAGAGTACACTGTGCCATTACATATAATCAAAGAAAAGAAACAATATGATACCCGCCACCCTCTGACTCAGTTTATGATGTACAGCTCTATTCTTCTTGGGACACTAACTAAGAAGTTCCCAACCTTCACTAGTGCACACCGTATCAAATGATTTCTCCATCGCTATTCCATCAGAGAGAGAGAGAGAGAGAGAGAGATTTACATGTGGTGCCCTTTACAGTACTGGAGGGCTGGAGAGTCCAGCCCAGGTAATCTACAGGGATCCAATGGCTTGGAGCCAGCAAGATCTAATTGATTACAAAGGCCAATGGCCCAAGGCCAAGTACAAAGGTCAGGTGTGCCCTGATGGGTGGGGTGGAGCCAATCCTTGATTGGCAGGTGGTGGGAATTCTGACCAGCTAATGGGCAGTGGTGTCACATGACAGCATGACCCTCCTCAATACAGTTGGGTTGTACTTGTGCAATCAGATGATAAATAAGCTTAACTTGACTTGGAAAAAAAAAACCTTATCATAGTTTTGTTTAGGGGTCAAACTGTGTTCCTGGCTGCCCTATCAGGTAGATGTGAAAGATTTAAATTTAAAATTTTATTTTTAAAATTTATTTATTTTAAATTTAGACATGCATTGCCAACTGTGCCATCCTATCCTGGGTGTTAGCTCAAATGTTGGGCTGATCAACATTCCTAAAGTATGGTATGATATGGTATGGTAAGGTATAGTATCACCTTGTGAAATCTTGTGCCTACATTAGCTGCAGCGTAGACCACACTTTAGAATCTCTTGCATATTTTTTTCACCCATCGTGGTGCGCAGATGTGGAATACAGAAAGATGGCTTGTTTTTATTGGTGTTTCCAACCTTTTTTTCCTCATCCTACCCTGTGTTGGGTCCTGGTAAAATTAACAGAAAGAGAAGCTGAGGCAGGCAGGTACCTCCTCAATTGGAGTCACGGCAAGGGGCTTTGGGGCAATGGGAAAAGTGCTATTTGAATGCAGATCTCTTTGTCTTGCTCACCCCTCCACCATCAGACTCCTCAACAACCAAATTGTGCCTGCTGTGCTGGAAAGGAATTTTAGGGTTGTACATGATGCCATGCATGTTCTCTGACAATAAATCTGAACTTTGATCTTTGGATTTATGCTGAAATATTTCATTGCTTCACTTGCAGTTTTTGTAGTAAACTCTAGGTCAGAAAAAATCGTAATTGAACCAGGAACTCTGGAAGAGGCCATTTGGTCTATTAAACTAGGTGCTAGGATTGAACATCTGCCCGCTGCTGAGATTACACTTCAGTCAATGGATCTCTCACTCTTACTAACATCTTTCCATTCACCATTTGATTGCTTGGCTGCAGGTTAGCCTGATAATTGCTAGCCAGGAAGTAAGTGTGTGTGTGTGTGTGTGTGTGTGTGTGTGTGTGTGTGTGTGTGTGTGTGTGTGTGTGTGTGTGTGTGTGTGTGTGTGTGTGTGTGTGTGTGTGTGTGTGTGTGAGACAGATCCGTTAGATGACCCACTTTTGTCATATATTGCTATGGATACAAGGAAATTATTGTCATCCAATGTTTCCTCTGCTGTAGGGCAGTATTTTAAACTGCGCTGGCTGTTCACAGTGCAGGAGGCAGCAAGAGTAGGTGGTCTCTCAGTATGACAAAGGGGTTTACCATCAAAAATCTAACCATGAGGTGCAGTGTCTATACTCGTTGCTATCAATTTGTATGCAGCAAGCTCCCATAAGCAGGTGTGTGATGATGATCAGCAAGGTTCATTGAGAAATAAGTACTGGCCACAGCGAGGAGTACATCCCTCCTGCTCTCGTTCTAAGCAGCACTGTGAAATTGTTTACTGAGGACATGTGGTTCGCTGGTTAAAGTGTCTTGCTGCTTCTACAGGACACCTCTGACCATGCAGTGCCTCTGCAACCACTGGACTGGGAACCAATAAGCCGATGCTTCGAACATGAGTTTGTGTAGCTGCAGAGGCTGTGGGAGGACTGGAGACAAATGCATGGAGACTCTTTTTCTCCAGAGGGACTCTCTATTGCTCCTCCTTCACTTATCATTGGGGATGGCAGGCAATGCTCACGGCGACTATTAGTTTGCCTCATGGCAGACTAAAATTGAGTTATATTATTTGTATTACATTTCATGCATTATTACATGACAATAAAAGGTACCTTGAAGCTGGGAATATTCACTGAGATTTTGTGTTCAAGCCTCTGAAGACTGAAGGGGGGGAAGAGATTGATTAACTGCCAAGGAAAGCACCTATCATTAGCCTAGTATCTCCAGTGGTTCCCAACCTTTTTCTTTCTTCTCATATCCCACTTTCAGTATTACCTATGCCATAGGTGCTCTGTGATTAGTAAGAGATTGCTTAAGGTGGTATCTGGGTGGAAAGAACAAGTTTGAAAACCACCGTTTTAATCGTCCCTCATTGACTCGTTATGTGCACGTTTTTAGAACTCCAAAGGAAATGGACCAATGACAATTCTTCTCAAGCAAAATATCTCAATAACAACTGGGTCTAGAACAGTGATTCTCAATATTTTTCTTTCCACTTACATATCACTTTAAGTAATTCCCTCTGCCATTGATTGGTAAGGGATTGCTTAAAGTGGTATGTGAATGGGAAGGGAAGGTTGAGAATCACTGTTCTTGACCCAACTGTTCTACTTTATGCTCTGCCCAGCCCGGACTCTAAACCTATCACCCCACACATCCATAGATCAACCTGTCCCCTCCCACAAATGCACACCTCCCTAAACCAGCAATAGTTTGAGCAATAGGTTTATTTTCCATTTTTAGCTCCAGTGTTATTTCCAGCATTAGTAATTAGGTCTGGTCTGAACACTCATTAAAAGCATCTTGAACCCAGTCGTGACAATTACTCAAAAGTTCAAAGGTTCCTTGTATTGTCACATAATAATACACTAAAAATGAAACACACAGTAAAACCCCTGGTATCCAGAATTCAAACAACTGGCAAAAAAAATCGAGGAAAATAAATATAAAAAATTAAAATAAATAAAAATGAAATAAAAGGTAAAAAATACAAAAGTTTAAAATTGTAAAAGTAAATGTTCTCTGAAGTAACACATGAACCTTTGGTGAAGATGGGAGCCAATGTTCAGCCAGCGGAGGGTCTTGGTCGGGCTTTGCTTGTAGCAGCTGTTTGAAGTTGTGTGAAACAGCAATGGCGTCGCCCAGGATGAAGAGCTGATTGATGCCGCTCACCAGTGGGGTGACTTTCTTAAAGTGTCTCCTTATCCCCGCTTAATAGGAGATGCGCCAGTCAGAGGCTTTATCTTTGTGGGGGGGGGGGGGTTTATCTATAATGGTATTGTTGGTCTCCGTGGAGGGGGAGGAACCTGCACATGCAGCGACGGTTAAATATTTTCAAAGAATGTGACTGAAAATAAAGTAAAGTGCCTTAAGATTTATATATTCATCAAGTGAAGTTTGTTCAATTTAAGTACAATATAGTATTTTTGTCTTTTAAACTGTTTATTCTTAATGCAGATGATTAGCTAGGCATTATAAGAATAAGTCTCAAGCAACCGGAAAATATACTTATCTGGCATCTATCAATCCCCATAGGTGCCAGATACCAGGGATTTTAGCATACATGATATAGTTCAACTTCTGTCTGTCATAAGGCAAACAAAGAGTTGCCATTAGAATTGCCTGGTGCTTCTAACGATAAGAAAAAGAGAAACAAGAGACTCAGTGTATCTGTGGATTCACCTCCAATGCTCCAGCAGCCTCTGGAACCTCACAGACTCCTCTTCAAACTCCAGGTCCAAACCTCTGATACGATCAGGAAGCCTTCAGCGCCCGAGGTCCTTTGGGAGCCCTTCTAGCCCTCAGCGCCCTCTCGAATCCCGGTTCTGACAGCTGGCTCCCATGAGCCAGTCTCCAGTAGCCTGTGTGAGTCCTTTGATCGAGTGGCCAGAAGTCTGCAGCCCATGCGAGTCCTTCGACCGCAAGTCTCCAACCGCAACACAGCCTTGGTTCATTTCCAGCCTTGACTCTAACGCAAGCACTCACTCAAATCCCACCTCCAAGTTCCACCACCAGGCCATGTGCACATATAATTAAAAAGACTCCCTTCCCCAAAAGGGCACAGCCATTGGCACAAAGCTCAGTTGCTAGAATCTTTGAGGACCTTGGAGTGCATTTCTACTGGTTGCATCTCTGTCTGCTTTGGAGGTGCCAATGCACAGGACGGAAAGTTGTTCACTCAGCCAGTGCCATCCTCCCATTAAGGACATCTACAAGAAGTGGTGTCTTAAGAAAGTAGCCCTTCACCACTCAGGCCATGACCTCTTCTCACTGCTACCATCAGGAAAGGAGGTACAGGAGCCTGAAGACAAACATCCAGCGGTACAAAAACAGCTGCTTCCCCATCGCCATCAGATTTCTGAATGGACAACTAACCACGGACACCACCTCACATTCTCTTCTTTTGGACTAATTTATTCCTTAAAATGTTATTTATAGCAACTTTGCTCCTGCAGTGCTGCCATGAAACAACGAATTCTGTGACAAGTTCACGACAATGAATGCGGATTCTGAGTAGAGGCTTGGGCGTCATCTCCAGATCGTTCCTCTCTATAATTCAGAGGTACAAACATCCAGTTAAGGGATGAGAAGAAGTTTAAGTTTGTGGTAATGTTAGACTGAGTACAGGGAGAAGTGTTCTTCTGCAAGCACTCTAACAGGTTAATGCTAACATTTACACAGCCAGATAAAGTAGAACAAAAACACAATTCCAGGGCATAGAGTTACCCTGAGAGTTACCAATCTGTGCCAAGCAGCGGCCTGATGGCAGTGCGGAAGAAATGTTCTTAAGGCTCCTCTGTGGTGGGAGGAGGTGGGAGAAGAGTCTTCCACTGACCATCCTGGGTGAAAGTTAACCTCACAGTGATAAGCCAATGGATCTTTCAGGAAAAGACCATGCAAACCACTTGCACCTTCCTAAATTTATTTAAAATAAAATTTTAGACATACAGCACAGTAACAGGCCATTTCGGCTCACGAGTCTGTGGTGCCCAATTTACCTACATGCCCGGTATGTTTGTTGTTATAAGGAAACTAGAGCCCCTGGGGAAAACCCACGCAGACACAGGGAGAGTATACAAACGCCTTACAAATAGTGTGGGATTCAAACCCCGGTCCTGACTGCAGGCGCTGTAAAGGCATTGCGCTAACCGCAACTCCAACAGTGCTGCCACCCTTTCCGGTGCTCAGGATGCTCTGAGCCAGTCATGGGGGTCAGAGCCAAGAGCAAACAGGAAGCCATGCAGATGTCACTGCAGATGCAGAAATCTGGAATAAAATGACTTGATGAAGGGTTCCGACACTAAACATTGACCATTTTCCTCCCACTTAATGCTGCTGAGATCAGATAATATTTCTTTGGCTTGGCTTCGCGTACGAAGATTTATGGAGGGGTAAATGTCCATGTCAGCTGCAGGCTTGTTTGTGGCTGACAAGTCCGATGCGGGACAGGCAGACACGGTTGCAGCGGTTGCAAGGGAAAATTGGTTGGTTGGGGTTGGGTGTTGGGTTTTATCTCCTTTGTCTTTTGTCAGTGAGGTGGGCTCTGTGGTCTTCTTCAAAGGAGGTTGCTGCCCGCCAAACTGTGAGGCGCCAAGATGCACGGTTTGATGCGATATCAGCCCACTGGCGGTGGTCAATGTGGCAGGCACCAAGAGATTTCTTTAGGCAGTCCTTGTACCTCTTTTTTGGTGCACCTCTGTCTCAGTGGCCAGTGGAGAGCTCGCCATAGAACACGATCTTGGGAAGGCGATGGTTCTCCATTCTGGAGACGTGATCTACCCAGTGCAGTTTGATTTTCAGCAGTGTGGATTCGATGCTGTCAGCCTCTGCCATCTCAAGTACTTCGATGTTGGTGATGAAGTCGCTCCAATGAATGTTGAGGATGGAGCGGAGACAACGCTGCTGTCAGCCTCTGCCATCTTGAGTACTTCGATGTTGGTGATGAAGTCGCTCCAATGAATGTTGAGGATGGAGCGGAGACAACGCTGCTGTCAGCCTCTGCCATCTTGAGTACTTCGATGTTGGTGATGAAGTCGCTCCAATGAATGTTGAGGATGGAGCGGAGACAACGCTAGGAGCCGTAGGTGATACCGATAGAGGACCCATGATTCGGAGCTGAACAGGAGTGTGGGTATGACAACGGTTCTGTATACGCTAATCTTTGTGAGGTTTTTCAGTTGGTTGTTTTTCCAGACTCTTTTGTGTAGTCTTCCAAAGGCGCTATTTGCCTTGGCGAGTCTGTTGTCTACCTCGTTGTCGATCCTTGCATCCGATGAAATGGTGCAGCCGAGATAGGTAAACTGGTTGACCGTTTTGAGTTTTGTGTGCCTGATGGAGATGTGGGGGGGCTGGTAGTCATGGTGGGGAGCTGGCTGATGGAGGACCTCAGTTTTCTTCAGGCTGACTTCCAGGCCAAACATTTTGGCAGTTTCCGCAAAACAGGTTGTCAAGCGCTAAAGAGCTGGCTCTGAATGGGCAACTAAAGCGGCATCGTCTGCAAAGAGTAGTTCACGGACAAGTTGCTCTTGTGTCTTGGTGTGAGCTTGCAGGCGCCTCAGATTGAAGAGACTGCCATCCGTGCGGTACCGGATGTAAACAGCGTCTTCATTGTTGAGGTCTTTCATGGCTTGGTTCAGCATCATGCTGAAGAAGATTGAAAAGAGGGTTGGTGCGAGAATGCAGCCTTGCTTCACGCCATTGTTAATGGAGAAGGGTTCAGAGAGCTCATTGCTGTATCTGACCCGACCTTGTTGGTTTTCGTGCGGTTGGATAACCATGATGAGGAACTTTGGGGGGCATCCGAGGTGCTCTAGTATTTGCCAAAGCCCTTTCCTGCTCACGGTGTCGAAGGCTTTGGTGAGGTCAACAAAGGTGATGTAGAGACCTTTGTTTTGTTCTCTGCACTTTTCTTGGAGCTGTCTGAGGGCAAAGACCATGTCAGTAGTTCCGCTGTTTGCGCGAAAGCCGCACTGTGATTCTGGGAGAACATTTTGTTCTCTATTTAGGAGAATCCTAGCGAAGATTTTGCCTGCAATGGAGAGCAGCGTGATTCCCCTGTAGTTTGAGCGGTCTGATTTCTCGCCTTTGTTTTTATACAGGGTGATGATGATGGCATCACGAAGGTCCTGAGGCAGTTTTCCTTGGTCCCAGCAAAGCTTGAAAAACTCATGCAGTTTGGCATGCAGAGTTTTGCCGCCAGCCTTCCAGACCTCTGGGGGGATTCCATCCATACCTGCTGCTTTGCCACTTTTCAGTTGTTCAATTGCCTTATATGTCTCTTCCCGGGTGAGGACCTCATCCAGCTCTAGCCTTAGGGGCTGTTGAGGGAGCTGGAGAAGGGTGGAATCTTGGACTGAGTGGTTGGCACTGAAGAGAGATTGGAAGTGTTCTGACCATCGGTTGAGGATGGAGATCTTGTTGCTGAGGAGGACTTTGCCGTCTGAGCTGTGCAGCGGGCTTTGGACTTGGGGTGAGGGGCCGTACACAGCCTTTAGAGCCTCGTAAAAACCCCTGAAGTCGCCAATGTCCGTGCTGAGCTGGGTTCATTTGGCGAGGCTAGTCCACCACTCATTTTGGATCTCCCAGAGTTTGCGCTGAAGATGGCTGCATGCGCAACGGAAGGCTTGTTTCTTCTCTGGCTAGGACGGCTTTGTAAGGTGAGCCTGGTGGGCAGCTCGCTTCTTTGCCAGCAGCTCCTGGATTTCCTGGCTGTTTTCGTCGAACCAGTCCTTGTTTTTCCTGGAGGAGAAGCCCAGTACCTCTACAGTGGATTGCAGTATGGTATTCTTCAGCTCATGTAATAAAACACAAATATAATATTACACAAAATTGCCTTTAGTCTGCCATAAGGCAGACAAAGATTCGCCATCAGCATCACCCGACGCCCTTTACAGTCAGAGAAAGAGAAGCAAAAGAGATTCCCCGTAGAGACATCGAGCATCCATGGATTTGCCTCCTGTCCTCCTGCAGCCTCTGCAGACGCACAGTTCGGTTCAAACCATCGGCTACCTGAGGCCAGATCCAAACCTCTGACACGAAGGATCGACCACGACCTCCTGAGTTTCTCCAGCAGATTGGTTTGTTTATTGCTTGAGGTTGCACTCCCTCATGCCACTCACCCCGAGAATGGCCACAATGCTGATCAGCTCTGGTAAAGAGTATTGAAGATAAATGTAGTAATTGAGCTAGAAAGCAGAGGTATGAAATTGTAACAGTTGGCCTTACATATATTTTTTCACTTAGACTGTTACCAAGCGGTGTCAGTGAAACCCTTCCACGTCTAGTAGTCTCCATGGTGATGCACAGCTCACAGTTTATAGTACTTCACTTAGCAAGGGAAACACATGTTGGTGGGAAGCCTGTTTCCAGAAGCTGCTTTTTTAATGTGGTCTGTTGGGTACATTTCACCTGAAATTATTGTGTGTGTAAAGGCTGTGCTTATGTGAGAGTATGTGTATTTGTGTGAAAGTCTGTGTTTTAACCTGTAGATTAAAGGTGCAGCGTGAATCTGTGATTATGAATGGATATATGCAATGGCATCTGTGTAAGTCTCTGTATGTCCACAAATGAATTAATCCATTCGCAGGGCTTGAGGCATTTATTGCTCATTTCGAGCTGGTAGATCGTAGTTCTGTTCATGTTTCTTAAGATTTGGAATTTCCTATCAGCCAGTGCAACACAGGTCTGCCACTCCTCACCTGTCCCGTGGAACAGAGCAAGACAACCTATCCAGAAAGGGGAGCATTCAGAAAGTATCTGAATGGGATTTATTGAACCTTTGGGACCCACCAGATGGAATGGTAGGTCAAAGGGTTTGTTCATGACTATATTTTCATACTGAGTAGGTGACCATCCTACATTGACAATAAAGACAAGGGAAGAGGTCAATTTGTCACAAATGATCTGGGCTGCATTAACGCTGCAGACCAAATGTATAGCATCTCACTTGGGCATTGTACCCACCTGTCTCAAACAGGCCTCAATTGTACCGGTGCCTGAGAAGGCAGAGCAGTTGGCGCGGCAGTTAGCGCAACATTGTTTCAGCCCCAGCGAGTGGGACTGGGGTTCGAATCCCATGCTGTCTGCAATAAGTTTGTACGTTCTCTGTGGGGTTTCCTCTGGGTGCTCTGGTTTCCTCCCACCATTCGTAGCATACAGGGGTTAATTGGGTGTAATATGGGTGGCCAAAATGGTCTGTTACAGTGCTGTATGTATAAAAAAAACAGTGTGGTAACCTGCCTAAATGACTATCAACCAGTGGCACTCACATCCACATTGATGAAATGTTTTGAAAGGCTGGTGTTGAAGAATATCAGCTCCATTTTGAGCAGTGCCATGGATCTGTTCCAAGTTGCCTTCCCGTAGCAACAGGTCTACGGCAGATACCATCTCACTGACTCCACATAAAGCTCTGGAACACCTGGATAGCAGAGATGCATACATCAGAATATTCTTTATTGACTACAATTCAGCATTTAACACCATCATCCTCTCAAAACTGATCAGCAAACTCCAAGACCTGGAACTCAACTGGATCCTGGATTTCCTCACCTCCAGACCACAATCAGTGAGGGTTGGTAAGAACATCTCCTCCACAATCTCAATCATTACTGGAGTTCCACAGGGCTGAGTTCTTAGCCTCCTGCCCCCTGACTATATGGCAACAACACCATCTACAAATTCACTGACGATAACACAGTGGTGGGGTATAAAAAAGGGGTGATGTGTCAGCATCCAGGAGGGAGGTTGAAAACTTGGCTGAACAGTGCACCAACAACAACCTCGCACTCAATGTCACCAAAACCAAGGAGATGATTATTGACTTCAGGAATGGAAAGCCAGAAGTGTACGATCCAGTGATCATTGGGGAATCAGAGGTGGAGAGGGTGAGAAAATTTAAGTTCTTGGGAGTCCCTATCTTGGAGAATCTTTCCTGGACCCAAAACACTAATGGCATCCTGAAGAAATATGTCTACTTCCTCAGGAGTTTGCGGAAATTTGGTATGACATTGGAAACCCTGGCAAATTTTGACAGATGTGTGGTGGAAAGTGTGCTGACTGGTTGGGATAGGGATACTAATACCCCTGAGTGGAAGCCCTGCAAAAGGTAGTGGACACAACCTAGGATATCACAGATAAAACCCTCCACTCCATCAAGAACATATACAGGGAACGTTCCTGTCAAAGATCCACATCATCCAGCACATGCTCCATTCTCACGGTTACCATCAGGAAAGAGGTATTGGTGCCATCAGACTCACACTACCAGGTTCAGGAACAGCTGCTACCCCTCCACCATCAGACTCCTCAATGACAAATTCCATCAGCAACTCATTTAAGGACTCTTACTTTTGTACTTGATTGGTTTTGTTATTCTCTCTGTATAGCATAGTCAGTTTGTTTACATTTCTTATTTGTTTACATATATATGTTTCTTCTTGAGTACAGTTTTTTTACACTACTAATAAGTGATAATTCTGCCTTGCCTGCAGGAAGAGGAACCTCACATTGTATGTGATGTCATGTGTGTACTCTGACTGCTGCCTTGCAGGTTTTGCCTCTTCAGGCAAAGACTAGGAGAAGGCAACTCTGACTTCAAATACCTGGAAAAGGCCCCGGCTATGGGCAAATAGCACATGTCAGCCTGGCAGCAGGGACTGGCAGCTGTGACAGAGCACGGGAAACAATTTCCCTAGCGGTCTGCAGCAGCAAACTTGGTGGGCGAAGGATCCGCAAGGACAACGGCCAGCGAGCATGGTCTTGAAACAGACCACTGTAGGGCAATCCCGCGTCACTCTGGCTGTCGTGGCTCGCACTCCGCCAGGCTCAGTGGTGTGGGATCCAGAGGGAGGCGTTTGTCCTGGGCACGCACTTGTCTCCAAGTCCTTGCCCCACCACATGGTGCCTAAAGCTGAAAAGCTACAAAGCACCATGTTGATCTTCGCTTGCGAAGGGATGGGCCATGGATGGATGGATGGACTCTGACAATAAATCTGAATCGGAATCTGAATCACCTAAGTATATCAATATAACCCTCATTTTACCATCTGCCATTCCAAGTCCTTCTTAAAAGCATCTCTATTGTTCATCTCATCTACTCTCAGTAGCCTTTTTACACAGAGATCCTGCAATACTGCCGGCTTTGCTTTTTAGCACTGAACCAAACAATGCCCAGCATAATGTGATTCGGCGCTGTGACAACCTCTGCTGCCGGCTTAAAGGCAGGACTACAATGACCCCCCCTGTTCCTACCTTTTACGCAGAACAGCGTGGCAAAATAAAGGTCCAATATTCCCGCCATGAAGAGGCTGTGTAAAAGGGGATTTGATTTTGTTGTGACTTTTAGATTTTAACCTATTGGACTCTGGCCATTTTTAACCTTTCATAATATATACTCCATACTGGGTCCAGGGGTAAAGTATGAACTGGTGGTTGGGTGCAAAACCCATCCAGGAAAGTGTGGACCTGTTGCTTGCTGGTAGTCCAAAGGGTTAACTGTCCCATGAGTGGTAACTGTCTCTCACCTCTTTCTTTTTTTGTTCTCTCTAACTTTCCTTTCTTTCTATTTCTTTTTCCAACCCCTTTCATTTTTTACTCTCTTCATTTGCCTCTCCCTCTCACCTGGTTCCCTTTCTCTCTTCCACACTTTCTCTCCCTTCTCTTCCTCACTCTATCCCCTCTCTCCAAACTATTATTTCTTTCTCAGATCCTTACATTATTTGACGATCTCCATTTGATTGCTCCTCAACTTTTGTTTTTCAAGGGTCGGAGATCTTGCCACTTTTTTTTCCCTTTTCCGGTAGGTGTAAACTCCTGGTTTTGCCAACTCTGTTGCTTCATGCCACTCTTACCCTTTGTACAGATCTATACTAATGAAAAGCTTTGATAGTCAGTGGTATGTAAGGGGTGTTATTTCACTTGTAAGTGGTTAAAATTGATCTTAATGAGGTGGACTAGTTAGCAAAATTTACCCCCAAATGTCGAGAATTTCAAAGGTGGAATCCAGTGCCATTGGGATCTTCGGTGCCCCTGTCAAGGAAATGAATTCTAGTCATAAATGAGCAAGAAGGGACCTTCAGCAATGGGACAGTCTGATTTTGTGTCCTTAGTGGCTCAACAATAGGCACTTTTACACAGCCGCTGGCAGCGTAAAAATGTCCTGATGGAATTAATTTGCTAAATTCCATCCCGTAATTTTTCCACCAAGACATTTTTACGGAGCAGCTGCAGTGTAAATTGACCGCAGGCACTCTTTAAGAAACTGTGCTAATGAGTATGATGTTCACCCCCCCCCCCCCCCCCCCCCCACCATGACAAACTCCTCAACATAGGGAGGCAGTGGAAAAGTCCTGTGTAAACGACCACTGTGGAGATAAGTATGAACATTTTTTTTACAGAATTTTTCCTTTATTTCTGTGTAAAAATAAATGTCTCCTTTCCTTGAGCTCTCTCTCTTTCCCTCTCTCTCCTCTTTCCCTCCATCTCCCTTCCCTCAGCTCTGCATTCACAGATCCTCAAACAATTCCCCCTTCCCCAGTCAATTCTCACTTTTCCTCTCTCTTGTGTCCCATCCATATCCAATTAGCACCTTTTGTCTTTTGGCATGTACCTCCCCGCCCTTTCTTTCCTTCTCCCCAGCCTTTTAATTCAGGCACCTGCCTGTTTTTTATTCGAACAAGGGTGACATGGCTAGTGCAGAGGTTAGCGCAATGCTCGTTGCAGCTTTACGACAGGGGTTCGAATCCGGCGCTCTCTGTGGGTATCCTCTAAGTGCTCCAGTTTCCTCTCCCTCTTCAAAAATGTACTGGGATTGTAGGTCATTTGGGTGTAATTGGGTGGCACAGGCTTCTGAGTCGAAAGGGCTGTTACTGTGCCGTATGTTAAATGAAAACATTTTTTTAAAAAAGCTCAGGCTCAAAACGTCAGTTCTATACCTCATGTGGACTCTAAGACCTGGAGAGTTCCTCCAGCATTTCTATGTTTTTACTACCATCACAGTGTCTCTAAACTTTCGTGTTTTGCAACAAGGTGGTCAAAGCTAGAGCTCACAAATATGGAAATACAAAAACAATCATTTAACGTATGTGTGATAAGCATTAGATTTACAATTTCAGAAGAAATGCAGAGAGAACAAAAATGAACTGAAAATTAAAATACAAGGTTGATTTATAGGACTAGGTATTACAATCCTTGACGTTACACCTAGTCCTATAACTCAACCTTGCATTTTAATTGGGTGTAATTGGGCGGCACGGGAACCTGTTAAGTCTAAATGGAAAAAAAATTGAAAGGGCAGAAAAGAACTGAAAATTAAAATGCGAGGGATGGCCAGTGAACTCAAGTCAAGGTTAGCATCTGAAGTGTATCCACATGCCTAATTACTGAAGGGTGGGCAAAGCGAGTGTGGGGCTGGACTGCGACCAGATGTGCTGGTGCAAGTAGAGGTCACAGCTGGGGTGTTTCACAGCAGACGATGCAGCCATCGTCACAGCATAAGAGGCTGCCGTGACAGGATAAAAATAGATTAAAGGGGTATCAGCACCCAAAAGTAGGAAGTTCAGAACGTGATGCTCCTTTGATATTGAGTGTACCATTCTAAACCTGTCAAGCCTTAATGTCCTGTCTTTGTAGGTGTCTACTGGTACCCCCATAGATTATACTGCTTCAATCTATGTTTTAAATTTACTTAACTATTTCAGTCTCTTTTCTGAAGGGGTTTAACTGTTTTGAGTGATGGCACCCCCTTCAAACCAAGGAGAAGATACTTCTATCCAATGAAACAGATTAAACTCAATTTTAAATTAATTATTTTATTCAGAAGAGTAAATTGTCACTGAGATTATAACTTTGCAAATAATTTAAAAAAAACACAAA
Organism: Narcine bancroftii; assembly: GCF_036971445.1. Classification (NCBI taxonomy): domain Eukaryota; kingdom Metazoa; phylum Chordata; class Chondrichthyes; order Torpediniformes; family Narcinidae; genus Narcine; species Narcine bancroftii. Next base: position 60,144,884 of record NC_091481.1, on the reverse strand, counting down.
TATAATTAAAAAACTAGGGAAATATTCCAATGAGTTGCCATTGAACAAGTTGCCCGTTGCAGGACAGAGGTTGAGGTGTAAGTTCTATATCTTCACATCGACTTCTTCAGTTTCTGCTAGAACTTCAACTCCTCCAGTTTCTGCTAGCCAACTCCCCGTTCTCCCTCTCTTCCCCATCCCTCTGTCTCCTATCCTCCACCCCCTCTCGATTCACAGAGCCTCACCACCCCCCCGCCCCCAGTATACTATTACCTATTACCTCCAGCCTGTGGGACTACGCTCCCCCCCTCGCCCCTCCTCCAACACCTGCCTACATTTTGCTCATTCCTTGATAGGCGTGGCTGTGCATCTTTATCTTTGCAACATAGAGTCGCGGTTTGACCTGCTGAGTTTCTCCAGCTTTGTTTTTAATTGGATCTATATCTTCATCCCTGAAGCTCCTATTAACTCTCCGTCTCTTCCAGTTCAGATACTAATTTTTGCATTTGTTTTTAGTTGTGATCTAGTAAGGACTTCATCTGTATGGAATGTTTGGCAATGCCAGAATCATCAGTTTTTCATGGTATTGTTATCCTTGATCAGGTCCATGTGGATGGTTATCAGAGTCTTAACAAGGCCAACATATTATTCCTCTCCTTGAACCTCCCCTTGGTACACTAATCATAGATTACTCCAACATCAGATAGGTACTGTCAACACTAGTGCAAGTCACTTTTCGGACTGTGAATATTTATTATGTATCTTTCAAATTTATTGTTTATTTTAATTTGATTCAATTAGTTTACTATTGTTAGATTTTTCTTTATAAGTGCCTGTTTGGCTGCAGCAAATAAGAATTTGGGTGCAAATGTATATTGTTCAATATATATGACAATAAACTGATTAACGTACTCTTGGTCATGACAAAAGGATGGGGAAAAGGAACGAGAACATAAAAAATCGGAGCAAGAGTCGGCCATCTGGCCCGTCAAACCAACAGCCCATTCAGTGAGATCACAGCTGATCTGATGATGGGCTCATCTCCACCTACCTACCTTTTCCCCATATCCCTTAAATCCTCTACTCTTTAAAAAAAAATCTATCCAACTTTGTCTTAAATATATTTACTGAGGTCACCTCCTGTGCTTCAATGGGCAGCGAATTCCACAGATTTACCACCCTCTGGGAAAAGCAGTTCCTCCTCATCTCCGTCCTAAATCTACTGCCCTGGATTTTAAGGCTACGTCCCCTACTTCTGGTTTCCCCACCAATGGAAATAGCTCACCTACCTTTATCTAATTATGTCTTTCATAATTTTATACATTTCTATAAGGTCCCCTCTTATTCTTCCAAATTGCAGCGAGTATAATCCCAGATGACTCAATCATAGGCTAACCCCTTCATCTCTGGAATCAACCTGGTGAACCTCCTCTGCACCGCCTCCAAAGCCAATATATCCTTTCTCAAGTAAGACTAGAACTGCATGCAGTACTCCAGATGTGGCCTCACCAGTACCTTGTAGAGTTACAGCACAACTTCCCTGCTCTTAAATTCCATCCTTCTCGCAATGAAGGCCAACATTCCACTCGCCTTTTTCATAGTCTGCTGAACCTGCAAATTAATATTTTGACATTCATGCACAAGCACTCCCAAGTCCTTCTGCACGACAGCACGCTGCAATCACTTTCATTTAAATAATAATCTGATCTTCCATTTTCCTTCCAAAATGGATAACCTCATTTACCAGCGCTGTACTCCATCTTCCAGAATGTTGCCCACTCACTTAACCTATCCATATCTCTCTACAGACCCTCAGCATCCTCTGCACAATTTGCTTTACCACTCAATTTAGTTTTATCAGCAAACTTAGATACACTACACTCTGCCCATCTTCCAGATCATTAATGTACAGGCAGTCCCCAGGTTATTAATGAGTTCAATTCCTTAAGTTTGTCTTTAAGTCAAATTTGTAGCAAGTCGAAATAGGTTCTTATTTAGTGTCAGTTAGTCAAATGTTTGTCTTAGTATATAGTATTGTAGTATATATTTTACTTTTCTACGCAAAGAAAGAAAAAAAGATCACGATTAAAAGTTAACACTTCCCTCGTTCCATTGATGGCATGCATGCGGGAAGGGGGATTCATGAGGAAGCATTCTGCACATGTGCGAATTGGGGAACAATTACAGGCTGTGCGTAAATCGGACATTTGTAACCCAGGAACAGCCCATATATCATAAAAGTTGAAGCTATTCAACAGGAAGCATCTAGAACCTTGGACATTTTCTTACTGCGGTGATGCAAAGCTTGAAGTTAGCAGGTGAGCATTGCGGACAGTAACTATCCATCCCAGTTTGCCGAGAGAAGGAAGGAGGGAAGTTGCAGTTTTTGGCCAAACCTCAATGAACATGGCATTGGGGTCAAAAGGCAGGGATTGGGTGGGGGGGGGGGCAGATGTGGAGATGTAGGCAGCAGTTTGGGACAAAATTAATTTAGACTTGGAATGATAGGGGTACAGCTGAAAACCAGCAGTGATCTGTTAAAGGTAAATCACATCTGACACACATGACAGAGTTCTTTAGTGAAACATAGACATATTTCATGAGGGCTTTGCTGGTAATGTGTATCTGGGATTCCTAAAGGTATTTAATAATGTACCAAGTAATAGAGTTGCTTGCAAAGTTGTAACCCAAGGAATTAAAGGAGCAATAACACTATGCATCCAAAATTGATTAAGACACAGACAGAGTTAACATGGTTATAATGTGTGATCTTTTATACCTATTCAGGGGAAAGTTGTGAGTTTTTTATACCTTGTTTAATAAGTTACACTAGCAGTGTAGCACTCCCACAGCAATGCACAAGAATATTAGCCTTGACTTTGGAGTCCACTCTCCAGTGTTGAACACTTGACTGGACGGTGTACCAACAACAATCTTGCACACAATGTCACCAAGACCAAACAGCTGAATGTTGACTTCTGGAAGGGAAAACCAGAGGTGTACGATCCAGTGATATTAGGGGGATCAGAGATGGAGAGGGGGAGCAAATTTAAGTACTTCAGAATCATTATCTCAGAGGATCTTTCCTGGACACAACACAACAGTGACATCATGAAGAAAGTACGTCAGTGCCTCTACTTCCTCAGGAGTTTGCAGAGGTTTGGTACGACATTGGAAACCCTGGCAAATTTATACAGATGTGTGGTGGTAAGTGTGCTGACCATCTGCATCATGGTCTGGTATGGAGACACCAATACTCCTGAGCATTACACCCTGCAAAAGGTAGTGGACACAGGCCAGAACATCACAGGCAAAACCCTCCCCACCATCGAGAACATCTACAGGGAACGCTACCATTGTCAAGGATCCACACCACCCAGCACACACTCTGTTCCCGCTGCTGCCATCAGGAAAGAGGTACAGACACCACAAGACTCGCACCACCAGGTTCAGGAACAGCTGCTCCCCCTCCACCATCAGATCCCTCAACAACAAACTCAATCAGGGACTCATTTAAGGATTCTTACTTTTGCACTTTATTGATTGTTTTCCTCTCTGTATTGCACAGTCAGTTTATTTACATTTCATTATTTGTTTACATGTGTACATTGTGTACAGTTTCTTTTGCACTACCAATAAGTGGTAATTCTGCCTTGCCTTCAGGAAAATGAATCATAGGGTTGTATGTGATGTCATTTACGTAGTCTGACAATAAATTTGAAATCTGACCCATGGCCAACCAACTCAGAGCCAAAGCTATTGTTTTATTGCTGAGAATTCGAAGTAATAGGTACCATGAGGGGCATGTGCACCAGCCTGGCTTGTGTTGAGCTGAGGTGACCATTCCCGAAGAAAAGTCACAAGCGAAGTTTGGCTTGAGACGTGGCGCTCAGTACAATGTTCATAAAATAACTCCCGCGGCAGGAGAAGCAATTAAATAGACTCAACGTCAATGCTAATGCTTTTTTGGGCTTTAAACACGGACATGACACATTATATTGGGTGTTCAGAGTTTCCATGTTGCCATGGTTACTGGCAGAGTGATCAAGAGCCAATTAAACTCGTAATGAAGGGTTATAAGGGTAAAGATAATGCACACTTGCAATTTACAGTGACTAATTCCAGCACTTACTGCTGGTAACATTCATAGTTCAACTTTAGCTGTGCAATGTATTGTGAAGTAAAATCTAATATGCACTCCCACCATGAGATATATGATGGATACAAGCATTGAAATTAATAATCAATGTTTGGTCATCTCTGTGAGGTGTTTAAGGCAATAAAGAAGCTGATAGATAGAATCTATTTCCTCTGGTGGAAGAGTTCAGCACAGGTCGACATAATCCTAAAATGAGAGCCAAGTTGTTTCGAGATGATATCAGGAAATCTTGCTTCACACAAAGAAGGGTGGAATTCAGGAACTCTTTCTGTCAAAGTGCTGTTGGCATTATAAAGACACAAAAGATTATTCAGCCCATTGAGTCCCTGATCGCTCCTTGTTAGTCCCACTACAGATATTTTTCCTCATAACTTATTTTCTCTCAAGTGCCTAACCAATTCCTTGTGGAAATCATTAATTGACTCTAATTTCACCAATCTGATAGGCAGTGAATTCCAGACCATGTGCAAGACCCGCTGAAGATTTAAATCTCTCCATTGGTCAATTCTTTAGGGTTGGAAGAGTTGTAGATAGTGTTGAAGGTTGCCATAGGTTACAGAAGGCTATAGATAGGATACAGAAAAGTGGCAGATGGAGTTCAATCTGGATTAATTGAGGTGATTTATTATGGAAGGTCAAACCTGAAGGCAGAGAAAATGGTTAACGGATGGATACTCAACAGTGTGGAAGAAAAGAGGGACTTTGGGGTCCAAATCCATACATCTCTCAAGGTTGCCATCAGGTTGATAGGATAGTTAAGAAGGCCTATCAGTCTTCATTAGTCGGGGGACTGAGTTCAAGAGTCGAGAGGTAATGTTGCAACTTTACAATTCTCTGGTGAGACCACACTTTGAATATTGTGTTCAGTTCTGGTGACTTCATTAGAGGAAGGATGTGGAAGCTGTGAAGAGGGTGATTTACCAGGATGTGGCCTGGATTTGAAAATGTCTTATGAGGCCAGGTTAGCAGAGTTGGTACTTTTTGGAGTAAGAAAGATGAGAGGTGATTTAATAGAGGTCTACAAAATTCGTAGAGGCATAGATTAGGTAGACAGCCAGCACCTTTTTTTTTCCCAGGGCAGGAGTAGCAAACACAAGAGGACATCTGTACAAAGTGAAGGGAAGTAAGTTTAGGGGAGACATCAGGGATAAGGTTTTACACAGAGAGTTGTGGACGCCTGGAATGCATTGCCAGGAGTAATGGTGGAGGCTGAAACATTAGGGGCATTTAGGAGATTCTTAGGCACATGGATGAAAGAAAATTAGAGGGTTACAAGGTAGGAAGGTTTTAGTTTTTTTTGGTAGGAATAACATCGAAGGCTGAAGGGCCTGTACTGTGCTGTAATGTTCTATGTTTTAAGGTGGGATCTTTTTGATGAAATGTTGCCAAATTGAAACATCATGTGCTGAGCATGTCCAGAAGTTCCGTACTTATGATTAAAATCATGTCAGGCAAGGCTATTATTACTTGGTAGAGATGAACAAGTGAAGTGTTGGTCACATGGAAACTGGGGTTCAGAGGAAGAAAGTTGATATACATGTTTAAGTTTATGAAGGACATTGATCAGGGTAGAGAGTCAAAAAGATTTTCTCATGGTACCAAAAACAAGAAGGTGGATGTTTGAGGATTTTTTTTAAAGGGTATATCTGGAACACTCTGGCTGGGGAGGTGATGGAATTGGATATAATTAACACATATAAAAGACCAGACACTTAAATAGGAAAACCATAGAAGGATGTGCTTCATATGTAGATGGGTAAAGGGGTTATGATCACAAGATTTTGGAGTAGAATGAGGCCATAGAGTCTGCTCTGCCATTCTAATCATGAGCTGATCCATCCTCCCACTCAGCCCCACCCCCCGGCCTTCTCCCCGTAACCCTTGACTCATCAAATACCTGTCAATCTCTTCCTTAAATACAGCCACCAGTGACATCAAGTTCCACAGACTCACAACCCTCTGGCTAAAGACATTTTTCTGCATCTCTGTTTTAAATCGACACCCTTTTATCCTGAATTTATGCCTTCTTGTCCTTGAATCCCCTATCCCAGGAAACATCCTTGCCATATCTACTCTGTCCAGGCCTTTCAGCATTTGAAATGCCTCTGTGGGGTCCCCCCCCTCATCTCGAGTGCAGTCCAAGAGCCGACAGTCGTTCCTCATATGCTAACCCTTTCATTCCTGATATCATCCAAGCAAGTTTTCTCTGAATCCTCTCCAATGCCAGCACGTCTTCTCTTTTGGGCCTAAGGGTTCGCTTCTGAGGAGTACACAGGATGACGCCATGAATGTAAGAACAGAGACTACAGGTGCTCCTCGACTTATGATGAGGTAAGTGGAAAAACTGTAAGTTGTAAAAGAATACTGCACCTACCGAACATAGCCTAGCCTTCCTTAAATGTGCTCAGATCACTTACTATAGCCTAAAGCTGGGCAAATTTATCTAAAACAAAGCCTATTTTATAATTACTGCAAATGTTGAATACGATTTTTAATCATGAAATATAGTGCCAGCCAAAGCGCCCATCAGTTGTTGCGCGATAACCAATAACAAGAGTCACATCAACATCACCATGCACCGAGCAAAGTAACTTTAGTCAGTGGAGCCATCGTATGTAGAGGAGCATCTATATCGCTATGTTTGCTCATTGACTGTACCATTCTCAGTGTAGGTTTGATCTCCTCACTCTCTATGAATGAAGCTCAAAGGAATGTAATAAAACAGGTGCTTGAGAACCTGTGGAACAGGGTCAGTCACGGAGTGGGAACTGCATTAGCTGCAGACTGACAGTAATTGCTCACACTTCCATTCCCAGCATACTCAGACAGTTCTCAGCAGCATTTCTCTGAGGATAAATCAGCCTTTTACCATCAAACCAGGCTGCCTTGAAGACACAATGCAAAGACACTTCGACAGAGCACCAGAACCAGGAGGAACATTTCCCCCCCACCCCCATCACCCCTTCATTTCAACAAGGAGAAGCACGAGAGTCATCCCTGCAGGGAAGGTGACAACGGCAGCGAACTTGTGAGGGGCTCAGCGGTTCCACACAGGCCACAGGCTGTTGCTGTCTTGCGGGTCAAAGGGACCAGACAGACTGTGGGCTGCTTGAAACCAGCTCATGGAACCAGGTATCAGATCCAGGATTCGAGAGGGTGCTGAGGGCAAGAAGGGCTCGGGAAGGGGATCGTGCTGGAGGTTTGAATCTGGAGCTCTGGTTGCCGATGGTTTGAACAGGAGTCTGTGTGGGAAGCGCTGGAGGTGAATCCACAGACCCTCTGTGTCTCTGAAGGGACCCTCTTTCGCTTCTCATTCTCTTCTTGTTGGTGTGGCGGGGAATGCTCATGGTGACTCTTTTATGTTTTTTACACAGCTGTGGCATTCTGGGAAATTATTCCCAAATTCCCGGAACGCATTTCGTGTAAAAAGATCAGAACAGAAATGAGTGACTCATTCCCATTCCGAAATTTTACCTGCAGCAACCCAGGACATTTTGGTGGCCTGCCTTCAATCTAAACTGAACTGCAGGCAAACTGCAACAATAATGAATACGGTGCAATGATGACAGGTGATGATGCGTTCAGCTCGCGTCACTGCAACGTGGGAGATTTAAATGTGAAGCAAGCTGATATTTGCTGATCAGCAGGCAGTCAACCACCGTGTTGAATCATGGAGTGATGTTGGCATTAACAGGGTATGTGCATCAAGAGCCATTTTGGTCTTCTGTCTTGGGGCTCTTTCAGACACAGGTGAATGACGTCACTGACGGCATCGACGCAGTGGCCCCGTGTGTCGCACATACGTCATGCGTCACAGGCGACATCGACTCACGTTCAGCCTACGCACCTAGGGTACTTTGTCTAAACACGCGACGATCTCCGCACTCTGGCCATTTTGTGTGAATGGCCACTCCGGAAGGTTTAGTGTGAAGAATGTCTACGTAAAAATTATGTTCCTTCTGAGTAAAAACCATATTTGTTTGCCTTATGGCAGGCAAGAGTTGAAGTGTATCATGTACATTACATTTTTGTGCATTAGTACGTGGCAACAAAAGGAACCTCGAAGCTGGGAACATTAAGTGAGATTATGTGTTCAACTCTGAAGACTGAATGGAATGAAGAGATGTCCATGGCGAGCACCTATCACTCGCCTGGCATCTACCCAGAATCCATGGAGACTCAGTGACCCTGTCATTTACCCGAATGCTTCTCTTCCTCTTATTTGTAAGGGGTTTCCAGCTATGTTCGTGGTGACTCTTTGTTTGCCATATGGCAGACAAATGTTGAAGTGCAAGTTCAAATTCATTGTACAGTACAACCCGATGAGGCAGCGTTCATCGATCCTCAGTGCAACCGCACATACTGACCAGGGATAAATAATTCTGAAGAGGGACTGGGAGGATTTCCCTGCTGTCAAGATCCTCCCTCAAGCTCATTGCTTCATCTTCACTGGAAGGATGGCAGCAGTTCAGGATGGCAGCTCAGCATCATTTCCAGAGAGACAATCAACCCTTCTGTGCACCGAGTCCATGTTGATCATTGAGCCCATTTATACTCGTCCCACACCAGCCCTCTTGTTACTCTCCCAACATTCCTGTCGTATCCTCTCCGATTCTCCCTCACATATACCCAGGAGGAGCAACTCCCAGCAGCCAATTTACCTACAGTCGTGCACATTTTGAGACCATGGTAAGAAGCCGGAGCACCGTGGAGAGACTCTCCTGGTCACAGGAAGTACGTGTGAGCTCCAGGCAGATAGAATCGGAGGTCAGGATTGAACACAGACTTCTGGGGCTTTAAGGCTGCAACACTACTAGCTGCCTCATTAATACAGCCTTGCAAGTGAGTATCTTGTCACATAATCAATGACTGATACATTTTAATCACAAGATTCAGGAGCAGATATATTGGCCCATCGAGTCCACTCCACTCAGCCCCACTCCCCAGTCTTCTCCTTGCAGTCCTTGATGCCCTGACTAAACAAATACCTGTCAAACATAACTTAAATGCACTCAATGACCTCGCTTTTATGGGCCCCCAAGTTTCACGGAATCACGGACCTCTAGCTTAGCTAAAGGAAGTATTTCCACATCTGTTTCAAATTGATGCCCCTTTAACCTGAAGTTGTGCCCTCTTGTACTATCCTCCTCTTCCATGTTAAATTTTGACATCCAGCGCAGTAACAGGTCCTTCTTCCCACGAGCCCATGCCACCCAAATACCCCAATTAGCCTACAGCCCTAGTATGTTTTTAAGGGTGGGAGGAAACCCACGCAGACACGGGGAGAATGTACAATCTCCTTATGGACGGCTCCGGATTGAAACCCAGGTCGCTGGTGCTTTTGAGTTGAAAGATAATTTTACTCATCCCATGAGCATTTGAGAATCCTTTTACTTTTCTTTCCAAAAGAAGTAATAAATGCTGAAGACTGAATGCTTTAGTATCAGATCCATTATGAAATTATATAAACAGACTACAATTGGTCTCATTAGAGCCAATCCACAGCTGTGAGAGGAAGTGCACTTGAACAACAATAACTTACTGTATTATCCTTAATGGTGCTCAAAAAATAAAACTGAAGGCTTATTTATCAAATTCTCTATGAGACAGGTGAGTACTCTCAACTTAACCAACATTAATACAATATTTCCAAGGCTATTGGAACTGGAAGAAAAATATTGGAATGTTTTGAAGTTATAACCAGCAGAATAGATAAGGACAAACCAATTAATTTTGGGCAGGGCAGTTTGCATAGTGGTTAGTGGAACACTGTTACAGTGTTTGAATCCACTGCTGTCTGTAAGGAATTTGTACGTTCTCCCTGTGGCTGTATGGGCTTCCTCCCACCCTTCAAAAATATACCGGGGGGGGGGGAAGAGTTGTCAGTTAATTTGGGTGACATGGGCTTGTGGGCCAGAAGGGCCAGTTATCGTTTTATTTAAAAAATAATATTTGATGAATTTGGACTTCCAGAAAATCATTACACAAGTGATTATAAAACAATATTAGAACACATGGTATTGGGGCCATATCTTCTGGCCATCCATCCCGTAGGATGTTGATGGTTCCTTTCAGTCAGTTTGACTCCTCAGAAAGGAACTGCATGTACATGAATGGATTTTAGGTGTGCAGGGGATTGCACAGGTCCAGACCCACCCTCTCGACATCCCCTCCTGGATCCAGCAGCACGGTGAGGTCCAAGGTGATTGGGGGAAGTTCTGTTGCAGTGAATGGCAAAGCTTCAATTCAAGGGATGCCCTTTCCATGCTTCATGACATGTGCTTGCTAGATGACCGTTGTCCCTACAAGAGGGTTTGTCTGCCCTATGATGACTTGTTTTTCATTCTGCAGGGTGTCTAGCCACCTTCCATACCAGGCAAGCCTGGTGGGGGATCTGGTTTAGTCGCTGACCATCTGACCATGCGACAAGTCGTACTGGGTTACATGGTATCAGTAACACTCTGACACCTGGGGCCTAATACTGGTGTAGACTAAGGATTAGTTAATGGAGGGGGAGAGCTCAGCCACAAACAGCAGTATTATATTTTTACCTTCTATGGATGCTGCGAGACGACTCCAGCATTCCTGTGCCCTTAGTTCCAGCAAGCAGCCAATGCAAATCCTTCATTCCAACCAATCAGGGATCTGTCCAAAGTAGATTCTTCAACCCTGTGCCAAACATATTCATTGATGTTTCTTGCCAATTTTCTCCCAGCAGCAGTAGTATCCAGATGCATTGCTCGTGTGAAGTGGTAGCATGTGAATGAACCTCAGAGGGTTAAAGAGGACCTTTGGTTCTTTCAAAACAAACATGAATACAGCTTCACAAATAGATTTTTAATCACTTTGCAAAGAATGAGAACTCCTTTGCAGCAAGAAGCACTGCCACGAGTAGCAAGTCTCACCCCCTAAAGAGCCTGTCTCATAATTTACAAGTCATGTATCAGACCCCTAGGTTTCTCGAACATTTAAACAGACCGCTCCATTTAAGTACATATTCCTTTGGATTCTTTTGGAATTCATTAATCAGGGCTGCATCCCTTACCCAATGGTTAATAGCCTTTTATACCTTACTATATAGGGAGATCCTTATCAGCTCCAGCTGATAACAAGAAAGAACTAAATGCAACTAGCTTCTCTTCGAGTCAACATTTAAAATGAATAATTCTTACAAAATGTACCATCATTGCTCCACATCAAATGATCTCTCTGTAACTTCATTTTGGCACTACTTCTTACTGTCTGAGATGTCTAACATCTGATTACAAAACAACCTCTATCACTGCATCTTGCTGCATATGACAATAAACGAACTTGAATCAATGCAGAGGAGTGAAATATGAGCTCAAGTGAAGCCTTTTATTGCCTGAGAACATCCATGACATCACATACCAACCCTGAGATTCTTTTTCTGTGGGCGAGGCAGAATTACCACTTATTGGTAGGGCAAAATAACTGTACTTGACATACAAATGTAAACAAATAAAGAAAAACAAAATCAATAAAGTGCACAGTCCTTAAATGAGTCACTGATTGAGTTTGTTGTTGAAGAGTCCAATGGTGGAGGGGTAGCAGCTGTTCCTGAACCTGTGGCACTACCTCTTTCCTGATGGCAGGAGTGAAAACAAAGTGTATGCCGGGAGACGTGGATCCTTGATGATTGCAGCTGCTCTCCAACAGCAACATTCCTCGTAGATGTTCTCAATGGTGGGGAAAGTTTTGCCTGTAATGCCTTGGGCTGTGTCCACTACCTTTTGCAGGTTTTCCACTCAGGAGTATTGATGTTCCCATACCAGACCATGATGCAGCTGGTCAACACACATCTGTAGTAATTTGCCAGGGTTTCTGGTGTCATACCGAACCTCCTCAAACTCCTGAGGCAATAGAGGCGCTGACGTGCTTTCTCCACAATGCTGGGTCCAGGAAAGATCCTCCGAGATAGTGACTATCAAGAACTTAAATTTGCTCAACCCTGCAGAGGGTTGGGAATATTAGTTCAGAATGAAGATCAGAGATCTATTTCAAACATGAGGGTGAGAGCAACAGGCCAGGTAACTGCAGGAATAATCTGAAGGCTTGGATTAACAATTACCCATACAAAGCTATCTCAGTCACAGACTTCCAGATGTTCGTGTTTCACCCAGCCTTTTTTTTCCTCAACATCTTTAGACATAAACTACCCCAACTCCACAAAAAGACCCGTCAGCATTATTGAAATGGCCCTCTTTCTTTTTCTTGCATTACTGTAACTATGAATACTTATCTATCTTGCAAATTTATTCTCTCTTTTTGTACAGTAATTGAACATACATATACTAATGGAGTTGTTCTTTTTTACAAGTACCAGTTTGGCTGCAACAAATAAGAATTTTGGATATTTGTAATGTACTTATGTGTATGACAATAAACTCATGATGATCTCCACTACTGTTAAGGAAGAAAATCCCTGCATCATAGAAGAGTTTGTCAAATGATTATGACACTCTAAAGGTGAGAAGGAGTGTGACCAGGGTAATGGGGATCCTTTAAGAATCATCAAGTCAAGTTTATTATCTGATTGCGCAAGTACAAACCAATGAAACAGTGTTCTCCTGTCTTTGGTGCCAAACATGAAGACACACAACCAGACATAACACACATGCAGACAAACAATGCATATGCAGGACAAGTATTTATCGATACAAATAATTACATAAACCTTGTTTCATGAATATGAGAGTCTTGGAGGGTGAGTGTGAGCAGTTCCTTTGGTCGTTCTCACTGCCTGTGGGTAGAAGCTGTTCTTCAGCCTGGTGGTGCTGGCTCTGATCCTCCTGTATCTCTGTCTCAATGGGAGCAGTGGAAAGATGCTGTGTAATGAGTGGAAGGGGTCCTCAATGATTTTCCCTGCCCTATTCAGACAGTGATTCTGGTAGATCATGTCAACGGAGGGGGCTGGTTGGGAGGGAGACTCCAGCGATCCTCTCTAACCTTTCTAATGATCCTGCGGATTGACCTCCAATCCTTTACTCTGCAACAACCATGCCACACTGAAATGCAGCTGGCCAGGATGCTCTCGATAAGAGCTCCTGTAGAAGGTTGACATAATGGTGGCCGGTCGCCTTGCCAGCTTCAGACTTCACAGAAAGTAGAGTCGTTGTTGCAGCTTCCTAGCAAGAGAGGAGATGTTGTGTGTCCATAATAGGCCACTATTGAACTTGGTGTTCTTCAAGAGATGTTATATAAGACCAAGATCTTTCTTTCTTGTGTTATGTAGGGTAATGCCATGCATCTTGAAGCATATTCCCAAAGGTTTAACATCAATATATTACCAAAGGTAAATTCAGAAATGAATCCACCTCCAATCATTAAAACAAGATTGTTCTATTCAAACGTAAAAAGAATTCAAGCTGGTGAGACTCTTTTCAGAATGTGAAAGGAATCCTCAGTAATGTTCAGATGATTGTTTCTGACCATTATTGTTTGACATATAAAACAAGTGAGGCTGGTGATGTATTTCTGAGTGCTGGGTCGGGGCTGCAGGACTCATGGAAGATGGAGTTGGATTAACGGGCACAGATGACGCTGAATCATTATCAATCTTGTGACTGTATCTTGGTGAATGATAATGCAGCTCCACAACAGGCTGACTCAGTAGCTCCCAGCAACTGATGAGAGAGCACCAACATATGCCATTGGAACTAAAAACAATGCGATAGTTAGCTCTGAAATCCAGCGGGAATTGGTGAATCCTAATATCCCCACAAAACTGTCCATTTAACATCTGAGGAATTATTTTTTTTTATTCCACATCTGCAGATCCCACTCCTTTTACCTCTCCCCATACTAAAGTAAGGAAATGGTGATACTGGTTTCCATGGAGTGAATTTGAAAAGTCTGCAGGTGCTGTGATTGCAGCAAATACACAAATGTGCTTGAAAATCTCGGCAGCTGCCAACGCTTGGGAAAAAACTCCAGAGGGTTGTTAACTCAGCCTGCGACATCACAGGCACCAGTCTTCTCACCATCGAGGACATCTACAAGAGCTGATATCTTAAGAAAGCAGCCTCTATCCTCAAGGACCCCCTCCACCCTGGCCATTTCACTCTTCTACCATTGGGGAAAAGGTAAGAGCTTAAAGACAGCGGCACAAGGACAGCTTCTTCCCCACTGCCATCAGATTCCTGAATAATCAATGAACCACCGACTCTGCCTTACTTTGCCATTTTCTTGCACTTTTAAAATTTAATTTGTAAAGTGTTTATATAAATGTTTGCTCTACGATGCTGCCACAAAGCATGGCATGTTCATGACAATAAATTCTGATTCTGGTGCCTCTGAAGGAATTGGAAATATCCATGGCATAGTTAGCGTGGTGGTTAACGCAACACTGTTACAGCACCTGCGACCGAACTTCGAATCAGTACGAAATTTATATATTCTCCCTGTGACTGTATGGGTTTCCTCTAGATGTTCAGATTTTCTCTCACTGTTCAAAACATACTGGGGGTTGTAGGTCAATTGGGTCTAATTGGGCAGCATGAGCTCGTGGGCCGAAAGGACTGGTTACCATGTTGTATGTCTAAATTTTAAAAAAACCATTTAAATTTAAATTTAAAATTTAAAATCAGAAGAAGAGAATGAATGCAAACTGGAGAAGATGTGTATTTGGGTGAAAAGTGGGCTGACCAGCTGCATCATGGTCTGACATGCGGACATCCATCCTCCTGAGCTTAAAACCCTGCAAACAGTAGTGAACACAGTGCAGCACATCACAGGGAAAACCCTCCTCACCATCAAGAACATCTATAGAGGACACTGTTGTTGGAGGGCAGCAGCAACCATCAAGGATCCGCACCATCCAGCACACGCTCTGTTCTCGCTGCTGCCATCAGGAAAGAGGTGCCACAAGACTTGGACCACCAGGTTCAGGAACAGCTGCTACCCCTCCACCATCAGACTCCTCAACAATAAACTCAATCAGCGGCTCATTTAAGAACTCTTACTTGTATATGTTGTTGTTTTTGTTTTCTCTGTATTGCACAGTCAGTTTGTTTACATTTCTTGATTTGTTCACTTGTGTAGGTTGAGTATTCTTTGCACTGCCATTAAGTGGTAATTCTGCCATGCCCACAGGAAAAAGAATCTCAGGGTTGAATGTGATGTCATGTATGTAGTCTGACAATAAATCTGAAAACTGAAACCAAATTCAGAAATCTATATTATAGTTTTAAGGTATGATTATGGGACAATAAAAGAAACCTTGAATGATGCAGACCTACCCAGTCCAAATTGATACTCACCCATTCACACATCCAACATCAACGTAATAAAAAAAAATCTCCTTATGTTCCCAGCTCCCCCCAGATTCTATAACTCACCCACACACAAGAGACTATTTGGAGCCACGCATCTTTGGAACATGGGATGAAAGCAGATGATATGGTTAAAAAACAATGATCTCAAGGATAAATATTAGTCAGGTTGACACTTTGGACTCTGGCCATCTTTAACCTTTCGTAATATATACTGGGTCCATGGGTAAACTACAGTACGAACCAACTGATAGTTGGCTATAAAACAGTGCTGGAAAATGGGGATATGAAGTATATGTGCTTATTAGTATTCTTCGTAAACTAGGACAGGGAGTATAAGGGCTTGTTTGTAGTCCCTGAAAACAGGATCACGGAGTCCAAAGGCTTAACAGGATGTGCTTTTTGATCATGCTTTTAGACTCACTGATACTTGGGTTTAATCTCCTGCTTGGAATGTGGCACCTTTAACACATGAAGAGACTCTTAGACAGGTGCATGGATGAAAGAAAAATAAAGGGTTACAAGTAGGAAGAATTGAGTATTTTTTAGGCAGGAATATATAGGTTAGCACAACAATGAGGCCCCAGGGGCCTGTACTGTGCTGTAGTGTTCCATGCTCTGTGCTCTAAAAGGGTTCCAACAATGTTGTTAATGCTGGGGGAATGAATGTTCAGAACAAGTACAATGTGCAGATGCAGTGAAATTCATTTTGTATGTTGCTCCAGTTTTCCAGCGCACTAAACAATTTTTGCTGTTTGATAACAGTGTTGTAGTTGGTGGAACAGCAACCTGAGCTCTAGATCATTGATTCAGGGTCATGGATTGGAATCCTATTGAAGCAGTTGGGGATTTTAAGTTCAAATTACACTGGACAACAGTTTTTTTTAAAAAAAGACACGTTTGGTGTAGCGGTTAGCGCAATGCCTTTACAGGTCTAGCGATCGGGACTGAAGATCAAATCCCACGATGTCTGTAAGGAGTTTGTACATTCTCCCCATGTTCTTCCCACATCTGAATGGGGTTTCCCCAGGGGTCTCCAGTTTCCTCCTACTGTTCAAAATGTACCAGGGGTGTAGGTTAATTGGGTGTAAATTGGGCGGCATGGACTCATGGACTGAAATGATCTGTTACTTTGGTGTATGTCTAAAATTTACAAAATTAAAAGGAGGTTTACTTCCTGAAAATTATTTGGAGATTATGATAGACAACTTCAAGCTGAACACAAAGATAATTTCAAATTTGCTCTATCACGTAGGAAGTTGGAAAAAGATTCAATTAACTTTTATTGAATTGCGTGTTTAATCACATAATGACGCCGACACATTGCATTAGTTCAACTGACATAAAATGTCTCGCCATTTGTACTCAGCATCTGATGCCTCTTAGTGTCAGCGTCCAACAATAGTCGGCCGGCATTGATGGATTTTGGTTGCCACGAACTTGCTTTTCCATGGTCACAATGTCCTGGTGAAACCTTTCACCATGTTTGTCAATGAATGAATGAACCAAGATTAGCAGGAAGATGTCCAAGAGCGAATGTATAAAATGCATTTTCAATGTTGCATTTCATGGTTTTGTTTATATGAAGTAGGCTTAAAATATGACTGGAAATCTCAAAAATAGGTTAAATCTAAAATATGGTACATGATAGGAAAATTTTAAGATGATTTTTTTCATGACCAGCAGCCAAAGATCCATTAAATACATCAAAAGGTGTACAGGAAGCCAAATCTTCATGGTGCTGTGTAATTAAATAAATCCAGAATTTAACAAAGCCTGTAATCATGAAAATACTACATTATTGTATAAACACATTGCATTTATTAATACCTTTCAGGGAAAGTAATCTGATGTCTTTACTCACTTTGTGACTCCATGCTACCAACGTGGTTGAATTCATTATGATGCCTATGAGAGTTTTATTGAGAAGAATGTACGTAGAATGTAGAGATGCAGAGAAATTCTTGCAGCAGCCAGCAGGTATGGCAGCGGACTCTGGAGCTTGGCTCGAGACTGGCTGCAAAGGTACCAGGTATTGGAACCGGGACGCGAGAAGGTGGCAAGGGCACTGAAAGTTTCCCGATCATGTCGGAGGTTTGCGTCTGGAGCTCGGGCTGCTGATGGTTTGAGCTGAACTGTGCTGGAGGCGAATCTATGGACACTCGGAGACTCTGGCTTCTCCTTCCCTGACTGTAAGAGGTGCTTCAGGCTATTTCTGCCTTATGGCTGACAAAAGGAAATTCCCTGTCTTTATTACATGACGATAAAGGAATCTTGAATCTTGAAAGTAGAAATTAAATTGCCATATGAGATATATTTAGAAGGATAGATAAATATTCACAGTTTGCGGCTTGTACAATATGCGATATTACAAAAGTGCAGACCAATCTTTGGTGGTCCTGAAAGCGTGTTATTATTACCACACTCACTCCAGTTTTGGGGTTATTAGGGATGGACAGTCAATGCTGGCATTGCCAACGACTTCAACCATCTCTCCCAAATCTAGTCTCAATGACCACATTAGATTCATTTTTAAAGATGGTTTACATGTCAACCATTTTTTGCTACCTGATTTTCTAAATATCCTGCTTCAATACCCTGAACAAACATTCTCTGCGACTCACTTGTATTCCTTTCTGGAACAGCAGTGTTTAATTTGCCATCTTCCAACCCCCACAAAAGTCCCAGAATCGTGCCAATTTTGCAGCAAATCTTCAGCCAACCCATTTAGAATGCTGTAATGTAACTTGTCAGGTTGAAAGGATTGTTTAGCTTTTGCTAACCTTAATTGTTCCAGTTCTTTCTTTGTTAATGTGACTGATACTAATTTGCTCATCCTCTTCCCCTAATTTTTACCCATTTTCCCCCTCAATTTCTGGTGTGCCAAGATAGTAAAATTATTTTGCCTTGAGACATACAAATCAATTTTTTGTAACTCTGCTCTTTTGCACTTTTGCTCTCTCTTTCTTGTACTAAAAATCAGAATCTGAATAAGAATTTATCGTCATGAACAAGTCATGAAATTCAGTGTTTTGCAGCAACGTCACAGTGCAAACATTCATAGAAACCACCTTAAAACAATAAATAAAAATAACTGCACAAAAAGAAAGGCCCTGTCTTTGGTTCATTGATTATTTAGGAATCTGATGGCAGCGGGGAAGAAGCTGCCGTTGAGTGCTCGTCTTTAGGCTCCTGTACATTTTTTCCCAATGGTAGCAGAGTGAAGAGGGCATGGCCTGGGTGATGGGTGTCTTTGAGGATAGAGGTTGCTTTATTAAGGCACTGCCTCTTGTAGATGTCCTCAATGGAGTGAAGTCTGGCGCTTGTGATGGCTCAGGCCCAACTGTGGTGTCATCGGCAAATTTGCAGATAGCATTGGAATTGTGCCTGGCCACACAGTCATGGGTACATTATGGGTAGAGCACGTATCCTTGGGGTATGAGCTGCCCACTGGTCTGCTCGGAAAAAAACTTCTATGACTGCATTTGCCATATATAGGGAATGAAAGATCCATTCATGAGTTTTTTAAAAAAAAAACAGGAAAGAAACTGTCCTTGAATGTGATTTCAGATTTATTGACAGAATACACACATGACATCACGTACAACCCTGAGATTCTCTTTCCTGCGGGCCAGGCAGAATGACCATTTATTGGCAGTGCAAAAATAATTGTGCACAACGTACACATATAAACCAATAAAGAAATATAAACAAAGAGAGAAAAAAACCCAATAAAGTGCAAAATAAGAGTCCTTAAATGAGTCCCTGATTGAGTTTGTTGTTGAGGGCAGCATAATTGGCGTTGCGCTTACACAGCCAGCAATCGGGACCAGGGTTCAAATTTTGTTTTGTCTGTAAGGAATTTGTACATTCTCGCTGTGTGGGTTTTCCCTGGGGTGGAGGGGGGGGGCGGGGGTGTTTCCTCCCACTGTTTGAAACCTAGCGGGGGTGTAGGTTAATTTGGTGTACATTGGGTAGCATGGACTTGTGGGATGAAATGGCCTATTACAATGTCTAAATTTAAAACTTAAAAAAAAATTAATAAAATAAAAAAAAAAATTAAGGGGTGGTGAGGAGCTGTTCCTGAACCTGGTGTGCAAGTCTTGTGGAAACACCGAAGGACACCTGACAGCTGTGGCAGGGTCTAAATGGCAACCTGCTACAAACTCAACTCAAACTCAAAATGTGCAGTAGGAGACGGCAAAACTTCCAGATGAACTCAATGCCTTCTACACCTGACTCGACCACATGGACAAGGGAGAGCTATCACTGCACAGTCCCAGTCCCCTGATGCTCCTCTCCTCTCCGTATCTGAGAATGATGTGCAGGCTGCCTTCAGGAGAGTGAATGTGAGGAAAGCATCCGGTCTGGACGGAGTACCCAGCCGAGTATTAAAAATCCGTGCTGACTGACTTGTCAACGTAGTCACAGATATCTTCAACATCTCACTCGGGCAGGGCGTGGTACCCACCTGTTTCAAACAGGCATCAATTGTACCGAGGCTCAAAAAGAGTGTGGTAACTATCCACCAATGGCACTCAGATCAACAGGGATGAAGTGTTTTGAAAGGCTGGGGTTTATGCAAATCAGCTGAGCAGTGAAGAGGACATGGCCTGGGTGGTGGGGGTCCTTGAGGATAGATTTCCTCGATGGAGTGAAATCCAATGCCTGTGATGTCCTGAGTGTCAGCACCTCCATACCAGACAGTGATGCAACCAGCCAGAATGCTCTCCACTGTACACCTACAGTTTGAGAGTCTTCGGTGATGTACCAAATCTCCTCAAACACCTCACAAAGTGTAGCCGCTGGCGAGCCTTCTTCGTGATTGCATCGACATGGAGGCATCAGGACAGATCCTCGGAGATGCGGACACACAGGAATTTGAATTTCTTGACCCTCTCCACTGCTGAGGCCTTGATGAGGATGTTCTCCTGAATTCTGGATTTTGCTCATTATTTTGTCACTGTGTGCAAGTCCGTGAAAGCACACACAGGGTGCTAATGAAATTCCACCTGGCAGGGGAAGACTTGTTCCCGGGAGAAGGATTTAGCTGCATGCGTGGAGGGAGATGACCAATGTCAGTATTTACAGCCTACTCACTGAGACCTCCATCAGATGGAAATGAGAATTACTGGGCGATGACAGATGCAGGTCGATCCGGTTGACCTTCTCCTTCCTGGTTACTGCATTATACAATTATAATGGAGTTATTGACTAATCGTAGCAATCAATCTCTATTAATTAATTCACAACCTCCTGGACAGGAGACAAGGAAATCCCTGGTGGCAGAGAGCAGTGGGAGCTGTTGGATTCTCCTGAGCATGTTACACTTACCATGTGAAGTGTATAATTTTTCCTGAAAGGAAACATGTCTTATTTGTCCTAGATTGAATCATTAAGTATAATCCATTTGTTAATTCCACCTTGTGTTTTGGAGAGTTCTGATTTCTTCTATATTTGATTGTGAGAGAGTGTCTGATTGAAGATGAGTTATCCTTTTTTCATTTTTGTCTCTCCCAACCTCTGAAAACCTAAATTCACCTCTTCTCTACCATTCCCAGAATAACTTGGTTATGTTGCACCTCCTTAAGATACACTGTTCCCCAAATTTTACTGGCACCCCCCCAGCTTCACCATCTTTGTAATATTTTCCAGCCTGACAACTCTTCCAGATCACTGCATCTGAATCCCTTCTTATCCTTGATATCTAGTGATTCACTACTGAGTGGCCTGAGCCCCGAACTCTGGAATTTACAACCTGAATGTTTATACTTCTTTACGTTTCTTTTCGTCTTTCAGACATTGAAAAAGAAAAACATTTCTGGCCAAACTTCCAATCATCTCGCCCATGCCCTCCCCCCCCCACCATCATGTAACAGTACCAAAGGTTGTTTGGAATCATTCACGTGGAGTGCCTTACACTATTTCACCATGCCAGAGGGCAAGGATGCAGTGCTAATTTTATTAGGTGCTGGAGTGGCCCTCTGAGGTGCCTGGAGTGGCCCCATGGGATATCGGAGGGGCCCCCTGAGGTGCCTAGAGTGGTGACTGGAGCAGTCCCATAAGGTGCCTGGAGATCCCCATGAGATGTCAGAGCAGCGCTCTGGTGAACTCCGGCAGCACTGCACTCCTGCTAAAGGCTCTATCCAAACACAGTGTATCATTGCTCAACAGAGAAGGGTGATTTATAACCAAACAAAAACAGATTTTTTTCTTTCTTTTTAAAATACATTTATTGATATTTAAAATATAAACAATTGAATGGCCACAAAATTAGAAAAAAAAAGATTAAAAATGAAAATAAAAGATTAAAAATATATTCATCATTAAGGAATCCAGAGCACATTCTTAGTAATAAAATAAAGCGTAACAATTAAAAACATGGAGAATAAAAAGTTTAAACATTTCAAAACCTTTTCCTCGAAGCAAGGGTGAAAAATTAACATGTATGAATCAAGTAATGCCCTGTTGGAGAGGGACAAAACAGCGCCAAAATTCCGGAGCGACAGATTATGATCGTAGTCCAAACAGGATGTAGGTCCAAAACAATTCACTGCAGATGTCCCAAGGCAGAACAAAGGCATAAAAACATCAGGGAACATTTTTGCTCTCAGTTCAAAAGAGAGTTTGGAACCAGTAGTGCAGGAAGACACTCAAGTCAAGTTTATTATCATCTTATTGTACCAGAACAACGTGATGAAACAACGTTCTCCTCGGTGCAAAACACGTAGACACACAACCAGACATGACACACATACAGCAAACAATACAGATATAAATAAATCAATAAATATTCTTTAGTGAATATGAGACTCTTGGATGGTCAGTGCGAGCAGTTTCTTTAGTCGTTCAGTGTTCTCACTGCCCGTGGGAAGAAGCTTTTCCTCACCCTGGTGGTGTTGGCTCTGATCCTCCTGCATCTCTTTCCCGATGGAAGCTGCTGAAAGATGCTGTGCAGGGTGGGAGGGGTCCTCAATGATTTTGTACGCCCTCTTCAGACAACGATCCCGGTAGATCACGTCGATGGGTGGTAGGGGGACTCCATTCATCCTCTCTTCCATTCTTATGGTCCTGTGGATTGACCTCCAATCCACTTCTCCACAGAAACCATACCACACTCTGAAGCAGCTGGCTGGGACCTTCTTGATTGAGCTCCTGTAAAAGGTTGACATAATAGTGGCCGGTAGCCTTGCCCACTTCAGTCTTCTCAGAAAGTGCAGTCACTGTAGTGCCTTCCTGACAAGTGAGGAGATGTTGTGTGTCTACTATAGTCACCAGTTAAATAAACTCTAAGGAATTTGGTGCTCTCCACTACAGAATTTTTAATGTATAGTGGAGTGTGGTCATTCTTGGTCCTCCTGAAATCCACGATCATCTCCTTAATAACTAAGGAGGAGCTGGACTGTTTCAGTTTGTTGCTTGATATATTAAACCTGGACACCACATGTGGACGTATGACAATTCAGGACATTCTGTAAAGGTGAGGGTCTTCTCTCCAGCATCAGGACCAATATTTATTCACCAATCAATGTCACTGAAGCAAATTCTTTAGTCATTATCATTGCGGCCAGAGTGGTTTAGTAGGTGGGAAAGGGACAAGTGATGGCTAGCTTCATAAGGCTCTTGGGGTAGAAGCAATTTGCTGGAGGAACTCAGCTGGTCAGGCAGCATCTGCAGAAGAAAATATAATGGTTAACATTTCAGGCCTTAACCCCTCACCAAGACCTCATTGTGTGTCTTCATGTACCCTTGCCTACTTGTTAAACCCATTCCTCCCACTAGATTGGAGAGACGGCACACCACTGAGCCATTCCAGTATAAATATCAGAGGTGTTTTGACAGTCAGATAAGCGGCATCCTAAGACTGAACTGGTGGACAAAGAGGGTGTATGAACATCTTGCTTTACATTCACAAATATTCAAAAATGTGAAAGAACCATAAGAAGCTAAACTGAGTTTTAACAGTACTTACAAAATCCCACCAGAGAACACTCAAAAACTCCTCTCTCTCCTCACTTTTCAGGGACTGCACTTTCTGAGAAGATTGAAGCGGGCAAGGCTACCGGCCATCATTACGTCAACCTTCTATCGAGAGCGTCCTGGCCGGCTGCATCAAGTGTGGTACAGTTTCTGCAGAGAAATGGATCAGAGGTCAGCCCACAGGACCATAAGAGTGGCAGAGAGGATCACAGGAGTCTCCCTCCCCACCACTGACGTGATCTACCAGGATCAGTGTCTGAAGAGGGCGCGCAAAATGATTGAAGACCCCTTCCACCCTGCAGACAGCATCGGGAAAGAGATGCAGGAGGATCAGAGGCAGCGCCACCAGGCTGAGGAGGAGCTTCTTCCCAGCACAGTGAGAACGCCGAACGATTATCAGTTCATGCAATATTGTTGCAGCACCAGCGAATGGGACCAGGGTTTGAAACCAGTGGTGTCTGTCAGGAGTTGGTATATTCTCCCGGTGTCTGCGTGAGTTTTCCCTGTGAGGGGGTGCTCTGGTTATTGGTCAATTTGGCATAATTGGGCAGTATGATATCTTGGGCCGAAATGGCCCGAAACCATGCTGTATGTCTAAATTTTAAAAAAATTAACATTTAAAGGATCTGCTCACATTAACCATCCAAGACTCTCATATTCATGAAACAATATTTATTTATTTATATACTTGTCCTGCATGTGTATTGTTTGTCTGCATGTGTGTTATACCTGGTTGTGTGTCTGCGTGTTTTTGCACTGAGGACCAGAGAACACTATTTCGTCGGGTTGTACTTGTACAATCAGATGACAATAAACTTGACTATTTAATTACATTTCTTGAACACACTGAAGTTATAAACACCTGGATCTTGCCTTTTCCTTTCTCATAGCCGGTCCCGCCCAACAACGCAGTAGGTGAACATGTGCGAAGTGAACATATTGGGAATCTCCAGCTTTCTGTGCATCCTTTTCTGACTTGATTGGCTGCAATTTCTGTCAGTTACCTCACAGCAGGTCCAGGCCGAAGCAGAATACAAACTCAACTCACTATTACCCCTGAATCAAATTTCAGTGGAGATTGATAGAATGATGCAGACCAATTGCAGCTGGGATGGTTATTTGGCGGATCTTGATCCTGATACCCTATCTTTTTTTTTAAACATTCATTTTCATGATATGTTTTTCACCAATAAGATCAATATTTCATGCCTATCCGCATTTGAGGGTGAGCCATGTTCTCTCTCTCTCTCACTCTCTCCTTCCCTCTCTTGCTCTCCCACTCTCCTTCCATCTCTCTCTTGCTCCCTCTCTCTCTCTCTCATTGGAAGTCCCATCTAATGTATCTCCTCTTGAAAAGCACTTCCACCTCAAGACATGCCCTGACTTCAGAATGGAACCTTATTTCTCAGATCTCTCCATACGAATGTTGTCAGAACTGAATAAAAGGAAGCAGTAGATGAGGGATCTAAAACAGCCGTTCTCAACCTTTTTTTCTCCTTCACTCAGAACTCTGCCCCCTTCCGCGTAAAGCAGTCAGGTTTTGGTTTCTTTTGTACTTCTCTCCAACCGACTATATGCACTAAAAAGTATTTTACATGAAGATGAAAAGAAACCAAGACTTTAACTTAAATGTGCTGTGCACCCCCCCCCCCCCCACACCCAAGGGAGTCCTCAGGGCTCCCATTGAGAATGGCTGGTCAAAAATTTATTAAGATCAAGGAGGAAACTGAAACTAATTTCTATAAATGTCCCTGGCACTCATGAATGTGAATCCAACAATTCTGGTGTGGAGTTGAATCCAGACCTGAAAGACCAGGGAAATCAACCTTCCCTAATCCATTGGCCATCCCTACTGCTTCTGGGCATATCAGAAACAGTCTGACTGATTGTCTCCACATATTGGATTCTCATGATATGATAGGCTCACAATATCCACAAAGTGTGATGAGACAACAGATGGGAGCAGAAGACTAACTCCTATTGTTTGCTGGAGAAGGAGGGGGTTTTGCAAGTGAGAGAGAGAAGGACATGTGGCTGGAGTTTGAATCTGAGATGGAGAGAGAGAGACATACACAGCTGAAACAGTGTCAGCCAGGAGAAGCTTGTTGGAACTGAAACAGAAGGTTCAGAGTGACGGATGGCTGGAAGTGCTATCTGTCTGATGTTTATCTTGGAATAAGAGGAACTGAAAGGATCTCTGTGGTAGCCTGAAAGAAAGAGTTTATCATCTGGAGAACCCTGATGGGGCAAGTTTCATCAGCAAGACATTGAGGTGACTAATGGTGGTACCTCAGTTGTGGAAATCCTGGAACAACAAATCTCTCTCTACAAACCCTATGAGAACCTTCCTAAGTGGTAACCATTTACCGTTCAAGTGCCAAAGCCTGGTGAACTTTATACATGTTAAATTCTAAGAATTGCCTGCAACCAGTGAACTTGGAAGAATGAGAAGAGGTGAGATTGAACTGAGAACAAAGGAACTTTTCTTAAATTTACACACACATCACATACACGTGTGCTCAGAATTAGAAGGGGGTTAAGTTGGGTAGTTAAGTTAATAGTGATAAGTTAAAGTTTGATTCTGTTTTCATGTTTAAAGATAATTAAAACAACTTTTGTTTAAGTAACCATTTGTTGTGGTGAATATTGCTGCTGGGTTTTGGGGTAACAAGGTAAAAACACATAACCGACGTTTCAGGCTTGAGCCCTTCATCAAGGCATGGAAAAATGTCGACAGCCATCTGAACAAAAGAGTAGGAGGAGGCTTTTGTTTCCTTTTGTTCATTTTTTCTTTTTTTCTCTTTCGTTTGGACACCCGCCAACATTTTTCCATGCCTTGATGAAGGGCTCAAGCCCGAAACATCGGTTATGTATTTTTTACCTTTGCTATATAAAGGACACTGCTTGACCTGCTGTGTTTTTCCAGCTTTGTGTTTTTACTTTTAACTCCACCTGATGGGCACTCCTTGAGGTTTGTTTTGATTCAGATCTGAAAGCAGCATGAAAATAGGTGCTGCTCTCAAGAATTCCACTGCAAAAATCTGCAAAATCTCTTTGAGGGATGCCTGCTCTGAAGATGTTCTCTGCTCTCTAAAGGAAGTTCCATTATAATCTCACTCATCTGCACTCCCCATTGTTCTCAAGACATGAGTAAAACATGAAAATCTGCAGACACCATGGGAGAAGTTAAAAGCACAACGCTGGAGAAAGTCAGCGGGCCAAACAATGTCCTTTATGTAGCAAAATAAAGATGCGTCACCGACATTCCTGCTTGAGTCCTTCATCAAGGTATGAGCAAAATGTAGACAGGTCCCTGAACAAAATGGTGTGGGGGGAGGGGCAGGGATAGGAGCAAGAGGTAATAGGTGGATGAGGGAGAGAGGGCTCACCAGCAAAATGCTGACAGTCCTCTTCTCTCCACCTGACCTGCTCAGTTCCCTCCTGCTTCCTTAAGTTTCCAGCATCTGCAATTTCATGTTTCTTATTCGGAAATGTGAGCTGGCCTGGATATTGGAGGAGGGAAAGCATATTGTAGTTGGGGATTGCATTTTGAGACACAGATTATAAAATCAACAAAGAATGTTGGAAATATAATCATTGTGTGGTGTAGGAAAGTGCTAAAATAAAAACTGTGATTGAAATTGCTGAAGAGCAGGGACAAAATTGGCCCCCCTTGAAGGTCAGAGGGGTCAGCTTTGTATGGAGCCAAAAAAGATGGGGGAGATCTTAAATGTTTCAGTATTCACTCATAAAAAGAGGCACAGAGTAGTGGGAAGTATGGAAAACAGCATTGAGGTCATGGAACCTATACAGATTAAAGAGGAGGAAGGGCTTGCTGTCTTAAAGCAAATAAGGGTGGATAAATAGCCAGGGCCTGACAAGATATTCCCTCGAACCTTGAGAGAGGCTAGTGTAGAAATTGCAGGGGCCCTGACAGAAGTATTTAAAATGTCCTTAGCCACAGGAGTGGTGCTGGAGAATTGGAGGGTAGCTTATGTTGTTCCGTTGTTTAAAAAAGGCTCCAAAAATGACCCTGGAAATTCTAGGCCAGAGAGCCTGACATCAGTATTAGGTAAATTAGTGAAAGGTGTTCTAAGAGATCGGATATACAATTATTTGGATAGCCATGTACTGATTAGGGATAGGGGCATCGCCAGATTCTAAAGTTAGGGGGAGCGAGCACTTCCAAAAGGCATCACAACACATGCCAGATGGTGAGTCAGTGATTGAATGATGGGCCACACTGATATTTCAGCAGCGTCATTTGGGGGTTGGTGGTGACGTCAGAGTTGGGGGGGGGGTGGGTGTGGTGGCATCAGCTGTGTATAGTTCTGAGGCCTCATTTGAGAAAAGCCGTGCTGGCATTAGAGAGGGTTCAGAGAAGATTTACTGGAATGAAAGGATTAGCAAATGAGAAATGTTTGTCGACTCTTGGACTGTAGTCGTTTGGGAACAGAAGGATGAGGAGGGACCCCATAGATTTATTTTGAACACTGAAAGACCTGGACGAAATCGGTGTGGCAAGATTGTTTCCCATGGGAGGGGAGGCTGGGACAAGACGGTATAACTTCAGGATAAAACCATGTCAATTTAAAAGTGAGATGCAGAACATTTTCTTTAGCCAGAGGACTGTGACTTTGAGGATTTGTTGCCACAGGTGACTGTGGAAGTGAGATTGTTGGGTGTATAAAAGACAGAGATTGACAGGTTTTTGATTAGTCAGGGCATCAAGGCCGGGGAATGGGGGGATGGATCAGCTCGTGATAGAATGGCGGATCAGACACGCTGGGCCGAATAGCCTACTTCAGCTCCTATATTTTGTGATCTCCAATCACAAGAAGGAAAGTTTCAACCCTTTCTTTGATAACTCTTAATTTACCCTCATTCTTTCTGGGGCGGGGTTTCTGATCACAGCTAATATTGTTTGAACCATAGAGCATTCTTCTTTGGCTTGGCTTCGCGGATGAAGATTTATGGAGGGGTAATGTCCACGTCAGCTGCAGGCTCATTTGTGGCTGACAAGTCCGATGCGGGACAGGCAGATACGGTTGCAGCGGTTGCAAGGGAAAATTGGTTGGTTGGGGTTGGGTGTTGGGTTTTTCCTCCTTTGTCTTTTGTCAGTGAGGTGGGCTCTGCGGTCTTCTTCAAAGGAGGTTGCTGCCCGCCGAACTGTGGAGCGCCAAGATGTACGGTTTGAGGCGATATCAGCCCATTGGCGGTGGTCAATGTGGCAGGCACCAAGAGATTTCTTTAGGCAATCCTTGTACCTCTTCTTTGGTGCACCTGTGTCTCGGTGGCCAGTGGAGAGCTTGCCATATAACACGATCTTGGGAAGGCGATGGTCCTCCATTCTGGAGACGTGACCTACCCAGTGCAGTTTGATCTTCAGCAGCATGGATTCGATGCTGTCGGCCTCTGCCATCTCGAGTACTTCAATGTTGGAGATGAAGTCGCTCCAATGAATGTTGAGGATGGAGTGGAGACAACACTGGTGGAAGCGTTCTAGGAGCCGTAGGTGATGCCGGTAGAGGACACATGATTTGGAGCCGAACAGGAGTGTGGGTATGACAACGGCTCTGTATACGCTAATCTTTGTGAGGTTTTTCAGTTGGTTGTTTTTCCAGACTCTTTTGTGTAGTCTTCCAAAGGCGCTATTTGCCTTGGTGAGTCAGTTGTCTATCAGAAAAAGGTGTTTTCAGCACTTCTACTCTTGTGCCAAACCATTTTTTTGCCTAGTCCGACTGACCTGCACCCAGTCTATAGCCCTCCATACCCCTCCCATCAATGTAGCTGTCCAAGTTCTTCTTAAATGTTAAAATTGAGCCTACATTCACCACTTCAGCTCGAAGCTCGTTCCATATCTCCATCACTCTCTGAGTATAGAAATTCCCCTCATGTTCCCCCTAAACTTTTCCCTTTTCACTCTTAACCCATGTCCTCAGGTTTGTATCTCATCTGTCCTCAGTGGAAAAAGCCCATCTACATTTATTCTGTCTATCCCCCTCAATCCAAGAGTCGACAAATGTTCCTCATTTGCTAACCCTTTCATTCCTGATATTATTCCAGTAAATCTTCTCTGAACCCTCTCTAATGCCAGCACGCCTCTTCTCAAATGAGGCTTCAAAAGTGTACACAGTACTCTAATGAGGTGGAACAGGTGATACAATGGAAACCAAAGGAAAAGGTTGGCATCAATGAAGGTTTGAGATTTACTCCAGGCAAAAGTAAGCGATCTGACTTTCTAAAGAGAGATACGTGTTGAATTGAAGAAATGAAGCGCCAAGAACAGATTGATCATTGTGTTAAGCTTTTGAAGTACTTTTCAGAGATTTATCAGTAGTGTTTGGAATCAGAAGCAACCAACTGAGAGAGAGAGAGAGAGAGAGAGAGAGAGAGAGAGAGTCAATGAGAAAATGAGGCAGGATTAATGAGAAAAAGAAGAGCAAAGGTGTGTGTGTGTGTGTGTGTGTGTGTGTGTGTGTGCGTCTTCGTGCGTGTGTGTGCACTTGTGTGCGTGCATGAGAGAGAGGTACAGCTAGCAAGAGATATAGACCAAGTGATGGAGAACAAGAGAGTGCAAGACAGTGAGCAAGAAAAAGAGTCAGAAAATTAATGAAAGACAGGGACAGAATGAGTGGGAGTGTGTAAAGCAAGATACATGGAATGAGAGAGAGGGTAAAAGAACTGGAAGTAAAATAAAGAGAGACTGGGAGAGACAGATGGTGGGGATTGGGATAAAGAGAATAAGAGAAAGATGAGGAAAGTGTGTGTTTGTGAGAGGGAATAAAGAGACAAGGAATGAATGAATGATGCTCTTAATTGCCACTCCTTGATGGTACAGTAAAATCCCCGTTTTCTGGAATTCAAGCAACCAGCAAAAAAATTGCAGAAAATAAGGTTAGTTCACCAATCATACCACCTGCAGTCTTAAGCCACCGTAAAATTCATTTATCCAGCATCTGCCAATCCCCATAGGTACCAGACACTGGAGGTTTTACTGTACATCAGATGATTATCCAGTGTGATGTACATTACGGTTTGAGCCCAGTCTGTTGTCTTCCCTTGCTCTTATTTTCCTGCTGGCAACCTGGATTTGAATCTGCCACTGTCGGTGAGGAGACCATGTGACCCATGTGGGTTTCCTCTGGGTGCTCCACATTCCAAAGATGTACGGGGTGAGTAGGTCAATTGGTCACAGGGGTGTAATTGGTCGGCAGGGGCTCGTGGGCTGGAAGAGCCTGTTACTATGGCGTATCTCTAATAACATTATGCAAATTGGCATTCCAGACCTTGAAGGAAGTGAAGTCCAAAGATCTGCACTCTGATTAAAGAAACGTCTCTCTCTCTCTCTCTCTCTCTCTCTCTCTATCTCTTTTTCCTTGAGACTGAACAATCGATCAAAACATGAGCCTGCTGGAGGAACTCAATGGGCCAGGCCATATCCATGGGTCACGTCAAATTTGACTTTGTCTATGGATGCGCAGGGTTTTCAGGGCTGACAGCTCTCAGGTGAAGTGTTATGCCTGCTTTTGTGGTCTAACTTGGGCATGAAAGGTCCTTTGGCATTAATTAAAGAAGAAATATTTCCCCAGAATCCTGGCTCTCATTTATCCTTCAGTCACTGCCCTTAGCCATTTTATGGTCGTGATGGCACAACAAATTCTCTGTGCGCAGGTTGGCCTGCTGCTTTCTTTACAACAGTGACTGCAGTTTAAGAAGTTACCAGCGTTTCTGGTCAGGGCTTGTTATCGATGTATGAAGGGGGGAAAGAAGGTGGGGGAGAGGCCAAGAGGTGATAGGGCATTGGACAGAAGGTGAGAGAGGTGGAGAGATGCTTTGAGGGAGAGGCCACTGGAAAGAGGTGGGACGGAGTTGGAGGAAGGACAGGAGCAAGGAAGAAGAAGAGGATGAACAATTGTCTCCTTCCACATTGGCTCTTTGGCCTGTAATAACAAAGGCTGACATATTCCATCCCAGTAAATTACCCACCCAGCACAGGTGTTGCCATGGAGACACCACTTTATTAGAACATATTCTTCACACACACAAAATAAGGATAAATATATCACATATGCGCACTTCCTGACAGGCGCCATTCAGTAGCCAAAGAAATAAAGCTCTGAAAATAAAACTGGACAATGAAGATTTTGCTTCCTGGACTCTTTTGGGTGTATTTTATGGATTTTGGGCTGCTGACCACCTAAAAATGTTCCAATCACGTACTGTTTTATTTTAGATATAACCTATTTTTGTGATTTCCTGTCATATTTTAAGTCGACTTCAACCATACAAAATTATGAAGTGCAACATGTTGTTGAAAATTCATTTTCTGCATTTGCTCTTGGGTGTCTTCCTGGCTGATCTTGGTGGCATCAGTGATGAACACGGTGAAAGGTTTTACCAGGACATTGTGACCATGGAAAAGCGATATCAGGGCAACTGGAATCCATCGATGCTGGCTGACTATTGTTGGACACCAACAAGAGAGGCATCAGATGCTGAGTTAAAACAAAAAATCTGCGGCAAAACATTTTTAGGTTAATTGAACTAATACAATGTGTCAGCATTATGGTGAGATTAAACATGATCAATAAAATTTGATTGAATGTTTCTCCAACTTCCTATGTAATACAGCAAATCTGAAATTATCTTTGTGTGCAGCTTGAAGCTGTTTATCATAATCAATTTTTTTCAGGAAGCAAAACTTTTGAAAAAAAAAACATTCTGTCCAGTGTGCCCTCAAATCATTTTGGTGGCATAGCGGGCAGACCTCCAAAGTTTGTTAAACAAAAACCTATTCCAGACATCTGAGCACAAAAACTGGGCAGTCATGAAAAATATTGTAGATGCTGCAATTCTAAAACACACACTGCTGGAAGTAGCTGGTAGGTTGTGGAGGAGAAACAGAACCTGGTTATCTTCTTTGCA
This sequence comes from Narcine bancroftii, assembly GCF_036971445.1. Lineage (NCBI taxonomy): Eukaryota > Metazoa > Chordata > Chondrichthyes > Torpediniformes > Narcinidae > Narcine > Narcine bancroftii. The sequence goes on along the minus strand of NC_091481.1, from coordinate 60,112,544 downwards.
AATGCCATCTGACTTGCTGTTTATTCGCGGCATTTCCCAGTTTATCAAGGAGTCTGCCTCCCTTGGAGGACCTGTCCTAGATCCATCGTGAAGAAAGCACATCAGGGCCTCTAATTCCTCAAGAGTTTGAAGAGGATTGGTATGCCGTCGGAATCCCCTGGCAAATCTCTGCAGATGTGCGGCAGAAAGTGTGCTGACCAACTGCATCATGGCCTGGTATGGGGACACCAACACCTCTAAGCAAAAAATCCTGCAAAAGGTAGTAGACACAGCCAAAAACTCTTCCCGCCATCGAGTAAATCTACATAGGACACTGGCTTCGGAGAACAACAGCGAACATCAAGGATCCATGCCACTCAGGACATGCTCTGTTCTCAGTGCTACCATAAGGAGGGAGATACAGGTGCCACAAGACTCGTACCACCAGGTTCAGGAATACAGATGCTCCTCGACTTATGATGGGGTTACAGTCCACTAAACCCATTGTAAGTGGAAAAAAAATACTGCACCTACTGAACATCATAGCCTAGCCTTAAGGTATTAACTGTGCTCAGAACACTTGGCTTACAGTTGGGCAAAATCATTGTGTTAAACCACTGTTATGCCATGATTGGCTGCTGGCTGCTGGACTCGCCTTCTGAGACCGATCCTACCCATAACCCCTTGCATGTTCCCTTTTCTCTTTGCTTCAATCAGTCATTGAGGTTGATGGGAGTTCCTGTCTTTAGTTAATAAAAGCCCGACAGTGTCACAACATCTGTCTTTAGTGATCATCTAACACAAAGCCTATTTATAATAGTGTTCAATATCTCATGTAATTTATTGAATACTGAAAAAATTTTTGTTCAGCTTTGACCTGCCCAGGCTAGCCTACCTTAAATGTGCTCAAACCTCTTACCATAGATAGCCTACAGCAGGGCATATTTAACTAAAACAAACCAGGAGACACACATGGGCATTAAATAGACATGATAGGATGTGAAAACACAAAATAAAAAAAAATGCTTTCAACACCGTATCGGTTATGAACACTTGTGATTGTTTACACTGATCACATGATCACTACAGAGACTGCGAGCGCAGCCGAGTGGATTCTGCGGCTCGTTGCCATCTTCCAGCATTGGAACAGAGCATCGGGCCGCATATCGCAAGCGCAGGAACTGATTGAAATTCAAAATTTGAAGTAGCATTCTACCGCATGTGTAGCGTACCACCGTAACTTCGAAAAATCATAAATCAGAACCATCGTAAATAGAGGAGCTACCCCGCAACCATCAGACTCCTGAACTCGTTGAGACACATTTGAGGACTCGTGTTTTGCTCATTATTTATTACCCTCTTTAGACCTACATCTTCACTGATCTGTCAGTTTGTTTACAGTTCTTTCTTTCTCTGAGTATATTTTCCAGTTACCAGTACTGAAATTCTGCCTGGCCCACAGGAAAAAGAATCTCAGGGTTGTATGTGATGTCACATATGCACTCTGGCAATAAATCTGCTTGGACTTTGCCTGTGGGAGTGCTGGACTCTCAGGGTGACAGCTCTCAGGTGAGATGTTATGTCTACTTGGACATGCAAGGTCCCTTGGCATTAAATCCTGGTTCACATTCATCCATCAAACAACAACCTTAGCCATTGTTTGATCATTATTGCAGAGCAAATCAGGGATTGTTCTGTGTGCAAATTGGCTGCTGCATTCTTGGCAATGGCAACTGCAATTTAAGAAGTTTCTCACTGCTAAAATATGGTTATGGATGTCCTGAAAGGAGCTTAAAAATGTTCTCGAAATTCAAGCCCTCCTTTCTTTGGCAAAGGTTAAAGTTCATATGCATGGGCAATACAAATAATGGCAGTCAAAAATAAAATTCTGCAAATGCTGAAAATTTGAAATAAAACCAGAAAATGCTGGAAACACATAGGATGTCAGGAAATACAGTGAAATCCCTGGTATACGGCACCTACAGGATCGGTAAATGCTAGATAAGTGACTTTTACGGTTGCTTGAGACTCACTTACAATGCCTAACTAATACACCTGCATTAAGAATAAAGAGTTCAAAAGACAAAAAATACTGTACTTACACTGAACAAACTTCACTTAAATGAAGATAAACTTAAAAGCATTTACTTCATTTCCAGTCACATTCTGTGAAAATATTTAACCATCACTGCATCTGTAGGTTCCTCCCCCTCCACAGAGCCGCCCAAAAGATGAACAATTACATTTTGGATAATAAACCCCCCCCCGCCAACCAAAGTTTACAGATAAAACCTCTGATGGGTGACTCTTACAAAGCAGGGATAAGGAGAGAGTTTAATAGAGACACCCCAACGGTGAGCGGCATCAACCAACTCTTCATCCTGGGTGACGCCTTTGCTGATTCACACAACCTTTATTCAAACAGCTGTTACGAGCAAAGCTCGAGCAAGGCCTTCCGCTGGCTCCCATCTTCACCAAAGGATTGTATGTTACTTTGGAGAACATCTACTTTTACAATTGTAAACTTTTATCAAGATTTTTATTTATTTTGTGTTTTTAAAATTTATTTATTTTCCTTGATTTTTTTTTGCCAGTTGCTTGAATTCAGGATAACAGGGTTTTTAACTGTATCTGTATTCCCAGAATACAAGAGTGGATAAGGTTACACTCCAACTTTATAGAACATTGATCAGATCTCAGCTGGAATACTGCATGCAGTTCTGGTCGCCGCACAATAAGAAAGATGTGGATGGTGCTGGAGAAAGTGCGGAGGAGATTGACCAGGTGTTGCCTGGCATGGAGTGTTGTAATCATGAGGAGAGAGTAGAGAGGCTGGGTCTGTTACTGCTGGAGCAGAGGAGGTTAAGAGGGGACATATAACCGTATAACAATTACAGGACGGAAACAGGCCATCTCGGACCCTCTTGTCTGCACCGATTTAAGTGATCTCCTCTAATCCCACTTACCTGCTCCCTGCCCATTACCCACCTATCCCCTCACATCCATGCATTTATCCAACCTTTTCTTAAATAACAAAACTGAGCAACCACCTCTTCTGGAAGGACATTCCACTCAGCCACCCCTCTCTGAGTGAAGAAGCTCTCTCTCTTGTTACTTCTAAACTTTTATCCCCTAACCCTTAATTTACAACCCCTCATTCCAATCTCACCTACCCTCAAGGGGAAAAGCCTATTCACATTTACTCTATCTATCCCCCTCATAATTTTAAATACCTCTATCAATGTATTTAAAACCATGACGCATGGGCTTGATTGGATGCGTGTCACGGTGAATAAAACTAAAATTCAGATTTATCGTAAGGGGTAAGAGATTCACAGGGGATTTGAGGGGGAGCTGTTTCAGAGCAGTGAGTAGTCAGTTCAAGGGCTGGAAGATGGATTAATACCGATGGGTGCTAGTAAGTATCAACATGCTGGGCTGAATGGCCTTTCCCCATGAGTCCATGACTCTTTGACTCTCTATGATTTCTGGTTTAATTTAATCCAGGGTGATAATAAAACAAAATAGTGATTCTGTTTCCCTCTCGACACTTCAGAACCAGAATCAGGTTTATTGTCATGAACTTATCCCTGAAGAAGAGCTCAGGCCCGAAACGTCGGCAATATATCTTTGTCTCCTATGGACGCTGAAAGACTGGATGAGTTCCTCCAGCATTTTGGTGTGTTTTTTCACCTATCACAGCGTCCGTAGACTTCCACGTTTCACTCACAAAATTTGTTGTTTTGTGGCAACGTTATTGTGCACTGCAGATGCAAATATTGCACTTAATGTCGAACCTACCAGGCATATTTTAGAATCGCAGCATCCGTAATTATTTTGAGGGGTTCCAACCTTAATAAAATAAAGTCACTCACTTCTAACAGAACATCCTTGACCTGAACATTAATTTTATTTCTCCATAAAAACACACAGTAAACGCTGGAGGACCTCAGCCAGTCTCGCAGCGTCCCTAGGAGGTAAAGATATATTACCAACATTTCAGGACTGAGGCCTTCTTCACGGTATAAGCAAAAAAAAAACAGGAAGGCATCCAGCATTTCTGTGTGTTTTTACTACAATCTAGGGTGGCACAGTCGACGTAGAGTTTAGTGCCACGCTGTTACAGTGCCAGCGATCGGGACCGGGGATCGAATCTCCTGCTGTCTGTCTGCATATTCTCCCGGTGTTGGTGTGTGTTTTCCTCGGGGGTCTCCAGTTTCCTCCCACTGATCAAAAAATCCTGAGGATTGTAAGTTAATTGGGAGTAATTGGGCGGCACGGGCTCGTGGACTGAAAGGGCCCGTTATCGTGCTGTATGTCTAAAAAAAAACACAGTGCCTGTTAACTTTCATGTTTCGCTCTATTTCTTTGACCATGGATGATGTCGATCTGCTGGTTGTTCTGCTCTGGGAATGAGGATTGAGTTCACAGGGTCAACAATAGTTCTGATTGCTCATTGGTGTTATCTGATACGATTGGCTTTGCCCAAGTACCCACAGGTAAGTGGTAGAAGTATTGGATAGTTCTGTCCCATACCAGGCAGTGCCTTTCTCATGGTGCTGTAGAGAAGAACAGCACAACACATCTAGAACCCTGGAACACTTCAGCGCAGAAATAGGCCCTTCAGTGCTTCTAGTCTGTGCCAAACCATTTTCCAAATAAAAGCACACATCAATTCTGGAGGAATTCAACCAATCTTGAAGCATCCATACTTCATTCCTTAAAGATGGGCTCAGGCCCGAATGTCCATAGTATCTCTTTACCTCTGATGGATGCTGTGAGACCGGCTGAGTTCCTCCAGCATTTCCTGTGTGTTTCTACTACAGTCATAGCACCGGCAAACTTCTGTGTTTCACTCCAAACTAGTTTTCTGACCTGGACCCAGGCCATATCCCTCAATTGCCCTCCCGTTCTGGGATTGAGTCCTTTGTCGAGGTATGAGCAGGAAGGTAGGAAGGCCGGAGAGAAAAGCTGAGAATTGGTCGGAGAAGGAGGTAACACTTTGAGGAAAGGAGGCAGAGGAATAGGGAACGAGAGAAAGACAAGCAGCTTTTCACTCCTGCCCTCTTAACCATGACCACCTGTGTCGCACTGTGGTAGCAGCAAGCAGACACAAAACACAAAAGACTGTACTACAGGCTTTTTTCTGCTAAAAGGCTGTACACACCAATTTCAGCTGTGGTGGCTCCTGAGTGACTGGCTCAGGAGGGGCCAGCTCAGGCTTATATTCAGGTCGGCTGATTGCCAGCCAGCCAGGTGGAGTCAGCCCCCAGGTGGTTCTTCTGCAGGTACAGAGATTGCCCCCTGCAGTAGGCTAGTAGTTGTATCGCCACACCAACTATGGCCTCTTTCCTGTTGGCCTGTGCTCCTCCCCCTTCCCTTTCTTCCCTCCTGCCCCCGCCTTTGAATTCAGGCGCCTGCCTGCTCTTTGCTCATACTTTGACGAAGGGCTCAGGCTTGACCTGCTGAGTTTCTCCAGCACTTTTGTGTACTGGCTACAACATCTGCAGACTTTCCCGCTTCACCACGTCTCACCTGATTCGATTGGTTTGGCTTCTATTAAATGTACACTGAGACATGAAGTTGTTGGGGTCTAAAGTTCATGCAGAAAGGAAAGGTGCAAAAGTAAAGTAGAGTCTATATATAATCCACCATTTTAACAGGTTATCCTGACTCATTTATATTCATAGATAGCCTCTGACTGCCATGGTGGCTGTATTGGTTCATAGGGAGAACTCTGGCCTCTTGGACTCTTCTATGGCTGGCCTCACTCCTGAACTCCCATCATCTCAGAAGATGCTATGTGGCAGCACTATTTGAGGTGTGGTCTTTAAACGGAGGCTCTGTGTAGGGCACTATCAGTAATCACCAAGACTAGGCTGAGGGAACAATAGGCTTTAGTGTACAGAAGAAACTTGCTGGCCCAGATCCAAGTAGAGGAATGGAGGGAAGGGAGAGGTGGCTCAACCTTTATGGCCCAAGACCACGGGGAAGGAGTCATAGGGTATGGGTCATCAGTGGGCGGGCCAGCTCCATATACAGTAGCCAACAATAACTATATACAATGGAGGAAACATATCACCACAGTCTGATTGTCCTCTCAAGTCATTAGGTATATTTAAAGCAGAGATTGATTCGATCAGTAAGGGTTTCAAACATTACGTGGAAATGGAAAGAGATGGTATTGAAAGGAAGAGCACATCAGCCTTGATTTGAATGGGGGAGCAGATACAAGGACTGAATGGCCTCATTCTGCTCCTGAGTCCTATGGTTTTAAAAAATTTATTCCCCCTGTTGAAATGAATGCATTGGAACTTTTCTTAGTGCTCTGGTCAATGGTTATCTCCCACATCAATAAAATTTGTTCTGCCTGTCTCTGATTTCACTCCAGGGAGAGTACCTGCAGTGTTCCTGACATTGCAACAGTAACAATCATTTTGGAGAATTGAGAAAGGCCTTACAATAAATTCATATATGCAAATATTTATTTTAGGTTTTTGTAAATGAAGCATGGAGTGTCACGTGACAGAGCTCGGTGGCAGGCCGGCTCCGGGAGAGCTGATTGAAGCTGTACAACAAACTCCTCAGTCTGATCGCAGAATCAATATCCAATGCTTAAAGCAAGGATTAACGTGGAAAGTTGTCTTGGAATCCATGAGCAGAGCTCATTGTTTAACTCCAAGACATGGGAATAATTGGATCATGAATTTCCTCACGTCCAGATCACAATCAGTGAAGATTGGTAAGAACCTCCTCCACAATCGCCATCAGTACTGGAGCACCACAAGGCTGTGTTCTTAGCCCCCTGCTCTAGTCACTTTACACCTGGCTTGGTATGACAATAAAACCATCTACAAATTTGTTGACGATACCACGGTACTGAGTTGTATAAAGGAAGGGGATGAGTCAGCACACAGGATGGAGGTTGAAAACTTGGCTGAACGGTGCACCAACAACAACTTTGCACTTAATGTTACCAAAACTCAGGAGCTAATTGTTGACTTCAGGAAAGGAAAGCCAGAGATTTACAATCCAGTGATCATTGGGGGATCAGAGGTGGAGAGGGTGAGCAAATTTAAGATCTTGGGAGTCACTATCTTGGAGGATCTTTCCTGGAACTAACACACCAATGGCAACGTGAAGAAAGCATGTCAACACTTCTACTTCCTCAGGAGTTTGCAGAGGAAATTTCTACAGAGGTGTGGTGGAAAGTGTGCTGACTGGCTGCATAAAGGTGTGGTCTGGGAACACCAATGCCCCTGAGCATAAAGCCCTCTAAAAGCTAGTGGACACACAGCCCAGGACATCACAGGAAAAAGCCTCCCCACTATTGAGTACATCTACAGGGAACATTGCCATCGGAGAGCAGCAGCAATCATCAAAGACCCACACCGTCCAGCACATGCTCTGTTCTCCCTGCTACCATCAGGAAAGAGGTATTGGTGCCACAAGACTCACACCACCAGGTTCAGGAACAGCTGCTCCCCCTCCACTATCAGACTTCTCAACCATCAACTCAGTCAGGGACTCATTTAAGGACTCTTACATGCGCACTTTATTGATTTTCTTTTTGTTCTCTCTGTATTGCACAGTCAGTTCGTTTACATTCATTATCTGTTTACAGTTCTTTGTTTGTTTACATGTTTATGCTGTGTACAGTTTATTTTTTGCACTACCAATTACTGGTAATTCTACCTGGCCCACAGGGAAAAGGAATCTCAGGGTTGTATGTGAAGTCACGTATGTACTCTGACAATAAATCTGAAATCTAATGGACCGCCCATAGATGAGAAAATTCATTTTTCTCTTGGCAGGGAGTCTTTAGACTCTCCCCTCAATGGATAAGGGGGTACAACCTGAAAAGTAGTGGTAGGTAGGTAGCAGAAGAGCAAAGTGATTGGGAGTAGGAATGAATGTGGAGTTGAGGTTACAGGCGCCACTTTAATTGGTGGCAAGTATTAATGGGCTACTTGAGTTCCTAATATGTATGTCTGTATGTCAGTCAACACAGATGCATCTCAAGGATCTGTATTTAGCCCACTGCTCAACTCTTCACGGCTACAGCTCAGCCTTCAACACCATTATTCCTTCAGTGCTGGTAAACGAACTCCAAATCTAGGATCTCTGCATCCCCCTCTGCAACTGGATCCTTGACTTCCTCATTAGAAGACCATAGTCAGTACAAATTAGAAACAATGTCTCTTCCTCACTGATGACCAACACAGGTGCATCTCAAAGATCCATACTTATCCTACTGCTCCACTCACTCTACACTCATGACTGTGTGGCCAGGAAAAATTCAAATGCTATCTACAAATTTGCCAATGACACTATGGTCGTCGGCAGAATCACAAACGGCAATGTGTGTGTTTATACTAAGGACACCTCGCATCACCACGATTTTTTGTCCCTCGCATCACCGCGCATTTTAGGACTACCCAAACTGTTTCTACCGAGCGATGAATACGCGATGATGCAGGGTGATGCGAGGTGATGCGAGGAATGCGAGGTGATGCAGGGCGATGCGAGGTGACCAGGAAGTCCGATGAGCAATTGAAAATCGCGGGTGAAAAATCGTGACTTCCGGTGAGTCACCCGCGGTGTTTCCACTGCGAGGTCGTCCCTCGCATCACCCCCGCATCGACCACCTCAAAAGTAGGACGCTGGAGCACCTCGAATCGCCGCACATCGGCCACAATCGGATATGTTTACAGTGCGGCCAGATTCGAGGTGTCACCGCGCATCACCGTGCTTCACCTCACATTACCTCGCATCACCGCGCTTTTCCCGCCTCAGTAGAAACACCCCCAATGAGAAAGCGTACAGGAGGGAGATAGATCAGCCCTTTGAATGCTGTCACAATAACAACCTTGCTCTCAACATTCCCAAAGCAAAACCATAGAGATGATTGTGGATTTCAAGAGGAAATCGGGAGAGTTTGAGCCAGTCCTCATCATGGGGTCGGTAGTGCAGAGGGTCAAGAACTTCCCTGGGTGTCAGCATCTCTGAGGATCCGTCCTGTAGCCTCCACGTCCATACAATCATGAAGAAGGCTCAGCAGCGGCTATACTTTGTGAGGATTTTAAAGAGATTTGGTAGTCACCAAAGACTCTCGAAAACTTCTGTAGGTCTACTGTGCAGAGCATTCTGTCTGGTTGAATCACTGTCTGGTATGGAGGTGCAAAAGCCTAGGTCAAGAAAAAAAAACTTTGAAGGGTTGTTAATTCAGCCTGTGACATCACGAGCACCAGTCTTTACTCGATCAAGAATATCTATATGAGACGGTGTCTGAAGAAAGCAGCCTCTACCCTCAAGGATGCCCACCACCCAGGCCACGCCCTCTTCCCTCTGCTACCATCGAGAAAGGGGTACAGGTGCCTGAAGACGAGCACTCAACAGCACAAGGACAGCTTCTTCCCCTCTGCCATCAGATTCCCAAATGAACAATGAAGCATAGAGTGTCTTTTTCTTGTCCCCTTTTTATTTATTTTGTAATGTGGTTTATACAAATGTTTCCACTGTGACGCTGCCATTAAACAATGAATTTTGTGACATGTTCATGACAATAAACTCGGATTCTGATGTCTGTAGGAATGTCTGAATGTTTGATTGTTAGAATGTCTGCACTGATTTGTGTGCTTGAATATTTGGTACGTTTATATCCTTAAAGGTCTGCGTGGACATGTCTGTGCAATGGGAATCCACAGGACCTTAAGAGCAGCAGAGAGGATTACTGGGATAATTGTCGAAAGAGGGCTCGCAAAATCAGTGAGGACCCCTGCCACCCCGCAGACAGCATCTTCCAGCTGCTCCCGTCAGAAAAGAGATATCAGAACCAACACCACTAGGTGCTTCTTCCCACGGGCAGTGAGACCACTGAACGACTTAACGAACTGCTCGTTCTAACCCTCCAAGACTCTCACATTTATTTAACAATAATATTTATTTATTTTAATATTTGTAAATAGCTACTGTGCACATGTATCAGGTCTGTATGTGTGTTATGCCTGCATGTGAGTTTGCACCAAGGACTGGAGAACGCTGTTTTGTCGGATTCTACCTGTACAATCAAAAGACAAATAAATTTGCCCTTGACTGTTTGTGTGTGGGAATGTCTGCACAGGGATTTTTGTGTGTTTTAATTTAGGCAGACAGAATGGTAACAGGCCCTCCTGGCCCACAAGCCCATGTCACCCAATTAACCTACATTTTGAACAGTGGGAGGAAACCGGAGCACCCAGTGGAAACCCACAGAGACACAGGGAGAACGTATAAACTCCTTACAGACAGCGCCGAAGTTGAACCTGGGTCGCTGACGCTGTAATAGTGTTGCGCTAACCGTGCCAACCAAGTAAGGGTATTTTGCATGTCGGAATATCTGTGTCTAGGAATGTTTGTGTGATGGAATGTTTGTGTGTTGGATATCTGTGAGTTGTAATGTCTCTGTTGCTAGGAGACATGAGGGTGGTGTTGGAGGGTTATTTTCCAGGCGAGAGCCCTGTGATCAGCTTGTCTTTTATTTTAATGATCTGGATAAGTATGTAGCTGGGATGGTTCTTAAGTTTGTGGATAACATTAAAAATTGGTGACAGTGGACAGTGAAGATTACCTAAAGTTACAATGGGATCGTGATCCAGTGGGCTGTGGAATGACAGATGAGATTTAATTTGGTTAAATGCAAGGCGTTGCATGTTGGCAAGTCCAACCAGTAAATGTTGGGACCCCGGGGAGGGTTGTTGAACAGACAGACCCAGGGGTGCAGGTACATAATTCCCTGAATGTGGCATTGTAGGTAAACAGAGTGGTGAAGAGGGTGTTTGGCACTCTTTATTGGTCAGGACATTGAGTACAGATTCAAGATTATTTTATTATCATGTAATAAAACAGATATAATCATACACAAAATTTCCTTTCAACTGTCATAAGGCAGACAAAGATTCGCCATCAGCAGAAATTGCCTGGTGCCCCTTAGAGTCGGAAACAAAGAAGCCAAAGTGAGTCCCTTCGGCGTCACTGAATGTCTGGGGATTCTCCTCCAGCGCTTCCACGACCTCTGCTGCCACACAGACTTCATTCCAAACCATCGGCAACCCGAGCTCCAGATCCAAATCTCTGCACATAAGGTACATTTGGAACACTGTGTGCCACAGTAGCATGGATGTCCCAGTGGTCAATTTCCCCATTCCATTCCCATGCTGACATGTTTGTCCATGCACTGCCAGACTGAAACCAGCCGCAAATTGGAGGAACGACTCCTCATATTCTGTCTGGGAACCCTCTGACTGTACGGCATAAACATCAACTTCTCTGGAGACCAATAAACCCACCTTCCCTTCTTCTTCCCCCAGCTTTGTCTCTCTCTCTCTCTCTCCTCCCTTTTCCCTCTGCATCCTTTCACAGAGCCAAAATCAATTCTCACCTCATCATATCCAATCAACTCCTTGTGTTGGTCTCATCTCCTCGCCCTGCCACTCTTCAAATTTTATTCTTATCCCTTCTGGTTCTTGGCTTAATCCTTGAACAATGGCTCAGGCTCAGAACATATCTTTACCTCCTGTGGACGGTGTGAGAGCAGCTGAGGTTCTCCAGCATTTCTGTGTTCTCCAGCATTTTTTAGTGCAGTTCTGGTCACCTTTCTGCAGAAAGAATGCCATTAAGCTACAAAGGATGCAAAAGAAGATCTACAAAGATGTTACCATCTTGAGAGGCTTGGACTTTTCCCCTGGATTGTGGGATGCTGAGGGGTGACCTTAAAGAGGTTTACAAAATGATGAGGAGAATAAATAAGGTGATTAGTCACAGTCTGACCTCTAGATAGGAGGGTCTAAAACTCGAGGGCATAGGTATGAGTCAAATTAAATCAAGGTTATTTGTCATCTGATTGCACAAGTACAACCCGACGAAGCAGTTTTCTTGGTGCAAAACACAACCAGTCATAACAGACAAACAATACATATACAGAACAAGTATTCATATATACAAATAATTAAATAAATATAGCTTTGCAAATATGTCGGATGGTCAGTGTGAGCAGTTCCTTTGGTCGTCCAGCATTCTCACTGCCCATGGGAAGAAGCTAGTGGTGCTGGCTCTGATCCTCCTGTATCTCCTCCCCGATGGGAGCAGCTGAAAGATGCTGTGTTTGGGGTTGAAGGGGTCCTCAATGATTTTTCACATTCTCTCCAGATAACGATCCCGGTAGATCACGTCGATGGGGAGGGGGGGGGGCGGGGGAGATTCCAGTGTTCCTCTCTGCCACTCTTATCGCCCTGTGGATTGACCTCTGATCCATTTCTCTTCAGTAGCTGTACCACACTGACATGCAGGTGGCCAGGACGCTCTCGATAGAGCTCCTGTAGAACGATAACATAATGGTGGTCTTTCCCGCTTCAGTCTTCTCAGGAAGTGCAGTCACTGTTGCACCCTCCTGACAAGTGAGGAGGTGTTGAGTGTCCATGATAGGTCACCAGTCAAGTGAACTCCAAGGAACCTGGTGTTTTCCACTCTCTTTACAACAGAGTTATTGATGTGCAGTGAGGGGGAAAAGATTTAGAAGGGAACCGAGGGACATCCTTTCCACACAGAAGTTGGTGGGTGTATGGAATGAGCATGTAGTGAAATTATAACATGTAAAAGATCATAGGAGAGGAAAGGAATGCTTAAGAAGAAGTTGGAGGGATATACACCAAATGCAGGAAAGTGCAACAATTTTTTTTTTGATTGGTAATTTGATCTGCATGGACAAGTTGGGCCAAAGAGACTGTTTCCATGCTCTCTGGGTCCAGGACACTACATGACCACAAGCCATTTTAACCTCCTTCCCATTCCCACACTGAACCAGTCTGACCTCCCCTGCCAGGGTGAAGCTGTTTGTTTATCATGTTGGTATGTTGTGTGATGGAATGTGTTTGTGTGTAAGAATGTCTCTTGGAATCTCTCTGTTTTGGAATATGTATGGAAGGTGAGTATGTGGTGGAACGTCTGATTAATATCTTATGCTATCCTTGACATGTTTGTCTGCTCATTTATCTCTGTGTCAGAATGTTTTTGTATGATTAGTGTGTCAGAATGCTGGTATATTTGCATTGGTCTCTTTGTGCATGGATTTTATTTGTGTGTTGGTTTTGTTCATGTGTGTTTGCAGGACACTCTTCTTTGGCTTGGCTTCGCGGACGAAGATTTATGGAGGGGGTAAAAGTCCACGTCAGCTGCAGGCTCGTTTGTGGCTGACAAGTCCGATGCGGGACAGGCAGACACGGTTGCAGCGGCTGCAGGGGAAAATTGGTTGGTTGGGGTTGGGTGTTGGGTTTTTCCTCCTTTGCCTTTTGTCAGTGAGGTGGGCTCTGCGGTCTTCTTCAAAGGAGGTTGCTGCCCGCCAAACTGTGAGGTGCCAAGATGCACGGTTTGAGGCGATATCAGCCCACTGGCGGTGGTCAATGTGGCAGGCACCAAGAGATTTCTTTAGGCAGTCCTTGTACCTTTTCTTTGGTGCACCTCTGTCACGGTGGCCAGTGGAGAGCTCGCCATATAACACGATCTTGGGAAGGCGATGGTCCTCCATTCTGGAGACGTGACCCACCCAGCGCAGCTGGATCTTCAGCAGCATGGACTCGATGCTGTCGACCTCTGCCATCTTGAGTACTTCGACGTTAGGGATGAAAGCGCTCCAATAGATGTTGAGGATGGAGCGGAGACAACGCTGGTGGAAGCGTTCTAGGAGCTGTAGGTGATGCCGGTAGAGGACCCATGATTCGGAGCCGAACAGGTGTGTGGGTATGACAACGGCTCTGTATACGCTTATCTTTGTGAGGTTTTTCCGTTGGTTGTTTTTCCAGACACTTTTGTGTAGTCTTCCAAAGGCGCTATTTGCCTTGGCGAGTCTGTTGTCTATCTCATTGTCGATCCTTGCATCTGATGAAATGGTGCAGCCGAGATAGGTAAACTGGTTGACCGTTTTGAGTTTTGTGTGCCCGATGGAGATGTGGGGGGGCTAGTAGTCATGGTGGGGAGCTGGCTGATGGAGGACCTCAGTTTTCTTCAGGCTGACTTCCAGGCCAAACATTTTGGCAGTTTCCGCAAAGCAGGACGTCAAGCGCTGAAGAGCTGGCTCTGAATGGGCAACTAAAGCGGCATCGTCTGCAAAGAGTAGTTCACGGACAAGTTTCTCTTGTGTCTTGGTGTGAGCTTGCAGGCGCCTCAGATTGAAGAGACTGGACACTCACTAGTTACATAAACATAAACCAGGCCTCATCACGGGGCCAGCAGTGGAAAGGGTAAAGGACATCAAATTCCTGGGTGTGAACATCTCCTAAGATCTATCCTGGGGCCTCCATGTCGATGGAATCATGAAGAAGGCTCACTAGAAGCTATATTTTGTGAGGAGTTTGATGTTGCAAACTATATTTAACCAGCAGGCCTGATGTAGATTTAGCTTGCATGTGAATGTGCATTTGTTTAGGTGTGAATGAGTACTAGCTTATTGTCATATACATAAGTGCAGTGCAGAGGTGCATTGAAATTCTTCCTTGCTGGATCTTCTCAGAAGATCTCTCCTGGGACCTCCATGTTGATGCAATCACGAAGAAGGCTCGCCAGCGGCTATACTTCGTGAGGCGTTTGAGGAGATATGGTATGTCACCAAAGACTCTTGCAAATTTCTACAGGTGTACCATTCTGACTGGTTACATCATCATCTGGACAGGACAGGAAAAGGCTGCAGATAATTGTGAACTCAGCCAGTGCCATCATGGGAATTAGCCCTCACTCCATTAAGGACATCTACATGAGGCGGTGTCTGAAGAAAGCAGCCTCTATCCTCAAGGACCCTCACCACCAAGGCCATGCCCTCTTCACACTGCTACCATCAGGAAGGGGGTACAGGAACCTGAAGACAAGCACCCAGTGGCACAGAAACAGCTTCTTCCCCTCCGCCATCAGATTTCTGAACGGACAGTGAACCACAGACACCCACTTTTATCTCTTCTTTTGCACCAATTTATTAATTTTTAAAAATGGTGTAAAGTCTGAATTCAAACCACTTGCTGCCTTGCAGGTTTTGCCTCTTCAGGTAAAGGCTAGGAGAAGGTAACTCTGACTTCAAATCCCTGGGCTCAGCTCGCCCAGCCATCAGTACTTGGAAAGGGCACCAGCTATGGGCGAATAGCGCATGTCAGTCTGGCAGCAGGGGCTGGCAGCTGTGGCAGAGTGGGGGAAACAGTTTCCATAGCGGCCTGCAGCAGCAAACTTGGCAGGCGAAGGATCCGTAAGGACCATGGCCAGCGAGCACGGTCTTGGAACAGACCACTGTGGGGCAATCCCACATCACTCTGTCTGTCGTGCCTCACACTCTGCCAGGCCCCGTGGGACCCAGAGGAAAGCGTTTGTCCTGGGCAAGCACTTGCCTCCAAGTCCTTGCCCCGGCACACAGTGCCTAAAGCTGAAAAGCTACAAGGCACCGTGTTCATCTTCGCTTGTGAAGGGATGGGCCATGGATGAATGGATGGATGTATTCACAGAAATGTAATTTATAGTAATTTAGCATCTGTAATGCACAATAATACTACTGCAAAACAATGAATTTCATTCATGATAATAAATTCTGATAATGGAGCAAACTGCAGAATATTGAGGATCAAGAGCACAGTACACGAGGTCAATAACAATAGAGGGAGCAGGGATAGTGGAGCAGGAAGGAAGCAGTTGGTTGGGAGCAGGAAGAAAAGAATGGAGATTATAATGTTGTGGACCCTCTGTGCTCATCCTTGTGAGGTGACACCATTTCAGATGGAGGCAGTTTTATTTTAAGCAGGTTCAAGGACTTTATTGGCTCAGTCTGAGCCTAATGCCAATGCTTCCCTGGTTATAATTGTGGCTGCTATAGTCTTGGCATTGCTGGTGACCTACAATTCTGCTGTAGCCATGGCACATGACCTGCATTCACACCTTAATTTGCTACACTATTGACCTGGAGCTCAAGGGCCTTCTCCACAGTGGCGACAGATGGGGGTGGGTGGGAGTGAGGGTGGTGGAGAGTGGAGCAGGAGTGGTGGGGAAGTGTGGGACTTTGTTTAGCTGACTGGGTTTTGAGGAGGGGGGGGAGATGTGGAGCAGAGAAGGACAGTGGGTGCTTGGAGGCCTGGGAAATGGGGTTGTGGTACGGCGAGGAAAGTGTTGGCATGAGAGTGAGGGCAGAGGTGCAGGGTAGTGAGGAGAGGGTGGAGTGGTGAGGGGGGGGGTGGTAGGGATTGTGAAGGTTGTGAGCTTTTGGAAGGGGGGGGTTGTTGGTTGGGCCTAAATGGGGAGTGTCTGGTTTTGGGCTGCTGGGGCTGAAATGTCGGTAGTGTGGTAGGTCAGAATCAGATTCAAAATCAGGATTTACTGTCATGAATTCCAGTATTTTGCAGCCGCATCACAGTGTAAACATACATGTTATAACCATCTTATGACCTT
Source organism: Narcine bancroftii (assembly GCF_036971445.1). NCBI lineage: Eukaryota > Metazoa > Chordata > Chondrichthyes > Torpediniformes > Narcinidae > Narcine > Narcine bancroftii. The sequence continues at coordinate 60,096,116 of NC_091481.1, read as the reverse complement.
ACGATACAAAAAACAATGACAACAATAGAACATAAAGTAAGGCAGGTTCATTGAGGAATCTGATGGCAGCGGGGAAGAAGCTGCCACTGAGCGCTCGTCTTTAGGCTCCTGTACCTTTTCCCTGAGGGCAGCAGAGTGATGAGGGCATGGCCTGGGTGGTGGGGGTCATTGAGGATAGAGGCTGAAAGGTAGTGTCCTTGACAGAGTGGATTCTGGTGCCTGTCTTGTCGCAGGCCGGGCTAACAACCCTCTGGAGTTTTTTCTTGTCCTAAAAGTTGGCGCCTCCAAACCAGGCAGCCAGAATGCTCTCTACTGTACACCTGTAGAAGTTTATAAAAGTCTTCGGTGACATACTAAACCACCTCAACACCTCACAAAGTATAGCCACTGGTGAGCCTTCTTTGTGATTGCATCAACATGGAGGCTCCAGGACTGATCCTCGGAGATGTTGACGCCCAGGAATTTGAAGTTCTTGACCCTCTCCACTACTGAGCCCTCAATGAGGACTGGGTTGTTTTCCCCTGACTTCCCCCTAATCATCTCCTTGGTTTTGCTGATGTTGGGCGCAAGCTGATCTATCTCCCTCCTGGACGATTCCTCACTGCCGTTTGTGATTCTGCCGACAACTGTGATGTCATCAGCAAACTTGAAGATGGCACTGGAATTGTGCCTGGCCACGCAGTCGAGCACTGAGCTGAGCACGCATCCTTGGAGTGCCCCTGTGTTGATGATCAGTGAGGAGGAGATGTTGTACTGATTGCAGTCTCCAATGAGAAAATCAAGGGTCCAGTTGCAGAGGAGGGTAAAGAGGCCTAGAGTTTGTAGCTTCTTGACCAGCACTGAGGGAATAATGGTACTGAAGGCCGAGCTGTAGTCGATGAAGAGCAGCCATATGTATGAATTGCTATTTTCAAGGTAATCCAGAGCTGAGTGGAGACCTGGTGATATTTCATCTGCTGTGGAGTGATTGTGATGATAGGCAAATTGCAGTGGATCTAGATCTTTAATTAGATATGTGTTAATTCTGGCCATGACCAGCCTCTTGAAGCATTTCATCACAGTAGAAGTTAGTGCTACTGGGCAGTAGATGTTGAGGCAGCCCACTGTACTCTTCTTGGGTACTGGGATGATTGATGCCCTTTTAAAGCTGGTGGGAACCTCTGACTGCATCAGTGAGAGATTGAAAATGTCCATGAACACTCCGGCTAGTTGGTTGGTGCAGATTTTCAGTACCCTGCCAGGTACACCGTCAGGGTCTAGCTATGGGGGTTTGGAGTGGGGTTGGGTTGCAGATGAGTGTGGGATTTGTCATTGGGAAGGTGCGGGGGTGTTTACATTTTTAAAATTTAAAATTTAAATTTAGGCATACAGCGTAGTAAAAGGCCATTTCAGCTCACAAGTTCGTGCCACTCGATTTACGTCCCTATTAATTTACACCCCCTAGTACATTTTTGAATGGAGCCCCCAGAGAAAACCCACACAGATTGGGGTGGGGGTGGGGGGGGGGGGGAGGAGAACGTACAAACTCCTTACAGACAGTGCGGGATTCGAACCCCGGCCCAGTCCCGATCGCTGGCGCAGTAAAGGCACTGAGCTTACTGCTATGCCAACCGTACAGTGCCTGACTTATGGGGACCGGGCATTTCGGGTGCCGACGTCAGAATAGGGGATTTCGGAATATTGCAGCGAGCAGGCTATAGGCTCCGGGAAGTGGGTGAGTGGGGGGGGGGGGTGGTAGAACAGTTTGCCAGCCATTGGCAGCTCCACCCCAGGCGGAAGGCGCCCCTGGAGATGGAACACACACGGTTTCTGGGATCGGCGGGCTCCGCAGTGGTTCGAGGGCCAGTGTCCCAATTGGAACCTGCAACTTGAAGTGATTTCTCACCATCACTGAATAAAGGTGGGGGGGGGGGGGGTGTGGAAAATGTCTCCAGCCCTGGATGAGGGTGGGGGGAACAGAAGGTGGCGCCAATGGCACAGCTCTCCATATCAAAGCCTATAGGGCACATGACTGCCGCCTGTGCTGTCTCCTAGCAATACAGCAGGAGAGGGAGAGAGAGAGAGATTCCACATCTCCCTTCGCACATCCTCATGTGCGCTTGATGTAGCTGAGGGAGGGCATCTGGAGGTAAAGGAGGCATTTTTCACACTCTTTTTCCAATTTTATCCCGCTCACATCTGGAATTCAGGGCGGTCGTTTTCCAACAGGGGACACTTCACGTTCCATTTCTCTCCCACCGCCCCCCCCCCCCTCCCTCTCTCCCCTGCACACGTTTCGCTCCCCGAAGGAATCTTTCTGTGGATGTATTTTCGGTGTGTGGGTGAATTGATAAGGAAGGAAAAGACTGGGCATCGCGCTCCTCTCGCCCTGTTCAGAAAAGGCATCAAGAGGAGATTCTTCCTGTAAGTAGATGTTGCAATTTAAAAAAAAGATACATTTTAACCTGTGTCCCTTTCCTCGGCGCTGACAAGCCTGCGTTTTGCTCTTGACATCTGACAGTGGGTCCGGGGGTTGCATTCAGCCAACTCAGGGGCGATGCTACGGAATTGTCTCAGCCGGCATCTGCGATCAAATTGGCCCCTTGTCTCATTGTACATTCTGCCACACGCCACCTTTCAGGTGTTAGATATTGGCATTGACTGGAAGGCTATTTTTTTAATTTTTATTTTAAAAAAAGAGGAGTGGGTGGTGTTAATTACAAATTCCCGTCAGATTGCAGAGTTTTTTTTTAAATGTGCTGAGATTTTTTTTGCATGTCGATGCAGTTGGGTTTCAATAAAAAGGATTGGAAGAATTCGCCACCCCATTTCATTCAATGACCGAGAGCTGCTGCTTCCCCAATAAATATTGATTATTCCCCCCCTTTTTTTTTACCTTCTTTCAACAGGGTGAAAAATCCGTGGGCAGCGAGGAGATGGGATTAACATTGCGAGGTCTCGACAGGCAGCGGTCGCAGATATAACACCAGCCGCCACACTGGTGGGCTCTTTCCAACATCAACCCCCGCCGTTCACTGCCCATTTTCTCTCCCTCTCCCCAAGTCAAGGCCACCCCTCCTGGAGAGAGAGAGAGAGAGAGAGGGGAGAGGGAGAGAGAGGGGGAGAGAGGGAGAGGTGGGGTGGGGGGGGGGGGGGGTGAGTGTGAAGGTTGACGATTTCAAAGCTGGATGGTCCAAGGAAGAAGCGGGGTTCCAGCGAGAGGAGAAAGAGAGCGGGCGGTCGGAGCAAGAAGTGGACCCACGTTGTGCCCGTGTTCAACATGCTTAGCTCTGTAACAGACCCAAGAGGCAGCTCGTTCCGTGACCAGAGAGGTAAGACCCTTGGAAATTATAATTGGGCTGCGAGACCAGACGGATTGGGCTTCCATGACAGAAGTTTACCCCACATTATGACCTGGCACAACACCCCAGTCTCTCTCGGGTCTAATGCAAAGGTGATTGGGTTAAAGAGGGTTTTTTTTACGCGGAGAGACACGGACCAGACTAGTTAAATAGGTCACTTTTAAAAGGACAATTGTGTGTGCCAGTCTGGTCGCCCCATTACTGGAAGGACGTGGAGGCGTTGGAAAGGGGCAATGGTTTACCAGGATGTTGCAATATTTTAGGGTATGAGTTATGGCGAGAGATTGGACACACTTGGGGTTGTTTTCTCTAGACCTGTGTATAAAATCTTGAGAAGTGTTGATAGGAATTTAGCCAGAATCCTTTTCCCAGACCAATGCATTTAAGATAGGGTGGGCGAGGGGGGGTGGGGGAAGAGTTTAAAGGAGAAGTGGGGGGGGTAAAAATGTTACACAAAGTGTGAGGAAGGGGTACCAGGAATGGTGATGGAAGCAACTACCATAGTATTTAAGAGGCTTCCAGATCGCCACATGCAGGTGTATCTATCAGGTGCAAGCAACAGATTTTGGGTTGATTGGGACATCATGTTCAGAGCAGACACTTGGGCCGAAGGGTCTGTGCTGTACTGTCTGTAGGGACAGCTTCAGAAGGTGCTGAAATTTGCATCACGTCAACCCTATTTCAATGTGTCCTGTGTTAGCTGCAGAATGAGGCTGCATATGGGGAATGTGGGCTTATAACACACAGAGGGTATGAAGACTTGACTAGACACCCCCCCCCCCCCATGGCAAGTAAATGCCCTTGCACCTCAGTTTGGCCTTGTAGATGGGACAGGCTGATGGGTGCCTGAATGGTTTTGTGGGGACTGGCCACATGAACTTGTGGGCAGGGTGATTGGAGCATAGTTCCAAAGATTTGATTGAACGATTGTTGAGAAACCATGACCTCTGCCTTGGGAAATAAAGGACAGTGAGAGCCAGGTCAATCTCGGGGAGAGTTCTTTCAACCAAGAAGGTGGCTTGAAAAATGGAATGTTCTCCCCCAAAAGGCAATGGATGTTGGCCAATTGGAACCAATGGATTTTTTGTTTAGTGAGGTGGGTAAATGGATGAAAGATGCAGATTAACTATATTCTAATTGAACAGGGGAGGAAGCCAGGGTCTGAATGATTTTTTAATGTTTCAGTGACATATGTAGGTAACAGAACCTATCCAGGATAATTAAGGACGATGAACAGTACAACGAAAACCAGATATGTAGGGCATGTATATAAAAGTTTATATATAGTAATTGTTGGTTATATTGTGACATATATAAAATAAGGACACCAACCTGGATCTTTGGACAAAACTGCATATTATCAGGGGTCTGTACAAATGTAGACATCATATGAAGGTCACAGTGTAGAATGATGAGATTGTCTTAAACATAATTTGCAAATTGTATCAAATGATAGCAGTATTTAGGCGTGAATTTTTCTGTCAACCTGGCCACTTGCTGAGTCACATTTTTCATTCATCATTGATTATTGGCAAATAAATTCTTACATGGGCTTCTTGGCTGATTAGCCAATTGCAGCTTTCATTCCATAGATAAATTTTGAAAGGATTATTTCCCACCACAATTTTTAGTTTATTACTTAAAATCTGAGACCAGTAATCGCATCTTAACTGAAGAAAGCCTTCTATTTAACTCTGAATCCCAACTTGGAGCCCAAACAATAGTGATTTTATTTTTATACAGAAATAAAGGAAAATCGTACACATTTATTTTGCATGCTTACCTCCAGAGTGGTCGTTCACACAGCACTTTTCCTAAGCACTCTTTATGCTGCCTTCCTGTTGCGGAGTTTGTCCGGAGGGTGAACGTCCTATTCATTAGCCCAGTTTTTTTACAAGGGGGCCTGTGGTCAATTTGGATTGCAGCCGCTCCATAAAAATGTGTAGGGGTGGGGTCTTGGTGGAAAAATTACAGGATGGAATTTAGCAAGAACATTTTTGCACTGCCAGCGGAGCAGAACATTTGCTGTGTAAAAGTGCCTAACGGTTAGGCTTTGATTGCCGTCCCTGTACACTGTTCCCCTATTAAATGATTTGACTGATCTCGCACTGTTCTCTACCCAACAATTACCGGTAGATTTGATTGTCCTCATCTTGAGCTGTTCTCCTGGCAAACAATTGTCCTCTGATTGTCCTCCCCTCTCACCGTTCTCCTGGCAAACAATTGTCCTCTGATTGTCCTCCCCTCTCACCGTTCTCCTGGCAAACAATTGTCCTCTGATTGTCCTCCCCTCTCACCGTTCTCCTGGCAAACAATTGTCCTCTGATTGTCCTCCCCTCTCACCGTTCTCCTGGCAAACAATTGTCCTCTGATTGTCCTCCCCTCTCACCGTTCTCCTGGCAAACAATTGTCCTCTGATTGTCCTCCCCTCTCACCGTTCTCCTGGCAAACAATTGTCCTCTGATTGTCCTCCCCTCTCACCGTTCTCCTGGCAAACAATTGTTGCTGTCACTGTTAGATAATGTACAAAAGTTTCCTAGAGTGTCCACTGTATTTGAAGCAGCTCAAGAGATTTGTGGAAGAATCATTCATCCATTATTCTCTACTGAGGCTGATGTGAGGGCAGCATTGATTAAAAGTTTTGGTAATTGACTCTTTTGCTTGTATACAGGCAGCAATGATTTTGATATGTGAGCTATCTTTACCTGTAGCACTAGTTTGTTCACAAACTGCTCCCCTATATTGGATATCCAGAGGTTTCCATTTATAGGTCAGAGCAGATTATCCATTAGCGATGCCACAGGTATTGTGTGTAAATAGGTTTGGAAGGTCAGAGGTCAATTTGAGTAACACTAGCAGACAAATTCTCACGTCATTTATATGACATTCCTGTCTGATGGTCTGGTGGGTGTGAGTTACCCATTTAATTAAACTTGCATTATGATGCCAAGCAAAGGATTGATCTACAAATGTATTAAATTATTGTCTGCTATCACTGCGAAAATAAAGTCTGGATAAGAGGTCGTTATAATATAGCTTATAAAAGGATAATTCAATACGCTGCAAAAAATATTATGTGCCTATGAGAAAGCACATTGTATTTTACAATACACAATATGCACTGGTTTTTGTATTGTATGCTGTATAATGATGCAAACGGTAGATCTTTAGTGAGGTAACCAAATCTTGTTTAAAAAATACAGACTTTAAGCATTATTTGAAAGAAGGAAAATGAGTGTGTAGTCATTGGTTCAGGGACGAATTTGTGAATTCAATCCTTAAATATCTGGGCAAAGAGAGGAGCAGCCAGTGACGGCCAGATTTGGGGAATATGATGGACCTGGATCGTTGAGGGGATGGCAAGGTTGAGACCATGAAAATGAGGGTAGAATATTAATGCTGAATCATTGGTGATCCCAGGAATCGGGGTGGGTGGGGAAAAAAAATCTGCGCGTGGTGGTGGAAATGTAAAATATAAAATGCTGGTAATATTCAGTGGGCAGGTTGCATTTGTGGAATGTTAATGAGTTTGTTGTCAGTTACGAGTTCATTGAAGAGAAACAGAATTTTTTTTTCTGAGAGGATTATTGCATACAAGCTGAATGTCATCAAAGCCACGGAGCTGATTGTTAACTTCTGGAAGGGAAAGCCAGAGGTTGACAATCCAGTGATCACTGGAGAAAATCAGAGGTGGAGAGGGTGGGATCTTGGGCGTCACTATCTTGGAGGATTTTTCCTGGATCCAACGCACCAAATGGCATCATGAAGGAAGCTTTCCTCTGATTCGCTCTTCTGAAGGCAGTCCGCAGATAATCCTGGATTACGGAGAGGAGAGGACGTGGGGGTTGGCAGTGGTGGTTCTTCCTTGTCCTTGTGGTCGAATGAGGCATTGAGTTCATCTGGGAGTGAAGCTTTTCCATCTCCTACTGCAGCAGGTTTGTAGCAGGTTGTCATTTAGACCCTGCCACAGCTGCTGGTATCCTTTGTTGTTTCCATTCACATCTGGAAACTCCACTTCACCCAGGAGATGGCTTTCCGAAGGTCATACCTGCTCCTTCAGTAGCGATCTGGGTCTCACCAGGTTCCTTAGTCTGTACTCTGACAATGAATCTGATATTGTTCTGACAAAGAGCCTTTGACCTCAAACATTAACTTATTTATCTTCCCAAAGATGCAGTGTTCCTAAATATTTCTAGCATTTTCTAATCTTGTTATCAATGTCGGGTGACTTCACAGTGTGTAACAGGAGCTGCACATCGAGGCATGATGTAAATCTATTTAGAACTCACTGCCGTACTATAATCAGTGAATATACAGAGATGTAAAATATGTCACTGTCACACTAATAATTTGAATACATTGAAAAGTATTGCGTAATCATTAATATTTCGATTAAAAACTTGCAATTTGTTTTGTGTGGAGTTTCAAGTAGTTTGCTCTGCAATGAAGGGACTGCTGCTTTGATTTGATTTTTGCATTCCTTAACAGTGGTGCGAGCTGGTCTTCCATTTTGACTTGCGATCAGTTTTCTATAGCCCAGCGTGCCTTTGGCGACGTCACTGTCGTCCACGATATCAGAGTGGCACCACTCACACTTAAAACCTGTGAATAGTGAGCAGAGCCTTTAATGTGCGGGCCCTGTTATTCTGCAGGGAGGTGGCGTGCACCCATTATTCTGACTGGAGTCTGATATTGTAGCCCTGTGCAGCTCCTTGATGTGCACTGATTTAGTTTAAAGGACACGATGCACAGGATGGTGTTGTTTACTCGGACACGATGGCTCAGATCATGGGTCACATGGGACTCTAGGGGGATTCTCTTTGTTTCTCTTTCTCTCACTGGCAATTTCTGCTGAAGGCTGAATCCATCTGCCTTGGTGGCAGACTATAGCAAATTATGTGCAAACACTTGTTTTATTACATGACAATAAGGGACTTTCGAATGTATATATTGTGGCCAAGGAGAAGAGAGGGATGGATAGCTCCCCAATATGCACCTGCCAAGTTTGCAAGGCAAAAGATGCAACAGCAGAGAGGGTCAGTGAGGGAAATGTGGATGATGTGATACATCTTGGATTAGACAAGGTGCCACGTAATAAGCTTATCACCAAGGATGAAGGAGAGGGAACTAAAGGAAAAATGGTTTAAGTGACAGAAAAACAGAAAATGGTGGTGGAAAGTTGTTTTCGAGGGAGACGAGAAGGATATGACGAGGCGAGAAGGATACGATGAGCTCTCCAGGAGTCAATACCACCATGCATTTTAATATTTTGGATGTGGATGTGGGTGTAGGGTGCAGTGAAGACCATGGGGGCATAGTTATTTGTGAGGACATTAGTAGCAGATGTCACTGGGGTGTAGATAGGCTTGTGGGGGGGGGGGGGGGGTGGTGAAATCGCTCAGAAATGTGTATTGTTTCATTTGTAAAGAAAGAACAAGGAGAAGAAATACAACTAGAGGGCACAGTTCTGAAAAGCTAACAAGAAAAGAGAAATCTGGAGAGATCAGGGCAATTTTTTTGGTTTACAAATGCCAGGGCAGATTGTGAAAGTGGTTGAAAGGCACATGGGATCATGAGTGAAGCACACAAGTCTGCTGTTACTGTGATTAGAGTAAAAGCACACTAAAATGCTAGAGGAACTCAGCCGGAAAAGCTGAGGAAAAGTACACAGGCATCGGTCCTGTCCAGACCAGTGGTTCTCATCCCTTTTCTTTCCACTCACATACCACTTTAAGTAATCCCTATGCCATTGGTGCTCTGTGATTAGCCAGGGATTGGTTAAGGTGGGATGTGAGTGGAAAGAAAAGGGTTGAGAACCACTGGTCCAGACCAACAGTCAAAAGTTAATTGGATATGATAAAAGGAAAGGAGAGAATTGATTTTGTGGAAGGGGGTGGGGAAGAGACAGTGCGGACGGGGGGGTGGGGAAAGGAAGGTGACATGGGAAGAAGGGGATGGGGGAGGTTTAATGGAAACGAGAGCAGTCAATATTGGAGGGTGCCCAGATGAAAGACGAGGTGTACAGTGCATGAGACAACGGACAGTCCTGTCAGCAAGGGAATGTGACAGGGAATTGAAATGAGATCATGAGTTTAATGAATAGACTTTGAGTATAGGAGCAAGTCGATCTTGATGAATCTTGAAGAGACTTCTACACAGCCACTTCATTCCGGGATACTTGCAGTTTTTTTTACACTATGCATGCTGTGTAAAAAGCACTGACGTGGAATGGTGGGGTTGGGTTGGGGTGGGGGGGGGGGTGGGGGGAGAGGGAGTCCATTCCAGTCTTAGCTTTTTCCGGCAGCAGAGGTAATAATGGCATCCATGTAAAAGGGGCGATCTGTCATTCGGGACCAACTCGGGCAAGCAAGTGTATGTGTATCGCTTTTAGTGTATCTACAGGTAAGTATTTAAAACTTGGACAAAGCATGCAAGTAGGACAACTGGGAAAAATCTTTTTAATAATAATACCGCTGTCCTGCTCTCTCCTGGCGGCCTGCAATTATACAGCAGAGGCAGAGTTGATCTGATTGACAGTGAGTAGTTCACTGGGGAATAACCTGACTGGCGGGCACTTGGGGTTTAGCCCATTTTGGATGTCTATGCACGCTCCCATAATGCAGAAGTTTGAGACGAACTGTAGATGAAATGGCAGGAGCTGGAGATGAAATGAGCTGGTGGTGAAATAGTGATGCATCTTCCACTGGATTTGTCGTTTGGTTAGGTGGATGAAGCACTGATGTGTGACTGGGAGGAGAATGAGAGATGATTTAATTTATAAGTACATAATTCCTGGTTTTGACATGACAGATGTGGGGTGGCCGTTGGCCTTTCAAAATATGGCTTGATCATTCATGAATAAGATAAAAAGTACTGAATCTGGAACTCAACAACAGGAGGAGGGTGTGAATCCTCAGTTACTGAATGTATTCAAGACAGTCACTGACAATCCTTCAGATATTAAGGGAGAGGAGATTAGTGTTTTTGAAGTGGCATTGAGATAAAAGACCAGGCCTCACACAATTCCCACCGTCCCACTCTCAGCTGTCCCCAGGTATCTCTAGTCACCTTGTGCTGTGAGCACATTGTGGGTTTGTCCTCCGTTTGAACCCCCCAACCCCAGCAGTGTTTAGTAAAGAATTACTTACTCGTGGGATGTGGGTGGAAAGAATAAGGTTTTAAAATCACTGTTTTAATTATCCCTCATTGACTCGTTATGTGCACGGTTTCAGAACTCCAAAGGAAATGGGTCATTGACAATTTTTCTCAAGCAAAATATTTCAGTAACAATTGGGTCTAGAGCAGTGGTTCTCAACCTTCCCTTCCCACTCACATCCCACCTTAAGCAATCCCTGACTAATCACAGAGCACCTTTGGCATATGGTGGGATGTGAGTGGAAAGAAAATGTTTGAAAACCACTGCTATACATCAATATTTGCAGTAGGTTTTCCTATGCTCTTTAAATTGCGTGTGTATGTTTTATTAAATTATTTGCGTATTTTCCCACACTCTTTTATAGATTATGTGCATTTTGTTCCCACGCTCTTCTATTAATTGCTGTACATTAATAAAAGTAATGTTTGATTGCAAGCCCTTGTGTCCAGACTCATCTCTCTCCAACCTGACACCTTCCCAACACAACACTTACCAGTGCCGGGACCAACAGCTGGCTGCCGGGAGAGTCTCCCAACAGCCCCCCACCAACCCCCATTGGGGCTACTCATCGTCATCACCCTAATATCAGCTTTGCATGCAAGATTGAGGGGGGATATTTTTGAGGAAAAAATGGTGGGTCTAACGGTATGTTGTATGTGAAACTAGACGCAGATGCTGATGTGATACGTGTCCCGCCTCTTTCACTCCTGGAATGCTGACTTGATGTGTAAAATGACACACTGACCTGGTATTATGCCGGCTTTGTTTGTTTCAGTGTAAACGACCAAAGCCGCCTTCAAACTGGATCTTCTTTATGGCAATATTGTGGGATTTCTGTGTTTTTTTTAAAAAAAACCTCTTTAAACATTGATTCGACCATCACTGTGTCTATGTAAGGAGCAGTATTTTAGTAAAGGTTTGGCAAGGATGTAGAAGAAATTCACCAAATGTTTTCAGAGAGGACAGACGTTGGTTATGGAGTAATTGAGTCATAGAGTTATTCAGTACAGAAACAGACTCTTCACTCGTCCATACCAGCCAAGCTGCCTGCGTGAGCTTGTTCCATTTGCTTATGTTTCGCCCACGTTTCTTGAAACCTTTCCTATCCTTGTATCTGTCTAAATGTCTTTTAAACATTGTATCTCCTGCGACAGCTTCCTCATGTCAGCTGCTTCTACATACCCACCACCCTCTGTGTGGAATACTTTGCCCCTCAGGTCCATGCTGCAGGGAATGAAGCCCTAACCTGTTTAACCTGCAGGTTGATAGGCTAGATAAGAAAGCCTATGGGATGTTGGGGGTCATTGGTCAGGAGATAGACCTGAAGAATCGAGAGGTCATGTTGCAACTCTACAAATCTCTGATGAGACCAGAGATTTGTATTGTGACCGGTTCTGGTCACCTCACTACAGGAAGGATGTGGAAGCCATTGAAAGGTTGCTGAGGAGATTTACCAGGATGTTGCCTGGATTGGAAAACCAATGACATGAACCAAGGTTAGCAGAACTTGGACTTTTCCCTTCGGAGTGAAGAAAGGTGAGAGTTGACTTGAAAGAGGTCTGCAAGGTTTTGAGAGGCATAGACGAGGCAGGCAGCCAGCACCTTTTTCCCTAGGGTGGGAGAGGCAAACATCAGAGGACATCTGCAGAAAATGAAGGGAGGAAAGTTTAGGAGAGGCATTAGGGGTGTTTATTTTGCACAGAGTTGTGGGTGAGTGGAATGCATTGCCGGGGTGGTGATGGAGCCTGAAGCTTCTATAGCATTTAAGAGACTCTTTGACAGGGAAAAGAAAAATAGATGGTTATACGGTAGGAAGGGTTTAGTATATTTTTTGGTAGGAATATATAGGTCTATACAACATTGAGGGCTGAAGGGCCTGTACTGTGCTGGAATGTTCTAGGTTCCTTTTAAATCTTTCCACTCTCATCTTAAATCTCTGTCTTCTAGTTTTCAGAATTGGAATTTATTGTCATAATGTTTTGTGGCAGCATCAAAGAGCAAACCTTCGTGTTATGACCATCTTACGACAATAATATATTAAAAATAATGGTGCATGCAAAGTAAGGCAGTTGATCATTTAGGAATCTGATGGCAGTGGGGCTGTCCTTGTGCCACTGAGTGCTCGCCTTTAAGCTCTTGTACCTTTTCCCCCGACGGTAGCAGAGCGAAGAGGGTGTGGCCTGGGTGGTAGGGGTCTTTTGAGGATACAGTCAGATTAGACTGGTTGAAAGCTCAAGAACCTTGGGTCATAGAAGGAAGGTAGTACAGCAGTTAGCATTGACGCCTTCTAGGTCCAGGCTTGGAGCCTGATGTCTGTGTGGACTTAGCACATTCTCCCAGTGACAGTTTGGGCTTCCCTCCACCATTCCAGTACTCTCCCATATCCCCAAAAAAGACATTACAGGAATGTTCATTGAACATTGGTAAATTGCTCCTAATGTCAGTGAATAGAAAAAGAAATCAGTTGAGCCTGTTGGATTCAATGGCAGAATGGCATTGTTATAGGTTCATTGGTGAAAAGAAATCTGAACTGACGCTAGAGTGTGTTCAGATGTGGAGTACATTGCCAAGGGGTAGTAGTGCAAGCAGATTCAATGGAAATGTTTTTTAAAAAGTAGCTGGATATGTATCTGAAAGTAAAAAATTTTCAGGGGTATGGGGAGAAAGTGGGCAGCGCAGTTAGCTGGTTGCCCCCGACGAGAGCTGATGGAGACAACAGGCCAAGTCCACTGTGCTGTAATCTCAATACTGAAGGTAAGTTGGAATGTATATAATTGCTCAATATTTGGCACGGTGGGTGTAACGGTTAGCACTACGCCTTTACAGAGTCAGCGATCGGAACCTGGGTTCAAATTATGCGCTGTCTGGAAGGAGTTTGTACGTTCTCCCTGTGTCTGCGTGTTTTTCCCTGGGGGGGGCTCCGGTTTCCTCCCACCCTTCAAATAGGTTTGGGATGTAGGTTAATGGGGAGTAATTTGGGTGGCACGGACTCGTAGGGTTGAAAGGGCCTGTTACAGTGCTGTATGTCTAAAAAAAAATTAATTAAAAAATGTAAAATTTGATTAAATAAACTTTAAAAAATTTGTGATATCAAGTCTATAAATAAAACCATAAGACGTAGGTGCAGAAATGAGCTGGTGCTGATGCTCACTCGACAACGGACCTAAGGACCGTGTAAAATTGGCGCTAAATAGATAGATTTAAAAATATATGATAATCGTATAACCAATATTCTGTAAATAATCAATACTTAAGGGAATGGTGTGGTATACAATAGACACTTGGTGTATAGGAGTGTATTGCAACATACTAATCAGAATTTATTGTTATGAACAAATCACAAAATTCATTTATTTTTGGGCAACATCACTTCAAATATTTCTGTAAAACCACCTTACAAAATAAATAAAAATAGTGCCAAGTGAAAGTCCAAGTGAGGCCTGTGGTTCATTGTCCATTCAGGGACCTGACGGCGGCGGGGAAGAAACTGTCCCTTGTGCCACTGGGTGCTCGTCTTCAGGGTCCTGTGCCATTTCCCCCGATGGTAGCAGAGTGGAGAGGGCATGGCCCTGTGGGGGGGGTGGGGGGGTTGGGTGGGTGTAGAGGCTGCTTTCTTAAGATCTGTATGGATGTCAATCAATATGTAGGACATTGTAATTTGTATCACTCAAAATTGTGGTTTAAAAAAAATACAGTCGCTACATAATATCTTGGGGCATGTTGAATAATATATTTTAATCACCTTGTTAAAGTTGCCTTTTGTAAAGTACATAATAATTACTGTATTTGATGGCATATAACCTTGCCCCCACCCCAATTTCAGTAGGGAATATTAAGAATTTTTTAAAGTATATTTACAGGTAAGCATTTAATGTTATTGAAATATGTAGCTACAGTAAAGCAGAAAAAAATGGCAAAATATGCAACTAAGATAACAGGAAAGATCTTTTTAATAATAATCCTGCTGTAATTTACCAGAGAAAACAAAAGCAGTTTAGCTGTAGCAGAAAACATTTTATAAAAACAAACTGACGCTGTCAGTTCCCGCACTGGTATTTCCCGGGGTGGGGGAAATGGGGCGGTGGGATCATTCTGGTGACTGGTGGCGGGCTGTTGAGGGGGAAGGGGGAGGAGTGGGGAAGTGTGACCAATGTGAGAGCAGGCCACCAGGAAAGTCTCCCAACAGCTCACCATCAGCCCCTGCACTGATACCACTGCCCTGCTCACCACCCCCCCCCCCCCCGACAGCCTGCCACCAGCCTCCAACGATAGATGGCGGTGACACTAGCGAGCCACGAAGTGAAAATGACCACTGTTGGCATTACTCACCATTATCACCTTCATTTCAATTCACAGACAAGATCTGGGGGATATTTTGTGGGGGGAAAATAAGTGGGTCTTGTATGCCATCAAATATGGTAGTTGATACTGCCAAGTATCTAGTACTCAGTAATAACACAATAATGAAGAAACTCAAGTCAAGCAAAGATAGCAAAGATAAAGATACATCACCAATGTTTCAGGCTTGTGCCCTTCATCAAGATATGAACAAAATCTGGGTCGGTACATGAACAAAATGGTGGTGGGGAGGAGCACAGTCCCACAGGCAGGAGGTAATAGGTGGATAAGGGATGGCAGACCAGAAAATGGGGTGGGGGGGCAGAGCTCTGTGAATGGAGAGGGAAGGGAGAGGAGAGCTGGAGGAAGGGAGACGGAGGGATGGAGAAGAGAGAGGCAGAACAGGGAGTAGGCCAGCAGAAACCGAAGTCGACATTGATGCCATCTGGCTGGAGAGGGTCCGGACGGAAAATTAGGAGTTGCTTCTCCAATGTAGAGCGCAGTATATAGGTACAAATTGTAACCACGCATTACAAAGTGACGTACAGCAAGGTAAAATATAATGATCCTACATCCTGCAAAGAATATGATAATCACTTATTATATAGCACATATAATTCTAAAATAATTGAGTCAATATATGCAGGATTTTGTAAGGTGTATTACAAAATTGAACATACTGTGGTGTATAATGACACTCAACAGAGAGAGGCATATTGTGAACCACGTAATAGACACTCAAATCTTTATATGCATATTGTATAATATACAAAGCCCACTCAATTTGTAGGAGAATATTATGATGTACAATAGATGCTCTGGGCCATATTTGATATAGCAGGCATTCAATTAGTACAGCATATTGCAAAAATTCAAATAGTAGCTCAATTTAAAATGGGCACATGGTAAAGTATACTGGAGATGGTCTGTTCAAAGAGAAAACTTTCTAATTTTTGGATATTAGACACAGTGTTTGGTATAATGCAGGTACTCAGTAAATAAGTGAACATCGTAATCTGCCAAACAGCAATCCACACGTAGGTGAATTTCATAAGTAGCTTTCATGCGGCCAGGATACTCCAATGTAAAGCCGCCTAAAATACCCGAATGCGGCTGTTGGTAGGCCACCTGAAAGCGGAGAATCCTGACCCGAGGAGTACGTCCCCAACCCTCCTCGGGTAGGTGTATTCTCCACTTCTGAGCGCTCCCTCTAGGCACCTGGAAGCGGGCCGGACTACGGCCACAGCCGACAGAAGCCAGCATTTGCTCCGCAGTGCCTCTCTCCGCTGCGGACCTTTCCGGTGCCGGAACAGCGCCTTCAGTGCTGCCAGCTGAATGTCGCTTCGCACACACCCGCAGTTGGCTCCGGAGCCGTATTCCACCTGAAAACGGCTAGAGGGTGTAAGAATCACATTGATTAAGGGCATATTGTTGAGCATATAAACCATCTCAGTACATAGGGGAAGAAGATAACAGAGATGCTGAAGAGAGAAATATTAAAATATTTACCATATATTTTACAATTGCACTTGGGGCAGCACGGTTGGCGTAGGCCTTGGCGCAAAGCCTTGACCGGCCAACGATAGGGACCAGGGTTCGAATACTGCGCTGTCTGTAAGGAGTTTGTACGTTGTCCCTGTGTCTGCGTGGGTTTTCCCCGGGGGTTCTGGTTTCCTCCCACCATTTGAAACATACCGGGGATGTAGATTAATGGGGTGTAAATTGGGCAGTATGGATTCGTGGGCCAAGATGGACTGTTACTGTGCTGTTTGTCTGTAAAAGAAATGACACATATGGGAACATTGCAAAAATATATACCAGTCAATAAACAGACATATTATAAACTTTACAGAGACAAATCAACATTTGGGGGATGTTGTCAAAAATAAAACAATTCATTCTGGAGGTTGTGCATTATAATTACTCCAATAGAACATAGTGGAAAGGTTGCAGAGATTATGTTTACAAACAGCAATTTAACATCATTTTATGTGTCCTATTCGTGTTGAGCATGAATAAGGGGAATTTTGATAGGTTTAAAAAAAAAATTATGAAGTGTATAGACCGAGTAAATGTGGGTCGGCACTTTCTACTTGGATTGGGAGAGATAAATATGAGAGAACATGGCTTTGGGGTGAAAAGGGCAAGGTTTAGGAGGAACTTCTTCACTCAGAGTGGTGGGTGTGTGGAACGAGCTGCCATCTGGCGTGGTAAATGCGGGCTCACTCTGAAGTTTGAAGAATAAATTGGATAGATACATGGATGGGAGAGGTCTGGACGGTTATGGATTGGGTGCAGGTCAATAGGACTAGGGGAATAATATTTCAGCACAGACTAGAAAGGTCAGAGGCCTGTTTTCTGCGCTGTAGTATTCTATGTAGTTGGTAGGAGAGAAGTACTGAAGAGGCCAGTTAAACTTGACTGTTTCACAGGGAAAGGGGGACGATGGAGCCCTAAGAGGGGTGGGGGGGGGGGGGTCACAGCCAGAAAAAAGATTGAGAATGGCTGGAAATATGGACCAAGGATATAATAAAGATTCATTATGTAGAGTGAGAATGGTGAATGACACTAACCCTCCAAGACCCTCATATTTATTTGTTTGTATCCTGTCCTGCATCTGTATTATTTGTGGTGTGTCTGTGCATTTTGCACCAAGGACCAGGGAACACTGTTTCATCGGGTTTTACTCGTACAATCAGATGATAGCGAATTTGATAAGGGTAGCCAAACTACTGTCTGTAGGAACCATTTCTTAATATTGAGGGCACTAATATTTTAGGGCACGTTACATGGTATTTAACGATGGGCTGCTTTATACATTGGGCACAGTGGGTCTTTTTTTTTATATAGACGGCACCCAGAGCAATCTGTATTTGCATAGCACCTCCAATACAGCGAAATATCCCAGGGCAGTCTTCGAGTGCTTTATAAATCTGATGACCAAAGCTTATTTATAAGAGGTAGAAAAGATGCTTATTAATATGTGGAGTGAGAGGTAGATGGTGACCCATTTGTGTGCTGAGCATTATCTCATCTGAACTGACTTTCATTATTTAAAGCATTTGATTCTTCATTACAGAAAGAATTATTTCATGATTAATAGTGAGTGAGTTAGAAATCATTTAGCGAGAGACTTGATTAGTTGATTAAATGTCTCTAGCTCTGCCTGTCACATTTTGCCATAAAAATAGATCGAACTTGGATACTGTATTTCTGCCTCTATATCGCTCCTAGGGAAATGGGTACCATTGGTGCTTGAAATGATGCCGAATTGTGATAGATACCGGAATCCTTTCATTTCAAAAGATTGTTCATATTTATAAAATATTTTCCTCCCACGTACCAAAGCATTAATTAGTTTTGAAGGTGCTATGCGGAGCTGATGGCTTAAATGCACCAATGCAGACTGGCTTGACATCATATTGCAATGAGTAGTGACACTTTGCAGCTGGTCCAATAGAAAATTGGCTGCATCCACTTGTAGCATTAAAACAAAGCAGAAGGAGAAGATGTGCTGAATGTAAAAGAGAACGAAGCTTTCTGACTGCTGTCTCTCAATGTAATTTGAACAGTGACTATTGCCAGTGATTTATAGTGTACTACAGAGCTTTAGGGAACAGAAGCAACATTTATTTAATAACATTTAGTCCAATGTGATATCAAAAAGCGGGGTAATCTGCCAGTTTAAAACCAGGGAGTTATTCATTAGTGTGCCTTTAAGACCCTCCTTGAAACCCAGCTCTTTGACCAAGCTGTCAGACTGTCTATCTCCTTTGCACAGCACTCTCTCCCTTTGATGGCATCTTAAAAGAGGTTCCATCATGGGGTGCTGCCGCCTTGGTTACATTTTGCATTTAGACACTGCTCCTGCATACAGTGCAGTCAGTCTCAATGAACGAAACAATGTGTGCGCTATCAAATTGCACGACTTTCGTTTCCATGAACCCCAGAGGGCGGTGGGGGGGTGGGGGGGAAACAATAAAATTGATGGATCAGCCTATCTGGCCATTTTACTCCACTGCTCTGTTTTCAAGTTCGCTGGTGCTTCTGAGATTTTAAAATTAAAAAAAAAACTGCAAATTTACCTGGAAATTTACCTGGAAATTTACCTGGAAATTTACCTGGAAATTTACCTGGAAATTTACCTGGAAATTTACCTGGAAATTCATGTTCAGGAACAGCTGCTACCCCTCCACCTTCACACTCCTCAATGACAAACTCAATCAGGGACTCATTTGAGGATTCTTACTTGAGTACTTTATTTTCTTTTTGTTTTTTCTGTGTTGCAGTTTGTTTACATTTGTTATCTGTTTACAGTTTTTTGTTTGCATCAATGGTTATCAACCTTTTTCTTTCTACTTGCATATACCATTTTAAGTATTCCCTAGGCCATAGACGCTCTGTGATTAGTAAGAGATTACTTAAGGTGTGAGTTGAAAGAAAACCAGTGTTTAATCATACCTAATTGACTCGTTGTGTGCACGGTTTCAGAACTCCAAAGGAAATGGGCCAATGACAACTTTTCTCAAGCAAAATATTTCCATAACAATTGGGTCTAGAGCAGTAGTTCTCAACCCTCCCTTCCCACCCACACACACATCAATGGCATTGTGAAGAAAGCACGTCAGTGCCTCTAATTCCTCAGGATTTGCGGAGGTTTGGTATGACAACAGAAACCCTGGCAAATTTCTACATAGGTGTATTGGAAAGTGTGCTGACTGGCTGCATCACGGTCTGGTGTGGGAACACCAATGCCCCTGAGCATAAATCCTTCCAAAAGGTAGTGGACACAGTCCAGGACATCACAGGCAAAAGCCTCCCCATTATTGAGTACACCTATAAGGAACACTGCTGACGGAGAGCAGCATCAATCATCAAAGACCCACACCACCCAACACACGCTCTGATCTCGCTGCTGCCATCAGGAAAGAGATATCGGTGCCACAAGACTCGCACCACCAGGTTCAGGAACAGCTGTTACCCCTCCACCATCAGACTCCTCAATGACAAACTCAGAGACTCATTTAAGAACCCTTGTGCATTTTATCGATTTTTTTTTTCTATTTTTTTTGTTATCTGTTTTGCACAGTCAGTTTGTTTACATACATGATCTATTCACAGTTCTTTGTTTATATGTTTATGCTGTGTACAGTTTTTTTGAACTTCCAATTAGTGGTAATTCTGCCGCACCCGCAGGAATAAAGGAATCTGAGGGTGCTGTATGTGATGTCTGACAATAAACCTGAAAGGGGGTTGGGTGGGTGAATCTATGCAAGGGCATTTCATTGCCCACTGTCTTTATGGAGATCTTGAGTTGTATCATTGGAGACATGCACACACAGAAATTTACAAACACTTCAGAATCAGAATTTATTGTCATGAATGTCAGGATCTACATTTCATCGTGGCAGCGTTACAGTGCAAATATTCCCTACATTGCATTTAAAAATAAATAAACTAATGCATAAAAAGGTGAAAGTGAGGCAGTGTCCATGTTTCATTGTCCATTCAGAAATCTGATGGTAGAGGGGAAGAAGCTGTTTCTGTACCATTGGGCGTTCGTCTTTAGCCTCCTGTACCTCCTTCCTGATGAGTGAAGAGGGCATGGCCTGGGTAAGTAGGGTCCTTAAGGCTTTCTTGAGACATCGCCTCTTGTCGTGTCCTTGGTGGAGTGAAGACTGATACCCGTGGCTGATTGGGTTCACAACTCTCTGTAGTGTTTTCTTGTCCTGTGCATTGGCACCTCCACACCAGACCAATTCTTCAGCCAGTCAGAATGCTCTCCATAGTACAGCTGTGAAAATTTGCAAGAGTCTTTGGTGACGTACCAAATCTCCTCAAACTCCCCTCTGGTGGCCCCAGGCTGCAGCAAGTAAGAATTTTAGTGCATCTGTGCAATGTACCCGTGTATATGACAATAAACCCGTAATCATTCACACCTGAAAAAAATACACATGTACATACAAACTTAATCTGCAAAAGCCCTGCTGGTTATAGTCTGCAACATTGACTTGATTTCTCAAGCCATGCAAATGCATTAAACACAAGGGTCTTGTGATTAATGCAGTCATATCCTATCCCCACGGAGTGTTTGGAGGGAGCCATGTGGTACTGATACAATTAAAGTGCAATGTTTCTCAACAGGACCTTGGCTAAAGACTTCTCCTCAGGACTCCTTTTTAAAAAGAAGCCAGCTATGGAGTATTATAATTAGTGCCACCATCGTGTTGCATTTTTGCTTTCTTTCCTATCCCTATTTCTGCAGGTTTTTAAGGATTTATTTTAATATATAAGTGGAGCATGTAACATGTAACAAGTGGCTGGGAGTGTCTGCTGAATTTTCTATGCTATTCATTCTCATCTCTTTCCCCCCTCCCCCATTCTAAAAGCCCAGATGCAAACCTCCATGTTTCTAATATTTTAAGATTCAAAATTTTGACCTATGCAATATTTAACTTGAATTATTTTATTGTCATGTGCATTCATCTATTTTTTTTTAAAAAAGCTTGCTTTTGAGTGCTATTCAGGTACGTCAACTTGTACAGCAGGCAGTGCATGGAAAATAAGGGGTAATGGATGAGAGGGAGGGAAAGTTTAGATTATTAAATGTTGATATAGGTCGACACAACATTTATAAGATATAGGGGCAGAAGTATAGCCTCTCAGTCCGCCTTGATCTACTATAATTTGATTGACTAGAAGGCTGAGTGCAGGGTTAATGCCCAGTTACTTATGGGTGTGGATGAACAGAGGGACCTTGGGATGTAAATCCATATATCCCTCAACGTCACCGCAAAGGTTGATAGGACAGTTAAGAAGGCCTACGAGATGCTGGGGTTCATTGACAGGGGGAGTTCAGGAGTAGAGAGGTCATGTTGCAACTCTACAAATCCTTGGTGAGACCACAATTAGGGTATTGTGTTCAGTTCTGGTCACCTCATTATAGGAAGGATATGGAAGCTATGGAGAGAGTGCAGAGGAGATTTACCAGAATGTTGCCCGGATTGGGAAACAAGTCTTATGAGGCAAGATTTTCAGAGCTTGGACTTTTGGTGCATAGAAAGATGAGAAGAGACTTAATAGACGTCTACTAGATTATGAGTGGCATAGATAGGGTGAACAGCCAGCACCTGTTTTCTTGGGCAAGATCAGCAAACATGAGAGGATGTATGTGGGAAGTTTAGGAGAGACATCAGGGTTAAGTTTTTTTTTTACACAAAGAGTTGTGGGCACCTGGAATGCCTTGCTCGGGATGGCGGTGAAGGCTGAAACATTGGGAGCATTTAAGAGACTTACAGACACGTGGATGGAAGGGTTTCGGAGTAGGGAGGGTTTAATACCTTTTTTTTAGGATATATGGGTCAGCTTAACATCAAGGGCTGAAGGGCCTGTACTGTGCTGTGTTCTATTGTCGCAACAGGTGCATGGCAGCTGCCAACCCCCGAGTCCTGTACTCTACTCTGGTCAACAAAGGACATTTATTTAAACCACCTGACAAAATAAATAAAAATAGTGCATGAAACATACCGGGGGTGTAGGCTAATTTTGTGTAAAATTGGGCAACACGGACTTGTGGGCCATAATGGCCTTTATGTGCACATTTATAAAAAAAAAGGAAAAAAACAAGGTGAGGCAGTGTCTATGGTTCATTGATCATTCAGGAATCTGATGTCAGAGGGGAAGAAGCTGTCTCTGTTCTGCTGAGTACTCGTCATAGGCTCCTGGACCTTTTACCTTGATGTGGGTGGTGGGGTCCTTGAGGACAGAGGCTGCTTTCTTAAGATGCTGCCTCTTGTAGATGTCCTTGATGGAGTGAAGACTGGTGCCCATGATATCTGGAGTTTTTTTTTGCTCTCCTAGTGTTGGTGCCTCCATACCAGACATGCAAAAAGACAGAATGCATTTCATGTCCAGCTACAGAAGTTTTTGAGAGGCTTTGGTGATGTAACTGAATCCCCTCAAACTCTTCACAAAGTATAGCTGTTGGAGAGCATGATTGCATCAACATGGAGGCTCCAGGACGGATTGAGAGATGTTGAACGCCAAGGGTTTCTGACCCTCTCCCCTGCTGATCCCTCGATGAGGACCAGTTCGTGTTCTCCTGATTTTATTTCCTCCCCCCCCCCCGCCCCCGGAGTCCGCTATCAGCTCCTTGGTTTTGCGAATGTTGAGTGCAAGGTTGTTGTGACACCACTCAACCAGCTGATCTATCTCCCTCCCGTGCACTTCCCTCACTGCCGTCTGTGATTCTGCTGACAAACGTGGTGCCATCAGCAAATTTGCATTAGAATTATGCCTGGCCACACAATCATGGGAGTAGATATTCGTACAAACCATTACCTTCAGGTTTAAGATGTTCAGCCTATATGTTAAGTACAGATGCTGTTTGCGATATTTATAGATCTTCAGTAACATAATTCTCTAGATTTGTGATGATGTTTCTGTACTGTAGATAACTTCATCAGCCTGTAATATTTCAAGGCTCTGTAGTATATTTTATTTGTGTGGCGTTTGTCACTCTTTAAATATTTCTGCATGAGTGATGTTTAAGTGTCAGTAACATTCCTTGATTTAAGACCTTCTTCCTGGGACTTTTCTGAAATGAAATGCTATGATGACGGTATTTTTAGATGAGATCTTAAATTATGAATAGTCCCTTCGGTTGAACCTTTCAATGTTTCCAGACTTGAAGTATGAGCCATTCTCTAAACACACAGAACTGACATGCCCAGCCTGTAGTATCTCTGAATATGAGAGTCTCAATCGGAAATAGTTCTCTCTTTAGGATTTTGAGTATGCACAGGGATTATGTCACTTCAAGGTTCGAGATATTCGGTATGCAGAATTTCTAGATTTAATGATCTTAATTTGCAATTTACGGACGTGATGTGACGCCTGAAATGTTTTCTAAAGAGAATCTGCAATGTCTTTGGGGTACTTGAATTTCAGATTTTTGATAGAATATCTGTATTTCTAGATGCAAGCTATTTGCTGGTACGAATTATTTCTAGATTTGGTCTGCTTCTAAAAGTTTTAAGAGTCTGTGATTATTTCACACATCTTGTTCCATCTCCATTGTGTGTCTTTTTAAAAAAAAAAGATTTCTGGTTCAATCTGCTGCTCGGTCTGTAAAGTTTTGAAGTACAAGGCGAAGTCTGTGCAACTTCTAAACAAGACGTGTAGTAATGCAACTGTCCCAGATGTGAAACGTGGCTTGTGGTTTATATCTCTGTATTTGCACGGTTAAACTGCAAGGTTTATCGATTTGAATGGTGTAGCGTGTCGAATGACTCAAAGACTTGTTGACTCAAACCAAGGCTTTTATTAACAAAAGACTGGAGCGTAGTACATCGAGATCGGCCAGTCCAGACTGACCTGGGTCTGGTTAGGAGCATCCCTTTATGACCTAGTAGGTGTGGCTACGACTCTCAGCCAATCACTATCGCTATGTGTAAATATATACCAATATAAACAGTGGTGATAGGATCCCACACTATCAGAAATGGTAACACCTTCCATATATCCAGATTGGAAATGTTTGGACTGTGATATCTCTGGATTTTTGATTCTTGGTTTGTAATTTTTTTTCCAGCACAAGGTTTTCAGAGTATTATTTAAATGTCCTCATGAGTTCCTCCAGCAGTTCTTTATTTGCTTAGAAATTGAGTACGTTGTTGACGGGTGTCCTACTTTCAGTGTGTTCCTACAACCACACAGGTTGTATTGTCCCTCGGGATGCTGATCAGAATCAGAATTTATTGTCATGAACCAGTCATGAAATTCGGTGGATGTTGGAGGGTGTAGCCATACAAAGGTTGGAGGAGGTTTGCCTCTGCAACGTGCAAGCTTAGAGGCACCTTCTAGTTGGCTCCTTGCGCACAGCATTCTTTCTCCTGCTCCCGTCGGGGAAAGAGATGCAGGAGGATCAGAGCCAGCACCGCCAGGCTGAGGAACAGCTTCTTCCCACGGGCAGCGAGAACGACCAAAGGAGTGGCTCACACTGACCATATTCACGAAACAATATTTATTTATTTGTCACACGAATGTGTGTGCTGCACCAAGGACTGGAGAAGGCTGTTGCGTCAGATTGTGCCTGTGCAATCAGATGACAATAAACCCAGGGCAGAACCAGTAGAGACTTTATTTGGCTTCTTCCAGCACAGGCATCTTTAGGCTTCTCCACCTCTCTAGTGACACAGATTTCAAATGTTCGATCTATTGGATTTCTTGGCCTGAGATAATGTCTCTATACTGTTTCTACATGACATACTCAATGTTTGCTCATTTGTTAAATGTACTTTAGGCTGAGATTGATTGATGTTTGGACAGTGAATGAATCAGGAGTATATGGGGCTTAAGCAGAAATATAGATTTGAAACCGAATCATCTGATTGTACTGGAATGAAGAAGCAATGTGACCTACTTCAACTTGTACTTTGTTGGTTCTGATGTAGTGACAGAGTCGGAGAAATACAGAATCATACAGCACAGAAGCAGGCCCTTCGGCCCACCCAGTCTGAGCTGCCCTTTGATCCTCACACACTAATCCCATTGGCCTGCATCCTGGGAGCTAGCTATCGGAAGCAAGGTTGCAAAGGGTGAGAAGGGATCCCGAAGGCCGCTGAAGGCTTTCCGGTTTGGACCTGGAGCTCGGGTCACCGGTGGCTCGGACTGAAGTCGGTGCAGCTGGGGGAGCCCTGGAGGCGAATCCACGGGCACTCGGTGTCTTTGAAGGGACTCCCTTTTGCTTCTTTCTCTCTCTTATTGTTAGCATTGCTGGGCTCAGGGTGACTTTGTTTGCCTGGCAGCAGACTAAAGTTGAAGGACATCATGTATGCATATTTATGTATTATTATTTGGCAATAAAAGAAACCGTGAACTGAGTACATCATTCTATGCTTTGCTCGAATGCCTATTAAATGTATTTGATTCCTTAACTACCTCTGGCAGCATGTTCCAGATGTACACCATTCTTTGTGGAAAGTAAAATTTTGCCTCTGATCCCCTTTAAAACCCTTTCCTCTCTGATGTCTTCTTGTTTTTAATACCCTTACCAGGGGAGAAAGGATTTAACACTCTACCACAGCAGGTTACCCTCAACCTCCTTGTGCTCCAAGCAAAACCATCCAATCTCTCCCCATAACTCATGACCTCCAATCCAGGCAACATCCTGCTGAGTTTTCCAGTCAAGTTTATTGTCATCTGATTGCACTAGTACAACCTGATGAAAGAGCATCCTCTGTGCAAAACACGCAGACACACAAGCAGATATCACACACATGTGGACAATCAATGCATATGCAGAACAAGTATTTATAAACAAATAAATATTGTCTCATGAGTTCGGAGGGTGAGTGTGAGCAGTTCCTTTGGTCATTCAGCATTCTCACTGCCTGTGGAAAGAAGCTGTTCCTCAGCCCGGTGGTGCTGGCTCTGATCCTCCTGTGTTTCTTCCATGAAGGGAACAGCTGAAAGATGCTGCTTGTGGTAGGGGTCTTCAGTGATTTTGTACATCCTCTTCAGACAATGATCCTGGGGTGAGGGAGGGGGGGTAGGGAGATTCCAGTGATCTCCTCTGCCACTCTGATGGCCCTGTGGATTGACCTCCGATCCACTTCTCTTCAGCGACTGCACCGCACTGTGATGCAGCCGGCCAGGACACTCTCGACAGAGCTCCTGTAGAAGGTTGACTTATTGGTGGCCGGTTGCACTCTGTCCAGTGCAAGAAATCCTCCTGATGGTGTGGAGTGTTCCCTCTGCAATGATTGATTAGAGATGATATAATCTGTGATGGACAACTTGTGAGGTCACACACACACACACACACACACACACACACACACACACACACACACACACACACACACACACACACACACACACACACACACACACACACACACACACACACACACACACACACACACACACACACACACACACACACACACCCCTGCCTGGGCTGAGAATATACTGCAGAGTTGGTGTGCAATGTGTGCTCCGCGCAGCTATCTTGAGCCGGGGTGTGCATTCTGAGCAATAATGGTCGTGTTTAGCAGCATGTCATTGTTCCAGCCAGTGAAAATTTCATCCTATTACTTCTGGGAATTAAGGCGCGGATTTCGGAGATAGAAAATACTCTTTAGGTCAGGCAGCACGAGGCTCATTTTCTCCCTGACCTGATGAATATTTATAGCGTTGTCTGTTTTTTTATTTTATCTTGTAGCTTTTGAGATGATTGCAAGATTTTGAGATTTAAGGTAGATTTCAGTCTGGTAGATTTATTGAATCAAGATGCTCAGCTCAGTGTGTCATCCGTTGCACTCCTAGAATTGAGGGATTAAATAATGTGCTGAATTTGTGCCTGGCATTTCCAGACACAAAATAACACTGGGAAAACAAAGATTTTGCTTCCTCAACACTTTTGGGTGTATTTTATGGATTTTGGGCTGCTGATCACAAAAATCACCTTCAGGTTTTTCTATTGGGTACAATTTTTTTTGTGATTTCCTGTCACATTTTAAGTCTACGTCAAGTGCACAAAACAACGAAGTTCAACATGTCGTTGAAAATTCATTTTCTGCACTCGTACTTTGACTTCTTCCTGGCTGATCTCGGTGCCTTCAGTGACGAACACAGTGAAAGGTTTCGCCAGGTCATTGCGACCATGGAAAAGTGGCATCAGGGGAAATGGAGTCCATTAGTGTTGGCCGACTATTGTTGGACACTGACATGAGAGGCATCAGATGCTAAGTACAAATGAAAAACAGCAGCAAAACATTTTTCGGTCAGTTGAACTTAACACAATGTGACAGGATCATTATGCGATTTTAAAGACGCTAAATTCAATTAAAATTGATGTTCCTCCATCTTCCGACATGATACAGAAAATCTGAAATTATCTTTGTGACGTGCTTGAGCTTGTCCATCATAATCCTTATTTTTTTTTAGGAAGCAAATCTTTTGAAAAGCATTTTGTTGTCCAGTGTAATCAGTCAGCAATTTTTTTTGGATTTGAGATGTTTATTGATGATTTGTCGTATTTCTAAATTTGAGGCAGTTGATGGAATGCTTTGCCTCCAGATTTTAGGAGGTTTTCTGTGTGATTTCAGGATTTGCAATAATGATTAGGTGATATTACTTGATCAGATTGAAACACGAAAGTCTGCAGACACTGTGGTTGTGGTGAAGGCACAGAAATGCTGCATGAACTCAGCTGGTCTCGCAGTGTCCATAGGAGGTAAAGATATATCACTGAGGTTTCGGGCCTGTATCCTTGATTTGAGGCACGCTTGGTGTTCACCATTTTTTAATCAGGATGCCAGATCCATTGGGAATGGCCCTACATGGGAAATGCTCGGATTGTGATAGTAGAATGAGTAAAGAGTTTATGCACCTCAGTCTGTGATATTTCTAGATTAGAACTGGCCAGCCATGAAATTTGAGATTTTTTTTGATTTGAAATGTTCTCTAGCTTATTTTAATTCCAGTATTAAATTTCCTGAACCTGAATACTATTTTTTTTCAACTGAAATGTTTAAGATCAAACTGTTTTAAATGACAACAATTAAGATGTTCAGCAAGATGAATTGGGCAGCGTGTTTAGCAGGACTGCCTAAAGAAATCTCTTGGTGCCTGCCACATTGACCACTGCCAGTGGGCTGATATCGCCTCAAACCGTGCATCTTGGCGCCTCACAGTTTGGCGGGCAGCAACCTCCTTTGAAGAAGATCGCAGATCCCACCTCACTGACAAAAGGCAAAGGAGGAAAAACCCAACACCCAACCACAACCAACCAATTTTCCCCTGCAGCCGCTGCAACCGTGTCTGCCTGTCCCGCATCGGACTTGTTAGCCACAAACTTTTACCCCCTCCATAAATCTTCGTCCGCGAAGCCAAGCCAAAGAAGAAAATAGCGCCAGCAACTGGGGTTCAAATCCTGCACTGCCTGGAACGCATCTGCTTGGATTTCCTCTGGGTGCTCTGGTTTCTTTCCCCCACCCCCACTCTTGGGGGTTGGAGGCTAATTGGGATATTTGGGGGCTTGGGATCTTGGGTTGGAAGGATCTGTTACCGTGCTGTATGTCTGGGGGTAAAAAAGAAATTCCATTATCTGCCTTGTCATGCTTCTAGGCTTGAGGTGCACATTCTGTAATGAATCTTAATTTGAGAATGTAACATGCACAGAACTCTGAATTCAACCTGTTACAATTTTTATAATCAGGAAAGTAAAATTCGTGTTATCTGGGCTTCAAGCAATGGAAAATAAATGGGTATAAAAATAACTGAAGTTTAAAATTGGTGAGTCTTCATTCATTTGTATATTAGTTATTGGAAGAGTGAGTCTCAAGCAACCGGAAACTTGCTTATCCACCATCTACCAAACATGAGGGGTTTTACTGCATTTGTTCTGGAATTAAGATTAATGGTATGGTAGTTGTAGATCTGAAATGTTTTGTCTGTAACTTTTCTGCATTTGACAGCAAAAGGAAAATATGAGTGGGAGGAGGTTACTCGGCCCCTCAAGCTCATGCCACCATTCAACGTGATCTGCCCCAGTCACGAGAACACAAGAGGACAGCAGACGAGGTCAATAATGATCAGGGCTGATCTACGCTGGCCTCTTCTCTGACTGTTCCCTATAAAACCTCAATTCTCTGATCTTTCAAAGATTTATCTCCTTGCATACCCCCAGTGGTCTAGCTTCCACATAACTCCCCCGCGCACCCCCACACACTGGGGTAGAGATGCACCATCCTCTGTGAGAAGGAATACCCGAGCATCTCAGTTTTAACTGAACACCCCCTAATCTTGTGAGTAAACATGAAAGTCTGCAAACACCATGATTGAAGGAAACGTAGACAGGATTAAAACTCTTGCCTCAATGCCAAGATCAGTGACACAACTCCAGGCCTCGCCTGCCACGGACCTATCCCCTGCTGGATCCACGTATCCAACCACCAGCTCTTCCCTCCCCTGGCGTCCATATCCCTTATCCACCCATAGCCTGTGGGACTGTGGTCTTCTCTGCCACCATCTTGTATGGGCAACTGCCTACATTTTGCCTCGAGTCTGAAGTGTCTTATCTTTACTATATATAGTACATTGTTTGACCTGCGGAGTTTCTCCAGCGTTGTGGTTTTACTTTTGTCCCCTTATAAGCTTATAACCACCCTCCTTCATTTGAGACTTTCTCACATCTTAACATCTATCGTGACATCCATTAAAGCAGACATTCTCAACAGGGACCCTAGCACATTTAAGTAAAAGCCTTGTTTTCTTTTCACCTTGAGTAACATAAATAATTTTTTGTTTTTATGTACTCTGTAGGAGAGACGTATAGAAACTTGACTGCTTCACAGGGAAGGGGACCCTTAAACTTTGAGCAGAGTCGTGTGGGTGTGGATGAGTTCAGCCAAATAAAGGGTTGAGAATGGCTGTTCTGAAATATGTTTCAATAAGAATACCCCTCCTTCTTAAAAACTTGGAAGAATTAGAAGCTGCCTGTGATAGGACAAACCTCTCAACCCGGAATTGGTCAAGTGATTTTTTGCTTTTACTAGCTCCAGTGACAGTGCATCTTTTTTTTTAAAAAAAAAAGAACCAAACCTTTTTCGTGTGCAGTTGTCACAATACTTTTCAACAGCTAAACTCCAACCCTCTGGCAATCAGCCCAGAGTACCATCTGTCTTCTTGACCACATGATGCATCTGCTGGAGGTCTTTGTGATTTGAGATCCATGAACATTGGAAATGTCCTCTCGCTTGATAAAGGTGACCATTGAGATCTGGAGAGAGGGAGGAGTTCACACCCCTGCCCACCTTCATGGTGTTGAATTTGAAAGAGTGGATAGCTTCAAGTTCTTGGGAATAAATCTCTCCAATGAACTGACCTGCAACTGGCGTTCCAGTCAAGAACGTGCAGAAGCATCTCTGCTGTCTGAGAAGACGAGAGAAGTTTGGCATGACCCCTTCACCCTCAACGACCTCTACAGGTGCACCATTTAAAGCGTACTTGGTTGGATGTATCACAACTTGGTACAGTAGCTGGTTGGCTCGGGATCAGAAGAAGGTAGTGAATTCAGCTCAGAATGTAACAAAAATGTCCCTCCCTGTATTCCATCTACATCTCTTGCTGTAGAGCAGAGAGACAGAGAGACAGAGAGACAGAGAGACAGAGAGACAGAGAGACAGAGAGACAGAGAGACAGAGAGACAGAGAGACAGAGAGACAGAGAGACAGAGAGACAGAGAGACAGAGAGACAGAGAGAGTGCAGAGCACCGAGTTCCTTGGAGTTCACTTAACCAGAGACCTATCATGAACATTCAACATCCCCTCGTTTGTCAGGAAGGCACAACAGCCACTGCACTTCCTGAGAAGACTGAAACTGGATGACTACCAGCCACCATTATATCATCCTTCTATAGGAGCTCTGTCGAGAGTGTCCTGGCCGGCTGCAGCAATGTGTGGTATGGTTGCTGCAGAGAAATAGATCAGTGATCAATCCACTGAGTTATAAGAGGAGCAGCGAGGATCACTGGAGTCTCCACGACCACCTCCCCCCTCCCCCCGACCTTTGCATTGATGTAATCTACTGGAATTTTTGTCTGAAGAGGGCATGGAAAATCATTGAGGACCCCTTCCACCCTGCACATAGCATTTTTCAGCTGCTCTCATCGGGGAAGAGATCCAGGAGGATCAGAGCCAGCACCACCAGGCTGAGGAACAGCTTCTTCCCACTGGCAGTGAGACGCTGAATGACCAAAGGAACCACTCACACTGAACACCCGAGGCAATATTTATTTAATTATTTGTATATATGAATACATGTCCTGCATATATATTGTTTGTCTGTATCTAAGTGTGTCTGTGTGTTTTGGAGCAAGGACCGGATAACGCTGTTTCGCTGGGTCGTATTTGGGCAGTCAACTTCACACCCCAGATAAACTCTCTTCTCCCATTGGGTAGAAAGCTTAAGAGTGTGAGAACACACACCAACAGATTTAATGACAATTTCTTCCCCATAGCCATCGGTCTCCAGAATGAACCCCACGTCAGCACTTTCACTCTCCCCTTGCTTATTTGTCCTTCTCTTTCCAAACCTGTGCTCTTTAAGTTGCATTCTCGACACGACTGTGTGAACCTATTCATATACGGTTAGTATTCCACTTGGGAGAAGCAGAAGAGATGACCCTACAGGACAGTGACTACAGTGGCGGACCAGCGGCTGAGGGATTCTCGCAGCCCGTGGGCGACTTGTGGTCTAAGGACCCACCCGGGCTGCTGGCGACATGTGACTGGGGGGACCTGCATAGGCTGCAGGCTGATGGGAGGCTGGTTCATGGGAACCAGGTATCGGAACTGGGATTTGAGAGGTTGCTGAGGGCAAGAAGGGCTCCAGAAGGACCTCTGGCGCTGAAGGCTTACTGATCATGTCGGAGGGTTGCGCCTTGACCTTGGGTTGCTGAGTAATCGAACAGCTGTACGTTTGTGGCTGCAGAGGCTGTGGACGAGCCGGAGGAAAATCCACAGACATTCAGCATCTCTGAAGAGACTGCAATGGGCGCCGGGTTACACTGATGGCGAATCTTTGCCTTGGGGCTGGCAGAAAACAATGTCGTGTAATAATACATGTCCTGTACTATTACATGACAATAAAGGAATTGAATGCTAATTTTCATATTGAGGGCTATCTTGGATATACTCTTCAAATTGTTAATATAAATCAATCAAATAATGCCAAGAACTGATCCTCAGGCCATTCCAATAGTTTAAACAATCCAGCTTGAGAAAGACAATTTATTCTAACTCTTTCGTATGGGCAATAACCAATTTTCAATCCATGCTAACACACATGATGAGTTCTTGTCTTTATGCACCAGCTTTTTCTATGGCACCTTTTAAATGCCTTCTGAAAATTCAAATACATTATGTAAGATTCCCCTCTGCTTTATATATTTTGAAGAACTCCAGTGTAGAGCTTGTCGAAAGAACCAAAGACTTGTTGATCCAAACCAAGGCTTTTATTAGCAAAAGACAGGAGCTCTTCACAGGTTGCCGACCAGTCTGGAATGATCCGACCTGGCTAGGGACACAACCCTTTAGACAGTAGGTGTGGCTAAGCTCTCAGCCAATCGCTGTAAGCACAGTTATTACACTCTAGATACTGTAACTATGTACATTGGTGATAGGTCTGTACTATCACATCCAGTAAATGTGTCAAACGTGATTTGCATTTCATAAATTCAAATATGCAGCACGGTGACAGACCATTTCGGCCCACGAGTCCGTGCCGCCCAATTTACATCCCATTAACCTACACCCCCGGTATGTTTTTGAATGGTGGGAGGAAATCGGACCACCCCAGGGAAAACCCACGCCGACACTGGGAATACATACAAACTTCTTACAGACAGCGTGGGATTCAAAACCGGGTCCAGTCACAATCGCTGGCACTGTCAAGGTGCGGCGCCAACCGCTACGGCAACTGTGCTACCCTGTTAACTTGGTTTGATTGAATTTAGATTCTCTTGATGACTCAGTTTTCTTTTCCCTGGATTACAAGTTCCACCAATTTTCCATATTAAACCACAGGCCCACAATTGCTCGCTATTTGCCTTCTGTCCTCCTTCAACACTGAAATTGCATTTTCCAATCTGTGTGTACCTTCATGGAACCAAGTGAGTTTTGAAGACCTTCAAGCAATGGCTCCACTCTCTCAACAGCTGATATCTTAAATTTTTTAGGTGCACCCTATTGGGATTTGACAATCTTAGAGTATTGTGTGCAGTTTTAGACATCTAACTGCAGGAAAGATACCAATAAGATTGAAAGAGTGCAGAGAAGATTTACTGGGATGTTGCCACTTCAATAACTGAGTTACAGGGGGAAAAATTAAACAGGTGAAGACTTTATTCCCCAGAATGTGGAAGAATGTGTGCAAAATAATGAGGGGTATAGAGAGAGCGAAGGCAACTTTTTCCACTGAGGTTGGGTGAGATACAATCCAGAGAACATGGATTAAGGGTGAATGGGGAAAAGTTTAGGGGGAACTTCCTCACAGAAGAGAGGGTGATAGGGAGTGTGGAACGAGCTGGCAGCTGAAGTGGTGAATGCGGGCTCAATTTTAACATTTAACAAGAATTTGGACAGATACATGGATGGTACATGGATGGGAGGGGTATGGAGGGCAAAGAATAGTAATAGTTTGTAATAGACTAGAGGTGTTTTTTTCTGTGCTGTAAAGTTCTCTGGTTGGTTCTGTCTGCCTGCCCTTTATTTCCCCCCCAGTGCTCTGTCCCTTCCAAACAGTTTGAAACGAGCTCATCAGAAATCTTCAGTATGTTTGTAGTGATCTCCACTGTGGAGACCAATACTAATTTGTTCATTGTTGTGTATAATTTCTAAATTTTAGATGTGCAGAATTTAATAATTACAGTTTTGTGATCAACACTGTGTAATCTTCATTTTATGATGTTCAGTTTTCAGTATTTCTTGAACTGAGGTGTGGTGATTTGTGTGCACGAATCAATTGAACTCTGATGTGAGGTTAATTGCAAAAGATGACTATGAGATTTTGAATCTACCTAATGCTTGGCCACAAATTCCAGGAGCAAAATGCACACATGAGCAAGGAGCCGATTCTCCTGTCACCTTGGTTGACTTGACCCTTGTGAAATTGATGCATCAACAGGGTTGGTCTGAACTGCAGGGAGCACCTAGGGTATGTAATGGAGAAGTCTGTCATCATGGGTAACCATTTGGAGCTGATCTCCAGGCTGTGGGTATCAATAATCTGTGGTTGGAGGTCTTGAACAACTCATTGAGGCCTCCACCTTCACCCTTTTCCACGAGGGTAGCCCCTTTCACACTGCCAATTACATCTGAGTTAACCCACCAATATCACGGGTTGAATCACGTGGTGTGAAATGACATAACCTGGCAGGGCAAGTAGATTTCAACTGGGCTCTGATACATGGAGGGAGCAAGTGTCCGAACCTGGCTGAGTTAACTCACTAATCGCCATCTGGCAGTGTGAAAGCACAACCTGCTCTCGCATTGTCATCGCTGGAGGCGGACTGCTCCCCCCTCCCCCCTTAAAATCCCGAGTGGCAGAATTACCTGTAAATAATGGTGTGGTGTGAAAGGCTCCTGGGGTCAGCTTGCCCTGAACATTTTCCCATTTCCTAGGAGGAATGGCAGTGAGAAAATGGGATTTTGACCTCTGCTCCGTCTTCAGTCGTGTTGGCCTAGAGCAGGGAGCCCTAAGGCTTCCCTTCTGGAGAAGGGTGGAGGACTCTTGCTAGGTGGGCCCGTTTTCCAAATGTTGTCTGAGCTTAACCTCTCCTGCCCCTTCCCTGATCTGAAAAACATTTGAAGGTGAATTGGCATTAAATATCCTCTCATTTCCCAACCCTCCATCTTTTTATACCGCCATTGTCACCTCCTGTTCCGACACTGTCTGCCTTTGTCTTCACTCACCCACTCCACCCCATATGGCTCCTCTTTATCTGACCCCTTTGATTTACATGCCTCTCTCCATCTGCCAATCTACTTCTCCTGTCCATCATGCTTCACCTCTCCCTGGTTCACCAATCCCATGATGGCCTCTGTCTTGTTTTCCTCTCCCCCAACCCCCACCCTTTCCTCTTTGCACTGACTTTCCCTTCTCTGTATTCTCAGTCTGAAAAAGACCTACAGCAGCAATCATCAAGGATCCACACCACCCTTCAACATGCTCTGTTCTTGCTGCTACCATCAGGAAAGGGGTATTGGTAACAGATTTATGATTTGTCAGAGTACATTACATGACATCACATACAACCCAGAGATTCTTTTTTTTCTGCGGCGAGGTAGAATTATTACTAATTGGTAGTGCAAAAAATAAACTGTACACAGTGTTAACATGTAAACAAATAAAGAAATGTAAACCGATAATTAATGTAAACAAAGTGTGTAATACAGAAATAATTTTAAAAAAAAATCAATAAAGTTCACAAGAGTCCTTAAATGAGTCCCTGATTGAGTTTGTCATTGAGGAGTCTGATGGTGGAGGGGGAGCAGCTGTTCCTGAACCTGATGGCACGCATCTTGTGGCACCGATACCTCTTTCCTGATGGCAGCAGCGAGAACAGAACGTGTACTGGGTGGTGTGGAACCTTGATGATTGCTGCTGTTCTCTGACGGCAGCATTCCCTGTACATGTTCTTGATGGTGGGAAGGGTTTGGCCCCTGATGTCCTGGGATGTATCCACTACCTTTTTGCAGGGCTTTCTGCTCAGGAGGATTGGCGTCCCCATACCAGACTGTGATGCAGCTGGTCAGCAAACTTTCCCCTACACATCTGTAAAAATCTGCTAGGGTTTCTGGTGTCATACCAAGCCTCTGCAAACTCCTAAGGAAGTAAAGGTGCTGACATGCTTTCTTCATGATGCTTTTAGTGTGTTGGGTTCAGGAAAGATCCTCTGAGATGTTGACTCCCAAATACTTTAAATTTGCACACCCTCTCCACCTCTGATCCCCAAATGATCACTGGATTGTAATCCTCTGGCTTTCCTTTCCTGAAGTCAACAATCAGCTCCTTAGTTGTGGTGACATTGAGTGCAAGGTGTTGAGCCACAAGACTCACACCACCAGTTCCTGTAACAGCTGCTACCCCTCTGCTATCAGACTCCTCAACCACAAACTCAATCAGGGTCTCTTGCTTGTGCACTTCATTGATTTAATTTTTCTTTCTGTATGGCACAGTCAGTTTGTTTACATTTCTTTATTTGTTTTCATGTCTACAAGTTTTTTTTTGCACTACCAATAAGTGGTAATTTTGCCTGGCCTCCAGGAAAAAGGATCTCAGGGTTGTATGTGATGTAGCTTGAAATGTCGACCATTCATTTTTCACCCCAATGATGCTGCTCCACCAGTGTTGTTACTCCAGTGGATTGTGTTTAGTATCAGATTCCAGCATCTGTAGTCACCTATGTGGCATCTGACACTGACCCCCACTTCACTAATCTGCACCATCTAGAGGGAGACACCTTGGTGTGGTAGACCAACAGCCTGTGAGCCTGGATTCAAGTCTCAGAGCAGCAACTTTGTTTTGTAGAAGCTGATTCTGAACATTGAGACCCATGCTATCCAATTAACCTAGAACCTCATGCATTTTGGAGGGTGGGTGGAAACCAGGCCGCTCTGAATTCTTTAACCATGCCACCCCGGTTTAAAATTTTTTTTAATGGAACTGTCACAGCATCAGTGATAACCGTTTGAATCTGATACTGCCTGACAGGAATTTGTGTGTTCTCCCCGTGACCTGCGTGGGTTTTCTCCAGGTGCTCTGGTTTCCATTTGCCTTCCAAAATGTGCGTGGGTTATTGGGTGTAATTGGGCGGCCCAGGCTCTTGGGCTGGGAGGCCCTGTTGCTGTGCCTTATGTCTAAACAAAAATTAAACACTGGCAGGTCACAGGAAGAATGTGCAAACTGCTTACAGACAGCGCCGGATTCGAACTTGGGTGTTGAGACTGTCCATGCAACAGCATTATCGGAGTTCTAATGCCACACAAAAAGCAATGGGTTGGATAGCTGGCTCCCCAGTGGTCCAGTGATCAATAAATAACGACTTCCCAGTGTTTCCCATTGACGTTGGGTTTTTTTTTTCCCAAGATGAAACTTGAATCCCCATAGTGACAATGGTTCTCACATTGCCATCTGGCCACTCATCGGCACGGTGCTCGCTTTAGCAGATTTTGAAAAGCAGCTCAACATTTTTATACACCAAAAAAAAGCCAACGTTGCTGAATCGCTGGTAATTCTTCCTTCAAGATTCAATTTATTATCATAGTAATAAAACATTGTTGTATTACATGAAATTTCTTTTCACCTGCTGAATGGCAGGTAGATTCACCACGAGCAGAAATTGCCTAAGCACCTCTTGCAGTCAAAGAGAAGCAAAAGAGAGTGTCTCCCCCCCCACCCCGAATCACCGAGTGTCCATAGATTCGGCCTCCAGCACCTTCTGCAGTCCTCACAGAATTCAATTCAAGCATTGGCGACCTGAGCTCCAGATCTGAACCTCCGACACGGTCAGGGACCCTTCAGTGCCCTCGACACCTCCTTGAATCCCGGTTCCAATATCTGGTACCCCTTCCGTCAGTTTCGAGCCAATCTCCAACAGTCCGTAGCCGTCTCCCACAGCTGCCGCGGGTTCTTTGTCTCGAGTCACCTCCAGCACTGGTGCCTTAGCCGCAGAGCCCCCTCACTGGTACCTGCCTTTCCTGTGCCTCTACCTGGATCACTACCTTCTTACAGTTTGTCCTTGGTGTTGGTGGATGTTCTCCTGCTTGCAATGGAAGGGGTTATGATCCATTGTCGATCAATGATCTCAGCTATTTCTGATTTGAATGCATGACGCTGGAGAAACTCCAGTCAAACCGTGTACTTCATATAACAAAGTTACTTAATCAACATTTCAGGCTTGACCCCTTCATCAAGGTATGAGCAAGATGTAGGAAGGTGCCTGAAGAAAATGGTGGGGGTGGGAGGAGCACAGGCCCACAGGCAGGAGATAATAGGTGGATAAAGAAGGGCACAGCAGCAAACAGAGGGGAGGGGGGAATGGTTCTGTGAATGGAGAGGGAAGGGGGTGGAGAGCTGGAGAAAGGAATACTGAGGGAATGGGGAAGGGAGGGAGAATGGGGAAGGGAGGGAGAATGGGGAAGGGAGGGAGAATGGGGAAGGGAGGGAGAATGGGGAAGGGAGGGAGAATGGGGAGCGGACTAGCAGAAACCAGAGGAGTCGATGTTAATGCCATCCGGTTGGTGAGTGCCAAGATGGAAATTAGGTGTTGCTTCTTTCCTCCAGCTCTCGAGCACCAAAAACAGTGCTCTTCTCCCTCTCCCCCAGCTCCTCCACCCCCCCCTACCACCACCATTTTGTTTGGGCAACTCCCTATATTTTGCTCATACCTTGATGAGGGGCTAAAGCCCAAAACGTTGGTTATGAATCTTTATGGTATGCAGAGGACACTGTTTGACCTGCTGAGTTTCTCCAGAATTGTGTTTTTTAACTTCATTCACAGGGTCTGCAGACTTTTGAGTTTCACTTCTGAATTGAATGCTTCAGATGACGTAGGTTCAAGTTCAAGTTTATTATATCCTCAATGTATAATCTGATGTAACAGCGCTTCCTAGACCATGGCATACCTGCATCAGATTTGTGCGACAACACCTGCACTTGAAGATTCTGCTCCACTTGGAGTTCAACTTGTTGGTGTTGCAGTCCATTAACAGGAGGAGGCTCACCCTTCCACGGGGAGGAACCTTGGAGATGTTTGCTGGTGTCCAGCTGTAAAGTCGAGGGGACAACATGTTCTGTCAACTGCAGGTTCTTTTTAAAAAGAATGGGTGTGAGCAATGTCGTGGGACCAGCCGTGGGAGTTCCAAATCTGTCATCCTGCAGGAACCACTATGTTCCCCATCAGAGCTAGCCATTCCCTGCTGTTGTATCTGTAAATGAGAGATTTTCATAGAACAGGCTCTTCAGCCCAAAATGATGTGCTGACCTGTTGTATACCTAACTCCAGCATCAATCTAACTGTTCCCAGACCATTCAGGTGCCTATCTAAGAGTCTTTTTCAATGTTCCCATTGTACCAGCTTCCATTACCACCCTGGCGGGTGGGGGGGTTTGTGTGCGTGTGCGCTCACGCTCTCTCAGTATACACTGGGATACATACATGTGTGCACTCAGTACTGCATTGGGAGGTGTGTGTGTCATACTCAATGTCTCTTTAGAATTCTGTTTTTTGGCTAACTTGTACATTTCCAAGCATGTGGTTTGTAGTATTTATAACAATTAGAACCATTCTTTCTTTGGCTTGGCTTCGCGGACGAAGATTTATGGAGGGGGTAAAAAGTCCATGTCAGCTGCAGGCTCGTTTGTGGCTGACAAGTCCGATGCGGGACAGGCAGACACGATTGCAGCGGTTGCAAGGGAAAATTGGTTGGTTGGGGTTGGGTGTTGGGTTTTTCCTCCTTTGCCTTTTGTCAGTGAGGTGGGCTCTGCGGTCTTCTTCAAAGGAGGTTGCTGCCCGCCAAACTGTGAGGCGCCAAGATGCACGGTTTGAGGCGTTATCAGCCCACTGGCGGTGGTCAATGTGGCAGGCACCAAGAGATTTCTTTAGGCAGTCCTTGTACCTTTTCTTTGGTGCACCTCTGTCACGGTGGACAGTGGAGAGCTCGCCATATAACAGGATCTTGGGAAGGCGATGGTCCTCCATTCTGGAGACGTGACCCATCCAGCGCAGCTGGATCTTCAGCAGCGTGGACTCGATGCTGTCGACCTCTGCCATCTCGAGTACTTCGACGTTAGGGGTGTAAGCGCTCCAATGGATGTTGAGGATGGAGCGGAGACAACGCTGGTGGAAGCGTTCTAGGAGCCGTAGGTGGTGCCGGTAGAGGACCCATGATTCGGAGCCGAACAGGAGTGTGGGTATGACAACGGCTCTGTAAACGCTTATCTTTGTGAGGTTTTTCAGTTGGTTGTTTTTCCAGACTCTTTTGTGTAGTCTTCCAAAGGCGCTATTTGCCTTGGCGAGTCTGTTGTCTATCTCATTGTCGATCCTTGCATCTGATGAAATGGTGCAGCCGAGATAGGTAAACTGGTTGACCGTTTTGAGTTTTGTGTGCCCGATGGAGATGTGGGGGGGCTGGTAGTCATGGTGGGGAGCTGGCTGATGGAGGACCTCAGTTTACTTCAGGCTGACTTCCAGGCCAAACATTTTGGCAGTTTCCGCAAAGCAGGACGTCAAGCGCTGAAGAGCTGGCTCTGAATGGGCAACTAAAGCGGCATCATCTGCAAAGAGTAGTTCACGGACAAGTTTCTCTTGTGTCTTGGTGTGAGCTTGCAGGCGCCTCAGATTGAAGAGACTGCCATCCGTGCGGTACCGGATGTAAACAGCGTCTTCATTGTTGGGTTCTTTCATGGCTTGGTTCAGCATCATGCTGAAGAAGATTGAAAAGAGGGTTGGTGCGAGAACACAGCCTTGCTTCACGCCATTGTTAATGGAGAAGGGTTCAGAGAGCTCATTGCTGTATCTGACCCGACCTTGTTGGTTTTCGTGCAGTTGGATAATCATGTTGAGGAACTTTGGGGGACATCCGATGCGCTCTAGTATTTGCCAAAGCCCTTTCCTGCTCACGGTGTCGAAGGCTTTGGTGAGGTCAACAAAGGTGATGTAGAGTCCTTTGTTTTGTTCTCTGCACTTTTCTTGGAGCTGTCTGAGGGCAAAGACCATGTCAGTGGTTCCTCTGTTTGCGCGAAAGCCGCACTGTGATTCTGGGAGAATATTCTCGGCGACACTAGGTATTATTCTATTTAGTAGAATCCTAGCGAAGATTTTGCCTGCAATGGAGAGCAACGTGATTCCCCTGTAGTTTGAGCAGTCTGATTTCTCGCCTTTGTTTTTGTGCAGGGTGATGATGGTGGCATCACGAAGATCCTGAGGCAGTTTACCTTGGTCCCAACAAAGCTTGAAAAACTCATGCAGTTTGGCATGCAGAGTTTTGCCGCCAGCCTTCCAGACTTCTGGGGGGATTCCATCCATACCTGCTGCTTTGCCACTTTTCAGTTGTTCGATTGCCTTATATGTCTCATCCAGGGTGGGATCCTCATCCAGCTCTAGCCTTAGGGGCTGTTGAGGGAGCTGGAGCAGGGCGGAATCTTGGACTGAGCGGTTGGCACTGAAAAGTGTTCTGACCATCGGTTGAGGATGGAGATCTTGTCGCTGAGGAGGACTTTGCCGTCTGAGCTGCGCAGCGGGCTTTGGACTTGGGGTGAGGGGCCGTACACAGCCTTTAGAGCCTCGTAGAAACCCCTGAAGCCGCCAATGTCCGCGCTGAGCTGTGTTCGTTTGGTGAGGCTAGTCCACCACTCATTTTGGATCTCCCGGAGTTTGCGCTGAAGATGGCTGCATGCGCGACGGAAGGCTTGTTTCTTCTCTGGACAGGACGGCTTTGTAAGGTGAGCCTGGTGGGCAGCTCGCTTCTTTGCCAGCAGCTCCTGGATTTCCTGGCTGCTTTCGTCAAACCAGTCCTTGTTTTTCCTGGAGGAGAAGCCCAGTACCTCTTCAGTGGATTGCAGTATGGTAGTCTTCAACTGATCCCAGAGGGTTTCAGGGGACGGGTCCGTGAGGCGGGTTGCAACATCGAGCTTTGCTTTGAGGTTTGCCTGGAAGTTTCCTCTCGCTTCGTCTGACTGCAGGTTTCCAACATTGAACCTCTTTCTGGGGGCTTTATTGTTCCTGGGCTTTGGCTTGAAGTGAAGGTTGAGCTTGCAGCGAACCAGCCGGTGGTCAGCACAGAAAAAGGCCCCTCTAGTCTGCTTTCTCGATATGATCGTTTCCAGATCGATAAATCTCTGATAATTGACATAGGCACCTGTAACAGTCCTACTTTTAAAGCTATTCCCATAATTTGAAGTATTTATTTGCTTTGTGATACTTCTGGATTTGCAATGTGCGATAAGTGGTAATAATGCTTATAGATTTGAGATGAACCAACTACTTATTCTGGATCTGAGATTTTAAACCTGTCCTATTTCTTGATTTGAAGTAGTTGATGCGTTTTTGCACACACACCTTGTGTATGTGCGATATTTGGCGCGAAACATACCTATTCTGATGGTCACTCTGGGTGGGTTACTTGTATGCATGGGGTACAGTAAAATCTCCGTTATCCAGAATCCAAGCAACCGGCGGCCTCCAGTAACGGGCAAAAAAATAAATTGCGGAGAATAAAGAGGTAAAAAAATAGGAAAGTTTAAAATTGGGGCCACCTCCCCAGCAGTCAGTTCACCAATCACGCAATTCGCAGTATCAAGCAACTGGAAAATTCACTTATCCGGCACCTGACAATTCCCCATAGATGGCGGATACCGGGTATTTTCCTGTTTTTGAATTTGGATATATGCCTGCAAGCTCTCCACGCTGCGAGAGTGACCAGACTTAATGAGTAGATGTCAACTATTGGTTGTATCTAGTCAGCACCGCACGCACAGTACGGTGACGGATGGTCTTTGAGGCAAAGGGGATTGTGTACAACTCTAGGGAAGTTTCACAAGTGTGCCAAGTGCTGCTAACAATATACGCCGATCAGTGGGTATAGTGTGGCCCCCTTATTTAAGGCATGGATGTACTTTGTTTGAAGGCGTTCAGAGATACATGAGGTTTATTCCTTAGATGACGGCTTTGGCTTGTGAAGAACATTTGATCTAGTGGGAACTGTGCCCAATGGAGTTCAGAACAAGATGTGGACTTAATTAGATTCCAGATTATTTTATTGCCATGTAATAAAAAAATTTCCTTTCATCTACCGTAAGATTCACTATCAGCAAAAATTGCCCACTACCTCTTCGAGTCAGAGAAAGAGAAGTGAAAGAGACTTCCCCCTCCCCCACCCCGAGTCACTGAGTGTCCTCGGCTTCATCTCCAGTGTGCCTCCGCTGCTGCACAGTTTTCAATCTGAACCTGAGCTCCAGATGCACACATCGGACACAGTCAGGAAGTCTCCAGCACCCTCCCGGTTCCGATCCCTGGTACCCCTTCAGCCGGTCTCCAGAAGTCTGCAGCCCAGTGGGAGTCCTTTCACCAGTATCCTATGATTCTGAGTGGCAATGATGGGGTGAGTGGTGAGGCGATTTTATATATATATATATATATATATATATATATATAAAAAAAAAAATCACCTGGAAATCCAGGAGCAGGAGATGGCCATTTGGCTCTTTGAACTTCCTCTGCCATATAGGGTGGTAAGGTTGGTGCAAAGCCTTTATAGCTGATCACTCAAATTCCGCTTTCTCCCCAAGTTTTAGAGACATAGGTGCAGGAGTAGTCCATTTGGCCCTTCAAGCTTACACCGCCATTCAATATGACCATGGCTGATTAGTCCCCAGTTCCTGCCTTCTCCCCATACCCCCGATCCCCTTAACCACAAGGGCCAAATCTAACTTACTCTTAAATATTGACAAGGAACCGGCCTCAACTACTTCCTGTGGCAAAGAATTCCACAGATCTACCTCCCTCTGAGAGAAGAAATTTTTCCTCATCTCAGTCCTAAAAAAAACTCTTTCCCCCCCCCCCCCCCCTTATCCTTAAACTGTGACCCCTGGTTCTGGTTTTTCCCACCATTGGAAACAACCTATCTGCATCTAGTCTGTCTAAACCCTTAAGAATTTTATATGTTTCTAAAGATCCCCCTCAATCATCTAAATTCCAGTGAATACAAGCCTAGTCTATCCAACCTTTCTTCATATGCAAGTCCTTCCATCCCTGGTATCAGTCTAGTGAACCTTCTCTGCACCCCTCCATGGCGAGGATGTCCTTCCTCAGATAAGGAGACCAAAATTGCCCACAGTACTCCAGGAGTGGTCTCACCAAGGCCCTGTACAGCTGTAGCAGGATCTCCCTACTCCTGTTCTCAAATCCTTTTGCTATGAATGCCAAAGTACCACTCGCCTTCCTCACCGCCTGCTCCACCTGCATGTCCACTTTCAATGACTGATGCACAGCAACACCCAAGACTCTCTGCATCTCCCCTTATCCTAAACAGATACATTTAGTTAATAGGCCTCTTTCCTCTTACCTCCAAAGTGGATAACCTTGCATTTATCCACATTATATTGCATCTGCCATGTCTTGGCCAAATCACTCTGCACCCTCCTCGCGTCCTCAACACAGCCAACCCCTCTACTCAACTTCATGTCGTCTGCAAATTTTGAGATTTTGGGGAAATCTGGGATTAGTGATGTATTCATACATCACAGAAATGGGCTCTTCAGCCCATCATGTCTGTACTGACTATCAAATAAAAAATGGTGGACCTGCTGTAATGGCAGCACTGCCGCTGGTGT
Source organism: Narcine bancroftii (assembly GCF_036971445.1). Lineage (NCBI taxonomy): Eukaryota > Metazoa > Chordata > Chondrichthyes > Torpediniformes > Narcinidae > Narcine > Narcine bancroftii. The sequence continues at coordinate 60,051,380 of NC_091481.1, read as the reverse complement.
GAACCTGAGGGAGCGGAGACATGGCGCTGCCTTAAATGCTATTAATTAGTCCTCCCCCCAGCCCTAATGCCGTACAGTTGTTAAACTGCCTGTTAGAGGAGCTGACAGTGTTTTCTTTAAATTAAAATCCTGCAGCTGCGGGGTCTCTGCCTAAGATGGTGTCGCCTGTGCTCAACAGCGGCCATGAAGGATTGCAGACTCCGGGGAGCAGTGGCACCAGAAATGGGAAGAACTCCCAATCCCCCACTCCTCCCCTCTACCTGGGAAGGGGAAGCAGGTGGAGACGATCCAAAGGACGGCGACCCTGACAACAGACTAGAGAGGGGCTCAGCTCCTGTGGGTTATTGGTAATTCGCGGTCAAAGGACTTATGTGGGCTGTTGGCAAGTGGCTTGTGGGGACCAGGCATTGGATCTGGGATTTGGGGGGGTGCTGAGGGGGAGAAGGGCCCCCGAAGGAGCCTCGGGTGCTGAGGGCTTCCTGATCGTGTTGGAGATTTAGACCTGGAGCTCGGGCGGCCGATGGATCGAATAGGAATCTGTGTGGCTGCAGAGGCTGCAAGAGTGGCTGGAGGTGAATCAACGGACAGTCAGAAGGGACTCTCTCTTGCTTCTCTTGCACTGTACGGGGCACCGGGTGACACTAATGACGACTCTTTGCCTTGCAGAAGGCAATTTTGTGTAATATTACATGTTCTGTTTATGAGACAATACAATAAAAATTCGATTTATTATCATAATACTATTATGTGAGATTTGCCTGCTGCAAGGCAGACAGATTCACTACTGGCACAAATTCCCCGGCATCTCTTACTTACAGTCAGAGAAAGAGAAGCAAAAGAAGGTCTCTTCCACCATTCCCCCCCCCACCCCGAGTCACTGAGTGCCCATGGATTCACCTCCAGTGTTCCCACAGCCTCTGCAGCCACCCAGAGTCTAGTCCAAACCAGTGGCAAACCAGAGTTCCAGGTTCGAACCTCTGACACGATCAGGGACCCTCTCCTTCGAGTCCTGGTTCCGAAACCTGGCCATCATGAATCCTGAAGGACCTATCAGTACTGATCCCAGTTAGAGGCATGGTAGCTCTCTGTGCAAGGGTGATTTAAATGGATACTTCAAAAATCTAGTAACAGTCACTGTCTCGCCACCATAGTGTGATCCAGATTTGAGTTTTAAAAAAAAATTCTTGCTCTGTCCGTCCATTGAAACATTTGCTGTTGAATGTCAGGATGAGACAGTTTAGATGTTGGATGTGAATAATATTGAGCATGTATTAGCCCTCACCTGAATATGCTCCAGAACTGGCTGCTCAGACGAGGTCCGGTTTATTATCTGCTACCTCAGTAACAGCTACTGTGCGATCACATCCTTCACTTCTTCCCTTCCTCCATTTCTTTCTCTTTAGCCACGACCCCCACGATTTCCAGATGTTGGCATACAAGATGACTGTACGTAAGATGACACCCAGAATTTGCACTTAAATTGTTTAAATATTATTAGCGTATTTTAAAATAAACTACCGTCTGGCCCTTTAATAGGCAGCTTAAAGCCTGAACAGAGCTGATGGCATTTGGACTGGGCGGATGGACCTTGCGGGAGGAGTGCTGAGGCTTCACTGTTAAGGTTGGGATTTTATACTTGCCATATAAGATGACCTCTGGTTTTGGGGTGACTTTTTTTAAGATTCAAATGCCGTCTTATACAATGACATATGCGGTACATTTAATCTGATACATCAACACGTGTGAGAAAAAGCCATTGAAGAATTTGAGCGCTGGGATCTGAACGTTGACTGACTTTTGTCGGATGAGTTGTTTTGTATCCCACATCAAATAAACCCTTGACTCGATTAAATATTACCATCCATTGGCTGTCCCTGCAGGCTGTCTGTAGGGTGAATTTAAACAGAATTTAAACAACAAATATCGAGTAGGAACCTGGGGAGAGAGGTAAAAGTAAGCCAGAGAGAAATAATCCTTGCTGGTTGAGGCCTCGAGTTATTTAAATTTAGACATGCAAACATACAGCACAGTAACAGGCCATTTCAGTCCACGAGTCCATGACCCCAATTTGTACCCAATTAACTGACGACCCTTCCATGAGTTCCAAGGAATCCCCTACATCTTCCACAATCAGCCCGCTCTGCCTCACATTGCCATGAGCAATGCACTGTCCTGGAGCAACAGCCTTGTTGTGGCTTGGGCCTTAAAGGGGGGGGGGGGGTGGGGGTGGGTCTGTTCAAGCTTTCTGGAGATGGTCTGAGCCACATCAGCAAACCACATGGGCAAGGCAGTTGATGGCGTGGATCAGAGGTTTTCAAACTTTTTCTTTCCACTCACGTCCCTCTTTAAGTAATCCCTATGCCGGAGGTGCTAAGTAAGGGATTACTTAATGCGGGATGTGAGTGGGGGTGGGGGGGGGGAAGGTTGAGAATCGCTGCTCTAGACTCCATTATTACTGAAATATTTTGCTTGAGAACAATTGTCGTTGGCCCATTTCCTTTGGAGTTGTGAAACCATGCACATAACGAGTCAATTAGGGATGATTAAACCAGTAGTTTTCAAACTTTTTCTTTCCACCCATATCCCACCTTAAGCAATCCCTTACTAATCACAGAGCACTGATGGCATAGGGATTACTTCAAGTGGTAAGTGAGTGGAAAGAAAAAGTTTAAAAACCACTGGTGTAGATAGTGTTATCATTAATCATAGAGCAACCTGTTCCAAGAAGTCCTGGGTGATGAAGCAAATTCATTCAATCATCTCAAGGGTTCATTGTGCAGATGTTTGACTTATTTCAAGTGCACTTCATCAGATGTCATGCTCAGTAACCTTGTGCATCGTGGGATCTGTGGTGAATATGTGTCTGGATGCTTTGGTGGTTGGAACTGCTTACCTTAACTGCACACTGATTGTGGAGAATGAAGTGGAGAGGGTTGAGCAGATTTAAAGTTCTTGGGAATCACCATCTTGTGGGGGTGTGGGTGTGTGTAAATTGTGTGGAGGGGTGTGTGGGTGTATTATATATGGTGGGGGTGTGTGGGTGTATATATGGTGGGGGTGTGTGGGTGTATATATGGTGGGGGTGTGTATGGTGCGTGGGTGTATATATGGTGCGTGGGCATGGTGGGGATGTGGGGATATGTGCGTGGGAATATGTGTGTGTATGGTGTGTGGGTGCATATATGGTGTGTGTATGTAAACAGCCTTGATGTCTCCACTAAACCTTCTTCCCTTCACTTTGTACAGATGTCCTCTTGTGTTTGCTACTCTTGCCCTGGGATAAAGGTGCTGGCTGGCTACCTTATCTATGCCTCTCAGAATCTTGTTAAGGAAAAGTTCTAGTTCTGTTAACCTTTAAGTAATATGAGGTAATTCCACACTTCCTCTCTCTTCAGAAGCAGCGACTATAAGTACATGCTGTCCCCAGCCTGTCAGCAAACAGTCAATCTCCAAAGCTTGAAGCTTGATTTGTTCTCTTAAGGTGACAGTCCCACTCAAATGAAAATGAATTGGGAGCACGCAATAGAGGATTAGAATGAAAATTTCCTTTTGGTCGTTCAGTATTCTCACTTCCTGTGGGAAGAAGCTTTTTCTCAGCCTGGCAGCGCTGGCTCTGATACTCCTGTAACTCTCTCCCGACGGGAGCAGCAGAAAGATACTGTGTGCAGGGTGGAAGGGGTTCTCGATGATTTTGCATGCTATCTTTAGAAAATGATCCTGGTAGATTAATTTGATGGTGGGGAGAGAGACTCCAGTGATCTCTCTGTCACTCATGATCCTGTGCATTGACCACTGATCCATTTCTCTGCAGCAACTATACCGCACTGTGATGCAGCCGACCAGGACACTATTGATAGGCCTTCTGTAGAAGGTTGACATGATGGTGGCCGGTAGCCTTGCCTTCTTTAGTCTTCTCAGGATATGCTGTTGCTCCTTCCTGACAAATGAGATTGGTAGGTCATTGGTTAAGTGGATTCCAAGAAACTTGGTTCTCTCTACTACAGAGTTGTTGATGTGTAGTGGAGGGTGGTCATTCCTGGTTCTGAAGTCCACAATCATCTCCTTTGTCTTGTCCATGTTGAGGCTTGGATTGTTACTCATGCACCATATTGCGGGAATTTCCACCTCTTCTCTGTAGTGAGACTCATCGTTGCTTCTGATTTCCCTCTGAATGACTTGCTTTCCATCTTAAATATGTACCCTCTGGCCTTGGACTGGAAAGGGGAAAATTTCTACTACCATCCCTCGACGCCACTGATAATTTCCATCTCCTTCAAGGTCTCCTCAACCTCTTGCACTTCAAGTTAAACAAACCTAGCTTATCCATTCTCTCCTCGTACATTATGGTAGAAATGGTTAGCGAAAACCCATGACAGCACCAGCGACCTGGGTTTGAATCTGGCGCTGTCTGTAAGGAGATTGACCTGCATGGGTTTCCTCCGGGTGCTCCGGTTTCCTCCACCCTCGAAAGTATGGGGTTGTAAGTGGGAAGCATGCATCTCAATGGCCTCTATCATGTTGTAAATGTTGTCTTATGGTCTTGGAGATCTGGAACAAAGTAATCTGTGAAAGGAAGACCGTTGGTTAGTAAGTGCATTTATAAACCCGTTGATGACAATGTTCATCATTTCACTGATGATTGACAACAGGCTGATTAGATATCAGGCCCAAAAAGTTGGTTGTATATCTTGTTGAAGGGCTCAGACCTGAAACATTAGTTATGTATCTTTGCCTCCAGTGCTTCTGTACATTGAAAAACCGAGAGTGGTGGAACCACTGCTAATACAGTTTATATGGGTATGGCTGGCCTGCCCCTTGCTGATTGTACCTGTGATTCCTCCCCCTTGATTCCCCTAATAAAGACGGCAGCACCCATAAACCCCTCCCCCAGGACCAGCTTGGGTCTCGGGTTAGCCTTCCGTTTATGGTAATTGATGTGCTATCAATAACTCTAGGTAACTTCTAGTCTTTGAATATTGATAGTGCATCACCTAGGCCACCTGCAAATTGGAAAGCAAGAACTAATGTTCTCTCCGGGCACTCTCCAACCAGGCAGCATTCACATCAACTTCGCCAGTTTCATTTGGAATTGACTTGGAAGATGCACAAAAAAGATTTGTCAAGATAGCCCTAGCCGTAGCAAAAAAATGTATTATGTCAACCTGGAAATTGGAAGATAATTTGAAAATACAACAATGGTATATAGAAATGAATAAATGTATTCCATTAGAAAAAATAACATATAGTTTAAGAAATAATATTGAAATATTCGAACAAGTATGGGAGCCTTACATTAAATACAATAGCGAAAACCTACCGGGAACAAACATTACCTAAGTTGATGGAAGGAGAAGAAAAGAAAAGAATGGACTCAGTAGAATTTCTGGTGTATTTTTGTTGAATGACAACATTGTCTAACTGAATTAATGCAACCTAGATTGTATACCTAAAATGGATGAGAGGGGGGGGGGGGTGGGGGGGTGGCTTGGGAGGAGGGAGGGGGGAGGGAGAAAAAAGTCACTGTAAATGTGTGGAAAAGAAAAAGTGTATATCATGGCTATTGTGATTTATGGTGTGAAAAATAAAAAATTAAAAAAAAAAAAAAACTTCGCCAGTTTCAGTTAGGATCCTCCCTTGTACCTAAATTAAAAGTTAAAATATTTAAAATTAAAAGTTTAAAAATTTAAATTTTAAATTTTTATATAAGCCAATACACATTTACGCTTAATTGGATTATTCAATCCCTGTACATTAAAAGTTGCAAAATTCAAATTAGACATTTCTTTACCCTAACAATACAGTCTTCACACTATTACAAATATTGCTCCCCTTGCTTAAAAAAAAAACCCTTGTAAATAAAATAGCCCTTTCCCCCCCCCCCTATATATAGAAAGAAACCCCAACTAAAAAACAAAATCTCAATCACAAGCTACAATAATGTAGGAACTCCCCAAAAATCTGGGTGTGGTAAAACCCACTAGTGGCAGATGACTATCAAAAGCTTCAGTGCCATCCACCCCACCCCCCACCCCAGTCAAACTATTCCAAAGTACTTAATCAAAAACATTCAACCCAACGATTCCAGTCCCAATGACTGTTCCGGATCTTCAATGTCAAGAAGACTTTGTGTCAATTCAACCTTCTTCCCATTCCGTTTTACCCTCCTTTTAGTTGACGACAATGGCGACTGTCCAGTTCCTCGTAAATCTGGCAACGAATTAGCAAAGATTAATACATCATGATCGTTCTCAAAAAATTGAGACTGAAAATTTCCATTTAAAAAATTCTCAATACAGCGGGATAGCGAAAACCAAATTTATAACCCTTTATCCACAGTACTTCTTTAGCTGAATTAAATTCTCTACGCCTCTTAATAATTTCTTGACTCAAATCAGCATAAAAAAACACTCTGTTGCCCTGAACCATCATTGGAGTCGAATTTTGTCAAGCCTTTTGAACTGCAATCGCAATATAATTTCTCTGTCCTGGTATCTCAAGCAGCGAATCAAAATTGCACATGGTGGTTGGCCCGCAAAAGACTTCTTCCTCAACGCTCTGTGTGCTCGGCCCAGTTCTAGACCATCCAGAAAAAATTCACGACCCAGCACATCAGGAATCCACTTCTTGAAAAATTTCACAGGGTCTGAGCCTTCAATATCTTCTGGAAGATCTATTATTTTTACATTATTCCTCCGACCTTGATTTTCTAAAGAATTAATCTTCTTCAACAGTTCCTTCTTCTGGATCCCCCAACCCACGAAAGAATCCTCCACTTTTTCCATTTTTTCTCTATTTCGTTCCACTTGAACTTTATGTTCATAAAAAGCTTCTTCAACTAAAAAAATTTATCCTGTACAGTTTCCACTGCCTTTAAACATCTATTAACATCATTTTTAACCACATTCATATCATTCTTTACAGAAGACATTTCTTCACAAATATTAAAATACTATTCATTCTAATAAATCCTTGATTTAACTGTGTAGACATCTGTATTGACATATTTTCCATCTGATGAGCAATCCCTTCCAGAATAGTAAATACAGAATCCAGTCCAGGTTCTACTACTTCCTCTTGAGGCCTACCTTCCTTAACCACAGCCTCCAAAGTAAATTCCTCCTGCCTTGGTTCCACCAAGGCAGGACTTCCCTCTAACTCAGCTGTGCTTGCCACTCGTCCAGTGCAGCTGTGGGTCTGCATCCCTGTCAATAGTGGGGCGACCTTGCCGTCACTTTATCTAAAAGTTCCCGGACTTGCGATGCACTGTGCATGCCTGGGAGCATCGCTGGCCGCGCAGGTATGCCCTCTGACACAGCACTGCGTGCCCCTAAACCAACAGTCATTACAGCGGGCTCGCGCAACTGTCCTCGCTTGGCCGACCCGCCCACATGCATGGCTTCACTGGCGTGCGAGTCAGAGTCGGCCGAACCCAAAACCATGGCGGCGCCATCTTGCGATTGCAAGGTCGGCGCCAGAGTTATACTCAGCCGACTTGGGATACATTGAGGCTTGGAGGCTCCTGCAGATGACTCCGTGGCTTCAGCTTGGTAAGTAGGCCTCGGTTCTTCAACACTTTTATAGGGTAATTTCTTCTGTAACTGTGTCTTGGATTTCTTCACATTTGTAGTCATTTTGATTCTCCACTGTTCAGACACCTGTAAAAACTATTGTTAAACACTTTCACAACTTTTAAATTCAGGCATTAATTAGTTCAACTGGGGAGAGGTGGAACTGCACGTCTTCTTTCTACGCCCTCTTGCCATGCCCCCTGCTTCTGGTGATATGGAGTGAGTGTAACAACCTGTGTCTCAATGTGGACGAGATAAAGATCAGGATGACCAGGGATGACCACCTTCCACTGCGCATTAATAACTCAGTAGTGGAGAGCACCAAGTTTCTTGGAGATCACTCAGTGAACCAAGGTCCAGTTTCCTCCCACCCTTCAAAATGTACCGGGGGTGTAGGCCAATTAGATATAATTGGAGGGCAGAAGCTCATGGGCTGAATGGGTTTGTTACTGTGCTGTTTGTCTAAATAAAAATAAACTAAATACATAGAAGTGACGCACAGCATCACTCGTCAGGAAGGCGCAACAACTATGCCCTTCCTGAGAAGACTGTCCGCCATCTTGTAAACCTTTGACAGGCGAGAGTGTCCTGGCTGGCTGCATCACAGCGTGGAACATTTGCAGTACAGCATTGGATTGGAGGTCAATCCACAGGACCATAAGAGTGGCAGAGAGAATCACTGGAGTCTCCCTCCCCACCCTTGACGTGATGTCTGAAGAGGGCGTGCGTAATCATTATGGACCCCTTCCACCCTGCACACATCTTTCAGTTCCGTCCATCAGGAAAGAGATACAGGAGGATCAGAGCCAGCACCACCAGGCGAAGGAAGAGCTTCTTCCCACGGGCAGGGAGGATGCTGAATGACTAATGAACTGCTTGTACTAAGGCTCCGAGTCTGTACTATTTATTTATTTTTATATGCGTACTGCATATGTATCCTTTGTCTGGCTGTGTGTTTGCACGTTTTGTACCAAGGACTGGAGAATGCTGTATCATCAGGTTGTATTTATAGTGTCGGGAAATAAGAATCTTGAACTTCTACCTGTCTGCGGACCATGAGAGTGCAGGAGCAGGCAATTCGAGGAGTCAGAGCTGACCTTGGGGTAGGTAGGGTGTTCACTTATGGTCGATGCTTCTTCGTTACCAGGCAGTAATCAAAGGAGGTGCCTGCTCCAAGCTTCTTGAGGAGATCATCACCTATGGAGTGACGTTATTAACTTGGGAGAATAAGAGTAGATTGTGCAGCTCAGAGGAGACATTCATTCCAGGCCCAGTTTGCCCTGCCCCCATTGCCGCAAATCATAAGAAATAGGAACAGGAGCCGGCCATTCGGCCCGTCGAGCCTGCTCCACCATTCAGTGAGATCATGGCTGATCTGATGATCGGCTCATCTCCATCCACCTGCCTTTTCCCCATATCCCTTAATTCCCCTTCCATGTAAAACTCCATCCAACCTTTGCTTAACTATATTCTCTGAAGTCACATCCATGGCTTCAATGGGCAGTGAATTCCACAGATTCACCATCATGTGGGAAAAGCAGTTCCTCCTCATCTCCGTCCTGAATCTACTCCCCTGAATCTGAGGCCATGTCCTCTCATTCTGGTCTCCCCCCACCAATGGAAATGATTTGCCTTTCATCATTTTATATATTTTTATAAGATCCCCTCTTATTCTTCTGAATTCCATTGAGCCCAGACCCAGATGACTCCCTCTTCTCTGGAATCAACCTGGTGAACTTCCTCTGCACTGCCTCCAAAGCCAGTACATCCTTCCTCAAGTATCAAATCAAATTTGTCTTTTCATGTTTAAAAATGAGTGCAATATGTTTTGTTGGGTTTAGCTACTGATTTGCAGGTGGAGTTTGGAGTTGGTGATTGGACAGATTGGTGTAGCCAATCGGTGGCCACATGGTTTTGGCCATCGATGACTGCAGCTGTGATTGGGACAGGGTGTGTCATTGGTGATTGCAACTGGTAACTTGATGAACCGTTACTGCAGCCGATGATTTGAGGTGAATGATTTGATCCGCTGATTGCGGCTGGGAATTAGATGAATGACCGCAGCCAGTGATTGGGGCAACTGATGATTGTCAATGACTGGGGAAGTGGTTTGGAGTTGAACAGTGACATGGAATGTTTCGGTGTGCATGGAAAATGACAGTGGCCCATGCACTCCTGACACTAAACCAAAACTATTGCCGAAGTGCAAAGCACTGGAGTGTAAAGATGTTGGCTCACTTGAAGGTGTCCACATTGTACTGAAATTAGTGAACTTACCCATTGCTTTATAAACCAGACTTGGTCTACTGCAGAAATTTCTGGGCATCACAGAAAGTACATTGTAGCTGTTAAACTGAAGGAGGAAAGCAAGCCTGGAACAATGGAAAGGATAGAGGCAGTTGACTGGAGAAGAAATACTATAAATTGGGCATGCTCTTGCTTTTACAGTCGTTGTCCTTGTCAGCAACTGCAGAGAAGAGGAGGAAAGTCTTGTGAAATAGCGCAAGAAAAACAATTTGAGCCTCCATAGGTGATGATCTCCTCAAGAAGCCTGGATCGTGAACTTCAGGAGGACCAGGAATGATCACCCTCTGCTACGTGTCAATAACTCTGTAGCAGAGAGCACCAAGTTCCTCAGAGTCCATTTATCCAATCGTGGATACACATCTCCTCGCTTGTCAGGAAGGCACTTCCTGCAAAGACTGAAGTGGGCAAGGCTACTGGACACTATTGCGCCAACATCCTACACAAACATTATCGAGAGCATCCTGGCCGGCTGCATCACAGGGTGGTACGGTCGATCCACAGGACCTTTCAGGGTGGCAGAGGAGATCACTGGAGTCTCCCTCCTCCATTGACGTGATCTACCAGGATTGTTGCCTGAAGAGGGCACACAAAATCACCGAGGACCCCTTCCACCCTGCGCACAACATCTTTTCAGCTGCTCCCGTCGGGAAAGAGGTACAGGAGGATCAGAGCCAGCACCACCAGGCTGAGGAACAGCTTCTTCCCACTGGCAGTGGGAATGCTGAACGACCAAAGGAACTGGTCACCGAGACTCTCATATTCATGAAACAATATTTATCTATTTATGTGTAATATGAATACTTGCCCTGCATCTGTATTGTTTGTCTGTATGTTTGTCTGGTTGTGTGTCTAGTGTTTTGCACCGAGGACTGGAGAACACTGTTTTGCCAAGTTGCACATCAGATGACAATAAACTTGGCTTGAAAAGTAAAGTTTAGAGCTGCTATAATTTCCATTTTAAGTAGTTTGAAGGGACTAGACAATGTTAACCAGGATACTCTCTTTAAACTTGTCCGGAACAGTGGAAGCAGAGGACACTGTCTTCACTTGAAAAGACTACATTTAGAATTAATCTGCTGAAGCATTATTTCAGTTGATTTATTGAGCTTGCTTGGAAATGATTTAGTAGTGAGTTTCTCAAGTGCAAATCAAATGTATCTGGAAAAATCATATTTTACAACAAAGTCCCTGGAACCTGTGATCTGCCCTTGAGAATTAAGGTTGCTAGATATAGGTGCAGAAGTAGGACATTTGGCCCGTTGAACCCACTCTCTCATTCCATCATGAGCTGATCCATTCTCCCCACTCTTCTGCCTTCTCCCCATAGCCTTTGGCACCCTGACTATTCAGATAGCTATCAGTCTCTGTGGAAAGTTGGTTGTACAAAGATGGAGCAATAGTTGCCCACTAACAGAGAGAAATAAATGGTAGAGATAATGTAGCTAGAAATTACTCTGTGGGATGGTAGCTGCAAAACATCAGATTGGAAGTCAATACAGGGGATCATCAAAGAATATCACCAGGGTCTCCCATTCCTCCATTGATGACATTCACTGGAAGAAGGGCTCAAAGAATAATTGAGGATCCCAACCATCCATCACACAGTATTTTTGACCCATTACCATCAAGAAGGAAGCTTTTCTGCGCGCACCGAGTGCAAGAGACGCTGAAGGTGTGCGAGGGAGCGCGGCGAGAGGGAGGGAGCAAAGAAAAACTAAATATTTAAAAAAAAAAGGTACAGGAGCATCAAAATCAGGATTGGCAGGTTGGGGAGCAACTTGTTCGCACAAGCTGTGAGACTAACGAATCCTGTAAACTTGGGACTCTTATAAATGAATCTGAGTAAATTATTTCAGAATATTTATACATTTATTCTGTATACTTTTGCATGTATGCGAATATTATGTATTGCTGGTCTGGAGAAACACAGTTTCATCTGGTTGTATATGTACGGTAACAAACTTGAACGTTCTGGAACTCCCTATGTAGCAGCTTTGTGAAGATACTCTCACACTTCAATGACGGCAGCTCACAACCACCTTCTCAAGAGCAACTAAACAATGCAGGCGTTTGCAAGGCTTCAACGTGACTAGAAGCGAACTTTAGGGGGATCATTAGAAAAAACAGAGAGAGCAGTGGGAGTGAGTGCAGAACGAACTCGAGTGGTGAATGCGGGCTCGATTTTAATTTTTTTAAGAAGAATTTGGACGAGTACAGGTGCTCCTCAGCTTGCGTTCTGGAAAACTGGAAAAAGAATACCGAACCTACCATCTTTTATCATTAAATTTTGAATGCCTTTATCTACACTTAAAAAAAACCCCATTAACATTCACAGCTGAAAGCATGCTGGGCATGAAGAATGTTTGAAGCCCTGAGACTGTGAGTGTGGTTGAGTCAGCACCGCCGAAGAATATGCTGTTCGATACTCTCGCACAATGCTGCCATCGCCCAGGTTCGCGAGAGAGTGGCATACCGCATATCTCAAGTGCGAGTACCGATCGGAATTCGAAATTGAAAGCACGGATTCGAACCATTGTAACTTTGAAAAGTCTTAAGTCGGACCATCATAAATAGGGGAACAACTGATACGCGGATTGGAGGGGTACGGGGGACTATGGTCGGGGTGCAGGTCAGTGGGACTAGAGCGACTAATAGATTGGCACAGAGTGGAAGGGTCAAAGGACCTGTTTCTGTGCTGTATTGCTCTTTGGTTCTAAGATGAGCTTCTGCTCCTAATAGTTTACATTGGACTTCATTAGAACAGCACAGGGGTGGGGTGGGGTCACGTACAAGTCAAATGGGAGAGAGAATGAAAGTAGCAGTCAACTGGAAGTTACCTCTAGTTGCCGAGTTCCACATTAACATAGAATTGTGGAGTTTAAAATATGTAAGCAAGCTCTTTGGCTTGACCGGTCCATGCTGGCCTTGATATTGACCTGCATGAGTCCTATTTGCCTACATTTGGCCAAATGCCCTGAACCTTTGTTATCCATATATCTGTCAAAATGTCTCCTAGAACTATAGAACATTACAGCACAGTCACTTCAATGTGACTAGAAAAAAACCTTAGGGGGAATATTAGAGGAAACTTCACACAGAGAGTGGTGGGGGTATGGAATGAGCTGCCAGCTGAAGTGGTGAATGCGTGCTTAATTTTAATTTTTAAGAAAAATTTGGACAGGTACAGGCACTCCTCAACTTATGATGGGTTTTCCAGATCTTAATCCCTTTGTAAGTAAAAAAAAATCCTACTAGTCTGTCCCGAACTTTTAATTTTGCCCACTCCCACTGACTTACACCCAGTCCATAACCCTCCCATCCATGGCTCTGTCCATATTATACTTAAATGTTAAAATGGAGCCGACATTCACCACCTTAGCTGGCAGCTCGTTCCACACTCCCACCACTCTCTGTGTGAAGATGTTCCCCTTCATGCTCCCCCTAAACTTTTCCCCTTTCACTTTCTGATTTGTATCTCATCTACCATCAATGAAAAAAGCCTACCTACATTTACTGTCTATAACCTTCATAATTTTAAAAACCTTATCAAATCTCCCCTCATTCTTCTACACTCCAGGGAATAAAGTTCTAATCTGTTTAACCTTTCCCTGAAACTCAGTTCCTGAAGTCTGGGCGACATCCTAGTAAATCTTCTCTGCCCTCTTTCTATCTTATTGATATCTTTCCTGTAGTTAGGTGACTCAAACTGCACCCAATACTTCAAATGTGGCCTCACCAATGTTACCATAACATCCCAACTCCTCTACTCAATTACTTTGATTTATGAAGGAGCAACATGCCAAAAGGTCTCTTTACAACCCAATCTATCTGTGACACCATTTTCAGGGAATTATCAATCTGTATTTCCAGATCCCTCTTGCTCTACCACACTGCTCGGTGCCCGACCATTTACCGTGTACGTCCTTTCTTGGTTTATCCTTCCAAAATGTAACACCTCACACTTGTCTACATTAAATTCCACCTGCCGTTTTTTTCAGCCCATGTTTCCAGCTGGTCCAGATCCCTCTGCAAGCTTTGAAAACCTTCTTCGCTGTCCACAACACCTCCTATCTTTCTTTCATTGGCACTCTTGTTGATTCACTTTGCCACATTATCATCCAGATCATTGTTTCGATGACAAACAACAATAGTCCCAGCACCGATGGGCTCCATTCTCTGGCTTCCCCCATCTAGACAATATTGGATCCAGTTTACTACCTCACTGTGAATACTGAACATTTGAACCTCCCATGTGGGACCTTGTCAAAGGTGTTACTAAAGTCCATATTGTTAGGTAAAAACATCATGAGCTGGGAATGTAGAGGGAGCCACCCAGTGCTGGGCTGTAACAAGATGCAGTTGTGACCTTGTACTCTCAAGATAAGAGTGGGGATGACAAATTGATGTGCAGGAGGCTAGCAGAGAGGGACAGCAACAGTTTATTCATTGGACAATGTCATGGTATGATAATTTACTAAGTACGTATCCTAAGGTATATAAAAAACACCACTTGCTGATAACGGCAGAATGCGCCTTCTCCAACTAACACTGTTAGTTGCAAGTGTTACAATCCGGCAATAAAGAACAAAGAACCTTGATTTCGACTCAGTCTGGTGTTTGACTCACTCATTCACGAACAAAGCAGACCTAACAATTTGTACAACATCCACTGCCTTTCCTTCATCAACATTCCTGGTGTCCTCCTCAAAAAAAACACATACTCAACGTACAAAGCCATGTTGACCATCTGTAATCAATCCCTGGCTATCCAAATACTTGTGTATCCGATCTCTTAGAATACCTTCCAATAATTTACCTACTACTGATATTAGGTTTAGTATCCTATAACTTCGAGGGTTACTTTCGGAGCCTATTTTTTTAAACAATGGAACAACCCTCCAATCCTCTGTTACCACTCCCTTGGCTAAGGATATTTTAAATACTTCTGTCAGAGCCTTTGCAACTTCTTCACTAGCCTCCCTCAAGGTCCTGGCGATATATCCACCCTTATTTGCTTTAAGACAGCACGCACCTCTTCCTCTTTCATCTGTATAGTTATTTCATACAATAGCACCTGCCTCCACCACTTCCTGCAGTAACTCATTCTGTATACCTGCAACCTGTGTGGAAAAGGGCTCGTCTTGGGTTCCGTTCAAACCCCACCCCCCCCACCCCCCCCGCCGCCCCCCAAATAAGAATAAAATGGCAGGTAAAAAAATATGCAAGTTTAAAATTGTAAATGTTCTCTGAAGTTGCATATCAACCATAGACGTGGGCATGTCCTTTGAGCTTGTGCAATGGAGTTTTTCAGTGGAGTGCAGTGTGCGCTGTTCTGGCCCCCCCTTTACACCCAGGGTTTATCTGCCAAGACCCAGCACACTGGGACAGTGACAGCCAGGCCCTCTGATTGTAGCTGTTGTGTCGAATTGTCCTTCTCCTAGATGGATGGCCTGACAAGGCTAACAAGCCCCATGTGCCTGGGTTTGAAATCAGATTTTTCTTTCTCTTAGGTTGGCTGCCAACCAAGGCTAACGAGCTCAGCCTACCCGTCCAGCTATACCGCCAGACACTCAGTTGCGCCATGACATAGCATACTCGCCGAAAACAGGCACACCAGCGAGGTGTTGCTAGGCACACAGTAATGTAGGAGAGGCCATTTGCAGTGACTTCCTGCCTGGCGAGCCAGACAGTGGCCACGTGGCGATTACTACATGGAGAAAGGAGAGGTGATGTATTACGTGTGCACTTTCCCTGGATGAGGCTCAGACATCACCTGTTACCCCCCCCCCCACCCCTCACAAGTGTACTTCATTTTGCCAAGATGAAGATACAGCTCTCTTGCCCTGCGTAAAGGACTGTTGACCATTTTCTATTCCCATCATTACAAATCCTCCGACACGATGAGCTCAATTTATGTTCAAGACCAGGACCAATATCTGATGATGAATAGAAGTGAAGGTCATTTCACTTTGCATTCCCTGCACTTGATTTTCATTCTGAGCGCACAGTGTTGTGTTGTATTCTAGAGAATGTTGATTCAAATTCTATCCTGGTATCACAAGAACGTGAATCCAGTTTAAAATGTAATCTTGCATGTCCCCTGTGTATCTACTCAAGGACAATCCTTCTGGCAAATTCCTAGCCTGTTCTGGGCAGTGGAGTGTTGCAGTGCAAGGGGAGTTTTATAGCATTTGGCAGTGCCTGGGATTGTAGTATGCATTGATGAACTCGTTTAAATCCTGTGACTGTGAGGTTCGGGCCCAAGATGATGGCACCTGTGTTCGGCAACGGCCTCAAGGGGTTGCACGATCCTGGGGAGCTAGTGGACCGACGCAGGGTCACCAGTAATGGGGAGAACTACCCCTTTTGAGAAGCAGAGGGGATGACTCCAAGGATCAGCGAGGGGGCTCTGCAACTGAAGGATGCACACAGAGGGCGATGTGAGGGCCAGGAGCCCACACAGGCTGCGGGCAACTTGAGGTCCGAAGACTCGCAGCGGGCTGCTGCAGACTGGCTCGTGGGAACTAGGTATCAGAATCGGGATTTGAGAAGATGCTGAGGGCAAGGAGGGCTCCCAAAGGTCCTTGGGCACTAAAGGCTTTCTCATCATGTCGGAGGATTGGATCTGGGCTCATGTTGCCATTAACGTGAACTAAACTGGAGTTGTGTGCGGCTTCAGAGGCTGTGGGAGCGCTGGAGGCGAATCCGCGGACACACGACGTCTCTGAGGAGACTCTCTTTTGCTTCTCTTTCTCTGACCGGGCCATGCTCATGGCGAATCTTTGCGTGCCTTATGGTAGACTAAAGGCAATTTCATATAATATTACATTTCTGTATTATTTTGTGACAATAGATAGTATCTGATCTGATTAACATGTTTTATCCAGAGTTAGATGATGGGCCTGTGAACCTGGATTGGAGAGTGGATAATCTGTTCATTGCTCTAATTAAAATACCTGAAATGCTTTCAAAATAAATTTGATGAAACTCAAATTAAAACAGGATCCACAATTTTAGAATTTGTTTTTTTTTGAAAAGGACATAGTTATTCAATCTGGTGGCACCATTTATTCAGCCACGTGCAATTGGCAAAGGGCTTCAGATGATGCAAAATGTGATGTCCTTCAAGACACGGAGGGAGAAATCATGGAAAGGTGCCTTTCAACCCATCAAGTCCATGCTAACTATCATCCACCAACTTGCACTCGTCCTGCATTGATCTCACCCTCACATCAACACCCCCAGGATTGTATTACTTGGCTATTGCCAGCCAATTTGAGTCTCCCTGGAAAACCAAAGGGCTACTTCACCAACGGTGTGTTCCTGTGCACCCAAAGAGATCTTGACATCAGACTCGTGGCAGTTTGCAGCAATCGACTCGGTTCAGAGCGCTGCCTGGGAAATTGGTTCCTATCGTCCAGTGGGGCGACTGCCATTGGACACTTACTAGATGAGCGCTGAGGGAAGTGGGAAAATTAGATGAATTCCATGGATGTGAATATCATAATCTCCAGGAACTAATTTTTGTGAGCCCTCGTTCTTCTTTGAACATTGTCTACCATTATATCTGGGAAATTTTCTGCCTCTTCTGTGAGGGCAGCATGGCTAGTGTGGCAGGTGGTGCCACGCTGTTGCAATGCAAGTGACCTGGGTTTGAATCCAGCACTGTCTGTAAGGGGCTGGCTAGTTCTCCCCATGTTTACATTGGTTTCCACCGGGCGCTCTGATTTCTTCCCACCCTTCCAAATCTTTGGGGGTTGAAGGTTAATTGGTGTAATTGGGCAGCATGGGCTTGTGATCCAATCGGGGCCATTACGGTCCTGTTTGCCAAAAAAAAGACAGACACAAATTACTTGTTTAATTTCTCTACCATTGCCTCACTCACCAATATACAGAAAACATAGAACAGTGATTCTCAACCTTTTTCTTTCCACTCACATCCCACTTTAAGTAATCCCTATGCCATTGGTGCTCTGTGATTAGTAAGGGATTGCTTAAGGTGGGATGTGGGTGGGAAGGGAAGGTTGAGAATCACTGCTCTAGACCCAATTCTTACTGAAATATTTTGCTTGAGAAAAGTTGTCATTGGTCCATTTCCTTTGGAGTTATGAAATCGTGCACATAACGAGTCAATCAGGGACGATTAGAACAGTGGTGTTCAAACATTTTCTTTCCAACCTGTAATCCCTTACTAATCATATAGCACTGATGCATAGGGATTACTTAAAGTGGGATGTAGTGGAAAAGGAAGGTTGAGAACCACTGCTCTAGACCCAATTGTTACTGAAATACTTTACCCGAGAAAGAGATAGATAGATGGTAAAAACATAACACTGGAGAAACTCAGCACATAACCAATGTTTCAGGCTTTAGCCCTTCATCCAGATATGGAAAAGCATATGCAGGCATCCAAACAAAATGGTATAGCTCCTGAGGAGTTATGAAACCGTGCACATAATGAGTCAATTAAGTATGACTAAAACAGTGGTTTTCAAACCATTTTTATTTCCACTTACATGTCCCCTTAAGCCAGGGGTGTCAAACTCAAATTCACGGAGGGCCAAAATTAAAAACTTGGACTAAGTCGAGGGCCGAACTAAATATTTATTGAAAATTTTCAACAACATCTGCATGTTTTCTCTTCTTTCAACATATGTAATGTTAAACTTTTTCTTATTAAAATAAATGTTTAATAATAGTTTTGGATAAACTCTTTCCAGAAGCATTAACAAATGAGAAATAAAATATTCAATAAATAATATTTCTCTATAGAGGATTTGTCAAATGTTGCTAGTGTGCTGTCGAATAGTAAAATCTGAGGGCTATTGAGAATGTGGGAGAATAACATGATTCCTGAAACAATCAAATAGGTGACTGATTGTGGGCATGAACTCTAGCAGGGTTATTTGCCATGCCCTTTTTCCATTGGTACAAATATCCTTTGATTTACACACTTTTCAAGTTTTATGCCTAATGAGCTTGTATCCAGTGCAGGACCATTTTTAACCAGGAATATATTTTTCACTGTGACATGAAACTATTGGAAGATCGTTTTATCCTGAGATTAAAGTTCATAATCCTTACTCAGGCCTGTGTGCGGGAGGGCGGGGTTTGCGGGCGATCGAGTTGGACAACGACAGTGCAGGGGCATCGGCTCTCGCTGCAGGGCGGCATTGCGGCGGATCAGCGGCCCCGTCACCATGAGTCGCGGGTCGGCCTGCGGCAGGGAGGGGGAGTGGGCAACGGTCCTGGCGAGGTCAGGCCCCCCCTGAGTTTCTGCCGGACTCCCCTTGACCTGCTGAGTTTCTCCCAGACCCCCCTTGACCTGCTGAGTTTCTGCCGGACCCCCCTTGACCTGCTGAGTTTCTCCCGGACCCCCCTTGACCTGCTGAGTTTCTCCCGGACCTCCCTGACCTGCTGAGTTTCTCCCGGATCCCCCTTTGACCTGCTGAATTTCTCCCGGACCCCCCTTGACCTGCTGAGTTTCTCCCGGACCTTCCTTGACCTGCTGAGTTTCTCCCGGACCCTCCTTGACCTGCTGAGTTTCTCCTGGACCCCCTTTTCTTTCCGTGCCGGTGTCCCAGGACCTTTCCAGGGCAGTCTCCGTGCTCAGGACCGCGCTGGGATCCCGGTCAGCGGTGGAGGAGCAGGTGAGCGCATCTAATCCCGATCCAGCCCATGCCACTCTCGAGATTGGTGGGGGGTTCCACCCTACCTGCCCGACCAGCCTCGCTCTCCACGTGTACTCCGGGCACCCGCCGCTGGTCCGGTGGGAAGGCGCAGGGCGGCCGGAGCCCCCATCGCCCGGCGGGGAGCCCCGACTCCATCTGCAGCTGCAAGAAACGCTGTGCCACTGGGGTTCCGGGCGCTGGAAAGCGGCCTTGGCTTCCCCTGACACCGGCCTGGCCGCGCTGCGGTGGGGGGGGGGGGGTGGGCGGGGGGACACGACAGCGTCTTTATAAAACCACCCACCACTACTTTTCAAGGACCAGGATTTTTCTCTCTCTCTCTCACCCTGGGACACAGCGGTTACTGTGCATGCGCTATACTAGCGCGACGGCCAGCGGGCCACCTCTAATATATTTTTGATATGATCTTGCGGGCCAAATATAATTATATCGCGGGCCAAATTTGGCCCGCGGGCCAGAGTTTGACATGTGTGCCTTAAGCAATCCCTTACTAATTGATGCATCATCAATAATATCAAAAGACAGGAAATTATGCAAAATTGACAGGCTTTTATTCACAATAGAATGGAGTTACATCCATGCTGATCGATTGCCCTGTACTGGGGAGGGGAACAGTTGCCTTTATTCAGGAGTCTGTGGGAGGAGTCACAGGTTCAGTCGGCCTATGAATGTGCCCAGACAGATAAATATGCAAACAGTGGTTTACCACACCAATCACAGATCACGTATGGCATAGAGATTGTTTAAGGTGGAATGTGAGTTTAGGGAAGGCAGTTTGTAAACTACTGATCTAAAGTGACCAAACACTGATCTAGAAAGTTATCCATTATACTTTCCTTAAATTCATCCTTCATTCTATTACTGCCAACATGTTTTCTCTGTCAATGTAAATTCATGTTCCTCCGAGATTATTGTATTTGCATTTTTATGTGCACCTCCAATATCTTGGACCATAAGAAATAGGCCATTCTGCCCATCGAGTCTACCCAACGATTTAATCATGAGCTGATCCATTTTCCCCCTCAGTCCCACTGGCAGGCCTTCTCCTCATTACCTTTGATGAGTCTCTGATTGAGTTTGTCTTTTGAGGAGTCTGATGGTGGAGGGGTAGCAGCTGTTCCTGAACCTGGTGGTGTGAGTCTTGTCTCACTGATACCTCTTTCCAACAGCGAGAACAGAGCGGGTGCTGGGTGGTGAGGGTCCTTAATGATTGCTGCTGCTCTCCGAAAGCAGTGTTCCCTGTAGATGTTCTCGATGGTGGAGAGGGTTTTGCCTGTGATGTCCTGGGCTGTGTCCACCACCTTTTGAAAAGCTTTACGCTGGGCGTATTGGTGTCCCCATTCCATTACCCTGATGTAACCGGTCAGCACACTTTCCACCATACCTCTATAGAAATTTGCTAGTGTTTCTGATTACCTCTGCAAACTCCTGAGAAAGTAGAGGTGCTGATGTGCTTTTTTTCATGATGTCATTAGTGTGCGATGGGTCTACGAAAGATCTTTAGTCCTTCTCACTCTTGTTGGCATAGTGGTTAGTGCAACGCCTTTACAGAGCCAGCGACTGGGACCGGGGTTCAAATCCTGTGCTGTCTAGAAGGAGTTTGTACATTCTCCTCGTGCCTGCGTGGGTTTTCCCCGGTTTCCTCCCACCCTTCAAAATGTACTGGGGTGAAGTTTAATTGGGTGTAAATTGGGCAGCACTGGCTTGTGGGCCAGAATGGCCTGTTGTCGTGCTGTATGTCTAAATTTATCAAAAAAATTTATTTAAATTTAAAATGTAAAAATCACTCCTCTACCTCTTTCCTGATGGTTGCAAAGTCGAGAGGGCATGGCCTGGATGGTAGGAGTCCTTGAGGATAGAGGCTGCTTTATAGAGGTTGTTGTAGATGTTCTTAATGGAGTGAAGACTAATGCCAAGTTCACATCTCCCTGTCACCTTCATGGCAACCAGTCAGAATGCTCTGTCAAAATTTGGTGGTGTACAACAACTTCTCCAAACTCCTCACGAAGTATAGTTGCCTTATGGACAGGAGATTTTATTCGTTGTTTTTCACCTGTGGGATGTGGATTTTTAATCCAGGCCAATCACCTGTGGTAAATATCTTTGTCACCAGCAATTGATTTGCAATGTGCTACCTTAAAATGAGGTGAGACTTCATTGTCTGATGATCTTGAGATGAGTTCCTAATTTACAAAGGTCAGTGAACACAGGTCCACCAAGTACAGCTGTTCATAATTGGGAACAAATTGGCAGTCATTCGCACACTGAGTGGCTGGGGGAATGGAGGGGTTGGATGGTTAATTTGATGGACATACCCTGGCCACTAATAATTAATCCACTTGAGGCAGAGTCCCTCTGCCCTAACAGTTTGAATCCTACCGGAACTTTGGTGGAGACATCGTGAGAATATTGGATGAGGGTATTTGTCAGACGCAGGGTTGCGGTGCTGCTGGACGTCACAGGAGTTCTGTTCCAATACCTCGGGGGGAGGCTCCGGCACCTCCTTGCTGCCATTTTTGGTGAGCTCTGGCACTGCAGATGTAAGATGCTCCAAAAAAATCAATTTTACCAATGACACGTCAGCAACAACAATGAGTCGAACGTCAGAGAGAAATCTTTGTGTTCTGGCGGGAGAATAGTAACCTGAGTCTCAGTGTGGACATGACAAAGGAGATGATTGTGGAGTTCAGGAGGGCTAGGACCACCACCATCCACTCTGCATCAATAATGCTTGAGTGGAGAGAGTAGAAAGCACCTAGTTCCTTGGAGTCCTTGTAAGTAGTGACCTATCCTAGACACACATCATCTCACTTGTCAGAATCAGAATTGATTGTCATGAACAAGCCACACAATCTGTTGTTTTGAGGCAGCATCCAAGTCCAAATATTCATATAAGCCACCTACAACAATAAATAAAAATAGTGCACGAAAAGTCAAAGTGAGGCAGTCTTTGGTTCATTGATTATTCAGGAATCTGATGGCAATGGGGAAGAAGCTGTCCTTGTGCCGCTGAGTGCTTGTCTTTAGACTCCTGTACCTTTTTCCCCGATGGTAGCAGAGTGAAGAGGGTGGGGGGGGGGGGGGTGGGGGGAGAGGTTTCCTTGAGGATAGAGGCTGCTTTTTAAGACACATCGTCTTGTAGATGTCCTCAATGGAGTGAAGTCTGGTGCAGGCCAAGTTAATGACCCTCTGGAGCTGTCCTGAGTCAGGAAGCCAATCTCCTGAGAAGAGAGTGAAACATGAAAGTCTGCAGATGCTGTGATTGTAGTAAAATACACACCAAAATGCTTTTCACCATCCATAGGAGACAGATATATGGTTGACATTTCCGGATGAATCCTTCTTCAAGGAATAAGCAGAATGAACCAAGTGCAGGAAATCTCCATATTCAGACTGTGCCAGCTGGGGGAGGAGTCCAGACCAACAAAAGGTGTTCATTGGATATGATAAGGGGAGAGGTGAGGATTCATTCTGTCTTTGAAAAGAGAGAGAAACAGAGCTCAGGGAAGGTTACGAGGGAAGATTGGGTGGGGGGGGGGGGGTGGGGGAGAGAAGGAGAAACTAAAGCTAGAGAAGTTGATATTAATGGCATCTGGTTGGAGGGTGCCCAGTCGGAAGATGAGGTGTTGTTCCTCCACTTTACAGGTGGTCTCAGTCTGGCGGTGCTTGAGACCATAGACAGATGTGTCAGCAAGAGAATGAGACTGAGGTGTGCAAGGCGACTGGCCACCACCATGTGCAGGAACTCTATCAAGAGCGTCCTTGCCATGCTGCATCTCAGTGTGATACACTTTCTGTCAAGATTGGGATCGGAGGTCAATCCATAGGACCATAAGTGCTGCAAGGATCACTAGGGTCTCCCTCTCCCTACCCCCCCCCCCCACCTCATTGACGTGATATACCGGGATCGTGGTCTGAAGAGGACTCGCAAAATCGTAGAAGGCCCCTTCCACCCTGCATGCAGCATCTTCCAGGTACTCCTGTCAGAATAGAGATACAGGAGGATCAGAGCCAGCACCACCAGGCTGAGAAACAGCTTCTTCCCATGGCCAGTGAGATTGCTGAATGACTTATGAACTGCTCATACAATCCCTCCGAGACTCTACTATTCAGTTATGTTTACAAATGTACTGAATAAATTACTTGTAAATATGTGTGTTATGTCCACCTCGTAACCCTCTATTTTCCTTTCATCTGTTCTGCCTGTCTAAGAGTCTCTTAAATGCCCCCAATGTTCCAGCCTCCACATCACCCCCAGCAAGAAATTCCAGGCTCCGACTACTCTGTCTTAAAAAAAAACACCCATGATGTCTCCCCTAAACTTCCCTCCCTTAACTTTGTACATATCATCCTCTGGCGTATGCTGATCCTGTCCTGAGAAACGGGTGCCTCTCATATTCTTGTAGACCTCTATCAAGTCTCTTCTCATCCTTTACACACCAAAGTAAAAAGTCCCAGCTCTGTTAACCTTGCCTCATAAGACTTGTTTCCCAATGTGGATGACATCCTATCAAATCTCCTCTGTACCCTCTCCACATTAAGGACCCTTTCAACCCCACACACAGCATCTTTCAGCCGGGAAAGAGATGCAAGAGCCAGAACCACAAGGCTGAGAAACAGCTTCTTCCCATGGGCAGTGAGAACGCTGATGACCGAAGGAACTGCTCACACTAACCCTCTGAGACACTCATATTCATGAATCAACATTTATTTATTTGTATAGAGGAGGTACTTGTCCTGCATATGTATTGTTTGTCTGTATGTGTGTAACGTCTGGTTGTGTGTCTGCATGCTTTATACTGAGGATTGGAGAACGCTGTTTCCTCAGGTGTTCCTTGTACAATCAGATGACAATAAATTTGACTTGAATTTTGGTGAAGATCTAAAATATGGAGCTGAGGTAAAAACTCAGAAATACTGGAGGTCAATCTACAGGACCATAAGAGTGGCAGAAAGGATCACTGGAGTCTCCCTCCCCTTCATCGACGTGATCTACCTGGATCGTTGTCTGAAGACGGCGCACAAAAAACTGTTCCCCCTTCCACCCTGAACACAGCATCTTTCAGCTGCTCCTGTTGGGAGAGAGATACCGAGCCAGCGCCACCAGGCTGAGGAACAGCTTCATCACATGGGCAGTGAGAATGCTGAATGACTGATGAACTGCTCACACTGACCATCTGAGACTCTCATATTCACAAATCAAAGTTTATTTATTTATTTGTGTTATGTCTCTGTGTTACTTGGGAGGCTTTTTAAATAACTTAGAGATGCAAGATTCAAATAACAAAAGAAACTTTACTTACTGATGCCTTCCACCATTTCAGGAAAACTGTTCACACAAACATATATACATATACATGCACCCCACAGTGGGGCACTACAGTTAATACAATGAAAAGGGTGTATTCTTACACAGGTACAAAATAGTTCACATTATCCTTACTATTTAACATCCCTCCTTCTCAAGATAAAGAAAAATTGTGTTTTTTTTATCACTTTCTTTCTAGTGCAACTTAAGTAACTGAACTTGTACACTACTTTATTAACACGACTGTTTTTAAATGGTTCTTATCGATATCACACTGGCGGCATTAAGTTCCTTCACCATCTTGTGGATTGGCTGTGACTGTTGGTACACGTGTAGGTGATGTAACTCGTTGTGCTTCACCTGATGACTGCTGTGTTAATGTTTCGGTATTGGTGGTGGTGGTCTCTTCACTTGATACCTCACTTGCTATTGGTGTTGCAGGCTTTGCTGGTATTAAAGCTTTCTGCTTCATCACATCTTGTGTTGGCCGGATGGGAATTCTGTCCCTCCGCAGCTGATTGCCAGAGTCTGTCTCGACAATGTCTGATCTTGGTTTCTCAGCTTCTCTGATGACCTTTGCTGGGGTCCATGTTTTCAACATCGGCTCTGGAACATGCACACACTGCCCTCTGAAGAGTTCTGGCAATGTTTATGTATGTTTGTAATAATGCTGATGTCCTTATTTTTGCATGTCAGCCAGTCTTCTGGTTTCCTCCTGGTCTTCTGGAGGGTGTATTTTGCTTGGCAGAGTACTTTCATATCTCCTGCCATTTAGAAGTTCTGCATGTCAGTCCTTAAAGATGTTATTCGTAATGATGGAAGGGCTAGGTCTGGGCCTTCTTTTTATTTCGTGACACTTAACTAGTGTGCATTTCACAGTTTGCACTTGTCTTTCAATGAACCCATGACCTTTGGGGTGGTACGGGGATGATATAGTGATAACAAACCCATATTCTGCAGCCAGCTTTCATAATTCTTGTGATGTGAACTGTGTTCCATTGTCTCATGTTATTTGCTCGGGTACTCCTTGTTCTGAGGTGATAGTTGACGCTCTCAGGTCTTTCACTCTTTTGATGAATGGAAACATGGTAGTAACAGGCTACTATTAAATGCCACTCTTGATTCTTGGTGAACAAGTCTGCTCCATGGCCCGGTAGGTACTTCTGTGGAAATCATTTCCTCTTTTTGTTGTGCGTTTCTGTGTCTCTGTTGATCCTTTTGGATATCTTCTTCCTCTGGATCTCACAATTGACAGAGATCTATTGCAACTCCCAGCAGCTATCAAGACCTAGAGTTGCTGGTCCATTTGCATCTACCTCATAGAACATACAGAGGATGTTCTTTCCCTTATGGCAGCCATTGATCTTAATTCTCCCTAGTTGCTTTATCAAGGGTCCACCATAGATCGTTAATGTGACATTTGCTGTTTTCAATGTATCGTCATATGGATATCCTTTTATTATGTTCTTTGGGAACATCTGGCAGTAGAGTCTGAGTGAAAGAACATTGCTTTGTGATCCATTCTCCAGCTTCACCATTAGGTTAAATATCGTAAGCTTGTTCTGGATTGTCCTCTGTATTTGGATCCTTGTGTGCGACTCACTTCTTTCTTTTATCTCGCACGACATCTTATGAAGGTGTATGGATTCTCTGTCCTGCATCTGGGTGTCGGAATCCTCATTGTTGTTTCCTTTTATGTGGTGGATCTTCTTCTTGACTTTTTTCTTCACTGATATTGCTGTTTTCTTCATCCCAGACTGGCAGAACTTCACCCAGTGGTTTGCTTTACTACAGGCTCTCCATTCAGAATTGTATGCAGGGGATTTGTTTCGGTCATTGAAGGAGTGTTGCCTGTTGCACTTCCTGCAGGTCTTGGGAGTTTGCACTTTTATGTTCTTTATAGCATCGACCTTTTTGTTGTGGGTGAGTCTGCATAGATAGGGGTTTCGTTTGTGTCCTCGTGGTTTCAAAGGCTCTGGCTGCGTCTATAGCTTCGACTGGCTTCAAGCTATCCTTCCCTATAAGAGACTTTTGCTCTTCGGGATGGCCACTCCCCCATATTAGTTGATCAACAAATATCCTTAAATCTGCATTTTGCAGCAACAATTTTTTAGTCTAGTGATGAAGTTATCAACAGTTTCATCAGTCTCTTGCTTTAAGCCTTGAAATTCATAGGGGTTAATTCCCTAATTGGACCTGAGTTCAAGATGAGAAGCAAATATCTGCTCTGGATCATTTTTCTCCACCTCTGTTAAGCTCCCAGCGATTAAATAAGTCAAGGCCTCACTCCCTTGACTAGAAAGGAATATAATTGACCTTCTCTTCTGCTGTTGCATTTTTAAAATAGCTCTTAAATGCTAAATTGCTCTTCTGCCGAAACTTTTTAAACGATTCAACAATGTCTTCAGCCTCCCCGCCCATCGCTGGGTGAACTGCTGTTGCTCCAGCCATTTTTTTCAGTCATGTTTTTTCTCTTCTTCCTCTTCATACTTCAGTAATTTACAATCAATTGTATGGCTTTATTCTTGTTCTCTTATACTGCTGCCACCATGTTATGTCTCTGTTCTACT
This sequence comes from Narcine bancroftii, assembly GCF_036971445.1. Lineage (NCBI taxonomy): Eukaryota > Metazoa > Chordata > Chondrichthyes > Torpediniformes > Narcinidae > Narcine > Narcine bancroftii. The sequence goes on along the minus strand of NC_091481.1, from coordinate 60,023,938 downwards.
TGGGAGGCCTCTTAAATAACAGAGATACAAATAACAAAAGAGACTTTACTTACTGATGCCTTCCACCATCTCAGGAAAACTGTTCACACACACACATATGCGTACACCCCACACTGGGCCACTACATTTACTACAGTGAGAAGGGTGTATTCTTATGCAGTTACAAAATAGTTCAATTATCCTGACTATATAACAATTTGCATCTCTGAATACTTGTCCTGCATATGCATTGTTTCTGCATTATTTCTGGTTGTGTGCCTGCATGTCTTGCATTGAGGACCGGAGAACGATAGAGCAAGACCAATAGGTATTCATGTTCCTTCCCAGTTGTGGGTTCGTGGTAAGGTTTTAAAAGTCCTTGTCAGCCATTTTGTGAAGGCTTAAACCCCAGACAACCCCCTGGAAATGGGTATCAACTGTCCTCAGCCCGGTCTGCATTGAGTGGGGATCGAGTTCTGTGCCCACCCATTCTTTGGTGACCTAATAGCAGAAAGGATGTCAATAAAATTAAAAGAATACAAGCTGGGGCTTGATGCATTGAATTACAGGGAAAGAAGCATAGATGTATGAGGGGAGATTTGATAGAGGTATTTAAAATTATGAGGGGGATTGATGGTGTAAATGTAGGTCGGCTTTTTCCACCGAGTGTAGGTGAGATGCAAACCAGAGGACATGGGTTAAGGGTGAAAATTAGAGGTTCAGGGGGATACATGAGGGTGAACTTCTTCACACACAGAGTTGTGCGAATGTGGAATGAATTGCCCGCTCATCTAAGAAAAATTCAGACTGGTACATGGATGGGAGGTGTATGGAGGCATTAGGGACTAGGCGTGGGCCTTTGGGACTAGGCAGAATAATAATTTGGCACAGACTTGAAGGGCATGTTTTCTGTGCTGTAATGTTCTATGGTTCACAAGAATGTGTGTATAGAAAGACAGCTTGGCTATGATAACTCTCCCCCCCCCCCCCAGATGAATAGTTTCTAAACTCTGGAGTCTTTCATGAGGAATGGCTGGGCAGGGGTTTGGGAGGGTGTGAATCCCTCGACTGCAGTCTCTAGCACTCTGTGTTGGTTCCTTGCCTCGAGTCGCCAACAGCCCGCCTGTGTGCTCTTCAGTCTGAGACCCTCCCCAGCTGATCCGCCACCATGGCAAAGTGCCCCAGGTTGTCTCCTCTGGGAGGTGTGGGGGGGTGGGTGTTGTGGACAAGCTGACAAAGGCAGGAAGGGATGTTTCGTGTCACAGTTATCAACTAATAGCTTCAAGTCACAAGTTGAAATGGTGAGAGGGAAGAGTCTGTGCACTGGATGCTTTCCACATTGGGACGGTGCAATGTTAGCACAAGATTGGCCCCTTGTGGCAGCTGAGAGCACCTGGTAATTGAGGATCAGGAATTACTTTCACTTCCAGGGAGCCAGGAGGACGTTGGAGTTGGGAGCACTTTGAGCTCAGTAGTTTAGATTATTATACACAGATTATCACAGCTTATTGATCATTCTGTGCCTTGGAAACCCCAGGAGGACTTTTTACAAATCAAAAGCTTTGTTGCCCAGGGATGGGCAATTAAAGTCAGACACCTGCCTCAAACTTCAACCCTTCCTGTTGTTTATTGTTCTGTCTCACTGAACAAGACCTTCAATGTTTAGTTTGGCAATGTGTTAAGAAGCTGGCTGATGAGACATCCAGGTGGAATTAGGCCATTCAGCCCATCAAGTCTGCACCGCCATTCCATCATGGACTTGCTATCCTTTTCAAACCCCATTCTCCTACCTTCTCCCTGTAACCCTTGAGCTAGGAGCAGGGTGCTTATGCTGCAACTATACTGGTGAGGCCTCATCTGGAGTACTGGTCTCCTTACTTGAGGAGGGTCATATTGGCTTTGGTGGCAGTGTGGAGGGGGGTCACCAGGTTGATTCCAGAGATGAGGGGGTTGTCAGTTTAATATAGAAACCACTGTGACATTCATTTCAGTAAATGGGTGGAGTTGAGGCACTCATACCTGTCTGTATCAATGGTGCTTGTGTTATTATGTGTGTAAACAAGAACTACATTTCCCAGCATGCAGTGCACGCTGTTGGCCGGAAACTGGAAGTGATGTGCATGAGGGGAATCACGAACATTGTCAGTTATTGTTGGTTGAGGACAGTTGGAAGTCATTGGAGGTGATGGAAGCAACACATGGAAAATGAAGTCAGTTAACTGATAAACACACATAGTCGTTCTTGAAAGAACAAGCATAACAGGGGTAAGCCTATGAGGTGAGATTGAGTCACTTGGGGCTGTATTCACTGGAATTTAGAAGAATGAGAGGGGATCTTATAGAAATAAATAATGTGATGAAAGGCATCGATAAGATAGAGGTGGGCAAATTGTTTCCATTGGTGGGGGAGACTAGAACTAGGGGACATAGCCTCAAGATTCAGGGTTGTAGATTTAGGACGGAAATGAGGAAAAACTACTTTTCCCAGAGGGTGGTGAATCTGTGGAATTCACTGCCCATTGGAGCAGTGGAGGTTGGATAGATTTTTACATAGTTGGCGAATTAAGAGATGGGGAAAAGGCAGGTAGGTGGAGATGAGCCCATCATCAGATCAGCCAGTCCGCCTTGACGGGCTGGATGCCGACTCCTACTCCAATTTCTACCAAATCGAGAACTTATCTACCTCGGTCACAAATGTACCCAATGACTTTGGCCAGTGCTGGACCCAGCACTGACCCCTGCGGAACACATGGGCCAGTCAGAGAAAGCCCCCTTTATTCCCAATCTGTTTCCTGCCAGTAAAGCCAAGGTTCCACCCATGCCATTGCTGAAGAAGGTTACCAGGTTCATGCAGCACCTATAGGAAGCAAAGGGGAACCCAAATTTCAAGCCTGAGCCCTTCGTCAAGGTGAGTGCAAAAAGCAGGTAGGCGTCTGAATAAAAAGGTGGGGTTGGGGGGGGGTGAGGAGGATATGGGTGGGAGGGTAGAAGAGAAAAAAGCTGAGGTGGTGGGAGCGAATGGATAGCTTTGTGAATAGAAAGGGACCTGATTTTATTTCTGATTTGAGATTTATTGTCAGAGTACGTACATGATATCACGTACAACCTTGAAATTCTTTTTCTTGTGGGCCAGGCAGAATTACCACTAATTGGTAGTGCAAAAGAAACTGTACACAATGTACACATGTAAATAAATAAAGCAATATAAACAAACTCTACAATACAGAGAGGAAAGAAACAATCAATAAAGTGTAAAACTAAGAGTCCTTAAATGAGTCCCTGATTGAGTTTGTCGTTGAGGGGTCTGATGGTGGAGGGGGGAGCAGCTGTTCCTGAACCTGGTGGTGCAAGTCTTGTGGCACCGATACCTCTCTCCTGATGGCAGCAGCGAGAACAGAGCATGTGCCGGGTGGTGTGGATCCTTGATGATCGCTGCTGCCCTCCGACGGCAGCGCCCCCTGTAGATGTTCTCGATGGTGGGGAGGGTTTTACCTGCAATGATCTGGGCTGTGTCCACAATGTTTTCCAGGGCTTTACACTTTGGAATATTATTGTTTCCATACCAGACGGAGATGCAGCCGGTCAGCACACCACCTGTCTAGAAATTTGCCAGGGTTTCTGGTCTCATACCAAACCTCTGCAAACTCCTGAGGAAGTCTGTAGGAAAAGAAACCAAGGGATTAGGAAAGAGAGGGATGGAGAGGGGCCTAACAGAAACTGGAGAAATCAATGTTAATGCCATCTGGTTGGAGGCTGATCAGCTGGAATATTAATTTTGCAGGTAGCATTGGTTTGGTAGTGCATGAGGCCATGTCAGTGTGGGAATGGTGCATGGAATTAAAATGCTTGTTATTGCAGCAGACAGAGTGAAGGTGCTCAAGAAACTATCTCCCAGTCTGTCCACGGATCCCACGTGACCTGCTGAGTTTCTCCAGTACCTTTGTGTATTGCACTATAATGTGTCAACATCATGTCACATGAAGATATTGCTCTTTCAACTCCATTCCTTCCTATGGGTGCTCCGTGACCTACTGAGCTTTTCCAGCAGTTTTGTGTATCGCTCAACAATCACAGCGGCTACAGACTTTCTTAGCTGACCTCTCCATGCCATTACCTTTCCTGTAATTCCACGGGTTCCTATTATATTTAGCTGCCTCATTTGCGGCACCGTGGCAAGGGCCTTCTCAAAATTCAAATAAAACAACAACCACTGACTCTCCTTTGCATGTCTGACTGAGTTGTCCTTTGGGGCTAGTCCCATATGATTGGATTTAGTCAATATCCTTCAAAGCCCTTTCTCTCCATAAATCAACCCCAATGTCTTTAGAATGTCACAATTCTTTGGCAGCTCATTTCAGATACGTACCACCCACTAGATGGAAAATGTTCTTTCTTAAGTTTATCACCTTAATCCTACCCTGGAAAGAGACAGTATGTCGATGCTGGGAATGTTTGTCTGGGGCACAATAGCCCTTCTTATGGAGCGACACCACGTTCAGCTGAATGAGGGGAAAAAAAACAAAGGTGGACTTGCCTCTTTTGGAGAAGTCCTGTAAGGCAACGCCTGTCGCCATGAGATGAAGTATACATGCCGAGCAATGGCCATCTTCCTTTCCCATAATCCCTCAAGGAACTGGAACCGCTCTGCATGGGGGATTGTGGGTGACAAAGATGGCCACTGATCCTGCATTAAAGCTGGCTCACCCTGCCAGGCTCCGCCACAACCTTGCCTGCCTCCTTCTGGCCTGGCTTGGTGAAGGAGCGAGGGGCAGAGGGGGAAACGGGAAGAGGATGTTTCTGGGTGGCAGGAGGGAGCCCTAACCCCAGCACCAATTGCCGTGGAAGCCCTGGTGGTGGCGGACTCCTGGATTGCGTGGGCTGATGGTGTCATTGGCCCGCCACTTGCAGTGGGAGAGTCTTTATGGAGGAAGTGGAAAGGTTGCCCTCCACCTCTGAATGTACCCTCAGGACGGATTGGAGTTTGCTGGCTGGATCCACGCATGGAGGGTTTCTACAGGAAGGGCAGAGAATATCTGCCTTTACACTCATTTATTTCTTCACTATAAAAAGGCCTAATCAGTGTATTTAAAATCTCAGAATCAGAATTTATTAATTGTCATGAAACAAAAAATGGGATATTGTAAAATATTTCCTTTAGTCCACTGTATAGGAGACAAGGATTCGGTAATGGCACCAATTGCCCAGCACCCCTTACAGTCAGAGGAAGAAAAGCAATGAGAGTCCCCGCCCCCTCCAGAGTCGTTGAGTGTTCACGGATCTGCCTCCATCGTTCGCACAGCCATCAGTCCAAATTGTCGGCAATCTGAGCTCCAGATCCAAATCTCTGACACCGCCTGGAATCCCTCAATATCCTTGGCACCCCCTTCTTTATCTCGCTACCCACATTCGGTACCTCTTCAGCCAGCGTTGAGTCAGTCCTAAACATTCCGCAGCCTGGTGTGAGTACCTTGACCGCAGTCACCAGCAGCCCATGGCCTGCACGGACTCCTCGCCTCAAGACACCAACAGACCGCTGCCTGTGTGCTCTTCAGCCTCAGAGCCCTTTGCTTGTCTGACATCATCTCTACCCTGTGGGCTGTTTCTTCTGCTTCCATTTCTCTCCAAACACCAGATTTTCTGGTGCCCTGCGCCAATCCTCTGCTTCTCCGGAGTCTGCACCCCCCTCGTGGCTACTGCCACATTGGGCCCAGACCTGCGGTCACAGGATTTTAGAGTAAACCACCGTCTGCTGCTTTGACTGGCCGTTTAAACCCTGGTATGGAGCCGAAGGCAATTGAACTGGGCAACTGGACCCAGTGAGGGTGCGCTGTATCTCCATTCCCTGCTCTCCATGGGTCCGCACCAATGGCAGCTCTGTTGTTACAGCAACTCTGCCAGCGCCTCAATTTTTTTTGTCTCGCCACTTAACGCGTTCTGCACAAATAGGTCATGTGGAGGTAGTTAAGCTGTCTGGCATGTCTGCTGTAATCCGTTCATGTCTTGAAGGCACCTAAATCCAGCCTCCTGTTGTGTGTTACGTTTGGACCATTCATTCTCCTGGAAGTGTTTAGCTATTTGCCCACTTTTACCATCCATCGTGCAGAATCTCGGAGAGTAAGTCTTGCATCTGGCAGCTCCTTTACATTTTGGCATCCAGGCCACATCCCAACCCCCCCCTATGCAATGGCGCTGGGGGTGGGAGGGTTTAGTGGCGGCACTGAGTGGGGGCTATGACGCCAGTATGACATGGCAGCCACTGTGACCAGCTCTTGCAAGAACACCTTGCCATCTTTTAGTTTGCTCACTACTGCCACCCTGAGTCTAGCCAGAAAATTACTGCACTGGCTTCTTCATTAGACTTTGCAGCAGACTGAATAATACCAAGACTGAGGGTTTAGAATGCCTCCTTTCTCCTCATCTCCCCCTTGGATATTTCAACTGCCTACAGGGGGCAGCAGCATCCACTTCGGGAATCACTACCCTAGCCCTTTACCTATTCTCCACATCAACAACTCTCTGCATTTTTATCGTTCCATTAATATAGCAAAATGTTCTGAGACTCTCCAACTAACCATCAACCAAATTACATTAGCCCATGAGGGGAAGTCAAGAGAGGGGAAATTTTAAAGGAGAAAGAAGATAGGGAGGTGTAAAGGTGCAGGCAGGGAATCCGAGAGCCTGGGCCTCAGTAGCTGAAGACACAGTCATCAATCCTTCCAGTCGGGCAGTAGATATACAATCCTCCAGGCTGAAGGATGGCTTCTTTCCTGGTGTTACACTGGGGAACAAATCATTTCAAAAGGTTTGCTTCCTGAAAAAAAATTGGCGATTATGATAGACAAATTCAAGATGGAGACAGATAATTTCAGATTTCCTGTATCATGTAGGAAGTTGGAGAAACATTAAATTAACCTTTATTGAATTGAGCATATTTAATTGTATCATGACGCTGACACATTGTGTTAGTTTAACTGACTTAAAAATGCTTTGCCACTGATTTTCATTTGTACTCAGCATCTGATGCCTCTCATGTTAGTGTCCAACAATAGTCGGCCGGCTTCGATGGATTCCGGTTGCCCTGACACCACTTTTCCATGGTCGCAGTGTCCCGGAGAAACCTTTCAGCATGTTCGTCACTGACTGCACCAAGATCAGCAGGGAAGAAGTCCAAGTGCGAATGTGCAAAATGGATTTCAATGACATGTGGCACTTCATAGTTCTGGATGCTTGAAGCCTGTTGTCAGTCAGCTGGTTGAAGGTTTGCGCTCTATATGTGTGAGCTGCTGTTACAGCCCGTCTGCATCTATCCTGACTCACCATGCCAAGGTGTAAGACAGTATTTGCATAGCACCTGCAACTGAGTGTATGCTCAGGCATGCTTGGACTGACCAAAACAGCTTGCTTTGTGGGCAATAAACTAGTTGAGAAAATACGAGAGGAAATAATAAAAATAGGGTATATATTTAAAAAACAGTATTCTAGAAAAATTTAAAGGTGATTTTCATGATCAGCAGTAAAAAAAATCCATAAATATACCCACAAATGTTCAGGAAGAAAAATCTTCATTGTCCAGTGTTATTAGACACCTGAAAGAGGCACTGTTTTGTCTGTACTTTGTCTTTGCAACACTCCAGCCAGCACCCTTTGACTTACTGTAACATTGGACCTTTTGCCAGCCACATTCAACCTCTTTTTTTAGGCCCCCTTAGGGGTGGGTGGGGGGGGGTGCATATGGCCCCACTGAGAATGGCTGCTATACACTGTTGTTTTACTACTGCACTACTTGTGTTGAAGTATAGGTTGACCTGCCTGGATAGCACGTGAAATAGCTGGTCTCTATATTGCAATGCACATCACACTAAATTCAATTCAATCACAGGTGGAGCAATATGTCAGCGTTGGTGGCGAGTTCTCAGAGAGGTGGTTGTTGTCTTGCCAATGAGATCTAAGTTCTCTCTACAAAAGCACCAGGAATTTTGTTCTTCTGAATCTGGATGGGAATGCCTAAGATGCAACACAGTTAGAAGCCACTTCTGGCCATTGAAACCCCTGCTACCCAATTAACCTTTCAACTCTGGAGGGTGAGAGGGGATCAGAGGATCTGTGGGGGGGGGGAAATAAAAACCCACATAGGTCATGGGGAGAGCATACAAGTTCCTTGTGAACGGCGCTAGATTCAAACCTGGGTCTCTGGTGCTATAACAGCGTTATACCAACTGATACGCTAACTGTCCTGCACTGAGATTTGCCACGTTTCAAGAATTCAGATGAGCTCTTGGATCCGAGGTATGGAAGGCTTGCCTCCAAGAGCTGATGTGTAAAAGGGTGCTCCATGGCTACCCTGATGGACGGAAGACCCTGCTTCTGTGCCATACAATTTAGTGACGAGAGATTTATGGACCAGCACCCAGACCTTGTTGGAGGCCACTCAGCCCATTATTTCCCATCAATCTCATTTCTCCACCAAAACCCAGTAAGCCATTCTCTCACATTAACCTTCACCAAGCTTCATACACAGGAGACAATTTCTAGAAACCAATTAACCCGACAGCCAGCACATGTTTGGGATGAGGGAGGAAACAGTTGCGGTTGTGGGTGGCGTGGTTAGCGCGACGTTATTACAGCGCCAGCATCCCGGGGTTCGAATCCAGCGCTGTCTGCAAGTTCTCCCTGTGTCTACGTGCGTTTCCTCCATGTGCTCTGGTTTCCTTCCTCCCTTCAAAACGTGTGGAATCATTTGGATGTAATTTGGTAGCATGAGCTCGTAGGCCTAAAAAGCCTGTTACCGTAATGTATGTTGGAATTAAAATGAAATGAAATTAAATTTAAAAAATTAAGACACCAAACTAACCACGGCAAACCCACTCAAAGAGGATATGTAAAATCCACGCAGTCAGCAGAATGGTTGACATCAGTTGTCTGACCTGTTCGGCACTGTCAAATAGTACAGTCGTGGAACAAATTGTCAGTTTAAAACTGGGCATCATGAGGTGCTGTGGGCCCGTCATCAGGGTTGATAGCAGAACGTCGAGCACTGTGACGCTGAGCACTGCCGCACCTCGGCGCTGTGTGCTCAGCCCGCTCCCGATCATGTGACTGACCCACGACTGCATCGCCAGGCCTGGCTCCAACAGGTATCATCAGGTTTGCAGATGGTGCAACAGTGGTTGGCCTCACCGGCAACAACAATGAGTCGCACTGCAGAGAAGAGGTGGAAAATCTCATGTTATGGTGCGAGAGGAACAGCTTGAGTCTCAATGTGGACAAGACGAAGGAGATGATCGTGGACTTCGGGAGGACTGGGGATGGTCACCTTCCATCACACATCAATAACTCTGTAGTGGAGAGAGTGGAGAGCATCAAGTTCCTTAGAGTCAGATTTCAGATTTACTGTCAAGTACGTGCATAACATCGCATAACCCCCTGAGATTCCTTTCTCCTGCAGGCATGGCAGAATGACCACTTAAGGGTATTGGTAAAAAGAAACCGTACACAGCCTAAACATATGAACAAATAAAGAACTTTAAACAGATAATGAATGTAAAGAAACGGACTGTGCAATCCAGAAAGGACAAAAGAAAATTAATGAAGTGCACAAGTAGGAGTCCTTAAATGAGTCCCTGATTGAGTTTGTTGTTGAGGAGTCTGATGGTGGAGGGGGAGCAGCTGTTCCTGAACCTGGTGGTGTGAGTCTTGTGGCACCTGCACCTCTTTCCTGATGGCAGCAGCGAGAATAGAGTGTGTGCCAGGTGGTGTGGATCCATGATGATTGATGCTGCTCCCTGTAGATGTACTCAATAGTGGGGAGGGCTTTGCCTGCGATGTCCTGGGCTGTGCCCACTACCTTTTTCAGGGTTTTACGCTCAGGGATCTTATTGTCTCCATACCAGACCGAGATGTAGCCGGTCAGCCCACCTTCACCACACCTCTGTAGGAATTTGCCAGGGTTTGTGGTGTCATAACAAACCTCTGCAAACTCCTGAGGAAGTAGAGGCACTGATGTGCTTTCTTCATGATGTGTTGAGTCCAGGAGAGATCCTGTGAGATAGTGACTCCAAAAAACACCGATTCGCTCACCCTCTCCTGATCCCCTAATGACCATTGGATTGTAAACCTCTGGCTTTCCGATTCTGAAGTCAACAATCTGCTCCTTAGTTTTGTGTGCGAGGTTGTTGTTGGTGCACCATTCAGCCAAGTTTTCACTCTCCATCATGTACGCTGACTCATCTCCATCCTTTATATAACCCACTACCGTGGTATCGTCAGCAAATTTGTAGATGGTGTTATTGTCATACTGAGATACGCAGTTGTTGGTGTAAAGTGAGTAGGTCAGGGGGCTAAGAACACAGCCCTGTGGTGCTCCAGTACTGATGGAGATTGTGGAGGAGAAGTTCTTACCAATCCTCACTGATTGTGCTCTGGAGGTGAGGAAATCCACGATCCAATTACACATTTGCTGATTAGTTTTGGAGGAGGATGGTGTTAAATGCTGAACTATAGTCAATAAAGAGCATCCTGATGTATACATCTTTGCTGTCCAATGATCCAGGGCTTTGTGTAGTGCTAGTGAGATAGCATCCACCATAGACCTCCTTCTACGATAGGTGAACTGGAATCGATCCATGTCACTGCTCAGGCAGGAGCTGATCTACTTCATCACCGGCCTTTCTAAACACTTCATCACTGTTGACGTAAGTGCTACTGGTCGATAGTCATTAAGGCAGGTTACTACACTCTTCTTGGACACTGGTATGATTGACGCCTGTTTGAAACAGGTGCATACTACACCCTGCTGGAGATATTGAAGATATTGAAGATATCCATGAGTATCTTGACAAGTTAGACAGCACAGATCTTTAATACTCGGTCGGGTTCTCCATCTAGGCTGGATTCACTCTCCTGAAGGTAGCACACATGTCATCCTCCGATACAGACAAGATGGAATCATCAGGGGATGTGGGGACAACTTCCATTTAAGTATTGTCCTATCCTGGACGCACAACATCTCCTCACTTGTCAGTGCCACAGCGACTACACTTCCTGAGAAGACTGAGGCGGGCAAGGCTAGTCAGCCACCGTCCTGTCAACTTTCTGCCGGAGCTCTTTTAAGAGCACCCTAGCCGGCTGCATCACAATGTGGCACAGTTGCCGTAGAGCATTGGATCGGAGGTCAATCCACAGGACCATAAGAGCAGCAGAGAGGATCACTGGAGTTTCCCCACCCTCCCGATCGACGCGATCTACTGGGATTGTTGTCTGAAAATCGTTAAGGATGCTCACCACCTCATACAGAGCATCTTCCAGCTACTCCCGAAGGGAAAGAGATTCAGGAGTATCAGGACCAGAACCACCAGGCTGAGAAACATCTTCCCATGGGCAGTGAGAGTACTGAATGAACTGCTCACGTGATCCATTCAAGACTCTACTATTATTTAACATATTTATTTTTGTATCTGTATTGTATATAAATTGGTGTACATATGTCTGTGTGCATGTTTTTATACTGAGCCCTGAAGAACGTCCTTTCGTCCAGTGGTACTTTACAACTCTAAGATAGTAATAAACTTGAACTCGGTAAAAAGAAATTTGCATCTCCACAGAATGTACCGCCACAAATCCACCATTAGCACCAGGCTGGGAGATTCAATCCTGGAATAATGAGGAGTGTCAGAGGGCTTTTGCTGGGAGCAACAGTGGGCACCTCTTACAAATGACGAGGTGCCAACCAGGCGAGGCTGCAATGCAGCGTTGCACATGTGCCGAACTGCTAAGAGAGAAGGCAATGGGCAGCACAAAACAGTCTCCTAAACTGACAGATCAGATATCGAAGCTGCCCACACTGAGGGTCTTTGGGAATTAAACAGATATTGAGAAGAGCTAGCACCCGGAGCCATCCATTCCAGGCAACCCTTTCCTCGCCTGACAGGCAGAAGATGCATGAGTTTGAAAGTGCGGACCAGCAGATTCAAGGGCAACTTCTTGAAAAGCCTGAAAACAAAGCACAAGAGATGACCTTTGGTTCTCATGAAACGACCTCACCGCTGCCACTTGTCTCATTTTCCATGCAATTTTCTCTGTAACCGTCTGTTCTGTGCTTTTCTTTTCGATTACCTGTTGTACTTAAGTATGAGTTGACCTGCCTGGGTAGCACATAGAACAATGTATCCTGGTACATATACAGACCAATAAACAACTCGATTAAATCGTCAATGATGAACTGGCTCAGCACAGGAGTATTAAAGAAAAGATTGAAGCTCTGTTCGACCAGGAATATGGAAACATTGATCCCTCATGGCCCCATCCTAGGATCCCCATCATCACAGAAGCTTCAGCCAATGCGATTCACTCCCCATAATATCAAGAACTGGCTGAGAACAATGGCTTCAGCAAAATGTGGGGCCTGGTATCATTCCCTAACCGTTTTACTTAACAGAACTGTAGCATGAGTGGACATTCTTGTCAAGAATCTCATCTCGCTCCTTGAAATTCAATTGCCTTGCCATCAACATCCCTCGTGTAGTCATTGACCAGAATCTCAAATGAACCCACCGCATAAATAGCTTGGCTACAAGAGCAGGTCAGGGGCTTGTTTGCCAGGAGTGATGCCATGGTGGAAAAATTTCCTCCTCATCTCTGTTCTAATTGGATGGCCTTCAAGCCTGAAATTATACCCTCTTGTCCGAGACTCTCCCACCAAGGGAAACAACCTTTCGAACGTCTACTCTCTGTGCCTTTCAACATGCAAATTGTTTCAGAATCAGAATTTATTGTCATGAAGTTCGGTGTTTAGTGGCAGCATCGTAGAGCAAACATTCATATTATAACCATCTTACAACATTCCCATAACAAAATTAAAATAGTAGTGCACGAAAAGTAAGGCCGTGTCTGTGGTTCATTGATCATTCAGGAAATCTGATGGCAGCGGGGAAAAAGCTGTCCTTGTGCCGCTGAGTGCTCGTCTTTAGGCTCCTGTACCTTTTCCCCCATGGTAGCAGAGTGAAGAGGGCATGGCCTGGGAGGAGGGGATCTTTGAGGGCAGCGGCTGCTTTTTTAAGATGCTGCCTCATGTAGATGTCCTCAATGGAGTGATGTCGCAGGCCGAGTTAACAACCCTCTGTAGTTTATTCTTGTCCTGAGAGTTGGCATTTAAATTTAATGAAAATTTTCCTATCACGTAGGAATTTTAGATATAGCCTATTTTTCTGATTTCATGTCAAATTGTAAGTCTACTTCAACCCTTACAAGACCATGAAGCGCAGCATGTTATAAAAAATTCATTTTCTGCATTTGCACTCGGACTTTTTCCCTGCCGACCTTGGTGCCGACAGCGTTGAATGTGGTGAAAGGTTTAACCACGACATCGCAATAAGTAGTATCGGAGCAACTAGAATCCATCAGTTCTGGCTGGCTATTGTTGGACACCGACATGAGAGGCATCAGATGCTGAGTACAAATGTAAACTAACGACAAAACTTTTTAGGTCAGTTGAACTAATGCAACGTGTCAGCGTCATTATGCGATTAAACAGGCTCAATTCAATAAAAGTTATTTTTAATGTTTCTCCAACTTCCTACGTGCTACAGAAAATCTGAAATTATCTTGGTGTTCAACTTGATGTTGTCTATCACAATCCTCAATTTCATTTCAGGAAATGAACCTTTTGAAAACATTTATTGTCCAGTGATCTTAACTGAGAGAAACTTTTTCCACTTGAGACCATCTTGAAGAGAGGAAAGACTTGACCTGAATTCCTGACACCTCCATCAGTGTCTTCATCTATTAATTATGCCCTGTTCATTCTGTTTATTCCCCAGTTGGCACCTCGTTTATTCTATTAATATGTTCTGACGACTTACCTCAGAATTTTGACCTTTACAATGGAATGATATGAAAAGAGGCAAATTCACTGTCATAATGAACATGCAGATTCATCAGGCTCTGAGAGGACCAATATTAAATTAGTTATAAAGTACAAGGCAGAGGTCATGAACAATTTATCTGATGTTGTTTGACACAAGCTCTTGACTATTCCAATATAGGGATAATTAATTTGTGCAAATATACAGCAAAGTCAAGATGATTTGCCCTTTTCTCTTGCTGCTTTTTTATTTCTGTCTTCTATAATGATCCTAATTCTTTCTGGAGGTTTAAATATCGTCCATGGTGTCAGAAGATGAGAATCACTGAGTGTCAATATTACTCTCTTCATCCAGGAACAAAAAAGTTAATGCCCAGGTGATATTGGTCGTGAAGAAATAAGAGGCTCTGTTGGCCTTCATTTCAAGAGGAAAAGTGTACAAGAGTAAAGAGGTGTTGATGAGGCTCCATGGGGCACTGGTGAGGCCTCATTTCGAGTAATCGTGTGCAGTTTTGGGCCCCCTATCTTAGAAAGGATGTGATGATGTTGGAGATGATGCAGAGGAGATTTACTGGGGTGATTCCCGGAATGCAAGGGCTAATGTACAAGGAGCGTTTGGCAGCTCTTTGGTTGTATTTGTTGGAGTGTAGGAGAATGGGAGGAGATCTCATAGAGGCATTTCGTATTTTGAAAGGTTTAGATAGGGTGGATGTGGGCAAGATGTTTCCCTTGGTGGTGAATCGAGGACAAGGGGTCATAGTCTGAAAATTAAATGTTATCCATATAAAACAGAGATTATGAAGAACTTCTTTAGCCAGAGGGTTGTGAATCTGTGGAACTCACTGCCTCATACATCAGTGGAAGCCAGATCACTGGGAGTATTTAAACAAGAAATAGACAAGTATCTTATTAGTGATGAGGGCATCAAGGGATATGAGGAAAAGGCCAGAAATTGGAACTAGTGTAGAGAAGCTTAGTGTAAATTTATGGAACAAACTCAATGGGTTTAGTGGCCTGCGTCTGGTCCTTTGTCTTGTGATCTTGTGAACAAATACTCCTGGGTTTTATTCTCTGTGAATAGGATGAAAAGCCGTTCTTACAGTTCAGTAACACTGGACATCAAATGTTTTCAAAAGGTTTGCTTCCTTAATAAAATCTGGGGATTATAATAGGCAACTTCAAGCTGAACACAAAGATAATTTCAGATTTGCCGTATCACATAGGAAGTTGGAGAAACTTTTATTGAATTGAGCACGTTTAATCGCATCATGACGCTGACACGTTGCGTTAGTTTGACTGACCTAAAAATATTTTCCCGTTGATTTTCGTTTGTACTCGGCAT
The DNA here is from genome assembly GCF_036971445.1 of Narcine bancroftii. NCBI lineage: Eukaryota > Metazoa > Chordata > Chondrichthyes > Torpediniformes > Narcinidae > Narcine > Narcine bancroftii. Next base: position 60,008,759 of record NC_091481.1, on the reverse strand, counting down.
CTGATGCCTCTCATCTCAGTGTCCCAACAATAGTCAGCTCGTTGCCCTGATACCACTTTTCCATGGTCGCAATGTCCTGGTGAAGCCTTGCACCATGTTTGTCACTGCCTGCGCTGAGATCAGGAGGAAGGACGTCCATGTGCGAATGCAGAAAATGGATATTCAATGACACAGTTTTGTGTGGTCGAAGTAGGCTTAAAGTGTGGCAGGAAAACACAAAAATAGGGTTTATCTAAAAAAACGTTATGTGATAGGAATGTTTTAAGGTGATCCTTTGTGATCAGCAACTCAATAAAATACACCAAAAAGTGTTCAGGAAGGAAAATCTTCATTTTCTAGTGTAATTAAGGGTAAGTCCTGCCCTGTGACCCAGAATAATTTCACCCATTCATGGTGAATCATAGTTATTGATATTCATGTACATTATTTTTAATTTACCAGAACTGAATAACTAGATGTAACTAATTTGTTCAGGTACTAATTTAAAAGTACATTTGAAGGTTGTTCAACATCTTGTCTTTGTGTCAATTCATTATTATTGTTTTGCTTTCTTAAAATCCACTTCTCAAGGTCATTAATAAACTGAGTGAACAGTGAGAGGTGCAGAACTGATCCCTGCCAATTCACCAGTCGCTGTTCCCCAGTGCCAATAATTACCACTCATAACTCCCAGCTCGATTTTTATTATGAAGCCAATTTTGGGAATATCTTTCTCACTCCCTGAAGCATTTATTTCTAAAGTGCCTTTTGTGAGGACTGCGGCGGCATCTGTTATTGGAGCCAAAATATGTAATATCCTTCAAGTTATCATCCTTGCATGTCACCACTTCTCTTCAATGTATGGCAGTCACTCCCTTTAACCAAATTAAGTTTCCTCCTTTTTAAAAAATCTTCAAGGGTCATTTTTCCCATCACCTCCGAGGCTTGTCTGTGCATCTATTGTCGCCCATAATCCTCAGGAGCTATTATTCAGAAGGAGCAGGAGAGAGTAGGATGAAAAGCTGGGGTCTATGGCCCAGACTCTGGTGCATGGGGAAATTGCAGATTCCATTTATAAAGCACAATGCGATTTTGTGCATAGTTTAATGAAGAGGAAATCCTATTTGTTAATTTTTGATTATGTGATTGACAGGGCAGAGAGAAGGATATAGCAGTCGTACATTAAAAAACCCTGGTATCTGGCACCCATGGGGATCGATAGATGCTGGATAAGTGAATTTTCTTGTTGCTTGAGTTTGCACCATGTGTGATTGGTGAACTAATGGTGCAACGTGGCAATCTTAAACTTCTGTAATTTTTACCAATTTATCTTCTGCAATTTTATTTTACTTGAGGCTGTCATGTGCTTACTGTCATTTGTTCAAATTTTATTCCATTTGAGATTTCTCTAAAGGCATTTAATAAGGTGTTTGAGGGCTCAGCAGTGGGGAGGGTCAAGAACTTCAAACTCCTGGGTGTCAACATCTCCGAGGATCTGTCCTGGAGCTTCCACATTCATGCCATCGTGAAGAAGGCTCGCCAGAGGCTATACTTTGTGAGGTATCTGAGGAGATTCGATATGTCACCAAAGGCTTGCGTAAAACTTTTGGAGAGCATTCTGGATGGTTGCATCGCTGCTGGGTATGGAGGTCAAGAATAAACTCCAGAGGGTCGTTAACTCGGCCTGCGACATCACAGGCACTGGACCTCACTCCATCGAGGACATCGACTTGAGATGGTGTCTTAAAAAAGCAGCCTCTAACCTCAAGGACCCTGACCACCCAGGCCCTGCCCTCTTCACTCTGCTACCATCAGGGATAAAGGTACAGGAGCCTAAAGACGAGCTCTCAGCGGCACAAGGACAGCTTCTTCCCCTCTGCCATCAGATTCCTGAATAATCAAGGAACCAAAGACACTGCCTCACTTTTCATGCCCTATTATTTTTATTATTATTTATTTTATATAGTGGTCATAAGATGGTTATAATATGAATGTTTGGACAATGAGGCTGCTGCAAGACACTGAATTTCATGACTTGTTCATAACAATAAATTCTAATTCTGATAAAGTAGGGGCAAATGGGCTAAAGGATTGGATAATGGACAGAAAAAAAAGGATGGAATAGTGTTGCCCCAAAACTCCAAGGATACGGATTGAAGCTGACATTCTTGTGCACAGTTTAGATGTTTCCATGACCTCCCCCCCCCTCACCCCCTCTGATCTGTGTGCAGTTTGGATGCTCCCACGACCCAGTCAGTCCCCACACCCCCCCCCTCCCCATGTGTAGTTCAGATATTCCCATGACCCAGTCGGTTTCCCCGGGGACTCCAGTTTCCTCGCACATCGGGTAGCTCAGTGGTTAGAGCACTGGCCTCGTCAACTGGGGTTGTGAGTTCATTCCTCGCTGGGGCTTCATTTCTGTGAGGGGCGCTGGCCAAAGTGGCAACTCTCTGCCTTCCTTACGGTGGACAAGAATTAAAGAGTTTCATGTATGTTACATTCTAAATGTAGTATTACGTGAAAATAATGGAACCTCGACCTTTTAATTATGCTGGTTGTACGAGTGCTGTGGTTTACCCTGAAGATGGATAGCTGGCAAGAGAATTAGGGTGGAACTGATGGGCATGTGGGGAATACATTACCTGGAAGGAAGTAGGGGGTGGTTGATGGAATTGCTCTGAAGCCATTTTTGTTGCGTTGGTCTGAATAGCCTCCAGTGACATGAGAATCTGAGAGCAAAGGGGCTATTAGATTTCTCCAGATTTCCTTCTGCAGTCCACAGCTCCTTGGTTTTGCTGACATTGAGTGCAAGGCAGTTATTGTGTCTCCACTCAATGAGCTGATCTCTCTCCCTCATTGCCATCTGTGATTCTGCGATTCCGCTGACAACCGTGGTGCCAACAGCAAATTTGTAGATGACATCTGAATTGTCCCTGGCCACTCACGGTCATGGGTGTAGAGAGAGTAGAGCAGTGGGCTAAAACACGCATCCTTGAGGTGCACTTGGGTTGATCATCAGTGAGGAGGAGACGTTGTTTCCAATTCGTACTGACTGTGGTAAAGGATCCAATTGCGGGGTGTGGGGTTGCAGAGGCCCAGAGTTTGGAACTTGTTGACCAGCACTGAGTGAATAATGGTGCTGAAGGCTGACTTTCAGCCGGATGTACTGCTTGTTTGTTTGTTTGTTTGCATGCATGGGTGTTATATCTGCTTGTGTGTTTGCATGTTTTTGCACCAAGGACTGGAGAATTCTGCTTCATTGGGTTGAACCTGTACACTCGGAGGAAATTGAACTTGATAGAGCTCATAAGAAATTGACAGGGTGGTGGCCGGTAGCCCTGCCCGCCTCAGCCTTCTCAGGAAGTGCAGCCGCTGTTGCATCACCACGGTGTAATTCTGCCTCACTCACTGACAAGTGGTGAGAAGTTGTGTGTCCAGGACAGGCTGCTTTTTAAGTGGATTCTGAGGAACTTGGTGTTCTCCTCTACTGAGCTATTAATGTGTAGCGTCGGGTGGCGGGAGCTCCAGGACAGATCCTCGGAGAGTACAGGCAGTTAGGTAGGGAGTTAAAAAGAAGGACCTCAAAGGGGGTAATCTCTGGATTACTCCCTGTGCCACGTGACAGTGTGAATAGAAATAGAATGAGGTGGAGGATTAACACGTGGCTGAAGGGGTGAAGTAAGGGGCAGGGTTTTAAGTTTCTGGATAACTGGGACCTTTTTTGGGGGAGATGTGACCTGTACAGTAAGGACAGGTTACACTTAAATCCCAGGCGGACCAGAATCCTGGCAGAGGTATTTGCTAGGGCTACTCAGGATCCTTTAAACTAGAATGGTTGGGGGGAGGGAACAAAATAGTACAGAGCAGTAAGGAGAAGGTTAGAATGCAAACAAAGAAAGTTTGTAGTAAGTATTTGAATATGGATGGGCAGGTGATAGAGAAGGGAAATGCTCTGGAAGAAGATGAAGGGCAATTGGCAGGAAAAGTAAATAATGTTGTTATTAAAGATGAGGGAAAACAGGGATTAAAAATTGGGAAATCTCTGAAATTCATACATTTTAATGCCAGGAGTATTGTAAAAAAGGTGGATGAGCTGAAGGTGTGGATTGATACTTGGAAGTATGATGTGGTAGTGATTAGTGAGACATGGTTGCAGGAGGGATGTGATTGGCAACTGAATATCCCTGGATTTCATTGTTTTAGGTGTGATAGAGTCGGAGGGGCAAGAGGAGGTGGGGTTGCATTGCTTGTCAGGGAAAATATTACAGCGGTGCCTAGGAAGGATAGATTAGAGGGCACATCCACAGAGGCTATTTGGGTGGAACTGAGGAGTAGGAAAGGAGAGGTTACACTTGTAGGGGTGTATTATAGACCACCCGGAGGGGACCGAGACCTAGAGGAGCAAATCTGTAGGGAGATAGTAGATATTTGTGATAAGCACAGGGTTGTAATTATGGGAGATTTTAATTTTCCACATATAGATTGGGAAACACATTCTGTGAAAGGACTGGATGGGTTAGAGTTTGTGAAATGTGTGCAAGATAGTTTTTTACAACAATATGTAGAGGTGCCGACCAGAGAAGGAGCAGTGTTAGATCTACTGTTGGCAAATGGGATGGGTCAAGTGACGGAAGTTAGTGTTGGCGAGCTCTTCGGGTCCAGTGATCATAATGCCATCAGCTTCAATGTCATTATGGAAAGAGAGAAGTCAGGGCCAAGGGTTGAGGTTTTTGATTGGGGAAAAGCTAGATTTGAGGAGATGCGAAAGGACTTGCAGGGTGTGCATTGGGACAATTTGTTTTATGGGCAAGATGTAGTAGAGAGATGGAAGTCTTTTAAAGATCAGATTTTGAGAGTGCAAAAGCTTTATGTTCCTGTTAGGTTAAAAGGAGGGGCAAAAGGTTTGAGAGAGGCGTGGATTTCAAGGAATATTGGAAATTTGGTTCGAAGAAAAAGGGAGGCGTACATTAGATACAAGAAGCATGGAGTTAAGGAGATGTTTGAAAGATACATTGAATGTAAGAGGAATCTTAAGAGAGGAATTAGGAAAGCTAAAAGAAGGTACGAGGAAACTATGGCAAGCAGGGTGAAAACTAATCCAAAAGAGTTCTACAAATATGTTAATGGTAAGAGGAAAGCTAGAGACAAAATTGGTCCCTTAGAAAATCAGAGCGAAAACTGTGTGTGGAGCCTAGAGAAATGGGGGAGATATTGAACAGTTTCTTTTCTTCGGTATTCACTAAGGAGAAGGATATTGGGAGATGTGAGATAAAAAAAGCAAATTGGGTAAATATGGGGAATATAGAGATTACAAAAGGTGTAGTTTTAAGGTTTTTGAAGAATATAAAGGTGGATAAGTCTCCGGGACCAGACGGGATCTTCCCCAGGACATTGAGAGAAGTGAAGGAGGAAATAGCAGAGGCTCTGGCGGTAATTTTCCAAATGTCATTAGATATGGGGATAGTGCCGGAGGATTGGCGCATTGCGCATGTGGTTCCGTTATTTAAAAAGGGTTCAAGGAGGAAGCCTGGCAACTATCGGCCTGTAAGTTTGACGTCTGTGGTAGGTAAATTAATGGAGAAAATTCTTAGAGATAGTACTTATAAACATCTGGATAGACAGGGTCTGATCAGGAGCACTCAACATGGATTTGTGGGAGGAAGGTCATGTTTGACCAATCTGATTGAATTTTTTGAAGAGGTGACTAGGAATGTGGATGAGGGTAGTGCAGTGGATGTTGTCTATATGGACTTCAGTAAGGCCTTTGATAAGGTACCACATGGAAGGTTAGTTAGGAAGGTGCAGTCTTTAGGTATAAATTTTGAGATAGTCAAATGGATTGAACATTGGCTGAAAGGGAGAGGCCAGAGAGTGGTAGTGGATAATTGTCTGTCAGGTTGGAGGCCGGTGACCAGTGGTGTGCCTCAAGGATCTGTATTGGGCCCATTGTTGTTCGTTATTTACATTAATGATCTAGATGATGGGGTGGTGAATTGGATTAGTAAATATGCAGACGATACTAAGATAGGTGGAATAGTGGATAATGAAGAAGGTTTTCAAGGATTGCAGAGGGATTTGGGCTGCTTAGAAAAGTGGGCTGAAAAATGGCAGATGGAATTTAATGCTGATAAGTGTGAGGTGCTTCATTTTGGTAAGAAGAATCAGAATAGGACATACGTGGTAAATGGGAGAGCATTGATGAATACAGAAGAGCAGAAAGATTTAGGAGTAACGGTACATCGTTCCCTGAAGATAGAAACTCACGTGAATAAGGTGGTGAAGAAGGCTTTTAGTATGCTGGCCTTTATCAATCATTGCATGGAATATAGGAGTTGGGAGGTGATGTTGAGATTGTATAAGACGTTGGTGCGGCCTAATTTGGAGTTCTGTGTGCAGTTCTGGTCGCCTAATTATAGGAAGGATATAAACAGAGTGGAGAGAGTGCAGAGAAGGTTTACCAGAATGTTACCTGGGTTTAAGCATCTAGAGTATAGGGAGAGATTGGACAGATTAGGTCTTTATTCTTTGGAGCGTAGAAGGTTGAGAGGGGATTTGATAGAAGTATTTAAGATTATGAAAGGGATAGACAGAGTGGATGTGGATAGACTATTTCCGTTAAGAGGAGGAAAGATTAAAACAAGAGGACATGAGTTAAGAATTAAGGGGCAGAGGTTTAGAGGTAACATGAGGGGGAACTTCTTTACTCAGAGAGTGGTAGACGTGTGGAATGAGCTTCCAGGAGAAATAGTGGTGGCGGAGTCAATTGTATTATTTAAGAAAAGGTTGGACAGGTATATGGATGAGAAGAAGATGGAGGGTTATGGGCATTGTGCAGGGAGGTGGGACTAGAGTGGGGTGTTTGGTTCGGTGCGGACTAGAAGGGCCTAATGGCCTGTTTCCGTGCTGTAAATTGTTATGTTATGTTGACACCCAGGAGTTTGAAATTCTTGACCCGCTCCACGACTGAGCCCTCAAACACCATATTAAATGCCTTTAGAGAAATCTCAAACGGAATAACATTTGAACAAATGACAGTAAGCACATGGCAACCTCAAGCAAAAAAAAATAGCAGAAAATAAATCAGTAAAAAATACAGAAGCTTAAGATTGCCACGTGGCAGCATTAGTTCGCCAATCACACACAGTGCAATCTCAAGCAACCGGAAAATTCACATCCGGCATCTACCAATCTACAATCATCTCCCTTGTCTACATTGAGATTTGGGCCGTTATTCTCACCCAAGATTTTTCACCTCTTCTCCATGTTGCTGGTGGTGCGGTCGACTGACGACTCTGTTGGAGCTGGATGTGGCAATGCAATTGTGGGCCGGTGGACTGTACAAGAGTGGGCAAGCACACAGCCCTGAGCTGTGCCAGTCATGTTGCTCAATGTTCTGCCGCCAATCCAGACAGCCTATGGTCTTTCCATGAGGAAGTCCTGAACTCATTTACAGAGAGGGGTGTTGAGTCCCAGTGAGGACAACTTCTCCACAAGCCTCTGGGATTTGATCATATTAGATACCAAGATGAAGTCAATGAACAGCAGCCATTGTCCAGGTGGGACAGGACAGAGTAAGGGGACAAGGCTATAACATCATCAGTGGAATGGTGCCATCTGTAGACAAACTGAAAGGAGTCCAATTTTCTGAGAGGTTCAGTTTGATGCCTGGTATCACCAGATGCTCAAAGCATTTCATAATGGTGGAGGTTAGTGTCATGAGGCACTCGTGATTGAGGCCTGTTATTGTTGCTCTCATGGGTACTGCAATGATGAGGGCTATCTCAACACCTATGGGAACGATGGACTGCTGCAGTGAAGTGTTGAAGATGTCTGTAAGGACCTCCTTCAGTTGGTCTACACAGTCCTTCAGAACCCAACCAGGTATGTTGTCTGATCCCGCTGCCTTGTGTGGGTTCACCTTGGATAGGGCTCTCCTCACCTCAGCTGCAGCTATGCAAGGGGCCCCTGATCATCAGGGGGGAAACAGCGATTTATTTGGCATCAGGGCTGTTCTCCACATTGAACCGTGCATGGAAGGTATTCAGTCTGTCCAGAAGGGAGGCGTCGTTGTCTTTGAACCGCGAGGTTGTCTTGTGATCCCTCGCTGCACGCGCCTCCTGTCACCGATGTCACACAGTTGACTGTGCGTACCCTCACTTTCCCTTCTGGATTGCACATGAGAGTTCAGCCCTTGCTAATCTTAATACCATCTTGCTTCCTGTCCTGAAGTCTGCATCATGAGCTCTGTGGAGTGTCTCTGCCTCCAGCCTTGGTAATGTAGCATTTGATGCAGGAAGGTGGAGCTGAAGGAACGTTATAAACGGTAGGGCTGACTTGAGAGACTGGAAACGGTGCAAAGAAAAATTGACAAAGGGTGTAGTGAAACACGAAAGTCTGCAGACGCTGTGATTGTGGACAATACACACTGGAGAAACTCAGCAGGTCCCACAGCTGGATGAAGGGCTCAGGCCCGAAACATTGATTATATATTTTTGCCTCCTATGGATACTGCAGGACCTGCTGGGTTTCTCGAGAATGTTCACAAAGGATGTAACTGGAATGAAGGATTCAATTATAGGGAGATCGTAGTAGTTTGGGATTTTTCCTCCCTGGAGTGAAGGAAACTGAGGGGTGACCTGGTAGAGGGAAATAAAGTAATGAGGGATGTAGAAGAGGTGAACAGTCACAGTCTTTTCCCCAGGTTAGGAGAGTCTAAAACAGTGGTTTTCAAACTTTTTCTTTCCATTCACATCCCACCTCAGGTATTCCCCATACCATCGATGCTCTGTGATTAGGAAGGGATTGCTTAAGATGGGATGTGAGTGGAAAGAAAAAGTTTGAAAACCACTGTTTTAACCGTACCTAATTGACTCGTTATGTGCACGGTTTCAGATCTCCAAAGGAAATGGGCCAATGACAATTTTTCTCAAGCAAAATATTTCAGTAACAACTGGTCTAGAGCAGTGATTCTCAACCTTCCCTTCATTTGCATTCCATCTTAAGCAATCCCTTACTAATCACAGAGCACCGATGACACAAGGATTACTTAAAGTGGGATGTGAGTGGAAGGGAAAGGTTTGAGAACCATTGGGTTAGAGAGATATAGGTCAAGAGTGAGCAAATGGGGCAAGCTTAGTTGGGCAACTTGACCAATGTGGATGAATTGAGTCAAAGAGCCGCTTCCGTGCTGTTTCTGGCCGATTCCTACTCCCATTTCTCCCTACCAGTAACTGAAGTTCATTGCTGTCTGTAGAAAATTTGATTTGACAAAGAGCAGGAGTAAATTCTCTGGTGGTCTGGGAAGTTTTTAATCCCCAATAAGCCCCAGTAAGGCCAATTATTCTATGGTTTTATTTTCATTGCTTGGTCACATCTCAAAGCAGCCTTCATGGCCCCAAAGTGCTGTGGGACATCCCGCTGTTAATGAAGGCTGTCATAGATATAGGAAGATGCCAAGGGAAGGAAAAATGGAAGATCAGATTATTATATAAATGGCAAGTGATTGCAGCACGCTGCCATGCAGAAGGACTTGGGAGGGCTTATGCACGAGAGGCGGAGGTTGGTTTTCAGGTGAAGCAGGCAAATGGGACGTTGGCCTTCATTGCTGGAGGGATTGAATTTAGGAGCAGGAAGGTTATGCTGCAACTGTACAAGGTACTGGTGAGGCCACACCTGGGGTACTGTGTACAGTTCTGGTCTCCTTACTTGAGGAAGGATGTACTGGCTTTGGTGGCAATGCAGAGAAGGTTCACCAGGTTGATTCCAGAGAAGAGGGGGTTGGCTTATGAGGAGAGATTGAGTCATCTGGGACCGTACTCGCTGGAAGAATGAGAGGAGATCTTATAAAAATGTATAAAATTATGAAAAGCATGGATCAGAGAGAGGTAGGTCAGTTGTTTCCATTGGTGGGGGGGGGGGGTGGGGAGACTAGAACTAGGGGACACAGCCTCAAGATCCAGGGGAGTAGATTTAGGAGGAACTGCTTTTCCCAGAGGGTTGTGAATCTGTGGAATTCACTGCCCATTGAAACAGTGGTGGTGATCTAAGTAAATATATTTAAGAGAAGTTTGGATAGATTTTCATGAAGATGGGGAATTAAGGGATTTGGGGTAAAGGCAGGTAGGGGAGATGAGCCGATCATCAGATCAGCCATTGAATGGTTCGACGGGTGTAGGCCGGATGATCTACTGCTGCTCCTATTTCTTATACTGAATAAAATCAGGCCCTTCAGCCGCATCATGTCTAAGCCACCCATTAACCACCATTTGTACTAATTCTACACGAATCACATATTTCATATTTCCCTCAGCAACGCACCCCCCCCCCCCGCACCCACCCCCCACAGTTTCTTCATGTCATCCACTTTGTTAGGGGGAAATTTAGTCATCAATTAATTTAGGATGTGGCTGTAAAATGGAGCACTTGGAATAAACCATAAAGACAACACCCTTGGTCAGGATTGAACCTGGGATTGTGAGGCAGCAGGTTCTACCTGCTGTTACTAATGATCATTTCAGATTTCAGATTTATTGTCAGAGTACGTATGACATCGCATACATCCCCGAGATCCCTTTTTCCTGCGGGCAAGGCAGAATTTACCACTAATTGGTAGTGCAAAAAAATTGTACACAGCGTAAACATGTAAACAAATAAAGAAATGTAAACCGATAACGAATGTAAACAAACTATACAATAAATCGAGAACTAAAAGAAAATCAACAAAGTGCACAAGTAGGTGTCCTTAAATGAGTCCCTGATTGAGTTTGTTGTTGAGGAGTCCGATGGTGGAGGGGGAGCAGCTGTTCCTGAACCTGGGGGTGCGAGTCTGTGGCACCGATACCTCTTTCCTGATGGCAGCAGTGGGAACAGAGCATGTGGCGGGTGGTGTGGGTCCTTGATGATCGTTGCTGCTCTCCGATGGCAGGGTCCCCTGTAGATGTACTCAGGAGCAGGGAGGTTATTGCCTGTGATGTCCTGGGCTGTGTCCACATCCTTTTGGAGGGCTTTACACTCAGGGGTATTGGTGACCCGTACCCTTTTTTTTATTGGGTGATGAGCTGGCTAAGGTAGATTGAGGAATTAGATTTTAATCTTTGTTAGTTAAGCAGAGTTGACCTGAGCTGCTGTGTTGTTTACTTGGAAAATATTAACTAAATTCATCTGATTTGGATGATTTATTCTTCTTTTGGTTGACATATAACTATTGGCGAGCCCAGCGTTGTAATTAACGGCGGGTTTCTTGAGTATGGATTCTGTTAGATTTTTATATTTTCCTGTGGTTGATGATTGGCTGAGACGTTAAAAATTTTTTTTTAAGGCAGACAGCATAGTACAGGGTCTTCTGGCCCACAAGCCCTTGCTGTCCAAGTACCCCAATTAACCTTCAACCCCTGTACATTTTTGGAAGGTGGGAGGAAACTGGAGCACCCGGAGGAAAACCCATGCAGGTCACGGGGAGAATGTACAGACAGCGCTGGATTCGAACTTGGGTCTCTGGCTCTGTGAAAGCGTTGTAACCGAGCCCATTTTGGCAGAAGGGTGCCAGGTTTGTGATGCCAGCCCAGTCTATGATGCCAACAGGTGTACGTTTGTGAACTCTCAGCCTCTTTCTCAGACTTGAATTTAATTTGCCCATGATTGATTTTGTTTGTCATTATTTTGAGGTATGTCTGCAATGGCGAGTCTGGCTCAGCAGAATTTAATCAACACTCTTTCTCAAACCTTTATGTGTCATCAATCTGCTTCCTTCTGACACCTTCCTTTTCCATTTTATGATGACTGTAGTATAAATACCCAACACTATTCTTTATCGTTTTCCAGAAGCCATCCCAACTTATTGCCCATTACTTGGCCAATATTCCATTTGTGTTTTTTTGTAGATCCAAATCGTTGGTAGCTCGAATAATTAGAGCAGTCGATAGTTGTTTCTGTGCCCCTTCCACTTCCTTCAGCTTGGTTCAAACGAACGAGCGGCAACCTTGAACCTTCAAATTCCCAGTGGCATGTAGCCCTTCCACATTACTCCTGAAGTCAGTCTGGTTGCCATGGTGACTTCTACTTGCACGATATTTTCCAATGCACTTCTCTTCAACTCTTCCCTTTGAAGCCTTGTGTGCTCACGTTGTTATTGCTTGCTGTTATTCTTGTCATTGTACAGAACCTTGCTGTCTAATTGTAATGCTGTCTCAACATTGGTTAGACACTGCAACTATTATTTCAGTTATTTTTTTGCTTAATCTTCGATGCTCTATCTCATGGGCTCTGGTGACATGTTTTGAGGATTTTAATTACTCTGCTTCCTTCCAACTCCCCTGTAAAAGGTGCCCAGTTCTGGTTCTCCAGCTTCATCTGGGTTATTGTTAGAGTTGCTGCTTCTTAGCATTTCATTCTCTCTCTCTCTCTCTCCCTCCCTCCCCCTCTCTTCCTCCATCATGCCTTCCCTCATTATCTCTTTCCCTCTCTCCACCTCCCCTCTCCCTCCTTGCCATTCACTAATTCTTTATCTCTCTCTCTCTCTCTCCCTTCCTCTCTTTCTTTCTATCTCTGAGTCCTCTTTTCTGTCTTTCTTCTTCTACATTGCCACAATCTGGCTGTTCATCTCTAGACCTCTGACCCTCGGATTCTCACCTCGTAAAGTCAAGAGTATTTGCATGGCTACCCACAGTAACTCCATGGCCAGTGGCTCAGTATATGTGCCTTGTCTCCTGCTGAATTATAGCAGCCTTTAGAATGCAGCACTTGCAAGTGCTCACAACAACCTTGGCAATGTTGTGTCTTTTCTCTTCATTCCAACACACAATGATAGACCTTCCAAATGTTGTGCATTGTGTATAACTGAACAGCGAGCAATTATGGGAGAATTTCTGGAGGTGATTCCCATTCTCGGATGTTCTAAATCCATTTCACAGGGAACAATATGCGTTGAAGAGCGGCTCGCTCAGTCTCAGAATTTGCAAGGAATGGACTGTTGTGACACTGTCATTTGTTCAGCCAAAAGCTTTTACCATATATTCCAAGTTTTTGCTGTCTCTCTCCCTCTCATTCCCTCTTGAAAGTAGAATCTGCTTTCACGACCGTCCCACGCCATGCAATCCAATTCATTCCCACTTCCTGTGTCCAGCACGCTTGATCACTGCTACGCCAAGATAAGGAAGCCCACCCGTTCTTCCCCGAGACTTCATTTTGGCAAGCCGGATCACCTGGCTGTGCTCCTTCTGCCTAAAAACAGAGAGGCTCTTGAGATCAGGACAGCTAGAAGGTGGTCACTGGAGGCTGAAGAACAGTGACAGGACATCCTTGAGTCAGTGATTTGGCAGTGTTCAAGAACTCAGTTGAGGATCTGAATGTTTACACCAGGGCTGTCATCAAAACAGCTGTGGACATGAGTGTTCACATCAAATTGTTCGGGGTTTCCCTCAACCAGAAGCCCTGGACGAACAATGAAATCTGGATCGTGCTGAGAGCCAGATCACAGAAATTTAAGTCTAGAGCTCCAGATCACTACTGAAGGAGCAGGTATGACCTTTGGAAAGCCATCTCCTGGGCAAAGTGGAGTTTTCAGACGAAAATGGAAACAACAAAGGATATCCGACAGCTGTATCAGGGTCTAAATGACAACCTGCTACAAACTTGCTGCAGTAGGAGATGAAAAAGCTTCACTCCCAGATGAACTCAATGCCTTCTACACCCGATTCGACTACAAGGGCAAGGAAGAACCATCACTGTGCATTCCCATGTCCCCTGATAATCCTCTCCTCTCCATAACTGAAGATGATGTGCGGGCTGCCTTCAGGAGAGTGAATGAGAGGAAAGAATCCATTCTGGGCAGAGTACCTGGCCGAGAATTGTGATGACCAGCTTATCAAGGTACTCATAGATATCTTCATTTGGGCAGGGCGTGTAACCCACCTGTTTCAAACAGGTGTCAATCGTGCCGGGGCCCAAGAAGAGACCAATAGACCAGTGCCTCTCGTGTCAACAATGATGAAGTGTTTTAAAAGGCTGGTGTTGAGGCAAATCATCTCCTGTCTGAGCAGTGAAATGAATCCCTTCCAAATTGCCTATTGGAGCAACAGGGTGGATGCCATCTTGCTGGCTCTACACAAAACCCTGGAACACCTGGACAGCGAAGAAGTATGCATCAAGCTGGTCTTTATTGACTACCGTTCGGCATTTAACACCATCATCTCCTTAAAACTGATCCAAGACCTGGGACTCAGCATCCCACTGTATAAATGGATTCTGCAATTCATCACCTCCAGACCACAATCAGTGAGAATTGGTAAGAACATCACCTCCTCAATCTCCATCAGTACTGGAGCACCACAGGGCAGTGTTCTTAGCCCCCTCCTCTAGCTACTCACCTATGAATGTGTGGCATGGTATGACAACAGCCCCATTTAGAAATTCACTGATGATGCCATGGCAGTGGGGTGTATAAAAAGGGGTGATGAGTCAGCGAACAGGAGGGAGACTGAAAACCTGGCTGAACGGTACACCAACAACTCAATGTCACCAAAACGAAGGAGCTGATTATTGACTTCAGGAAGGGTAAGGGTGACCTTTGCGGGATTGAAGGTGGAGAGGGTGAGCAAATTTAAGTTCTTGGGAGTCACTATCTTGGAGGATCTTTCCTGGACCCAACATACTAATGACATCGTGAAGAAAGCACGCCAGCGCCTCTACTTCCTCAGGAGTTTGTGGAGGTTTGGTACGACCCTGGAAACTCTGGCAAACTTCTCCCGAGGTGTGGTGGAAAGTGTGCTGACCGGCTGCATTATGGCCCAGTCTGGGGACATCAATACCCCTGAGCGTAAAGCTTTGCAAAAGGTAGTGGGCGCAGCCCAGGTCATCACAGGCAAAACCCTCCTCAACATCGATAACATCTACAGGGAACACTGCTATTAGAGAGCAGCAGCGATCATCATGGATTCACAAAATCCAGCACAGGCTCCGTTCTCGCTGATGCTATCAGGAAGGAGGTATGGGTACCACAAGACTCGTACCATGAGGTTCAGGAACAGCTGCTCCCCCTCCACCATTAGACTCCTCAGCAACAAACTCAATCAGGGGCTCTTCCTTTACACTAGTGATTTTTATTCTCTCTCTCTCTATATATATATAGAAGAAGAAAAAAGAAGATATAGCACAGTGTGTTTACATTTCTTCATTTGTTATGCATGTACATTTTTTCATCATACCGATAAGTAGTAATTCTGCCTCGCCCGCAGGAAAAAGAATCGCAGGGTTGTTTGTGATGTCATGTATGTTCTCTGCCAATAAATCTGAAAGATCTGCCTGTGGGGCTGTGGCCCTCTCCCTGCCCCTCTCCCCACCCTTTTGTCTGGGCACCTGCCTACATTTTGCTCATACCTGGAATGATCTAGTCTGCCCCACCAATGGGAACAAATTACTATTTTATCTGTGCCTTTCTTAATTTCAAATGTCTCTATAAGATCACCTCACATTCCTCTAAATTCCAGCGAATACAGTCCCAGACGATGCGATCTCTCTTCATAGACCAAGCCCGATATCTGCAGACTTTCATGTTTTACTCTTGTTAAGTGGGTGGTGACAGTTTTATTCCATCAACTCGGCCCACTGGCTGTTTTTGTTGAGGACTCGTAGGCAGGCTGTGCTCAGGTAGAGGCAGAGTAATGAAGTGACAACCTGCCCTTTATTTGCTCTAATTGGTTTGATCATGCGATATAATTTTATTACCGAGCTCCCTGCTCCCTGACCAGCTGTCTGTTGAGTGTAGTTGTCGAGGTGGCGGAGAGGATCTGAGCTTTGTCCGCCAGCCTCTGCAGGCACCCTCTCTGCCGGTGAGCCCTGTCCAAATGGGATCCCCTTCATTCCCACTCACTTTGCTTGTGTAGGGCAACTGCTCGGAACCTAAAGATTTGTGGAGCAGCATGGATATTTCCAACAGGATCATGGAGTCATTTGACCACCCTTCCTCATCCTGGAGATGGGAATGCCAAAATTTTCCCACGAGCATTTCGGTGGCAGCAATAAATTGCCTCCTTATGATCTTGTATTAATTGTATTTCTCTGAGAAACCACTTTATTACTTTTTTTGTACAGACTGCACTATTGACTTTGTCATCATGTTTTATGTGCTGCTAAATTTTGTTTCTCAGAGAGCCACTGAGAGGTTACATGCTATCTAATATATTATGTGTGCTAAACCTTTCAACTTCGATAGCAAGAACGTGCATTAAGAGAACACACTTAACGAGGGGGAAGAGCTCCATAAATCCTTGTGTTTCTGTTGGTGTCTCTACCTTCTTTTTGGAGAAGGATTGGGTAGTTCAGGCCCTTGAATTTGTTCCAGTCTTCAATGAGATCATTGCTGATCAGTAACTAAATTTGTCCACACCTCCTTCCCCTTCCTTACTCAATCTAAAACTCAGCAATGCCAGATCTTGAAAGTCTCAAATGATTTGGAACATTACTTCCCTTTTGC
The DNA here is from genome assembly GCF_036971445.1 of Narcine bancroftii. Classification (NCBI taxonomy): domain Eukaryota; kingdom Metazoa; phylum Chordata; class Chondrichthyes; order Torpediniformes; family Narcinidae; genus Narcine; species Narcine bancroftii. Next base: position 59,992,312 of record NC_091481.1, on the reverse strand, counting down.
TTGCTTTGCCGAACTTTACACCCCCATGCATCTTTGCCTTTGCTATATATGTTCTCACTGACAAAAGGCAAAGGAGGAAAAACCCAACACCCAACCCCAACCAACCAATTTTCCCCTGCAACCGCTGCAATCGTGTCTGCCTGTCCCGCATCGGACTTGTCAGCCACAAACGAGCCTGCAGCTGACGTGGACTTTTTACCCCCTCCATAAATCTTCGTCCGCGAAGCCAAGCCAAAGATAAAGGACACTCTTTGACCTGCTGAGATTTTCCGGCATTTTGTGTTTTTTTTTACAACATCCCCTTTATATCTGAATTTTCTCTGCAGAGGAGATTATTTTGTTGCTTCTATCACACTGAAACCCTGAATTCTTCACAATGATCACAGCAATCTCCACAATAATTTTGCAGGGAAGGCAAAATAGACGTTGGAAAACCCATCCTTATAATCTACCTTTTAAAATCCTGGTATAAGTCTGTGGTGTTCCTGTGGTGACACACCTCTAGCCTACTGCAGGGGGCGATCTCTGTACCTGCAGGAAGATCACTGGAGGACAGACTGCACCTGGCCAGCTGTCAATCAGCCTACCTGAATAGACCCAACTCCACCTGAACGGCTGTCAATCAACCGTCCAGGATATAACCCTGAGATGGCCCCTCCTGAACCAGTCACTGAGGAGTCACCAGTCCAGCTACCACTGTAACAGAGACTTTTAACTGAATAAAGCCTGTTGTACAGTCTTTCTTAAGTTTTGTGTCTGCTTCCTGCTGCAGCAGTGCGTCACAGTTCCCCCTTCAAAACTAAAACCTTTGGTATCTGGCACCTACGGGGATTGGAAGATGCTGGATGAGTGAATTTTCCAGTTGCCCGAGATTGAGTGTTGTGTGATTGGTGAACTAATGGCGAGGTATGCCAATTTAAAATTTTTGTATTTTTAGCCTATTTATTTTCCACAATCTTTACACCGGTCGCTTGAATTCAGCTTAGCAGGGGTTTTAATGTAATTAAAAGTGCTGGAGATATTCAACAGATCACGCAGCATCTATAGGAAGTAAAGGGTCACCAATGTTTCGGGCCTGAGCCCTTTGTCAAGATATGAGCAAAGAACAGGCAGAGCCTGAATAAAAAGGGGCAGGAGGAGAAGCACAGGCCAAAGGGCAAGGAGTCATAGGTGGAAATGGGTGATAGGGCAGAGGAGAAAAATCTGAGAAGTGAGAGGGGGAGAGGTTAGCTTTGAATGGTGAAGGAAGAGGGCGGGGAGCTAGAGGAAAGGAGACAGAATGATAAAGAGAGAGAGAGAGAGAGAGACATGGGGAGGGGCATAACAGAAACTGGAGAAGTCGATGCCATTGGTTGGAATATTAGGTGTTGTCCCTCCAATTTGCAAGATAGCTCAGTTTGGCTACGAAGAGGCCACGGAAGTACGTGTCGGTGTGAAAGTAAAATGGTCCTGTGCTCCTCCCCCGTCCCTCCCCCCCCCTCCTCTCTTGCTCCCCCTCCGCCTTTTTATTCAGACGCTTGCCTGCTTTTTGCACACACCTTGACGAAGGGCTCGGGCCCGAAATGTTGGTCATCCTTTGCTTCCTATAGATGCTGCGTGACCTGCTGAGTTTCTCCGCCAGTTTTCTGTCCTGCGCTACGATCACAGCGTCCGCAGACTTTCACGTTGAATGTAATTATGGTGATGCATTGGTTGAAACGAAACCTGGTTTTCCAGATGACCAAAATAGCAAAATTTGAAGCAGGAGTTGAAGTAGAACATGTGATCCCTGGAGATGAGGATCGTGGGTAATATTCTAGATCAACTCTAATTTTTGGCCCTGTTCCCAAATTCCTCGATTAAATATGCTCTGTATAACAGAGGCACTTCTTCCTCTCTTAGATATCTTCAGTCCCCTTGAGATGAAGTCTAATATGCCATCAGGCGTTCTGGTTTCTTTTTGCAACTGCGTCTACGCCATGTGCCTGAGTCTCTCACTGTCAACCTTTCTGTCCAGCTATTACAGGTCACCAGCTACCAAGGACAGCCACTCAATTGTCCCTTTAGTTGTTTGTTACCTGAGATATTGGTGTGTCGTCATGCGTTGTTTAACGTCCGCTGATATGTTCTGTGAAATAGGAGGTTATGCGATTTGGATGTTGTGAGAACACCATATTTTATACTTGGCAAAGCTATATAGGGTGCAGAGGAGAGCTACCAGGATGAAGCTTGGATTAGAAAATTAACTTTATGAGGCAAGGTTAGAAGAGTTCGGGCTTTTCTCTTTGAAGCGAAGCTGACTTAATTGAGGTCCACAAGATTGTGAGAGGCATAGATACGGTGGACAGCCAGCGCCTTTTCCCCTAGAGCAGGAATAGCAAAAACCAGAGTACAAAGTGAAAGGAGGAAGGTTTAGGAGAGACACCAGATAATTTTTATTTAACACAGAGAGTTGTGGGTACCTGGAATGCCTTGCCAGGGGTGGTGTTGGAGGCTGCAATTTTAAGGGCATCTAAAGAAAAGTATAGGGTTATGAGGTAGGAAAAGTTTAGTATTTTATGAGTTTCTCCAGCTTTGTGTTAAGAGAGACTGGGCGCAGACTGGGAGATGGCTTTGTGTTAAGAGAGACTGGGCGCAGACTGGGAGATGGCTTTGTGTTAAGAGAGACTGGGCGCAGACTGGGAGATGGCTTTGTGTTAAGAGAGACTGGGCGCAGACTGGGAGATGGCTTTGTGTTAAGAGAGACTGGGCGCAGACTGGGAGATGGCTTTGTGTTAAGAGAGACTGGGCGCAGACTGGGAGATGGCTTTGTGTTAAGAGAGACTGGGCGCAGACTGGGAGATGGCTTTGTGTTAAGAGAGACTGGGCGCAGACTGGGAGATGGCTTTGTGTTAAGAGAGACTGGGCGCAGACTGGGAGATGGCTTTGTGTTAAGAGAGACTGGGCGCAGACTGGGAGATGGCTTTGTGTTAAGAGAGACTGGGCGCAGACTGGGAGATGGCTTTGTGTTAAGAGAGACTGGGCGCAGACTGGGAGATGGCTTTGTGTTAAGAGAGACTGGGCGCAGACTGGGAGATGGCTTTGTGTTAAGAGAGACTGGGCGCAGACTGGGAGATGGCTTTGTGTTAAGAGAGACTGGGCGCAGACTGGGAGATGGCTTTGTGTTAAGAGAGACTGGGCGCAGACCGGCAGATGGCTTTGCTGAGCATCCTTGTTCCAGTGACAGAGGCCTCCCAGTAGCCAACCATTTCAGTTCTGTGTCACAATTCGACGGTCACATGTCTGTCCATGACCCACCCAGACCACCTGATTTTCTGCCTGGGTGCTCTCCAACCAGATGGCATTAACATTTTCCGGTTTCTGCTAACCTGTTCTCTTCCCCCTCCCCCTTTTCAGTTATCCTCCTTCCCTTCACCCAGCTACCCCTCCTCCCACTGCTTGCTACTGTCCCTCCCTCCCTTCCTGCCTTTGTGACCCACACCTCCCCCCCCCCCTCATTCTTCTGTTCGGCCGACACTTTTCCATACCCTGATGAAGGGCTCAAGCCCGAAATGTCGGTTATTCATTTTTTGCCTTTGCTCTATAAAGTTTCTCCAACTTTGTGTTTTCACTCCACCCCTCCCTATAGCCAGATCCCAGCCCATACAACCCACCCGATCTCAGCCCCTGCACCCCTTCCCGTCCCCTTAGCAGCCTTCCACCCCTGCAACCCCCCCCCCCCACTATTTCTGTAACCGCTCCTCCCAGTCACCTCTCCCCTTCCCTATCTCTGTAACTCTCCCCAGGTTCTGAAGCCCAGGTGACCTTCCTTATTCTGACTTTAGTCATTATGCCTTTAATCCAAAACTTTGGAATTCTCATTCTCACCCCAGGCACTCTCTCTTCGGTAACCCTGTCTCCAAATAACCTGCTGCTTAATTCTCTCTTGAGAAGGACCCTGGAGCTTTTCTATTTTGGAGTTGCTAAATATCTCCAAATTGTCTTGTTTATTGTGATCCAATTTCAGCAAAAGTGATTGTTTGTAAATAGACGCCTTTCATTTAATGAGACCAAAGGCTGTGACAGCAGGAACGTCAACAGGAAATACAAGCACACCCAGGAGTATTTAATGGCAATATAGATTTTTGGTTGGACTTCATGCTAGGTTGCAAGGAAGGCTAGTTGCACTTATGAATCTAATGTTTTACTGCAGCATGCACACTGCTGCTTTAGGAAAACTGGAACAATCTCAACATAATGCTTTCTTTGAATGACCTTCTTAACAGAACCTCTCCAGCAGACCGACCGAGCTGCCAGTTCAAGTTAATTTGTCATCGGATTGTACAAGTACAATCCGACGAAGCAGCGTTCTCTGAACCTCGTTGCAAAAACACACATACACACATAGAGACAAGGATACATATGCAGTCCGAATATACATACATAAAAATAAATAAATATTCCAATTTCAGATGTATTATATGACATCACATATATATGTATTGTTAGGTCTGCTTTGTTCATGAATGAGTGAGACAAACACCAGGCTGAGTCGAAATCAGGGTTCTTTGTTCTTTATTACCGGATTGTAACACTTGCGACTAACAAAGTTAGTCGGAGAATGCATTCTGCCGTTATCAGCAAAATGGTGATTTTTTATACCCTTGGATATGTGCTTAGAACATCATCATATCATTACTTGTCCAATGACTAAAACTGTTGCTATCCTTTCCCTGCTAGCTTCCTGCCTCTCAATCCATCAATGTCTCTCTTATCTTGTAAGTACAAGGATGCATTCACATCTTGTTACAGCCCTGCACATTCCCATCTCATGATGTTTTACCTAACAGGAGTACAAGGACACCTCCCCTTCTTGTTACTGCCCTGTACAGGGTAACTCCCTACACATTCCCATCTCATGATGTTTTACCTTACAGTATTCAGGTAAACGAATGAAATGCAAATAAACTGACTGTGCAATGCTGCGAGGTCAGAGCGTGTGGTGGGTGCTGTGAATCCTTGATGATTCTGATGGCAGAGTTCCCCGTAGATGATCTCGATGATGAGTTTTGCCGGTGATGTCTTGGGCTGTGTCCATTTCCTTTTGCAAGGCCTTGCACTCAGGAATATTGGTGCTTCCCTTCTAGACCGCGATGCAGCCCCGTTCAGCACATCAGTAGAAATTTGTCACGGTGTCTGATGTCATACGAAACCTCCGCAAATTCTCACAGAAGTAGAGGTGCCGATGTGCTTTCTTCACATGCCATCGGTGTAGATAGGTCCAGGAAAGATCTTCTGAGATAGTGACTGTAAGGAACAAATTGGCTCACCCTCTCCACCTCTGATTTCTCTCCCCCACCCCCCCCCCACCAATGATCACTGGATCGTACACCTCCGGATTTTCCTTCCTGAAGTCAATAATTATCTCCTTGACATTGAGCGCGTGGTTGTTGTTGGCGCACTGTTCAGCTAAGTTTTAAATCTCCCTCCTATATGCTGACTCATCGCCCCCCCCACCCTCAACCTTCTACGCTCAGTCTACTCAATCTTTCTCCGTATTCTAGATCAATCCAGGCAACATTTTAGTAAATCTTCTCTGCACCCTCTCGACCTTATCGATATCCTTCCTATAATTTGGGGACCAGAACTGCACACAGTATTCTTGGGGTTGAATCGGGCGTAGAAGGCGTTGAGTTGGTTTGATAGTGAAGCTTTGCCGTCTCCCACTGCCCCGGAGCCGGTTATGTAGCAGGTTATGTCGTTAAGGCCTTGCCAGAGATGTCGGGTATTCTTTGTTCTTTGTTTCCGTTTTTGTCCGGAAAGTCCAATTTACTCACGACTGTGGTACCGTCAGTGAATTTGTAAGTGGTGCTGTGGTCCTACCAAGCCAAACGGTCATAGGTGTATAGAACAGGGGGCTTAGAATGCAGCCCTCTGGTGCTCCAGTACTGATGGAGATTGAGGAGGAGATGTTCTTGCCAATCCTCACTAATCATGGTACGGAGGTGAGGAAATCCAATTGCACAGTGGGGTGTTAACTCCCGGGTCTAGGCGCTGATCAGTTTTGAGGGGATGATGGTGTTAAATGCTGGACTGTAGGTGTCCCAGGGCTTTGAGAAGAGCCACTGAGATTATATCTGCCATAGACCTGTTGCTACGGTAGGCAAATTGGAACAGATCCATGTCGCCGCTCAGACAGGAGCCGATCTGCTTCAACAACTGCTTTCAAAACACTTCATTACTGTTGAGTGCCACTGATTGATAGTTATTTAGGCAGGTTTACTGCACTTCTATGATTGACGCCTGTTTGAAACAGGTGGGTAACTCGCCCTGCCGGACTGAGATGTTCAAGATATCCATGAATGCAATGGCCGGTTGGTCAGCTCAGGTTTTTAATATTCGGTCGGGTACTCTGTCCAGATCGCATGCCTTCTTCAGATGCACTCTCCTGAAGGCAGCCCACATGTCTCGAACACGGACTGGAGAGGATTATCAGGGGACATGGGACTGCACAGTGGTAGTTCTTCCTTGTTCTTATATAACCACATAACAATTACAGTACATAAGCAGGCTATCTCGGCCCCTCTAGTCTGCACTGATTTAAGTGATCTCCTCTAGTCCCACCCACCCGCTCCCTGTCCATAACCTTCCAACCCCCTCACATCCATGCACTTATCCAACCTTCTCTTAAATGACAAAATTGACCCTGCTACAACCACCCCTTCCGGAAGGTCATTCCACTCAGCCACCTCTCTCTGAGTGAAGAAGCTTCCTCTCATGTTACTTCTAAACTTTTGCCCCCTAACCCTTAAAATGACCCCTCGTTCCAATCTCCCCTACCCTCAAGGGGAAGAGCTTATGCACATCTATTCTGTCTATCCCCTCATAATTTTAAATACCTCTATCAAATCCCCCCCCCCCCCCTCAACCATCTACGCTTCAATGAATAAAGACTCAGTCTACTCAATCTTTCTCCGTATTCTAGATACTCCAATCCAGGCAACATTTTAGTAAATCTTCTCTGCACCCTCTCGACCTTATCGATATCCTTCCTATAATTTGGGGACCAGAACTGCACACAGTATTCTTGTGGTTGAATCGGGCGTAGAAGGCGTTGAGTTTGTTTGATAGTGAAGCTTTGCCGTCTCCCACTGCCCCGGAGCCGGTTATGTAGCAGGTTATGTCGTTAAGGCCTTGCCAGAGATGTCGGGTATTCTTTGTTCTTTGTTTCCGTTTTTGTCCAGAAAGTCCAATTTACCCAGGAGATGGTTTTCTGTATATATTGCTAAATAAGCAAGTTTCTCAGAGGGTATTCTTTGTGTAGTCTTACACCACCAATCTTCATTCTTCGGAGTGAGGTGCTAACCAGGGCCGCCACCCCTCAGTCTCCATAGATGGTGCTTGACTTGCTGAGTTTATTTTGAGTCAAAGTTGAGTCTCTTCCCTGACGATAGCAGATGTAACAGAGCACATCATATGTCCTACACTACAGGGCCGATGTGCTTCGTTCAAGGCACACTACAGAAAACGATGACTTTCTTGCTCCGAGGAGAGGATTGTGCCCTACCCTCTCACTGTGTTAGAATAGTTTATGGAAGGGCTGGAATTTCAGTGGCATATTTTCACCACCCTGGAATCAACAAGCATCTGATGAGGGTATAGATATTAAAGCGGGTACACGTTGAAATGCACTTAGGGAGAAATGGCCTCTGAGTGGCTTTACCGATTAGCAAAACGGTATCTGACTAACATGACTGGCGTAGCAGTTAGCTCAACACCTTTACATCGCCAGCGATTGGGTCTGAGGTTCGAATCCCACGTTGTCTACAAGGAGTTTGTACGCTCTCTCCGTGTCTGTGTGGGTTTTCCCCGGGAGCTCCGGTTTCCTCCCACTGTTCAAAATATACCTGAGGTTGTAGATTATTGGGGTGTAAATTGGGTGGCACGGACTCGTGGGCCGAAATGGCCTGTTACCGTGCTGTACGTCTAAATTAAAAAATATATAAATTTAAATTGTTCTAAATTTAAAAACACCTTGCTGGCTTCCTCTCACACTCCCCAAGGGTGAGCTTGATCTGTATCTGAGTTTCGACAGTTCTAGGCCAATGTGAGAACTCGCACAAACATGTCGGAGAAACTCAGCAGGTCACGCAGTGTCCATAGGAAACAAACGATAACCAACGTTTTGGACTGGGGCCCCTTCATCGGCTTATGAACAAAAACAAAGGTTGGGGGGGTGAGAGGAGGGTAGGTGGGAAGAAGGGGCGGGGAAGGAGCATAGGCTACAGGTGGGAAGGTTGAAGAGAAAAAAAAAACCGGTGAGGTGAAAGGGGAAGAGGATATCTCTCTGATAGGAGAGGGAAGGGGGGTGGGGAGCCAGAGGGATAGGGAAAGAGGGGAGATGCGGGGGGAAGGGGGGGTTAACGGAAACGGAAGGTCGATGTTAATGCCATCTGGTTGGAGATTTATGGTACAGGTACGCAATCCTTTATCCGGACATCTAAAATCCGGAAAGCTCCAAAATCCGGCAAGTGGGAGAGAGACAGCAGCGCGAGTCAAGCAAGCGAGGTGGGGGGGGGGGGGGGGGGGGGTGGAGAGATGGTAGCTCGACTGGAAAGGGGTGGGGGTGGATATGGCAGCACAATTCAGGTGGGTTTAAATCTTGCTTTCTGAAATCTGTAAAAATCTAAAATTCGGAACACACGGTCCCTCAGGGATTCCGGATAAAGGATTGTGTACTTGTATTGTTCCTCCAAATTGCAGCGGGAAGTTGTAGATCTTAAAGTGTAGATGATACATTGTGAGAGGTGTTGCAATGGACTGTGAGAGTCCAGGAGGTGGGTAAATTATCTGGGGAAATGAGTTGAGAGCTAATATTCTGTGTAAGATTTCCAAAATGCTGCATTGCAATATCTTGCCACCTTTTCTTTCACCATTCAACTGCCCCTGAGACATTTAATGATGACTCTCCTTTGTTTCTCAATAAGGTGTTTACATAAGTAGAATGTGTAAAATATTCCAAGGAATGGAGTGCTTGTATTTAGCCAGAGCTCCTGAAACAGCAGGGCTGCCACTGATGCGGACCCGGTATAAGCAGAGACACTGCACTCTTCTGCAGGGTTCTACCACCCAGTCCTACCATCAACTACTCTGTAATGGCCCGTTAAAGGAGCCAACAGGGTTTTATTTAAAATACTGTGGGCCCAAGATGGCAGCACCTGTGCTGGCAGCAACCCTTGAGGGGTTGTGGACTCCAGGGAAGCAGAGGACTGGCGCAGGCCATCAGAACACGAGGGATCACACCCCCACCCCCACCCTGTTTGAGAAGGAGAAACGGAGGCAATGACCCGACAGGATGGTGACCATGGCGGGTGGAGGGCACTTGGGCGGCGGGGCTGTTGGCGGCTCGAGGTGGTGTGGGCTGCTGGTGACTTGCGGTCAAAGGACTCGTGCACCAGGCTGCGGCAAGCTTGAGAGTGTCTTGTGGGGTTCTGGGTATCGGAACTGGAATATGAGAGGGTGCCAAAGGTGAGAGGTGGTCCCAAGGAGCCTCAAGTGCTGAAGGCTCCCTGATCGTGTCGGAGGTTTAGATCTGGAGCTTGGGTTGTTGATGGTTTGGACTGAAGGGCTGAAGGCAAATCCATGGATGGTCAGTAACTCTGAAGGGACTCTCTTTTCTTCTCTTTCTCTGACCCTAAGGGGTGCCAGGCAATTTCTGCTGATGGTGTATCTTTGCCTGGTTTATGGCAGACTAAATGCAATTTCGTTTACAATATATGCTCGTGTAATAGTCAATCCTATGTAAAAGTTGAACCCCTCCTATTTTTGGCCCTGACCGACCGCCCGCCCTTCCAAATTCCCGACCGTGGATCCTCCCCTCAGCCGCTTGCCCACCTGAGATCTTGATGCCTGGTCGGTCCCAGCCATCCAAACTCCCAAAGCCTCGAATGACGCAGGTATGTACCACGGTCTAAAGAAAACATAGACACCCCCCAAATTTTACCTGAAAATTTGGTCCCCAAAACTCGACTATTACGAGTATATCCAACAATATTATATCTGTTTTATTACACGTCATTAAAATAATCTTGAATTAAAGCACTGGCTGACCATGGCAAAAGCAAATCGTGCTATTTCTTAGCGTTGCTGGTGGGATCTTCCCGTGTACAAAGCAGCTGTCGTTAACGGGCCACATTGTAACAGAGTGCCACTTTGGAGTAATTTGCTCCATGGCGAGTGCCTTAAAATGCTTTCAAGAACAGCTATATAAATCAAGCTGTCACTGTTGAAAGCTGTTCTGATAGTCTGCCTGACTGCTGGTGGGGATCTGGGTGGGTAGTTGGCAAGGTTAAAGATGCCAGGCCATCTGCAGGACAGGGTAGGAGGTAGCGGAATGAAACCCAAGTGTATAGATGAGCGCCATATTAAACAGCCGGTCAGAACAGCATTTCTAATTAAGTGAATTCATGCATTCTGATTGCATTTTATAGGAACAAGCCCTGAACAGGATCCACATCAAATTAAATCCCTTTTTAGCAAGGATGTGAAATACATTAAAATCCCCATTATCTAGAATTCAAGCAGGCGGCAAAAAAAAGGCTAAAATAAATAGGTAAGAAATATGAAAGTTAAAAATCTCCACCCCCAGCAATTAGTTCACCAATCTCAAGCAACTGGCAAATGTACTTATTTGGCAATCCCCATAGGTGCCGGATAACTGGGTTTGGTGGGTGGGTGGGGAGGCACAGGGTGGAGGGGATTTACTGTAATATGAGTCTTGAACTAAATGAACTAGATTTCTCCGGCTTGAGCTCTCCTGTGCATTACCTTTGCACTCAGCCCTCGTGGTGGGCACTGTGCACTAACCTTCCCATGCCGTAGACCGGACCCTCTCTTGTGCTGTAGACCAGACTCTCTCTCATGCTGTACACAGGGTCCCTCTTACTGTGCTGTTCACCGGACCCTCTGCTGTGCTCTACACAGGACTCTCTTTTGCCTGTACACAAGATCCTCCTGTGTGAAATACCCTGAACCCTCCCCTGCTATGTACATAGAACCCTCCTCTGATGTGTATCCTTCTTGGTTCGATTCTAGTGTTATAACTACACTGGGTGAACTTGGCTCCAGGTGCAGTTCATTCTGGGACACTCGTCTGCAGTGCTCAAACTGGGATGTGATCTGGCCCTCTCGCTTTTGTTGTGCTGTCAGACATTTCATGATTATGACATGGAGTGAATTGACTTGGCTTCTGTGAAAGTTGAGGTCTCCAAATTAAAACTGAGTGGTTATTTGTTTGTCACTTCTGGCTGAAGATGGTTCTTATGCTTCTGTAGAAGCACACAGTAAATGATGAAGGAACTCAGCTGGTCTCGCAGCATCTACAGGAGGTAGAGATATATATATATATATATATCACTGACGTTTCAGGCCTGAGCCCTTCTTCAAGGAATAAGAACAGGAAGACGTCAAAATAAATACTACACCTCTTCACACCCTGTTCCCCTGTAATGATTCTATTCCTGTCTCTCAATTTCTCCATCGCATCTGCTATTGGGATGAGGTCTTTTAAGTCAGATTATCAGAGATAATAGAATAATACCTAGTGTCGCTGAAAATGTTCTCCCAGAATCACAGTGCGGCTTTCGCGCAAACAAAGGAACTACTGACATGGTCTTTGCCCTCAGACAGCTCCAAGAAAAGTGCAGAGAACAAAACAAAGGACTCTACATCACCTTTGTTGACCTCACCAAAGCCTTCGACACCGTGAGTAGGAAAGGGCTTTGGCAAATACTAGAGTGCCTCGGATGCCCCCCAAAATTCATCAACATGGTTATCCAACTGCCCTAAAACCAACGAGGTCGGGTCAGATGCAGCAATGAGCTCTCTGAACCCTTCTCCATTAACAATGGCGTGAAGCAAGGCTGTGTTCTCGCACCAACCCTCTTTTCAATCTTCTTCAGCATGATGCTGAAACAAGCCATGAAAGACCTCAACAATGAAGATGCTGTTTACATCCGGTACCGCACGGATGGCAGTCTCTTCAATCTGAGGCGCCTGCAAGCTCACACCAAGACACAATAGCAACTCGTCCGTGAACTACTTTTTGCAGACGAAGCCGCTTTAGTTGCCCATTCCGAGCCAGCTCTTCAGTGCTTGACGTCCTGTTTTGCGGAAACTGCCAAAATGTTTGGCCTGGAAGTCAGCCTGAAGAAAACTGAGGTCCTCCATCAGCCAGCTCCCCACCATGACGACCATCCCCCCCACATCTCCATCGAGCACACAAAACTCAAAACGGTCAACCAGTTTACCTATCTCGGCTGCACCATTTCATCGGATGCAAGGATCGACAACGAGATAGACAACAGACTTGCCAAGGCAAATAGCGCCTTTGGAAGACTATACAAAACAATCTGGAAAAACAACTAACTGAAAAACCTCACAAAGATTAGCGTATACAGAGCCGTTGTCTTACCCACACTCCTGTTCAGCTCCGAATCATGGGTCCTCTACCGGCATCACCTACGGCTCCTAGAACACTTCCACCAGCGTTGTCTCTGTTCCATCCTCAACATTCATTGGAGCGATTTCATCACCAACATCGAAGTACTCGAGATGGCAGAGGCCGACAGCATCGAATCCACGCTGCTGAAGATCCAACTGCGCTGGGTAGGTCACGTCTCCAGAATGGAGGACCATCGCCTTCCCAAGATCGTGTTATATGGCGAGCTCTCCACTGGCCACCGAGACAAAGATGCACCAAAGAAGAGGTACAAGGACTGCTTAAAGAAATCTCTTGGTGCCTGCCACATTGACCACCGCCAGTGGGCTGATATCACCTCAAACCATGCATCTTGGCGCCTCACAGTTCGGCGGGCAGCAACCTCCTTTGAAGAAGACCGCAGAGCCCACCTCACTGACAAAAGACAAAGGAGGAAAAACCCAACACCCAACCCCAACCAACCAATTTTCCCTTGCAACCACTGCAACCGTGTCTGCCTGTCCCGCATCGGACTTGTCAGCCACAAACGACCCTTCAGCTGATGTGGACATTACCCCTCCATAAATCTTCGTCCGCGAAGCCAAGCCAAAGAAAGATCAGAGATGTCCCACTTCTTCAAACAATTTGACTTAAATCTTTATTCACATGCTTTCCTGTTTTTTTGCTCATACCTTGAAGAAGGGGTCAGGCCCGAAGCGTCGGTAATGTATCCTTCCCTCCGATGGACGCTGCAAGACTGGCTGAGTTCCTCCAGTATTTCTGTGTGTTTTTACTACAATCACAGCATCTGCAGACTTTTGCGTTTCACTCTTGCGCTTTAAGCTTGTCTCACATGCTGTGGACAACAAATATTTTCAGAAGGTTTGCTTCCTGAAAATAAATTGTGGATTATGATGGACAACTTCAAGCTGAACACAAAGATAATTTCAGATTTTCTGTATCACGTAGAAAGTTGGAGAAACAGTAAATGAACTTCTATTGAATTGAGCACGTTTAATCGCATCGTGATGTTGACACATTGCGTTTGTTCAACTGACCTAAAAATGTTTTGCCGCTGATTTTCATTTGTACTCAGCATCTGATGCCTCTCGAGCCAGTGTCTAACAACAGTCGGCTAGCATTGATAGATTTCAGTTGTCCTGATACTGCTTTTCCATGGTCACAATGTCCTGGTGAAACCTTTCGCCATGTTTGTCACTGACGGGACCAAGATCAGCTGGGAAGAAGTCCAAGTGCGAATGCAGAAAATTAATTTTCAACGACATGATGCGCTTCGTGGTTTTGTCTACTTGAAGTAGATTTAAAATATGACAAGAATTCACAAAGATGGGCAGATGGGCTATATCTTTGTTTTTAAAAAAGGCGAGATGGGAAAGTTTTAAGGTGATTTCTGTGATCAGCAGCCCAAAATGCTTAAAATATACTCGGAGGAAGCAAAATCTTTGTTGTCCATTGTTATTGGTAGTTCAGGAGACTCTGAGCACATTGTGTCCAAAAGTGGTGCCTCGACTGGTGCAAGACAGTCAGTCTGGTTTTCTTTCTCTGTTTGGACATACTGATTATTGCCAGGCTGTTGCTGAGGGTACTTACAAATGAGAGTGACTCCATCACAGTGCTGAAGGAATGTCATCAGACTGAGACATTAAACCCCCTCATTCATGATCCCACACTGCTATTCTGATGTTGAGAAGGGGGGCAAACTGCACTGTTGACCTGGCTCATGCTGAAGCCATAAAGAACAGATTCTCTGGTCACTGTAGGAGCTGGGTGCTTGCAAACTGGTTGGCAGGTTTTCCATACACACAGTAAAATCCCCGGTATCTGGCACCTAAGGGGATCGCAGATGCCAGAAATGCAAATTTTCTGGTTGACTGAGACTCACTAACTAATGCACCTATATTAAAGATACACGGTTTAAAAGATAAACGACTGTACAAAATGTAAAGTTATTTCAAGAAAAAGTCAATCTTGTCATCTTTTATTATGTAAAGTTCACTTCAATTAAGTAATTCCCAAAATTTTAATTTAAAATCAAACCCCAGTCGCTGGCGCTGTAACAGCGTTGCGCTAACTGCCACTCTAACCGTGTCACCATCATAATTAACTCCCCCTCCCCCAAGTTTATGGATACAGCTTTACTAATATACAATAATAAAGACTCTCACTGGGCAGGGATAGGGAGCCACTTTGGGAGAGTCGCCCCAGCGGCCAGCTCTTCATCCTGGGCGCCGCCATTTTATTCAAACACAAATTTATTGAAACTTTATTCAAACAGCACGACCGGGGCGCTCCGCTAGTTCCCATCTTCAGCGAAGGGTCGTGTGTTGCTTTGGTGAGCATTTACTTTTACAATTTTAAACTTTTATTTAAAAGTTTATTTATTCGCATCCATTTTAAAAACAGATTATTTATTTATTTCCTCGACTATTTTACCAGTTGTTTGAGTTTCCAGTTGATTAAATGCCCGATAAGTGGGGATTTTAGTGGGACCTTGTGGTTGGTGAAGCCGCTGTACAAATGCCAGTGAGAAACACTACGGATGGTGCAGACAAAAACAAATTGCTGGAGGAACTCGGCATCCATGGGTAGAAATGGTCAATCAACGTTTCGGATGAAGACCGAGATAAAAAGGTGAAGTTACACATGTAAAGGGGGAAAGAAAACTTCTGCAGGTGCACCATGGAGAGCATTCTGGCTGGCTTCATAACTGCTTGGTATGGAGATGCCAATGCACAGGGCAAGAATAAACTCCAGAGGCTTGTTAACCTTCAACTTCACAGGCACCAGACCACTCCATCGAGAACATCTACATGAGGCAGTATCTTAAGAGAGCAGCCTCTATCCTCAAAGACTCTCACCACCCAGGCCACACCCTCTTCACTCTGCTACCATATAGGAACCTAGAGACGAGCCTTCAGCGGCACAAGGACAGCTTCTTCCCCGCTGCCATCAGATTCCTGAATAATGAATGAACCACAGACACGGCCTGACTTTTCATCCACTATTATTTTTGTCATTTTTTATAATGTTGTGAGATGGTTACAATATGGATGCTTGCAAAACACCGAATTTCATGACTCGTTCATGTCAATAAGTTCTGATTCTGAGAGGTAACGAGAAATGGAACAGAAGGATTCTCCCTCCACCTCCCCCACCTGTCCTCTACCCCATTACTTCTGTGCCCCTCCTCCAGTTTCTTTCCACCCTTTATAAATATAAATTTCACCTTTTAAAAAAAAAAAATCCATCTTGGTAAAATTTCTTGATTAGCCAGTTCATCAAAGGTTGTGGGGATAAGGCCGGGCAGTGCGGCTGAGGTGGAGGGGAAGGATCAGCTCACGACTAAATGGCGGGGCAGTCTCGATAGGCTGAATAGCCTATTTTTGCTCGTATGACTTATGGTTTGAACCTGAAAGACTGACCATTTCTCTCCACGGTTGATGCTTTCCCTGCTGTGATCCTCCAGTGATTCTTTGACTGAAATAAATGCAAGTCTTTCTGTCTTCTTTTACCTGAGGCCTGTCCGCTCTAATTTCAGTGGCTATTAGATTGTCTATTAATGCACCTAGATTTAGTTGGAATCTTGTGTTGTTTTCTGCATTCCATCTCATTAAGATTCAAGTGAAATCACATCACAATTTACAATTTACAATTATTCTATGATGAAAAGAGATTTGTAATTAATAACCTGTGGTTTTATTCCAGTCATGGACTGAGTTTAGTACTGGCATTAACCAAACCTATGCATACATTGCTTATTATGTCGAGAAGAGTTGGTTTGAAGGCCATCCTACATTTTATATTTACCGTATATTTTGGCGTATAAGTCAAGTCTTGAAACCCTCAAAAATTGGGGGGAGGGGGGGTCCGACTTATACACCAGAAACACTTCTGAGACCTTAAATTAAACCTTAAAAAACACATGACTTAGATTTGGTGTCTAAGACGTCCAGAAACACCTCTCTACTGCCGGCGCCACCGCCCCCCAACGCCTCCCCACCACTGGGTGCTGCCAATACCCACTCAGACATTCTACAATTGTAGAACCCGAGGTTCCCGCTCCTCTCTGGGACCCTGAGCTCTCCACTCCTGCCCAGTAGACCAAGGTTCCCGCTCCTGTCGGGACCCTGAGGTTGCCGCTCCTACCCTGTAGGCCAAGATTCTCACTCCTGCCGGGAGCTTGAGTTTGCTGCTCTGCCCCGATGGGCTAAGGTCCCTGCTCCTGCCTGGGAGCCGACATGTAGCTGTGGTTCCTGCACCGAGCCACTTAGGCAGCGAGGTGATTTCTTCAATGGGATGGCACCGCACCCGATGTCGCTGACTCCGACTACAGCCGATGCTGAAGACTTGGACCCAGCTCCATTTGGCATCTTCCCGGCCAGAAACAAAGGTTTCTTTTATTCTTTTTTTTTAAACTTACTTGCTTAATTTACATATTTGTTATTTGGCGATTGGGGTGTTGTAACAAAGTTTGGGTTGTTGCTCCATCAAGTTACTTGCGGAAAATTGGGAGGGGGGGGGCAACTTGTATGCCTGATTATATGATAAAACTATTAAAATGAGGCTGAAAATGGGGACTCGATGTATCTGCCGGTCGACTCATATGCCGAAATATATGGTAAATGAAAGCAGTCACAATAACACAGGCTCTAATCTGTCTTGGCAATTTTGGCCTGGAAGCAAAGACGAAAACATTGATTAAAAGAGTGATTGAATGCTGTAACGTGATTAAAAATGGAATTGTTTGTAAAGAATAAAACGGGCAGTTTAAATGCAGGTCGATCAATTCTGAAACAGGTGCATGGGGAGTTTCAGGTTACAATCCCATTCTCTCCACAAGGAATTGTGTCCGATTCCCCAACGCTGCTGTGGCTGTGAATGCCTACCTGGGGTCAATACAATGGACATGTGAACCTTGGTGGGATGATGTGTGCCAGAGGGCGCAGAGCCAGATCTGCTCAGGAAGTGGGAATTGACTTGCTGCTGACTGAAGCTTCGTTGTTCCTTGGTGTCCACTTAACTCGTGACTTATCGTGGACACACACCATC
Organism: Narcine bancroftii; assembly: GCF_036971445.1. Taxonomy (NCBI): domain Eukaryota; kingdom Metazoa; phylum Chordata; class Chondrichthyes; order Torpediniformes; family Narcinidae; genus Narcine; species Narcine bancroftii. Next base: position 59,974,806 of record NC_091481.1, on the reverse strand, counting down.
TCCTCACTTGTCAGGGAGGCTCAAAATTCACTGCACTTCCTGGGAAGACTGAAGCGGGCAAGGCTACTGGCTACTATCATCTTCAGGAGCTCTATCGAGGGCGTCCTGGCCAGCTGCATCACAGCGCGGTACAGTTGTAGAGAAATGGATCAGAGGCCAATCTACAGGACCATAAGAGTGGCAGAGAGGATCACTGGAGTCTCCCTCCCTACATTGATGTGATCTACCAGGATCCACCCTGTGCATGGCATCTTTCAGCTGCTCCTGTTGAAAAAGAGATACAGGAGAGAGCCAGCACCAGGAGGATGGGGAACAGCTTCTTCCCACAGGCAGTGAGAACGCTGAACGACCAAAGGAACTGCTCACACTGACCACCCGAGACTCTCATATACATGAAAAAATATTAATTTGAATATATGAATACTTGTCCTAAATGTGGTATTGTTTGTCTGTATGTTTTGCACCGAGGGCTGTTTCCTCAGGTTGTACTTGTACAATCAGTTGACAATAAACGTGACTTGATGTGTTAACTGGCTTGTCCATTTTGCAGTCCCTCACTGTTGACTTACTGCACGTGCATGCATGTTCCTCACACCTTGGAGTGCTGGGACCATTTGCCACACACCTGCATCATCTCCGGTGAGATTGACAGGTTCATTGCTCTTGTTGGCCTTCCTGGTTGAGTGAGCACACAGCTATGCACTGAGAATCTTGTAACTGGTGCATTGTTCTGCCTTTGGTTGCGAGGGGAGGGATTCGAAGCAAAACGCTCCAGGGCTTATGAGATGTAATTAGATCAGTTTTGCTCATTTAGCTTTCCAACATGTGTTCTCCGGCACTGCACAAGATCAGATTGATGCTGGAGTTTTCCCCTCAATGGCCAACTATAATTCCATCAAACCATTGAACACTACAACACAGAAACAGGCCAAACTAGTTTTCTGCCTCTTCCCACTGACCTCCACTTAGACCATATCCCTCCATACACCTTCTGCCGATGTACCTGCCCAAATTTTTCTTAAATGTCAACATTCCTCTTCAGTTGTGAGATCAAGTCACATTCTCACCACTACCCCCCCCCCCCTTTTATTTTCCCTTGAGTTTATTTATAACACTTACTTATGGCCCTGGTCTCGTCTCCCCACAAGTGGGATTCCTTTGTGTCAACCTCATCAAACCATTGTCTCCCCTTTTCTGTTTTTTTAGATCTTAAGCACGTTCAATATTTCCTGTTCCCTCTTTACAGAAACCTCTCCACACTTTTGCAATATATTATTGAGGACATTGTGTTGAAGATCCAAGCAGTTCTGTACAAGTTTAATTCAACTCTCCTGCAATTCAAATTTGTTCCTGTCATGGTAAATAGAGGCCCTTTATTATTTTTGCATCTTTTAAAAAAGATTTAAGCCCTGTTTTTAAAGATTTGAACCCCTTTGGTTAAGAGTTAAGCCCATCGAACTGTCTGACCTTCCAAGTTTCTCCCGCATTGTGCTTTTAGGTGTCTGTAGGCTTTTGATTTTCCTCCCATTGCTGTTTAGATTTCTATTTTCTCAGCAGCCCCAGACCTCTGGTTCCAGGTGCCTTCTTGCTGATGAACTAAATGCCCAGGGACTCAGTTTTCAATGGCCAATTAGCCCGCGTGGATTTCAAGTGCTCAAAACCAGCTCTCCGAGGGATCCCATATTTCCTTTCTTTCGATCCAGCCAGAACCACCGAACTTGGCCAGAAATGGAAATGAAACCAGGGGCCTATTGGTCTGCCTGACCCGCGTGACGTCCCAGATACAAGGCTGCAAGAAACAGCAGGAGCAGGAGTTGGCAGTAGGTAGGCCTTGTTGAACCATTAAGCAAAATAAGCACATGCTTAGGGCATATATCGCAGAGATTTTTTTTTTCCCAGTGCTGGATTTAGCTTGGTGCAGCTGAACTAGGGCCCCACAAAAGGGGGGACCTCAAAGTAAATGAAAAAAAAACATACATATACAACAAGAATATTAATAATAAAAAAAATTCTATTAATATTATTATGGTATTGATATTCATTAGAATTACTTTCAAAAATTGACCACCAATATCAATTTCTGTAGAAAGAATCGTTTTCAATTAAGTTTTACATTTGTATTTTTCCCTTGTTTTTATTTAAAAAAGTGTTTAAAATTTGCATTTTTTCCTAGTTATAAGTAAATAATTTGCTTCTGCTAGTTACCGTTAAATAAATAAAATTAAAATACAGGCTATATTTAATATCATTGCGGGGTCCGGCCTGGAAGAAAACAGAATTTTTAATCTATTATTTCACATTCAGCATTTAGTGAGGCTTAATTCTCGGCAGTCAGACAATGGAAGGGTTGAGGGGGAACCATTGTCTGGGCATCAGTTAGCCTTAACCCAGCCCCGTCAGTATGGTCCCTCGAGGAGGGATACTGGTGGCAAATATTTTTGGTGTGAGAGCTGTAATATGAAGCCAGGGTGCAGTGTGAGGGCAGTCACTAAAGGGAGCTCCGCTGCCAATCTGGTCAAAGTCCCACTGCGGTGCTAGAGAGGGGGAGCGACATCATTCCCATGCATCAGTGTGAATTTCCTGATCAGTTGATCGACACCAGCAGAAGTAAATGTTCAATTGCTTTGCACTGAAGAAAGCAGGGAATTTTGTGATTTGAATTTCTGGGCCACGTTGCTTTGATGGATATTCTTTATTTCGTTGGCTCACGCAAAGCCCTTAAGCGATGTCCAGGTGTCATTTCATTTGCACAGTGCAACGAGGCAGTCGACTGATGGCTGTTGCCCCAAATTTGCAGGTTATCCCTCCCACTGAGTGGTGACTATCCCTAGATCGAAAACAACGCCAGATAATAGAGAGAGCCAGCTTTGGATTGTTCACATGAATATATGTGTGAGCACGTGAGGTTGTTTGCAGCTGAAAAGTGTTGGAATTGACCTTTATAAAGCTGAGATTCCTCAGTCTATTTCCCCCCCCCCACCTCTCTTTTGAGATTCAATGTTCCTTTATTGTCATGTAATAAAAAAAGGTGCAGTATTACACGGAATTTGCTCTCATAAGGCAGACAGATCCGCCATCAGCAGAAATTGCCCGAAGCGTCTCTTACAGTCAGAGAAAGAAAGACAGCAGAGAGTCCCCTTGGAGTCACCGATTGTCAGTGGATTCCCCTCCAGCACTGCCGCAGTCCCCCGCAGCCACACAGAGTCCAGTCCAAACCGTCAGCAGAGCAAGTTCAGACACGATCAGGAAAACCTTTGGCACTTTCTCACATCCCAGTTTCAGTACCTACAGAGGTGTGGTCGAAATTGTGCTGACCGGCTGCATCACAGTCTGGTGTAGGAACACCAAACCCCTGAGTAAAGCCCTCCAATAGATAGTGGACACAGCCCAGGATATCACAGGCAAAGCCCTCTCCATCATTGAGAACGTCAACTGGGTATGCTGCCGTCGGAGAGCAGCAGCAATCAACAAAGACCCACATCACCCAGCACACGCTCTGTTCTCGCTGCTGCCGTCAGGAAAGAGGTATCGGTGCCACAAGACTCGCACCCACCAGGTTCAGGAACAGCTGCTCCCCCTCCACCATCAGACTCCTCAACGACAAACTCAATCAGGGACTCGTTGAAGGACTCTTACTTGTGCACTTTATTGATTTTCTTTATGTTCTCTCTGTATTGCACAGTCAGTTTATTTAAAATCGTTATCTGTTTACAGTTCTCTATTTGTTGACATGTATACTCTGTGTACAGTGTATTTTGTTGCACTACCAGTAAGTGGTAATTCTGCCTGGCCTGCAAGAAAAAAAGAATCTCAGGGTTGTATGTAATGTCATGTATATACTCTGACAATAAATCTGAATCTGGTACCCCTTCAGCAGCCCGCAGCTTGCATGGTTTCCTTGCCTTGGGTGAACAGCCCACTGCCTTTGTGTTCTTCAGCTGCAGAGCCCCTCACTAGTCTGCCGCCGTGATCATTGTCCCATGGGCTATCTCCTCCTCCTTCTCAAACGGGGGTGTTCTCCCCGTTTTCTGCTGCCACGCGCCAGCCCTCTGCTCCCCTGGAATCTGCAACCCCTCGTGGCTGCTGCCATCTTGGGCGCAGTCCCCATGGTTGTAAAATTTTTAAATAAAACCATCGTAGGCTCCATGAACAGCCAGTTTAACACCTGAACAGAGCTGTTGGCAATTGGAGTGAGCGGATGGACCCCTCAGGTGCGCTGTGTCTCCGCTCCTCTCTCTCCCCAGGCCTGGACCTGCAGCCATGCTGTCGTTACAACAGTTCTGGCAGCATTTCCATGCAAGCTTAATTCTCTCTATTCTACTCTCTCAAATTCTCTTTCTCTCTACTCTCTCTGCCTCCCTCTGTCTCTCTCTCTCTCTCTCTGGATTTCTACCTTCCTCTCTCTATCCCTCTCTCTACTTCCATCCCTCTCTCCCCTCCTTCTACCTCCTCTGGTTCTTTTACGATGATAGTTGTTGCATTTATAAAGGTTGCTGGATGTTGCTTGGACATATCACTAAATAAGTTATGCCAGTTGGGGAAGAGAAAGAGAGAGAGAGAAAGTCGTCGATCAAAGGAACGTTTAAAGAGAAAGTTGCAGAGGGTTGGATTAGACAACTCGATTCCACACTGGAGACCGAGAAATGTGGAAGAGGCCAGAAGTAGGGGTCAGGGCTCAACACAAAGAACCCCAGGTCGGGAACATGAAGTGGAGGGTTGGGGACAATCGATGCAAATTGAAGGTGATATTGAACTAAAATAGATAACAGAAAGGCTCAGCAGGTCAGGCAGCATCTGAGAAGGGAGAAACAGAGAAAAGGAGTTGATATCTCTGATCGACTCTGATAGTGAAACATTAGCTGTGTTCCCATCTCCAGTGGCTTTGCCTGATTATCTCTGAGATTTTCTGTTTAATTTCAAATTTGAAGTATCAACAGCATTTTGCTTTTGAGAGTTTCAGCTATTTATATATTTATTTATCCATTTATCGATCAATCGTCAGTCTATTTATCTATCTGTCTATCTCGTCATCTATCTAACTACAACACGGTAGATACTGATTCCAGCCTTTTGAACCCGTGCTTCCCAATTAACCTACAACCCCGATACACTTTGGAAGGTGGGAGGAAACTGGAGTCCCCGGGGAAAACCCATGCAGACGCTGGGCGAACGTACAAACTCCTCACAGACAGATTCATACCTGGGTTGAATCCTGTGCTGTCTGTAAGGAACTTGTACGTTCGCCCTGTGTCTGCATGGGTTTTCCCTGAGTGTTCTGGTTTCATCCCACCCTTCAAAAAAAATGGGTGGAGTTATAGATCAATTGGGCTGTTACTGTGCTGTATGTCTAAATTTTAATAAAATTGTAGCTAAAGGATCCAAGGGAGCGGATTCTAATCTAATCTGTTTAGATTCCTGCCTATTGGTGGCTCCAATATTTGTCACAATGAGTATAATCACACATATTTCCCCCCCCCCCCCACCACCTCCCATCACAGCCAGGTAGGCATTATAACATCCAATACCCTAGTCCCATAACTCCACCCTAAACCAGTCCTAATCCCATTGTACAACACTTCATATTCCATCTGGACACCCTCCAAGCAGATGGTATTAACATCAACTTCTCTGGTTTCCGTTAGCCTACCAACCCACAACCCCCCACCTCCGCTTCCCTGTCTCCCTTTCTCCAGCACTCTCTCTCTCTTTCATAGAACATTACAGCCCTTGATGTTGTGTTGACATATATATTCCTACTAAAAAATATACTGAACCCTCCCTACCTTGTAACCCTCTATTTTTCTTTTGTCCATGTGGCTGTACAAGAGACTCTTAAATGCCCTGTATTTTCTCACCTCCAGACCACAATCAGTAAGAATTGGTAAGCACATCTCCTCTATAATCTCCATCAATACCAAAGCACCTGCAGGCCTGCATTCTAAGCCCCCTGGTCTACTCGCTCCGCACCTATCTCAAGGAAAAACTCAATCAGGCACTCATTTAAAGACTCTTACTTTTGCACTTCGTTGATTTTTTTTTGGTCTCTGTCTTTATTCATTTACTTATGTGCAGATTTTTTTTGCCCTACTGGTAAGATAACTCTGCCTGGCACACAAGGAAGGGGAATCTCGGGGCTGTATGGGATGTCCTGTCTGTACTCTGACAATAAATCTAAACTTTGAACCTTTTGAGCATATTTCCAAGTTTGAAGTTCATATTTGCTGCAGCGACCATATCCCAAGAGATGGTCACGGGGAATTGTGACAATGAACTTCCATGCAGTGTGCTCTGTGCTGGCTGAATATAGAAATATTTGGAAGATCTAGTGGTTTGTTGTTCATAGTTGGAAAAGGATGGTCACTGAGACTCTCTGTTCAAGGAAACCTACATCTGTTTCTATCTCCCTCACAAAGCAACTCGACTGAAAGAGCACAATAGCTTTCTGGGGATTGCAAGGCTCCCTGTGATGTTGGATGCTGCTCACACCATTGACATTACATTGCTTCTTTGCCCTCTGCCAGAAATGAAAGAGATTCCACCTGCGCCCAGTCATTTGTGTGGTCACTTTCGGGAAACAATGGATTTGCACCTCAGGATCTCCCTGTACTTCAATACCCTGAAGGATCCTGCCATGTACTGTGCACTTTCCAAAGTGCAATATCAAAGTGTCCGGGTAAAGTTTCATTTGCCATTTCTCTGGCTGAGCATTTCGAACTGGTGAATCCTTTGACCACCTTCAACTTGACAACTGCCAATTTAGCCTGCCCAATTTAGTCCCTGGTGCAGGCCTGGCCAAACCTCTTAAGTTGTGGGCCACATGCAGAAAAACACAAAGAGTCACGGGCAAAGCAATATTAAGCCCAGCAGTTTTCAACCACCCTCGGCTCCTTTAATGGGCTGTACAGAACCGACGGCAGTCGGACTGGGCAGTTGGATCCCAGTGGGGGTGGGGGGGGAGTGCTGAGACTTCACTCCGTGTGGGTCCTCACCAGCGGTAGCGCCGCCGGTTTGATTTTTCTAACGGGCCACTTAAAAATGGAGAATGGGCCCGGGGGCTGAAGCTTGGTCTTCAAGTTGAAATGTGGACGTCAATTTCAGACATTTGGGTCGAGCCATTTCTGATCCATGTGCTTCCTTTGTGGAATTGTACTTGGTCTGGCCACGACCTCCAAATAACACTCCAATGCTTGCCATTTTAGACAAGGTGGGTATATTCAAGGCTTCCTGTGCCAGCACTGATGAGGAGAATCTGTCACGCACTGAATCCAAGGTATTTGTGTCCCTCAAGATCAGACATTTTTGTTTAAAAAAAGGTACCAGATAGAAGTAGTCTGGATCACTTCCTTCACTCTTCCAGTTCCCTTAACAAACGGGAGTCCACAATGGAATTGTGGGCTCCAGGGAGCTGGTGTCATGGAGTGTGAGGTCCTAAAACAAGAATCCTTAGAACTCTCTTGCATTGACTCTAATATCTCACACCACAGTCAATCAATCTGAGCCTTGAGGCACAGAGGCATGTTTTTTTAACAATAATTTATCCACTGTGAAGTTTTTGGAAATTAATCTTTTTAATGTTTTTTTTTAAACTCAAATTCTGACAATGGTTAAATAAAAACATGTCTGAAAGGCAGTTATTGAAGGAAATATATTTTTTAATTAAAAAAAGTTTAGACATACAACACAGTAACAGTCCCTTCCGGCCCTCGAGTCTGTGCTGCCCAATTAACCTACACCTCCTGTTACATTTTGAATGGTGGGAGGAAACCAGAACCCCCGGGGAAAACCCTCGCAGACACAGGGAGGACGTACAAACTCTCTACAGACAGCGAGGGATCTGAATCCCCAGGCCCGATCGCTGACGTTGTGCTAACAGCGTTGTGCTAACTGAGCCACCTCAAATATTTCTTTTGCTCTGCCAACAATCAGCAATTCTTTAACTTATTCTGGTAGTCTGGAAGAACAGTCGAGACCGTGAGATCTGCACCATCACAGTGCCAACACCTTGCAGCTTTATTCGAATGATGTACCTCTCAGGCGGCAAGGTTTTTATGAAAGTTTTTGTGACGTGAATGTTGCTGGTAAAATCCTCATTCATTGCCCATCTCTAATTGTCCTTGGAAAAAGTGGCGCTGGGCTGACCTTGAACCATTCCTCTCGCTCTAACTGAGGTGAGGCAAGCGCTTTGACATGGTGATCGAGAGGTAGGGAGGTCAGAATCGTGTGGGATTCAGAAGGAAGTTGCAGCTACTGGAATTCCTGTGCTTGGTCTGGAGATGGTTAAGGTTCAAAGTTCAGATATATTGTCAGAGTATATACATGACGTCATGTGCAACCCTGAGATTCTTTTACCTGCGGGCGTGGCAGAATTTCTCCTGATGGGTAGTGCAAAAAAAACTACTCAAGAAAGATGTGTACACAAAAGAAAGAAATGTAAACCAAGAAAAATGCTAACAACCTATGCAATGCAGAGAGAATTTAAAAAATCAATAACGTGCAAAAATAAGTCCTGAAACAAGTCCCTGATTGAGTTTGTTGATTTTTTTCAAACTTTATTTAAAGATAGAAAAAACACAACATACAGTCTAGTAATCATCAAAAATTGATTTTACAAAGATATATATATGTATAAAACAAGAAAAATACCCCAGAAAAATAAGATTAAAAAAAATCCCCAAACCCTCCCTCCCACCCCTTCAGCCAGCTCCCTTAAGGGGAGCCAAAAATATAAATGATATATAAAAATAATTATAAATGTTAAAAACAATTCAAAGTATATCTAAATGCATATATTCCAAACATGGAGACCATTTGCTAACAAAAAAGGAATAATTATCATGTAAATTATAGGTAATTTTTACCATAACAATATGAGTTTTCAATTCATTATGCTAACGTAGTATATTAATCTCTGTATTGACTTTCCAAGTACTCGCAACACATTTAAGCGCTACTGATAACAACAAACGTACAAAAACAATTTGAATTTTGTCCAAACCCAATCCCCTCAACGAAATCAAATTACCCAAACAAGAAAATCGTTGGGTCTAATGGTAATGTAAAGTTATACAATTTTTCAAAAACTACTTTAATTCCTTGCCAGAATGGTTGAACTTTAACACAAGTCCAAACAGCATGTAAAAATGTTCCAATACATAAATCACATCTAAAACATGAGTCTGAATTACTAAACCCATATTTTTTCAGTTTCTCTGGAGTCAAATATAATTGATGTAAAAAAATTATAATTAACCATTCCATATCTTACATTAGTCAATTTGATTACATATCCACCCATTAGTCAATTTGACACATATCCACCCAATGATCTTCAGGAAAAATAAACACTAAATCACTCTCCCATTTAAGTTTAGATTTTTCCCAATCCAGTTTATCCATATGATCTTGTAACAAATTATACATAACCGAAATATAACCCTTCTTTGGTACAGAGGAAATCAAAGACTCAAATCTCAACAAAGTAGGTAAATACATCCCTCTACCATAATTATCCTTTACCAAGGCTCGAAGTTGGTAATACACAAACAAAAAATTTATAGATATATCAAATCTCTCTCTCTCTCAATTGATTAAAAGAAATAAATTGTCCCTCTTCAAAACAATCCTGTAATGTCTTTATACCCTTAAAATCCCAACTCTTTAAATAATTATTAAATATTGAAAAAGAAATAAGATGATTATTATACAATGGAGTTAAAATTGATAATTTATCTTTTAATCCCTAAACCCTATTTTTTTAGATCCAGATCTTTAACAAATGTTTCAATACCAGCAATTCCTGTAACAAATTCAAGTTCCAACAAAATATAAATTCATGTCCTTCGACCTCAGAAATACACGCCATTTCTACCTTAGCCCAGCTAAATATTTAATTTTATTTGTCCACCTTAATTTTGTAATAATTTAAAATTCTGAATAATATCCTATTCCAACTGGTAAAATTTCACTTTTATTCCAATTAACTCTATATCCTGACAATTCTCCAAATTTCAACAAACACTTGTAACTGCTTCAATGACTGTTTCAGTTCCATCAAATATATCTGCAAATAAATTAATCTTATATTCTTCATTCATAACTTTCATCCTTCTAATTTCATAATTTTGTCTAATAGTCTGAGTTAATGGCTCAAAAAATCGGGTATTTAATAATCCAGCTGGGGAAAAGTGGAACACACATCTTTCTTCTACGCCATCTTGCCACACCCCCATTGAGTTTGTCATTGAGGAATCTGATGGTGGAGGGGGAGCAACTGTTCCTGAACCTGGTGGTGTGAGTCTTGTGGCACTGATACCTCTTTCCTGATGGCAGCAGCGAGAACAGAGTGTGTGCTGGGTGGTGTAGGTATTTATCCTGTGTTTTAGGGACAGAACATATCTGTTAGAAGTAAAACATGAAAGTCTGTGGACAACATGGTTGAACTAAAGAACACAATGCTGGAGATAGTCACACAGTGTACTTTATATCTTAAAGATAGAGATATATAACCCACGTTTCAGGGTTGAGCCCTTCTTCATGGTATGCAAGGTACCAAGGTTAGAAGCTAGCAATTGGCCACATGGGGAAATAGAGCACATAGAATCAGAATTTACTGTTATGAACATGTCACGAAATTTGTTGTTTTGTGCCAACAAACATTTCTGTAAACCACCTTACAAAGTAAATAAAAATGGTGGAAGAAAAAGACAAACTAAGGCAGTGTTTATGGTTCATGGATCGGTCAGGAAATCTGATGGCGGAGGGGAAGAAGCTGTCCTTGTGCTGCTGAGTGCTTGTCTTCAGGCTCCTGTACCCTTTTCTTAATTGTAGCAGTGTGAAGAGGGCATGGCCTGGGTGGTGGGGGTCCTTGAGGGTAGAGGCACCACCTCTTGTAGATGTCCTCAATGGAGTGAAGACTGGCTAGTTTATTATGGCTCATTAGGTGTAGATAAGAATGGCTAGAAAGAGGGAATTTAAACATAATTCATCTACTGTACATCTAAAGGTAATAAATCTTGCTAATCCTTCCCTTACAATGGTTCTGGAGAGATTGTCTATGTAAGGCCAGTCCAAGTAGCAAGGGACTCTATTGTTATGGTTTTGGGTTATATCCTGGTACACAAAATGTGAGTCGTATTCCATGAGAGCTGCAGTTTCTAGGTAAGAAATGTAAGGAGGATCTGCACAAGAAGGTAAGGAGGATTCTACACAAGTTTTAACGGAGATAAAAGGTCATGTGAAGTGAAGAAAAAATTAGCAAAGACACATCTCTATGTAGTGCTGTTGAAGTGTGACATGGTGTGGCACATCAAGCTCCCACAGACACTGAGATAATGACCACCTCCCCTGCTCTTCTTCTAAATAGTGCCATGGGATCCTTTGCATGCAGCTGAGAGGATAGACGGCGCCTCGGACTGACAGCTCATCCAGAAATCGGTACCTCCAACAGTTAAATCCAGACTCAGTACTCCCTGTACTGCAGAGAAACGTCTATGCTTCGATCAATTCCACATCCCTGCTTCTCAACTTGCTGTAAGTTTTGCTCTTTAATTGTATATAATACAAAAGATATGTAGCATGTTTTTTTTTTTCAAAAAGGGTGAAATCAGTGGTACTGATTTTTGTCTCCACCACTGGGAGTCTCTGATGGGATTCATAGAACATTACAGCACAGAAACAGGCCTTTCAGCCCTTCTAGTCTGTGCTAAACTATTATTCTGCCTAGTCTCACTGACCAGCATCCTTCCCATCCCTGACCCTGTCCAATTGAGCCCAATTCACCACTTCAGTGGACAGCCCATTCCACACTCCCACCACTCTCTATATTAAGAAGTTTGCCCTAATGTTTCCCTTGAATCTTTCCCATTTCACCCTTAACTCATGTCCACTGGTTTTTATCTCACCTCAGTGGGGAAAAAAACCTACCTATATTTATTCTGTCTAGAACCCTCATAATTTTAAATGGCTCAATCAAATCTCCCCTCATTCTTCTACACTCCAGGGGAATAAAGTCAATCCTGTTTAACCTTTCCCTGTATCTCAGTTCTTGAAGTCCAGGCAACATCCAAGTAAATCTTCTCTGCACTCTTTCAATCTTATTGATATCTTTCCTGTAGTTTGGTTACCCAAACTGCACACAGTACTCCAAATTTGGTCTCACCAATGTCTTACGCAACTTTACCGTAACATCCCAACTCCTATCCTCAATACTTTGATTTATGTAGGCTAATGTGCCAAAAGCTCTCATTACAACCTTATCTACCTTTCAAGGAATTATGTATTGGTATTCCCAGATCCCTCTGTTCTACTGCAATCCTCAGTGGCCAACCATTGTATGACCTTTCTTGGATTGTCCTTCCAAAATGCAACACCTCACATTTATCTGCATTAAATCTCATCTGCCATTTTATCTTTGCCAATATCAAATCTAGTTTACCACCTCACCATGAATACCAAGTGTCTGAATCTTCTTGACTATCCCCTTCCCCCTAAGTGGGACCTTATCAAAGGATTTACTAAAGTTCATGTGGACAACAACTACAGCCTTCTCTTCACTAACTGTCCTGGTAGCCTCCTTGATAGACTTTATTGGTATTTTATATTCAGTGATGCAGACTCTCCTGTTGGAGACGTGCAGCAGGATGAAGAGGTTGTTGGTGACATCTGGTATCTAACAGATTTGGAGGAAGAGTGACTAATAAATGTGCTGAGGGATATTACCTGCGATCGGCTGATCTGCACGCACTCAAGGTTAATGACACTGGGATGGCAAGGAGCAGTGTTTGGCTATGCAGACAGGAGCAGTGATTGATCGGGATTTATCCTTTAACCTGATGTAGGGGAAGGTGATTTATCTCATTTGCCCTGGAGAAAGAAAAACTACATTGGCATGAGCATGAATGAAGAGGTCCCAGGTAAGTTGGTGGCAAAGAGATCGAGGTATGGGAGGTAAGGTCCCGTGTTTCTGAAGCTTGTGCCCCACAAGGTTCCACTAACAAGCCAATCTCCAAATTAGTACTGCACCTGCCCCCTGAATAAGATCAAAGGATAATCCCCATCCATCCACTGCACCCTTCCACACCTGCTGAATCCGCCCAAAACAGCTTGCACTCTAGTGGTGCTTTTTAACAATTTTAGACATACATCATGCAAATCGGCCCTTTTGGGCCAGGACCCCATGCTGTTCAATTACACCCAGTTGACCTACAACCCCAGTACATTTTGAGCATGCTGGGAGGAAACCCGTGCAGAAAACGTACTAACTTCTTATGGACAGCGCCAGATTTGAATCCCGGATACTGATGCTATTACAATGTGGCGCTAACCGTGCTGCCCTATGTTTGAGGATTCTGAAGTCATCTGAAGCCTCACCTCTCTCTGTGGTCAGTATCGACTCCTGGGGGTTGATGAGACTAACCAAGGGGTCGATAAATGCTGGGGGGGTGGGGGGTCAATAATGCCGGGGGGAGGAGGTTGATTGAACTTTTGTGGTGGTAAGTAGGGGAAAATCTACAGAAAATTGTGCCTATGGCAGTGGCGCTCAACCTCTCGCGAGAGCGGGCCTTTGTGGCTGCTTCGGCCTTTGAATAAGTTGAGAGCCAACGGGAGGATGGAGTGAGCGTAGGAGAAAGATGTATGTGTTCTTTGTACCTTTGGTAGGCCCTCTTTCCCTCCCCCCCACCCCAGCTCCCCCTCCCGTCTCCAAAGCCAGGATTCCATGCCTGGGAGTCAATGAGGGATCAAGTATTTCATGAAGGCGTCGATGGTCTAAAAAGTTTGGGGACCTTGGCTTAAAAGCGTTGCTTCAAGAATGATTGTGTAAAGTTTAGTCCTATATGCAGCTCATTAAAAGGAGCCAATCTGAAAATCTCGCACCACTGTTGATGAGCTTCAGTCATGCTGCTCCGTGAAATCTCACCACCTTCTGGAAAATAAGTCTTGCGTTTTCCATCACCCAATATAGTTTCCTCCAGACTCGGTGAGCGAAATTGTTTCTTGTTTCAACTCACTCAAACTCTTCTACCAATTTACAAATTTACGACTTGTAGTTATTGACCGCAGAGGACATCTGTACAAAGTGAAGGGAGGAAAGTTTAAGGGAGACATCAGGGGTAAGTTTTTTTTTGACACAGAGAATTGTGGGTGCCCAGAATGTCTTACCAGGGATAGTGGTGGAAGCATTTAAACAGGCACATGGATGGAAGGAAAATAGAGGGATATGAGGTAGGAAGGGTTTAGTATTTTTTTTGGTAGGAATATATAGCGTGGTGATATGTATGAGTGTATGCTGTGTATGAGTGGCTGGCCCGCCCACTGATGACTCGCTCCCCAGTAGCTCCTCCCCTTGTGGCCTGGCCATAAAGGTCGACCTCTCTTCTCCCTATCCATTCATTCGAGCGCATGGAGTCAGTGCAATTACTATCTAAAGTGTATTAAAGCCTAGCGTCTCCCTCTCAGTCTTTGGAGTTATTGATAGAATGTATCATATAGGTTGGTACAACATCAAGGGCTGAGGAGCCTGCACTATGGTGTAATCTATTCCCTATAAATCCTCCAGTCTTGGTCACTTGTATGACTGCACCCCTTTTATCTGATCTGCTGTTTAAGTGGCCTTCCCCTCCCTCCCATGAACAAATAAATCAAAATCTATTGATCCCAGATTTGATAATATTTTGAGTATTATGCCCATTTCTGGGAAGATGCATAAAAGTTTTAGAACCACTGATGTATTCTCTCAACCCGGACGCACTGGATGGTCCGCAGTTGTTCTCTAAATGGCCTTGTACCCTTCAGTGCTTAAAGGGAAACTCCTACATTCTCCCGGAACTACCTCCTCTGTACCCTCTCTTTCAGTGTCTGAATTTTAATCTATTTAAAAATATTTACAACATGATAGGAGGTGATTCTGGGCATTTAAACCTGTGGTGCCCAATTACAGTAAAATCCTCAGTATCCAGCACCTAATCGGATCGCGGATGCCGAATATGCAAATTTTCTGGTTGACTGAGGCGCATTCTAATATACCTGCATTAAGAATACACAGCTTAAAAGCCAAAATATATAGTAAAAAAAATCAGAATTGTAGTCCTTAATTGTGTAAAGTTCACTTTAAGCAGGTAGTTCCCGTAATTTGCAAAATTTAAATTTGAACCCTGGTCGCTGGTGCTTGTAACGGCGTTGCGGTAACTGTGCTGCCATCATAATTAACCTCCCCACCCCACGTTTATAGATAAAGCCTTACTAATATATTTAATACTATAAAGATAAAAACTCTGACCAGGGAGACACTTTGAGAGAGTTGCCCCAGCTGCGAGCATCCTGGGCGTTGCCATTTTATTCAAAACACAGCTTTATTCAAACAGCTGCTGTGGACGGGGCACGACCGGGGCGATCCGTTGGCTGAATGTTTGCTCCCATCTTCACCAAGGGGTTGTGTGTTGCTTCAGAGAATATTTACTTTTACAATTATAATCTTGTATTTAAATTTGTATTTATGTTAATATCTATTTATTTATTTCCTTTTTTTGGGGGCGGTTGGTTGGGTTGCTCATTAATTGATTCCTGATACTGGGGATTTTACTATTCAACCAAATTAACTTACCACCCTGTACGTTTTGAAAGGTGAGAAGAAATAGGAGGTTCCAAGGAAAACCCCACACAGACGTGGGGAGAATGTACAAACTCCTTACGGACAGCGACGGATTCGAAGCCCGATCAGTGGACGTGATGATACAGCTGGGACCCAACTAATGGGTCGGCAAAACTTACGGCTGAACCTCTGTACTTCATTCCTCTGTTCCTGTGGGCCAGTGATTTATGCTTGCACTCTTAATTCAAGGTAACCTCCAACCTTCTGACAGAAAGGCCCAGGAGTACCACTGAGCCAAATGGTGGTGCTCTAGTGTGTTGTGAGCGAGCGCAGAGAAGAGACTGTGACAACAGGCTGTGAGCTCTTGTATCACAACTGCTTTTACTTGAATCTCGGGCCGCAGCCTTTAAGGCTTATTCCGTTCCGCCCCAATGTCCCGATGACGCAGGCGCGTATGCGACTTCCAGTCTGGACCGGAAGAGACAGTCCTGTGGCACCATCCTTGCCATGGCTGCCCTGCCAACCGCCCGTGACAAGCGGAGCTGGTTGGCTGCAACAAGAATGCGCGTCACCACACTGCATTCAACATTGTTGAAGCAATGCTGTGACACTGATCCATCACTGCTGTTTCTCATTCTGAACATGTCGGGAAGAAGCAACTCTGTAATGAAGGAACATATTATGTTGCCGTCACAAATGCAAGGAGTGATTACTGGGGTCTGATGTTGTGATTATCTTTAGCACAACATACACCCTTTAAATATCTTTGTTTTGATGGATAATATTTATCTATTGCAATTGATTAATTATGATTAAATTTGATTAGTCATTTTAGCTTGAAAGGATTGTCTGTCGTTTGATATTTACTGATTTCGGATTAATGAGGAGGGGAGTCGATTCTCAAAGTTAGAGTGTAATTTGAAATGCCCTCTTTGCTGGCTGTGTGTGTGTATACGCATGCTGGGCCTATGTACCAGTATGAGTGTGCATCCTTGTCATTGCATCTATGCAGAGGATATGGAGAGTCTGCAGAGGGATATGGATAGGTTATGTGAGTAGGCATACGGAGTGTAATGCTGGTAAGTGTGAGCTCATCCACTTTGGAAGGAAAAGTAGAAAATCAAATTATTATTCAAGTGGCGAAAGATTGCAGCATGCAGTGCTTCTGGAATTGCCAAAGGCTGGTTTGCAAGTGCCGCAGGATAAGGAAAGCGGCAAAAAGACTTTTGGTCTTCGACGCGAGGAGGATTGAAATGTAAGAGCAACTGTACAGGGTACACCTGGAGTACTGCCTGCATGCTTACTTGAGAATGGATAATCCGGCTTTGGAGGCAGTGCGGAAGGGATTCACCAGGCTGATTCCAGAGATGAGCCTATGAGAAGAGCTTGGATCACCTGGGGCTGGAGTTCAGATGAATGAGAGGGGATCTTTATTGAAACACATCAAATTATGAAAGGGGTAGATAAGACAGAGGCAGGAGAGTTGTTGAGATGAACTGGGAGACATTGCTCCAAGACTTGGAAGAGAAGATGAGGAGGGACTGTTTTCTCAAGGAAGACTGGATCAGTGGAATTCTCTGTCCAAGAGAGCAGGAAAGGCCTCTTCGTTAAATATATTTAAGACACATATTTTTGCGTGGGGAAAAAGCAGGTAGGTGGAGCCGAGTCCATGGTCAGATCGGTCATGATCTTATTGAATAGACGAGTCAGATGGCTGACTCCTGCTTTCGTTGTCATGTTGAGTGGACTGCACAGTAAGTGACAGACGCCTGGAATAAGCTCTATTATGAGCCCTGTCACAGGAGTAAATGACGAGGTGGATGGAAGAAAAGATTCAAAGCCTCCTTGGAAAAATTGCAACATCCCCACTGTCTCTGGGAATCTGTGTGGCCAATAATCACTCAAAATGAGGAAGGAGCATTCAGGATGTCACTGACAACCAGCATCCCTCAACAAACTCCGCAAGTGCACCAGTGATGGCGTCCTGTGGGGATGCATCACTGCGTGGGACGGGAACTGCTCCGCCTAAGACCACAAGAAACTGTGGAGGGTTGTGAAGGCGGTTCAGGCCATCACACGCACTCACACCTCCATCCTTTCTGTTGACTTCAACTGTAACTCCCACGACCTTGGAAAAGCAGGCAACCTATTGAAGGACTCATCTTATCCCGCCCACATTTTCTTCACCCCGTCAGGAAGAGATTCATGAATATCCTGCACTGCCAGACTCAAGGAAGGGTTCTTTCCGGCTGTGATCAGACTTTTGAGTGAGTCCCGAAAGAGGAAAATTGTAGTAAAACACAAAAGTCCGTAGACACTGGTGGCAGTAAAAACACAATGCTGAATAAGCTCAGCAGGTCAAACAGTGTACTTTCCTAGCAAAGATAATGGTACATAACCAATGTTTCGGGCTTGAGCCCTTCTTCTCCTTGAGTTCCTCTAAGGCATTTCTGTGTGGTTTTCACTACAATCACAGAGCCTGCAGAATTTTGTGTTTCACATTGAAAAACAAGCCCACCGCCCCTCTCTCACGAGCAGGCACGGTACACCCATGTACTAAAAGGTGCAAATCTAGTTATAATCTGCGACGGGCAAGACACTACAGTCTCCTGCGGGTGCCATCCTGTACTGGCATACACCTCACAATAGATTCTCCAGCATTGCGCATGGCTCACAACATGAATTAAACCCATCACAATCGGTCGTCCAGCATCGCCCGTGGCCTGCGACCCCGAGTGGAGCTCAGGCACCATTTCAAAGCCAAGTGAGAGTGAGCTGTTCCACGTGGTGGGCTTTATACTGCAGCCGGCTTGGGGGGGTTGTGGGGGTAGGTTCGCCTCAAGTGCGGCCACGTGACCTGTGAGAACCAATTGTATTGGGGGTAGGCCGGCTCAGGGGCGCCCACGTGACCTATGAGAACCAATTGTATTGGGGGTTGGCCGGCTCAGGGGCGCCCACGTGACCTATGAGAACCAATTGTATTGGGGGTAGACCAGCTCAGGAGCGCCCACGTGACCTATGAGAACCAATTGTATTGGGGGTAGGCCGGCTCAGGGGCGCCCACGTGACCTGTGAGAACCAATTGTATTGGGGGTAGGCCGGCTCAGGGGCGCCCACGTGACCTATGAGAACCAATTGTATTGGGGGTAGGTCGGCTCAGGGGCGCCCACGTGACCTATGAGAACCAATTGTATTGGGGTTAGGCCGGCTCAGGGGCGCCCACATGACCTATGAGAACCAATTGTATTGGGGGTAGGCCGGCTCAGGGGCGCCCACGTGACCTGTGAGAACCAATTGTATTGGGGGTAGGCCGGCTCAGGGGCGCCCACGTGACCTGTGAGAACCAATTGTGCAGTAGCCTCACTTGTGGGTAGATCTAACCCTTGATTGGCAGGTGAGCTGACTTCCGACCTGTTTCCCACCAGAGGGATCAAGTGACCTTCTGTAGAACAAAATATGACAATAACTGAAAGTTGAAAACCTTCCCTCCATGTATCAAGAGCACATGCAAACCCAGTGTAAGCAGTGGAAGTGTGCACAAACTACCCTGCTACCCATTCCACTGGCCCCCTCTTGCCACATTCGTAACCTCGGAACCCAAAGTACAGGAGAGCAGCATTATTTTTGACCTTAGAAAGACTATTTGAGATGTTATCAGACAAAGTGAGTCCAGAACCCTTGGGACCGGTAGAATCAAACCGGCCGTTTTTCTGGAAAATTGAAGATAAATTCTATTACTTTTAAAAAATATATAATTTAATGTTTGCAGTTTAATGCTCACAGATGACAGAAAGGAATACATTGGATCAGTAAAGTTATGTGAAGTAATTAAGGAGAAATATGGAACTTGTAAAAGAGCTAATCTTGGTAATGGCGAATATGATCATTGTTGACATTATATTTGGTTCATTAACATGCTCAGAAGAAGAAAGTTTGTTCCCATTATCTGATATGTGACACCCAATGGGATTTAACTGCTTCCTTGGTTCACAGATAATGAGGAACGGACATGAAAGGATGGCATCGCCAGTGAACATCTAGAATTTTACAGCACAGCACATGCCCTTCACCCATCATTTGTTGTGCTGACCTATATATTCCTACCTCGTAACCCTCTACTTTTCTTTCATCCATCGAACATTGCAGCACAGAGCCCTTTGGCCCTTCTAGTCAGTGCTGAACCATTTGTACTTGTCTAAGAGTTTCTTAAATACCTCTAATGTTTCAGTCTTCGCCGCCATCCCTGGCAAAGCATTCCAGGCACCCACAACTCTCTTGTGTAACAAAAAAAACTTATCCATGATGTCTCCCCTAAACTTTCCTCCCTTCACAGATGCCATCTGGTACCCGCCCTAGGAAAAAGGTGCTGGCTGTCTACCTTATTTATGGCTCTCAGTATCTTGTAGATCTCTCATTTCTCCAAAAAGAAAAGTCTCTGCTAACCTTGCCTTATGAGACGTTCCGATCCAGACAGCATCCTGGGAAATCTCCACTGCCCTCTCTCCATGGCTTCCACACCCTTCCCATAATGAAATGGCCAAAACTGAGCAAAAGGAAAGGTGGTGTATTGGAATATGTCTGATGGCGATTGTGTTGATCTAATGATTGTGGAAGAGGATGTGCAACCAGGTGTGATTGAGGCTCTTGTCTCTTGATATTGTGTGGTTGCAGTGAAGAGTTGAGTGAGGAAGAAACTGAATGAATACTTCATTGAATTTACAACTGCGTCTTAACATAAATAGTCGGTATTATTTCAGATATCTGGAGGGCTGATGATGTGTACTCATTTTCAAAACAAAAGCAATGGCTATTAATCCAAATGTACCTTTAAGGCAGTACATTTAGAATTGCAGTTAGCACAATGCTCATACAATGCCAGCGACACCATCCATGATGGAGTTTAGAAACTTGGCTGAATGGTGCACCAATAACAACCTTGTACTAAGGAGCTGATGTTGACTTCAGGAAAGGAAAGCCAGAGGTGGACAATCCAATGATCACTGCGGGATCAGAGGTGGAGAAGGTGAGCACATTTAGGTTCTTGGGAGTCGCTATCTGGAGGATCTTTCCTGGACCCAAGACGCTAATGGCATCGTGAAGAAGGCATGTCAGCACCTCTACTTCCTCACAAGTTTGTGGAGGTTCAGCACGACATCAGAAACCCTGGCAAATTTCTCCAGAGGTGCAGTGGAAAGTGTGCTGACCGGCTGCATCAGGGACTGGTCTGAGAACACAGATTAGCGGCACGGTTAGCGCAACACCGTTTACGGCAGCAGTGACCTGGTTTCGAAGCCATTGCTGTCTGTAAGGAGCTTGTACCTTCTCCCCGTTTCTGCGAGGGTTTCCTCGGGGCTGCTCTGGTTTCCTCCCACCCTCCAAAAAAAATGTACAGGGGTTGTAGGTTAATTGGGTTTTTGACCGGCACAGATGCATGGACCGGGAGGGCTTGTTACTGTGCTGTATGTTTAAAATTTTAAAAATAGAATTGAATACAGAGTTAATATTTCAGTTCAAAGACATCTCATTGAGACCCACCCAACCAGTACACGCTCTGTTCTCACTGCTGCTTCAGGAAAGAGGTATAAGTGTCGCAGGACTCACACAATTGGGTTCAGAAACAGCTGCTCCCCTTCCACCCTCAGACTCTGTACTGACAATAACCACACCAGCAGTGCGAGTATAAGACAGCTTTAATTAACTAATATGTACACTAAGAGGTCTTGTCTCTCTGCAAGACGAACCTGGAAGGCTACACTGTAGCTCTGGACTGCTTTATAGACAAGGTCACCGGGATGACCCCTGGTGACCTAGTGGTGTAATTACATATCACCACATTCACCCCCCCCCCATTAAAAAATAGTTATTTCCCCCCCCCCCCCCCCCATCCTCCTTCCCTTGTTTGTAAGTTCATAAGTCCAAAATTTTTCATGGCTTCCATTGCCTTCTGGACCTCCTCGGGGGTGGGGAGTGCAGTCTTCCTTTCGGCCTTTCTTGATGGAGGTGTGGGAGTGAGAAGTACTGGTTGGTCATGTGGCCGTGTGGGCTGGGGATCATCTTGTATGGGATTAGGTCCTGCCATCAAGTCTAGGGTGGTGATATTTTGTGGGGTGGGCATACCCAGGGTCCTGATTTCCGGGGTGGATGGTATAGTCTTCTGGGGTGACTCGTTGGACGACTGTTCTGGTGACAGCTGCTGTGCTCCTTGTTAATCCATAGACATCTGTGTTTCCTCCGTGTTGTTCACACATCCGGCCGGCGTGAGATCCCTGGTGGCCACCGAGTCTTCTCTTCCATCTGGGAATGTGATGAAGGCGTACTGAGGGTTCGCGTGCCTCAACTCCACTTGATCCACCAGCGGGTCTGCTTTGTGGGGTCTGCAGTGGTTCTGGAGGAGAACAGGTCCCGGTGTCATCATCCATTTAGGCAGCACTGTGCGCGTCGTGGCTTTCCTTGTGAAAGAAAAGATACGATCATGTGGGGTCATGTTAGTGGCAGTACACAACAAAGAATGTATAGAGTGTAGGGCTTCTGGCAACACTTCTTGCCATCTAGTTGGCCATCGATTGTCCGGCTTGGTTTAGGATGGCTGCCAGAGCCACATCGAATGCATCGTTTCTACTTGAAACGGGATCGACTCATCTATGAACCGCATGGTAGCTTTAGCGATATGGTCCCTAATGTCCCTGAATGCTCTGGTGGCTGCTGCGCACAGTGGGAAAACTGAGGCTTTTATGTGGGCGGGCCTTGTCGGCGTAGTTGGGGACCCATTGGGCGTAGTAAACGAACAGCCCCAGACACCTTTTGAGTGCTTTCAGCATGTCTGGCACTGGGAGGTCTAGGAGAGGGCACATATGGGCTGGGTCTGGGCTGATTACCCTGTTCTGCACTATGTAGCCCAGGATTGGCAACTTCCTGGTGCTAAAGACGCATTTGTCCCTGTTGTATGTTAGGTTCCTTTCCTCGGCTGCCTGGAAAAAGTGTTTTAAATTTGTGTCATGATCCTCCAGAGTGTGACCACAGATTGTCACATTGTCTAAGTAGGGGAATACCGCTTTCAGTTGGAACTCATCTACTATCGGTCCATTTCTCTCTGAAACAGGGACACCCCATTGGTGACACCGAAGGAAAGTCGCAGAAATTGATACAGCCTGCCGTCTGCCTCAAATGCCATGTAAATGTGATCGCTGTTTCTAATGGGCAGTTGTGGTATGCTGCCTTCAGGTCTATGGTGGAGAACACCTTATACTGCGCAATGTTGTTGACCATGTCTGCTGTGCGTGGCAGGGGGTAGGCATCTAGTTGTGTACCACCATGTGCAGTTTTTCTCCTGACTTTACTACAACCACCTGGGCTCTCCAGGGGCTGGTGCTCTGCTCTATGATGCCCTCCTGTAGTAGCCTGCAGACCTCTGTCCTAATGAAGACTCTATCCCTCGGGCTGTACCTCCTGCTCTTTGTGGCTATTGGTGTGCATTCTGGGGTCAGGTGTGTGAACAGCGGAGGGGGTTCTATGTTCAGGACAGACAGGCCGCAGTGTTGTTTCTTCGTAAGGCGTAGTGGGGGGTGAGGCCCGTTGTGCACTATTGGAATGCTTTCTAACTGACACTGAAAATCTACCCCAGGGCACAGAGGTGAGGGGGTATTAGTAATTTGAACCCTTCATATTTTGTGCCCTGGATTTCTAGAGTAACCCTGCAAAACTGTTTTACCTCAGCTGCAAGGCTGCTGGCTGCTAACAGGATCTGGTGCTCACTCGGGCATGTGGGGAGGGCAAGGCAGTTGACTAACCCCTGGTCAATAAAACTTCCAGTGCTTCCACTATCTACTAAGCAATTTACCCTCACATCATTAATTTTGAAGCACACAGTGGTGTCAGATAAATTGTGTGGACTCGCCTGATTCATGCGGAGGGAAGCAAGTCTGGCGTGTTCTTCGTGTCCTTTCATCCGATAGTACTTGGCGTCATATTCATCTCCTGAAGGCTGTGACTCTGCTCTGTACCATTTGTCCAAGATGGCTGGCTGCACATGGCATTCTTCTTCTTCTGTTTGTGGAGAAAGAAGAGCTTTCCCAACTCTCATTAGCATGAGAATGGGCCTTGGTTGTGGCCTTGGGGCTTCTGCAGACTGTAAATGCCCACGCTTTCCACAGTTGGAACAGACATTTTCTCTGGGAGGGCAGAGGGCTCTGGGGTGCTTTCTTTGTCCACAGAAAGAGCACTTGGGACCCTCAAGGTGCTGCTGCTGTGAATTCCTGTGAGGCAGCATACTTTTCTTTTCAAGGGGGCTAGAGAGTCCAGCAGTGTGATGTTTGTCCCAGCCCCAGGCTCCTGTGAGTACTCCTCCAATTCTTTCCTGGTGCTTTCTAAAGCTTCTGCAATAGTCTCTGCCTCATCTATCCCCACCATTCCTTTCTCCAGCAATCGATGTCTCGTCTCAGTGGACCGTATGCCCGCAACAATTCTGACCCTAATAAGGTCCTCCACATACTCCTGAGCTGATACTGCTTTAAAGTTGCAGCCTCTCGCCAGGTCTTTCAGAGAGAGTATAAAGTCTCTGGCAGACTCCCTTCTTGTTGTGACCTGGTCATGAGCCTGTACCGGGAGTGGAGTTCGCTATGCCCCTTACTCTAATGCCTCTGTAAAGTGCTCATTGCCTCTTGGTAGGACCTAGCATCCTGTATAAGGGAGTTAGGGTGGTCTTCCAGCTGGGCTAACAGCAGCATTGATAGCTCTTTATCCGATGCCTCAGCACCCTCCACATAATTCAGAAAGCATTTCTACCAGCGGCTGAAATGTGTGCCAGCTCCGGGATTTCTGGGGTCGAGCTCCAGCCTGTCTGGTCGCAGCACATGGCTAAGCCGCAGTCTCCGGTCCCTTAAGTGTAGCAAGGGTGGACCCTGGGGTACTGGGAGAGTGATGGTAGAAATGTCTGCGTTCTTTGGCTCTGGAGTGGTTGAGAATTCTGGACATACTTGGAGATTGGGAACACGACTTGTGGAGATCCTTCCACCCTCACTTGTAGTGGCCCCTTTCTGATTGCACCAGGGTTTACGGTCGGCGGCACCTGTACTGGTGAACCCACGGGCAGGCAGGACTCTTGGCTGTTTCTTACCTGCCCTATTGTACTTCTGTGGTCTTCCCTGCATTCCACCACGATTCCAGTACAGTGGTTCCTCGCTGTCTCTGTCCTTGGAAGCACGTGCATGGTAGTCGTCCCAAGATTCCATTCCTCAGGAAGAGTCTCCAGGTGGTCGGGAATGCACGTTGGAGCAGAAGCAGCTTCCATCCTAGTAGCTATCATATTAGTTTATTAAATTGTACTGACAATAATCACACCAGCAGTGCGAGTATAAGACAGCTTTAATAAACTAATATGTACACTAAGAGGTCTTGTCTCTCTGCAAGACAAACCTGGAAAGCTAGACTGCTCTGGACTGCTTTATATACAAGGTCACTGGGATGACCCCTGGTGACCTAGTGATGTAATTACATATCACCGCAGACTCTTCAACAACAAACTCAATTAGGGGCTCGTTTAGGGACTCTTACTTGTGCACTTTATTGATTTTCTTTGCTCTTCCTGTATTGCAAAGTCAGTTTGCTTACAGTTCTTCATTTACATGTTTACACTGTGCATTTTTGCACTACCAATTAGTGGTAATTCTGCCGCACTCGCAGGGCTGTATGTGATGTTCTGTATGTACTCTGTCAATAAATGTGAAACCTGGATCTGACCTGGGTTTGAATCTGTGTGCTGTCTGTAAGGAGTTTGCACATTGTCTGCATGGGTTTTCTCTAGGACCTTCAAAATGTATGGGGATTGTAGGTTATTGGGATATTTGAATGGCACAGGCTCGTGGGCCTGTTATTGTGCTGTATGTCTAAATTTTAAAGATTAGAAATGAAAAATTGAGTAAACCATGTGGCGTAACTTTGTAAATTGTTCCAGGCACTGTTGCCAGCTGAGATTAACTGCCATCAATATAGGTTTCTCATTTGATAGCTCGGCCTCCATTTATTTGGCCACGCAGGCCTCCACACAGAGGAGATTATGATGCTACTGTCCAACCCACCACTGCAGGAGTTGTTCTCGATGCAAGGAATTTGCATGGTTTTCCCGTTCCTTCAGGAACATGCATGGGTGTGTGCAGAAGCACCCTGATGTGCAATACCACCAATAATGTTCGATGGCCCTTCTGACAAGCTCCCCAGCACACGCGAGGGCTGCTTCCGATCCATTCAAACTGTGATTGCTTTGAGGCCATGGAGTTTGATGCCACTTGATGGGAGGGTCCTTTAGCACAACAGGCATCCATGGAGAAACAAACAGAATTAATATTTTTGGTCCTAATGAAACTTTAAGCCTGTTTCTCTTTCTACAGATGCTGCTTAACCAGCTGAATTTTCCAGATATTACTGCATTTGTTTACAATTTCAATCTATTCTTTGTGACTAAATTTAGCTTTTGTGTCATGCCTTAGCAAGGACATTCACTTTTAAAATCTTTTTAAGTATTGGAATATACAAAAGTCTGCAGACACTGTGATTGAAGTAGAAACCAAATGCTCGAGAAACTCAGCAGATCAAACCGTGTACTTTATATAACAAAGTTAAAGATTCACATCCAATGTTTCGGGCTTGAGCCCTTCATCATGGCATGAGCAAAACGTAGGCAGATTCCCATACAAAATGGTGGGGGGGGGGAAAGAGGAGCACTATCCCACAGGCAGGAGGTAATAGGTGGATAAGGGAAGGAGGGCACAGCAGCAAACAGGGAGAGAGGGGATGCCTCTGTGAATGGAGAGGGAATGGGGGGGGGGGGTAGAGAGCTTGGGGAAAGAAGACAGAGGGATGGGGGAGAATGGGAAGTGGGCTAGCAGAAACCGGAGAAGTCTATGTTAATATCAAGTTGCAGTTTGTCCAGTTGGAAAATTAGGTGTGGCACCTCCAATTTATAGGCAGTTTGGGTTTGACAGTGCATGAATCATGGATAGACATGTCAGCGAGGGAAGGGGCGCAGAACTGAAATGGCTGGGAGATCCCTGACACTGATGCGGACAAAGTGAGGTGCTCAGCAAAGTGATCTTCTAGTCTGTGTCCAGTCTCTCCAATGTAGGGAAGGTCACAATATGCTATGGAAAGTCCCCAACAGCTTCGGTAGCATTGGTGGAGAGAGAGCCACAGATTAGCGGCACGGTTAGCGCAACACCGTTTATGGCAACAGCGACCTGGGTTCGAAGCCGTTGCTGTCTGTAAGGAGCTTGTACCTTCTCCCCGTTTCTGCGAGGGTTTCCTCGGGGCTGCTCTGGTTTCCTCCCACCCTCCAAAAAAAATGTACAGGGGTTGTAGGTTAATTAGGGTTTTTGACCGGCACAGACGCATAGACCGGGAGGGCTTGTTACTGTGTTGTATGTTTAACATTTTAAAAATAAAATTGAATGCAGAGTTAATATTCAATGACCTCTCATTGAGACTGAAAGCATGTTTGTAAGTGCACAGGGACAACATTAGGCAGCTGACCCTGTTCCTGTGTTGCTGAGTGTTTGGGATCTGGTGATTATTTTGGTTAATGCCTCTAATTATCTTTGCAGGGAATAAATTCAATGAAGATGAGGCACATGGGCTTGAAACTCCTGAAGGTTTTATTAATTCTCGTGTCTCATTTGGTTTGGGCGAAAGGAATTTTGAGCAATCCCACCCTGAACATTGCCGTGATCCTCGGCGGCACATCCTGCGAAATGGACATCAAAGACGTTCTGAACAAAGATGATTTCCAACATTTGCCCATCGACCCCAACGTGGTGCAGGTAACGGTCAACGAGACCGACCCCAAGAGCATCATAACCCGAGTGTGCGATCTCATGTCTGGGATGAAGATGCATGGCGTGGTTTTTGGTGACGACACAGATCACGAGTCCATTGCAGAAATTTTGGATTTTATTTCCGCTCAGACTATGATCCCAATTCTTGGAATACACGGCGGTTCCTCAATGATCATGGCAGACAAGGTAGGAACTGGCTTTCTCCCCATTCTTCCAGTGGTTGCTTGGTTATGACTGAAAAAAGATATGGATACTCTTAACAATTGTTATCCATCCATGGAGCCGATGGAATATGTACTAGATGTGACTCAAGGTCTCTTTAATTACTGTTGTTACCTTAGCTCTTTGATCTACAACTTCACTCTGTTGCAAATCGTTCTGCATCATTCTCTAAGCTTAATGTGGGATGTTCATGTCAGAATAAAAGCATCTGTAGGTTCAATGGTCACTTGCAAAGTGATTATAGAACATAAGAAATAGGAGCAGGAGTTGGGCCATCCAGCCCCTTAGCCTGCTCCTCCATTCAATGAGATCATGATCGGCTCATCTCCACTCACCTGCCTTTTCCCCATATCCCTTAATTCCCATACTTGTAAGAGCATTAGGAAGAATTGAGAAGGAAAGTGGTCGACTGATACATGAGAAAGTAATGGGGGTTAATCGGGTGATTTCAAAAGGGCCAGCAACTATATGATGGGCTGAGTGGCCACTGGCTTGGTTGTATGATTCCAGTTTGCTCTGGTAGATTTGTTTTAGACAATGCATTGTTGCAATTTACACACACGGTCTTTTGAAACCATCGGAGAATGGGGCCCGTCTTCCCACTAAGACGAGGTTGTGAGCACTGCTGTGCGAATGATTCTGATGTGAAGTCCACAGACTGTTCAACAGGCTTTAATTATATTAAACTTGTACACCAGTCTTAGTATCTTTGCTGGCTCCACATGTGACTGACTGTCCTCGAAGGGGCCGGCTCGAGTCTTTATACGGGCCAGTGATTGACAGCCGGCAGATGGGGCCAGCATCCCAGGTTGCCACCTGCAATAGGCTGGTAGGAGTGCGGCCAGTGTTGGCCACAGTAGTTACTTGACTAAATTATTATTGGCATATGAGCGATGAAATTAGGCCAGGAATTGTTGTCAGAATTGCAGCCTGTACCCTCTGTGCCCCTCGTTCCCACTTGGGTTAGTCTTGGATTGCCAATCTGTCCTGCTGTCAGCACCCCAGAGCCAGATGGATCAGCAACTGGGCATTGGGTGGCCTACTGCAGAAACCCCTGGTGACACTTCTGGCAAACGTTGATGGAAAAATTTGCCACTCATCAAAGCTGTCGTTGATTTTTAACACCAGCTGACACCATCTCTGACTTTCAGGGACCTTTCAAAACGATTAAAAAAAATTTAAGCAAAGTGACGAGCTGTTGGGGGAACTCTGCAGGTCGAGCAGAATCAGCGGGGGAGAAACGTGGTCAACGTCTCAGGTCAGAACCCTTCCTCAGCCAGGTCTGACCTCCTACAGCATCTGAGAGCCGAGACCTCAGTGTGAGGCTGGAACCGGAACTGAGTCTCACATTTGATACCACGGGGATTCTGTCAGATGGGCAGTGGGGAGGAAGGCAG
The DNA here is from genome assembly GCF_036971445.1 of Narcine bancroftii. Taxonomy (NCBI): domain Eukaryota; kingdom Metazoa; phylum Chordata; class Chondrichthyes; order Torpediniformes; family Narcinidae; genus Narcine; species Narcine bancroftii. Next base: position 59,945,779 of record NC_091481.1, on the reverse strand, counting down.
GGAAAATGGGGTCAACTTGATAGGTTCGTTCCCTTGAACACTCACAATGCAAATGCAGCAAAGACATCAGGATGTTCTTTATCGACAACAATTTAGCATTTAACATCATCATCCCCATATAATTGATCAGCAAGATCCAAGTACCACTCAACACCCCTCTGTGTAATTGGATCCTGGATTTCCTCATCTCCAGATCACAATCAGTGAGGATTGGTAAGAACTTCTCCTCCACAATCTCTATCAGTACCGGAGCACCACAGGGCTACGATCTTAGCCCCCTGATTGACTCGCTACACATATATGACTATGTGGCTCGATACGTCAAGGAGATCATCTACAAATTAGCTAATGATACCACGATAGTGGGTTGTGTAAAAATGGGCAATGAGTCAGCATTCAGGAGGGAGGTTGAAAACTTGGCTGAACGGTGCACCAACAACAACCTCGCACTCAATGTCACCAAAACCAAGGAGCTGATTATTGACTTCAGGAAGGGAAAATCCAGAGGTGTCGATCCAGTGATCAATGGGGGAGAGGGTAAGCAAATTTAAGTTCTTGGGAGTCACTATCTCAGAAAATTTTTCCTGGACCCAACACACTAATAGCATTGTAAAGAAAGGACATCAGCATTTCTTCTTCCTCAGGAGTTTGCGGAGGTTTGGTATGACATTGGAAACCCTAGCAAATTTCTATAGAGGTGTGGTAGAAAATTTGGTGACCAGCTGCATCACGGTCTGGTATGGGGACACCAATACCCCCGAGCGTAAACCCTGCAAAAGATAGTGGACACAGCCCAGGACATCACAGGCAAAACCCTGCCCACCACTGAGGACATCAACAGGGAACGCTGCCGTCGGAGAGCAGCAGCAATCATCAAGGATCCACACCACCCAGCACATGCTCTGTTCTCGCTGCTACCATGAGGTATTGGGGCCACAAGACTTGCACCAGCAAGTTCAGGAACAGCTGCTCCCCCTCCACCATCAGACTCCTCAACAATAACTTCTATCAGGGACTCAAGAAATGATTCTTAATTTTGGACTTAATTGATTTTTTTCTGTATTGCATAGTCAGTTTGCTTGCATTTCATCTGTTTACATGCGTATATGGAGTGGTAATTCTACCTCACCTGCAGGAAAATGATTCTCATATGTGATGTGATGTCATGTGGTGTCATATGTGATGTCGTATGTGATGTCATGTTTGTACTCTGACCAAAAAAATCTGAAATCTGAGAAGACCAGATCTGACTTCTCAAGTTATATAAGACATTGCTGAAGCCAAATTTGGAGTATTTTGTGCAGGAAAGAGAGCCATAAGATTTAAAGAATGCAGAGAAGATTTATTAGGATATTGCCAGGACTTGAAGAATTGAGTTACAGGGAAAGGTTAAAGAGATTAGGACTTTATTCCCTGGAGTGCAGAAGAATGAGGGGAAATTTGATAGAGGTATACGAAATGATGATGGATGTAGATAATGTAAATGCAAACAGTCTTTCCCATTGAGGTTTGGTGGGATAAAGACTAGAGGGCATAGGTTAAGGGTGAAAGGGGAGAACCTTAAAGAGAACATAAAAGGAAATTTCTTCATGCAGAGAATGGTGGGAGTGTGGAATAGGCAGAAGTGGTAAATTCAGGCTCAATGTTGACATTTAAGAAAAATTTGGACAGGTACATGGATGGGAAGGGTGTGGAGGGCTATGGTCTGGGTGCAAGTCAGTGAAACAAGGCAGAATAATAGTTGGACACAGACTAGAAGGGCCAAAGGGTCTGTTTCTGTGCTGTACTATTCTCTGGTGGCTAAACATTAGTGATTCTCTTCAGAAAAGATGTTCAGGGGCAATAACACTGGACAACAAATATTTTCAATATTGGGGATTATGTTAGAGAACTAAAAGCTGAACACAAAGATAATTTCAGATTTGCTATAATATGTAGGAAGAGGAGAAACATTAAATGAACTTTCATTTAATTGAGCATGTTTAATCGCATCATGATTAAACATGATAATTCAACTGACCTGAAAATGTTTTTCCACTGATTCTCATTTGTACTCAGCATCTGATGCCTCTCATGTCAGTGTCCAACAAAGGTCGGCTGGCATTGATGGATTCCAGTTGCCCTGATGCCACTTTTCCATGGTCGCAATGTCGAGTGAAACCTTCCACCATGTTTGTCATTGAGATCAGCAGGGAAGACATCCAAGAGCAAATGCAGAAAATGAATTTTCAATGACATGTTGTGCTTCATGGTTTTGTAGACTTAAAATATGACAAAAATAGGTTATATCTAAACAAAGGTTTGTGATAGGAAAATGTTAAGGCGATTTTCATAATCAACTGCCTAAAATCCATAAAATACATCCAGGAAGAAAAACCTTTCTTGTCTACGTTAATCAGAAGCTTAATGACCCTTGGTGAATGTCCTTATTTGCTTTGTGTGGCCACTTGTGTCATGCACTTCACTGCACTGTGCTTTGAAACATTCAATAGTTGCACCCATGGTGTTGGGTGTAATCTGGTTCTGTGCCTCTAGTTGCCTTAAGGTGGGGGTGACCTATTCCTGCTCCTGCCTCCTTGTGTTCTTGTTCTCATTAGAGGACAAAAGAAATCAGAAATGTGTTTGATTTTAACCTGTGAAGACTGAATTGGGAAAGACTACCTGCCACCATTATGTCAACCTTCTACAGGAGCTCTATCGAGAGCGTCCCGGCCGGCTGCATCACAGTGCGGTGCCATTGCTGCGGAGAAATGGATCGGAGGTCAATCCACAGGAAAATAAGGGTGACAGAGAGGATCACTGGAGTCTCCTTCCGCCCCCATCAATGTGATCGATTGGGATCATTGTCTGAAGAGGGCATATTGAGGTCCACCCTGCACACAGCATCTTTCTGCTGCACCCGTCAGGAAAGAGATACACGAGAATCAGAAGCTGCGGAACAGCTTTTTCTCATGTGCAGTCCGAATGCAGAATGACAAAGGAACTGCTCACACTGACCCTCCGAGACTCTCATATTCACGAAACCATATTTATTTATTTGTATATAGGAATACTTGTCCGGCATATATATTGTTTGTCTGTGTGTAATGTCTGTGCCTTTTGCACCGAGGACCGGAGAATGCTGCTTCATTGGGGTGTAGTTGTACTTGTGCTATCAGATGACAATAAACTTGACTTGATGAAGCACCAAAAGGGTATGCTTTTTCATTTTTACATGAGAAAATGACAATATTTCAATGTATTTTATTGAAACGTGTGGTAAAAATAAATTACACATAGAGCCAGCTTTAATCACTTTAATTTGTATTGATGGGAAATGCAACTTTGCATTGTTTATCTTAAGAAAATTAATAAGGACACAAATATAACATTGGATTGACCAAATCAATATTGTACCATGGGCGAGGGTTATGAGCCCAGAGGACTCCAAAACCCAGCAGCAATAGAAATTCACTGACAATGGTTAAACAAAAGTTGCTTTTAATTTTCTTTAAACATAATAACAGGATTGATCTTTAACTTATTACTATTAACTTAACTTAGCCCCCTTCTAATTCTAAGCGCACGTGTATGTGTTCAGGAAAGTTCTTTGCTTCACTGTCTGATCTCACTTCTCCAAGTTCACCAGCCAATTCTCATACTGTGCACAGAATTCAACCTTTAGAATTTCCACCAGGCTCTGGTGCTTAAAGTTAAATGGTTACTGCTCAGGAAGGTTCTTGTTGGTTTTGAGAGAGAGAAATTTGTTGCCCGTTGGACACACACTAACTGATTTCCTCCAATCAGTCACTTCAGTGTCTTGCCAAAGAAACTTGGCCCATTGTGAGTTTTCCAAATGATAACCTCTTCTTCTAGGTCACCACAGAGTTCCTCTTGTTTCTCTTATTTCAGGAGAAACACTCTAGCCAGCTATTTCCTTTTTCCTTTTGTAAGGACTACAAGGGTTTTGAACAGGCTGAACTCAGAACTCACAACCTGTCTTCAAAATGGGGTTATTCAACAATCCTGCTAGCTTTCCATTTTGCAGCCTCAACTGCTACTGTAGAACTGACATTTCCCTCTCTCTCTCTCTCTCTCTCTCTCTCTCCAAAAGAGAAATAATTTGTTTGTTTTTCCTCTCTCTGCTTGTAAAAACATATGACTTCTTACAGGGGTCCAAACCCAATCTTTGAAAGATCTTATCAGTATCTCTGAGTCTGGCTGTCATTGTCCATACACAATAGATCAGCATTCTTCATTGCTTCTGCAAAGCCAACCGGAGCTTCAACATCTCGCTTCAGCGAAGCTCTTGCATTTTAAATGAGATGTCTTTTGTGAAGTGTTACTCTGTGAAGTGTGACCTAAACTAAACCTCCACAATCTATCTCTTTTAAAGACCTATTTTACCCATAACTATTCTAACATGTCCTGTAACAGGAGGGACAATGTCGCTGACTGGCCTGAGTCAGAAGAACAAACCATTGGCCCTCAAGGTTCAAACTGGAACTGAAGCTGTTCATTCACCTCCTTTAAATCTATTATTCTCTTTCCAGTCATTGTACAGAGTTCCGCATTCTCCTTTTTCTCTGGATAAAGGCAGCTCTTCTGACCCTCTTCTGAGGGTCCTTTTTTAAACATCTTTGAAACCATGGAGGTCCATGCCAAAAATGGCGGCACTCATGCCTGCAAGCGGACCATGAATGATTGGGTCCTTTGACAGAACATCGGTGCGAAAGAGCACCGCCTCCTCCCACCCCTGCTGAGATCCCTTCAAGATGACCAGATGGGGAAGGTGACCAAGGCAGCGGACTGGAGAGGGCTTAGTGGCTGAAGGACTCGCACAGGCTATGGGGTGCTGAAAACTGCTGGCCGGAACCCACACCAGACGGAGACCGGCTCGAAGGAATCAAGTGTCGGGGCTGGGATTCGAGAGGCAAGAAGGGCTCTGAAGGGCTTTGGGTGCTGACACCCTCCTGATCATATTGGTGGAAATGGGACCTCGGGTCTGCTGCTAGGAGATCCTCGATGATTTTGTTACATGACAGTAAAGGAATCTTGGATCTTGAATGTATTGCTGAGACATGATTATGGTCCTGATTTTGATCATGCCAGACATTCTTTCTACATCCACCTTATCAAAGTATCTTCAGAAAAATATTATTTTCCATTTTGATACCACTCCTGAAGATTAAAGATCCTCAACCATTCAATCTTTCCTAACAATTTTAATCTGAAATGTCCAACTAAATTTATTTTGCATTGAGCAGTGAGTGTGAAAATGGGCTCTTTGACTAATCATTCCTGAACCAGTTATCGAACATTCATTTATACGAATCCTGGACTAATACCATTTTATTCTTCCCACATTCCTCCGCAGAGCATAGAAGAATGAGGAGAGATTTGACAGAGGTATACAAAATTATGGTGGATATAAACCGAGTAAATGCAAGTTTCCACTGTGGGTGGGTGAGATACAAACCAGAGGACATGGGGTAAGGGTGAAAGGGGAAGAATTTAAGGGGATCATTTGGGGGAACCTCACACAGAGAATGGTGGGAGTGTGGAAAGAGCTGCCAGCTGAAGCGGTGAATGTGGGCTGAATTTTAACATTGAAGAGGAATTTGGACAAGTGCCTGGATGGGAGTAATATGGAGAGCTATGGACTGGGTGCAGGTCAGTGGGACTGGGCTGAAAAATGGTCAGCACAGACTAAAAGGGCCCGTTTCTGTGATGTAATGTTCTATCATTCTTTGGGTCCCGCTTTTTGAGAAAGGACATACCCAGCCAATTCATGTTGTAACTGCACCGGACGCACCTGGGTAGAGGGGCAGCTCGGGCTGGGGAGCAATACCATGGCCGCGATTTTGCCAGGTCCTGGAGCCTTTGCTGTATCCAGTGTTCAAAGTCAGATGTTGTTATCATGTGAAGTGTCTTGGCTGAAGACAGGCTTCTCTGCTGGTGGAAGAGGCCTCAAGGGATCATCTTATCCATGTATCTGGTTGGCTGCAAATCCCTCAGCCCTTTATCACTGAGGATGATGTTTCTCCTCTTGTTAACTGCCCATCACAATTTGTGACTCATTGTGGCAGCATTGCTGCGTTTCAATCTGATCAGCAGGCTTAGTTCTGTCTCTGCATGCCGTATTTGTTGTTTAGCACAGCAGCGGCTACACTTCCTGGATGGAGGTGAGTGGAACTGGGCAGAATAATAGTTCGGCATAGACTAGAAGGGCCTGTTTTGGTGCTGTAATGTTCTATGGCTCTATTCTGATTGCACTGCTCTGCAGCAACTAATTAACCTACTGACCCACATGCCTTTGGGATGTGAGAGAAAACTGAAGGAAAAACGTGGTCACAAAGGGTACCTGCAAACTCCATGGAGGCAGCATTTGCGATCAGGATTGAACCAGGGTTGCTGGAGCTTTGAGTTTGGAGCTCTGCTAGCTCCACCACTTTGTGACCTGCACGAGTATTTACTTGACTAACTTGTGTTAACCTCAGCTCCCTCTTCTCCACTGCTCTCTTCAGACTCTGCCCAGTTATCATGACTTTATGAATTTATGCTGGCATTGGAGAGGGTTCAGAAGAAAAAGGAACAGAAGCAGGCCATTTGGCCCATCTAGTCTGCTCCATGAAACTTCCCTGAGCTAAACTGTTCTCGCATCTAGTCCCAAGTTCCGGCCTTGTCCCCCTATCCCACGACATCCTGTCTAATTAGATACCTATCAATTTCCCCTTTAAAATCCCCCCCATTGTCCTGCCTCCACAGCTCCACAAATCCACAACCCTCTGGCTGAAGAAATTTCTCCTCATCTCTGTTGTAAATTGGTACTTTTTAATTTTAAGACTGTGCCCTCTCATTTTGGAATCACCCAACAGGGGAAACATTTTATTTACATTCACTCTGTCCAATTTATTCATTATTCAAAATGTTTCTATGAGATCCCCTCTCATTCTTCTATATTCTAATGAATAGAGTCCAAGAGCCGCTAAGACTTCCTCATATGTTAGCCTTCTCATTCCTGGACTCATTCTGGTCAACCTTCTCTGTACCCTTTCCAACCTTGCTATATCCTTTCAAAGATATGGGGCCCAAAACTGCACACAGCTACTCCAAATGAGGTCTCACCAGTGCCCCAAAGAGTCTCATCAACACCTCTTTATTCTTAGGCACAGTCCCCTTTGAAACGAATGCCAATGTAGCATTCGCCTTCTTTACCACCAATCCAACTTGGTGGTCAACTTTCATGAGGTTCATGATATTGCTGATGGCAAGCCTTCTTCGTGATGGCCATGATATGAACACCCCAAGACAGATTTTCAGAGATGTTGACACTGAGGTATTGGAAGTTCTTGATTCTCTCCACTGCTGACCCCTCGATGAGGACTGGTTCAGGTACTTCTGAATTCCTCCTGAACTCCACAATCATCTCCTTGGTTTTGCCAAGGTTGAGTGCCACTTCTCAATCTATCTCCCTCCTGTACACTTCCTCACTGCTGTCTGTGGTTCTGCTGACGACCATGCTCTGCCGACAGCATTTGAACGGTGCCTAATCATAGAGTGAGTGGAGCAATGGGCACCCTTGAGCTTGTTGAATGGCGCTGAGCGTATCATGGTGTTGAAAGCTGAGCTGTAGTTGATGAGAAGTAGCTTGATGCATTTGTTGCTGTGGATCCAGAGTTGAGCGTAGAACCAGTGAGATTACATCTGCTGTGGAGTGATTGCGAGGGTTGGCGAATTGCAGTGGGTCCAGATCTTTACTTGAGTACGAGTCAATTCTGGCCAGGATCATCCTCTCAAAACATCTCATCACAGGAAACGTGAGTGCTACTGGGTGATAGTCATTGAAGCAGCCCATCCTGCCTGCTTCAAAAGGGCATCAGTGCCTCCGACTGAGAGCTGAAAATATCAGTGAACACTCTGGCAAGCTGGTTGGCACAGATATTCAGTACTCTGTCAGATATGCCATCAGGGCCTGATGCCTTGTGAGGGTTCACCCTTTTGGCCTCAAGAGACAGGCTCATCAGGTTGGATTCTCATAGTTTCCATTGAGTCCTCCTTCTCAAAGCAAGCATAAAAGGTGTTTAGCTCATTGTTTATGGCGTTTATGGTGTTTGGCCTTGCCTTGTAGGATGTAATAGATGCAATCCCTGCTATAGTTGACTCTTGTCTCTAGCTTCCCTTGGAATCCCCTCTTTCCTGTTATGATGGCCTTCCACAGGTTACCTGGACTTCCTGTAGAGATCTGGACCACTGTCTTTAAATGCCATCAATCTTGCCCGCAAGCAGGTTGCGTATTTTTTTGATTCATCCACAGCTTTGGGTATGTACGCATAAGCGCATACTCATCCATGCAAATCTTGATGAAGTTGGTGACAGACATGGCATATGCATTCAAGTCTGTATTGGAGGATTTAAACCATGTTTTTTACTTTTGCAGCATTCGCTTCTGCTTGTTTTTAGAATCAGCAGACATAAGCTAAATTCCACCATGGGGCCCAGAGATGCAGTTATCTGACAAAAGGACATCTGTGTACCAAGAACATTTAATCTTCCTGCCTGTTTTGGTTACAGACTGTCAGAGGCCTAGCCTTGACACAATGTTTTGGTCACAGACTGTCAGAGGCCTAGCCTTGATGCAAAATAAACCATTGAATTCAAAGTGATAAGCTGAAAGTTGTGTATTTCGATAGAATCCTAGGCATGCTAGCTTGCTCGCTCATCTTTCTTTTTGTGCTGGGAATAGGTGCTTGGGTAAGCAGTTTTTGGGTAATATAAACTATGGTCCCGCTGCTGAAGTTTGAGACTCTCCGAGAGGTGGCAACATCTCTCAGCAAAAAGAAGAACTTCTAGAGTCCAGCCAACGTCCCGGTCGGGGGAGGTGGAGAAGCTGCTACCAGCGCCTTGACAACCTACTACAAGTGTGTGGTCATTGCCTCACTTTGGCAGTTGGGACCAGTCCAGGCATTGATAAGTATAATTGGGAAGGGCTTGCATATTGTAGTTTGATATCAGCTTTAGAATTTGTAATAAAGATTTGTATAAACTGAAGTGCTCTCGGCGTGTGTGTCTATTTTCTTTCGGTAGCTCAAACACTGTGACCAATCTAAAACGAACAAAGTGAGAGGTACGTTTACCCAGGACAAATTCTGGGGATGAATCCTTGGATATATTCTAGTCCACCGATTCCAGACAGTCCTGCAGACACTCTCCCACCTCCCTCGACCATACTTTCACCGTCCTTACCACTAGTGAGGGTAGTCTCTGCTTCTATGCCTGGCGTAGAAGTACAGCCAGATGATCAGATTTGCCGAAGTGCGGTCGTGGGGTGTCTCAGTAGGTCTCATCCCGGTGTCCTGTCCGTGCGGTAGAGGGTGAAGCCTTTGGGCTGTAGCGCAGTGTCTCTGTCAATTGGTCTCTCTTGCCTTTTGTGCTGGTTGCAATCTCCAAGAATGTATCAAATATGCATCTGCATTGCTCTCCCCAACTCTGCCCGTGGTGTAACAGTGGTTAAGTGTGTTGGTTCCTTTAGTTTCACAGGTTATGTGTTGGTGGTAGTTCGTTAGAAACTTCTTCAGCTTGGCCTTGTTGATGTTCCTTACTATGATCAGGAAGCTATCAGGGTGTCCTCTCTCATGGCCTGATGTTAACCTGGAGTGGAATGTACACTGCAACCAGGATGATGGCGGTGAAATCTCTCAGCAAATAGAATAGGCAACCCTTGATCGCCAGATGTTCCAGATTAGGGGAGCAGGACTGGGACATGACCATCACATTTGTGCACCATGATGAATTGACGATGATGCACACCGCCTCCTCTGGTTTCCTCATGTCCTATCCGTGCAGTGGAAGGTGAAGCCTTTGGGCTGTAGCGCACTGTCTGTGTCAGTTGGTCTCTCTTGCCTTTCGTGCTGGTTGCAATCTCCAAGAATGTATCAAATATGCATCCACGTTGCTCTGCCCGTCTTTCCAAGTGGTGTGTTGCACTTCCCAAATAATGGGTTCCAGCATTTCCCTTACTGCTTCTGTTTGGCTAATTTGTCTGAAGTTTAGGGCGGCACAGTGGCATAGCGGTTAGCGCCAGGCCTTTACAGTGCCGGTAATCGGGATCGGGGTTCAAATCCCACGCAGTCTGTAAGGAGTTTGTACATTCTCCCCATGTCTGCTTGGGTTTTCCCCAGGGGCTTCGGTTTCCTCCCACTGTTCAAAATGTACCAGGGTTGTAAGTTTATTGGGTTTAAATTGGGCGATTCGGGCTCCTGGGCTGAAATGGCCTGTTACTGTGCTGTATGTTTGTCTAAAAATGTCCCCGTGTTTTCTCTTCTTTAGTTAAAGAAAAGGGTTGCTGCCCCTTCCTGTACAACTTACGACCTTAATTCAGGCTGAAAGATTGGTTGTATCTCAGAATGGACGTATGTCGGAGGAATTGCGTACTTAACTTGTCAGTCGGCGCCCCAAGGTCTGCAGGCTGGACACAGCCATCTTGATTCCTGTGCACATGTGCGAGTCTTCAGTTGGCGCAAGTGTAGTGGGTTTGCATATTGGAGTTTGGTTGGTGCATGTGCGAGAGTTAAGCGCCCTAATGATATTGAATTTGAGCGCTTAACTCTCGCACATGCGCCAACTGAACTCCAATACTCAAACCGCTCATGAGCTAACCGAAGACTTGAACATGCACACAGGAATCAAGATGGCCACACCAGCCTAAGGACTCTGGGATGCCGACTAACAAGGTAAGTGCACAGATTTTGTCTCTTGCATGCCCTGTATCCCTGTTATAGTTTGTCAAATGCAACACAAACTTCATAAATTTTATATTTTTTCTTACAAATATTTTTTAACAAATTTATGTGCGGATGGACGAAAATTGTCTAGGTCACAAGTCGGGGAGCACACTTTCAAAGCCTTGCATGATTTTTTTAAACAATCATATCAATCTCCTTTGTGCTTAAACAAAAAAACTGCCCCTCCCCATAACAACAATCCTGGCAACATTCTCGTAAATCTTTGTAGTTTCCCAGTGTGAACATTCCTTTCCTGTGGTGTGGTGATTGGTAACTTGCGCTGGTATACATGGGGTTTTGGCGGGTCAGAAGACATCGTGGGAGGGTGTGAGGTCAGCTGATTGTAGGTGGGGATCAGTTCAAGTTCAAATTTATTATCATCTGACTACATGTACAACCAGACAAAACCACTGTGTTATAGTGAACTTGAACAAATGCAACCGTACTTTATTTTGGCTTTGGAAAGCATGAGAACTCTGTTACAGCAAGGAGTACTGCCATGAAGCAACTAGTCTCACCCCAGGAGAGTCTGCCTCATGGCTCACTGGTTGCATATTTATGTTTTTGGTTCAAAGTTGGGGGTGGAATGTTGTGAGTGAGGAGACAGGTAGATTTGGTAGATCTCAAAGGCAAGGATTCTGGAGAAGGATTTTATTTACAGAAGGCAAGTGTGGGAAATGGTAGCAGATGCTACCACACACACACACACACACACACACACACACACACACACACACACACACACACACACACACACACACACACACACACACACACTGAAATGGGTACATAAAATGATTAAGGAAACATCACTACAATGCCCCACCACCCCTTGACTCAGTACAGACGATGCTACAAGGGACACTAATTAAATGGTACCAACCCTTTTAACAGTGCACATCTTACCAACAGTTTCTCCAGTGTCCTTCCATGTTCCTTGGCCTGGAATGAAGCAAGGTGGTCCCAAGCTGGCAAAGAGGGAGAACAAAGAACACATGGAACCTTTATAGTGCTGGAAGGTCCAGCCCAGGTCATTAGCAGAGTAACATTGGTTTGGTGCCAGGAGGGATAATCCAATTACAACAGTCAATGGCCCAATGCCAAATATAGGTAGGATGGAGAGTCCAGTCCAGAAAATTTACATGGTGCCAACGGGCACTAATGGGCGGGGCTGAACCAAACCTTGATTGGCGACTGGTCTATCCTCCAATTAGGTAGGGGGCAGTGCTGTCAGGTGACAGCCACAACCCTTCCCAATACAGAGGCCAACTTTTACATGAGTCATACTTTAGACCGCGGTAAGTACCTGGGTTATTCAAGGCATCGGGAGCTCAGATGACCAGGACTAGGTGTTAAGTTTGTGTTTGGGGCATTGGGAGCTCTAATGGATGGGCAGCCAGGGCGAGGGTCTGCAGTCGGGGCATATGGAGCTCCTCTGGCTGAGCAGCTGGGATGAGGATCTGTGGTCGGGGCATCAGGAGCTTAGATGGGTTGGCGGTTGGGGCCAAAAATATGAGGGGGAGGTTTCAACTTTTACAGGGGTTGTATAGAAAACGAGATTTTTTTTGGAATGATTTTCAAAGACTTATCAATTCAGGCAACAATACACTTTCTTTCAAGACTCCTGTATAAAATGCAGAGTCCATTTTCCCTTCCCTCCTTCCTTCCCCTCCCCCCTTACCCCAATACAACTGAGAATAAAGTTATATAAAATTATACAAATACAAAATACCCACAAATCCCGTTGAGGTCAGCGACCATTGTGAAAAACTGAAAAACCCCAGGTGCTTAAATAAAAAGGTGTCAGGGACAAAAAACCAAGTGCCTGTCGTCTGTGTCATGTCCCACTTCTTTCATCCCAATTGTTTCCCTTCTGGGTTGGGGTTGTTTCATTCCCTTTATTCCGAAGGGGTGAAATTATATCTGTGTACCAATGTGTTTTAGTTAGGGTTGCCACACCCTAACAAATGTGCCATATTTCCTCCTTAAATTGTACGTGATTTTTCTCCAGCGGAATACAACTCTGCCTTTCTGTATTTCATCGTGTAATCTTCAGTTGGGAGTCTGACCACTAGACATTTCCTGGCTACTGACAAGATGACCTTCACAAACTGCATTTGGTACTTGGACCGTCTAAAACTCACGTCCCAAATGTTTCCCAGAAGGTACACTTCTGGATCCTGTGGAAAATCCACCTTTGTAATTTTTGTCCAGAATGTCCCCAGGTCCTCCCAGAAGGGCAAGTTTATTTGGGCCAAAAAAGGGAGGACCTTTGACTATTACACGCTTATATACGGGCGGACCAGCTTTTCCAGAACATTTGAACAGGTGACTCCATATAAGTACACTTTTCTTAGAATTCTCTTGGAATTTGTTAACCAGGGTCATGACCCTTACCCAATGGTTAATAGTCTTTCATTGTCTTTGCCAAACATGGAGTCATGATCAGCTTCAACCTTGCTGAATTATTGAATCATACCATGGAATGTTCTCTGCTGTATTACACGGGTTATGACTTTAAAATAGGTGCACACACATTCGTGCATAAGACACAGCATATAATAATCACATAGACACAGAAAGATATAAAATAAATACACCTGTACATAAATATTTTGGAATTATTTACTCGTTTCATTTCACCAAGGCTACAGGAAACCGTTCATCAATCTCACAGCCGTTTCAATATTTTTACTGAATTTTACAATAATGATACAAAATGTAGAAGCCATATAAAGAGGCAATATGAAAAAGGAAATATACAAAAGAAAGACGTATAATAAAATCTGTTACATATAAACTAGATATCATAATAATTAAGCCCAAAAAAAGGAGATAATCAAGTAATCATTTAATCAGTTGTAACGTGGCTGACTGAAAAAGATAAAACAAAATAAATTTATACTATACAACAAATTCTACCCCTTTCTCTTCCGGTTGTTTGGTAGATACATAAAATTTTACTACCATTGGGGGAAAAAATTTACACCAACGCACAAGGCAAGATCTAAATGATCTTAATGATCTTATAGATTATGATAAAAGTTAATAAAAGGACCCCATAAACTTGAGAAGTTTGATGCCATTACATTAGAAGAACATCTGATTTCTTTTCCCCAAAGTTACACATCCCACCGTGTCATACAGGAAGTCCTCGACTTCCAACCTACCCGAGTTACGTCCGCTGCCACGCACGAACAAAATAAAAAAAATCTTTATTAAAACATATAATACAAGTACATATTTTGTATTAATAGTACTGTATACAGTGGTCGGCACTCCTGGTGGCAACCTGAAGTCCCCGTTCCCCGTCAATAGCCCGAGTCCTCTGTTCCCCGACATGACCAAACCAGAGTTGCAACAAATCTTCATTCCCCATTACAGTCGTAAGTTGGGGGCTACCTGTATAACCATTGAGTGTGATTTGGAGGGACATCAGTCTCACAGATTGAGAGAAGAAACGATTTCCTAGTCCAGCAGTCCTGATTTTGATGCTCCTGTACCTCCTTCCTGATGGGAGTGGGTCAAAGATATTGCAGATTGGGAGGACGATTAGGGCTTACCTGGTTGCTGAGAATGGGAAAGGAGATTGTGGACGGGATGGAGATTTTACTGACCACACAGACATCCCAATTCATTGCAGTTTTATGACCACCTTGTCTCGCAATACTCCTGGGGTACTATGATCAGATTTCAGATTTATTGTCAAAGTACATACATGACATCACATACAACCTTGAGATTCTTTTTCCTGTGGGAGAGGCAGAATTATCATTTATTGGTCGTGCAAAAAAAACTGTACTCAATGTACAGATGTAAACAAATAAAGAAATGTAAACAAACTGACTGTGCAATACAGAGAGAAAAAAAATCAATAAAGTGCACAGGTAAGAGTCCTTAAATGAGCCCCTGACTGAGTTTGTTGTTGAGGAGTCTGATGGTGGAGGGGTAGCAGCCATTCCTGAACCTGGTGGTGCGAGTCTTGTGTCACCTTTACCTCTTTCCTGATGGCAGCAGCAAGAACAGTGCGTGCGCTGGGTGGTGCGGACCCTTGATAATCACTGCTGTCTTCCAACAGCAGCGTTCCCTGTAGATGTTCTCGATGGTGGGGAGGGTTTTCTCTGTGGCATCCTGGGCTGTTTCCACCACCTTTTGCAGGGCTTTATTCCTCCGAGACAGTGACTCACAAGAATTTAAATTTGCTTGAGCTCTCTACTGCTGATCCGCCTATGATCACTGGATCGCACACCTCTGATTTTCCCTTCCTGAAGTCAACAATCACCTCCTTGGTTTTGGTGACATTGAGTGCGAGGTTGTTAATGCACCATTCAGCCAAATTTTCAATCTCCCTCCTGAATGCTGACTCATTGCCCCTATTATATAACCCACCGGTATCGTCAGCAAATGGCGGTGTTTTCGTACTGAGTCACGCTCCCTTGCACAAGGTACATCATGGTCCTGTGGACACTGCTACAGTGGACACAAGAGGACCTAAGGCCGAACACTAGGTCAGATTTTTTTTAAAGTGACGTGACATCTTCTGGAAGTTCTTGTTAACATGTTTCACTTCAGGCAAAATCGATTCAATGAAGAAAACATGTTCAAGCAATTGAATTCCTAAATTTGATCCAATCTCTCTCTCCTTGTTGGACATTTCCAAATGTGCTGAAGTGGATTTATCTTCCACAGACTGCAGAAAGTCATGTTGAGTTACGCAGAAAAGTCGGCAGATTCTGCAATTGTAATACACTACTCAAAAGTGCTGGGGAAACTCAGCAGGTCACGCAGCATCTATAGAAAGCAAACGGAGACCAATATTTTGGGCCTGAGCTTTTCGGGAAGGTATGACCGTAAGAATCAGGCAGATGCTGAATAAAAAGATGGGAGGAGGAGGAGGGGGAGAAGGGGGAGGAGGAGCACAGGCCAACAGGCAAGAGGTCGTAAGTGGATATGGGTGGGAGGGCAGATGAGAAAAAAAGTTAAGACGTGATAGAATGGGGGTGGGGTGCATGGAGATGGAACAGGGTGGGGAGCTGGAGGAAAGGACGCGGAGGGATAGGGACAGAGAGAGATGGGGTGGGGCCTAACAGAAACTGGAGGTCAATATTAATGAGATCTGGTTGGAGAGCAGCCAGATGAATATTAAAATTTAAGTTCTAGGGAGTCACTATGACAGAAGATTTTTCCTGGTCACAACACATGAATGGCGTCGTGAAGAAAGCAGGTCAGCATCTCCACTTCCTCAGGAGTTGGCGGAGGTTTGGTCTGACATCAGAATCCCTGGCAAATTTCGACAGATGTGTGGTGGAAAGTGTGCTGACCGGCGGCATCATGGTCTGGTACGGGGACACCAATCCCCCTGAGCAGAAAGCCCTGCAAAAAAGGTAATGGACACAGCCCAGGACATCACAGGCAAAACCCTCCCCACCATCGAGAACATCTACAGGGAACGCTGCCGTCGGAGGGCAGCAGCAATCATCAGGGATCTACACCACCCAGCACACGCTCTGTTCTCATTGCTGCCATCAGGAAAGAGGTGTAGGTGCCACAAGAGTCACACCGCTAGGTTCAGAAACAGCTGCTTCCCCTCCACCATCAGACTCCTCAATAACAAACTCAATCAGGGACTCATTTAAGGACTTCTACTTTACACTTCATTGATTTTTTTTCCCTCTGTATTGCACAGTTTACATTTCTTTATTTGTTTACATGTGTACATTGAGTACAGTTTTTTTTTGCACTACCAATAAGTGGTAATTCTGCCTCGCCCGCAGGAAAAAGAATCTCAAGGTTGAATGTGATGTATGTATGTACTCTGACAATAAATCTGAAATCTGAGGTGATGATCCTCCGATTCTGATCCAGTTTAGAATGCTTACTCCTGGTCCATTGTTGCCTTTCTTATAATTATGGTAAATGTAACTGAACTATCCTCTACTAAATATGTTGGACCTTCTAATTTGTCCTCCAATCTCTGTTGGTCAGTTCCACACATTGACCTATTGATTGATTTCATCCTTCTCTTTGATGAAGACAGGTGCATATGCTAAGCTATCGAGTAACTATAGATGACAATTGTCTGTGAGACGGGTTCTTGTTTTGGCCTCTGGTTGATGACCAGAGGATGTAGATTTCAGATAATTGGCAAAAGAGTCAGAGCTGAGGTTTTTTTTCCTTAAGGGTCTCTGATCTGGAATTGTCTGCTTGGTTGAGAAATGGAAACAAATTTAATAGTAACCTTGAAAAAAGAATTGGACATATTGAGGGGAAAAAATGCTTGGCTATGATGACTGAGTACTAATTGGATAGCTGCTTCAATAGGAATCGAGATACAAATGCAAGGTCTTTCTTCCCTTTTATGTTTCTAGCTGGCAGTGGTACAGAAATGGTGGTGAGTAATGAACTAGAGAGTTTGGCAGGTTAGTAACCTGGACTGGTTGAAGGCCAGGAGCAGCAGATTGTGGCGTATTGTGGAGCTGTAATTGATTAGAAGTTAATGGAAGATGGAAGAAGATGATTTAGTGTCAGGTATAACCAACTGAAACTGTCGAAACTGGCCAAAATCCACATGGGAACTCAGAGTGATCGCAAATCACTCTGAATATCCTGACTGTATAATGTAATGTGGAAGTGAAGCTCCATTGTTCACAATCTGTCACAGATGAGGGGCAATGCTGCCCCCCCCCCCCCCTTGCAGCTTGAGCAGCCTCTCTGGCCACGCGAACCCATGAGCCTGTCTTGAGGTGCTCAGTAGGATTGAGGCATTGATCTCTCTCTCGGCCATGCCTTCGATGTGGGCAACGGCGTGCGGGCACAATCCTTTCCACTTCAATGTCATCAGGGCATCAACAATCAGCCGTGTGATGTGGGATTGGACTTTCAAGTACAGTACACAACTTAGAGGATGTTGGTGAACGGATTGGATTTTGACAGAATCACGAAGCTTGCTTCGTAAGAGCTTAAGAAACTTGAGCAGGGGTCGGCCATCCGGCCCGTCGAGCCTGCTCCACCTTTCAACGAGATCATGGCTGATCTGACGATGGGCTCAACTCCACCTATTTGTCTTTTCCCTTAAATCCCCTACAATGTAAAAATCTATCAAATCTTGTCATATATATTACTGAGGTCACTTCCACTGCTTCAATGGGCAGTGAATTCCACAGATTCCCCACCCTCTGGGGAAAGCAGTTCCTGCTCATCTCTTTCCTAAATCAACTACCCTGAATCTTGAGGCGATGTTCCCTTGTTCTAGTCTCCCCCACCAATGGAAACAATTTGCCTACCTCTATCTTATCTATGCCTATCATAATTTTATACGTTTTTTTAATAACCCCTCTCATTCTTCTAAATTCCAGCAAGTACAGTCCCAGAATCAATCTCTCCTCATAGACCAACCCCCTCATCTCTGGAATCAACCCAGTGAACCTCCTCTGTACTGCCTCCAAAGACAGTACATCCTGGAGACCAGAACTGAATGCAGAACTCCAGATGTGGCCTCACCAGTACCTTGCATAGTTGCAAAGTAACTTCCCTGCTCTTAAATTCCATCCCTCGAGTAATGAAGGCCATCATTCCATTTGCACTCTTGATCACCTTGAAGAAGCACTCAGGCCCAAAAAGTTGGTGATATATCTATGCCTCCTTTAGACGCTACATGACCTGCTGAGGTCCTCCAGCACTTACTCCAATCACAGCATCTGTGGATTTTCATGTTTCAATCTCCTTCCCCACTACTCTTCCCAGTAACTGACTCATACCAGTAACCTACTCTTGCCTGCAACCTACTCTTCCCACATTCCCATTAACTACACCCGGTTCTTCTGTTCACCTTCCAAATGTACAATTTCCAATGAAGCTACCAATCCAAATGGAAGTGGGAGGAAACCCATATGATCACAGGGAGATCCTACACTTGATTTTAGCCAAAAGGCCGAGAAGCGATGATCACAGGGAGATCATGCAAACTCAACACAGACAGTGCTGAAGGTCATGGTCAAACCCAGGAGGGAGTAACTGTACTAGCCATGTCCCTTCCAACAATGCACACATATACCTAGACAATAGAAGAGAAAGCTTCTTGTCTCATGGCTTGTTCCCATCTTAGAATTCCCCATCTCTCTTTCAAACCTCTCTTAACATTCCTCCAAATTAGTTTTTTATGATCTCCTTAATCTGCCAATATAATGCTCTGAGCAATCTTCCCATATTGATATCCTAATGCTTGAATTAAAACCCATTTGGGTTCACAGTGACATATTAATACCTAGATCTTTTAATCAGTCCAAAACTCCACAAGTTCCTGCAAAACCAGCCTAGCGGAGGGCCTCTCCTGCAGCCAGCGCACCAATGCCCATACTTACAAAGAAACCCAAAGAGATTTGGCAAGTCATTGATTCATCCAATGGCCGATGTGCTGTGATAAGTAGACTGACTGGTTGCATCGTGGCATGGCTTGGAAACGTGAGCATCCAGGAATGCAGAAACCCAACACGGGCACCGACCTCGATGAAGACATCTATGCGAGTCGCTGCCTCAAGAAGGCAACCAACATCACAGCAGGGGTGGGCAACCTTTTAATTTAGACATACAGCTTGGTAGCAGCCCATTTCAGCCCACGAGTACGTTCAAAGGGTTCAAGGTTAATTGGGTGGTATGGACTCGAGGGCCAAAATGGCCTGTTACCATGGCCTGTATGTCTAAATTAAATTAAAAGGTTGCCCACCCCTGTGGGAATCTCCATCACCCTGGTTACAGCTTCTTCTCACTGTTACCTTCAGGCAGAAGGTAGAGAAACCTGAAGATCAGCACCACTTGGTTCAAAGCAGATCTTTTTCCCCCACAGCTATCAGACTCTTGAACCTTCCCTTTATACTCTAACCCTAATCATAAACTGCTTATGGATTACCAAAAAATAATCTGTCTACAGTATTGAAACATCACGTTTTTTTTTGCATTCACTCAACTGTGAATATTTATTTATTTATTCTTTTATATTTATTATCTCTATTTCTGTTTTGACATATTAAGGTCATTTAGTTTATAACAGCCATTATCAACCTTTTTAGGATTCTGCTCAGAGTTTATGCCCCCTCTCCCACCCGTCTGTATGAAGAAGTCAAGTTTTGCTGACTACATTCAAAAACTATTTATGTTACATGAGATGAAAACATTTTCTTAAATGTGCTGTGGCACATCTATGATATGTTGCCAGGCTCCCTCAGATAAAATTAATTTAAAAAAGCCTGGGAACAGGACTTACAGCTTTTAATTTCTGAATAAACTTGGAATGTGGTTTTTCAAAACTTCAGTTATGACTGGGTGTTGCTCAGATGGAGGGATGTTACCTCACCTAAACAGGCTCAATGGTTATGTGACATCAGGTCGTGTTTAAACCTAGAGAAGATTAGATGTTCATTCTTTGATCTGAATTTAAATTTTCAAACGGTGTGGGGTTCCTTTTTGAATCATTTCCATAACAAATTTAGAAGTGTTGACTAATAAGGTATTTTATTTTGATAAAATTCTTTATTCCTCTTTTTACCAAACAACTTCTTTCTTTGTTTTTTCTTTATAAAATATTAGTATAATATAATCTGTCATTTGAGAATGCAGGGTACCTTGGGATGTAATGCTATGATTTAAACATAATGTTTGTATATTTTTTTATTTTTTTCTTGACTTCCAGCAGTTATCCTTATATAATCTGCATTTTAAAAAGTGGAATTTCAATTTTAATGTCAATAAAAATATTGAAAAAGAAATGTGCTGTGGCTCCCCAGGGGAGGGGGTGTGTGTAGGGCCCCCGTTGGGAATGGTTGATTTATTGTGTTGTAGTTGGTGCAACTTGTGTGGCTGCAGCAAGTAAGAACTTTGGAGCATCTGTACATTGTACAAATCTTAGGAGTCACTATCTTGGAGGATCTTTCCTGGACTAATGGCATCACAAAGAAAGCATGTTGGTGTCTCTACTTCCTCAGGAGTTTGCGGAGGTTTCGTATGACGTTGGAAACCCTGGCAAATTTCTACAGATGTGTACTGATTGGCTGCATCATGGTCTGGTATGGGGACTCCAGCACCCCTGAGCGGAAAGCTCTGCAGAAGGTAGTGGACACAGCCCAAGACATCACAGGCAAGACCCTCCCCCCACCCCCCCTTCCATCGAGAACATCTACAGGGAATGCTGCCATCAGAGAGCAGCAGCAATCATCAAGGATCCACACCACCCAGCACACGCTCTGTTCTCACTTCTGCCATCAGGAAAGAGGTATCGATGCCACAAGACTCGCACCACCAGGTTCA
The DNA here is from genome assembly GCF_036971445.1 of Narcine bancroftii. Classification (NCBI taxonomy): domain Eukaryota; kingdom Metazoa; phylum Chordata; class Chondrichthyes; order Torpediniformes; family Narcinidae; genus Narcine; species Narcine bancroftii. The sequence continues at coordinate 59,924,717 of NC_091481.1, read as the reverse complement.
GGAACAGCTGCTCCCCCTCCACCATCAGACTGCTCAACGACAAACTCAATCCAGGACTCTTACTTCTCACTTTAGTGTTTTTTCTCTCTGAATTGCACAGTCAGTTTGTTGACATTTCTTTATTTGTTTTCATGTGTACATTGTGTACAGTTTTTTTGCACTAATTCTGCCTCACCCATGGGAAAATGAATCTCAGGGTTGTATGTGATGTCATCTATGTATATAAATTTAAACATTTTAAAATTTAGACATACGTCACAGTAAAAGGCCCTTTTGGCTCACGAGTCTGTGCCACCCAATTACATCCAATTAACCTACACCCTCTGTACATTTTAAACAGTGGGAGGAAACTGGAGCCAATGGGGAAAACCCACTTAGACACAGGGAGAATGTACAAATTCTTTACAGTGGGATTCAAACCCCCGTCCGATTACTGGCACTGTAATGGCATTGCCCAAACCGTTATGCCAACCATGCCATCCAAGAATCATGTGCTCTGACAATTAATCTGAAATCTATAATGACAATCAAGTCTCATTCTCGCTTCAATAATCCATAGATGATCCAATGCTGCTGACCTTCCATACCTTGTCTTTCAGCCTTGCTGAAAAACTTGCCGCTGAGGGTCATGCATCTCAGCTTTTGTGCTCATTATGAGTCAATTTCATGAAATTCCATGAATGACTTGATTCTCCTTCCAAACACCTACCAGGTACTGTAATGAGGGACCCAGGCTTACGCAGTGCCATGCAGCGCCACCTGCAGGCCACTCAAACCTTTGCTCTGCCTGCATCCAATCTCAGAGTTACTCAATGAGGATGTTGCCTGGTCTGGGGCTAGCCTGTGGGAGCCAGAATTGCCACTGCCTCCTCAGGCCGGGCCAGTCTCCCCCAATGGCCTGGCCATCCCACCATGGACTTCACCTCCATACCTCCCTGAATCCTTGCCCAAACTACCAACTGCTCTCCCACAGCAAGACACAGCTGGAGGGAGTCGTGTTTAGTCCTGACATGTGCATTTTCAAGATTCCCCTAATGTCACACAACTTTACAGACTCTTTACAATTAAGAGTCACCATTAGTAATGCCTGGCGCCCCTTACAGTAAGAGCAGCAAAAGAGAGTCCCTTCAGAGATACTGAGTGTCCGCTGATTCGCCTCCAGCGCTCCTGCAGGCTTACAGACTCCCGTTCATCGATCCATCGGCGACCCTCTGAATACATGAGTTTCTTCTGCTTTCTCCCACATTCCAAAGGCATACTGGGCCCTCTAAAGCATGGGAGGGTGGGGAGGTGTGAGAGCCATGAAAAGTGCAGTCGTCTTCCAGTGCCGAGGAACTTGCATCCTCCGTGCTTGCCCACTGAAGAATGTCCCAACAACTGGGGCCTCAAACAAAATCTCCTCCGACGCAGTATCATGAAATGGCTATTGTTGCCATTCAAAACGGGGGGCTATGCAACTCCACCCCTTGAGGGCTGCAGCACATATAAGTGGGGGGGGGTGGACTTTTTTTATGCAGTCATTAGGAGAGAAGTACGGAAGAAACTGTAAAGGGGGCCCATAAACTTTAAGCAGAGTCCTCAGTCAAATCCAAGGTTGATCTAAATTATTTCCATTCATTCTGGGCCCTTGTTCATTCTATTTGGTGTCCTAATGACTGCATAAAAAAGTCCACCCCCCCACAACTTATATGTGCTGCAGCCCCTATTTGGTAGGCAGGTACTAAACCTTGACGGTGGACGGAATGGATTCACTCCATTGCTCAGTCGTCCTCCAGTTCCTTCCTATGCCTTGAGGTCATTCAGTGGAGAAGTTCACAGGTCATACAGTGTCCATCTGATGTAGAGGGATACACCCAATGAATGTTTCGGGCCTGAGCTCATTGTCAAGGTCTGAGCTCTGCTGCCTGGTCATACCTTGATAAAGGGCTCAGGCCCAAAACATTGGTTATATCCCTTTACATTATAAAGATGCTGGGTGACCTGCTGAGCTTCTTCAGCAGTTTTGTGCATTGCATTGCAATCACAGTGTCTGTAGACTTGCCTGTTTAAGCTTTGTTTATTGCCATGAAATAAACAGATGTAATATTACATGAATCTGCATTTAATCTGGCCTAAGGCAAATAGAGATTCGCCGTCGGCAGAAGTTGCCCGGCACCCCCTTACAGTTGGAGAAGCAAAAGAGAGTCCCTTCAGAGTCACCGAGAGCCCTCGGATTTACCTCCAGTGCAGACTTCAGTCCACAACCATCGGCAATCCCGAGCTCCAGATCCAAACCTCCGACAGCTTAATGAACAACTTCTATTATCTTCCCCGGCCTCATGTTCAAATTTTTTAATTGTAAATTTGGATATAGAGCATGGAGCATGCCCTTTTGGACCACAAGCTTGTGCCACCCAGTTACACCCAACTTACATCCAACCCTGGTACGTGTTTGAAGGGTGGGAGGAAACCAGAGCCCCTGGGGAAATCCACGGGGGGGAACGTGCAAACTCCTTACAGATAGTGCCAGATTTGAACCCAGGCCGATGGCATTGTAACACCGTTGCACTAACTGCGCCACCCTAAATCCTTGGCAATATAAAGTCCACACAGCCTCTGAGCCATCTTGGTCATTTTCAACATCTAATTACAGATTTCTGCTTCAATAATGATACCTGATTTAAGTAAAGTGTGAGATCACACAGCACAAGTGCCGGCCTGTTTGGTGAAACGTTGGTTACAAGGATTAGTTTGAACTGCTCTGGCCAGGATCCATCCACTCGATCCTTGGCACCAGCAATAGCCATGGCATATGGTTTGAATGAAGAGAGACCACTGGGACTGGGGCCAAATTGGAGCTCATAGATTGGGTTAAGTAGTTAATAAACTGAGGGAAACAAAAGAAGAGGAAATAAAGGAAGTCAAAATTCAGTCAAAGAGACATTTCAATCTCTGTTTATCTCTCGCTTTGCTTTTTCTCTGTTTATTTTTTTCTCCATTAAAAGCATCCACATAGTGCACAGACATTCCTGAAACATTAGGGGCATTTAAGAGACTTTAGGAACATGGGTAGGAATATATGGGTAAGCACAGCATTGAGGGCTGAATGGTCTGTACTGTTCTATATTTCCATCCATTTCTGTCCAACGAGAAAATGCCTTTTTGTATCAACCCTTCCTTTTAACTTGCGTTACTTTCTGATACAAAGACAAGAATTAATTATACTTCTAAAGAAAATTGGGTCAGATCGTTGCTTCAAATTTCACAGCCAATCCAGAGTGAAAAGTACCAAAGATTTTTCTCGGCTGGGGATCTGGTCGAATGCAAATCACTCAATCCACTGTGAACAGAGAAATGCACAAACTCAGCAGCGACTTCTCTGAGCAGTGGTCTGCCTGGTTCCAAATGAAAAGGTCGGTTTATCTATTGTCAAGCCGTGAATCAATGGGAGCCGAGAACCTGTGTCCCTGTTATCGGCAGGGGGGGAGTTAAAGCTGCAAGACTTCAAAGCCTCCATACCACTGAGCCAGCTGTCTTCAGTGTTGTGAAACACTCAAGAGTTGCGTTCCAACCTGAAAGCATTCGACTTGTGAAGGAAGAACCAGGAGAAAGGGCAGGCACTCTGCCTGGAATTCTGCACCTCCTCACCGTTGGATTATGAAACCTGATTGAGAGGGTGCTGAGGGCAAGAAGGGATTCGAGAGGGTGCGAAGAGCACGAAAGGCTCCCGCAGGGGCCTCAGGCACTGAAGGCTTTCTGATTGTGTCTGAGCTTTGGATCTGGAGCTTGGGCGGCCGCTGGACCGAACAGGAGTCTTTGTGGCTGCAGGAGACGAATCCACGGACACCCCTTACTGTAAGGGGTGCCGGGCAACACTGATGGCGACTTTTTGCCTTACAGAAGTAAAATTTGTGTGACTTTACACGATCTCTACTATTACATGATAATAAAAAAAATCCTAAATAATAAGATAGGATCTGTGGTGGTTATAAACATTGATAGAGACGAAAGAGACTACAGATACTGGAATCTGGAATGTGGAGAAGAGGATGAACAACTTGGCTTGCAGCTTCCAATACAACGATATGCACATAAAATTTTCCAATTTCAGGCAACCCTCCTCTCCCACACCTGTGCACCCAAGTTCAATGATCTGTTTGTTCACCTTTCTCAGAATCAGAATGGACACAAACACATCACAGTGTAAGTAGTTCTATAGAGCATCTAACAAAAATAAATAGTGCAAGAAAATGAAAAAAGTAGGCACCGTCTGTGGTTCATTGATCATTCAGAGTCTGATGGCGGAGGGGAAGAAGCTGTCCTTGTGCTCGTCTTCAGGCTCCTGAGGGTAGCAGAGTGAAAGGGGGGGGGGGTCTTTGAGGAGAGAGGCTGCTTTCTTAGGACACTGGCTCTCATAGATGCCCTCAATGGAACGAAGGTTGGTGTCCGCGATGTTGCAGGCTGAGTTAACAACTCTCAGGCTTTCTCTTGTCCTGTGTGTTGGCACCTCTGTACCAGAGAGGGATGCAACCAGCCAGAATGCTCTCCACGGTACACCTGTAGGAGTTGCAAGTCTTTGGAGGCATCCCCTCATCTGTCAACCTCCTCCCTCATCTAGTTCCATCGATTGCCAACCCACTTACCAAAAAAAATTACTTTTATTTACTGGCTATCGTTCCACTTGCTTTTCAGTCCTGTTGTAGGACCTCGACTTGAAACGTCGACTTGTACCTTTTGCCCCTGCTTAATCCTGCTGAGTTTTTTCCAGAATATTCTGTTTCTTTTTGCCATAAACATTTAGATTTTTCTTTTGCAGACTGGGGATCTCAAGCGTGAAGATCTTGACTTCTCTGCCTCCCCAATCATGGTTAAAGATGCTTCTGATAAATTAATTTGCTCTCTCATGATCGTAGCTGCTTGCTGTATGTCTCCTTTAAATCTCACCAGCACCTTCATCTTGTTTTATATATTTTTGGCCACGGTCATTTTTCTAATCAGAAATGGTAATCCTACTCCTTAATCACCAAACACTGCTTCTTCGTCTCTGCTAAAGATTTATATTATCGCTCAGCATTTTTTTCATTGAATTCTAATAGGGCAGGTACATCCGCAGAAGGGGAATTATTTCCCTATTACTGTACTTGCAGGGAAGGAGACCATTGCAGCCCATTTGAGTCCATACTGTCTCACAAGGCAATCTCAGTCCTCCTCCATCTACTACATGATCCAACAGCCAGTCATGTCATCCCCTCACCTTCCCTCTCGACCTTCCACAGAGAAGATTCAGGGACAGGATTTATTAGCCTTTAGAGAAGTATAGTCTTCTCAGGGACTTGGCTTTGTGAGGGGTAGGTTGTGCCTCATGAGCCAATAAATTAGTTTTTTTGAGGTGGTAACAAAAGAAATTGTTGAGGGTAGGGTTTGATTAATATTGGTTTTAGTAAGACAAGGTCCTCTGTGGTAGACTCATTCAGAAAATCAAGAGACATGGGATCTATGGAACCTTGGCTGTGTGGTTTCAGAATTGGGTTGCCTGCAGAAAGCTGAGGGCAGCGGTGAGTGGAACATATTCTGCCTGGAGGTCAGTTCCGCAGAGATCTGTTCTGGGACCCCCCCCCCACCCCTGCTCTTGGAGATTTTTTTTTAACGTGACTTAGACAGAGAGGTGGGTCAGTAGGCTTGCAGATGGCGCTGAGGTAGTCATAGGTAGTGTAGAAGGTTGCCGTAGGATAGACAGGATGCAGAGTTGGGTGGAAAAGTAGCAGGTGGAGTTCAATTCGGATAAAAGTGAGGTGATGCATTTTGGAGGGTCAAATCTGAAGGCAGAGTTAATGGCAGGAAGAACAGTGTGGAAGAACCAGGGGATCTTGGAGTCCAAATCATAGATCTGTGAACATTGTGGCAGGTGTTGATAGTCTAGTTAAGGTGATTTATAGTGTGCTAGCCTTCATCAGTCAGGGGATTAAGTTCAAGATTTGAGAGGTCAGAAACTCTGGTGAGACCACACTTGGAATATTATGTTCAGTTCTGGTTGCCTCATTACAGGAAGGATGTGGAAGCTACAAAGAGATTTACCAGGATGCTGCCTGGATTGGAGAATGTGTCACATGAGGCAATGTTAACAGATCTAGGTCTTTTCTCTTTGGAGCATAGAAGGATGAGAGGTGAGAATAGACGTCAACAAGAGAGGCGAAGATAGGATGGGCAGCCAACACCTGTTTTCCAGGGTGATGGTAGCAAACACCAGAGGACGTCTGTAGAAAGTGAGGGGAGGAAAGTTTAGGGGAGATCAGGGGTAGGTTTTTTTTTAACCGGAAAGTTGTGGGTGCCTGGAATGCGTTGCTGGGGTGGTGGTGAAGATTGGAACATTGAGGGAATTCAAAAGATTCTTAGACAGTCACATTGATTAAAGAAAAATAGAGGGTTATGGGTGTGAGGTAGGAAAGGCTTAGATTGTTGAGGAGGTTTATATGGGTTGGCCCAACATTGTGGGCTGAGGGGCCTGGACTGAGCTGTAGTGCTCTAGGTTCTATGAAAGCCATCTGAAGGGATTGCAGATCAGGAAGTATCTGTGGAAAACGATAGTTAACATTTCCTGGGGCATTTATAGCATTTTCAAATTTCATTTCTTCCAATTTTTATTTATAGTAAAACCCCTAATATCCAGCACCTATAGGGATTGGAAGATGCCGTAAAAGTGAGGTTGATGAGTACACCAATTTTAAGCCACCGCATTTTCTAGCTATTCGTTTTCCGCGATTTTTTTTTCCCATTTGTCTGAGACTGCTGGTTACTTAAATTTTCTGGTAAATTTTGGAAACTTGCTTGCTGTTCCCATTTAAAAAAAATAATTTGTGGATTGGTTTGTCATTGATGGGTTTTGACTTTGCCAAGTGCACTTACACTGCTCCGAATAAATCTCCGCACATGGTAATAAAGCATGTGCCTCATCTCAAAGTGTCGTACATTCAAAGGTGGAGAGAAGACTTGCTGTTGGTCGACTCTGTCAGAAAACTACAGCAAATCTCTCATGAGGGAGCAGGGAAACCCACCAATAGAAAGCACTCATCTTTTTTTCCCTCTTCAGCAAAGCCCCCCACAGAGCAGCAAATAATGTCTGATGGCTTCAGGTCACGCGGACCACATGGCTCACTAATTGAGCAGCTGTGGAACAGAAATGCTTGCAGGACGGTGATAACAGAGTTGGGGAGGTTGACTAATTAGATAGTTTGCTCAAAGCCAGCACCCAGGTGACAGCTCAAATAGCGCTGCCAAGATTCTCTGCTGTGGAGCAAAGGCAAAATTCTGCAGATGCTGTAAGTCTGAAATAAAAAAAAGAGCATGTGCTGCAAATGCTGAGCAGGACAGGCAGCACCTCTAGAGAGGGAAACCGAATCAGTGTTGGCCTTCCTGCAGAAACACAAAACATGAGTATAGAGACTGCAGAAGTGAATTGCTTGAGTGCTTGGCTAACTTCTGTCACAGATGTGGTCATTTTGGAGCTAAATTGGATATAAAGGATGTAATGGCTCTGAGGAGATTCAGTGCATTCTGGTAGACAGCTGTCTCCCTGTGGTGGTACACTACCAGCCTACTGCAGGGGGCAACCTCTGTACCTGCAGGAGCGTAAGGGGACAGGACAACACCTGGCCGACTGTCAATCAGTCGGCCTGAATGGATCAAGCCCCACCCGGTTGGGTGTCAGTCACCCTCCAGGATATAAGCCTGCGCCGTCCTCCCGAGGCCTCACTCAGAGTTGCTGCAGCCACAGCCAGTCTGGCTCTGTGGAAGTCTTTGTGGATTAAAGTCTTTACCTTGTGTGTGTCTGATTCTGGCTAACAGTGCACTACACTCTCTAACCACGGAGTAGGGTACTTCTCCGAAGAGAGCCACAAGATGATCCATTTTCGCTGCGTTTTGCACAACATTGTTCACTTGCATGGAAGCTTCAAAACACTGGAGCCAGTGGTGAAAACTTTCTTCAGCTCAGGTGGCATCTTGATCTATCTCGAGTCTTCCATTCAGGGAAGAATCCATGATTGAGAGTCTGTTAATAAAATTGATATGCCATAGACATGGACCAGACAAGTGTAATACTAATACTGGGCTTTTATTAACAGACTATAACCACCACTAAAGTGGCCAGTGGGAAAGCATCTCCATCCGTTATACCAGTAGGGTGGACTATCTCTACAGCCATAGCCAATAGCAAGCAGTCAGTATAATACACCCCCCCCCCCCCCGCCAATTACATCATCTCAAAAGGGAAGGAGATCTTGATTTGTGATTCTGCCTGCATTAATGTCTACCGTATATACTAATGCAATTGGCAACTACTTTTTCGGGCCAAACTTTTGACCTGGATAAATAACCGTGACTTTCAAGGAGTCGAGAGCAAAGATGACCAGCACCTGGTGGTAAGTCCGTGGACGAGGCATTGGGAGCTTAGATGGCAGGCAGCCAGGGCGTTGGGAGCTCCAGTAAGCGGGCAGCCGTGGCAAAGCTGTTGGAGCGTTGGGAGCTTAGATAGGTCAGGGTGAAAAATAGTGGGGGGGTCAACTTTTACACAGGTCATACAAAAACACCCTATTTTTTGGCCAAAAAAGGGAGGGGAGTTGACTATTAAACAGCATCGACAATTAAACGATTCTATACGGTATTTCTTGCAGTTTGTTACTAACAATGATTTTACTTAAATCATTAATCCTCATGTGATTAATAAATTTGGTGGACCAAATTAAAGTTCATCTGTCTGCATCTGAAGGAGACAAGTGTCATTGATGGGTGAGGTACTGACAGTCGCTCTGGCATGGAAAGCAAGGGAGAGGGGGAGGTCAGGGCTTGGGCCCTGCTGGAAATGCAGAGCAGTAATAGTATCCTGAATCTGCATAGTGCCAGGAGATCACTAGCCGTTTTCACACCGCAGGTGAGTGGTGACACTACTTTGCCCTGGTGAAATTCAGGACCTCCTGGACTTTTCAGACCGTGGTCCAAATTCCTGGAAATTTGCCCTCCTTGGCCATTTAGGGGGGAGTCCCACCCCTAACCAACAACGCAATACAGGAGTAAGAGTAAAATCCCCCCCCCCCCCCCATCCGCCCACTCCCTCCCTCCCCCACCCCACCAGCCACCGGCCCGCGACCCTCTCCTGCACTTCGGCCTGTCGTGCAGACGGCACAATGCGGATGAATGGCTGGCTTCTTTTCCCATAATCCCTCATGCAGCTGATAGACAAATTGATGAGAGTCCAGGGTGAAGAGCAATCAGGATTTCAAATGTGATAAAACCAGTCTTTCAAAGCACTTGCCTATGATGGGAGTGAGTGCAACTGGGCAGGGGTCATTCAGACTCGTGGCAATGGGACGCTTTGGTACTGGCATGATGGTGGCAATCTTGAAGCTCATGGGAACAACTGCCTGGGCCAGGGACAGATTGAAAATGTCCGTGAAGAGCCCGGCCAACTGTTCTGCACAGACTTTGAGCACACAGCCAGGTACACCATCCAGACCAGCTGCCTTCCGTACACTCAGCCTATTCAGGGTTGCCCAAACATCGGAGATGGAAAGTGAGAGAGGCAGTTCATCAGGTGGAAGATCCACTTTGAAGGTGACCTCCTTGTTCTCTTGATCAAAGTGAGCATAGAAATAATGAAGTCCCCCCGAGAGGGAGGCAGAGCTGGAGGGGGGGGGGGGCGCAGTACTAGATGGTTTATAGCCTGTAATGATCTGGTGGCCATGCCACATATGCTGGGGGTCTGAGGAGTTGGAATGTTTGTATGTGTGTTTAGCCTGAGAGATTCCCCTCCTTAGGCTGGCCCTGGCTGAGCTGTAAGTCTCCCAATCTCCAGATCTGAAGGCTAAACCTCTTGTCTTTGAGCAGACAGCGAACATCACTGTTCATCCATGGTTTTTGATTAGCAAATATTTTTATTTGTTTTTGTGATGTCACTTCATCCACACACTTGCTGATGGACTCAAGGACAGAGTTGGTATATAAATCGATATCAATCTTAGAGCCTGTGGTAGCATGGGGAGCAAACACGCTCCAATCTGGATGTTGAAAATGTTGTTGAAGAACAAAGTCAGCACCGTCAAGCCAGATCTTGATAGTCTTCACATTGTGGGTTTTACACGTTTAATGAGTGGACTATACTTAGGAAACAGAAACAGTGAAAGATGGTTGGACTGTCCCAGGTGAGTGAGGGCAGTGGTTTTGTATGCATCAGCCACATTTGTATAAACCTGATCTAAAGTTTTATTCCCCCTCGTGGTACATGATACATTTTGGTAAAATACTGGAAGCACGGTACATAGATGGCAGAGATTAAAGTCCCCAGCCACAAAAAAGGCTCCGTCTGGATGCGAAGTCTGCAGCTTCTGATAGCAGCATTGAGCTCTTTTGTGGCTACTTTAGCATTAGCATCCGGTGGTACATAAAGTGCAACAACAATGATATATGTAAACTCTCGTGGTTGATTAAAAAGGTCTGCACTTAATCTTTTGCAAGAGTTACTGCTCAGAGATATTGGTCTCCCCCATACCAGACCATGATGCAGCCGGTCAGCACACTTTCCATTGGACATTTGCAGAAATAAATTCCACGTTGCGTGGGGATGAGCGGTCGGAGCAGGGGAGTTGATGAGAATGTGGGGGAAATGAAATGGGATTTTTGTAGGATGAAGGTAAATGGGTGGTTGGAGCAGGCCCAATGGGCCAGAGAACATTTCTGCTGTCTCTCTCTATGACGTATGGAGGCATTGCAAAAGGGATTCACTGGGATAATTTCTTCAGAGGTTTCCCTATGTTCAGGCGTGTATTCATTGGAGTACAGAAGAATTGAGGGGAGTTCTTGTTCAACCAGGGGTTTAACCCTACTTAGTTCTTTCGCAGAGAAATAGAGATTGAGAAAAAATGATGGGCGATTTAGCACTCAGATGAGGAGAACATTTTTTCACTGAGGGCATGGTGATCAATTGGAATACTCCACCCTGGAGAGCTGAGGTGGCTCTATCAGTATCTTCATTCAAAACATAAATTTAGATTTAGAGTTATTGCCAGTATACATACATGACATCCCGTACAACCCTTTTGCTTTTTCCTGCAGGCGAGGTAGAATCACCACTTATTGGCAGCGCAAATGAAAATGTACACATGTAAACAAATAAAGAAAAGTAAATTGACTGTGCAAAACAGGGAGGAAAAAAAAATCAATGTGTAAAAGTTAGAGACCTTAAATGAGTTTGTCGTTAAGGAAACTGATGGTGGAGGGGGAGCAGCTGTTCCTGAACCTGGTGGGGCAAGTCTTGTAGCCCCGATACCTCTTTCCCAATGGTAGTGCGAGAACAGGGTGTGCCGGATGATGTTCTGAAATGGCGGGGAGGGCTTTGCCTGTGATGTCCTGGAACGTGTCTCCTACCTTTTGCGGTGTTTTCACTCAGGGGTATTGGTGTCCCCATATACCGGACCATGATGCAGAATACTTTTCCCCCCACATTCGTCGATGTCATACCAACCTCCTCAAGCTCCTGAGGAACTTGATCGGCCTTTTTCACGATGACGTTTAGCGTGTTGGGTACAGGAAAGATTCTCTGAGATAATGACTTCATAGCTATGTGGACATGAGGGGAATCAATGGTTCCAGAGAAAGTGTAGGGAAATGACACTGAGTTAAAATATCAACCATGATCTTAATGGATGGTAAAGTTGGTTTTAAGGGTCAAAAGCCTTATTGCTTCTCCTATTTGTAAGTGCAAGAACGATCTTGGCCCATTGGAGCAGCCTCCGTGGCTATATCTTCCTCTTCATCCTCTTGACCTCCTACATCTTGCTCTGCTCCTGCCTGGGCGGAGCAGTGGATGTCAGGACTGTCATAAAGATTGAAGGTCGTAGATTAAAAAAGCAGAATGGATAGAAAACAGGAAAAGGAAGCAGCAGTGAGAGGATTGTTTTCCGGTCTGGAGGGAGCTATATTGTGGACGCCGCTTTGAAGCCCTTGTGGCCTGAGCACCAAACCAATCCACGCTGACAACCTCGTTTCCTTGTGGAGAGAGAGAGAAATCTAGGCGTGCAGCCCAGTAACAGGCCCTTCGGCCAAAGAGCCCGTGCCGCCCGATTGATCAACAAACCCTGAATGGTGGGAGGAAACCAGAGGGAAAACTCGTGAAGACACGGGGAGGATGTGCAAACGCTTTACGGACAGCGAGGGATAAGAAGCCAGATCGTTGGTGCTGTAACTCTTTCTCCTTACCTCCAGCGTCAACTCTCTCTCTCTCTCTCTCTCTTTCTCGTGCTCTCTTTCTCTGTCCCTGTCTTCCCTTTTCTTTCTGACTCCTTTCAGAGGGCCAAAATCAATTCTCACCTTTCTTAATTTTTAATTATAATTAAGACCTCCAGCACGGATTCGAACCCCAGTTACAGTCGCCAGTGCTGCATCAGAGTGGCGCTAACCGCGCCACCCTATAACAAAGAAAAAAAATTAAGGAACAGTTCTTCTTCTGTTCCTCACACAGACTCCACTTAACATTCTTCCTGTCAGCAATTTTAGCCAACATTCCTGAAGGAGTGGGTGTGATTTTTACAGCTTATGGAGACTCACCTCTGATTACATTGGGTGGGAAGGGAGGTTGGTGTGTGAGTAGGAAAACGCAACAACTTGCTGTAACCAGAACTGTTACTATAGTGACGGTGCCAGCTCAGTGAAATCACAGATGGTTTGCGAAATTTGATTATATTTCAAACTTTTTTTTGTTATCTTCGAACCGAAGCCTGGAGGAAAACTGTGACCAAGGCCTTGGCATGGTTGTGCAAACATTCTGCACCAGCCTTTTTGGAAGAATATCCTTGCAGTTACAGTATCCAGCGATGCATGCAGCATTGGCAAGTGTGCGGGGTAGATGGAGAGCTCTGATGCTGGAATGGGAATTATGATGGGCGGAGAGTTCCAATCCAAAATGCAGCCTTGTCCAATTTTTCCATTCATCCTTCTGAGTGGACAGGAAAGATGCGGTCATTATCAGAGCCATGACCTCCGCAGCTTTCATGTTTTGTTAATCAGATCCAAATCATTCCAAATGCAGGCGTAGAAGTACTTGATCCAAAATTTGGTGGCTGATTTCTTGGCTTGTCAATTCTAAGCTGAACCTACCGGCGATTTCACAACAAATAAACATGGGGATGTGGGAAGAAGTGAGAGTGCCTAAGAGAAATCCAGATTTATTGTCAGAGTACATACGGCCCTGAGATTCGGTTTTCTCTAGGCGAGGCAGAATATTGGTCATCCAGAAAAAAAACCTGTAGACAGTGTAAACATATAAACAAATAAAGAACTGTAAACAGATAATGAATGTGAACAAACTGCAATACGGAGAGAATTAAAAAAATAATTTAAGTCTAAAAGCAAGAGTCCTTAAATGAGTCCCTGGTTGAGTTAGTTGTTGAGGAGTCTGATGGTGGAGGGGGAGCAGCTGTTCCTGAACCTGATGGTGCGAGTCTTGTGGTGTCTGTACCTCTTTCCTGATGGCAGCAGCAGGAACAGAGTGTGTGCTAGGTGGTGTGGATCCTTGACAATGGCAGCGTTCCCTGTAGATGTTCTCGATGGTGGGGAGGGTTTTACTTGTGATGTCTTGGACCGTGTCCACTACCTTTTTCAGGGTTCTACGCTCATGGGTATTGGTGTCCCCTTATCAGACCGTGATGCAGCTGGTCGGCACCCTTTCCACCACACCTCTGAAGAAATCTGCAAGGGTTTCCAGTATCATACCAAATCTCCTCAAACTCCTGAGGAAGTAGAGGCGCTGACATGCTTTCTTCATGATGCCATTGGTGTGCTGGGTCCAGGAAAGCTCATCCCAAGAACTTAACTTTGCTCACCCTCTCCACCTCTGATCCCCCAGTACACCCTTTGGTTTTCCCTTCCAGAAGTCAATAATCAGCTCCTTGCTTTTAGTGACATTGAGTGTGAGGATGCTGTTGGTGCATTGTTCAGCCAAGTTTTCCATCTCACTCCTGTACGCTGACTCATTGCCCCTTTTTATACAACCTGTGGTATCTTCAGGGAATTTGAAGAGGGTGTCGTTGTCATAACTTTGCCACACAGTCATAGGTTTATAGTGAGTAGAGCAGGGGGCTGAGAAAACAGCCCTGTGGTGCTCTAGTATTGATAAAGATTGTGGAGGAGATGCTCTTACCAGTCCTCTCTGTTTGTGGTCTGGAGGAGAGGAAATCCAGGATCCAATTATACAGTGGGATGTTGAGTCCCAGATCTTGGAGTTTGTGGATCAGTTTTTAGGGGTTGATGGTGTTAAATGCCAAACTGTGGTCAATAAGGAACATCCTCTTTTTTGAATATTTCATTTAAAATCAACACATATATGCCAATTACAACAATTAATAAATTTGTAAATTGTTATTAGAGAACTTATATATAAAAGAGAAAAAAACACCTAAATACCCAACCCTTACTAACCCTAATACCAAAAATATATAATAACATAATTATACATTGAATTGGATTGCTTCAGAAAACACTCAATGATCCAAAGAAAAACATTTCTCTATAAAAGGTCCTTATTCATTTTTAGGGAAGACTTTACCAGTTTGGAAGGCTCAAAAGAATTATTTATAATTTAAATCCCATTATTCAAGCTCCAAATCTGTAAAAATACAGAATATTTACCCCTCAAATTGTATGTAATTTTTTTGAATCTCTGTTTGCCATCTTCCAAATGTTAATGAAACATCTGATTTCCAAGTTACAGCAATACATTTCCTTGCTATTACCAAAGCTAATTTACCACATAAAGAGCATCCTGATGTATGCATCTTTGGAGTCCAAGTGTTTCAAGGCTTTGTGTAGAGCCGGTGAGATGGCATTTGCTGTAGACCTGTTGCTATTGTGGGCAAATTGGAACGCATCCATGTTGCTGGTCAGGCGGGAGCTGATATACTTGAACACCAGCCTTTTAAAAACACTTCATCACTGGTCGATAGTCATTTAGACAGGTTACCACATTCTTCTTGGTATGATTAATGCCTGTTTGAAACAGGTGGGTTCAACACCTTGCCAGAATGAAGATATCCGTGAATATGTTCGCATGTTGGTCAGTGCAGGCTTTTAATATTTGGCCAGATCCTCCTTCTGGGCTGGATGCTTTCCTCGGATTCACACAGCTCATATGTCATCCACATGGAGAATGTGCACTCCACACAGACAGGGCAAAGTCAGGCTCGAAGTCAGGTTCCTGGAACTTTAGTGCAGCAGTACCAAATGCCATGCCACTGTGCGCCCCACCCCTCTTACATGAATCCAATCTGTCTGCCACCCCACCCCTCCTCCCCAAGTTAGATGCATCGGTTGTGAGTGTAGGACTCCTGGCAGGGTCTATTGGTGAGTCCAAGCATGAACTATGCAACTGCTTTGCAACTGTACTGAGACTCACTGAAAAACTTTGTTTTGTGTGCTATTCAGGCAGGTCAGCCCATGCTTAAGTAGAGCAGGTAATGTAATAATAAAAGGGCAGCTTGTAGTGCTATACTAAGACAAAAGGTGCAGGATATAACGTTGCAAAGAGTGCAGGGGTCCTGGCCATTCTGTGGGGGAAAGGTCCCCCAGTTCTCTGCTGTTCCTCAACTGTACTCAAAAGCCCATTATGATCAACTTCTACAATACCCTGACAGAGTGCATCACTGCAAGGTACGAGAACTATTCCAATCAGAGACTGCAAAGGGTTGTGAACGTAACTCGCGTGCCCCTCCCCTCCATCAAGTCCGACTATACCTCCTGCTGCCTTGGAAAAGTGGCCACGGTATCATCCCACCCCGGCCACAACCTCCTCTCTCTCCTCCCATCAACAGGAAGAAAATCACATGTGTGTGAGATCACCCACCACAGGATTTGAAGATCAGTTTCTGTCCTGCTATGATCAGGCTCCTGAATGAACCTCACAGTAGTAAAGTGATGTTGTCTTTGCTCTGTACTGCCTGATCATCTGTATTGCATTTAACCTACTGTATTGTGTATGGGATATCCACTGCTTGCAAAACAAAGTTCCTCACTGCGCCTCCGTCCACATGACAATAAATTTAACCTTGAATCTGAGATCCATCCACAACCCAGTGCCAGCCCAGCAACTGTGACGACTCAGACAGAACCAGGGAGGGCTTACATCTCTGTCCAGAGCAATTTCTAAACTTAGCATCAGTGTGTGCCAAAATTACTTGTGTACTTCTAGATTTTCAGGCCACTGTCTGTTAAGTGCTCTGAAAGATGTCGACTACATAACATCCTTTATCCCTGAGGCTTTGGTGCCAACTAGTAAAAAGATATTTGTAGAATTCTCCTGAATGTAGGTTCTATCCTTGCTGCAATGAAACTTTAGAATTAGAATTAGAATCAGAATTGACTGTCATGAACAAGTCATGAAATTTGGTGTTTTTGTGGGAGCGTCATAGAGCAAACATTTAGATTATAACCATCTTACAACATTACTATAAAAGATAAAAATAATAGTGCACGAAAAGTAAGTGTCTGGTTCATTGTTTATTCAAGAATCTGATGGCAGCGGGGACGAAGCTGTCCTTGTGCCATTGGGAGCTCATCTTTGGCCTCCTGTACCTTTTTCCTGATGGTAGCAGAGTGAAGAGGGCACGGCCTGGGTGGTGGGGGAGGGGTCTTTGAGGCTGCTTTTTTTTTAAGACACCGCCTCTTGTCAATGTCCTCAATGGAGTGGAGTCCAGTGCCTGTGATGTCGCAGGCCGAGTTAACGACCTTCTGGAGTTTATTCTTGTCTCGAGCGTTGGCGCCTCCATACCAGGCAGTGATGCAACCAGCCAGAAGGCTCTCCACGGTCCATCTGTAGAAGTTTACAATTGTCTTCGGTGACATACACCTCACAAAGTATAGCCGCTGTTGGGCCTTCTTTGTGATGGCATCAACGTGGAGGCTCCAGGACGGATCCTTGGAGATGTTGACTCTCAGGAATTTGAAGTTTTTGACCCTCTCCACTGCTGAGCCCTTGATGAGGACCAGGGTCGTGTTCCCCTGACTTCCTTCTGAAGCCCACAATCATCTCCTTGGTTTTAAGGCATGAAATGGGAGGCAAAATGAAACAAACAGAAACTGCTAGTCAACATTAAGAGAGGAATTAGTTAGAGCCATAGAACATTACTGAAACAGGCCCTTCAGCCCTTCCAGTTTGTGCCGAATTATTGTTCTGTCTAGTCCCTCTGACCTGTACTCAGTCCATATCCCTCCACATCCCATCCCATGTATCTGTCCAAATTTTTCTTGTGTTAAGATTGAGCTCGCATTCACCAGCTTATTCCATACTTCCACCACTTTCTGTGTGAAGAACATCCCCAAGTAATTCCCATTTCACTCTTATACCATGTACTCTAGTTGGTATCTCACCTGATCTCTTGCATTTTCTCTATCTATACCCCTCTATGCCTCTATCAAGTCGCCCCTCATTCTTGTACACTCCAGGGAATAAAGTCCTCACCCTTTTAACCTTTCCCTGTAACTCAGTTCCTCGAGCCCCAGCAACAACCTAGTAAATCTCCTCTGCACTCTTTTCATCTCATTGTAGTTAGGTGACCAAATTGCACACAATGGTCCAAATTTGGCCTCCCCAATTAACAGGGAAAAGAAATAAACAAAAGGGAAGTAAAAAAAATAAATGCCCGACAAAACAAAAAGTTGTGGCGATGTTACCAAAATCAGATGATTGAAATTAATTTAATTTTAATTTAATTTAGACACATAGATGACAGGCCATTTTGGCCCTCGAGTCCATGCCACCCAATTTACAACCCCCTCTCAGGTATGTTTCGAATGGTGGGTGGAAACTGGAGCCCTCGGAGAAAACTCACACAGACATGGGGAGAATTCCTTACGGACAGCGCGGGATTCGAACCCCCGTCCCGATCGCTGGCGCTGCAAATGTAGAAAAAAAATCCAAGTGTAAGTTGAGAAAAGAACACTCAAGATGAAAGAAAAGTAAAGGGGGAAGTGTGAAGGATGTTCAACGAAGTTAAAAGCAAGGAAAAGGATGGGAATGTCGGCAGAATCAATAGAATTGAATAGGCATTGATGAAACCTTGCTCATTGTTCTTCGACCCTTGGGTTATTGAGCTCTTGTCATGTCTGTTCATCGGTTATACTTGTGTTCAATCCCTAGCATTCTGGATGCGCCACCTCAGGTGATATTGACCCCCCCCCCCCCCCACCATTCACAGAGGAGTAAGTTGTTAAAGTTATGAATTGATTTCTACAGAGTTCTGCTGTGATCTCTGCCCCTCCCACCGTCGAACTGTCATGCCATTTGATTTTATTCCTGATGTTAGATTCACGTCGTATAACTTCTCAATTGAGGTGCCATAAGTGACATTTGCTGCAGAAGGCGTGTACCACACAGGATGTATTTACTGGTGACTCAGGAATAAGGCAGGCGCTGGGATCCAGAAAGCCTGGCTTTCGTCCAGCAACAGCTGGACCGGTGCCAGTTTAGTCTGCTAATCATTGAAGTGTTAGCATGTGTCCAGCTGAGAGAGGACCTCAGGCAAAGAAAGACCCGGGGTCAGGTGTCAACCAGGGTGACTGGGCTGCCCTTTCATCTATGTTGAATTCTTGTCAATTTAAAGCCCAGCCGTTGAGAGCAAGCAGTGCCAAACCAAGGAAGTATCATGCTGCCACCTTTCAGATGAGACATTCGTAGAGAATTACAGCACTGATCAAGCCCTTTGGCCCACAATGTTGTGCTGACCTACTCTAATACAATCTCATTTTTCCCTACCTCACACCCATAACCCCCTCTTTTCCTAATATCCGCACGCCTATCTAAGAGTCCTTTGAATGCCCCTATTGTACCAGCCTCCATCACCACACCCAGCAATACATTCAAGGCAATCACTTATTGGGGGGGGGGGTGCACAGTATATTTAAGATGGGCCATGGACTGAAATCCGAAATATTTTTTATGTAGTTGGTAAGAGAGAAATATGGAAGAAACCAACTAAACTTGACTTCTTCACCTGGAAAGGGGTGCATAAACTTTGAGCAGAGACCTAAGGGAGCCTTTGCCAAAATAAAAGTTGAGAATGGTTGCCTTAGACAGATGTCCTCTGTTACCGTATATTTCGGTGTACAAGTCGAGTCTTGAAACCCTAAAAAAAAGCACTCAATCAGGTGTCAACATACGCCAGATACAAAAATGTGACCTCAACTCAAAAAAAAACCCCGCTCAATGTAGATTTGATGTATAAGATGGCCTGAAACACAATAAAAGAACCCAACCGACAAGCTAATAATATATTAGAAAGAAATTGCTAGATTTCATAATTTTGTCGTTTTGCTGGAGGCTCCAAGATAACAACTGCCTCCCAGCAACACCCAAGAGCTCAGTCAGCTCAATTTTTGTGGGGGGTCGACTTCAAAGCCGGACATATGATAAAACCATGAAAATGGGGATCTGACATCTGAAGGTCGACTTATACGCCAAAATATACGGTATTTGCATTCACTTCATATCCACCAATGACATGATGGGGGGAGAGGGTGGAGGTGGGGTGTCGGGCATTTGACCCATTGAGTCCCTGCTGATTTCTATCCCATTCTCTCGCTTATTTCCCTGCAACCCATTCTAACCCAACTCGGACACAGCATTCACGGAGGAAATTGGATTGTCAAGATTTGCAATTTAAGCCCTGCCTCGGTCATGAAGTGAGGTTTTGACCCGAAACGCTGTGAATGCAGCCCGACAATGAGTCCCTCCAACAGTGTATTTAATTTTTGTTCCAAATTCAAGTGTGTGCAGTACCTCCACTCTCTTTTCCCACCCACTTACACAAGGTGTCACAAAATCTCAAGATATAGGAGCATCGAGTCTGCTCCACCTTTCTAATCATGAGCTGATCCATCCTTTCACTCAGCCCCACTCTCCAGGTTTCTCCACGTAACCCTTGATGCCCTGACTCCTCAAATACCTGTCCATTCTGCCTTAAATACACCCAATGACCTTGCTTCCACAGCCGCCTGTGGCAACGAGTTCCATGGACTAGTGAATTTCAAACTAAAGAAATTTTTCTGTTTTAGATTGCTGCCCTTTTATCCTAAAGTTTGCCCTCTTGTCCTAGACTCCCCTCCCATGGGGAATAACCTTGCCACATCCTCACTATTCAGGCCTTTCAGCATTCGAAATACCTCTATGAGGTCTCTTTCTCATTCTTCATGTATATGTATATTTTATATATATGGTAACCTATGGGCATGTCCTCATTTGGAATGGGAACCCCAGAATGGCTGCTCTAAAGGACAGTATTGAGCCAATTGTGTTGGAACATAGTGCACCAAAGGCCCTTTGGCCCACAATGTCTGTGCTGAACGTGGTTGCCAAATTAAGCTAAATCTCTTTTTCCTCATCATGATATATATTCCTCTATTCCCTGCCCATTCTTGCATCTATCAGCCTTTCTCCCCATACCCCCTGATCTCATTAGCCACAAGGGCCAAGTCTAACCTACTCTTAAATATTGACAAGGAACCACCCTCAACGACTTCCTGTGGAAAAGAATTCCACCGACCCAGCACCCTCTGAGAGAATGGCACACGGAACCCAAGTGAGGTCTCAGCAGGGCCCTATAGAATCTCAGCATCACATCCCTGCTCTTATAGACTATCCCTCCTGAAATGAATGCCAACATTGCATTCACATTTGCAGTCACTCATGGGGTGTGGGAGGAAATTAGGACACCCGGGAGAAACCCATCTAGTCACCGTGAACATGCAAACTCCACACAGACAGCAGCGGAGGTCGGGATTGGACCAGGCTCCCTGGAACTGTGAGATACCTGCTCCACCAATGTGTAACCTTAGAGGCAGCTTCTTCTCTTCAGAGGGCACACTTCTTTTGGATGGACGTGAGGAGATGATATTTCTTTGGTCACTTGCACAACGGCACAATATGCAAATTAGCTGCCCTGCTTTCATCGATTATAACAGTGACTTCAGTCTCAAGTACTTCATTAATCAAGATTCCAGTTATTGCTGTGTCCGCAAAATAAGTGTTGTACAAGTGAAGGACGTCAGTTCCCCTTCGTTGCGTGACCTGCTGAGTTTCTCCAGCACTCTTGTGCATTGCATATGTTTTTATGTTGAAAAATATTGAGACATACAGTCCAGTAACAGCCCTTTTGGCCCATGAGCCTGTGCTGCCAATTACGCCCAATGGACTTAAACCCCTGGTACATTTTTTTAACAGGGGGGTTGGAAACTGGGGCACCTGGAGCTCACACAGCACCGGATTCAAACCCGGGTAGCTGGTGCTGTAGCAGTAATGTGCTAATCGCTAACCACGCCTTTGGCCTTCAACAAGTCCTCACCTCTTGAATTTCCATGCACAAGTGGATGGCTTCCACTAGCACTTAAAAAGACAGGAAAGAATGTTTGACTGCTGTCACGGAATGGTCTGCGTCAAGAAGGTCAATAGCTTGACTTCTCTACCAGCCATTGTCAACATTATTTTGGCCATGACCCCTTTAGGACTCCACTCAAAGTTTACAGGCCCCCTTTCCACGTGAAGCAGTCAAGACTATTTTCTTCCGACAGACTGCATTAGAAAAAAGAAAAAAATATTTCTGTTATTTGAGGTGAAAGAAAACAAGGCCTTTACTTAAATGTGCGATGGCCCTCAGGTGGGATGGGGACGTAGAGCCTAGGGTGGCCATTCCAAAACGAGGACATGATCATAGGTTATCATATAATACAGTGTGTTTGCATTTGTTGATTTTGTAATATCATTTAAATCTTATAAAAAATCTTTATTTGAAACATGCTTTACACACACACACACACACACACACACACACACACACACACACACACACACATATACACACACACACACACACACACACACATATATATCTATATACTTATATATGGTAACCTATGGGCATGTCCTCGTTTGGAATGGGAACCCTAGAATGGCTGCTCTAAAGGACAATATTGAGCCAATTGTGTTGGAACATAGTGCACCATAGGAAACAGGCCCTTTGGCCCACAATGTCTGTGCTGAACATGGATGCCAAATTAAGCTAAATCTCTTTTTCCTCATCGTGATACATATCCCTCTATTCCCTGCCCATCTTCTATCTATCAACCGGGTTCCTAGTATGTAAATCCACCGGTACCCATAGCAACCGGTTCCAGGCCCTCTCTGTGCCCTGCACATCTCCTTTAAAAATTCCACCTCTCATCTTAAAGGCAAGTTCTTAATTCCCTGACATTTTTGGCCGCATTTACCTTTGGTAACATTTTCTAGTAAGACCTTTAAAAACGAAATTCCAAATCCCCAGATCATCGTGGTGGGGTTTGAACTCATGTTCTGAGAATTATGAGTTTAGTCATGAATCACTACATCTCTTCACCGGATGACAGAAGCGTTGCCAAGGAGATGAGTAGGGGCCAGATCAGGAGAGTCTGCATCGTCCACAATGGCCAGAAAGATCTGGGTGCACCTGCCATACCTACACGATGGATGGCAACTGGTACAATAAGCTCTGGGTCAGTCTGCAGCCAGATGCAGACTGTGCTGTCAGAAGTAGAGGGTTGTATTCAGTCCATCTCAAGTTAAGTCAAGTTTATTGTCATTCTGATTGCACAAGTACAACCCGACGAAACATTCAGACACACAACCAGACATCATACACATCCAGGCAAATAATACGTATGTATTATAAATATTCATTTATACTATTGTTTCATGAACATGAGAGTCTTGGAGGGTGAGTGTGAGCAGTTCCTTTGGTCGTTCAGCGATCTCACTGCCCGTGGGAAGAAGCTGTTCCTCAGCCTGGTGGTGCTGGCTCTGATCCTCCTGTATCTCTTTCCCGATGGGAGCAGCTGCTGGGTGCAGTGTGGAAGGGGTCCTCAATGATTTTGCGCGCCTTCTTCAGACCACGATCCCAGTGGATCACGTCGAATGTGTGGGGGGGGGGGGGGGGGTGGGATCCATTTCTCTGCAGCAACTGAACAACATTGTAATGCAGCCTGCCAGGACACTCTCAATAAATCTCCTGTAGAAGGTTTACCTGATAGTTTACAGCAGCTTTAACTAAAAGCCTTGCTTCCTCGGGAAGTGCAGTCACTGTTGCACCTTCCAGACGAGTGAGGAGATGTGTGTAAGGGAACTGCAAGGAACTAGGTGTTCTCCACTTTCCACTGCAGAGTTATTGATGTGTAATGGAGTGTGGTCATTCCTGGTCTTCTGATGTAAGCAATCATCTCCTTTGTCTTGTCCATGTTGAGATTCAGGCTGCTATTAGACTCAAGTGCACCATGCCACGAAATTTTCCACCTCTTCCCAGTAGTGCAACTGATTGCTGCCTGCTGACGAGGCCGATGACTGTTGCATCACCTGCAACCCGGATGATTCTGTTGGAGCTGGATCTGGCGTTACTGTCATGGGTCAGAGGCGTGAAAGGGAGCAGGCCCCAGTGTTCAGCATGACGGTGCTCGACGTT
Source organism: Narcine bancroftii (assembly GCF_036971445.1). Classification (NCBI taxonomy): domain Eukaryota; kingdom Metazoa; phylum Chordata; class Chondrichthyes; order Torpediniformes; family Narcinidae; genus Narcine; species Narcine bancroftii. The sequence continues at coordinate 59,901,222 of NC_091481.1, read as the reverse complement.
CTGCTGCCGACCTGGACAGACTGCGATCTTTCCGTTAGGAAGCCTAGAAACCTGTTACAAAGAGACCTCCCATCTCCATTCCTCTTCTCCTGCAGGAAAGACATTGAACCAAGTAAAAATACAAAATTGCTGTAGGACGTCTCGCAGCGTTCCTAGAAAGTAAAGATATATACAGGTGCTCCCCTACTTACAATGGTTTGAATCCATACTTTCAATTTTGAATTCCGATCTGTTCCTGCGCTTGCGATGGACGGTACACCACTCTCTCGTGATGCTGGGAAATGGCATCATACAACATTCTCTCTGACGATGCTGACTCAACCATGCTTGCAGTCTCTGTCACGATCACACGAACGAATGGCCTGGAAACAACCCACTGTGTCTACTAAACGCCCATGTGTGTCTCCTCACCAACCAGCAATGACTTTTTGTTCAATGCTTCAAACATTCTTCATGCCCAGTGTGCTTTCAGCTGTGAACGTTGATTGTTTTTTTTTAGTGTGAAATAAAGGTATTGAAAATTTCATTTTAGAAAAAATGGTAGTTGCGGTATTCTTTCTTGGTTTGCTGGAACTTAATCCCATCGTAAGTTGAGGAGCATCCGCCACAGGCATTTTGGGCCTGAGCCCTTCCTCAAGGTATGAAGAATTTCGAGTTTCAGGATGTTGAACCCAGGCCCACCTGGACACAAAAGATTGCACAAGGCTCAAAAAGAATAGGGGAGTGTTGCAGCCGGTATTTATCTTTATAAAAAACCATTGCAAAAAAATCACTGTGGACAGTCTTGTTACAGTGTGATGTTGTGGGAACACAGATCATTAAAAAGGATGGTGGGGGGTGGGGAAAGGGGGGTGGTTGTATCTGAGGGTGTTTGTGAACATTTGCATACGTTTTTTCTGTTAAAACAGAAAATAGGAGAGGCAATGTATGTCTGTATAATGTGTACAAAATTGTTTACAATACTCAATAATATATTTTGAAGAGGGGATAGTGTCCCGTTGAATTCCATTGCCAGCAAACACATTCGTTTATATGGCACCCTTACAAGACAATAATGTCCCAAATGTTTCCAAATCACATGGCACAAAACAGGCCTTTTGTCCTGACTCGTTAATGCCAACCAGATTCAGATTTATTGTCAGAGTTCATACATGACATCACATACAACCCTGAGATTCCTTTATCCTACGGGCACAGCAGAATGACCTCTAATTGGTAGTGCACTGCGTAAACGTGCAAATAAACAAAGAACTTGTAATGGATAATGAATGTAAACAAACTGACAGCGCGATACAGAGAGAACAAAAAGAAAATCAATAAAGTCCAAAAGTGAGAGTCCTGAAATGAGTCCTTGATTGAGTTTGTTGTTGAGGAGTCTGATGGTGGAGGGAGAGCAGCTGTTCCTGAACCTGATGGCGTGCATCTTGTGACACTGATACCTCTTTCCTGATGGCAGTAGTGAGAACAGAGCGTGTGCCGGGTGGTATGGGTCTTTGATGATTGCTGCTGCTCTCCGATGGCAGTGTTCCCTGTAGATGTACTCAGTAGTGGGGAGGGTTTTGTCTGTGATGTGTCCATTACCTTTTGGAGGGCTTCACATTCAGGGGTATTGGTGTCCCCATGATGCAGCCAGTCAGCACACTTTCAATCACATCTCTGTAGTAATTTTCCAGGATTTCTGGTGTCACACCAAACCTCCACAAATTCCTGAGGAAATAGAGGTGCTGACGTGCTTTCTTCACGATGCCATTGGTGCGTTGGGTCCAGGAAAGATCCTCCGAAATAATGACTCTCGAGATTTTAAATTTGCTCACCCACTCCACCCCTGATTTTCCCCAATGATCACTGATTGTACCCCTCTGGCTTTCCATTGCTGACGTCAACAATCAGCTCCTTGGCTTTAGTGACATTGAGTGTGAAGTTGTTGTCAGTGCACTGTTCAGCCAAGTTTTCATCTCCCTCCTGTACGCTGACTCATCCCCTTCCTTTATACAACCCACTACTGTGGTATGGTCGGCAAATTTGTAGACGGTGTTAGTGTTGTTGGTATTCTGCATTGGTCCTGTTTGGCCTCATTTGGTCTATATCCTATCAGTGTTGGTTTGTTGGGGCTGGCGTCATGAGATTTTGTTTCTTCGACCTCTGCCTCAGACTCCTAAGTAACCCTCCTTTATCCTTGCGTCACCGTAAGGCCAGCATTTATTATCAATCCTCAACTACCCTTGAGGGGATAACAATGAGTTGCTTTCTTGGCAAGAATAGTGAATGGTTCAGCCATTTTGGAGGGTGGTTACCAGTCATATGTTGGGCAGAATGGATTTGGATGTCAGGCCTGACCCTGAATGACATTTCATTTTAAAGTCAGCGACTATTTATCCAGGTTTATTTAACCGAAATGAAGGTAAATTCCACAGTAGCTGAATTTCACAGTTCCAGCTAATTAGTTACAGCCTTTGCATTATTTGGTCCAGTAACATAATTGTTCGAAGCCTGAACCAAGTAAAAGCTAAGAGCTAATGAATTTTCCTTCCTCTCTGTGAAAGGTAACAAACCACACAAGTCACTGCATTTCGCAGCTCCTGGGTAACCGAGCTCCTCAAAGCCAACAGCAGAGACTGCAAGTCTATCTCAGTCTGCGCAGTGTGCCGTCTGCGCATCACAAGGTGCCCAGAGACCTGAGAAGGTTCCTCAGGCTGACACTCATGCGCAGGTATAACCTTTCAGAAGAGGCGCCCCCCAACTGTCTGCTCTATCATCTGATCGCAAGAGGTTCATAGCACCGCTCTGAACAGGAGCAAAGCATTCAGTTCAGTACCCTGTTTGATAGTTAATACCTTTCGCCAGCCATTCTCAATGGGGGCTTGATGCCCCCCCAACCCCCGGTGATCACAGCACATTTAATTAAAAGCCTTTTTTTCTTTTCATCTCATGTAACATAAATTTTACAAGGAATTTTTAAGTCAGTTGCATATTTTGAACTTTGGTATATAAAGGACACTGAGTTTCTCCAACATTGTGTTTTTACCATGGTTTCCGCAGACTTTTCTGTTTTACTATAGAACATAGTAGCCCAGAAATCAGGCCCTTTGGCCCTTCTAGTATGTGCCGAACAATTTTCTGCCCAGTCCCACTATGCACATAGTCCATAGACCTCCATACCCCTCCTATCCATGTACGTGTCCAAATTGTTGTTAAAAATGCTAAAATTGAGCCCACTTTCACCGTTTCAGCTGTCAGCTCATTTCACACCTCCACTACTCCGTGTGAAGAAGTTCCCCAAATGTTCCCCCTTCTTCTTTTACATTCCGGGCAATAAACTCCCAACCTGTGTAATATTTCCCTATAACTCAGTTCCTGAAATCCTGGCAACATCCTAGTAAATCTTATCTGCCCTCTTTGAATGATATCTTGTAGTGAGGTGACCAAAATTAATAACTCAGTAGTGGAGAGAGTAGAGAGCATCAGGTTCCTCGGAATGCACTTAAGAAGTGACCTATCCTGGAGACATAGCATCTCCTCGCTTGTCAAGAATGTGCAACATCATCTGCACTTGCCGAAAAGACTAAGGCGGACAAAGGAGCTCTATCGAGAGCGTCCTGGGCGGCTGCATCACAGTGCGGTACAGTTGCTGCAGAGCATTAAATCGGAGGTCCAACTGCTGGACCATAAGAGCAGCAGAGAGAATCACTGGGGGTCTCCCTCTCCCTCATCGATGTGATCTACTGGGATCATTGTCCACCTTATCCACAGCATCTTTCAGCTGCTCCCGTTGGGAAAGAGATGCAGGAGGATCAGAGGCAGCCCCACCAGGCTGAGGAACAGCTTCTTCCCACAGGCGGTGAGAACGCTGAACGACTGATACAAACCTTCCATGACTCACTATTTATTTAGTTATTTTAATATTTTGTACATAAGTATCAATGGTGTGTGTGTGTGTGTGTGTGTTGCACCGAGGACTGGAGAACACTGTTTTGTCAGGTTGTACTTGTACAATGGATGATAAATAAACTTGAACTTGACATTAGCTGTGAATTAGTTAATGAAAGGGATTGTAGGAGACAGGTTCTGACTCCCTTTGGAAGGGAATGGAATGATGAGGGAGAGTCAACATGGCATTGTGCATGCGAATTGGTGCCTTGTGATTTGGACCGAGATCTTTGAAGAAAGAGATGATAAGATTTATAAGGACAGGGTAGTAGACATTGTCTTCAATCAAGATTTAAGATAGTTTTATTGTCATGCAATAAAACAGAACATGAGATATTACAGGAAATTTCCTTTAGTCTAAGGCAGACAAAGATTTGCTATCAGCAAAAAATTGCCCTGTGTTCCTTACTGCCAGAGAAATAGAAGCAAAGGAGAGTCCCCTCCCCCAGGGTCACTGAATGTCCATGGCATCGCCTCCAGCGCACCTGCAGCCACGCAACTTTCAGTCCGAACCATCAGCTGCATCGTGAGCTCCAGATGCACACCTCTGTCACGATCAGGAAGCCTCCAGCACCCTCTCAAATCCTGGTCCCGATGCCGGACTCCAGCAGTCTGCAGCCCGGTATGAGTCCCTTGATTGCAGTCGCCAGCAACTCACACCCCACACTGGCATCTTGCCTCGAGACACCAGCAGCCCATCTCCTGTGTGCCATTCAGCCTCAGAGCCACTCACTGGTCCGCCCCCAAGGTCACCGTGGATCATCTCCCCTGCTTCTCCTTCTCAAACGGGTTGGGGTTGGGGGGGTCTCCCTGTTTCTGGTGTCCTGCGCCAGTCCTCTGCTACATGAATTTTAGCAAGGCCCTGTATGGTAGGTTGGGTCTGGAAGGTTAGACCGCATGCTGAGCTAGCCATTTGGATCCAAAATTGGCTTGGTGGTGGGAAGGATTGGGTGGGAGGGTTGTTCTTCAGATCAAAGTCGTGGACTGGTGGCGTGCTGCAGGGCACAGTGCTGGCACCCCTGTTCTCGTGGGCATGAATGATTTGGATGAGAACGCAGGTTCAAATGAGGTTGTCGAATATTAGAGTAGGATCTTGCTCCATTGGAAACATAGACAAAAGGAATGGAAGATGGAATTTAGCTGGGACAAGTGCAAAATGAGGCTTTTGGAAAGTAAAGCCAATGCATAGTGAACGGTCGGGCCCTGGAGAGTGTTTCAGAGCAGGGAGTCTGAGGGGCAGAGTACATAGTTGCCTGAAGATGGCAACGGGGGCAAACAGTGTGGTGAAGAAGGGCAAATTTCTCACACAGAGGATGCGAGGGTGTATTTGAAATGAGCTGCCAAAGGAAGTCGTAGAGGCAGTTATTAGAGGTGGTGAGATTGCTGAATGCTCAAACTTAACCATCTGAGGCTCTCATAAATACAAATCAATATTCATTTATTAATCTGTATATGTGAGTACTTGTCCTGCATATGCACTGTTTGTCTGTATGTGTTTTGTACCGAGGACCAGGTAACGCTATTTCATCAGGTTACACTGGTCCAATGAGATGAAAATAAACTTGACATGACAACAATTACATTGAAAAGCTGTTTGGATTATACATGCAGTTTAGAGCAGTGGTTCCCAAACTTTTTTGGGCTTGGTTCCCAGGCCATATCCCTAGTGCCTACCCTGTTGCCCTGCATGCATGTGCACACACACACACACACACACACACACACACACACACACACACACACACACACACACACACACACACACACACACACACACGCGCGCACACACATACACACACCTCTTGGTGTTAGGTCCACTGCAAATTTAAAACACTAATACTATAAACAAGTGGATGTATTTCACAATAAAGCTTACAGTAAACTAATTTATTTAGTGTTATGAAAGGGTACACTTTGGGGATGACTAGTTTAGAATGGGGCTAGTTCATGGATGGCATGGATGAGTTGGCCAGAAGGGCCTGATTCTGTGCTCTAGAACTTTCACATCTCCTGGGGGTCTGCAGACACTGTGACTGTCTTTAAAAACACACAGTAAATGTTGCGAGACCGGCTGAGTTCCTCCAGCATTTACTACATGTTTCTACTCCTTCTAGATACCCCTTGGGCAAGGTGTCGTACCTGTTTAGCCTTCCAATCAGGGTCACGTGAAGCCATGGATTGCAGATGGTGGATGATTTTTACAAGCAGATTCTACAAATTGGAATTGATGGTTGTAAAGCTAAAAACGCTGGGCAGATGAATCTGCTGATCAATGGCCAGGGTGACCGTCCAGTGTGGGCCCTGCAACTGAAGAAGGCAACTGGAAACCACCTCAGTATAATCATGCACTCAACATCGACGATAGTCTCAGCTCAAAGATGGAACCTTCACCAAAGGAGAACAGGGGAGGCAACAACTACAATTCGGAGGGTCAGGGATCATGACAGATGGGAAGACATGATCGCCCACGCTGATCGGGCAAGGCACATGAATGAGGTGCCCTCACTAGGCAACATATCCTCTAGGCAGCCATTCAGTCAATCTTACTGAAATATCAAATCTGATATTTCAAGAAGAGATTTCACGAGAGCAGCAGTCTGAATGTACAGACGAGGAGCAGTGAATAAAATCACTTCTCATTCCTTTGAACTCCAAGGATTATAGGTTCAACCTTTAGTTGTGCATCAACCCTTTTATATCCCCGGAATTAACCCTGTGATTCTTCTCTGTGCAGTTCCAATCAAGGCATACCCCTCCTTAGCTAAAAAGGTAAAAACTTTGCCACCTGAAAATGTTGCATTCGGCCTGACTCAGTTCTCTGGCATCCGATTCTTAGAGACTTCTTATGTTTTATTCTCTAATGTTCACAGTGTTCAAAGGTAAAAGGGATGACTCATGTCATGGAGAATATGAACTGATTTCAGATTAATTGTCAGAGAACATTCATGGCATCACATACAACCCTGAGATTCTTTTTTCCTGCAGCAGAATTACCATTTATTGGTAGTGTAAAGAAAAAATACTCAACTTATACATGTAAACAAATTAAGAAATGTAAACAAACTGACTGTACAATACTGAGAGAAAAAAAAATCAGTAAATTAAGAGTCCTTAAATGAGTCCCTGATTGAATTTATTGTTGAGGAGTCTGAGGGTGGAGGGGGAGCAGCTGTTCCTGAACCTGGTGGCGCAAGTCTTGTCGCACCGATACCTCTTTTCTGATGGTAGCAGTGATAACGGAGCACATGCTGGGTGGCGTGGACCCTTGATCATTGCCGCTGTTCTCCGACGGCAGCGTTCCCCGTAAGTAGGGAGGGTTTTGCTGTGATGTCCTGGGTTGCGCCCACTACTTTTTGCTGGGATTTCCATTCAGGGGTATTGGTCCCTATACCAGACCTCGACGCAACCGGTCAGCACGGGTTCCATTGCTCATCTGCAGAAATTTGCCAGGGTTTCCGGTGTCATACCAAACCTTTGCAAACTTCTGAGGAGGTTGCGTGGGCAAAACTTGGAGTGGACTTCCTGAAGGGGAAATTCAGAGCCACGTGGGAACCAGATGGGAAATAGGGTGGTGAGGGGCTGAAACCTCACTGCCACGCGGGTTCCATGACATAAGATGGGCTGAATGACCTACCTTGTGCGCAGTTACGCTGCAAAGTCATAAAGGTAGCTGTGCAGATGGGCAGCTGGTTCATCAAGGGTTAAAGCATAGGGATCTATGGCAGAACTCAACATCCTCATGAGTAGTGAAGGCTCTGCAGAGCACGGTGGTGGATGGGATGGTTCAAAGCTCTCGTTTAAAATACTGACTCTTTGTTCCTCTAGCACAGTATAATTATACCTGTCGCACACTCCTGCCTGTAGCTGAAGACCTGAAATTAATAGTTGAGGCAATGCGCTGGATTTTGCCATCACTTTACAGAACGCCCTCTGGAACGTTACCCAGCCAAAATAAATTGCCTATGGCACTGGAGCTATTTATTAACCCATAACGTTGTGAAAGTAAACGTTACTCTGTGTTCTATTTGGATTCCTACATAACGTTTCCACAGCAACACCTCCACTCACTTGTTCTCTGTTTCCATGGGAACACTCCTAGCTCTTTATATGTGTAGATAAAGAGAACAGTTTTCACCTTATGCCCTCAGTGTTTGGGGAGCTAAGTATGTCCTGGACCCCGACTCATTCCACTCCGACCTATCGATCTCAGTGGGAAGGTCTTGACAATGGACCATGATGGTCACAGCGTAGAGCTGCCCCACCCATCTGCCCTGAGGTTGCCTCTGGGGGACCCATTCCTCCACCATAACTGGGAGGTCTGCAGTGCCCAGGGCTGTTGGAGGGCACAGGCCATTCAGGTAGAACCTTAAACCAATGACTGGAGCAATCCTTTGCAGAGTGCACACGTGTGCATGCTTATGGGTGTGTGTATACATATGTGTGTATGTTTATGTGTGTACATGTGTGTATATGTGTACTTGTGTGTATGTATCTGTGTGTATGTATGCACATGTGTGTATGTATTGCATATATGTATGTGTGTGTATGTGTGTTTTTGTATGTATGTGTGTGTACATGTGTGCACGAGTGTGTAGGTTTGTGCATGTGTGTGTGTGTGTGTGTGTGTGTGTGTGTGTAGCCATATGTCTATGGACATACATGTGCCTGTATGTATATGTGTGTGTGCATCTGTGCGCTTGTCTGTGAGTGCATACCTGTGTGTCTTGGTGTGGTTGTATTTGCGAATACCCGTGTATGTGTATTTAGATCGTGTGTGCAATTGTATGTCTGTGTATGTGTGCTTGTCTGCATGCATGCAGCTTGGTGTAAGTGTGTGGGTGTACTGAACATTTGTGTGGCGATACTTCCTCTTGCATTAACATAAAGCTGAAAGGTAAAAACTATAATCATCTTGAAGTCACCTTGGCTGACTGAGCGTGTTATTTGTAAAGGGATGCTGGCACTGTGAGACCCCAGCGGAGGGTTTCTGTGTTCCATTAAACTGTTAGGTGAACACGTGGCCTCCTTAAAGATGCCATTAACTGGATGCTGGTGCCGATGGTGTTCTATGAATGAGTTGTCTCTGCACAAGGGCGGGAGCTTGTCACTGTGTGAGAAAATCTACAGGGTGCGTTGCAGCTATTCATCAAACCCGAACCAAAGCCATGACCTCCAGCACTTTGGCAAGGGCATTAGGGCATGTCGGGACACTATCCCCTTGAGTCCAGTGGACCTGTGGCATGTGGAGACATTCTTAACTTGCAATGTTGCGAAAGCAAATTCTTGGATGCATTGTTTAGTATCCGCATTACGTTTTCATCAATATGCCTTCACTCGTTCACTGTTTCCATAGAAACACTGACAGATCCTTTTCCGAATGCATAAAGAGAACATTTTCTCCTCGTAATTTCCCTCCGTCAGAGGCAAGGGGGTCTAAGTATGGTCCTTGACTCCAGCTCCCCACCCACTACATGCAATCAGTCCTGGATTTGATCCCAAACTGTGCGGAATGACAGATGTTTGAATAAGTATTGGGATGCAGGGATCATTCATCAAGAGAGACTGATGGGTTTTCAAAACATTCAATCTACTCCCTGGGACAGCTGACAGGTTGCTCAATGATTGGCTGATCCTCATCCAAAGGAAAGTATTGTAGGTCACCTGGAGAAACAGTGGCTCATTTTTCCTCATCTGGCCCATCCTCCAATAGCTGGCCTCAAGCATCGATCGCGCACAGAGCTCCTGGTCTGTGTGTGTGTGTGTGTGTGTGTGTGTGTGTGTGTGTGTGTGTGTGTGTGTGTGTGTGTGTGTGGGAGCATACATGCATATGTATGTATATGGTGTGGGTGTGTGTGTGTGGGGTACATGCATATGTGAGACTGTGTATATGGTGTGTGCCTCCATGCATGTGTGTATGTACGTGTGAGTGTATGCATGTTCTGTGTGTGTGATGCATGCATGTGTGTGTATGTATATGGTGTGTGTGTGTGATGCATACATACATGTGTATGTATATGGTGTGTGTGTGTAGTGCATTCATGTGTGTGTATGTATATGGTGTGTGTGTGCGTGTGTGTGGTACATACATGCGTGTGTATGTATATGGTGTGTGTGTAGTGCATTCGTGTGTGTGTATGTATATGGTGTGTGTGTGTGTGTATGTGTGTGTGCGCGTGCGTGCATGCGTGCATGCGCATGCGTGTGTGTGGTGCATACATGCATGTGTATGTATATGGTGTGTGTGTGTGGTGCATACGTGCGTGTGTATGTATATGGTGTGTGTATGTATATGGTGTGTGTGTAGTGCATTTGTGTGTGTGTAGTGCGTTTGTGTGTGTGTGTGTGTGTAGTGCATTTGTGTGTGTGTGTGTGTGTGTGTGTGTACAATATGTGTTTAGGTTAGTTTGTACAGTTCTTTGGAATAAAAACAGAAACCATTAGGCCTAAGGGTCATGGTCCTGAAGTGCTGACCACTTCTTCCACCATGGATGCCACCTAAAGTTTTCCCTTTACAAGCGGCTTTTATTTTTGATTTCCAACCATCTATGATTTTTATCATTTTTCATTTCCAGTTTATTCTTATAGTTGTCGAATGTTCAGACATTTTTCATTTAGTAATTTCACGTTTTGTGCTGCGCCGTCTGGGTCTAGGTCGGTGTCACCCAATTCTCACGTAGCCCTCTTTTTTTCCAACCTTGTTTAGTAGTCGGGGGGGGGGGGGGGTTATTCTTTATTTTGTTTGGATTTTCTTTTCTTTCTTTGGGTTTTGATAAGATAACAGGTAACTTTGTTCAACTGCGAATAGCATGAAGATTGATAGAATTATTCTTGAAGGAGAAGGGAAGAGAATCCTAAACTTTTTTTCAAGAAAGAAACTTTATAATTTCCTTGATAATAATTTATGATTTCCTCTTTTCTTTCCTTCCTTTTTTTCTCCTTTGGGTTTCTTTTTTGATGTCCTATTACCAACATGCTCTGGATTTTTGAATTGCGTTTATATTGGGAATTATTTTCCTTTTTAATGTGACAGAGTATTTAGAGGTAGTCTGGGAGGAATTGTTAGAGCAGGTTGCACACAAACATTTTAAAACACAGAATATTTTCAGGACTTTTGCAGAATGCTATTTTGCAGAAAGCAACAAAGTAGCAACATTCAACAACTTGTCTGGGAGAGCATGTGATCTTTGCAGGCAGAGGAGAACAGCTTTGCTCTCAGGGAGGGAGGGAGCTGAGGGAGAAGGAGAGACAGAGACATCAGTTCCAGAGGGACAAGCTGGCAAACTTTGGAAGACTGTCTGGTCAGAGGAGAAGACTAGCAGTCTGAAAGGTGACCTGAAAGAAAGAGGATCATCTGGAGAACCCTGAAGGGGGCAAGTTTCATCAGCATGATTGATTGGAAAAGATTCAGATGCGGATGTCCTGGAACCAAAGGAATCTCTCTCAGAAAACCAACCAGAACTCTCCTGAGTGGTAACCATTTCCCTGTTAAGCATCAAAGTCTGATGAACTTTGTTAATGCTAACTTCTGTGCACAGCACAAGAATTGCCTGCAACCAGTGAGATTGGACTGTGATCCAAAGAACTTTTCTAAGCTTAGTATTAGAGGCGGATTAAGTAGCTTAAGTAAGTTGATAGTAATAAGTTAAAGTTTAATTCTGTTTTCTTGTTCAAATATAATTAAAAACTACTTTTATTTAAGTAACCCTTTGTGTTGTGGTGCATATCTATTGGTGCTAGTTTTTGGGGTCCTCTGGACTCCGTATCATTAATTACATTGTTCAACTGTTTATACTTCAAATATTTAAAAAGAACATTTTAAAAAGAAAAGTGATATCGCCTTCCACTCCCTGACTGCGACTATTGGGTTTCTTCATAGAAACATAGAAGATAGGAGCAGGAGTAGGTCATTCGACCCTTCGAGCCTGCTCCGCCATTCAACGAGATCATGGCTTACCTTAAAGTTCAGTACCCCGTCCCCGCCTTCTCTCCGTAACCTTTAATACCCTTATACTGAAGAAATATATCTAATTCCCTCTTAAATATATTTAATGAACCTGCCTCTACTGCCCTCTGTGGCAATGAATTCCACAGATTCACCACCTTCTTTTCTCACTGCATGTTCTTCCCATAGTTCCCCCTCTTCTTACCATGACTTACCAGGCACCTCCCTCCAGTCACCGTGCCCCATTGCTCTATCGCCACACTTGCTATTTCGGTGGTTTTGTCTGTGGCCCGGTTAACCTCGCTGAGCCTTATCCTCACTGAAATCTCCTGCCAGTCTGCACATATACTTTAATTAAGAATTCCATTTCACATCAATTCGTGCAAAATGTAGAAATGATCAAGATATTCTTCTGCCCGTTTCTTATCCATGGGGAGCGCAGGAGTTCAGTCAGCTGCCAATCTTACTGAAGAATGCTCAGGTACAGGGACAAGGCTGGACTCCAGAAAAGAAATTTGATTTTCACACACAGCCTTCAGCAGAAAGAAAGATTTGCAGGCCTCTGTGTTCACTCTCAAATTGTTTCTCTCTGGAACAAGGAAGCAGGATGATAATTATGGGTCTGCGCCACCACAGGGAAGGATTGGCTGCTCCCCAGACACTGAGAAGTTCGAGGTACTTGTCTCAGGGGTGGGAGGGAGCAGATCGTTTAATTATGGACCTCTTGCGAGGATGGACAGCTCCCTGGAAGATGTGAATTGAGGTGCCAGGCACTGCAGAGGAGGGAATCAGCAGGGGGTGTGGTTGTTGAAGCACATCGGCTGGGGGTGGAGGGATGTGTGTGAGGAGAGAGAGAGATTGAGAGAGAGAGAAAAAAAGCAGCACAGAAGGGATGAGAGACATGAAGCAAAACAGATAAATTTAGATTTAAATTTAGACATGCAGCAGGCCCTTTCGGCCCACAAATCCATGCCGCCCAATTACACCCAACTGACAAATAACCTTAGGTACGTTTTAAATGGTGGGAGGAAACCGGAGCGCCCGGCGGAAACCCACGCAGACATGGGAATTACATACAAATTTTTGTAGGTAGCACAGGATCCGAACCCCGGATCAGATCGCTGGTGCTGTATCAGCGTTGCACTAACCGCTATGCCAATCAGGCCACCCTATAAAAATGCAGACATAAGACTGGGTGGGAGAGAGAGAGAGAGAGAAAATGAGAAAGGGACAATACAAATCCAGAGATGGAGAAAAGAACGAAAAGACAAATGATAGTTCAACAAAACGGTGAGAGAGGGAGTGATGGAGCGAGAGGCAGGTAGACAGATAGAGTGATAGATTGATGGAGAAGGAGACTGATTATGAGAGCAGACAGCCACAACAGAAGCCAGTGAAAGAATGTTTGTAATCTGGGTCTACATCGGAGAGACTGGCCGCAGACCATAATTTTGCTTGGCTGAGCACCTTGGCTCTGTCCACGCCAACAGTGGGGATCGCCCAGTGGCCGCCCATTTCAATTCCTGTCCCGATCCCTTGGTGGCCTTGTGCACAGCTAGACTGAGACCTCCCGCAAATTGGAGCAACCACACCTCATCTTCCGCCTGGGCCCCCTCCAACCGGATGGCATTAACGTCAACTTCCCCGGTTTCTGTTGGACCCCCCCCCACCCAATCTTCCCCCTGACTCCTTCCCTCTGGTTTCTCTCTCCCTCTGTCTTCTTTCACGGAGGCAAAATCAATCCTCGCCTTTCCTCTTATCATATCCAATTAACACCTTTTGTCTGTTGGCCTGATCTCCTCTCCCCTCCCATTCTCCCCCCCCCCACCTTTTCTTTCCCAGGCTTTATTCAGATGACTGATTGATCTCAAGGAAAGATGGGCTCAGGCCCAAAATGTTAGTTAGATGTCAAATATCTTTACCCCCTATGGATGCTGTGAGGCCAGCTGAGTTCTTCCAGCATTTACTCTTGTGTTTTAGCTCCATAACTGAACGAGTGGGTATTCTACGGGAGCCCACCAACTGCTCTGAGAGGTTTAATCTTTGACTTCAGCTGATGAGCTACAGTGGCCCAAGGGACATACATTTGAAATATTTTTGTCCCTCTGCACTTTTTAAAATGAAAGAGGTGAAAAAGAAATTCCTGTTTTTTTCTCCCGCCCCCCACCCCCCACAAGTAACTTGTGATTCTGAACGGCTGGAGTTTGGATGGTTTGTCACTTCCCTCTGAACTGGTTGAGTCGAGGACAGAGGGGGATTGAAAGGAGGATTGTGAATTGTTCCCCACCAATAAATAGATTCATAGGAGGGATAGATGTGGACGTGGTGCAATTGGCAGGAGAGTTACGGTCAGGTAAGGGATGTTTCTGCTGATCGGTGGGGTTAGATATGTCGATGTCGCCTGCTCCCTGTTGTTGTGCTCTCCTCAAGCACCTCAGTCCTGACTACTCGCCTGTTGTACAGCAAATCTCTCTAAACACCTTCCCCAAACTTTCACCACGAGTTTCCCCCATCCACCCATTGCCTTCTTCACATCCCTCCCTGGATAGCTCAGAGGATAGAGCTCTGGTCTTATAAACCAGGAGTCGCGGGTTCGTTCCGTGCCGGGGCCTCATTTCTGTGAGGAGCGCTGGACAAAGTGGCAACCGTTTGCCTTCCTTACAGTGGACAAAGTTAAAGACTTCCGTGTATGTTACATTCTAAATGTAGTATTATGTGACAATAATGGAACCTTTACCTCAATCTCTCTCTCCCCCTCACACACACACACATCTCATCACCCTTGCTCCATTTTTCAGAATCAGAATTTATTGTTTTGAACATGTCATGAAATTTATGATTTTGCAGCTGTGTAAATACTGCTATAAATTAAAAATGAATAAGTTCAAAAAGAAGAGAAAGTGAGGTTGTGCGTCTGGTTCATTGTCCGTTCATAAAGATGATGGTGGAGGGGAGGAAGCTGTTGTTGTACCTCTGGTTGTTTGTCTTCATACCGAATCTCCTCAGGCTCCTCACAAAGTATAGCCGCTGGCGGGCCTTCTTCGTGATTGCATCAACGTGGAGGCTCCGGGACAGACCCTCGGAGAGGTTGACACCCGGGAATTTGAAATTCTGAACCCTTTCGATGAGGACTGGCTCGTGTTCTCCTGATTTCCCCTCCTGAAGACCACAATCAGCTCCTTGGTTTGGCTAATGGTGAGTGCAAGGTGACACCACTCAAAGAGCTATACCCATCCCGTACGCTTCCATTCTGCTGTCTGTGATCCTGCTGACGACTGTGGTGTCCTCAGCAAATTTGTCGATGGGATTTGAATTGTGCCTGGCCACACAGTCATAACTGTTCAATGAGAAGAGCAGCGGGCTCGGCACGCATCCTTGAGGTGCGTTCGTATTGATGGCCAGTGAGGCGGAGACGCTGTTTCCGATTCGTACTGACTGTGGGTGAGGACGCCAATGATCCAGTTGCAGAGAGGGTTGCAGAGGCCCAGGGTTTGGAGCTTGTTGACCAGCACTGGTGTTGAGGGCTGAGCCGTAGTCGATGAAGACGAGCCTGATGCACATGTTGCTGTTGTCTAGGCGATCGTCGATGAGCTGAGTAGAAAGTCAGTGAGATTGCATCTGCTGTGGAGCAACTTGACGGAAGGTGAGCGGGTCCAGATCTTTACTTAGGTGGAAGACCAGAATTTCAAAGCATTCCATCGCAGTACGTGTGAGGGCTACTGGACAATAGCCATTAAGTCATCTCACTCTCCTCCTCTTAGGCACTGGTTGATTGATGCCCTTTTGAGGCAGGTGGGAATCTCCGACTGCAGAAGCGAGAGATTGAAAATGTCCGCGGACACCCCGGCTCGTTGGTTGGCACAGATTTTCAGTACCCTGCCCTGTACGCCATCGGTGCCCAATGCCTTGTGTTCACCTCTTGAACGATGACTGACATTGACCTCAGACACAGACACCATGGGGTCGTCAGCTTCTGCAGGGTTTAACATGGGTATCGTTGAGTTCTCCTTGCCAAAGCGAGTGTAAAATGTGTTCGGGTAGTGAGTCATCACAGCCATTTATGATTTGATTGTCTCAAATCGACTCTGAGTGAAGATATTTATCCTTATCTCATCTCATGGATCCTAATCCTGGGTGTACAGATTGCAAACAGGAATCACAGCCCAAGACGTCACAGGCAAATCCCTCCCCACCATCGAGAACAGGAAACACTGCTGTCGGAGGGCAGCAGCAATCATCAAGGACCCACACCACCCAGCACACGCTCTGTTCTTGCTGCTGCCATCAGGAAAGAGGTATCGGTGCCACAAGACGCGCACCACCAGGTTCAGGAACAGCTGCTCCACCTCCACCATCAGACTCCTCAACGACAAACTCATTTAGAGACTCTTACTTGTGCACTCTATTGATTTTCTTTGCTCTCCCAGTATTGCCCAGTCAGTTTGTTTGCAATTGTGATCTGTTTACAGTTGTGCGCAGTTAATTTTTGCACTACCAATTAGTGGTAATTCTGCCGTGCCCGCAGGAAAAAGAATCTCCGGGTCGTATGTGATGTCAGGTAATGTACTCCGACAATTAATCTGAAATCAGAATTGTTTTGAGACGAATCTTTCAAATGCAGCATTATGGGATGATTACACAAGGTAGACAGAAGAGGGCAGCAGTGAGTCAAATCCATACACAAGGTCCATTTCACACCTTGCTCCAATTTTCGATGAGAAAGACAGATGTTAGTCTCCCTGAGATTTTGTCAGAAATACCCGCCAATGTGATTTCAATAGTGGTAAATTAAAGATGAGGCTCGCAGTAATTCATCAGGCAGCAAAGATTAGCGGAAATAAAGTAGAGTTGATGACTATGTCTTGCCTGAGTGTACAGAATAATGGAAGAAGAGGGAGTTTCAGGGAATGTTTTGCTATTTTTAAAGCTGGAAAGCAGGATGTTCTCTGGGAGTCTTTGATACTCTGTCTAAAGTCAAACATACTTGAGAATGCTTTGGAACGTACAGGACTTTCTACAGGAGCTCTATTAAAAGAGAGAGAGCACTATTACTTTGGCTGGCTGGCTGCATCACAACATGTTATGGTTACTGTAGGGCATTGGATTGGAGGTCAATCCACAGGATCGTAAGAGTAGCAGAGAGGATCACTAGAGTCTTCCTCCCCCTCATCGACGTGATCTACTGGGATCGTCGTCTGAAGATCATTGAGGACCCCTTCCACCCCGCACACAACACCTTCCAGCTACTCCCGTCGGGGAAGAGATGCAGGAGGATCAGAGCCAGCCCCACCAGGCTGAGGGACAGCTTCTTCCCAGGGGCAGTGAGAACGCTGAACGACCAGATGAACCTGCTCATACAATCCCTCTGAGATTATTTATTTATTTTATATCTGGACTGGATATAAATTGCTTGTAAATATGTGTGCTATGAGTTTACATGTTTTTACACCGAGGACCGAAGAATGTTGTTTCATCCAGTTTTATGATGATAATAAACTCGAACTTGATTGGACTAAGATGAGAGTTTATTGTCCATATACACACAAGCTCAATGGACAAATGCACATAAATTGTCGCTTGCTGCAGCCACGTAGATACATAGGATGCACGTGTGGCACCAAAGGAAAACACAGGCACAATACTGTTTGGGGCCACACAGTTTTAGTCCCCTCACATAAAGATCTAGTTAGCTGCTTGCTGTGCTTACAGTGGTCCCGGAGAGAGAGAGAGAGAGAGAGAGAGAGAGAGAGAGAGAGAGAGAGTGTGTGAGAGAGAGAGAGAGAGAGCACGGTCAGGACCTCGGCTTTATACCATGGTGGTTGGATGTCTTTAGGCCGGGTGCCGTGTGATGTACTGCAGCGTATCACCACAAAATGAACTACTGTAATATTAAAAAAAAAGAATCACAGGGCTGTATGTGATGTCATGTGTGTACTCAGACAATAAATTTGAACTTTGAATTAATGACATTATCATAATATGGCAAGACAAAAAAAAGTGATGACTACTATAAAAGAATAGATGAATAAGTATTCAGAGTTGCAATTAATACAAGAAAAGATGTTTCAATTGTGTGTGTGTGTGTGTGTGTGTGTGTGTGTGTGTGTGTGTGTGTGTGTGTGTGTGTGTGTGTGTGTATGTGTGTGTGTGTGTGTGTATTTATATATTCTGTATATATACCCACCAGGTATGCGCCACTTAATGTCCATTCAGGCAACGTCTGACCGCATGTAAGTCCACCGCCCATGGTCCCATAAGGTTAGAAGTCAGAAATCCCAATGGGAGAACAGGACATAGCGGACGTAGCTGGACATGTGCTTTTCACTGATAGAGAGGATTGCTCGTGCAGTGTTGGCTGCAGATAAAGAAATTTATGAAGAAAATGGAAAGCAAACTAGGCGAACAATGCTGGACATATTCCTGAGGAAGCCAACACTCCCCCCCACCCCCCCAAGAAGGGCCTCAGCCAGGTCCTGCAGGCATTACAGAGTGATGGTTCATCAATGGAGGTTATTCGACCTGAAACTCTTCCAGTGGAGCACTGTGAGGAAGTTGAGACCAGTGATGATCCTGATCCTTTGTTAAATTGTCTGCGATACAGGCTTATAAAGTGTTTACATAAAAGTTTAAAAAGTGAAAAAATATTAAACAGTTTAATTTAGCCCAAGTTCAGTGTCCCATGTAGCTTTGCTAAGTATGTAATATGGTGTTCGCACAACGTCTACATCACATAATGAATTGTGGATGTTAACTGGCGCGCGCGCGCGTGTGTGTGTGTGTGTGTGTGTGTGTGTGTGTGTGTGTGTGTGTGTGTGTGTGTGTGGGTGGGTGGCTGAGTGGGTGGGTGGGTGGGGGCCGTGTATATAAATTGTTTTTAAATTTTAAAAAACTAAAAGAAATTATGTTTCAGCTATGCAGACAGATCTTTTGATGGACCTGAAGTTGGTTATGGTTAGAGTTTGGGTAGTATAGGGAGGTTCAAGAGCCTGATGGCTTTTGGGGGGAAAAAACTAAACTATTCTCGAACCTAGAGGAGTGAACATCTGCTCATTCTTCCTGAAGATATAGATGTGAAGGCAAGGTAATGAATCGGGAACTAGGGGCTCCTGGGAGTCTGCCAGCCTTTGGGAATGTGAGATAATGATTTGAAGGTGGGTGGGGTTCAGAATTTGTCAAGATTTAGAGGTAAATATTTGTGGTACTTAGGGAATATGCCGATATTTGGGTGACTTGGTCAACATTTGAAGTTGTTGGGAGTTGCCGGCATTTGGGAGGTATCTCTGGGAAGGTACCCCAGGGGGATTTCGGAACTCGGGGTATGCTGGAACCTCAGATTCAGATTTCAGATTTATCCTCAGAGTACACACATGACATCACATCCAACCCAGAGATTCTTTTTCCTGCCAGTAAGGCAGAATTACCACTTATTGGTAGTGAAACAAAAACTGTGCCCAACATACATGTGTAAACAAATAAAGAAATGTAAACAAACTGACTATGCAATATAGAGAGAAAAAAAAAATCAATAACGTGCAAACGTAAGAGTCTTAAATGAGTTCCTGATTGAGTTTATCATTGAAGAATCTGATAGGTGTAGAGCAGGGGACTAGGAACGTAGCCCTGTGTTGCTCTGGTATTGATGGAGATTGTGGAGGAGAGGTTTTTAACCAATCCTCACTGATTGTGATCTGGAGGTGAGGAAATCCACCGTGGGGTGTTGTCTTCAAGCTCCTGTACCTCCTTCCCGATGATGGCAGACAGGGCATGGCCTGGGTGGTGGAAGTCCTTGAGGATAGAGGCTGCTTTCTTAAGACACTGCCTCTAGTAGATGTCCTTAATGGAGTGAAGATTGGTGCCCATGATGGCGCTGGCCGAGTTCACAACACTCTTTAGCTTCTTCGGTTCTGCGCATTGGCATCTCCACACCGGATGCAACCAGTCGGAATAGAATGCTCCACATTATCAGAATCAGAATCAGGATTTATTGTCATGAACAAGTCATGAAATTCAGTGTTTTGCGGCAGTGTCGTAGAGCAAACATTCATATTATAACTATAATAAAAAATAACAATAATAGGGCACGAAAAGTAAGGCCGTGTCTGTGGTTCATTGATCATTCAGGAATCTGATGGCGGAGGGGAAGAAGCTGTCCTTGTGCCGCTGAGTGCTCGTCTTCAGGCTCCTGTACCTTTTCTCCGATGGTAGCAGAGTGAAGGGGGGCTGGCCTGGGTGGTGGGGGTCTTTGAGGATAGAGGCTGCATTTTTAAGACACCACCTCATGTCGATGTCCTTAATAGAGTGATGTCTGATGCCTGTGATGTCGCAGGCCGAGTTACCAACCCTCTGGAGTTTATTCTTGTCCCGACCTTTGGCACCTCCATACCAGGCAGTGATGCTTCCAGCCAGAATGCTCTCCACAGTAAACTTGCAGAAGTTTACGAGAGTCTTTGGTGACATACCGAATCTCCTCAGATACTTCACAAAGTATAGCTACTGGCCAGCCTTCTTTGTGAGCATCAATGTGGAGGCTCCAGGACAAGTCCTTGGAGATGTTGAAATGCAGAAATTTGAAGTTTTTGACCCTCTCCACTACTGAGCCCTCGATGAGGTCTGGTTCGTGTTCCCCTGACTTCCTCCTGAAGTCCAAAATCGACTCCTTGGTTTTGCTGACGTTGAGCGCAATGTTGTTGTCATTACACCATTCGACGAGCTGATCTATCTCTCTCCTATACACTTACTCATTGCCGTTTGTGATTCTGACAACAACTGTGGTGTCGTCTGCAAACCTGTAGATGGCATTGGAATTGTGCCTGGCCACACAGTCATGGATGTATAACGAGTAGAGCAATGGAGGAGTCTGATGGTGGAGGGGTAGCAGCTGGTCCTGAACCTGGTGGTGCAAGTCTTGTGGCACCGATACCTCTTGCAAGAACAGAGGATGGTGTGGATCCTTGATGAATAAACTGGAAATGTGTCAACTTTTTGTGGGAAGGGAATATCTGAGAGCTTGTCTGTATTAGATGGTCCTCGGGTGTGTGACAATATTTGGGCTGCTCTTGGCGACTGTCAAACTTGATGCACTCTGAAAGATGGACTGAGTTTGCCAGTATTTGAGATCTCCAGGAACGTGTCGTTACTGGAGGGCTTCTGAAATTTGCTTCATAGGTAGACGGGGTCGTTAAGAAAGTTTATGGGGTGTTAAGAGTTTGACAGCCACAAGGTAATGATGAAGCTCTACAAAACTCTGGTTAGACCACACTTGGAGAACTGTCTCCAATTCTGTTCACCTCATTATAGGAAAGACGTGGAAGTGTTGGAAAGGGTGGAAAGGAGATTTACCTGGATGATACCTGGCTTAGAGAGTGGACATTATGAGCAGAGATCAAGGGAGCTGGGGCTTTACTCTTTGGAGAGAAGGAGGATGAGAGGAGACATGATAGAGGTAGACAAAATATTGAGGAATGGATAGAGCGGATGGCCAGCGTCTCCTTCTCAGGGCACCACTGCTCAATACAAGAGGGCGTAGCTTTCAGGCAGTGATTATCAACCTTTTTCTTTCCATTCACAAACCACTTTTTAGTATTCCCTATGCCAGTAGGTGCTCTGTGATTAATAAGGGATTGCTTAAGGTGGTACATGGGTGGGAAAGGAAGGTTTGAAAACCACTGTTTTAATCGTCCCTAATTGACTCGTTATGTGCATGGTTTCAGAACTCCAAAGGAAATGGGCCAATGAGAATTTTTCTCAAACAAAATATTTCAGTAACAATGGGGTCTAGAGAAGTGATTCTCAACCTTCCCTTCCCACTCACGTACCCTAAGCAATCCCTTACTGATCACAGAGTATTGTGAGTGGGAAGAAAAACGTTGAGAACCACTGCTTTAAGGTAATGGGTGGGAAGTACAAGGGAGATATTAGCAGAAAGTTTTTTTTACCCAGAGAGTGGTGGGTACGTGGAGTGCATGACCTGGGTCAGGTGCATTGGTGAAATTCAAGAGATAACTAGACAAGCATATGGAGGGATTTAAAGTGGAGGGTTATGTGGGAGGCAGGGTCTAAAGGTGGGCACAACATTGTGGGCTGAGGGACCTGTACTGAGCGGTAGTGTTTCCTGATGGTCTTTGATATTCAGTCTTTGGGACATTCTGTGAGTTTGTCAACGTCATTGGATGACTGGAAGTCCATCACCCTCCGGATCGTCAAGATTTATGGGAGTTTGCTGTCTTTGAGAGGCTCCGGGAGTGTGCCAGTAGTCGAGGGTCTGTGGCAGAGTCTCACTTGTTGGAAAACTCTGGAAGCTGGTTAAAGTCTGGCTAATTCTGTGACCGCCAATACTTGGAGAAGGCAGTGAGAGTCAATATCTGGGGCTTTGCCAATATATGAGACTGTCTTGGGGATAGATAAGTGATCAGGATACACTGTGAGTGTGACAATATTTAGATTGACCTCTGGATGTATCAGTATTAGAGGATGCATGAGCAGCCTGCAGGTTTTGGGAAGTTTCAGTGAGCGTTAGTATTTAAGAGTCTGGAAGAATTTATCAATAGGTGACACACTCGAGACTGCAGATCAGAATCACAAATGAACGTATCACAAAAATAGTTGTTTCGTGGGAGCATCACAGTTGGAAATGTTACTATATTAATGTAAACAAGTAAATACATTAGTGCAAAAGGGCTTCATTATCTGTTCAGAAATCTGATGGCAGAAGGGAAGAAGCTGTCCTTGAGGTTAGAGTTTGATTTCCCCCCCTCTGGTAGATGTCCATGATGGAGAGAAGACTGATGCTCACGATGGCACTGGCTGAGCTCACAACTCTCTGGGGTCTCTTTCTGTCCTGTGCAACACACCAAAGGCATCGTGAAGAAAGCATGTCAGCGCCTCTACTTCCTCAGGAGTTTGGTATGACATCGGAAACCCCAGCAAATTTCGACAGAGGTGTGGTGGAAAGATGTGCTGACTGGTTGCATCATGGTCTGGTATGGGGGACACCCAATGCCCCTGAGCGTAAAGCCCTCCAACAGGTAGAGGACACAGCCCAGGACATCACGGGCAAACTGTCCCCACTATTGGGTTCATCTACAGGGAGTGCTGCCGTCAGAGGGCAACACCGATCATCAAGGATCCATACCACCCAGCACACGCTCTGTTCACGCTGCTGCCATCAGGAAAGAGTTATCGGTGCCACAAGACTCGCACCACCAGGTTCAGGAACAGCTGCTCCCCCTCCACCATCAGACTCCTCAACGACTCAATCAGGGATTCGTTTATGAACTCTTACTTGTGCACTTTATTGATTTTCTTTGCTCTCTCTGTATAGCACAGTCAGTTTGTTAACATTTGTTATCTGTTTACCGTTCTTTTGATTGTTTATATGTTCAAGCTGTGTGCGGTTAAGTTAGGTTAGTTAAGTTAATAGTAATAAGTTAAAGTGTGATTCCGTTTTCATGTTTCAAGATAATTTAAAGCAACGTTTTTTTAAGTAACCATTTGTCTTGGTGAATATCTATTGCTGGTGGGTTTTGGGGTCCTCTGGGCTCGTAACATTTTAATCACAACTTCTGCAGACTTGCAGGTTTTCACACTTTTTATAAAGACTGTCTTGAGGAAAGGTTTCAGCCCAAAATGTTCGTCATCCTTGTTCTCCCACAGAATTTATCAATAGAAGGGGAGTAGTTCAGCTGTGTCAAAACAAAAGTATTTCAGCTGGGTGTGCATCAATTCTTCTGGACCACTAAATGTCATCTCTGGAAGTTCATCAATACTTGAGTGTTCGGTGAGGATGCGTCAAATTTGGATTACTCCAGGAGTTTGTCAATACTTAAGTCATCCACGTCAATATTGGAGATCGTGTCGCTATTTCTTGCTGTCTTAAAGAGTGTCGGCGTGTTGGGTTCATATCAATATTTTAGGCCTTCTGGGAGTACAGGGATAGTCGGTGCTCTTTGGAAGTTTGTAAGTACAGGTTGTCCTCAACTTACAATGAGGTTACATTCCGGCAAATGATACCACACCTACCATTTTTTTTAAATTAAATTTTGAATACCTTTATTCCACACTGGGGGGAAAACCATTAACGTACAGCTGAATGCACATCAGCCATGAAGAATGTTTGAAGCAAACTAAAATGAATTGTTGGATGAGAGAGTAGTGTACCTCATATCGCAAGCATGGGAACAGATCGGAATTCGAAATTGAAAGTACAGATTCGAACCATCGTAACTTTGTAAAATCGTAAGTTGGAGAGCATCTGTATTTAAATAAAAAGTTAATAGGGTGAATCCAGGGAATTATAGACCAGTGAATCTTACATCAGTGGTGGGAAAACTATTGGAGAGGACTCTTGGGGACAGGATTTGTGACCGTTTAGAGAAGTATAGTCTTCTCAGGGATAGTCAGCTTGGCTTTGTGAGGGGAAGGTCATTCCTCATGAACCTAATTGAGGAAGTAACAGAAGAAATTAATGAAGGTAGGATGGTAGATATGGTACATGTGGAGTAAGGCATTTGACTTCATGGTAGACTCATTTGGGAAGTCATGAGATATGGGATCCATGGAAGCTTAGCTGTGCGCATTCAGAATTGGCTGACCTGCAGAAAGCAGAGGGTAACAGTAGATGGAATGCATTCTCCCTGGGGGCCAGTGACTTGTAGAGTTCCTCGAGGATTTGTTCTAGATCCCCCTGCTCTTTGTAAATATCCTAGACGAAGAAGTAGAGAGGTGGGTCATTAAGTTTGCAGATGACGTGAAGGTTGGAGGTGTTGTGGGTGGTGCAGAAGGTTGCCATAGGCTACAACAGGATGCAGAATTGAGCAGAAAAGTAGCAGATAGAGTTCAATTCGGATAGGTATGAGGGCAGAGTACATGGTTAAGGTGGGATTCTTAACAGTGTGGAAAAACAAAGAGATCCTGGGATCCAAATACATAGATCTCTCAAGGTTTCCATGAAGGTTGATAGGGTAGTTAAGAAGGCCTATGATATGCTGGGCTTCATTAGTCAGTGGATTGAGTTCAAGTGTTGAGAGGTAATGTTGCAGCTCTCTAAGACTCTGGTTAGAGCCCACGTGTTCAGTCCTGGTTGCCTCATTACAGGAAGGATGTGGAAGCTATGGTGAGGATGCAGAGGAGATTTTCCACAATGTTGCCTGGATTGGAGAACATGTCTTATGAGGCCAGGTTAGTAGAGCTGGGGACTTTCTCTTCGGAGCAAAGATGGATGAGAGGTAACTTAATAGAGGTCTACAAGATTATAAGGGGGCATAGATGCTTAAGGTGGGATGTGAGTGGGAAAGGAAAGGTTGAGAATCATTGCTCTCTACCCAATTGTTACAGAAATATTTGGCTTGAGAAAAATTGTCATTGGCCCATTTCCTTTGGAGTTCTGAAACCATGCACATAACGAGTCAATTAGGGACGATTGAAACAGTGGTTTCTAAACTTTTTCTTTCCACCCACATACCACCTTACGCAATCCTTTACTAATCACAGAGCACCTATAGCCTAAGGATTGCTTAAGGAGGTGAGTGGGAATAAAAAAATTTGAAAACTACTGCTATACATGTTCTTGGGGCTCAACTTTAAGATCAACACTTCATTAATACACCATCAGCTCCTGTCTCTACCAGGAATATCATTGTATTTCAATGTACCAAATATCTTCCCATTCCCATTTGGAGGAATTGTTAAGGTTTCAGATTTCAAATTTATTGTCAGAGTACATACATGACATCAAATACAACCCCAAGATTCCCAAGGCAGTATGACCACTTATTGGCAAAAAATGTATACTCAATGTACACATGTAAACGAGTAAATAAATGTAAACAACAGAGAGAGAAAAAAACTCATTAAAGTGCAAGATTCCTTAAATGAGTCCCTGATTGAGTTTGTGGTTGAGGAGTCTGATGGTGGAGAGGGAGCAGCTGTTCCTGAACCTGTTGGTGGGAGTCTTGTGGCACCGATACCTCTTTCCCATATAGGTAGCAGCGAGAACAGAGCGAGTGCTGGGTGGTGTGCATCTTTGAGGATTACTTCTGCTGCTCTTCGACTGTCCTCGGTGATGGGGAGGGTTTCGCCTGTGATGTCCTGGGGTGTGTCCATTACCTTTTGCAGGGCTTTACGCTCGGGGGGGCATTGGTCGAGTGATCAAGATGGAGTGGCTCGCACCACCAGGTGCAGAAACAGCTGCTACCCCTCCGCCGTCAGTCTCCTAAACAACAGTGCATGCATAACATCACATTTTGGGCGGGATGGTTAGCGCAACATCTTTACAGCGCCAGCAATCAGGACTGGGGTTCGAATCCCGCGCTGTCTGTAAGGAGTTTGTACCTTCTCCCTGTGTCTGCATGGATTTTCCATGGAGGCTCTGGTTTCTGCTCACCTTTTGAAACATACTGGGGGTGTAAATTGGACAGCACGGACTTGTGGGCCGCAATGGTCTGTTACCATGCTGTACGCCTAAATTTAAAACAGACTAAATCAGAAACTAATTTAAGGACACTTACTTTACACATTATTGATTACTGAATTTTTTTTTCATTTGCAGTTTGTTTACATTTCTTTCTTTGTTTACCTTCTCTATACACATCATTTTTTTGAAGATAGTTTTCTCCAGCAATAAGTGGTAATTCTACTGTGCCCGCAGGAAAAAAGAATCTCAGGGTTATATGTGCTATCGTGTATGTACTCTGACAATAAACTTGGACTTTGAAATTTGATTGGCTCTCTCCGGTGCCCTCTGTTCTCCAGGGCAGGTTTAACTGAATACAAATGACCTGACATCGATTTGGCAAGTACTTGAATTCAACAACACGGACCATCCTACAGAAGGAGTAAGCACAGTGACGTTCAGAGGGTCCTTTAATACTGAAAAGAGCATTCAGGAGAAGGCAAAATACTTCATTTTAAAAAAAAGTAGATCCAGATTAATATGATCCCAAATGCTAATTTATTTTAATTTCCCCAGAAAGATCCCTGAATGCTGCAGTGATTAAATACTGAACTGTGTGTGTACATCTAGTCCTATTACATTAATTTGATAAGTCAGACAACCTTTTGTTACTCATGCCTTGGAAGGCTCCTGTTCCTCACACTTGAAATGCCAGACGTTTCTCACTTGATGTATGCCACAGACCCCCCTGAACTCGTGCTGTTCCTCCTTCCCTCACTTTCCGAACAAGTCACAAAATTTGTTGTTTTGTCGCAGCACCACATGACCAACGCTCATATAAACCACCTTTCAACGATAAATAAAAATAATGCGCGAAAAGTCAAGGAAAGGCGGTGTCTTTGGTTCATTGATCATTCAGGAATCTGATGGCAGCGGGGAAGAAGTTGTCCTTGTGCCACCGAGTGTTCGTCTTCAGGCTCCTGTACTTTTTCAATGGCAGCAGAGTGGAGAGGGCATGGGCTGGGTGGTGGTCAGGGTGGGGGGGGGGGGAGTCCTTGAGGATAGAGGCTGCTTTCTTAAGACACTGCCTTATGTAGGTGTCCTTGACAGAGTGAAGCCCATGATGTCGCAGGCCAAGATAACAACCCTCTGGAGTTTTTTCTTGTCCTGAGCTTTGGCACCTCTGTATCAGATTGTAGTGTAGATAACAGCTCACACTCGACTGGAAGGAGACCTAACACTTTCATTCACTTACAACACAGGTAGGGTTCATGAACAGGCTTCAGACGGGTTCTGGGTTAAGGTGGGAAACCAGGGTTATATATGGGCCCCTGAGAGGAGGAACCGCGAGGCAAGATCAGTCATTAGTACAGCACACTTCTAGTGAATCCCAGTTCACTACACAGATGGTGATGCAACCAGTCAGAATGCTCTTCACGGCACATCTGTAGATGTTTTGGGGAGTCTTTGGTGAAATACTGAAGGTCCTCAAATTCCTCACCAAGTACAGCCCCCAGCAGGCCTCACTAACCCTTGGATAAGGTGGGGGGGGGGGGGTCATAAGAACATTAGAAATAGGAGGAGCAGCCCTTCAAGCCTGAAGGAAAATCATGGCTTCTCTAGTATTTGACCTAACATCTTCTTCTGAGGGGTTCTCTTCCCCTTGACCCCCTTTTCTTATGTGACGCTTCCCCCTGGGGTCACTCCCTGGGGTCGAAGGACCCACGCCGGGTGCAGGACCTCTGGAGACCAGCTCACGGGAAGTTTTTTTTTAAAAAAGGGATTGTGCGTGTAAATGAGCACCTACATTTCCCAGCATGCATCGCCTATGGTTGGGGCGGAAACCAGAAGTGACACATGACGAAGCAGCACAAGGAAAATAAAGTCAATTAAGTGTTAAAGTCGTTCTTCTTGAAATAATAAGCTTGACAGGAAGCAGGTATCGGGACTGGGAGATGAGAGGGCAAGAAAGGGCTCTTGAAGCCTCCTGATGGTGTTGGAGGTCTGGATCTGTATCTCAGGTTGCCGATGGTTTGAACAGGAGACTGTGCGGCTGCGGGAGCGCAGGAGGGAATGCACGGGCACGCGGTGACGCTGAAGGGACTCTTTCCCTTATTGTAATGAGTGTCGGGTAATCTGCCTTGCGGTAGAAAAAGGTTGAAGTATATCATGTGAATTAGATTTTTATATAAAGGAGCCTTGAACCTTGTTTGGGCACCTGTGATTACCTGTACTTACAAAACATGGCAGTCCTCGAACCCCGGAAGCCTCTCATTTCTCTGACAATCCTGTAATTACTCCTTGAGACACCTGTCATTACTCTTCCTTTCAACAGAGGTGTTATGGGGTTCTGGGACACTTGCCTTTCCTCATTCTCTGACCTTTTTATCGCTCGCCCCTTGGACACCTGGTCATTTACTCATTTTGTCTGACATCCTGCACTTAATCGGCTTGGCCCAGCAAATGACATTGGGACTAAAAACAGCTTGGTCAAGGTGACTGCAGCGTTTATTTCAGGCCAATCCATCAGCTACCACTGCTGACATCCGCTCTGGTCGGTGTGTCTGTATGAGTGAAGGAGGCTTGGCATGGAGACACTGAGTCTGCCAGCACAACACTAACACCACTGAGCTGCGTCTGGTTCCACCTCATTCCTCCAGCCCCTGGCATCTCTGGGTCATCGGACCGCAGTCGTCAATCCATGATTCCTGTTGTTACTCCCTGACACCTGTGGTCACTCTCCGACTCTTGTCATCACTCCCGGACACCTGTCGTCACTCCCGGATACCTGTCGTCATTCCCTGACTCCTGTCGTCACTCCCCCGATTCCTGTCATCACTCCCCCGATTCCTGTCGTCACTCCCAGGCACTTGTTATCACTCTGTACCATCTGTTGTCACTCCTGGACACCTGTGGTCACTCCCCAACATCTGTGGTCACTCCCTGACACCTGTCATCACTCCCAAACGCCTTTTTTCACTCCATGACACCAGTTGTCACTCCCCAACATCTGTCGTCACTCCCAGACACTTGTTGTCACTCTGTATAATCTGTTGTCACTGCTGGACACCTGTGGTCACTCCCCAACATCTGTAGTCACTCCTTGACACCTGTTGTCACTCCTGGTCACCAGTTATCACTCCCTGAAGCATGTCTTCACTCTGGGACACCTGTTGACCCCTCCTGGGCACCTGTCATCTCCCCAACACCTGTTGTCACTCCCTGAAACCTGTCTTCACTCCTGGACACCTGTTGACCCTCCCCAACACCTGTCATCACTCCCGGATGCCTGTCATCACTCCCCAACACCTGTTGCCACTCCCTGAGACGTCCTCACTCTCGCACACCTGTTGTCATCCCTGACACCTGTTGTCACTCCCCGATATTTGTTGTCATTCCCAGATACCTGTCATCACTCCCTGAAACCTGTCTTGACTTCCAGACACCTGTTGTCACTTCTAGACACATGTAGTCAGTCCCTGACACCTGTCGACACTCCCAGACACCTGTTGTCACTCCTGGATGCCTGCCGTCATTCCCCAACACCTATCTTCATTCCACGACACCTGTTATCACTCCCAGACACCTGTTATCACTCCTGGACACCTGCCATCTGTCTCTCCAGCCATCTGTCACCACTCACTCTACGATACTCTTGTCACTCGCTGCTTGAAGGCTTGTTATTTGGACACATGGTATAACTTGCTCAGACGATGGTCATTGTTCAAGCTTTACGCCCCAGGAGGGATTATAAACCTACCCGACGATGTACCCCAACATAGTGCAAAGTTTTCAGGACATTGTTTTTGTGCTTGGAGAAAGCAGATGAGGCATGGAAGTAGGATTGACAACGCGAAGGGGGTCCTAGGAAGAGAAAGACTTGGTATAATCCAGCTGTGTGACATTATTATGAATGGGTTTATCAGTAGAATTAAACAGACATTTGACCAGCCTGATGTAAAACCCCTGACTGGGGGAGTGGTGCAAATATCTCGGGGTTGAAGTATTGTCAAGAGAACTTCACCCCTTCCTTTGTCATAGAGTTGTACGCACAGGAACAGCCCCTTCTGCCCAACATGTCTGAACTGAGCCAATTGCATACGATGCCATTGCCTGTGTTCTCCAGATCTAGCTCCAACAACATCATCCAGTTTGTAGATGACGCAACAGCCATTGGCTTATCAGCAAAAACGATGAGAAGAGGTGGAAAATCTCATGAAATGGTGCAAGTGTAACAACCTGAACCTCAACGTGGACAAGACGAAGATGATTGTGGACTTCAGGAACGACGACACTCCACTACAACTCTGTTGCAGAGAGAGTGAACAGCAACAAGTTCTTTGCCGTTCACTTAACCAGTGACCTACCGTGGACACCCTACATCTCCTCACTTATCCGGAAGGCGCAACAGTGATTGCATATTCTGAGAAGGCTGAAGCGGGCAAGGCTTCCGGCCACCATCATGTCAACCTTCTGCAGGAGCTCTATCGAGAGCATTCTGGCCGGCTGCATCGCCAAGTGGTGCGGTGGCTGCAGAGAAATGGACCGGAGGTTAATCCACAGGACCACAAGAGCGGCAGAGAGGATCATTGGAGTCTTTTCCCCCCCCCACCCCCACCCATCGACATGATCGACTGGGATCATCGTCTGAAGAGGGCCCCTTCCATCCCGCACACAGCATCCTTCAGCTGCTCCCATTGGGAAAGAGATACAGGAGGATCAGAGCCAGCACTGCCAGGCTGAGTGCGCGCGCGCGCACACACACACACACACACACACACACACACACACACACACACACACACACACACACACACACACACACACACACACACACACACACACACACACACACACACGGCTGTGGTTATCCACCCAATCTTCATTTTATTATAAGATCACCCCTCAGTCTTCTCAGCTCCAGGGAAAAATTTTGACGACACTGAAATGCCAATTAACTCTGGCTCTAAATATAAGCACAGTCAAAGGATTGAGATAAGTTGCCCTGACTTTGAAGTATCCACGATTGCAAAAGAGACAGACGTTAGAAACTCGGGAAAGAGCTCATTTTCAGTTAACATATTAAACATTTAAAAATAGTAAATGTTATCATTTATGCAGAAGCCTGGAGCTGCCTGGTAAATATTTTATAGTTGTGTTCATTCATTCATGAATATCGGATTTCATCAGCTGTCTCGGTGGTAAGAGGGAGCTTACTAAATCGTGGAGGTGAAGGCATTCAACTCTGTGGCCCTTCCTGGAACGGAAACCTCCGGTTCAACATGCGATGAATGGTGAGGCAATGAGTTAGCGCAGGCCTTTCGGGATCTTGTCTCAGCTCCAGCACAGGTTGACAAAATAAAATCACAGCAATCACGCGCATTGGGATCCATTACATTTCAGCCATGATCACCCCTGCCAGGATGAGGCCTGTTGTCCTTTGTAAGTACATAATCATGGCTGACACATGATCTGAGGTTGACAGAATGCTGCCTTTCAGATGGGGTGTGATATGCGGCTATTAAGATTACACCATTCCAAGAGATGCCTCAGACAATATGTATTCCTCAAACAACAGAACATCACCTTCAAGGAGCTGCACATGAGAATTGCTGCACACATTTTGATTACTGAGATTTCAGGGTTATAATGGAAACTTTCAAGTACTTCAGCAGCTATTAACCGGGACTGAAAGGCCATTAAAAAAATTGTGTTTCTTTTATTCATCAGCACTGGTTTTTTTTTTGTTATTAGAAAGGGGGCTTCATTAGCTGGGGGGGAAGGGGGATTGAGTCATGAGGTGATGTGGCAGCTCGAAAAATCTCTGGTGAGACTGCTGTTGTGTTCATTTCTGGTCTCCACAATACAGGAAGGATGTGGAAGCTGAGGAGAGGGGGCAGAGGAGGTTTACCGGGATGTCGCCTGGATGGAAAACAAGTCTTGTGAGGCAAGGTTAGCAGAGATACAAATACCAAATTCCGTTCGTGAAGGTCGCCCTGTCAGGAGCCAGGAAGTGTAAAGCGGTTACATGGAGGTTTGACTCCCAATTAAATACCGCAGGATGGAACATGGAAATGCAGAGTGGCCTTCCCCTGAAGAAAATCGCATGCAATCTAAGGAAGTGTGGTGGTACAACCACTGGACTGTCTGCGACTGCCTGCGCCTGTCTGCATTCCTACCTGCCGACTGCAGGAGGCAACCCACTGTACCTGCAGGGAGGTAGCCTGGCTCCACCTACTCTTGCCAATCACCAGCCCCAGACAAAGGCTCAGGCCAGCCCTTGTGTAGGCAGTAGAGCGCACGGAGCCAGAAGGGATACTGAACCTGGTGTGCCAGTCGTAAGCTAATTAAACCCCATAGTACAAATGAGCCTGTTTGTTCGCACTGCAGCGCATCACAGGAGGAAACATGACACATTTGTTAGAGTGTGAGAACCCTATTTGAAATACATGGGGACCCCAGATTTTGACTAGCTCCCCCTCTCTTCCAAATATGGGAACTGCAACTATCTGTCCCAGCAGGGAAATGAGAGGGATTCAGGAAGTGGGACATGGCGCAGACAAGCCTTTTTTTTTCCTTTTTATTCCTTATCTTATGTTATTTAGTCACCCTGGTTATTTTTCCTAGGTTTCTGTTGAGGTCGTGGACCCCAATAGTAATTGTTTGAATTTTTATGTCTATGAAAATCAAATATAAAATATACAAAAGAAAAGTTGGCAGGAGCTAGGACTGGAGCAAAGGAGGACAAGAGGAGTCTATGGGACTCTGAGAGGCATAGATAAGGTGGACATCCATCGCCTTTTTTCCCAAGGCTGGGGCAGAGGACATCTGCAAAAAGTGAAGGGAAGGACGCTCGTGGGGAGACTTGAGGGGTAAGTTTCTTTTTTTTACACAGAGAGTTGTGGGGGGCCTGGAATGCCTTGCTGGGGATGGTGATGGAGGCTGGGACAATATGAGAACTTAGGAGACACTTAAACTGGCACATGGATGAAAAAAAAGAGGATAACGAGGTAAGAAGTGTTTAGTTTTTTAGATAATTGCATGGGTTGGTACAACTTTGTGGGGTGAAGGGAAGGGCCTGTACAATGTTCTATGTATTACAGTGGTTTTCAAACTGCCCTCCTAAACTCACGTTCCACTTTAAGTAATCCGTACACCATCGGGGCTCTGTGATTAGTAAGGGATTGCTTAAGGTGGGATGCGGGTGGGAAGGGAAGGTTGAGAATCATTGCACTAGACCCAATTGTTACTGAAATATTTGGCTTGAGAAAAATTGTAATTGGCCCATTTCCTTTTTGGAGTTCTAAAACGGTGCACATAATGAGTCAATTAGGGACGATTAAAACAGTGGTTTTCAAACTTTTTCTTTCCACTCACACTCCACCTTAAGCAATCCCTTACTAATCACAGGACCTGTGGCAGAGGGATTACTTAAGGGGGGGTGGAAATATGAGATTAGGGGTGCAATTTGAAAACCACAGGTCTACAGGATTGTGAACAAAATGGCACAGGAGGGCGATGACATTTAGAGGATCTGAACTGGCAGATCCATTATTTACAACCAACACAATCCTTCTCTGCTCTTATATCCATTGTTATCAATGTATCTCGACTCTTATCATCACCAGAAATCAGAATCAGGTTTATTGCCATGAATATTAATGAAATGTTTTTGTTTCGTGGAAGCAGTATTGCACAGAATAAGATGCAAAATTAGTATAAATTCCAATGCCGCAAGTACAGGTTGTACCACTTTAATTCGGCCATGTTGGGACCTGGCCATTACCGGACCACAGGAAATGCTGGAAAACAGAAATTGACCCCTAAGGGAACATAACAAAGGTAGAACCTAGCTTAAAACAGTGGGGTTGCGTGGTTAGCGCAGCGATCAGGAATGGGGTTTCTCACGGTGGCAGATTCAAACATGCTGGTCCACGGGAGGTACCAGATGGACCACAGAGCGATGGAGATGGAGAGGTACGACCTGTACAAGAGAAGAGCAAAAAAAGAAAAAGTGAGGTAATGTCCATGGGTTCATTGTCCATTCAGAAATCTGTTGGTGGATGGGAAGAATCTGTTTATGTCATGTTGAGCGTGTCTCTTCAGACTCCTGCATCTCCTTCCTGATGAAAGCAGTGAGAAATGGGCATGGCCTGGATGGTGAGTGTCCTTAATGATAGAAGCTGCTTTCTTGAGATACCGGCTCCTCAAGATGTCTTTAAAGTAGGGATAACCAATGCCCATGATGGCGCTGGCCAAGTTTGCAGCCTTCAGTAGCCTGTTTCTGTCCTGTGCATTGGTGCCTCCATACCAGACAGTGATGCCACCAGTTAGAATGATCTCTGTGGTACACCTGTAGAAATTTGCAAGAGTCTTTGGTGATGTGCCAAATCTTCTCAAATTCCAAACGAAATCCATCCCACTGGCAAGCCTTCTTCATGATTGCCTTGATATGATGGTCCCAGGAGAGGCCTTCAGTGATGTTGACGCCCAGGAATTTGAAGTTTCTTATCTTCTCCACCAATGACCCCTCAATGAGGACTGGCTTGTGTTCTCTTATCTTCTCCACCAATGACCCCTCAATGAGGACTGGCTTGTGTTCTCTTAGCTTCTCCTTCCTGAAGTCCACAATCAACTCCTTAGTTTTACTGACGTTGAATGCAAGGATGTTGTTGATGAGAATTACTATATTCCTATTAGTATATCTTTGAGTAGCATCAGAATTACCAACATTGCTGTTTAAAAGAATCTCTCATCAGTCAAAGATGATACCCTTCCATTGTTTTAACCCTGTATTTGATGGCATGTAAGACCCACTTTTTTGTCCTCCAAAAGTTGGCTCAAAAATGTGAAGTTGAAATTATCGGTAGTGTGTTCACCAGCCGCAGTTTCCCAGTGGACCCTATACGCGGTTCCTGTTTGCCAGCTGCAGTTTCCCGGTGGACCCTGTGCGCGGCAGGCACTGGGCGCTGAACATTACCCGGGCCTGGTGGCAGATGAGCCTGGTCACTACGCCAGTTTGGTGTGCGCCATGTCCAGCGGCATGGAGAGCGCGCTTCAGCAGTGAGGTAAAGTGACCAAAAGAGCGCGGTCACTGTGAGGGGGAAGAGGGAGCAAGGCGTTTACTACTGGGAGAGAGCCATGTGATATTAAAAGTGAAAACTACAATTCTGATCTCATGTGTAAAATTAAACTGCTTTATTCTGAAGTGTTTTACAGTGGCCTATGCAGGTGGATTGAGGAATTGAGAGACATTTACCTGTAAATACACTAAAAAAAGATTCTTACATTCTCTGCTGAAATAGGGTGGGGGCTCTTATATGGAGTCAAATACGGTGATTGTTTTGCATACCCTGCACTATGTGCGACATGTTTTGACTCATGGAAACACTACAGCTCGCTCTTTTGTTATTAAATTACCTGCTGTTCTTATGCATTTACTAGCCTGGATAGCATGCCAAACAAAGCTGTAATGCAGAGAGCATTAGCTTGAATCTCTCCCTGGCAACTTTCAGTTTTACTCATTTGTAAATGAATTGTCACCTAATTTAAGAAAAGGGACCATTAATTCCCTGGATAACATTCAACACATAAATTATTTAGGGGGGCAGCCTTCATTCTTTCCCTGTTTTGGCATGTTTCTGACTGGCCTAAAGTGACTAAGGGAAGCAAATATCTGTCGATAATGATTCAGGAATGTACAATAGCAGGACGGTATTCTTACATGTTGATTGGGTGGACATTTTTTCTTCACTAACTGGAAGATGGCATCACTGGCAAGATCAAAGTTCAGACTTATTGTCAGAGTACATATATGACATCACATACAACCCCGAGATTCTTTTTCCTGCGGGCCAGGCAGAATTTCTACTTATTGGTAGTGCAAAAAAAAACTGTTCAAGCAAAGATACGTATACAAAATAAAGAAATTAAAGAAAGAAAGAAGTCCAAACAAACTGAATGTGCACTACAGAAAATAAATATTCAATAATTAATAATATGCCATGTCAAAGCCTTTAAAGGAGTCCCTGGTAGAGTTTGTCATTGAGGAGTCTCATGGTGCAGGGGGAGCAGCTATTTCTGAACCTGGT
This sequence comes from Narcine bancroftii, assembly GCF_036971445.1. NCBI lineage: Eukaryota > Metazoa > Chordata > Chondrichthyes > Torpediniformes > Narcinidae > Narcine > Narcine bancroftii. The sequence continues at coordinate 59,864,873 of NC_091481.1, read as the reverse complement.
GGTGTGAGTCTTATGGCACCTACACCCCTTTCCTAATGGCAGCAATGAGAACAGAGCATGTGCTGGGTGGTAGGGATCTTTGATGATTGCTACTGTTCTCCGAAGGCACGTTGTTCCACTTAGATGTTCTCAATGGTGGGGAGAATTTTGTCTGTGACTTACCGGGTCATGCCCATTACTTTTTGCAGGGTTTTACACTCAGAGGGTTTGGTGTCCCCATACCAGACCATGATGCAGCTGGTTGGCACACTTTCCACCACACCTCTGTTGATGTTTGCCAAGTCTCTCGATGTCACACCAAACCTTCACAAACTCCTGAGGAAGTAGAGGCATTGACGTGCTTGCTTCACGATGCAATTTGCATGTTGGGTGCAGAAAAGGTCCTCCGAGCTAGTGACTCCAAGGAATTTAAATTTGCTCACCTTCTCCACCTCTGATCCCCCAATGATCATTGGGTGGGAACTCCAAAAGGTAGTGAACCCAGCCCAGGACATCGCAGGCAAAACCCTCCCCACTATTGAGTACATCTATAAGGAGCGCTGCCATCAGAGGGCAGCAGCAATCATCAAAGACCTACACCACCCAGCGCCTGCTCTGTTCTCGGTGCTGCCATCAGGAAAGAGGTGTCGGTGCCACAAGACCCGCACCACCAGGTTCAGGAAGAGCTGCTCCCCTTTCACCATCAGACTCCTCAACGACAAACTCAATCAGGGGCTCTTACTTGTACGCTTTATTGATTTTTTTTGTTCTCTCTGTATTGCACAGTCAGTTTGTTTACATTCATTATCCATTTACAGTTCTTTATTTGTTCATATGTTTTACACTGTGTATAGTTTATTTTTTGCACTACTGATTAGTAGTAATTCAGTCACACCAACAGGAAAAAGGAATCTCAGGGCTGTATGTGATGTCATGTATGTCCTCTGACAATAAATCTCTGTCTGATAAATCTGAATCTGTCATACATCTCCACATCTTCATTCTATGCTCCTCCAAGCAGCTGCATCCCAATCTCCACCCCTTCAATGCTTACCTGAGTAGGCATGGCCTTAATTCAAAATCTGCCTTGAAAATCATCTCTCCCCTTTGATAGTCCAGCACTTCTTCTATGTATTCAAGACCCAGAGGGCACAACCTCAGGATTGGAGGGCACCCATTTAAAACAGAGATGTGAAGGAATTTCTTTAGAGTGGGGTGAACTTCTGGAATTTGACTCCATGGTCTGCTGCAGAGGCCAGCTCAATGGGTACATTGAATTTTTCCTTTAGTTTAGACATACAGCACAGTAACGAGACCTTCCAGCCAATGTCGCCCAATTGTCCTATAACCTTGGTACTTTTTGAAGGGCAGGAGGAAACTGGAGCTTCTGAAGGAAACCCATGCATGCACAGGGAGAATGTACGAACTTGTTGTGGACAGTGCCGGAGTTATGCTTCAGTTCTTTAACTAGAAGGTGGTGAATCTTAGGGATTTGTTGCCACAGGCAGTTGTGGGGACGAAGTCATTGGGTGTGTTTACGGCAGGGATTGATAGATTCTTGATTAGTCGGGGGGGGGGTCAAAGGTAATGGGAAGAAGACAGGGGGGCGGGCCTGAGTGGGAGAATGGATCCGCTCATGATGGAATGGCGGAGCGGACTCAGTGGGCCGAAAGGCCTACTTCCATTCCTGTATGATCCAGCAGAGGGCAGAGGAATAGATGGCCTCTGACAAGTTACATAGATAGGGATACCTTATATTCCACTCTGCCATTACTGTGAAGCCAATGGATCGATCCTGGTTCAGGTAGGAGTGCAGACGGACTTGTCTGAAGCAGCACCAAGTAAAACATGATGAGACGTCAGCCTCGTGAAGCTGCAGTTCACAATAGCAGGTGTTCAAATTCAAGAGTGTTTATTTATCATCCAATTACACAAGTACAATCCGACGAAACATCATTCTCCAGTCCTCGGTGCAAACATGCAGACACACAACCAGACATAACACACATATGGACAAACATACATCTATACAAACAAATAACTGAATGTTGTTTCGTGAATATGGAGGGTGAGTGTGAGCAGTTCCCCTGGTCCTTCAGCGTTCTCATTGCCCGTGGGGAGAAGCTGTTCCTCGGCCTGGTGGTGCTGGCTCTGATCCTCCTGTGTCTCTTCCCCAATGGGAGCAGCTGAAATATGCTGTGTGCCCTCTTCAGACAATGATCCTGGTAAATCATGCCGATTTGCCGGGGGTGGGGGCGTGGTAGTGGAGGGAGACTCCAACGATCCTCTCTGTCACTCTTATGGTCCCGTGGATCGATCTTAGATCCATTTCTCTGCAGCCACCTGCTAGCACCCCCTCCCACTACTACTGAACGAGACCCCCTCAAAATTGCAAATGCCCACCCTGCCACACTGTGACGCAGCCAGCCAGGACACTCTCGATCGAGCTCCTGTAGAAGGTTGACATGATGGTAGGCCGGTAACCTTGCCCATTTTCAGTCTTCTCAGGAAGCGCTGTGGTTTTAAGCAACAAAAACGGCATGGAGTGGACAGAATAAAACCATCTCACAGCCTGCAGATCAGATTGAAACGCTGCAATGCTGCCACAATGAGTCACGAATTGTGATGGGCAGTTAACAAGAGGAGAAACCATCACCCTCAGCGATAAAAGGCTTTGCAGCCCTGTACAACCAGATACATGGATAAGGCCTCAAGGCTTCTTCCACCATCAGAGAAGCCTGTCTCCAGGCAAGCCACTTCACATGATAACAACATATAATTTAGAATGCTGGAGACATCAAAGGCTTCAGGACCTGGCAACATCGCAGCTGAAGTACTGCTCTCTAGACCGAGCTGCCCCTCTGCCCAGGTGGGTCCAGTGCAATTACAGCACGGCTTTCTTCCCTATAAATGAAGCAGGAACCAAAGAACCAGAGAACATTACATCACAGAAACAGACCCTTTGGCCCTTCTCGTCTGCGCCAAACTATTGTTATATGCCTATTCCCACTGACCTGCGGCCAGTCCGTATCCCACTACATCCATGTACCTGTCCGAACTTTTCTTCAGCGTTAAAAATGAGCCTACATTCACCACTTCAGCTGGCAGCTCGTTCCACACCCCCACCACACTCGGTGGGATGAAGTTCCCCCAAACCAATGGTTCTCAACCTTTTTCTTTCCTCTCTCATATCACTTTAAGTAATCCCTATGTTGTAGGTGCTCTGTGATGAGTAAGGGATTGCTTAAGGTGGGAAGGGAAGGTTGGGAATCACTGCTCTGCACCCAATTCTTAGTGAAATATTTTGCTCGAGAAAAATTGTCATTGTCCCATTTCCTTTGGAGTTCTGAAACCGTGCACATAACGAGTCAATGAGGGACGATTAAAACAGGGGCTTTCAAACTTGTTCTTTCCACCCACATCCCACCTTAAGCCATCCCTTACTCATCACAGAGCACCTAGGGATTACTTAAAGTGGGATATGAGTGGAAAGGTTGAGAACCATTGTCCTAAACTTTTCCCCTTTCATCCTTAGCCCATGTCCTCTGATTTATAGCTCAACTGCCGTCAGTGGAAAAAGACTGGAATAAAATATAAGAAAAATATTAAAAGCTCAGAGAAGAAAAAGGATATGTGAGATTGTACTGGGACTCGTAGCTCAGGGAAGTAACTGTTGAAAATAGTCATCAGAAAATTAAATTAAAATCACTATAATTACAGTTTGAGATTATAAGGAGTGAAGATACAGCGAGGTGAGTGTTAGAACCTGTCTCTTTGGCAGATAGGATCAGCGAAAGAAAATCAAATGGATTGTGCAGTGATATTAGGGACTGGCTAACAGGAGGAAAGAGCAAAGGCATTTGCGCGTGTTTGAACTAATTGCATGTGGCAAACGACTTGCAGATTTGAGGGTGTGGTTCACAGGAAGCCTCGGGACAGCTGAAAGCACAGATCACCTTTGACCAAGAGAATGTCGGTTGTTCCGAAGGGCCTGCATTGCGCTGCAATGTTCTATGTTCCAATGAGATGGACGCGCGTGTTTCAGGCACAGAAAGCAAAACCATTATTTTTTTGTAATATTTTATCATTTTAATTATTTTTAACTATCAACAAATACAAAAGATCAAGAGAACCCCTCCCTCCACTCCCTCCCCTCTGTACAAGTCCTATTTAACAGAGAAAGAATGAAGAAAAAAAAGTCATCCTATGGAGCCACAATAATATCAGTGTTAAAATCTTACAAAGGTCGACTGGCTAGTCAGTCGTGATCGTACCTTATATTGGCCCCAGTGAGTTACCTATAGGCTCTAAATAAGGCTGCCAGACTTTTAGGAAGGTGTATCCCATTCTGAGATTATATGTGACCTTTTCAAGTGAGTCGCAGCTATTCATCTCCGAAGACCACCTCTCCATAAGTAGATGGGAGTCAGACTTCCATGTTACTGCTCGCTATGCACTTCCTGGCCACACACAAGGCAATTTTTGTGAACTTAATTTGCGAATTAATTAGTGATCTACCCACTGTGGTCTACTTCCCCAGAAGACAAAGCTCTGGGCCTACTGGGAAGGTGACTCCCGTGATCTTGGTTAGGGTGTCATGGAGGTCATGCCAAAAGGGCCTCACTTTAGTGCAAAGCCAGGTGGAGTGTAAAAAAGAACCAACCACTACCCTGCACCTCTACACCTAAAACACACCTCTATTGGTGTAATTTCTGTGGGGTGAGGTACAGTTTATGGAGAGCAGAATCATTGTTGATTTGGTGGTAATTAAGCAAAAGGTTTGGGTGGCCTACTGGGGTTCAATAAACTGTGCCATCCCCTCTAGAACGTGGTTACAGTCTTAGCTCTCTCTGTGCAGGCGAGAGTTTATCTTCTTTGCACCTTCCAGGACGTTTGGGATTTCTCAACCTGTGAGTGATAAAAGCTAGTGAAAGGCAGGTGTGCCAAATCGGAATTTCAGGCCCAATATAAGACGGTCAATTAGTTACGAGCGGTGTTGTGCTCCTGAGCTTGGCCGGTGCTGTTTGGCATGATTAGGGCAGCAGTTGGCGCGACGCTAGTAGAGCACCAGTGACTGGGGTTCGAATCCAGCACTGTCTGTACATTCTCCTCGGGTCTGCGTGGGTTTCCCCCCGGGGTGGGCTCCATTTTTCTCCCACACTTCAAAAACATACTGGGTTCAGAATCAGAATTCATTGTCATAAACATGTCACGAAAAGGTTGTTTAGTGGTAGCATCACAATGCAAACATTTATATAAACCACTTTACAAAATAAATGAAAATAGTGCAAGATAAAGAAAAAGACAAAGTGAGGCAGTATCATTGTTCATTCAGGAACCTGATGGCAGAGGGGAAGAAACTGTCCTTGTGTTGCTGAGTGCTCGTCTTCAGGCTCCTGGACCTTTTCCCTAACAATAGCAATGAAGACGGAATGGCCTGGGGGTGGGGGGGTCCTTTAGGATAGAGGCTGCTTTCTTAAGACATCGCCTCTTGTAGATGCCCTTGATGGAGTGAATGAGTTCACAACCCTCTGGAGTTTTTTTCCCCTGTCCTGTTGTTGTTGGGGTTGTAGGTTAATTCAGTAGGTTAATTGGGCAGTACAAGTTTAAATGGTCGAATCAACTGTAAATAAAATTTAAAAATATAAATAAAATTATAAATATTCCTGTGGAAATCTGAAAGGAAAACCCATTATATTTCTTTAACTTGGCATCCTAAATCTATCCTATCTTGTCTTAAATATATTTACTGAAGCCATCACCACTACTTCAATGAGCCAACGTATTCCACAGATTCGCCACCCTCTGGGAAAAGCAGTTCCTCATCTCCGTCCTAAATCTACTCCCCTGAATCTTGACCCATAGTTCCGGTTTCCCCCATCAGTGTAAACAACTTACCTACCTCTATCTTATCTATGCCTTTCATAATTTTATACATTTCTACAAGGTCCCCTCTCATTTTTCTAAATTCCAGCAAGCGCTTCTAAATTCCAGATGACTTGATCTCTCCTCATAGGCCAACCCCCTCATCTCTGCAGTCAACCTGGTGAACCTCTTCTCTGCACCGCCTCCAGAGCCAGTCCATCCTCCCTCAGGTAAGGAGACCAGAACCGCCCAATGTGCCCCAGATGCGGCCTCACTGGGGCCTTGAGCGGTTACTTGCAGCGGAGCTTCCCTGAACCTAAACTCAGTCCCTCCAGCAATGAACATTCCATTTGCCCTCTCGATCCAGAAGGCGGAGTGAAAATGGCCTCTTTCGTGGTTCTCTGACTCAGCCTTGCCATTGCGGATCGCTAGGTTTGCCATTGTATCGGCACACACGACTAACAGAAAGTCTGTGTGGGCTTCTGTTGACATGTTCAACTCTTATAGGTTGACTTCTGGCTCCATATGAAGGACAAGAGCCCCAGACAAGCCTGTGACACTGTCATTTGTTGATTGATAATTGGAAAGGTACAAGGACTGCCTAAAGAAATCTCTTGGTGCCTGCCACATTGACCACCGCCAGTGGGCTGATAACGCCTCAAACCGTGCATCTTGGCGCCTCACAGTTTGGCGGGCAGCAGCCTCCTTTGAAGAAGACCGCAGAGCCCACCTCACTGACAAAAGGCAAAGGAGGAAAAACCCAACACCCAACCCCAACCAACCAATTTTCCCTTGCAACCGCTGCAATCGTGTCTGCCTGTCCCGCATCGGACTGGTCAGCCACAAACGAGCCTGCAGCTGACGTGGACTTTTTACCCCCTCCATAAATCTTCGTCCGCGAAGCCAAGCCAAAGAAGAAGAAATTGGAATCAGACACAGATGAGGTAGATAAACACTGGCTCTGATTGAAGTCTTCTTCCTAATTTATTGCCTCTGTCCCTCTGTTAAAGCAGAGTCAAGCAGAGACCATTGTTTGGCCATACGCATTGTCTCTGATGAATGAAGACTAACTCCAAGCCCATTCAATATCACAAGATGAAGTAAAGCTGTCACCTTCTCTCAGACGAATGGTTAAACACTGCTATTCTGGGCTGAGGAAGGTGTTTGCTAGTACTCAGACCTTCCTGCTGTGCTTCTCATCAATGAAGTCTCAACGTGCTAGCGAGTTTGAGGAAGATTTATTTACCGCTCTGTATCATTCTAATTCAAGCAAGGGCCACCCCCCTGCCAACTCCTGCTAAGCATTCCTGTTTAGCAGGAACGCCTGTGATGGAGAAACTTAGTCGGTCATGCAGCGGAAGTCTAACCAACGTTGCTGGCCTGAGCTCTTCGTCAAGCAAAACGCAGGCAAGACACCTAAATAGTAAGGTGGGAGGAGGAGAGGAGTGGGGGGGGGAGAGGGCAGTGGTTGGAATAGGGACTAACACCTTTCCACCTCCGTTCACAGAGCTCTCCCTCTATCGCAGCGTTTTATACCCTTCCACCTATATATCCACCTGTGACCTCTTACCCATTAGCCTGCTGCCCCTACCCTCCTTCCTCTCTTCTCCTCTGCCACAATTTCATTCAGGTGTCTGCCAGATTTTTTCTTGTCCCTGGAAGAAGGGCCCAAAACATTTGTTGCTATAGATGATGTATGATCAGTTAATTGTTCATTGTGACATGTCAGTGATCTTACTACAGGGTGGTGATCTGCACATGAAATAATTAATTGTAAAGCAAACTAGTAAAGTTTATTGTCATCTAAAGGAACAAGCACAACCTGACAAAACAGCATTCTCCGGTCCTCTGTTCAAAATATGTAGACACACAACCAGACATAACACAATACATATGCAGGACAAGTCGTTATACATACAAATAAATAAACATGAATGTGAGAGTCTCGGAGGGTCAGTGCGAGCAGTTTCTTTGGTCGTTCAGCATTCTCACTGCCCGCAGGAAGAAGCTGTTCCTCAGCCTGGCGGTGCTGGCTCTGATCCTCCTGTATCTCTTCCCCAACGGGAACAGCTGAAAGATGCTGTGTGTGGGGTGGAAGGGGTCCTCGATAATTTTGCATGCCTTCTGCAGACAACGAACGCAAAAGATCATGTCGATGAGGTGGGAGATGGGGTGAGACTCCAGTGACCCTCTCTGCCACTCTCAAACTTCTGTGGATTGACCTCTGATCCATTTCTCTGCAGCAACTGTACCGCTCTGTGATGCAGCCAGCCAGGACGCTCTCCATAGAGCTCTTGTAGAAGGTTGACATGATGGTGGCCAGAAACCTTGTCCGCTTCAGTCTTCTCAGGAAGTGAGGTCACTGTTGCGCCCTCCTGACACTAGTTTAGTGAACTCCAAGGAACCTGGTGCTCTCCACTCTTTCCACTGCAGAGTTAGGGATGTGATGATGTAGTGGAGGGTGGTTGTTCCTGGTCCTTCTGAAGTCCACGTACATCTCCTTCGATTTGACCACGTTGAAACTCAGGTTGTTATTCTTGCACCATATTATGAGGTTTTCCACCTCTTCTCCATTGAGCAACACATCGAGGCCAACTCCAGTTGTGTCATCTACAAACTTGATGACTCTGTTGGAAATGGATCTGGCGATGCAGTTGTGGGTCAGCAGCGTGAACAGGAGCGGGCTGAGCACACAGCCCCGAGGTGCGTCAGTGTTAATCACAACAGTGCTCAGCGTTCTGCTACCGACCTGGACAGACTATGGTCTTTCAATGAAGAAGGTCCAGAAATACTGAGAGGGGTGCTGAGTCCCAGCGATGACATCTTCTCCACCAGCCTCTGGGGACTGAGCCGTCATTCTCCAGGTGGGTCAGACGGAGTAACATCGGTTTTTGCTAAGAGTTACTGCTGAAAATGTTTGGAGTTGTCGTTCACTCTTGTGAGTTTAACAATTTTCAAATGTACTTTCAATCTGCTTTATCCACTGCTTAATAAGAACATCAGAAATAGGAGCAGGAGTCGGCCATCCGGCCCGTCGAGCCTGCTCCGCAATTCTGATCTGATGATTGGCTCATCTCCACCTACCTGCCTTGCCCCCATATCCCTTAATTCCAATTCTCTGTTCAAAAAAAAGGTCTATCAAACCTGGTCTTAAATATATTTACAGAGGTCACCTCCACTTCTTCAATGGGCAGCAAATTCCACAGATTCACCACCCTCTGGGGAAAGCAGTTCCTCCTCATCTCCGTCCTACCCTGAATCTGAGGCTACCAATGGAAACAACTTACCTACCTCTATCTTATCTATGCCTTCTATAATTTTATTAGTTTCTATACAATCTATTCTCTCTTCTAAATTCCATGAGTACAGTTCTAGACAATTTCAAGTTACTCTGTGTCCTCTGTTCTAAAGCACATTACTTGTTCTTGACTCCTAGTGCTATTTCTGACATTATTTCCATCCCTGCTTGAAGGGGCTGAGGCATTGACTTTTTTTCTCACTGCAGCTGTTTGCCTGACCTGCTGAATGTTTCCTGGTTTCTCTATTGTTACTTCTGATTTCCAGCGTTTGCTTTTCCTTTTAACTATTGGGGTTCAAAGACATTGGACCACCTCAAACCGATGTCGATAAAGGGATCTCTTTTGCTTTCTAACAGCAATCTGTGCCATATTCAAATAACTTAGCCACAGAGATTATGGTATTTCTTGCTCAGTTTTGATCCAAAGCTTTAAATAAGCCATACATATTGTACAAATGAACAGTGACCAACTTTGGTTCAGAATTTCAAAGTTATCAGGGCTGTGATTCACCCATCCTTTATATTTGCCTCCCTAGGCCAGTGTCGTCCTTTATGAGTTTATAATAGAAGGCTCTGAAAATATTAAATACAGTAGAACCCATGTTATCTGGAATTTAAGCAGACTCAAGCAACTGACAAAAAAAATGGAAATAGGCAAGAAATACTGGTTTAAATTTGGCCCACCTCATTCACCCATTGTGATAGTACAGATCTATCACCAATGTACATAGTGTATATAGTTACTGTATCTAGACTGTGCTTACAGCGATTGGCTGAGAGCTAAGCCACACCTATTGTCTGGGCCTTAAAGGGTTGTGTCCCTAGCCAGGTCGGATCATTCCGGACTGGTCGGCCACCTGTGAAGAGCTCCGGTCTTTTGCTAATAAAAGCCTTGGTTTGGATCAACAAGTCTTTGGTTCTTTCGACGAGCTCTACACCCATCCATGCCACATGCAGTCTCAAGCAACTGAAAAATTAACTTACCCGGCATCTACCAACCCCCATCAGTGCTGGATACCAGGGGTTTTTATTGTATTTAGTTCAAGAGTTATCTTAATTCTGCCAGGGTCTCCAAGGCTTGGTAGGTAAAGAGGGAAGCAGCTCTTGTTAGCTAAAGACCTGGACTTCTGAAGAAAGGCTTTAGTGAGCAGTGGATGGTTGTCACCAGGAACCTGCTGGTGGGAAGGCTTTAGGAAAAGGAATTGATTAACTATTTGAATGTGAAAGAAGAAGTACCGTGAGGATAAAAGTGCTATGAGGGCGAGATATAATGTAGCGCGGATCCAGTGTCAGTGGCCCGGGTTCAAAATTTGCACTCTCCGTTCTCCATATCTGCCTGGGTTTCCTCCAGGTGCTCTGATTTCTTCCCCTCCTTCAAAATGGTTGTAGGTAAATTGGGTGGCATGGGCTCGTGGGCCTGTTACGATGCTGTATGTCTACATTTAAATTTAAAGTAGAGAAATAGAATTGACTGAATATTTATATTGGCATGCCCCCAGGGTCTCTTACTTCTTCTTATGGATGGACCATTGAAAAGTTGTGGTGACACACCACTAGCCGACTGCAGGGGGACTCTACCGTACCTGCAGGAAGAGCACTGGAGGACAGACAACACCTGGCCAGCTGCCGTCAGCTGCCCGGGATAGAAGCCACATCCGGCCCCTCTCGAGGTCAGTCCACGCGGGAGCAAGGCACGGCTAGCCATAGCGGAGACTTTAAGCTGAATAAATTGTGATGCACTGTAGTGACAGTAAGCAGACACAAGATTCAACAACAGGCTGTGCCTTGCTCCCGAGTGACTGACCTCGAGAGGGGCCGGATGTGGCTTGTATCCCGGGCGGCTGATTGGCAGTCAACCGGGTGGAGTTTGGTCCATTTAGGTCGACTGATTGACAGCCGGCCAGGTGTGGTCTGTCCTCCATTGATCGTCCGGCAGGTACAGTGATCGCCCCCTGCAGACGGCTAGTGGTGTATCACTACAGAAGTATCTTGTCCGGCAGCTTGGGACAGACCTGCTCTGCCCAAAAACTGCAAGAAATTGCAGAGTTGTGAACTCAGCTCTCATTAGATCAACCCATCAGCTCCATCTACATTTCACATTGCCTCGGGAAAGCAGCCTACATGTTTAAAAGGCATGTCCCACCCCTCAGTCACACTCAAACTGAGATCAGTCCTGCACAAAGAAAGGGAAAGAGCTCTGAGCTAAATGGACCCTCATTTTCAAAAAGAGCATTAAAATATGCAGGGGATTTCTGATGGCCTGTGGGTGGGAGAAGGGTTGGTGACAGTATCACGGGCACGCTCAGATGAGGATCACCTCCAAGATAGGGGATATTGAGGCCAAGTGCAGTAGTACCTTTCCCGTACTAATGCAGAACTAACTAAATATTTACCAACATTGCCTGCCAGGTGGAGACAATGCTGGTAAATGTGAGGTTATTCACTTTGGAAGGAAAAGCAGATTATTAAATAGCAGCATGCAGCTGGCTATCAGGAAGGCAAATTGAATCTTGGCCCTCATTGCTAGAGGGATTGAATTTAGGAGCAGGGAGGTTATGCTGCAACTGTACAAGGTCCTGGTGAGGCCATATCTGGAGAACTGTGTGCAGTTCTGGTCTCCTTACCTAAGGAGGAGTGTACTGGCTTTGGAGGTGGTTCACCAGGTTGATTTCAGAGATGAGAGGGTTTGCCTAGGAGGAGAGATTGAGTCGTCTGGGACCGTACTCAATGGAATTCAGAAGAATGAGAGAGGATCTTTAAAGAAACGTATAAAATTATGAAACGCAAAGATAAGATAGAGACATGCATACTGTACATTCATTCATACATATATACAGAAATAGGACACACCACCGAGTCCATGCCACCCAATTAACCTACAACTCTCGGTACATTTTGAACGGTAGGAGGGAACTGGAGCACCCGGGGGAAACCACGCAGACACGGGGAGAACATACAAACTCCTTGCAGACAGCGTGGCATTTGAACCCCGGTCCCCCTTGCTGGTGTTGTAAAGGCGTTGTGCTAACTGTGCCACCCTAGGTCCATTGCATTGGCGGGGGGGGGGGTGGGGAGACTAGAACTAGGGGACATAGTCTCAGGATTCAGGGTGGTAGATTTAGCATGTAGTTGAGTAGGAACTGCTTTTCCCAGAGGGTGATGATTCAGTGGAATTCAATGGCCATTGAAGCAGTGGAGGTGCCTTCAGTAAATATATTGAAGATAGGGTTGATAGATTTTTACGTAGTAGGGGAATTAAGGGATATGGGGAAAAGGCAGGTTAGTGGAGATCAGCCATGGTCTCAGCGAATGTGATCTCAGGGTTGTATGTGATGTCATGTATGCACTCCGGCAATAATCTAAAACTGGAATGGTGGAAAAGGCTCAACTCCTGCTCTATGTTCTTATGAAAGGTTCTCTTTTCAAGTCCAGCTTTTGAACAGGTTATTGACTGTGAGAGTTTGTTAAGATTTCAGAATTATTGTCAGAACACAGACAAGACCATCACATACATGCCTGAGATTTTCTTTCTACAGGCGAGGCAGAATTACCATTTATTGGTAGTGCAAAAAAAAAACTGTACCCAACCTACACTTGTAAATAAATAAAGAAATGTAAACAAACTATGATACAGAGAGAAAAACACAATAAAGTGCAAAAGTGAGAGTCTCTGATTGAGTTCGTCGTTGAAGAGTCTGATGGTGGCGGGGTAGCAGTTGTTCCTGAACCTGGGGGTGTGAGTCTTGTGGCACTGGCACCTCTTTCCCGATGGCAGCAGCGAGACCAGAGCGTGTGCTGGGTGGTGTGGATCCTTGATGACCGCTGCTGCTCTCCGACGGCAGCGCCCCCTACAGATGACGGGGAGGGTTTTGCCTGGGATGTCCTGGGCTGTATCCACTACCTTTTGCAGGCCTTTACGCTCAGCGGTATTGGTATCTCCGTACCAGACTTGTGATGCAGCCGGTCCACCACACCTCTGTAGAGATTTGCCAGGTCATACCAATCCTCTGCAAACTCCTGAGGAAGTAAAGGCACTGACGTTAAGAGAATATCACCAGCAAAACCGGTAATGATGCCTTTTCCAAAACTTTCTCAGATTGAAACGGTGGATTATAAAAGCTGGTAATTTTGGAGGATAGAGTGCAGATTATTGCACATGTCAGGAAGTTCCAGTCTCTGTAAATTGAAACAGTTTACATTTCCAAGTTGGCGCCTTCAGTAGAAACAGAACAGGCTTGCCGACACATTGAAGGAAAAATAGGAAGCATTGCTGAAGACATTAAGGCCATCACATAAAAAGCACCATCACTGAATGTAAAAAGTAAATCACTGAATGGTTATTGTCAGTAGAAGGAGACCAAAGGGAAAGGGGAGGTGTTGGCAAAACAAAAGCAATGAGGTTAGCAAATGAAACAGACTGTATCTGAATCCCTGAATGATGCTCTGCAGAGAAAGGGAGCAGGTCAGTGCAATAACTCTGCTCTGGTTTGTGTTGTAGGATGACTCATCGATGTTCTTCCAATTTGGTCCGTCCATTGAGCAGCAAGCCTCAGTCATGCTGAACGTCATGGAGGAGTACGACTGGTATATTTTTTCCATTGTAACAAGTTACTTCCCCGGGTACCAGGAGTTCATCAATAAAATCCGAAGCACCATCGAGAACAGTTTTGTGGGCTGGGAGATGGAAGAGGTCATGTCCCTGGACATTTCCATGGACGACGGTGAGTCCAAGATCCAGAACCAATTGAAGAAACTTCAGAGCCCAGTCATCCTCTTGTTTTGCACAAAAGACGAGGCCACTTATATTTTTGAAGTGGCTGAGTCCGTTGGCCTGACGGGCTATGGCTACATCTGGATTGTGCCCAGTACAGTTACTGGGAATACAGACATCATCCTACCAGAGTTCCCAACGGGATTAATTTCTGTTTCCTACGACGAATGGGATTATGGACTCCCGGCCAGGGTCAGGGACGGAGTTGCCATCATTACCACAGCAGCCTCAACCATGCTGGCAGAGCGCAGGGAAATTATGGAACCCAAAACCAGCTGCTACAGCATGCAGGAACGAAGGGCTCATCAATCGAACACTTTGCACAGGTAAGGTGTAAGTCTGAACTTTTTTTTTCTGTTGAATTGCAGGTTGGTACAATATCTAAAGGAGTTTAGAAAAAACCCACTAGCCTACAGCATCTTAAAAATGTTTGTGTAAAAATGTATTTACCTTTCTCATTTTCTGTACTCGTCTTATTTTATAGGAATGCATTGGGATGTACTGCTTGTTATTCACTGATGTTATTACACAGACTTATTTGAAAAGTGTGTTGGTGTTGATGAATATAATTGGATGTCTGACACAATGCATGGCACTCTATTCTCCAGCTGTGGTTGAAATTCACCCTAAGGGTTTCTCTGGTAAAAAGAACTCAATATTACAACCAGGATCCTGTTATTGCCAATAATTCATTACCAAAGGAATTAAATAGCATTGGAGACCCACATTTCATGCCTCTACTCGAATCTGTTTCCTACCAGTAACAGCTCTGCAACCCCACAGAGCTTTCTCTCCACCAGAACTTGCTGGAATCTCTGTAAAGGATGCTGCATCAGAGGTGAAAAGTGAAGATTCGCAATGCACTTGTTATGGCAATTATTCCAACAAGTCTGTGTCAATACATGGGATCGACTAGCTCTAATCATGTTTAATAATTGTTCTTATATTCTTTCAGCTCCTTTCCTTCATCCACTTATCCAATCTAATCTTGCACGTTGACTTTGTTTCTGTCAGAAGTGAATTCGCATCTCTCTGAGTAAAGGCATTATCCTGTCTGCAGGTCGAACTTGCTTACATTTAATCTTGTACTGATGGACTGTAGATATTGACCCCCTCAATTAAGCCTTTTAAGCTAATATATCCTTTCACATGTTCAAACATTTTCAGCTCTATTCAACCAATGTTTTAATAGATCCTGGCTCTTCTTTCTGTTTGAAGAGTCAGGTTGCACAGCCAGTGAGACTGATACGTACTCTCTGTGAACTGTGTCTAATAGATCTCAAAGTGAAAAGATCTTGTTAAATGTACGTAGTTTCATTTCACACTCTCCAGGACAAAAATAGTGCGACTTAACCGAAACTGAAATACTTTTCTAAATAATTGGTTGCGTTAATAATTGGTTTGCAGATGATGTTGCCAAATGACCTTATCTGAGGGCACAGATGAGAAGCAAGGGTTATTAAATTATGTTTAAACTGCTTCTGTCAAGAGAATTATATTACTTCACTGCTAGCAGAACACATTATTTATAACTCTGCGTTCTCTCATTGATACTTGGTTTGTTTATTTCTTCTGAAAGTCTGGTGTAACTCGAAAACAATAATGCCTCTATTCTTAAGCAATGACTTTGCTTGAAACCTTTCGAATGCTTGCCCTCGTGTGATTTTGTTCATATTTAATTGCCTTTATCTTGAGCTTCTGGGGATTACAAACACTTCAGATTGAGTGGCCAGAATTCTTTCAGCTACTGCATCCACTAAAAGAATCCTGGACATAGGATTTGTTCCAGATAGTGTCAGTAATTCCTATCTCCCTCTGAACTTGCTGCCATATAGTCACGGTAAGGCCAATGTCAAGGTCAGAGCAGGTTGCTGGAAAGAGTTACTGCAAATGTCTAAATCCTGATTTTAAATAAAAACAAAACCGCAGAGTTGGGCAGGATGGATAACGGCAAAATGTTTCGGGTCACGGTATTCCATCAGAACCTGGTACCTAAATCAAAAACGGCATTGGTAATCAATGCGTGAGAATAGTGAGAGTCCACGGCGTTTCGAACGGGTGGAATAAGCGCTACTGGTAACTTGTGTGGTCTGCAAGAGAGCATTGCAAGGTTTTACTCTGGCAAGAAGAAAATGTTAGCTTGTCATTTCAAACTCTGGGCATGGTTGAGCTTTGCAAATACTTGCGAATGAGATCATTGCAAATCCACATCAGCCCAAAGATCTGGGGGCGGGGGCAGGGGCAGGGTCACCCCCCCCCCACCCCCGGGTTGCAAACATTTCAAATAAATAAAATCGGTGCGGTTATTTCTCTTCCCTTGGTGCCGCAAATGGCTTTCAGGCGGGAAAATCACTTCGAAGACCACTCCAGACCCAAGGTTGACCCGGGGAGAGAACAAACCCAACCCCCCAAACATGTTGGCAGTTTCCACGGTGTCGCACTGTCGTGAGCCCGAGTTGGGTCCACCAGCAAGAAGCATCATTCAATTGATCGAGTCTCTGCTTCCAATCTCATCGGAGTCAGGGTCTATTCCGAAGGGTCATGGCGGAGGGTCCTCCCCAGGATGCATTGCGCACGAGAATGCGCCCAATGCACTTGGCCCCTCCAGTTCAGAGGCTGCGTTCCTCACTGCGGCGTGGGGCCACTGGGGTTGTTGCGTTCTTAGGGTATTAACGTGCACCGATTATCACTGCAGAGTGACCGACCAACAATGGGTTGATTTTTATTTTCTTGTAATTAAGTAGGTATTTACCATTGAAAATTGCTGGGGGTGGGGGGAGGGGGGTGTAAATAATTCAAGGATTAAAGGCGAACACGTGGGGGAAGATTGGCTTCGCTGGTTTGGATACACAGTGGTTGGTGACCCAGTGCCGTCCTGGCCAACTGAAGGTCCCTGGTCGTCTGCAGACGTGGTGGTCGGTGTTAAACACGCACACACAGAAAGACACACACACACACACACACACACACACACACACACACACACACACACACACACAGAAACAGACAGACACACACAGAAAGACACACACACAGAAACACAGACAGACAAACACAGAAAGACACACACACAGAAAGACAGACAGACACGCACAGAAAGACAGACAAACAGACACACACAGAAAGTCACACACAAAGAAACAGACAGATACACACAGAAACACAGACAAACAGACACACACACAAAAAGAAACAGACACACACACAGAAAGTAACACACAAAGAAACAGACAGACACACACACACAGAAAGACAGACACACACACAGAAACACAGACAGACACACAGAGAAAGAAACACGCACACACACACACACACACACACACACACACACACACACACACACACACACACACACACACACACAGAAAGACAGAGACACACACACACTACTCTGGAGAAACTCAGCAGCATCCTTTATGTAGCAAAGATACATTTTTTTGATGTACCGAGATTTTACCGGAACTGTTCACCTTGCCACCTTCTGTCTAGTGGCCTCGAATCTAAGTCGATGCGATTTTCCAGCCTTCTCCGAAAAATCACATGGTTTGATGGTTTGTTACCTTTTACAGGAATCGATAAGAACGTTTATCCTGCAGACGGTACCTATTGGGGAAATGAGCGCAGCTTTGCAATAACACACTGTATGATTAAATGAAAGATCATCTCGTTATTTTTAAATATTCGATCCAAACAACTTGCGGTACTTTCAAATGTTGAGTTTAATGGCAGAAACACTTCGGACATAAGTTTGGTTATTTTAAATTCTGCTGCAAGAAAATTGGAGAAAATACTTTTTTTTACAATATGCATGTGTGCTTTTTTTCCGATTCTATGATCTAGACCGCAGCGATGAAATTTGGAGTGACGCTTCAATTGAGCTTTTGAGCAGTTGGGTTGGAACCTTTCTAGCACACAATGGCAGATGTTCTTACCCAGAATGCATTATGGGGCAGAAAATGCTCTGCCTATTTCAGTGGTAACCTGCAGATAATCGCAGTTGACCTTTTTGTGTTGGAAACATGTTTACAATTATTAAATAACCATTTCAGGAAACAGGGCGAAAGAATATTGACCGATTGCAACATTATGCTGGAAATAATTTGTAAAGTGCGGAGAAAGTATATGGTCTTTTTTAATAATTTTAAAAAATTGAATTAAATTCAAGTCAAGTTCAAGTTTATTATCATCTGATGCAACCTGACGAAACAGTCTCTCCAGACTTTGGTGCATGCACAAAAACACACCATACATGGTACATAAAGATCACATAAATAACCAAAATAATGTATGTAACTATTTGGGATGCTTTACAGGATACTGTTCGTCAGTTTCACAGCTTGTGGGACTCCAGCCTGGCAGTCCTGACTTTGTTGTTTCTGTGGCTTCTTCTTGAAGGCAGTGGGTTAAAGATTCAAGGGGCTGGATGGATTCCTTGAGGTCTATTTAGATTGTACTCCCAATGAATGCAGAGGAAATAATGATTTAATGATTGAAGTTGAATGAGTAGGCTTTTGATATTCTTTATTGGGAGAAATCTTGCTTGTCAAAAAATCTAAAAACCAATGTACTGAACGAAATTATAACTTAGTTAAAATACAAAGCTGGAGACACTCAGCAGGTCAAGCAGTGTCCTTTATCTGGCAAGGGTAAAAATACCAAACTGACGATTTGGGCTTGAGCCCGTCATCAAGATCTGGTTTTATATTAAAATTATAATGGAGTATCATTTGAAAATATTGCATTTCCAAGTGTTTGAAGTGATAGAATTTACTCTTTACTGATCGTGTGTGTGTGTGTGTGTGTGTGTGTGTGTGTGTATGAGGTGGGTGGGTGGAGGGAGGCAAAGATGGGATGGCGAGGGTGCATTATTCATGGCACTGACTGCTGCTTAGATCGTACTATATTGGAAAGACTGCACCAAAATCCAATAGACAATGACCTGAAGCCTCTGACTGCAACTAGATTCATGAAAGCACAGAAAAGAAATCTGCAAAATCTTGCAGTGCTGGTCTGTTGAAACTCGGTTGGCAGTTTAACAAGATGTTAACGTTGATACTTGCATTTTTATAAGAAGTGTAGACACCAGTTTCTAAAGCAGCCATTCTCAACCTCTTTTTTTGTGGGGGAGGCATGGCCACTTTAGGACTCTGCTCAAAGTTTATGGGCCCCCTTCCCCGTAAAGCAGTCAGGTTTTGGTTTCTTCCGAACTTCTCTCCTAACTGACTATGTTAAAAAAAAATTTAAGTGTAGGCCCCCATTGAGAATGGTTGCACTCAAGAGTGAGTTTGCTGTAAACTGCAGCTGAATTAGATAATGTTATATATGAATTAGATTCAGGCATCTTCATGCAGCCAACAGAATTGAATTAGAGTTTTTTTGATGCAATTAAGGTATTGATGCTGGCAATGTTATAGAGAAAAAATGAATAATTACAGATCCAACTTGAGAAGTGAATAGGCAGATTCATGAATGGCTTTGCAATATCAAAGGATAGAATTGAATGAGATCTCAACATATAGCCAACAAAGACGGAGGGATATTGAACTAAAAGTCTAAATAGGAGAGGTGACTTCTTTTGAAAGGGTAATGATTATGCAGAATAATAAACAATGAGGCACTGGATCCATCTGCTGTGAAACCATCTCACGTGAAGTCTGTTGTAACCTCTCCCCACGTCTGATTCTTCAACCTCCCTGAGCACGGGTAAAGCAGGGACTCCTACATCGTACGCTCTTGAGGCAGGTAGTGGAGTCAGCTGACTGCACGAGTAACCCAGACTGAATCTGGAGTTCGAGTCCCACTATGGCGGCTGGGGTGGGTTCAAATTCAGATTTTAAAATGGAATTTTTAACAGTTATTGGCCAAACTATAGTCAAACAAAATGAGTTTGCTTCACTTCGTCAGTGAAGAGATCAGCCACCCCCCCCCCCCCCCTTCCCCAGTCTGGTAGATATATTTCCAATTTATTGTCAGAGTACGTGCGTGACGTCGCGTACAACCCTGAGATTTTTTTTCCCCCTGCAGGCGCGGCAGAATCACGACTTGCTGGCGCTGTTCCTGTGAAGCAGTGTTCTGCATCCAGTGCACAAAGGAAATGAATGCGCGCACAAAAGGTCAGTGACCTTAAATAGTGTAGGGAATGCAGATCCAATCTTGAGTCTTAAAAGTAAATTGGATAAATACATGGATAGAAGTGGTCTGGAGGGTGATGGAATGAGAGTCGGTCAGTGGTCGGCACAGACCGCAAGGGCCGAATGGCCTGTATGTTTGTGCTGTAACATTCCAAGATTCTAATAATTCGACTTGAATAATTAAATAGTAGGAAAGCAATGACTTTAAAGCATGCCGATACAGTTTTATCAGCCATGAGTCCGATTTGTGCCAAAATGATCTTGAAACCACTTCAAGTTTACATTTGCCCCAGCATTCAGGGTGCACGGACTTTTGTCACAGGGAAAAATATGCATACTGATGACTAAAAATTAGAGGGAACATTGCTTTCTGGTAGTGCACAAGGTATGCACGTAAACAAACAAAGAACTGTAAACAGAGAACAAATGTAAACAAACTGTGCAAAACAGAGAGAATTTAAAAAATCAATAAAGTGCACAAGTAAGAGTCCTTAAGTGAGTCCCTGACTGAGTTTGTTGTTGAGGAGACTGAGGGTGGAGGGGGTTCCTGAACCTGCTGTGGTGTGAACCCTTGATGATTGCTGCTGTTCTCTGACGGCAACGTTACCTGTAAATGCTTTTGCTGGTGGGGGAGGGTTTTACCTGCGACGTTCTGGGCTGTGTCCACTACCTTTTGCAGCGCTTTATGCTCAGGGGTATTGGTGCCCCCGTACCAGACCATGACACAGCCGGTCAGCACACTTTCCGCCACGCGTCTGTAGAAATTTGCCAGGGTTTCCGATGCCTTACCAAATCTTCTGAGGAAGGAGAGGCGCTGACGTGCTTTCACCGTGATGCCATTAGTGTGTTGGGTCCAGATCAACCAAAGTGCACGGCCTAAAATGTCCCAGCAAAGCACAACTCGACAACAGTTACTGAATTTGGTTATTTTTCAGAATTTTCTGGATTCTGAAAAATAAACAAATCACATCCACTTTCAGAAATTTATTGTACGCCCGAGTCTTCCCCACTTGTACCGACAAACCAACAAACAAAAGGTGTTAATTGGATATGATAAGGGGAGAGGTGAAAATTGACTTTGGCTCTGTGAAAGGAGACAGAGGGAAAAGGGAAGAGAGAGAGCTGGGGAGGTGGGTAACAGAAACCAGAGAAGTCAATATTAATGCCTTCCGGTTGGAGGGTGTCCAGACAAAAGATGAGGTATTGTTCTTCCAATTTGAGAGTGGTCTCTGTCGTACCAGTTGATGAAGTAGACAAAGACAATGCGGTCAAACAATATTCATGGCTTTTATTAGCAGAAACTTATGGTACAATAATGAAAGACAGTGGGTACACACTTATACCCAAGGGGAGTGTCCTTAACAGTAGAGATAATGCACAGCCAATGTTAGTACAGCAAGGCTCGCTAGAGGGGAGACTGGCAGCTAAGCAGAGATTCACCAGAGTCTCAGAGTCCACATCATCCCCCTAAGCACCCTCTTGGCCTCCGTTGAGTTTCAGGTTCCCCAGACGGGAATGCCAGAGGAAGAATCCTCATTGAGCCAGAGTTAAATTGCAGTCTGTATCCAGTGATGCCACTGTGACCCGATGCAAATATGCAAAGCAGGGCTCTGGTCTATGTGGGGTGTAAAGGCAGCTGGCAGGATCCCAATGCTCCAAGCCAACTATTTCCATGGAGCCCATTTTAAAGTGGCCACTAGCCAATTTCTGTTAGGGGTGCAGGGCAGTTCTTGGTCCTCAAGAGTGAAACGGCTGCTGGACCTCGTAAGTCTGGGCCAGAGGGAGCTTCTGAGAAGTTAAATAATGGGCAGAATTGAGAACAAATGGCAGCTTCTCTGTTTAGCATAAGGGCCACAGTGATTCCAGAACTCTTCAAACCGCTCTGATATCCAAAGAAGGCAAAAGGAGTCCAAACACATTCTTCTGTCTTTTTCTGAGTGAAACACGAAAGTCTGCAGACGCTGTGATTGTGGTTACAAACACAAAGTAAATGCTGGAGGACCTCAGCCGGTCTCGCAGCGTGCATGGGAGGTAAAGATATATGACCGACGTTTCAGGCCTGAGCCTTTCTTCAAGGAATAAGCAAAGAACAGGAAGGCGTCAGAATAAAGTCAAAGCTGGCTTGTAGGGGAGTCCAGACAAACAAAAGGTGCTAATAGGATACGATAAAAGAAGAGGTGAGAATTGAGAAAGGAGGGAGAAAGGAAGGAAGAGAGAGGCAGAGCTGGGGGAAAGGTGGAAGAAAAAGGGAAGGGGGGTGTCTAATGGAAGCCAGAGAAGTCGATGTTCAATGACTTCCCGCTGGAGGGTGCCAGATGGAAGATGAGGTGGTTGTTCCTCCAATTTGCAGTTGGCCTCAGTTTGGCAGTGCATGGGACCAAGGGAATGGGGCAGGGGATTGGAATGGGTGGCAACAGGGAGACCCATGCTATTGCAGCGGACAGAGCCGAGGTGCTCAACAAAGCGACCCTCCCCCCAGTCTGTGCCCAGTTTCTCCGATGTATCTTTTTCTGTTTGTTTTACTCATAAGCCTAAATTCGACTCCAGATCTAAGCCACTCGACCCCTCACCGCTGAGTCAAATTGTGCAAATTCAAATTCTTTCCAGAGGTTTGAGCGCCAAATATTCCCTGAGATTTAACACAGTGCTGAGGGAGTGCCAGATCAATGAAGATGCAAGCTTTATCCAAGGGGATTGTGACATTAGCCTCTTTGTGACATTAGGCTGATGAAGGCCGTGCAATCCCTTTCATCTCGATCTCTAACACTTGTGACCTCACTCTCTGTGGCACCTTGTGCAAAATGGTCAATAAAGCAGGATCACGTTTATTGTCACGAACGTATGTCATGAAATTTGTTATAGGTCCAAAATTACAATACTGTAAATGCAAAATTTTAAAAAAGTAAACAGTGAAAAAAAGAGCAAAAGTGAGGCAGTGCCCAGAAGTTCAATGTCTGTTCAGAAATCTGATGGCAGAGGGGAAGAAGCTGTTGCATGTGTGTGATAGTACAGATCTATCACCAATGTACATAGTGTATATAGTTACTGTATCTAGACTGTGCTTACAGCGATTGGCTGAGAGCTAAGCCACACCTATTGTCTGGGCCTTAAAGGGTTGTGTCCCTAGCCAGGTCGGATCATTCCGGACTGATCGGCCACCTGTGAAGAGCTCCTGTCTTTTGCTAATAAAAGCCTTGGTTTGGATCAACAAGTCTTTGATTCTTTCAACGAGCTCTACAGTGTGTATGTGTGCCTTCAAGCTCCTGTACCTCCTCCCTGATGGTAACAATGAGAAAAGGGGCCTGGCCTGGACAATGCAGGCCCTGTTGATAGAGGCTGTGTTCTTGAGGTGCCATTCCTTATGATTGTCCTTAATGGAGGGAAGACTAATGTCTGTGATAGGGCTGTACCTGTCTTGTGTATATGGGCATCTCCTTACCAACCAGTCACCCTTTACCTTCCAGCAGTGAGGTGCACATCCTTGGTCGTAGAGCGCTTTGGGGCAGGCTGGTTTTAATCATTGCAAATCGTTCTTCCCATGTCTCCCCAGCATGGCTCATCCTCATTGGTTAACGATGGGTTCTGACTCGAAATGTAGTCAATGTTTTCTTCTCCGGAGATGCTGCTTGAACTGCTGGACCCCTACAGCAGACTGTTTTCCCCGCTCAACCTCATTGCTGTTCATTCCCTTCATTTGACCTTCTCCATTCCTCCATTGGGAATGGAAGGCTTTAACCAGGAATTAAAATGAAATCATCTTGTGGTTCCTGCTGACAATGCCCAGGGAACAAAAGAGAAACCAGCCGCACCTTGTCAATGAAATTAACCGATCGGAGACCTTGAATCTCGTTTCACCGACTTTATTTCACATGGAGATTGCACTGACTCTAAAAATCTACTTCCACGAGCACGAAACAGGGAGACAAACAAAAACTGATAAGGACAATAGGATTAAATCATGGATTAAACCTGTTGAAAACTACATCAAGAACTTTGTTATTTTTGTATGTTATAATGTTAATTTTGTCTTATTTGAAAATGAATGTGTCAATAATTATTGACTGTAGTTAAGGCTACAACTTAGTTTCCAAATAATGTGTCTTCGACATACACCTTGAATTCCTGACCCATGTAATAATACCTCTCTATAGTTCCATGCTGGTAACTTTCCGCAGGAAAATGGAATCTCAGGGTTGTATGAGATGTCATGTACGTACTCCGACAATAAATTCTAATTTTTTAAAAAAGAATTTAGACATAGGCCAATTCAGCTCTACGAGTCTGTGTCGCCCAATTTATACCCCATTAACCTACACCCCGGTAGGTTTTTGAATGGTGGAAGCCCCGGAGAAAACCCACGGAGACACAGGGAGAACATACAAACTCCTTACAGACAGCACGGCTTTGAACTCTGGTTCAGTCCCGATCGCTGGCGCTGTAAAGGCGTTGTGCTAACCGCTACGCCAACTGTGCCGCCATTCTGAAATCTGAATTTGAACTGAAGCTATATAAATTAACTCTGGGGCGACTGTCTTTTGCTTCTCTCTCTCCGACTGTAAAGGGCATCTGTCAATGCTGTTACCGGTTGAGTACCCCCTTGTCCGAATACCCGAAATGCTCCAAAATCTGAAACGTTTTTCGTCCGTGGTCCCATAAGGTAATCTGTAATAGAGTTCAGAAATCCTGATCGGAGAACTGAACATAGCAGACATAAGTAGTGAATTGTAGATTTTTCAATATATGTTTACTTCAGTTAATTTGTGCAGATGTATTGTAATGTGTATGTATTGTAATTTGTATTGTAATGTGAATGCTTGTATGTTTAAGTCTGACTAAATGAGTGCATTTTTGAAATCGTGTTCCAAAATCAAAAAAAATTTGAGACCCTTCTGGTCCCATGCATTTTGGATAAGGGGTACTCGACCTGTACTAATTGCTTCTGGTCCCATGCATTTTGGATAAGGGGTACTCGACCTGTACTAATTGCTTCTGGTCCCATGCATTTTGGATAAGGGGTACTCGACCTGTACTAATTGCTTCTGGTCCCATGCATTTTGGATAAGGGGTACTCGACCTGTACTAATTGCTTCTGGTCCCATGCATTTTGGATAAGGGGTACTCGACCTGTACTAATTGCTTATGGCCCCATGCAGTTTGGATAAGGGGTACTCGACCTGTACTAATTGCTTCTGGTCCCATGCATTTTGGATAAGGGGTACTCGACCTGTACTAATTGCTTCTGGTCCCATGCATTTTGGATAAGGGGTACTCGACCTGTACTAATTGCTTCTGGTCCCATACATTTTGGATAAGGGGTACTCGATCTATACTAATTGCTTCTGGTCCCATACATTTTGGATAAGGGGTACTCGATCTATACTAATTGCTTCTGGTCCCATGCAGTTTGGATAAGGGGTACTCGACCTGTACTAATTGCTTCTGGTCCCATGCATTTTGGATAAGGGGTACTCGATCTGTACTAATTGCTTATGACCAGACTAAAAGGCAATTTTGTGTAATATTACATTTCTGCTTTATTACATGACAATAAATAGTATCTGATCTGATTTTATACAACGGAAGATTTTCCACAAGAACAATGACTGCGTTTCAAGTGCACCTTTAATATTGACAACAGTTGCAAATTGACAGGGACATTGCTTGGATAAAACCAGATCACAGGTTGAAGTATTTTTAAAGGTGATCAAAATGTAAGGGCGTGAGTCGGTTTAGATGGGGAGTAATTGAGGTTGACAGATCTGGTCAGTTGATGGTATGACTAACCGTGATGTTGTGGGGCCAGTGGAGCGAGGGTATGGAGCTGCACAAGATGTAAGAATTTGATGAAGGCAGAACTTTCCAGATGATTGTCGGTCTGGAGGGGGAGGAGGAGGCAATCAAAGAGAATGGAGGTGGGATGGCTCCCAAAGGCAATCTTCCCACACAATGCGCAACTGCACTGGAGAAACTCAGTAGGTCTACAGGAAGTAACGGTAACCAATAGAACCATGGAGCAGTACAGCACAGAAGCAGGCACTTTGGCCTTTCTAGTCTGTGCTGAACTATTATCCTGCCCACTCCCACTAACCTGCACCCTGCAGGGCTTGATCCGTGTACATTTGTGTATTGTCCCTGACCCCAGCGTCTGCAGAATTTCTTGTTTAAAACCTGAATTTAACCTTCCCAATAACCTTGAAATAATAGGCCTTAAAGGCTAGGAAAAGAATAGAATATTAATTAAAATATTGGTCGATTATAAGCTGGTCAAGATGAGATGATGGGCAAAAGGATGAATTTGTCCAAAATAAAACCTGAGCTTGGAGTTGGAAGAAAATAACAGAAAAATCCAAAGACTGATATTTGTGCCGTCACACACAATGAGACAGGAATGAACCGGAACATTCTGAGTGGTCACTTATTAGGAGCCAGCAAAGCTTTAAGGTGATCCCCGGTATGGACCCGGAGCCTGGCAGGCGCTGGAACTGCAGAAGGAACAGCAGAGGGGCAGCACTCAGTCCGTTCACTGGCGATCTGACAGATCCCAACCTCTGGGTGGCAGACAACCCGCGCCGGAGCATTGGCAACTCCTACCCCACCAGCTAAATTATGTCATAGCCAAGAGCAAACGTTGCAGAGTCAAAGAAGACTACAGAGACAGATCCAGTAATGGAGCCGCAGAGAGAGAGAGTGAGGCAGCCCGAACAGCGAAAAAAATAAAATAAAATGTCAGTGCCAGGTGACCAACTCCCCCATCCATCATGGCTGGAGGTGATGGTAATAGAATCTCACTATTTTTTTTTGTGTTATATAACTATTTCTCACTCAATGGATTTTCCAGGTGATCTAATCTCACAGCCCTCAGAACAGTTAAGATATTAAAATGCAGGTGCAACCCATCTTGTCTGACTGATAGCTCAAAGAGCCTCGTCCATATTGCTTCTGACCATTTCCCCCCCCCCCCCCCCCCCCAGAGTCTAGCAAGTGTTTGGAACCAATTTCCTGGAATTTCAGGCAAAGACTGAGGAAGAGGAGCTGGATCAGACACCTTGGGGAGAACCTTCCGTTGAAAAATCCTGCTCTGAGGAGGAAGAGGGCAAGAGCAATGATGAGATGTTGATAATGGCTGGACCGTGCCCTCTTTATGTCCCTGTCCCTTTTGCTTTTGATAGGAGTTTTGCAAAATGGATGATTTTTTTTCTCTTCTTGCAAATGGCCCACTGTCAAGTGCTTCCAAGGAACCCCACCCCCACACGATTCACCAATGGCAGCTGAGAGCTACGCACGGCAAGGTGTATTCACGATGGTGCCTGAGAACTTGGAGATAGGAAACTGGAGAGTTCCAGCAGTTGGGGGGGGGGGTGGTGTGTGCTGGGGTTTGGTTGCTGAGGTGTGTTGAGAGAAGGAGGACTGAGAAAGAGTGAGAGAGCGATGCTGAAGACCTGGGAAGATGTGCAGAAATGGGGGCTAGAGGGAAAGAAGATGCAAGAGCAAAAAGATGATGAAGGAGTGTGGTGAGTGAGGGTTGATTGGAATTGATGAGAGAGGGGATGTGGGATTGGCCTTGGTGACCAGCGAATTGGATCAATGAGGTCAACATTGGAGTAGCTTTGGGAATGAGGAGAATAATTTAGGAATGACATTTTTTTCAAGTTCATTTTTATCATACAATTGTGTAAGTACAACTGGACATTCTTTGGTTCATGAATTCGTAAATGATAATTGATGAAGTTAGGTGACTGGAGACTGAAGTTGACGTGATTTGGGGATTGGGGTCAATAATAGCAGAGGACAAATTCCAATTGGGAAAGGGAGTGTTGAGAGATTGGTGGGGTGGGGGGGGCTTTGTGAAGAATTGAGCTCAGGAGAAAGATTGGAGTATGTGGTCAGGAGAGGAGTTGACTGAGTAGTGGGTGTTGGGAAAGGATGAGCAGACAACGGGGTTGGGAAAGGAGTTGAGTAGAGATAGGAGGCAGACTGGGCAATAGAGTTGGGATTCCATTTCAGTGGCATGAGGGCAACTGGGGCTGATCGACTGTGGGTAAATGGAGAATTTGGATCAAGGGTGTCCAGGAAATGGAGGTTGCAGGGTATGGGTCATGAGATAGGAACAACACTGGGAATCCATTCCTTGGGCAGAGCAAGGGTCTGAACTGGGGCGGGCAATAGGAAAACTGAGAATGTGGTAAATAGGGTCTTGGCATCAACTTGATATTGGAAATTGGGTGAGTAAAGGTGATTGGGAGTGGGGTATTGGATTGAATGGGAATTAGTGCATTTGGAGAATTGGACAGGAGTGGGTGTAGGGATCGATAATTCCTGTAAAGCTCAGAAGAAGTGTGGTCGGCGGAAGTGGAGCTGAGAGCAGACACCCTTTCAAGGGGTAAGTGAAATCTCTATCTCTTTTAAAAATATTGTTAGTGGTGTTTACATTATGTCATTAAACAGTATGGTGATATGTTGTGCTATAAGATTCAAGAGAGAAAAAAAGAATTATTACAAAAAAAAACATTTTTATGATTAAAAATAATCCAGAGAGTGCTTAGTTTATTTTGTTTTTGTTTTTATATATTATTTTTATGTAATTTGAAAATTCTAAAGTTTAAAAAAATACAGAGCACCATCATAATAAATAAATAGAATTTAACCACACCAAAAATAACCCATAAAAAACAATCAAAAAAATTAATCAACCCCGCACACCCCCCCTCAACAAAGCAAGGTTAAAAGATAACATGTAGGAACAAAGTGACAAGACAACAACACCAAAGTTTTAGAACAACCCTAATTCTTAAGATAATAGTCTATAAATAGGCCCCACATCTTTTAGAAGTTGACTCTTTAATGGCATATCTAATGTTTTTCTAAACTTAAACAAGACATAATATCGCTTAACCATTGTGTATGCGTGGGTGGAGTATTTGTCTTTCCAGTTAATCAAAATTGCTCATCTGGCCATCAATGGCATAAAAGATAAAATTTGGTTTTGAGTTGAAGTCAGTAAAACATCATCATCCTGAAATCTCATTCTCCTGATTGTGGATAGAAAGTGGTTTGCAGAGGGAGTAGGCATTAGCAACATGGGTTCTCATCGCAAGCACTGAGGTCAAAGGTTTTTCTCAAAGTAGAGAGTAAACCAATATTTCAAATGTAAGCAGTTAAACATTTGAAATGGAGGATTGAGGGAGAGGTGCTACAGGTCAGCATGGTTTTCTCCTGAGCAACAGCGCCCCCCTCCTCCATTCCCTCAGCACCAAAGCCTTTGCGCTCACTGCTTTGATTCCTCTTCACCCAACTTAACACCAGGTCTTGGACTTTCCAGCTTTATCCATTATATCTGCACTCCCATAGCAATTCTCCTTTACTGTGATGGTTTCAGGATGGTTGGTGCCGAGCTGCTGAGGACAATCTGGCTCCGAGGTGTTCTGATGCACTGGCAGGTCTCGTGGTTGGCTCTGGATTGGTTAACGTTGACTGGAATCCATGTTCAGAGTAGCCGCGACCCAAGCTCCCAGTTCGGAGGCAAAAGGTCATAGGTAGAACACAAGGAATCGGAGCAGGAGTCGGCCATCCGGCCCATCAAGCCTGCCCTGCCATTCAATGAGATCATGGCTGATCTGATGATGAGCTCATCTCTACCTGCCTGCCTTTTCCCCATATTTTATAATTCCCCTACGATGTAAAAATCTATCCAACTTTGTCTTAGATATATTCACTGAGGTCGCCTCCACTGCTTCAATGGGCAGCGAATTCCACAGGTTCACTGCCCTCTGGGAAAAGCAGTTCCTCCTCATCTCTGTCCTAAATCTACTACCCTGAATCTTGAGGCTATGTCCCCTAGTTCTGGTCTCCCCCACCAATGGAAACATTGATGGGTTTCATTGAAAGTATGGAACCTGGCTACATGTTTGATGAAGGGGCTTCTGTCTGTGGGTTGGCGATCAGAATTAGCAGCATTGGGATTGTTCCTGATGGTGGGGCATCAGACAATCATGTATCAACTGTTGCCAAGTCCTTATTATTATTAATTATGAATGGAATCAATGTATAGTAAAACCCCTGTTATCCGAATTCAAGCAACCGTTAACCTCAAGCAACAGGTTAAAAAAAAATGAGAAAAAAAATTAAAATAAATAAGAATAAAATATTAAGTAAAAGATATGTTTAAAATTGTAAAAATATATGTTCTCTAAAGTAACACGTAAACCTTTGATGAAGATGGGAGCCAATATTCAGCCAATGGAGGGCACTGGTTGGGCTTTGCTCGTAACAGCTGTTTGAATAAAGTTGTGTGAAACAGCAATGGTGTCGCCCGAGATGAAGAGCTGGTTGATGCCGCTCGCCATTGGGGTGATTCTCTTAAAGCATCTCCTTATCCCTGCTTAGTAAAAGTTGCCCCGATCAGAGTCTCTATCTGTAAACTTGGGGGAGGAGGGTTTAATTATCTATGACATTAATTTTTGCCTTTCGGGCGGCTCCGTGGAGGGGAAGGAACCGATGCAGTAGTGGTTAAATCTTTTTTTAAAAATGTGACTGAAAATAAACTAAAATGCTTTAAGGTTTATATATTCATGTGAAGTGAAGTTTGTTCAGTGTAAGTACAGTGTAGTATTTTTGTCTTTTAAACTGTTCTTAATGCAGGTGTATTAGTTAGGCATTGGAAGCAACCGAAAAATACATCCATAGGTACCGGATACCAGGTGTTTTACTGTATTACTGGTTACACTATTAGTTACTATCTATCACAGTACAAGTGAGTGAGGTTGGATACTGATGGAACTTTTGGTTTCTCCTCCCCCCACCCCAGTACATTTCTCCACCCCCCTCCCACGCTCACCCCTTTCTCCATCAGTTACCTGTAAGTGCCTATTCTCACCTGGCCTCCTGGAACCCATCACTGCAGCTGCTGGGGTGACACAGGAGAAAAGCTATTCATCTCCAGAGGACATAATCTTTGCAAGGTAAATGCAAAAATACTTTAAATTTAGACATACAACACGGTAACAGCCCACTTTGGCCCACGAACTCGTGCCACCCAATTGACCTACAACTCCTGGTACGTTGCGAACTCGTTGATGTTGTTGACTGAATGCTTCGCAATCGCCTGGGCATGCTTCATTTGGATATCATGAAATGTTAGCAGATGCCTTTAATCAAATGAAGAAATAGTTGGAGAGTGGTACAATGCTAGTTCAAATCAATACACTTAAAATTGGAGGGAGAGCAGGAAGGCAGTTTATTACCTGCTTCTTAAACTCTTGCTCCAAAGTTTACTTTGAATATACCTGCGATTGTCTGATCTCAGAAGCTAAGCAGGCTCAGGCCTGGTCAGTACTTGGAGGGGAGACTAGGTGCTGTGGGTTTCTGTGAGGGGGCGCTGGACAAAGTGGAGACTTTCAGTCTGCCTTATGGTGGACAAAAGTCAAAGAATTTCATGTATGTTACATTCTAATTATGTGACAATAACGAGAGCCTCCTTATTGTCTTCTCAACTTTCACTTTATGAGGTGCTGCTTTACATTAAATGCACAATATTTCTGGAGAAATTCAGCAGGTCCCACAACATTCGCAGACGTTTCAGGCCTGAGCCCTTCATCAAGGTAGGAGCAAAACACAGGCAAGCACATGAATAAAAGGGTTGGAGAAGGAGGGAAGAAGGGGCAGGGGTAGCAGCATAGACCAATGACCGTAGGTGGACATTGATAGGAGGGCAGGGGAGAAAATCTGAGAATAGATAGGGGTGGGGGGGGGGTGGCTGTTACTTATTGTCCATTAACATTGTCATGAAACGGTGGGTTGCTGTAACCCTTCTATGGACATGGAAAGGTTTAGAGGTGGGTGGGCCCAACACAGGCAGATGGCACCATCTTAACTGGGTCAGCACAGACAAGTTGGTTTCCACTCTGTGGTGTAGAACTCCATGGTTCAATATATTTTCTCACTGCCTTCTCCCTGCTGCCACCCTCGCAGTCTCCCTGCCCCCACCCTCGCAGTCTCCCTGCCCCCACTCTCACTATCTCCCTGCCCCCAACTTCACTGTCTCTGTCCCCACCTTTGCTGTATTGTTTAACTCCACTCCGTTTGTTCTTCTATATTATTGCTCTTCTCACCATGAGTTTACAGAATGCGCCTCTCTCTCTCTCCCTCTCTCTGCCCTTCTCTCTCTCTCTTTCTCTCTCTCTCTACCCTTTCTCTCTCCCTTTGCCCTTCTCTCTCTCTCTACCCTTCTCTCTCCCTTTGCCCTTCTCTCTCTCTCTCTCTCTCTCCTTCTCTCTCTCCCTCTCTCTGCCCTTCTCTCTCTCCCTTTGCCCTTCTCTCTCTCTCTCTCTACCCTTCTCTCTCTCTCTCCCTTTGCCCTTCTCTCTCTCTCTCTCCTTCTCTCTCTCTCTATTCTTCTTTCTCTCCCTTTGCCCTTCTCTCTCTCTCTACCCTTCTCTCTCCCACTCTCTGCCCTTCTCTCTCTCTTCCTTTGCCCTTCTCTCTCTCTCTCCTTCTCTCTCTCTCTCTCTCTCTCTCTACCCTTCTCTCTCTCCCTTTGCCCTTCTCTCTCTCTCTCTCTCTCCTCTCTCTCTCTCTCTACCCTTCTCTCCCTCTCTCCCTTTGCCCTTCTCTCTCTCTCTCTCTCCTTTTCTCCCTCCCTTTGCCCTTCTCTCTCTCTCTACCCTTCTCTCTCCCTCTCTCTGCCCTTCTCTCTCTCTCTCTCTCTCTCTCTCTCATCACATGAAGGGAAAGAAGATCTGTTGGTAAGTTGCTTCTGCATCTTTACACTATGCTACAATGATCCATATTCAGCCAAAAAGTATCCAAGTTTATTGCCACATGTACCAAGATGCAGTGAAAATGTTTGTTTTGCGAGCAGACCAGTGGACATCTTGTACATTGTACAAGTAAGACAATGTAAAAGCTACACAGAGAGACCAGTTGGTGTCAAGCAGAGGCAACGTAATTTTAGTGTTTTGGGGTTCACTCAAGAGTCTGATACCGGTGGGAAAGGAAATGCCCTGGAACCTGGTGGTGCGTGACTTCACACTTGTGAATCTTCTTCGCCAAAGAAAGAGGGGTGAAAAGAATATGGCTGGGGTGGGGATGAGTCTCTCAAAAACGTTAGCTGCTTTTTCAAGGCAAGTGGGAGTTACAGATGGCGGGGAGGAGGTCATGTACGATCCAGGATCACAACCTTCTGCAGTTTCTTGTGGCCTTGGGCAGAACCGTGCTGCGATGGTGGTCGTAGAATCGGAATTTATCACCATGAAATTGACAGCATTATACGTGCATTAAAAAATTACAATGGGAAAAGAAGAGAAAGCGAGAAGGTCCTAATATTTATCAGATTCTTTTACTGTGTTGGCATTAAGCATATCTCTGTACCATGATAATATCTTGCACAGTGTGCTCTGAAGTCTCCAATGAAATGTCACATTGTGGCGGCGTGTGTACATCCACTCAACTGCTGAGGTGTTGACGTAACACACACTGGTTCCCTAACTTCAGTACAGGGGCTCCTCAACCTGCTCTCCGGCAACCCCATCGTAAATCGAAAAAGAATCATAAATCGAAAGAGACTACCGCCCCATCACAAAATTTTGAATACCTTTATTCTACACTGAAAAAAAAAAGCTATTAATGTACACAGCTGAAAAATGTTTGAAGCATTGAACTAAAATTAAT
Source organism: Narcine bancroftii (assembly GCF_036971445.1). Taxonomy (NCBI): domain Eukaryota; kingdom Metazoa; phylum Chordata; class Chondrichthyes; order Torpediniformes; family Narcinidae; genus Narcine; species Narcine bancroftii. The sequence goes on along the minus strand of NC_091481.1, from coordinate 59,831,161 downwards.
TGCTGGATGGTGAGGATGCTGAAGCCACAGGGTCATCAGCTTTACTCCCTACTGATGGCTTCAATTTGAACCCTGCAACACTTCCACCCAAAAGCAGTATGGCACGGTCTTTGAATATCTTGAATCCTGGCATTGTCTTAGCTCTTGATGTAGGTTCGCATATAGCGAGTGCGGGAACAGATCGAAATTTGAAATTTAAAGAACGGATTCGAACCATCATAACTTTGAAAAATCTGACGTCGGACCATCATATTTGAGGAGCACCTGTAATGTCATGTACAAAGCCCCAGCTTGTCTTTCTACTATAGTAACCAGATACCTCTTTAGGATTTTGATTCATTAAAATGGGAATGTGCTCCCATGATTTTCCAGACCTGCAGATATTTCACCTTGGTAGCTTCTCTTGTAGTAGATGGGTTGTTGTGAAGCTTCAATCTATTCTTTTACCTGTGATGATGCATTGCCTTAATGGCCCTTATAGCTTCAGTAGCATTAGCCCCTTTTTCCACTGGCATCCCAGTTAATTGGCCGTGCAGTGTCCCGGGATAGGAAGCCCTTTGTGATGTTTCCACTGGGCCGCCTTTAATCGGGACAATGACTGATTTTCCACTGAACACAACTCATCCCCGGGGGTCGGAGAGTCTACCTTCGAATAGAATGGGTGGAATTTGCCCTTTTTCCTCATGTTTTAATCAGCACGCCGGCGTCAGCTGACGCTGGGGATATGAGTAGGGGTAGAGGCCGTCAATGCCCGGCACGATTTGACGTCCTGCTGGTTGCTTTCCTTTTTCCCTTAAATGGTTAATTCCCTGTTAATTCCTGGGGCAAGGTGCCAGTGGAAAAGGCACAATGCTTTACAATGGAATTGTATTGTTTTGGTGTAAGCTCCAACCTCTGTGTGTTCCTATACTGTTATAATATGTTGACATGATGATCTGTCGAGATATTGTCTATTCCAGTACTGCAGTATTATGTTGCCCTGATGTGCTCTTTGGTGCTGGTATTTTCCTTTATTACAGTCAAGCACAGACATGATGCACCTCATTGCCCTCAGGCAGTTTCTGTACTGGAATCATGTATTTTTCCCCCCAAATTAACTGAACAAATATAATGATACATCAGCAGAAACCTTACAAGTTTTCATGCATATTTGAAGAGCTTCGTAGCCAACGAGCTTCCTCTAGTGCCTGGAACTACAATCCAATGGGGGAAAGTAAATCATGGAGCAGTGCGAGATTTCCTTCCCTTTTACCGGTTTTATACATAAAAGAACCAAGCTAGTATATCATTTAACTGGAATGCAAAATGCAAGTAAGAAATCACACAAATCAACATATTTCATTGCATAATAACAGAGAAAAACTGAATATAATTATACGACGACAAAAATCAAAAATGAAAAATAAGATTTAAATGGAACAATTAAGATCAATGCCCTGTTAACAGCACGGGATAAGAATGGTAACCAGAATATAATTCTAGCCATTTTTGTTACCTGTAGGTATGGGGCCGGAGCAATGTTTTAAACTATTCGACAGATCTTCAAGATAGGCTGTTCAGTTGTTTTTTTTATTTTATTATTTTTTAAAAATAGATTAGTTGATTATTTATTTATCTGTTTTCTTTGTTAGGAGAATTATTTCTAATATGTCACATTTTCACTGTGGAATTTATGTACGATACTTATACGTTGTGGACTTGGACAAAACCATTTTAATTGTTATTTCTATTTTCCTTCTGCTGTGTATACTCAGGGGTTCAGGGCTAATTTTTTAGGTGGCGGAGCTCACCAAAAACAGCAACAAGGAGGTCCTCATGAGGTGCCGAGCTGCCCCCCCCCCCGAGGTGCTGAGCCACTGAGGTGCCGGAGCAGCTCCCTGAGGTGCTTGGAGTGGCCCCCTGAGGTGCCTGGAGCCCCCCCCTCTAAGGTACCTGGATGACCTCATGAGGTGCCAGAGCTGCCCCCTGAGGTGCTTGGAGCAGCCCCCCCCCAAGGTGTCAGAGCGACCCCCCCGAGGTGCCAGTGGCACCCATGTGTATATTATGAAATGTTAATAAAAAGATTGAAAAAGAAAGAGTGGTAACCAGAGCAGACAGGACGAGAAAAGTTCAAAGTTTCGATTTATTATCGGAGAACACACGCGGCTTCACAAGCAACCCTGAGAATCGTTTTCCTGTGAGCGAGGAAGAATTTCTACCTATCAGTAGCTTTAAACAGTACTCAAGAAAAATAAATGTATACAAAAGAGGGAAATAGAAACAAAGAAGGAAATGTAAACATACTAACTGTGCAACTACAGTAAAAGATAAATATTCAGTTATAAATAATGTGCAAAATAAGAGTCCTTAATGAGTCCCTGATTGAGTTTGTCGTTGAGGAGTCTGATGGTGGAGGGGGAGCAGCTGAACTGGCGTGAGTCTTCAGAATCAGAATTAATTGTTATGAATTTGTGATTTCTCGGCAGCGTCACAGTGCAAACGTTTGTATCAACCACCTGACTAAATAAATAAAAATTGTACAAGAGAAAGAAAAGGACAAATAAGGCAGTGTCTTTGATTCATGGTTTATTCAGGAATCTGATGGCAGCGAGGAAGAAACTGTCTTTGTTCTGCTGAGTGCTCGTCTTCAGGCTCCTGTAGCTTTTCCCCAATGGTAACAGAGTGAAGAGGGCCTGGCCTCGAGGTCCTTGAGAATAGAGACTGCTTTCTTAAGACACAAACGTTTGTCGATGGAATGAAGTCTGGTGCCCGTGATGTTGCAGACCGAGTTAGCATTCTCTGGAGTTTTTTCTTGTCCTGAGTGTTGGCACCTCCGTACCAGACACTGATGCAACCGGCCAGAATGCTCTCCATGGGGCACCTGTAGAAATTTAAGTCTTCAGTGACACACCGAATCTCCCCAAACTCCTCGCAAAGAAGACCCACTGGTGAGCCTTCTCTGAGATTGGACCGATGTGGAGGCTCCAGGACAGATTCTCGGAGATGTCAACACCCAGACAACGAGACAGGTCTGAAGAGGGAGCGCAAAATCATTGAGGACCCCTTCCATTCGCCCACAGCCTCTTTCAGCTGCTCCCGTGGATGTGGAGGAGGGAGACCCCAGTGATCCTCCCTGCCACTCTTTTTTTTTAATTTAGACATACAGTGTGGTAATGGCCATTTTGGCTCACGGGTTCCGTGGCGCCCAATTTACACCCAATTAACCTGCACCACCAGTACATTTTGTATGGAGGGAGGAAACCAGGGAAACCCCACGCAGACACACAACCCACACAAACTTCTTACAGACAGCACGGGATTCCAACCCTGGTCCCAATTGCTGGACCTGTAAAGGCGCGGCACTAACTGCTGTGCCAACTGTGCCGCTCTTATGATCCTGCCTGCAGGATGTTGGAATTTGGGTATGAGAGTTGCACGTACCGTGGTGGCGGTCGAATGAATCGGTGTCGGAGGTACGAGGCACAGCTTGCCCAGGAACTCCGTGAAGAACTGAAAGTGCAGAATTTGGTTAGCATCAAAAGAAAGTTAACACAGGACAAAATCAAAAAGCATGCTGGGAAGTTTGACCTTGTTGGAAAGATGTCATATTAAAGGAGAATGAATGTATCCTGTACTTTCGAAGGACGTGTTAGAGATGGGGGGGTGGGGGGGGGCGGCATATCAAACACAGCTGTCCTCTCAAACAGTAACTAAAGGCTATAAAAACAAGCATTTTATAGTGATTTCCAGGAGACAGAAGAAGATAAATGATGCAAAAGAACAATTAACCCCTTGTTCTTCGATTAGAGTGATTGATCAACCTTGTTTTTGAAGTGTATTACTGGATAGGTAGTAAGAAAATAGTTATCTGCTAAACAGTTATGTCAGAATGTAAATAAAAGCAATTATTTGGAACAGTGTTTCTGTCTGAGATGATTCTTATCTGTAGGGATCACCTACGGCTCCTAGAACGCTTCCACCAGTGTTGTCTCCGTTCCATCCTCAACATTCATTGGAGCGACTTCATCACCAACATCGAAGTACTCGAGATGGCAGAGGCCGACAGCATCGAATTCACGCTGCTGAAGATCCAACTGCGCTGGGTAGGTCACGTCTCCAGAATGGAGGACCATCGCCTTCCCAAGATCATGTTATATGGCGAGCTCTCCTCTGGCCATCGTGTCAGAGGTGCACCAAAGAAGAGGTACAAGGACTGCCTAAAGAAATCTCTTGGTGCCTGCCACATTGACCACCGCCAGTGGGCTGATCTCGCCTCAAACCGTGCATCTTGGTGCCTCACAGTTCAGCCTGCAGCTGACGTGGACATTTACCCCCTCCATAAATCTTCGTCCGCGAAGCCAAGCCAAAGAAAAAGAAGATGTCAGCACCTCTACTTCCTCAGGAGTTTGTGGAGGTTTGGTTTGACATCAGAAACCCTGGCAAACTTCAAATGATATGCAGTGGAAAATGTGCTGACCGGCTGCATATGAGGACACCAACACCCCTGAGTGTAAAGCCCTGCAAAAGGTTGTGGACACAGCCCAGGACATCATGGGCAAAATCCTCCCCACCATCGAGATCATCTCCAGGGAACTCTACCGTTGGAGAGCAGCAGCGGTCATCATTGATGCGCACCACCCGCCACACGCTTTATTCTCGCTGCTGCCATCAGGAAAGAGGTGCAGGTGCCGCAAGACTCGCTCCACCAGCTGTTTCCCCTCCACCATCAGACTCTTCAATGACAAACTCAATCAGAGATTCGTTTAGGGACTCTTACACTTCATTGATTTAATTTTTCTCTCTGTACTGAACAGTTTTTTTTACATTTCTTTGTTTACACGTGTACATTGGGCACAGTTTTTTTTTGCACTACCAATCAGTGGTAATTCTACCTGGCCCGCAGGATAATGAATCTCAGGGTGGTATGTGATGTCATGTATGTTGTCTGACAATAAATATGAAATCTGACTATTGAATATGAAGAAGTGTAGTTCACTATATGGTAATAGAGCACACCTACGGCTACTAGAACGCTTCCACCAGCGTTGTCTCCGCTTCATCCTCAACATTCATTGGAGCAACTTCATCACCAAGATTGAAGTACTCGAGATGGCAGAGGCCGACAGCATCGAATCCACGCTGCTGAAGATCCAACTGCGCTGGGTAGATCACGTCTCCAGAATGGAGGACCATCGCCTTCCCAAGATCGTGTTATATGGCGAGCTCTCCACTGGCCACCGAGACAGAGGTGCACCAAAGAAGAGGTACAAGGACTGCCTAAAGAAATCTCTTGGTGCCTGCCACATTGACCACCACCAGTGGGCTGATATCACCTCAAACCGTGCATCTTGGCGCCTCACAGTTCGGCTGGCAGCAACCTCCTTGGAAGAAGACCGCAGAGCCCACCTCACTGACAAAAGACAAAGGAGGAAAAACCCATCACCCAACCCCAACCAACCAATTTTCCCTTGCAACCGCTGCAACCGTGTCTGCCTGTCGCGCATCGGACTTGTCAGCCACAAACGAGCTGCAGCTGACGTGGACATTACCCCTCCATTAATCTTCGTCCGCGAAGCCAACCAAAGTCAAAAGTCAATAGAGCACAAATGTTAAAGGCAGGTCATTCCTATTCAGTTCGTTACCTCAAAGCATTTTAATGGCTGTAGAGACAAGGAATAAATCAACAGTATATGGCACTTTTGTGTATTAGCATATGGACACAGTTTCATTATCTTACAATCCACGCAACATCTGTTCCTGCCAGAAGATCCTGTGAATCTTCTCCAGGCTGTTACACTCTTATCGGCTTTAGATGTGTCTCTGTTGTCTTTATGCTCAGTTGTGCCAAAGATCATGGGTTCAAGCCCTGTCACAGATTACTGAGTGCACCCCCTGCTGAGAAGGGGAAGCATCAGAGATGACCCTACAGGGCGATGATGACGGCAGCGGTCCAGCTAGGGGTTCAGTGGATGAAGGACCCAGACCAGGCTGCGGGGCTGCTGGAGACTGGGTCATTGGAACCAGGGACCAGAACTGGGATTCAAGAGGGGGGGGGTGCAAGAAGGGCTCCTGAAGGGCCTTGGGTGCTGATTGTGTAGGGAGGTTGGAGCTTGGGTTGCCGATGGATCGAGCAGGGGTCCACGTAGTTGCCGAGGCTGTGGGAATGCTGGAGGCAAATCTATGGGCACTCGGTGACTCTGACGGGACTCTCTTGCTTCGTTTTAAAAAAATTTAGACATTACAGCACGGTAAGAAGCCATTTGGACCCAAGTGTCCATGCTGCTCAGTTTATGCCCAATTAAACTACACCCCTGGTACATTTCGAATGGTAGGAGGAAGCCGGAGCCCCTGGGGAAAACCCATGCAGACAAACTCCTTAGCCTTTCAACAGGCAAAAGAAAATTTAGCACAATGTTATATTTTCTGTATTATTATATGACTATAAAGGAATCTTGAAATGACTTTTTAAAATGTTTGTTCTCTCTGTATTGTACAGTCAATTTGTTTACATTTGTTATCTGTTTATAGTTATTGATAATGCAGAAACTCTCACCCCGTTCTAAATCTGAACGCCGGAGATGTCTCACAAAGCATTTTATTTAAATGGTTAGTGTGGTGATATGTTTCCTCGATTGTATATAGTTATTGTTGGCTACTGTACATATGGAGCTGGCCTGCCCACTGATGACTCATACCCTATGACTCCTCCCCCCTTGGTCTTGGGCCATGAAGGTCGAGCCACCTCTCCCTTCCCTCCATTCCTATACCTGGATCCAGGCCAGCAAGGTTCTTCTGCATATTAAATTGTAGTGCACTACAGTTAGTTTAGTCTTAACAGTATCCAGACTGTCACAGGCTTTGTCCAGGGTGAGGCGAGGCTGAGAGTTCTACACTTAAAGATGGCCATGTGCAGGTCTACCATCTCAGTACGCCTAGTGATCATTGCCAAGGTAACCAGCATTTCCGGCATCACCAGAATTTGGAGCTGGGGGCGCGGTTCTGCTGAACGAACATTGGGCCTCAAGCAAGGCCTGGCTGCTGTCGTGGGTCAGGATGTAGTGAACGTTTACTCCATTCCATGTCAAGAGTACAGTACCCGAGCACCCTGTGTGACTTAGGATTTGGTGAGCCCATCATATCTCTTCTGTGAGGTGGTTAGTTGTTGACTGATGGAATAGATTGTGCAAATAATGGATTCTGATAAAAGATCAATAATTCTGAACAACAATTTTTTTTTCAAAGAGTTTGCTTCCTGAAAGAAAATTGGATATTATGATAGACAACTTCAGGCTGGACACAATTTCAGATTTGCTTTATCACGTAGGAAGTTGGAGAAACATTAATTTTTTTAATGTTGAATTGAACATGTTTAATCGCATAATGATACTGACACACTGCATTAGTTCAACTCACCTAAAAAATGTTTTGCCGCTCATTTTCATTTGAACTCAGCATCTGATGCCTCAAGATTCCATTTTTGTCATTGTAATAAAGCAGTGTCATATTACATGAAATTGCTTCGCCTGCTGTAAGGCAGATTCGGCATCGGCAGAAATTGCCTGGAGTGCCTCTTACAGTCAGAGAAAGAGAAGCAAAAGGGAGACCTCTCCCCCCCCCCCCCCCCCCCGCCGAGTCACTGAGTGTCTATAGATTCACCTCCAGCTCTTCTGCAGCCTCCACACCCACAGGGTCCAGTCCAAACCATTGGCGACCTGAGCTCCAGATCTGAACCTCTGACACGCTCAGGAATCCTTCATCGACTTTGGCACCTCCTCCCATCCTGGTTCGGATACCTGGTACCCGTACAACCAGTTTTGAGCCAGTCTGCCTCCATGGTCATTGTCCCAGTGGGTCGTCTCCTCTGCTTCTCCTTCTCAGACAGGGGATGGTCTCCCTGTTTTCTGGTGCCCTGGAGTCTACAATCCCTCCTGGTTGCTGCTGGTCAGAGGTGCTACAATCTTTGGCGCAGACCCCGTGGTCAAGGTATTTTAAATAAGATTACCATCAGATCCTTTAATGGACTGTTCAAAGCCTGCACGGAGCTGATGGGCATTTGACTGGTCTGTATCTCCATTCCTCACTCCCCACGGGTCCGCACCAGCGGCAGGACTGCCGTTACAACGTCTCCGCTATTTCTTGTGCCAATGTCCAACAATAGTGATGGATTCCAGTTACCCTGATAACGCTTTTCCATGGTGGCAATGTCCTGGTGAAACCTTTCACCATGTTCGTCACTGACTGCACCGAGATCAGCCGGGAAGAAGTTCAACTGCGAATGCAGAAAATGAATTTTCAATATGTTGCACGTCATGGTTTTTTTTTTAATGCTTGAAGCATGTTTTCAATCAGCTGGAAGTAGTTTGATGCTCTCTAGTTGCCAAGAAAATTCTCAACAATATCTTTAGAAACTGATTACATGTTCCCAGTGTTCAGGGAGACTAGGACTAGAGGCCATAGTTTAAGAATACAGAAAAGGCCCTTTAGGGCAGAGATAAGAAATTGGTTTCTATTTAACCCAGAGAGTTGTTGGTCTGTGGAATGCTTTGCAGCAGAGGGTGGTAGAGGCGGGTTCTCCAGATAAGTTCAAGAGGGAGTTAGATAAGGCTCTTGTGGACAGGGTAATTAAGGGTTATGGGGAGAAGGCAGGGACAGGACACTGATAGTGGAAGATCAGCCGTGATCTAAATGAATGGTGGTGTTGACTTGATGGGCTGAATGTCCTACTCCAGCACCTATTGTCTATTGGCCTTCCATGCGAGTTTCTCCTAAGACACTGAGTGCATGCCCAGACATGCTTGGACTGACCAAAGCAGCCAGTAGACTAGTACACTTAAAATATGACAGGAAATCAGAAAATAGGTTATATCTAAAATAAAACAGTATGTGATAGGAAACTTTTAAGGTGATTTTTGTGATTTACAGCCCAAATTCCATAAAATACACCCAAAGGCATTCAAGAAGCAAAATCTTTGTTGTCCAATGTAATCGGAAACCACTAAACTTTGAATCTTGCTCCTCAGATGCTGCTTAATCCGCTGAGTATCCCAGGATTTCTTGTTTCGACATCTGGTTTCCAACACCTGGAGCATTTCATTTTTGGAGTAAAAAGTCAGCCCACCACACTCTTCTGACTCCAGATCCCATTTACCTGCACGTGTCCAAAGCCTTTTTTTTTTTGCCTTGGTGATTCCGTGCTTATATTAATGCTTGGATTTTGTGAGAGTCTCTGAGCTTCAGATTCCAGGTTCTCCCTCAAATCTTCTCCAAATCTCTTACCCTTTGCCCTAAACCCATGCCCTCGGGTTTTAAATATTTCTGCCATGGGCAAATGTTTCTCATTTGGGGTCCAAATCCATAGAGAGGGTGCAGAGGAAATTTACCAGGATGTTGTCTATATCTTATGAGGCAAAGTTAGCGGAGCTAGGACTTTTCTCTTTGGAGCATGAGGCATAGATGAGGCAGCCAGCATCTTTTTCCCCAGGGCAAGAGTAATAAAAGCAGAGGTCATCTGTACAAAGTGATGTAAGGAAGGGGGAGGAGAGACGGAGAATTGTGGGGTCCTGGAATGCTTTGCCAGGGGAGCTGGAAAAATAAGAGTCTTTTAGTCAGGCACGGATGAAAGAAAAATGAAGGATATATATGAGTCAGCTCAACACCCTGGGCTGAAGGGCCTGTACTGTGCTGTCATGTTCCATATTCCCTAGCAACAACGGCTTTCCATCTTTGATTGGTTGAGGTTACAGTTCACCTTATCAATGGTGACATCACACGGAGTGAGTAGGAAGAGGAAAGGGAAGAACAGTTCAAGTGTATTACTATCTAATTGTACAAGTACAACCTGACCAAACAGCGTTCTCCGGTCCTCAGTGCAAAACATGCAAACACAAAACCAGACAGAGCACACATACAGACAAGTGATAAGCATGCAGTATAAAACAGCACATTCTCATCCCCAAAACTGCAGACTGCAACATTAGTTGCCAGCGTGGTCTATTGGCACACTGTTCCAGACACTGACGGTGTGCCAATGGTTAATGCTTTCTTGGGTTATGAGGGTTACACCATTCATTATTCTTATCTGTTTATTCTTGACAAACTACTGATGAAATGCTGTTTTGACCTATTTTAGAAGGATGTGTAGTGAAGCTCCTTCCACTCTGTACTGAACTGGACGAATCTAATACACGTTGACTAATTCAGAAAGGATTTGGAAGGCAAATTTTCTGTATGGCCAGAATGAAACAATGTCCTTGAGGTTATAAGTGACATAATATATTCAGTCTTTACTTAAAGAATGAGAAGCAGGGAACTATGTTATTTGCTCATTTTCTTATTGCCACCAAGTAGAAAGAGAGAAGAGAAGAACTACTAAGAATCAGCAATGTGTAGGATCTCAGACCTCACTTAACTGCTTCTGAATTGAGCAATGTAGTGATATCTTTAGGGTGGAAAAGACACATGATCAGGAGAATGTTCTAATGAAGGAGGAAGTATTGCTCAATTAAATGGGTCAAGTGGGGAGCATCTTGGGAATAATGATCACATAATGTATTGTTCCAATGCACTTTATGGCTTGAGTAGATTTCTTCACACTATTGTGTTATCATGATGTTCTATGTTTGTTATTGAAGTAGTATGTTGCCATGAACCCCATAATTTGACAGGCCTCCTCCTTCAAGAGCATAGTGTTCACATTTAAAGTGGCACAATTGGGGTAATGGTTAGCACAACGCTGTTGCAGCACCAGCGATTGGGACCAGGGTTCAAATCCCACGCTGTCTGTAAGGAATTTGTACGTTCTCCCCCTGTCTATGTGGGTTTTCCCCGGGGGGTTCCGGTTTCCTCCCACCCTTCAAAATGTATGGCGGTGGGGGGAGTTGGTGGTTTGTAGGTCAAAAGTAAATTATGAAAATATGTAGACACTGTGGTTGAAGTAAAAACACAAAATGCTGGAGAAGCTCAGTAGGTCAAACAGGGTCCTTTATGAAGCAAAAGTAAAAATTCATCAAGGTATGAGAAAATGCTGGCAGGCGTCCGAACTAAAAGGCGGGCGGAAGGGGTGGCAAAGGCAGGAGATGATAGATGGGGAAAGGAGGGAGAGGACAGCAGCAATGAGGAGGATGAGGAATAACTAGGTGGCCAAGGAGGAAGGGAGGGGAGAACTGGAAAGGGGGGGTAAAGAAAAGGCGAGCAAATTTAGCAGAAAGCAGAGAAGTAGCAATGTTAAGCCCATCTGGCTGGAGAGTGTCCAGGCGGAAAATGAGGTGTTCCTCCAAACTGCAGGTGGTCTGGTGGGATGGTACATCAAGCCATGGGCAGACGTGTGAGTTTGGGAGTGTGATTCAAAATAGAAATGGTTGGTCAATTGGGTTCAATTTGGCAGCATGGGCTCACGGGCTGAAAGGGCCTGTTTTCATACTGTAGGTCTAAATTGATAAATTTAAATATATTTCAATTTAAAGCACCATCTTGGAGAGAATACTTTTGGAAATCTTTGGCTTGGCTTCGCGGACGAAGATTTATGGAGGGGGTAAAAAGTCCACGTCAGCTGCAGGCTCGTTTGTGGCTGACAAGTCCGATGCGGGACAGGCAGACACGATTGCAGCGGTTGCAAGGGAAAATTGGTTGGTTGGGGTTGGGTGTTGGGTTTTTCCTCCTTTGCCTTTTATCAGTGAGGTGGGCTCTGCGGTCTTCTTCAAAGGAGGTTGCTGCCCGCCAAACTGTGAGGTGCCAAGATGCACGGTTTGAGGCGTTATCAGCCCACTGGCGGTGGTCAATGTGGCAGGCACCAAGAGATTTCTTTAGGCAGTCCTTGTACCTTTTCTTTGGTGCACTTCTGTCACGGTGGCCAGTGGAGAGCGCGCCATATAACAGGATCTTGGGAAGGCGATGGTCCTCCATTCTGGAGACGTGACCCATCCAGCGCAGCTGGATCTTCAGCCGCGTGGACTCGATGCTGTCGACCTCTGCCATCTCGAGTACTTCGACGTTAGGGGTGTAAGCGCTCCAATGGATGTTGAGGATGGAGCGGAGACAACGCTGGTGGAAGCGTTCTAGGAGCCGTAGGTGGTGCCGGTAGATGACCCATGATTCGGAGCCGAACAGGAGTGTGGGTATGACAACGGCTCTGTATACGCTTATCTTTGTGAGGTTTTTCAGTTGGTTGTTTTTCCAGACTCTTTTGTGTAGTCTTCCAAAGGCGATATTTGCCTTGGCGAGTCTGTTTTCTATCTCATTGTCGATCCTTGCATCTGATGAAATGGTGCAGCCGAGATAGGTAAACTGGTTGACCGTTTTGAGTTTTGTGTGCCCGATGGAGATGTGGGGGGGCTGGTAGTCATGGTGGGGAGCTGGCTGATGGAGGACCTCAGTTTTCTTCAGGCTGACTTCCAGGCCAAACATTTTGGCAGTTTCCGCAAAGCAGGACGTCAAGCGCTGAAGAGCTGGCTCTGAATGGGCAACTAAAGCGGCATCATCTGCAAAGAGTAGTTCACGGACAAGTTTCTCTTGTGTCTTGGTGTGAGCTTGCAGGCGCCTCAGATTGAAGAGACTGCCATCCGTGCGGTACCGGATGTAAACAGCATCTTCATTGTTGGGGTCTTTCATGGCTTGGTTCAGCATCATGCTGAAGAAGATTGGAAATAAGATTTGGAAATAAAGTAACAAAAAAGGAAGGAGATATGGGAAAGGGCAAACGAGGGATGGGGCACTTCCAGGATCAGTTTTCACACATCTGAGCAGTGGGTCATGCACAAGGAGACTGCTTCTGTGGGTATGTTTAACCCAAGTCCTTTGAACCTTTCTTTCTGCTGTTATGATTTGCTGTACAATCTCAGTATGCAGATCGACAGTAGAAGGTCAAAAATTCAAACTGCTCAGGGATTGGGTTCATTCGGATTCTCAGGCAGTACTTTTAAAATTCAAACTTAAGGAGGAATAAAGAAGAGATGAACAGGTAAATTTTGAGAGTTTATTCATGAGCAAATTCAGCGTGCTTCATTTATCAAAATGAGCAGTTTTAAAGAAAAATTAAGTGGCCACTTTTTGGCCGCCGTGCTTCTCCAACACGTATACGCACAAAAGCCCGCTAAATTTTAAATGTTTGAGAGTTTTTTGGGTGGTCCAGATTTATGGCTTCTGGATTTTTTGGACTTCGAGTGTAATGGAAGCCTAATACACCTGGGATCGTCTGATCTCGGAAGCTAAGCAGGCTCAGGCTTGGTCAGTACTTGGAGGGGAGACCTTCAAGAGCATAGTGTTCATGTTCAGGACCTGAGTGCAATGTCACATCAAAGTGGGAACGCTAGGTTTCTGTGAGGGGCTCTGGACAAAGTGGCGACTCTCTGCCTGCCTTACGGTGGACAAAAGCTAAAGAATTTCATGTATTTTACATTCTAAATGTAGGATCACGTGATAATAATGGAACCTTAACCTTCATTCTCTTAGTGCAATCTACAGCCTCAGCTTCTTCAGTAACGTTAATATTATGTCACAGTGGTTCGTGTTGCCACCTTGATAACTGAATTATGAGATGCTGTGGTCTAATATCCTCTCACCTTTGTATATTTATGGATTCCAGTAACCTTTTACCATCATGTTATTCAATATCTTTTCAAAAGTATTGTTATGAGGTATCACAGATCCTTAATTCATTTACTTCCCTTAGTTCTGACTTGTCAAGTTAAGCCTATGGTGTCAGTACCTTTATTTTAGTGATCTATCCCTGGCATCCACTTTCATGAGGTGCGATCTTATTGTTTAAAATACATTTTACAACGTGTTGCTTTTTGACCTGAGTTTGTATATTAATTCGAGTCATCTTTTGCTCGATGCAATCTGTAGCCTCAGAATTTAATTACCTTGATAATATGTGGATCCCTTTGCTCTGATATATTCGCCTAATTTACCCTCGTATTACCCTGATGCATCTTCTGATCTTGGCAAGTTTAACATCATAACATTACAGCATAGTACAGGCCCTTCAGCCCACGATGTCTTGCTGACCTATAAATGTCTGTACGTGTGTTATGTCAGGTTGTGTGTCTGCAGGTTATTGCACCGAGGTCCGGAGACTGCTGTTTCATCGGGTTGCACTTGTACAAATGGATGATATTAAACTTGAACTGTTGTTTCCTTTCCCTTCCTCAGTGTGATGTCCCCATTAACATACGGTGAACTGTAACCTCAACCAATCAAAGGTGGAAGTCATTTGTTACTAGGGAACAGAGAACATAGAACATTACAGCACTCTACAGGCCCTTTGGCCCATGTTGTGCTGACCCATATATACCTAATGATAAAAACCTCAACCCTCCCTATCTCATAACCCTTTATTTTTCTTTCATCAATGAGAGTCTCTTAAATGCCCTTTGTTGCAGCCTCCACCATCACCCCTGGGAAGGCATTCCAGGCACTCACAACTCTCTGTGTAAAAGAAAACACCACTGATGTCTCCCCTAAGCCTCTCTTCACTTTGTGCAGATACACCACCTCTGTTTGGTTCTCCCACCGTGGGAAAAAGGTGCTAGCTTTCTACTTTATCTATGCCTCTATAAAGTCAACTCTCATCCTTTTTCACTCCAAAGAGAAAAACCGTAGCTCTGATAACCTTGCCTCATAAGACATATTTTCCAATTCAGGCAACATCCTGGTAAATCTCTTCTGCCCTCTCTCCAAAGTTTCCACAGCTTTCCCGTAATGAGGCGACCAGAACTGAACACAATACTCTAAGTGTGGTCTCACCAGAGATTTATAGAGCTGCAACATTACCTCACGACTCCTGAACTCAATCCTCTGATTGACGAAGCCCAGCATCCTATAGACCTTCTTAACTGCCCTGTCAACCTGCGCGGCGATCTTAAGAGATCTATGGATTTGGGCCTCAAGGACCCTCTTTATTTCACACTGTTAAGTATCGTACCATTAACCATGTTCTCTGCCTTTAGGTTTGTCCTTCCAAAATGCATCACCTCACATTTATCTGCATTAAACTCCATTTGCTTCTTTTCTGCCCAACTCTATATCCTGTGATATATTCCAAAGCTGCACACTGTTCGTTCACCCTGCTAACTTTCAGTCTGGCCACCCTCCAACTGGATAACATTAACATCAACTTCTCCGATTTCTGTTAGCCCCCTCCCCCTCCTCCTACCCCCCCCCCCAAAATCGCTATGTCTCCAAGATCTCTCTCTTTCTTTTTCCCTCTGTCTCCTTTCCCCCCAGCTCTGCACTCACAGTTCACCCTCTTGTATGCTTGAAGCATGTTGTCAATCAGCTGGTTGGAATTTGGTGCTCAACATATGCATCGACATGAGTGCAATCGCTACCAATGTAATGCACAGCAACTATGTATGTGAGCCGCTTTTATAGCCTGTCTGCATCTATCCTGACTAAGCATGCCCAGGGCATAGACAACATTTGCATCACACCTGCACTGAGTGGATGCCCAGGCATGCTTGACTGAGCAAAACCGCTGGCTTTGTGGGCAATATACTAATTGACTTAAAATATGATAGGAATAGGTTATATCTAAACATCGGTATGTGTGATAGGAATTTTTAAGGTGATTTTCATGATCAGGAGTCCAAAATCCATAAAATATACCCAAACTATTCAGGAACAAAATCTTCATTGCCTTAAGTTTGCATTCACCCTTGTGAGATTTACTTCATATTTGTTCTTTTAAATTTTTATTGTTGCGGCACACGCTGAATCCTTAGTGATCTCCCTGGATGCATCCCAAAGCCTCAGCACATCTACATTAGTATCATTTATATGTGATTGGCACTTGGTATCCTTGCGTACCACTATAATGTGGTGTGTCCTGCAGCCTCAGGGTGGTAATACATTTGGTCATGATGCACATTCTGGCTTCTCATGTCGATGCATATGTTGAGCACCAAATTCCAACCAGCTGATTGACAACATGCTTCAAGCATACAAGAGGGTGAACTGTGAGTGCAGAGCTGGGGGGAAAGGAGACAGAGGGAAAAAGAAAGAGAGAGATCTTGGAGACATAGAGATTTTGGGGGGGGGGTAGGAGGAGGGGGAGGGGGCTAACAGAAATCGGAGAAGTTGATGTTAATGTTATCCAGTTGGAGGGTGGCCAGACTGAAAGTTAGCAGGGTGAACGAACAGTGTGGTCCTTGGTTGTAGTGAGTGAGAGATTGCTCATAATCTTGGATTCAAGGAAGTACAGTACATGTAGTATTACACAATGTAATATTACATGTAATATGATAGAACAGTACATGTGATATGGGTTTCTGCTTGCCATAAGGCAGATGAAGCTGCTCAGTGCCCCTTACAGAAAGAGGGAATGAGTAGCAAAGGAGAGTCCCTTCAAAGATCTCCTCCAATGATCCCGCGGCCTCTTAAACTCTGCTCGATTCATCGGCAACCCAAGCTCCAGGTCCAAACGCCTGACACAATAGGAAGCCTTCAGCACCTGAGGCCATTCCCTTCTTGCCCTCAGCATCCTCTTGAAACCTGGCTCTGATATCTCGTTCTCGTGAGCCAGTCTCCAGCAGCCTGCAGCTCATATGGGTCCCACAACCACAAGTCGCCTGCAGCCTGTCTGGGTCCCTCAGCCGCTGGTCTGTCATGGAATTATGGAGAGTCAATTACTGTCCTGTTCTTAGCCCCTTGCTCTATTCACTTTACACCTACGACTGTGTAGCTTAGTACGACAATAACACCATCTACAAATATGCCGACGATATCAAGCTAGTAGGTTGTATAAAGGAAGGGGATGAGTCAGCGTACAGGATGGAGATGAAAACTTGGCTGAACGGTGCACCAACAACAACTTCACACTCAATGTTACCAAAACTAAGGAGCTGATTGTTGATTTCAGGAAGGGAAAGCCAGAGGGGTACGATCCAGTGATCGTTGTGGGGTCGGAGGTGGAGAGGGTGATCAAATTTAGATTCTTGGGAGTCACTGTCTTGGAAGATCTTTCCTGCACCCAACACACCAATGGCAACATGAAGAAAGCACGTCAGCACCTCGACTTCCTCAGGAGTTTGAAGAGGTTGTGGAAAATTTCTACAGAGGTGTGCTGACCGGCTGCATCATGGTCTGGTAGGGGGAACATAAATACTCCTAAGCATAAAGCCCCCCAGAAGGTAATGGACACAGCCCAGGACATCACAGGCAAAACTCTCCTCACTATTGAGTACATCTTCAGGGAACACTGCCATTGGACAGCAGCAGCGATCATCAAAGACCCTCACCATCCAGCACACACTTTAGCCTGGTGATGTTCAGCTGAGGAGCTGAGGAAGCACCCAATGGCCTTTGTTACACTTACTAACTTTAGCAATCTGTTGCCATGGAGGCGTCCTATATCCTTGGTCTGCTTCCTGTAGCCACAGTATCTTTACTTGTGTTAGCATCATGGTGCTGTTAAGCTCCCTGTGACTCAGTAGGTAGTTGCAAATTACTGTTGCATGTCACCTTACAATTTTAGGCCTGATGCATCTCATTGTACTGTGTTGCCATCATGTTGCAGTCATTGCCCTTGTACCTGTAGTGATGAGCGTTAGCAGTGTTACTCCGATCACACAACGAAGGTTGTGAAACATGAAGGTCTGCTGACGCTGCGATTGTAGCGAAAACACAGAAAATGCTGGAGGAACAGCTATAGGAGGTAAAGATATGTTACTGACATTTCGGGCCTGCTCTGAAGATCCGTCCTGGGGCCTCCATGTCGGTTCATTCACGAAGGAGGCTCGCCAGAGGCTATACTTTGTGAGGAGTTTAAAGAGATGCGATACGTCACCAAGGACTCTTGCAAAATTCTACATTCTGACCGGTTGCATCGCTGACTGGTACGGAGGTTGCCAACGCGCAGGACAGGAAAACACTACAGAGAGTTGGGAATTCGGCCAGCGCCATCACGGACACCAGTCTCCACTCCATCGAGTGCATCGACATGAGGCGGTGTCTCAAGAAAGCAGCCTTTGTCCTCAAGGACTCCCACCGCCACCTAGGCCATGCCCTCCACACTGCTACCATCAGGAAGGGATACAGGAGCCTGAAGTTGAACACCCAGCGGCACCAGGACAGCTTAATCCCCCCCGCTGTCAGATTTGCATAATGGACAATGAACCGAAAACAAGACCTCACTTTATCTTCTTTTTGCACGTATATATTTATTTTTTTAATGTAATTTAGAACGAGATTTGTCCCTGTGCTGCTGCGGACGAACGAATTTCGTGACATATTCATGATTATAAATTTTGATTCTTGCCTGGTAGCAAGTGCCAAGGTGAAGCTTATAGCCATGTTGCCAATACCCACTTGATCCAGGGTCAGTGCCAAGGGAGGGGGATTCGTATGCATTGCCCCCTCAAATGAGGTATTGTGACCCTCCCCCTCCACCTGCTTGCAGCCATTTCCCCCCCCCCCTCCATTAGTTCGCAATATAAGCAGCACGTTTCTCTGTTACGTCGGAAGGGGAAGGAGAGGGTTGGCGTCGCTGCCACACAGAGGAGGTTCATGGTTGGCAGTTAGGCACCACGGCCGCCCTCCCCAACTGAGTGAGTTTTTGAAGGTCAGACTGTGTCCCCCTGTTAAGACTTGGTCATGGAAAAAAAATGTACACGATGTACACATGTAAACAAATAATGAAATGTAAACAAACTGACTGTGCAAAAAAATCAATAAAGTGCAAAATTAAGAGTCCTTAAATGAGTCCCTGATTGAGTTTGTTGTTGAGGAGTCTGATAGTGGAGGGGCAGCAGCTGATCCTGAATGAGCCCCCATAGCACCGATACCTCTTTCCTGATGGTAACAGTGAGAACCGAACGTGTGCTGGGTGGTGTGGATCCTTGTAGATGTTCTCAATGGCGGGGAGGGTTTTGCCCGTGATGTCCTGGACTGTGTCCACTACCTTTTGCAGGGCTTTACGCTCAGGGGTTTTGGTGCCCCCATACCAGACCGTGATGCAGCCGGCCAGCACACTTTCCACCACGCGCACATCCTGGTGGATGAAGTGGTAGCTTGCTACGAACTCTCAGCGTTCGGATGGAACGCAGAGTGATGGGTTTGAATGGGACCAGGACGGTCTAATGAGGTCAAGGTAGATTTGTGGCTTCTTACGAGAATATCAGGGATGAGGAATTTTGTAATAATGGATTGGAAAAGCTGGGGTTGAAAACTGCACAAATAGGATAAACAGAAGGATGTTGCAATGGATGGGGACACAGATTTAAAATGTTGGGATAAAGCTATGGAGATTGTGAGGGAAAGCCATCTTTCAATTCAGTGCCTGTACAGATCAAAGGCAGCACATCCTATCCATGTCTTGAAAAGAGAATTGGATCAGCATGTGAGAAGCAATTATTTGTCAGGCTCGGATCTACAAATCAGACAGATGACATCACTCTGCTGCGAGCCAGCATGTCCTCGATGGACCCAAGGACCTCCTGAAAGAGGAACGTGTTAGGTCTGCTTTGTTCAAGAATGAGTGAGTCAGACACCAGACTGAGTCGAAATCAAGGTTCTTTATTACCGGATTGTAACATTTACAACTAACAGTGTTAGTTGGAGAAGGCGCATTCTCCTGATATCAGCAAGTGGTGTTTTTTTTAATACCTCAGGACACATACTTAGTAAATTATCATACCATTACACTGTCCAATGAATAAGCTGTTGCTACCCTTCACTGTTAGTCTGCTGCTCATCAGCTTGTTAGTGCCAAGCTTATCTTGAGTGTACAAGGTCACATCTGCATTCTGTTACTCCTTAGTACTGGGTGACTCCTTCTCTGGTCCCATCTCATGATGTTTTTACCTTATAAACGGCAGTGAATTAAACCAGCTCAGAAGAGGACCATTGCGGTTGCTGAGAATCTGAAATAAAAACAGCAGTTCTAATGGAAGGTCTTCAAATGGAAGCATTCTTTTCAATATTTCCCGCCTGAGAATTTCCATTTTTGTCTGCCTTTACTAGCATTAGTGCCTTTCGTTATAAAATGAACATGCTGGAATGATGCATCTCGCAGCCTCCTATATTTTCTTAGTCTAGAATAGATTGGCCGCCATTCACTTTCTAGTTTGATCTGTTAGACTGTAAACCGCTGACTGATATTCCCATGGGCTTGCATCATTGACTAAGATTAGGATATCACATGTAACCTCAGTATTTTTATTTACATTTGCAATATTTTGCTGTGCACCGTGAAACTTTTACCACTTATTGATTCAAGTAAGATTCTGCCATGACGCTGCCATAAGACTCAGAATATCTTATTACAATATCACAGTATTTTCCTTAATCTTGGTATATTTATGATCGTTGATGACTGCAGTTATTCCTGATGATTGAGTTCCGGTCCAAAACTTAGACTTCCACGAGCATGGCCTGAGCGGCAAATGTTCTCCAACATTCGTTCGTACCGTGCTCACACCATGCGTCAAGATAGATGACGGCGAGGAGGTCTCGCGAGTGCTGGCCTTGGTGGCCACCCTGTTGTTTTTGTCTTCAGCTTTTAATAAGTTGAGAGTGAATGGAAGGATGGAGCGGAGAAAAAGAAGTGTTTGTTCTTTGTATGTCCGCGGGGGTGAGGGGTAGTGGTGGTGCTGGCTGGAAGGGGAGGGTTGTGGGGGGGCTTGGTGAATTGGACTCAGTCTAGGCAAATCGGGCCTCTGTCTACGCTAATTGTCCCTCCTTCTAGTCATTGGGGACCACTGGGGGCAGAAACTGCTTAGTGGTGCACCCCCTTCAAGTGGTTCCCAGGGCCATACCTGCCATGTCCTAGATATGCCCCTGCAGCTGCAGGGTCAATAAAGAGGATGCACGCAAAGGAACTGTGTCGACATTTTATTTCTTACAGCCACCATTTCCTCCTCCTAGCAAACCTCACTCGACCACCCCCTATCTGCCCCCCCCCCCCCCCAGGCTGGACTATCAACCGGCAAACCGTTAGGTGGCGGGTCAGTTCCAGACAGTCGCCACTTCCCAGGGCTCAGAGCCCGAGGGAGACGGTGGTGGGGGGGGGGGGGTGGGGGCAGCACGCTTACAGGGGGCTTGCGCAAGGCTGGTTGCCGCTGGTGACGCATCAGTGATGACCAGCTCTACGCAAGACCTGGGTGCTTGGGCGGCCATGACAAGGGGACCTCTGACAGGACAGCTGTCTGTAAGTACAACGTTGAGAGCCTGTGCCGGCCAAACACCCCAATTAGCCAACCACCCCTGTATGTTTTCGAATGCATCAGCTTTCATTCTCTTTGAAATTTTGCAGAGCATATTTGAGATTCTGTTTTTTTAATAAGCATATTCGTTCACAAGATGTAGGCGTTGCTAACAATGCCAGCAGTTTTTTACTTATCCCTAATTGCCCGAGATGTAAAGAGGAGGTTATAGAACATAGAACACGACAGCACAGTATAGCCCTCCATGTTGTGCCAACCTATATATCCCGACCAAAAATAGATGAAACCCTCCCTATTTTTCTTTCATCTGTGTGCCTGTCCAAGAGTCTTTTCAATGCCCCTGGTGTTCCAGCCTCCACCACCACCCCTTGTAAGGCAGTTGAGGCACCCACAACTCTCTGTGTAAAAGACTTACTCCTGATGCCTCCCTCCCTTCCCTTTGAACAGATGTCGTCTGGTGTTTGTTACTCCCACCCTGGTTATGAAGGCGCTGGCTGTTATGAAGCAACCATTTCTTCCAGAGTTTATGTGACACTCCTCCTACTTCAGCACTGCACAACTCTGTAACCTAAGTAACTAATAATTGGTAACATGATATATCTTCAAACTCATTAATATTGCTTTTACATTGAAAACCCTGGTATTCGGCACCTATGGGAATTGGTAGATGCCGTATAAGTGTATTTTCCAGTTGCTTGAGACTTACTCTTGCAATGCACCTGCATTAAGAATAAACAGTTTAAAAGACAAAAATACTCACCTGTACTTACACTGAACAGATCACTTGCATGAATATATAAACCTTAAAGCATTTTACTTTATTTCAGTCACATTCCTTGAAAAGATTTAACGTTTGCTGTATTCCTGGTTCCTCCCCCTCCACGGAGCCGCCCAAAAGTCGAACAATAACAGTATAGATAATTAACCCCCAACCCACCCCCCACCCCAAAGTTTACAGATAAAGCCTCTGACTGTGGAAACTTTTACTAAGCAGGGATAAACAGACACTTTAAGAGAGATGCCCCAACGGTGAGCAGCATCAACCAGCTCTTCATCCCGGGTGACGCCATCACTGTTTCACACAACTTTATTCAAACTGCTGCTACGAGCAAAACCCAACCAAGGCCCTCCACTGGCTGAATATTAGCTCCTATCGTCACCAAAGGTTCTCGTGTTACTTCAGAGAACGTTTATTTTTACAATTTCAAACGTATTTTATTTAAATTTTTTAAATTTATTGTCCTTGATTTTCTCTTGCTGGTTGCTTGAATTCCTGTAGTTGAACTATTCAAACCTTCAGCCTCAGCGTTTTCTTTAGCGCTGAATTGCCGAGATGTTCCCTATAGCCTGATGTGTTGACTTATTGTTGAAATATCTTGCCATGCTGTTATGAATGATTCTCCATTGCAGCAACATATAAAACCTTGATGCCCCAGGGTGATACTTGCTATGTTGATCATACAATATTATGTAATATTCAGACCAGGGAAAGTGGCATTCAGACCAGCTGTTCCGTTTCACTCAAACACTTCCTCATTTAATCAAATCAATGCCACACTTGTTTCCTTTCCTCCCCATCTGTTCATTGCACAATAACACTTGTCTCTTCAAACGCTTGCGAGGTCCGCAGGTGAAAAATTCTTTGTGACTTCACTGTTAATTTATTAGAAAGAATCATGCATATTTGGCCTGATTTTTTTTTTGGTCTGCAGTAATCCTGCTGAATGATTTCACAGACCTAGAAATCGCGTTCAGTCATTCAATCTTTTCCTGGGAAATGATTGGCCTCTTTTCAATCTTTCCCAGCGAATATAATTTTATTGCTCTGTTATCATTCATGTCAATCTAATCAGTTTTAGAGTAACATCTCTCTTTTTCTGCAAGTGAATTCAATAGAAATGTACTAAGTTAAAGAACGAGGTGATTGTGAAAAGCAGTAAAATAGGCAATGATAGCCTAGGTCAGCCCGCAGTTGCCAGATTATCGAAATATGAGGGATTTGTAGATGGAGACAGTCGCACTGAAGCTGCAGAAGGCAGGTAGCTGGATGCCCCAGGAGAGGGAAAGCAAAAGCAAGCAAGAAGGTAGTGCCGCCCTCCCCACACAACACTCCCGTCGCCGCTGTTTCTTTTTGAATCTTTATTTTATATGTTATTTTTTAGTAAAGTTACGTTGTGGATTGAAACAGGGATGAAGACACTCACAGGTTTCATCGTAACATTTTGAAACTCAGATGAACAGGCACCTACATCCAGAGCCATAAAACCAGTGTTATTCTCAATTGAAAACCTGAAACAATGAATGTTCACTCAAAGAGACACCTGTTTAAACCAAATGACTTATGTTTTTTGGGGGAATTGAAGCTAAAAACCAGTATGTGATCAAGCAAGCCATGTGATTTAAGACACTTCAGAAAGTAACATTTTTAGTTCATCAGTCAAAGTCAAAGTGACTTTGGGAAAGATGGTCACTTTTGATGCTTCTCTTTGTTAAGAGAGAGCAGTGATACTGTGGCCATTGTAATGGTCACTTTGGACTGACCCATATCTGGGTAAAAAATAATCGAAGGTTCTTCAAGCATGAACCTGCTGCTTTAATTATTACCAAAAAACAACGTGATCTTTGCTTACAAAATACACACCCACACACACACACACACACACACACACACACACACACACACACACACACACACACACACACATACCCCCCACACACATACATATACACACACACACACACATACCCCCCCCACACACAAACACACACACACACACACACACACATACCCCCCACACACATACATACACACCCACACACACACACACATACCCCCCCACACACAAACACACACACACACACACATACACACACGCGCACACCGCACACACATACCCTCCCCACACACACACACACACACCCACACAAATACACACACATACATACACACACACACATACCCCCCCCCCACACACACACACACACACACACACACACACACACACACATAAAATTTCAGTTGACTGAGATTTTCAGTTAAGTGGTTTTCAGATAATAAGCAAATTCCTTATTCCTTGAAGGGCTCATGCCTAAAATGTTGGCAATATATCTCATGTGGACTCTGCGAGGCCGGCTGACTTCCTCCAGCATTTTCGTGTGTTTTTAACTACAACCACAGCGTCGGCAGACTTTTGTGTTTCACTCCAGATATTCCATGGACACAAAAGATGGTTTGTGAGCTCCCAGGTGCCAGGGTTAAGGTCGTCTCCTTTTGAGTTCATGGCATTCTGAAAAGGGAGGGTGAGCAGGCCAGAAGTCGTGGTCCATATTGTATCGACGACATAGGAATGAGGTCCTGAAGGGAGAATGCAAAGAGCTAAAAAATAGGACCTGAAGGGTAGTAAAATCTCAGGACTGGTGCCTGTGCAAAGCATCAGTGAAGATAAAAATAGGATGATATGGCAGATGATTGTGTGGTTGTACAATTGGTGCAGGAGGCAGGGCTTCAGGTTTCTGAAACATTGTGATCTCTTCTGGGGAAGGTGTAATCCGTACAAAAAGGACAGGTTACATCTGAACTTGAAGGGGTCCAATATCCTGGCGGAGAAGTTTGCTTGAGCTATTGAGGTGGGGGGGGGGGGTTCAAACTTATTTGGCAGGGGGGAATGGGGCAGAGAATAGAGCAGATGGTGGAATGTTCGATGAAATGCACAGTGAGATGGTGAGGAAGGACAGACAGTGAGGGGAACATAAAGGGAATGATTTGGAAGAATTGAAATATACTCGCTTCAATGCAAAGGCTAGGAATGAAGGAGATGAATGGGTACAATTAACAGAGGCAAGGTTGTAATGTGACCCCCAAGGTTAGGAACAAGATTCTCCAGGATTCTTTCTATCAGAGGTTAGCAAAATGGAAAAGGAGAAACGGTTGGATACAGTATTTAAAAAATCAAAAAATCAAGAAATAAGTGGATGTCAGAAATAGAAAGAAAACTGGTGGATCTTGTCTACAGTGCTTCCAAAAGTAATGTCAATTTAAGAGATGCAATAATCACTGGTTAGTTTAAGCTACGTAAGGTTTGGGTCAACCAAATGAACACTAATACCATGAAGCGTGAATTCATGGTTGTGTGATCTACATGAATGAATGAACAGGCCATTTGTGTTAACGACAGATGCGGACCCTTGTTGTAGAATCATTCCTTCTTTCAAGAACTTAATGATCATCTCAAATATCTGCCGCCATTGACTAATCCATTGCACAGTGCAGTGCAGATTATGCGATGAGAGGAGATTAATTAATTATCTG
Source organism: Narcine bancroftii (assembly GCF_036971445.1). Lineage (NCBI taxonomy): Eukaryota > Metazoa > Chordata > Chondrichthyes > Torpediniformes > Narcinidae > Narcine > Narcine bancroftii. The sequence continues at coordinate 59,805,715 of NC_091481.1, read as the reverse complement.
GTAGTTAGGCTGCCCTTTCGGGAAAAGAGATCATAATATAATCGAATTTTATATTACAATCAAAAATGATTTAGTTCAATATGAAACTAAGCTCTTAAATCTAAGGAAAACAGTACAAAGAGATGCATTGGTTCTGGAAGATTAGGAAATTGCTTTAAAGTATGATTGTAAATAAGCACTGGATAATGTTTAAAGATTTAATACATAGTTTGTAACACATGGGCAATATGATTAAAGAGATTAATGCATGGGTCAAAGACTGGTGTGAAATAAGTAGATTCTAGTTCCTGGGGCTCTGGTACCAGGATTGAGTTATGCAGTTTGGATGGTTGCACAATCTATGCCTGATCTGTGCTAGGATTAGTATTCTAGCAAAAGCTGTTTAACAAGGAGAGCATAGAGGATTTAAATCAAACACACAACAGAGTACAGCATGGTCATTTAGCGTAGCGGTTAGTGCCACGCTGTTACAGCGCCAGCGATCGGGACCGGGGGTTTGAATCCCGCGCTGTTTGTTAGGAGTTTGTATGCTCTCCCCCTGCTTGCATGGGTTTCCTCTGGGTGGGGGGGGGGGGGTTCCGGTTTCCTCTCACCGCTCAAAAAAAGGTCCATAATTGGATGTAAATTGGGCAGCACAGACTCGTGGGCCAAAAAGGCCTGTTACTGAGCTGCATTACTAAATTTAAACAAAAAAAATACAGGACCTTCGGCCCATGATGTTGTGTCGACCCACCTACAAAAAAAAACCTCAACTCTCCGAATTTCATAACCCTCTCTTTTACTTTCATCAAAGTCATCACAATTGAGATGTGGTTCAAAGTTCAGATAATTGTCAGAGTACCCTACATGACATCACATACAACCCTGAGATCCTTTTTCCTGCAGCCCAGGCAGAATTTCTACTGATTGGTAGTGCAAAAAAAGCTGTTCACAAGAAAAGATACGTATATAAAAGAAAAAATGTAAACAAAGAAAGAAATGTAAACAAACTGACTGTACAATACAGAAAATAAATATTTTATAATAAATTATGTGCAAAGTAAGAGCCCTGATTGAGTTTGTCATCGAGGAGTCTGATGGTGGAGGGGGAGCAACAGTTCCAGAACCTGGTGGTGTGAGTCTTGCGGCAGCATTACGAGTGCAAAAATTGAGATAAATTACAGTTTTAAAAAATTAATTAATTAGCACAAAAAGAAGAGAAAGTGAAGTCATGCCTGTAGTTCATTGTCCATCCAGCAATCTGATGGAAGAAGCTGTCCTTGTGCCACTGAGTGTTCATCTTCAGGCTCCTATACTTCCCTCCTGGGTGGTGGGGGTCCTTGAGGATAGAGGCTGCTTTCTTGAGACACCGCCTCTTGTAGATGTCCTCGATGGAGTGAAGACTGGTGCCCGTGATGGTGCTGTCCGAATCTACAACTCTCTGTGGCCCCTTCCTGTCGTGTATATTGGTACCTCCATTCAAGGCAGTGATGCAACCGGTCAGAATGCTCTCCATGGTACACCTGTAGAAATTTGCAAGAGTCTTTGGTGACGTACTGAACCTCCTCAAACCCCTCATGAAGTATAGCCACCAGCAAGCCTCCTTCATGATGGCATCAGCATGGAGGTCCCAGGAGAGATCTTCAGAGATGTTGACACCCAGGAATTTGAAGTTCTTTACTGACCCATCAATGATAATTGGTTTGTACTCTCCTGTTTTCTTCCTTGCTGAACTCCACAACTGGTTTCTTAGTTTGCTAATGTTGAGTTCAAGATTGTTGTTGTGGCATTCTCCTGGACGATTCCTCGTTGCCTTCTGTGATTCTACCTATAACCATGGTGTCATCAGCAAATTTTTGAATTGTGCCTAGGCCACACAGTAATGGATGTAGAGAGAGTAGAGCGGTGGGCTTAGCACGTATCCTTGAGGCGTGCCTGTATTGATTGTGGTCAGGGAGTTATGCAGATTGGAAAAATCAGATGGGAAGCCTAGATGAGGATTAGTTATGTGTTTTCTTTACCAGAATGTTCTGGAGCCAGAGGGCAGACTGTACCAGACCTCACTGTGCTATTTTCCTGTCTATGACTAGTGTTTAGTTTCAATGGAACGTTTGACGGCTCTTAGACTGCACACCTGGGAGCTCAGAAGAATGAGGGGAGACCTCCTAGAAGCAATTTGAATGTCAAAAGGCTTGGACAGAGGGTAGAGTTGTTTCCCATAGTAGAGGAGTCGAGGACAAGAGGGCGTATTCAAGAGTGAAGGGCTCCTGCGTAAAACAGAAATGCAGAGGGATTTCTTTTGCCAGAGCATCTGCAGTTTGTTACCTTGGGCTGCTGTGGAGGCCAGGTCTATAGAATCAATAAACCTTAGAACATTAAACCACCAAAATAGGCCCCTTTGGGCCTTCTCAACTGTCCTGAATCATTTTTCAGCCTAGTGCCACTGGCCCACTTCCAGTCCATAGCCCTCCATACCTCACCCATCCATGAACCTGACCAAGTTCTTCTTAAATGCTCAATTGCATGGAAGAAATTCCCTCCCATGCTCCCCCTAAACATTTCACCCTTAACGCATGTTCTCTGGATTGTAGCTCACCTACCGTCCGTGGAAAAAGCCAACCTACATTTACTCTGTCTATTCCCCTCATAATTTTAAATACTTCTATCAAATCTCCCCCCATTCATTCTTCCATGCTCATTGGGTGCATTCATTCATGTTTAAAAGTTTATTAAATTTTACTTACAGCATGGTAGAAGCCGATTCCAGCCAGTTAAACCCATGCTGACCAATTACACCCAAATTAACCTACAGCCCCGTACAATTTCAAGTGTCATCTGTACAAGTTTATTGTACAAGTTCAACCAGACGAAAGAGAGTTCTCCAGTCCTCGGTGCAAAACATGCAGACACAAAACTAGATATTACAGACAAACAAACAATACATGTGCAGGGCAAGTATTCGTCTCTAGAAATAAATAAATATTGTTTTGTGAAAATGGGAGTCTCAGATGGTAAGTGTGAGCTGGTTATTCACTGTTCTCACCACACATGGGAAGAAGCTGGTTCTCAGCCTGGTGGTACTGGCTCTGATACTCCTATATCTCTTCCCCAACGGGAATAGCTGGAAGATCAAGGATCCCTTCCACCCCACAGACGGTATCTTTGCGTGTTCTCTTCAGACAATGATCTGGGTAGATCATATCGATGGGAGGGGGAGGGAGACTCCAGTGAACCTCTCTGCCGCTCTTATGGTCCTGTGGATTGACCCCTGATCCATTTCTCTGCAGCAACTGTACCACACTGTGACGCAGCTGGCCAGGACACTCTCGATAGAGCTCCTGTAGAAGGTTGACATATGGTGGCCGGTAGCCTTGCCCACTTCAGTCTTCTGAGGAAGTGCAGTGACTGTCGCGCCTTCCTGACAAGTGAAGAGATGATGTGTGGCCATGATAGATACATTTTGAAGGGTGGGAGCACCCGTGAAAAACCCACATAGACATGGGGAGAACGTACAAACTCCTTACAGATAGCACTGGTTTCGGACGCTAGTCACTGTCACTGTAATGGCATTGTCCTAACAGCTACACTAAATTTGCCACCCCTTTAAGGTAGAGAGTGATAAGTGTCTGAACAGTCAGGGTATTGAAGTTTATGGGGAGAACGCCAGGGAGTGGGAGGATGGATCAGCTCATGATGGATGGCGAAGCAGACCCTTTAGGCCGAATGGCCTGCATCTGCTCCAATATCTTATGGTCTTAAATTCATATACACTTCAAAAACATTTGGATAGTGATGGATAGGTTTAGTGGATGGCGGCCAAATTCAGGCAAATGGGATCACCTGTGGGACAAATGTAAAACCATGAATCTGAGTGAAAATTAAAAGGATTTTAAAAGCAGGGCTGGCTAAAGTGAGCTGGCAAATTAGGTTAAGAGATTGGATGTTGACGCTCTGACTGAGACTGAAGGCAACATTTCAATTTACACAGTGTAGCCACATTTCAAAAAAAAGAAAATTTTCAAGGGGTGTTTTCACAGTTAACTAAAAAAAAAATTAAAAATAGAATCACATTGAAAAACATTTAAAAACTCAAAGACAGCTGGCAGGGAGGGAAATTGAACTGAACTTTAAAAATGGAAAAGAATGACTAAAATATTAATTAAGAAGGAATGTTGGAGCATGGGTGAAGCGGAGAGACATGATATCTGTAGAGATTTTTAAAATAATGAGTTACTAAAGTGTGTTTCAGCCCTCCAGAAAGAAATTCTAGAGAATTTTAGCTTTTACCTCATTGATAGCTCAATGGGTAATTCTGATGAAATGGACAGATAACACTCCACCTACCCATGCTCAATGGTTACAGGAGGTCATGTCCTTCCTATGTTTAGAAAAAAAATCAGACATAATGCTACCATATCCATTTGTGAAGGTCGCCTTGTCAACAGCCAGGAAGTGTATAGCGGTCACGTGGAAGTCTGACTCGCAATTAAATATTTCATGATGGAATGCGGAAAGGCAGAGTTGTATTCCCCTGGAGAACATCACGTGCGATTTAAGGAGGAAAAATAACACATTTGTTAGAGTGTGGCAACCCTATCTACAACACATTGGTTCGCAGATAGTATTCTTCTCCTTCTGAATAAGGTGAGTAAACAATCCATGCCAGTAGTGGAAATGCTTGAGATCATCAAAGTGGGTCGCGGCTCTTGTTCCTTATCTATTTTTTATTTTAGGTTTCCTGGGTTTTTTCTTAAGTTCCCTGAAGGGTTTATGACCTATATTTGGTTCTTTGAGTATCATCCCTTCTTTGTAGTACTAGGGTCCGGGAGGGAGGGGGTTGGGGTTGGGGATAAAACGGTCTCTATATGCTACTGTTCAGCCAGATTGGGTTGTTTGTTTGGATTTGTACGAGTCTTTAAAAATCAAAAATAAAATATTCAAGAAAAAGATGTAAAGGTGAACTTTTACAGGTTGTGGGGCCCATTCATGGAGATTTATCATTATCTGGCGAATTAGAGTATTTGGATGCTCCTGAACGGTGTTGTCCGGTTTCCGAACATCCACCTTCGTTTCCTGTGTACATTAGATATGCAAGCTTGCTTTATTTTGAGGGAGGGGTTTGATTCGGGGGGGGAGGTCCTTTCCTTTTTTTTGTTTTCTTTTTATTCTTTTTTAATATTTTGATACAATGGCTTTGATTGGGAAAATGCACGCAATTTACACTCTATTATCCAGGTTTTATTTGAAATGAACAAATTATTTGTCTTTTATATTTCAGCATTTGTATTGGATCTATGTTTTTTTTCATTAAACTCAACAAAGATTATTTTAAAAAGAAAAAAGAGTGCAATGGGATAAGTTAATAAAATACATGTTTAAAATAGGGAATAAGATTAGATCATTTTTCACAAGCAAACATCACATGACAGAAACGGACAGAGACAGGAATTAAAACTGAAACAGAAATGAGGGAGAGGGGTGGGGGGTGGGAAGCTAAAAAGCTGCAGAGTGAGAGCCAGCAGTCAGTGCAAGGGCAAAATGAAAAGCTTGCTAGAGACCCCTTTTTCAAGATGGGGTTTGAGTTCCGAGTTCAGCCTGTTCAAAATCTCTGTAGTGACTGGTTGTTGTGTTTCTCCTGAAATTGGGGAAAAGAAGAACTCTTTGCAGTAACCTGGAAGAAGGCACTTCAGTTATTGATTGAAGGAAATCAGTTTGTGTGTCCAATGAACAACAAAATCACTCTCTGCACCCATCAAAGACCTTCCTGACTGGTAACAACTTAAGTTAAGGCACCGAAGCCTGTTGACTGTAATGACTGTTTAATTCTGTGCACAGTACTGAAAACTGCCTGAATGATACCAGTGAACTTGGAGAAGTGAACGGTAAATGATTGTGTGCCTACACAGGCACACACACTCTCACTCACACACACACACACACACACACACACACACACACACACACACACACACACACTGTCTCTCTCTCTCTCTCTCACACACACACACACACACACACACACACACATACACACACACACACTGTCTCTCTCTCTCACACACACACACACACTCTTTCTCTCTCTATCTCATACACACACACACAGACTCTCACACACACACACACACACACACACACACACACACACACTCAGACTCACACACACACGTGCGCGCACGCGCACTTAGAATTAGGAGGGGGTTAAGTAACTTAATAGTGTTGTTAAATATTGATCTCATTATTGTGCTAAGAGACTAAACCCAGTTTTGTGGAAGTAATCGTGGCCTTTAGTGAATTTCTGTTTGCTGCTTGATTTTGAGGCCTTGGGGCTCGTTAGAAGAGAAAGTAATTCTTAGAAATTAGTTATGGAAATGAGATGGCAGTTTTAATGGACAGATATTTTGCTGCAGGTTACCATGTGTGCAATGCAAGAAATATTCCAGATATAACTATTTGTTTGGGAATTGGAAAGGAGAGAGGAACTTTGGAAAATTACAGTTGTTCGGACAATGGGTTTAAACAAATTTTCAAAGCTGTCATTCTCGAGGACCTGATGGGCTGTCCTAGGATCTTATGTCAAGTGGTGAGAGGGGTAATTCATGGATTAGTTTCAATGTTCTAAAATCCCTCAAAGATTGGGAAATAATGAATGGAACTTCATTCAAATTTAAGGTTCACAGAAAGCATATAAAAAAAATACTAGAGGCCAATTACCTTATCCGTTGTCTTCGAGAAAATGTTAGGCAGTACTCTTAATGAGTTAGTAAAGTGAGTTTCCTAGGGCCTCCATGTCGAAGAATGCCAATCACAAAGAAGGCTCGTTAGTGGCTATAGTTGGTCAGGAGTTTGAGGAGATTTGGTATGTCACCAAAGACTCTTGCAACTTTCTACAGGTTACTGTGGAGAGCATTCTGACTGGTTGTGTTACTATCTGGTATGGAGGCGCCAATGAACAAGACAGGAAAAGGGTACAGAGAGTTATGAACTCAACCGGCGCCATCCCGGGCATTTGTGTTCACTCCATTGAGGACATCTACAAGAGGTGGTGTCTTTAAAAAAAGTCTCTATCCTCAAGAGCCCCCCACCACTTCTTCACGGGAAGTAGGTACAGAAGCCTGAAGATGCACAACCAATGCTACAAAAACTGCCTCTTCTCCTCCGCCATCGGATTTCTGAATGGACAATGAACCACCGGCATGACCTCACTTTTTCACCAATTTATTTATTTTTAAATAGTACAATCACAGACCTGTAATGTATAGCAATCCTTGCACCTGTAATGCACCAAAATGCTACCACAAAACAACAAATTTTGTGACATGTTCACACAATAAATTCCAATTCTGATAATGATGTAGCGGAATACTTTGAAAAAAAAATCAAGAAATTCAGGTGAAGTCAACATGGTTTTGTGAAAAGGCTTTACTGTAAGTGCAGGTTCTAGATGTGATCAAGAAAGCAAGTCAAATATTATTGTTTATTGATAGAGGAATTAAATACAAATGGGGCAGTTAAGGCAAGATGACGATTAGAATACTGTGGACAATTTGGGTCTCCTTGTTTAACGCAAGTTGGAAATCGTTCACAGGCTTCCTCAACTGATATCTGGAATGAGAGAAGTAAAACCGACACTGTGATTGAAGTAAAAACACAATGCTGGACAAACTCAGCAGGTCAAACAGTGTCCTTTATAGAAAAGATAAAGATACAGAACCAACGTTTCGGGCTCAAGCCCAAAACGTTGTTTTTTTTTAACCTTTGCTCTGTTTGGCCATGCTGGATAACTATGAGAGAAGGTTGGACTGACGAGGCCTAATGGAATTTAAAAGAGCGAAGGGTGACTTGATTGAATATTCGAGATCTTGAGAGACCTTCAGGTAAAGAGAATGTATTGCCCCATGGGACATTCTAGAGATAATTTAAGACAAGGTGATTTTTTTTTTCCGTTGAGGAATTTCAAATTCTGGGGGTGTAGAGCTCGTTGAAAGAATCAAAGACTTGTTGATCTAAACCAAGGCTTTTATTAGCAAAAGACAGAAGCTCTTCACAGGTGGCCGACCAGTCCGGAATGATCCGACCTGGCTAGGGACACAACCCTTTAAGGCCCAGACAATAGGTGTGGCTTAGCTCTCAGCCAATCGCTGTAAGCACAGTCTAGATACAGTAACTATATACACTATATACATTGGTGATAGATCTGTACTATCACAGGGGGGTTGTGGAAGTTGATTCTTTGAAAGTTTTGAAGGCAGGGGTAAATATTTCACAATGTAAGCGGTGAAAGTTTACTAGGGTTTGGCTGGATGAAAGTTACTATCACATCAGCCATGATCTCATTGAATGGCAGATCAGCCTCTCCTAATCTTGATTCCAATGTCCATACATTGTGCATCTTTTTAAAAGCACAAAATCCCAAATGTAAACACGGTCCAGCTACTGCTAATGTACAAGGTTATGGGCAGAAATGGATTAATGCGAAGGCTTACGATGCATCCAAGTCGAGCGGTTAGGCTGAGGACTCTTCCACAATGCAGCAAAGAAGAACCAAAACATTGATAAGAAAAAATGGAAAGGAGCAAACAGAAGTAATCTAATGAGAAACATAAAAGGCAGACTGTGTAGTCGAAAAAGATTAGCAAAAATTAACACAGATTCCCTTCAGACTGAAATGGGAGGAATTTTAGTGGGAAATAAGAATGTGCAAATATTAAGCAATTATTTCATGGAAGAAGACGTAGATAACCACCTGGAAACAGCTCCAAGACTGAGTGAGGAGCTGAAAGAAATTAACAACAGCAAAAAAGATGTTATTGCCGAAGTTATTCTCCACCCGATTATCTGAAATAAGCCATCCTCAAGAATTCCATAAATTCTGGAACGGTTTTCACAGGTAATAAATGTCGTGCCAACTTTAAACAAAGAAGGGGGAGGAAGTGGACAACTATGGACCAATTCGACATGCATTACGAGGAGGAAAATGCTTCTATTCTGGGACCATTTTACTTAGGTAATGGTAAGTGGACTAGACAGAATCAACATGGATTTATGGAAGGGAGCATACATTTTGATGTTCCAGTCAGCATTTTTTGTGGTTGTATCTTGCAGAATAAATAAGGGAGAACAATTGATGTGGTGCATTTTGGGCCCTTGCAAAAGGTTAGTGCACAAAATTCAGCATATGGGATTAGGGGTAATATACAGGAATGGATTGGCAGAGAGGAAACAGAGAATGGGAGTAAAAGAGACTTCCTTAGAGGCTGCAGGCAGTAATTCGTGGGGTCCTGCAGAGACCAGGGCTTGGACCTCATCTATTCATAATGATTTGTATGAAGGAGCCAAATGTAATATTTGTAAGTTTGTCAAGGCCACAAAATAGGGTGGGATTGTGTTGTGAGGCAGACTAATGATACTTCAAGGTTCTTCAGGCAAGTTGTAAGAGTGGACATGCATGGCAGATGTAGTATAACATGGATACATTCTAAATTTGATCAGAAAAAACAGAGGCAGAAGGTTATTCAACTGTGTTGGATTGGGAATTGATCTTGGTGTCTTTGGACTCTGGTCACTGAAAAAAAATGTACCAATGCAGCAAGGCATTGAGAAGGCCAAAGGTATTCTTTGCAAGATGGTTTGAGTATAGGAGCAAGGACATCTTCCTACTTTTATATGCACCTTGATAAGAACACATCTGGAATATTATGTGTAGTCTTGGTCTAATCTCCTTAGAGATGTATACTTGCCCTAGAGCAGTGGTTCTCAACCGTTTTCTTTCCACTCACTTACGACTTTATATATTCCCTATGCTGTTGATGCTCTGTAATTAGTAAGGGGTTGCTTAACGGGATATGTGGGTGGAAAGAAAATGTTTGAAAACCACTGTTTTAATCATCCCTCATTGACTCGTTATGTGCACGGTTTCAGAACTCCAAACGAAATGGGCCAATGACCATTTTTCTCAAGCAAAGTATTTCAGTAACAATTGGGTCTTGGGCATTGATTCTCCACCTTCCCTTCTCACCCACATCCCACCTTAAGTAATCCCTTACAGACCACCGATAGCATAGGGATTACTTAAAGTAAGGAGTTTGTATGTTCTTCCCGTGTATGCGTGGGGTTTCTCTGGGCCCTCCAGGTTTCATCCCATTGTTCAAAATGTACCGGGGGTTATAGATTAATTGTGTGTAATTGGGTGGCATAAGCCGATGGGTTGATAGGGCCTGTTACCATGCAGTATGCCTAAATTTAAAAAAAACTTGTTGAGCATGGACGTTGGTCTGAAAGGCCTTTTCCCAGGCTATAAAACTCAATATCTATGACTTTATAGATGCAGGAGTATGATTCCCTTGGGTGGAAGGCTGAAGATGTGTCAGGTGGACCCCTTCCACTCTACACCCAACATCTTTCAGCTGCTCCCATCAGCAAAGAGATACAGGAGGATCAAAGCCAGCACCACCGGGCTGAGGTACAGCTTCTTCCCACGGGCAGTGAAAACACTGAACAAACAAAGGAACTGCTTAAACTAACCATCTGAAAATCTCATATTCACAAAACAATATTCATTTATTTGTTTCTATTGATGAAATACTTGTCCTGCATGTGTATCATTTGACTGTATGAGTGTTATGTCTGCCTGTGTATCTGCCTATTTTGCACCAAGGACCGGAGAACGCTGTTTCGTCAGGTTGTACTTGTACAATCAGATGACAATAAGCTTGACAGGGCAAGAGATTTCAGACTGAGATGAAGAGAAATATCTTCACTGAAGGGGGTGGCCAGATACAGAGGGTGGTGGAGGACGTACAGAATATTAAAAACACACAAATGCTGGAGAAACTCAGCAAATCACGCAACATCCAGGGAAAGAAAAGATATATGATCAGCGTTTTTGGGCCTGGACCCTTCTTCATACCCCTATGCCTTCATATCTCCAAAGACTTCCTGACCGTGTCGGAGCTTTGGATCTGGAGCATGGGATGCCGACGGATCGAACAGGACTCTGCACGGGCACTTAAGGGTCTCTTCTGCTTCTCTCCCTCTCACAGCAAGGGGTGCCGGGCGACACTACTGGCGGGTCTTTGTCGTCCTTACGGCAAATTACATGATCGATTACACGACAATTAAGGAATCTTGAATCAAGGGGGAAAGGGGAGAGAGCAGGACTGCAATGGAAGGTCAGCCCAGCAGAGCGGGTTTGAAGGGGAGGAATTCCCCAAGTTTTTGTTCACTCTCTCGCTGTGGCACGGCCAATCTGCAGTTGTGCATGAGTTTAAATGTGGCTTAAATGCACAATCTTCTGATTGAGGATTGAGAAAGATAACCAACTGATTCAATCATTCATAACATGCATAATTAATAAAACCTATTTGATCTGATACAATATTACAATTCACATATTGATTTAATGGGATTAATAGTCTGGTACAATTACAGACTAAATTTACACTTCATTCAGAACTCCAAAGGTCAATGCTGTGCATTCTATAATTTGAGTTATAAATTAGGTAAACATTTTCGAAGACATTAAGATAATGCCTCAATTTTGCTTCCATTTCGAAGCTGTCTGCAAGAACTGCTTTGCTGACCAACAGAATGTATTTCATAAGGGCAACAAGTGGGCGCTCCCAGATCAGAGGAGGTGCATGAGGACTTGCGGCTGGTGTAATGATGCCTACCGGTTCAATCACATACTCCACACTTTGGACTTGCACTTCAACCCTGCCTCGACAAGCTCGGGATGTTTCTTGTGTTAAGGTGTCATGATGCGACCTATGGGCCCGGTGTCCTCTTGGAGCAGCAGTAAGGTTCTCAGTCGATGATCTCTGGCCTGAAATAGCCTTGGTGTGGTCATGCGACCTCTCCGGCGGCCACCTAATCGGAATCCACCACGTCAAGGTCAGGTGTCATGATGCGACCTATGGGCCCGGTGTCCTCTTGGAGCAGCAGTAAGGTTCTCAGTCGATGATCTCTGGCCTGAAATAGCCTTGGTGTGGTCATGCGACCTCTCCGGCGGCCACCTAATCGGAATCCACCACGTCAAGGTCAGGACCTCCCCACGCTGGGCTCTCATCTTGTAATTGGCCTTTTCGATAAGCCACACACATGGCCACTGGCTCCCTCAGTCGCATACCCTATTTTGGGCATACCTGGGCTGGCCCCACTGACCAGCAGGGAGATATAGAGCCCAACACAGGAAGCAGCTGGGTCTTATTTCCCTGAGCCCCACTCCAGGACACAAGCCAGAGATGATGCTGGAGGATCGATACCAAGGTGTGTGGCAATGATGGGTGCACGTGGACGGGACCATCATGTTACTGTGTCTTTTCTTCTTAACTAATCTTAGCGCCAGATCTGCAGCAGGTCAAGGGATGGTGGGTACTTTCCTCTATCTATATATTATGCACGGTTTGTAGTTATTATCTGTTTAGGTGCGTCCGATGTATCTGTTGCATGGACCTTGTGGGAGTGCTTAAGTGAGTGCGATACTACCATGGTGAATTTCCCTCGCGGGCAAACACAACTAATCTGTGTCCAGACTCGTTGCTTCTCCGACCCGTTGAACTTGTTCCTTACAAACCTTCAGTGAAGCACGCTGAGTTTCAGTGTGTTTCTTTATTATTTTATTGATACCTGATGACACATAGTCTTGATACTTCCCTTAACTATTAAAATGAATGGTGCACAGCATGTTTACTCATCTGGGTCAAAACAAAAATGCTGGAGGAACCCAGCAGGTCCTCACACCGTCCAGAGAAGGTAAAGATATAATAATCAATGTTTCAGGCCTGAGCCCTTTGTCGACGTAACATTTTCACACCTTAAGAAATGGTGAAACGTTGGTAATATATCTTTACCTTCTCTGGATGCTGCAAGGACCTGCTGGATTCCTCCAGCATTTTTGTGTTTTTACTACAATCACAGCACAGCTTCACTTTACTCATCTGGGAATGTTCTGTCACATCCTGAAACATCAATGCTTTACTTTAATGTGTTGCCATACAGCCATAGTCTAGCGCCTATTCACTTCTGCAGTGACACAGCAGGTTTAGTTTTAGTTGCTTCTCTATCAATCTTGGTAACGTCCTTCTTTGATAAGCCTCATTTCCTATACTTTTCAAAATTCGATTCCTTTATTGTCATATACAGAGCAAGTCGTTTTACACAAAATCGCCCTCTGCCTGCCGTAAGAAGCCGTCATTAGTGTCGCCCAGCAAGAGAGAAAAGCAAAAGAGAGTTCCCTCAGAATCACTGAGCGATGGTGGACTCTCTTCCTGGTCCTGTTTTCTGTGATACAGTTTAACCCAAAAAGCATGTATCGGTCATAGTTTTGCATTATTCCATGCTTCAGCAGTGTGTTATTATTTGCCACTTTATTACCTTGATGGGATCGGGGAAGAGATCCAGGAGGATCAGAGCCAGCGCCACCAGGCTGAGGAACAGCTTCTTCCCACGGGTGGTGAGAATGCTGAACGACCAAAGGAACTGCTCACACTGACCCTCCGAAACACTCATATTCGCAGAACTATATTCATTTATTTGTATATACAGCCTGAATACTTGTCCCTGCTCATGTCTGTGTTATGTCTGACTGTGTGTCTGCGTATTTTGCACCGACGACTGGAGAATGCTGTTTTGAATGTATGTCCATGTGCAGGATCTCACATCAGCACTTGCTTTGTTAGTGTTTGGTTATGCTGTATCACAAATTTTAAATCATATTTTAATGCATTGATGCTCTTTTTAGTTCCTGTGAATTACTTTTTTTTATATTAGAACGTTATTGTGTGGCTCTGTATTTCAAAAGAATTCTTTTGATGTAGCTTGTGGGATATTACCTGGATGCACCCTAGTCCCCTAATAGAATTACCCGTAAATATGCGTGTATAATGCGAAAAATTTTGTACCAAAATTCTAGCTCAAAGTAGTGGGGGGGTCGCATTGTATACGAGGTTATTATTTTAACAATTTTTTCTGCCACGTTTAATGATCAGTAAGATTTATCAGCAACTGGTTACAATGACGGCAGCACGAATCGGGCGGGTGAGGGGGGGGAGAGAGATGACAGCGTGACTCAGGTAGGCGAGGGGAAAGAGAGACGGCAGCGCGAATCGGGTGGGCAAGGGAGGAGAGGGATGGCAGCATGAATCGGGCACACAGGGGGTAAATTTTTTCTCCCTTCCCCTCAAAATCGGGGGGTCGCTTTATACTCGAAATGCATTACACACACATATTTACGGTACTTATGTGTTACCTGATGCCTCCTGTAATGTTAACACTTTCCGTTGCTCCAGCGATCCTTTGTAATGACGATTGTTATTGCCTCCCTGTGGTAACCCATTGTCTGGTCGGGGACACCTATTGGTCATTTGTACCTATTGGCCCCTCCCCTCAGGCTCCTGAATATATAGGTGACTGTTCCACAGTCCCCTGCAGATCAACCGAACAGTAGAGATGTGCTTGTGTTCTTAAGTGAACAAGAGTCTATTGGTTTCTCAACAATAGTCTTTTGAGTAATTGATGGTTCATCACTAACTATTATTAGTGGTTGAGGAGGATGTAGCGGAGACAGCGCTGGTGGAAGTGTTCTAGGAGCCGTGGGTGATGCCGGTAGAGGACCCATGATTCGGAGCCGAACAGGAGTGTGGGTATGACAACGGCTCTGTACACGCTGATCTTTGTGTGTTTCTTCAGGTGGTTGTTTTTCCAGACTCTTTTGTGTAGTCTTCCAAAGGCGCTATTTGCCTTGGCGAATTTGTTGTCTATCTCGTTGTCGATCCTTGCATCCGATGAAAAGGTGCAGCCGAGATAGGTAAACTGGTTGACCGTTTTGAGTTCTGTGTGCCCGATGGAGATGTGGGGGGGCTGGTGGTCATAGTGGGGAACTGGCTGATGGAGGACCTCAGTTTTCTTCAGGCTGACTTCCAGGCCAAACATTTTGGCAGTTTCCGCAAAGCAGGACGTCAAGCGCTGAAGAGCTGGCTCTGAATGGGCAACTAAAGCGGCATCGTCTGCAAAGAGTAGTTCACGGACAAGTTGCTCTTGTGTCTTGGTGTGAGCTTGCAGGCATCTCAGATTGAAGAGACTGCCATCCGTGCGGTACCGGATGTAAACACTGTCTTCATTGTTGAGGTCTTTCATGGCTTGTTTCAGCATCGCGCTGAAGAAGATAGTAAAGAGAGTAAAAAGCATCAGCGCTGTCTCCACTCCATCCTCAACATTCATTGGAATGACTTCATCACCAACATCGAAGTACTCGAGATGGCAGAGGCCGACAGCATCAAATCCATGCTGCTGAAGACCCAACTGCGCTGGGTGGGTCACGTCTCCAGAATGGAGGACCATCGCCTTCCCAAGATTGTGTTCTATGGCGAGCTCTCCACTGGCCACCGAGACAGAGGTGCACTAAAGAAGAGGTATAAGGACTGCTTAAAGAAATCTCTTGGTGCCTGCCACATTGACCACCACCAGTGTGCTGATATCGCCTCCAACTGTGCATCTTGGTGCCTCACAGTTCGGCGGGCAGCAACCTCCTTTGAAGAAGACCGCAGAGCCCATCTCACTGACAAAAGACAAAGGAGGAAAAACCCAACACCCAACCCCAACCAACCAACCAATTTTCCCCTGCAACTGCTGCAACCATGCCTGCCTGTCCCGCATCGGACTTGTCAGCCACAAACGAGCCTGCAGCAGACGTGGACATATCCCTCCATAAATCTTCATCCGCGAAACCAAGCCAAAGAAAAGATTATTAATGGTACAATATATAGAATCAGTAGTTTATTAATTGTCATAAATCTTATATAAATCAACCTTACGGCTTCAATATCTAATGAATTTTCATGGTAACATCTACATCAGTGGTTTTCAAACTCTTTTCCTTTCCACTCACATCCCACCTTAAATCATCCCATCGGTGCTCAGTGATCAGTAAAAGGCTACTTAAGGTGGGATGTGAGTGGAAGGGAGGGTTGAGAACCACTGCTCTAGACCCAATTGTGACTGAAATATTTTGCTTGAGAAAAATTGTCATTGGCCCATTTCCTTTGGAGTCATGAAACCGTGCACATAACGAGTTAATTAGGGACGATTAAAACAGGGGTTTTGAAACTTTTTCTTTCTACCCACATCCCACCTTGTGTAATCCCTTACTGATCACAGAGCATCTATGGCATAGGGACTACTTAAAGTGGAATGTGAGATTTTAAAAGAAGGTTGTCCTTCCCTGGTATATTCCTTTAAAGTTCAACATTCAGATTTATTGTCAGAGTACATGTACACCATCACATACAACCCTGAAATTCTTTTTCCTGCGGACCAGGATCTATGTATCGGTTGTAGAAAAAAAAACTGTACTCAAGAAAAGATAAGTGGACAAAAGAGAGAAGGAAAGAAGTTGCAAAGTAAGAATCCTTAGATGAATCTCTGCTTTACTTAGCTACATCAGATTGTTGCCCAGAAGCCCTCCATAGCTGCCGTATGCTCTCTAAAGCTGTGGGCTTGCTGTGATGCATGCACCAGATCCCTTCTTAAGAGTGCTGCTGCCATGTGATACTGTCTCTCTTTGGCTTGGCTTCGCGGACGAAGATTTATGGAGGGGGTAAAAAGTCCACGTCAGCTGCAGGCTCGTTTGTGGCTGACAAGTCCGATGCGGGACAGGCAGACATGATTGCAGCGGTTGCAGGGGAAAATTGGTTGGTTGGGGTTGGGTGTTGGGTTTTTCCTCCTTTGCCTTTTGTCAGTGAGGTGGGCTCTGCGGTCTTCTTCAAAGGAGGTTGCTGCCCGCCAAACTGTGAGGCGCCAAGATGCACGGTTTGAGGCGTTATCAGCCCACTGGCGGTGGTCAATGTGGCAGGCACCAAGAGATTTCTTTAGGCAGTCCTTGTACCTTTTCTTTGGTGCACCTCTGTCACGGTGGCCAGTGGAGAGCTCGCCATATAACACGATCTTGGGAAGGCGATGGTCCTCCATTCTGGAGACGTGACCCATCCAGCGCAGCTGGATCTTCAGCAGCGTGGACTCGATGCTGTCGACCTCTGCCATCTCGAGTACTTCGACGTTAGGGATGTAAGCGCTCCAATGGATGTTGAGGATGGAGCGGAGACAACGCTGGTGGAAGCGTTCTAGGAGCCGTAGGTGGTGCCAGTAGAGGACCCATGATTCGGAGCCGAACAGGAGTGTGGGTATGACAACGGCTCTGTATACGCTTATCTTTGTGAGGTTTTTCAGTTGGTTGTTTTTCCAGACTCTTTTGTGTAGTCTTCCAAAGGCGCTATTTGCCTTGGCGAGTCTGTTGTCTATCTCATTGTCGATCCTTGCATCTGATGAAATGGTGCAGCCGAGATAGGTAAACTGGTTGACCGTTTTGAGTTTTGTGTGCCCGATGGAGATGTGGGGGGGCTGGTAGTCATGGTGGGGAGCTGGCTGATGGAGGACCTCAGTTTTCTTCAGGCTGACTTCCAGGCCAAACATTTTGGCAGTTTCCGCAAAGCAGGACGTCAAGCGCTGAAGAGCTGGCTCTGAATGGGCAACTAAAGCGGCATCGTCTGCAAAGAGTAGTTCACGGACAAGTTTCTCTTGTGTCTTGGTGTGAGCTTGCAGGCGCCTCAGATTGAAGAGACTGCCATCCGTGCGGTACCGGATGTAAACAGCGTCTTCATTGTTGGGGTCTATCATGGCTTGGTTCAGCATCATGCTGAAGAAGATTGAAAAGAGGGTTGGTGCGAGAACACAGCCTTGCTTCACGCCATTGTTAATGGAGAAGGGTTCAGAGAGCTCATTGCTGTATCTGACCCGACCTTGTTGGTTTTCGTGCAGTTGGATAATCATGTCTGGTTATTGACTTACTTTAAAGATGTGTGGCCACAGTAATGCCAGCAACACCCATCAGGTCGGACAGCATTCGTCGAAAGGAAAACAGACTTAATAGTTCAGGTCAGTGATCCCTCATCAAACTTCCACCACCTGCAGCTTTTTGCAACAAAGGTGTCTTGTTTGTAATTATATGTCACCGCGGTGCACATTGAAGCAATGATATTTTCTTTTTTTCTTGCCAGGGTGGGGCAATATGGACATGGTTTCCTATTCTACTTCATTCATGTGTTGTTCTGACGAGGTTGCATCCGATGATGCCACGTTGTGTTAATGTGTTGTTTGATTGTATTTAATAGCATCATTGCGCACACCTACTGATTAGAGGATTTATCGCAGAGTCGAGGGTTAATAAGCAAACTCTCCAACTGAATCCCCAAATGGCCTTTGTAACTGCTGGTTGCCTGGGAAACAGGAGATAAAATGTAAAAAAAATGGAACATGAATAAAGAGCTCCTGTTCCTCTAAAATGCAAAAGACCGCTCACTAGAATAAACATCAACCAATGTGGATAATGCAGAAGTGCATCTTGAAAATGTCTCAAAATTGACCCTCACTTGGAAGACATCTTGCAAAGGACGTCGCCTGTCCAAATGTCTGGGCATGAAATTCCACAGTTGGCTGTAAATGACGGAAGGAAGAGAAACCTGAAATATGTATTTTGTGCTTCCATAATTGTCATTGTATCGGGTCGACCACTATATCCATATTCTATTTACTGGTAGTACTGCCAAAATCAAAATTAGCGTAGCTGATCGCGCAAAACTATTACGGCACAGTGACCAATTATCCCTCTAATTTTTAGTTGTCAGTGTGTGCAAGAATCTTATTTTGTGCAAATTCTTTTCCTGTGACAAAAGTCTGTGCACCCTGAATGCTTGTGCAAATGTAAAACTTGAAATTGTTTCAAGACCATTTTAGCTCAGTCCATCTCTCATGGCCGCATGCGCAAATGTGGTGTTTGAAAAACCAACCAACGAGCTCACAGTTAGCAAAGAGATTGTTTTCGATAAGTATAATGATTAATTACTGCATTATTTTGGGCCACTAACCTTTGGCGCGCACGTTGATTTCCTTTGCGCGCTGGTTGCCCAGCGCATGGGCACAAGCACAGCTTCGAGGGAATAGCGCCGACATTCTCCCCGTGTCCCCGCTGGTTTCCTCCGGGTGCTCCAGTTTCATCCCACCCTTCAAAATGTACGGGGGTTGTAGGTTAATTGGGGTAGTTTGGTGGCTTGGGCTTATGAGCTGGAAGGGCCTGTTACCGTATTAAATTAAAGAAAATTGGAGAGGGCTCCTTTGGCCCTATGATTCCCCACCACGGAGAGTGTTTCATCCTCATATGCACCCTGCAACAATTGATAGGTTCTTTCACCAAAGCCCATATCAGGTGTAGCCGCAACTTCTCTGTTCTTGCATTTCTGTAAATCCAAAAAACAAGGTTGGCCACTAAGTCAAGAGTCAGCGTAACGGGTACCGCAAAGCTATCACAGTGCCAGCGACCCGGGGCGGTCTGTAAGGAGTTTGTACGTCCTCGCTGAGTCTGTGTGGGTTGCCTCCGGGTGTTCCAGCTTCCTCCCGCCTTTCAAAAAAAAAAGAGGTTATAGATCAATTGGGTATAACTGGGCAGTGTGTGGTTATGGGCCGAAAGAGCCTGTTACCGTGCTGTACTTCTAACTTTGAATTTATGATGCAAAGACCACCGTCAATTGTCTTTCTGTCACCGTCACCAGATGGACTCGTAGGTTATCCCTCTACTCCCCTTAGTAATGTGTTCCTATGGTGTGCTCAATATCTAAGGGTCCAACTTTACAGTGGGGAGTTTTAATTTGCCATTCCAGAGCCTTGCCTTGCACTATGCTGACAGATTTGCAGCCTCAGGTTTATAATATAGCTCCCTTTCTTGACCTCTGCAATGTTAGCCGCAGTGTAGCCTGACTGGTCGCACGACGCCTTCTTATTATTTTCCTGAAGTCTCCACTGTAAAGATGAAAATCATGTTGCTTTAATGCTTTTGCCTGCTTCGCATGGACAATCCCACTGAGATGCCTTATTTGAATCCAGTCAGCTGCTTGGCTTATGACATCTGGTATTTTTAGGTGGCCTCCCATCCAGGTGGTGACTGGGCCTGAGTTTGCTTCACTTAGTATTTGTCAGGATGCTGATCCATTACTCCTCTTTACCACTCATAAGTGCTGCAATGGTGCCTGCTATTATCTCAGTTTGATCCTTTCATGAGCTGCAATAATCCATGCTAATTTTTCAATATGCCACTCTAATATATGAATGAGTTGCACTGAGACTCCCTTGATATTCCTACCTCATTTGTTATGTGTTGAATTGACACTAGTTATTATCAAAATATGATCTGGCATTTCTAGTTTTACATTGCCGGGAGGCAGTCTGTACCTTGAATACATACATTGCGATTATTCCGTTGAATCTCCATATAGCCGGCGGACATTCGCTCATAATGTTACCGTGAACATCCTATAACTTCAGTGGGTTTCTTCCCTTCACCATTATTGGGCAGTGCGACACATTAGAGGCTGAGTGGGATCCTTGTGCTGGTAAAATGGCCCCGTGATGTAAGTGGGTTTCTGTACGATACCCCTCGAGATCTGTACTCCAGCGTGGTCAAGTTCAGGAATAGCGGTTTAATGGGAGATTTCTCTGGAGGAATCAGTTGGCAAAATTTGGAGTAACTGTGTTACAATTTTGAGCCCTCTATCTTAGAAAGAATGCAATGTTGTTGGAGTAGGTGCAGAGGAGATTTACTAGGATGATTCCCGGAATGCAAAGGATTAGTACGAGGAGTGGTTGACAGCTCTTGGTTTGTA
Source organism: Narcine bancroftii (assembly GCF_036971445.1). Classification (NCBI taxonomy): domain Eukaryota; kingdom Metazoa; phylum Chordata; class Chondrichthyes; order Torpediniformes; family Narcinidae; genus Narcine; species Narcine bancroftii. The sequence continues at coordinate 59,785,031 of NC_091481.1, read as the reverse complement.
TTCATTGGAGTATCGGAGAATGAGAGGAGATCTCATAGAGGCTTTTCATATTTTGAAAGGTTAGGATAGGGTGGATGTGGGTAAGATGTTTCCCTTGGTGGGTGAATCAAGGAGAAGGGGGTCTAGTCTGAAAATTAGAGGTTATCCATATAAAACAGAGATCAGGAAGAACTTCTTTAGCCAGAGGGTCGTGGATCTGTGGAACTCGCTGCCGCATACAGCAGTGGAAGCCAGATCACTGGGAGTATTTAAACAAGAAATAGACATTAGTGAGGGCATCAAGGGATATGGGGAAAAGGCCGGAAATTGGAACTACTGCAGAGTAGAATAGTGTAGATTTACGGAACAGACTCGATGGGCCCTAGTGGCCTGCGTCTGTTCCTTTGTCTTGTGATCTTATTTGAATTGGGTACGCTCATGCCAATCAGGTCGAGAAAACGATTTGGATCAGAATGACATTTAACTTTGCAGAAGTATTTTATATTTTCTCAGAACAGTCCTGGAGGTTCTAAAAGCAAGAAGTGACTCTAACTATAAACCTTTTATGGAGGACTGGACCTGTTTTGGACCGAGACAAAGATCGTTACCGGCAAAAGGTAGATATGTAAAGGGTTTATTTTTGATCATCTGGGGAGGGGGAGGGGATGGGGAGGGGAGGGGTTGGTGTTGATGGGGAACAGGGATGGAAGGGAGAAAGATGGATTTCAGAGGGTTCCTTCTCACGTTTGCTATTTCATCTTTGGTTTTCTGATGATTTTTTATGCATGGACCTTGCGGAATTTTACCGTTACGAAGAGTCTCCGGCATCCCGGCATTGGTCGTTTACACAGGAAATCTCCATTTCTGTCCGTGAAAAGGTAGACAGCAGTGCACCGTATTCATTGGCCCGCTGGTCACGGAATACCTGCAGTCCATTTTAGACTGCAGGCGTTCCGGGAGAAAAAGACTAAGGGTCTAGGAGGTAAAATGTCAGAACTGGAATGACACCCTCAATCCTGCTCTGAGCTTTTCACACGGCGTGCGTTCCAGGTTTCAGAATTCCCAGAAAATGGGAATTATTTCCCAGACGCAGCTGCCGTGTAATTAAAAAATATCTGTTTTATGATGGACCAGATACCATAATTGTATGCAATAGAAGGAATGGATCAGTCTGAAATGGCTTTTGTCATGTTCCTGTGGCCTCAGTATACTCACCCATTGTTGTAAATTATTTACCGAGCTTACACTACACATGGCTAGTTTATAATGACAGGTGCTTAATTTTTCATGTTTTACGTGAGAATATCCCTTGAAACTGCTTAGAACTTCAGTATAACCCTTTACTCCATCAATAGAGTTGCAAATATTCAAGATTATTTTATTGACATAATAAAAGATGTAATATTACACGATGTTGCATTTAATCTGTCATAAGGGCAAAGATTCATCAACAGCAGAAACTGCCCTGCACCTCTTACAGTCAAAGAAAGAGAAGCAAAGGAGAGTCCCCGCCCCCTCAGAGTCACTGAGTGTCCATGGATTTGCCTCTGTAACCTCTGCAGCCGCGCAGTCTTCAGTGCAAACCTTTGGCAACCCGAGCTCCAGATCCAAACCTCCCACACGATCAGGAATCATTCAGCAGCTCAGGTCTCTCTTGCACTCTCTCGCACTCCATTTCTACCTGGTACCCCTCCAGTAGTCCGCAGCCTGCGTGTGGGTCAAGTTGCCAGCAGCCTCGGGTCACCGGCAGCCCGCTGCCTGGGGTGTTCTTCAGCCACAGAGCCCCTCACTGGTCCGCCACCATGGGGCCTTCACCTCTGCTTCTCCTTCTTTAACAGGGGGTGCTCTCCCTGTATCCTGGTGCCCTGCACCAGTCCTCTGCTTCCCCAGAGTCTGCAACTCATCGTAGCAGGCGCTGCCTCCTTGGGCCCTGACCCCGCAGAATTTTAAAATAAACCACCACCGGCAACTTTAACGGGACGTCTGAGGCCCGTTTGGAGTCAATGGTAGTTGTGCTGGACGGTCGGAACTCACGGAGGAGCACTGTGACTCTGTTCCCCACTCTCCCTGGGTCCGCACTAGTGGCAGAAATATTCACAAGATGTCAAAAGGACAATTATCCTTAGGATTGTTTCATATTTACCCAGAATGAAATGAGTAATCTTGAAAAGACTGTTGAATAACGCAGTGGGTACAAATTTCAGGTGAGGTCAAAACAGGTTTGAGACTAAACCTCCCTCAAAGGGAAGGTAATCCAAGTAAATTAGTGCATGTACATGGTGGATTTAGAGTGAAATTTGGCCAGACTCAGTTTTGCAGATTGATTTTAGATGAGATAGAGAGTGGCCATTGAACCCCACAAAGTATGACAACAGAACAATATTGTGTGTAAGATGCACCTCATTACAGTTGCCCAGCACAACACTTCTATCACTACACAATGGACAAAAGCGCTGGAGAAAGTCAGCAGGTCGCGCAGCATCTGCAGGAAGTTAAAAAGCAAAGTAACCAATGGTTCGCGCCCGAGCCCTTCGTCAAGAGCAAAAAGGAGAGGAGGGAGGAAGGGGCAGGGTGAGGCATACAGGTTAACAGGTAAGAGGTCACCTGCTGGAGCTGAACCGCGAATCGCTTTGTAACAGTGCTTCGCCCACCTACCGGCCACGCCCACCAGCTCAATCAACACACATATGGTACCAGTATGTTTGGGGCGGAGGGTTCGTCTTATACCACCGATATGAGCTAAAACCATGAAATTCAGAAGGAAATTGGGGTCTCGTCTAATCTCAGGGTCAGCTTCAGAACAATCTAATCAGGGGTCATTAGGGTAACCATGGCGGTGGGTGGGGGCGGGTGACATTTGAAAACTTTCTCAGTGGGGGGGGCAGTGTGGTGCAAACCCACCACGAACCTCTTCCATGCACCGCCGCTGTCACACATGCCCCTCCCTCTGATGTAACAAATGCGCTGCTTATATCGGGTGGCGACGAGTGGCGCTAGTGCTGTGGGTGGGCGGGGGGTTCACAGTTCCTCATTTTGGGGGGGGGGGCTTTGACCATGAATGCCCCCCCTTGTCACTGGCCCTGTGATGGTCACCTTAATTTAGATGCTGTTGACATGATACACACGAGCTTCATTATGTTTATTTCCTTTAGTAATTTATTTATCTGATGCTTCCTAAAGTTAATTATGATACTTTACTGAGATTATGTGTTGCCACTTGGCACTCTATTAGCTTCAGTGGGTTGACTTATTGGGATAATGTATCGCTAGCACGTAATATTTGATCTATTTATAACTGATGATGGATTCTATTGACTAAGAATGTCTTGGAATTACAGAAACATATCATGATGTTGCTTCTCTTAATGTGAAAGTCCACAGAATTTCTCTTTCAGAAGAACCTTTGTAATAAACGATTACTGGGTATTCTCGTGTTGTGTGCCTGCTAGAAAAACTGTCAATCATATCACGATTAGTGTGACTGAGAGTACCAGGCAGATGCAGTGCCAGCGACCCAGGGTCGAATCCGGCGCTCTCACTAAGGAGTTTACATTCTCCCTGTGTCTTGTGTGGCTTTTGCCCAGGGCTCTGGTTTCCTCCCACTGTTCAAAATGTACTGAGGGTGTAGGTCAATTGGGTATAACTGAGCAGTAAAATGGGCCTGTTACTATGCTGTGTGCGTAACTTAAAAAAAAATTAATCTAATTTAAATAAATGACTTGTATCAATATGGGAATCTAATGTTTAAAAAATTCTCAGAAAACCTTGGCCATCTGCAAACTGAGAGATGGGTTGAATTCACTGAATTCTTTCAGGTTTTAGCTGGAGCTGTGGCTAAAGAATGATTATGTCACACACACACACACACACACACACACACACACACACACACACACACACACACACACACACACACACACACACACACCCATACCCACACACACACACCCATACACACACCCATACACACACCCATATACACACACACATATACACACACCCCCATATATACACACACATCCATACACACACACACACATATATACACACACACACATACCCATGCACACACACATACACCCATATACACACACACACATATACACACACACATCCATGTACACACACACACACCCCCATACACACACACACCCATATACACACATACCCATATACTCACACACTCCCATATACACACACCCATATACACACACACATACACACACCCACACACATACCCACACCATATACATACACACGCACATATGCATCACACACAGACACACACACTATAACCTACTGGAGAACCTCAGTGGGCCAAGCATCATCGTGGGAGAGAAAGAATATCTTGATGAAGGGTTCTCACTCAAAGCGTCAACATTCCTTTTTCTGGTGCTGCCCCCAAGTTCCTCCAGCAGATTGTATTTTGCTATGGATTTCAGTATCTGCAGTGTGTCATGTGTTTCCAGACCACCTCACAACACTGTGTAGGTTCTGCAGTGTACCAGGGAGAGACTGGTCTTGTGTTATCATTGCTCGGAAGAGCGAGGCGGAGTGGATTATCGCACATTTTCTCTCCTAAAATAGCCTAACTTTCCCTTGCTACCTCTCTGAGAAGCAATGACAACTACAGTAAAATCCCTGGTATCGGAATTCAAGCAACCTGCGAGAGTGAAAAAAAAAAGAGGAAATAAATAAATAAATGTAAATAAATGAACATTTAACTATAAGTTTAAAATTGAAAAAGTAAAAGTTCTGCACACAACCCCTTTGTGAAGATGGCATTCAGCCAGCAGAGTGCTTTGGTCGTGCCTTGATCGTGCCTTGGTTGTGCCTTGGTCGTGTATTGGTTGTGCCTTGGTCATGCCTTGGTTGTGCTTTGGTCGTGCCTTGGTCGTGCCTTGGTCATGCCTTGGTTGTGCTTTGGTCATGCATTGGTTGTGCCTTGGTCATGCCTTGGTTGTGCCTTGATCGTGCCTTGGTCGTGCCTTGGTTGGGCCTTGGTCGTGCCTTGGTTGTGCCTTGGTCATGCCTTGGTTGTGCCTTGGTCGTGCCTTGGTTGTGCTTTGGTCATGCCTTGGTTGTCCCTTGGTCGTGCCTTGGTTGTGCCTTGGTCGTGCCTTGGTTGTGCCTTAGTCGTGCCTTGGTTGTGCCTTGGTCGTGCCTTGGTCGTGCCTTGGTCGTGCCTTGGTTGTGCCTTGGACGTGCCTTGGTTGTGCCTTGGTCGTGCCTTGGTTGTGCTTTGGTCATGCCTTGGTTGTGCCTTGGCTGTGCCTTGGTTGTGCCTTGGTCATGCCTTGGTTGTGCCTTGGTCGTGCCTTGGTTGTGCTTTGGTCGTGCCTTGGTTGTGCCTTTGTTGTGCTTTGGTCATGCCTTGGTTGTGCCTTGGTCATGCCTTGGTTGTGCTTTGGTCATGCCTTGGTCATACCTTGGTCATGTCTTGGTCGTGCCTTGGTCGTGCCTTGGTCGTGCCTTGATCGTGCCTTGGTCGTGCCTTGATCGTGCCTTGGTCGTGCCTTGGTCGTGCCTTGGTTGTGCCTTGGTCGTGCCTTGGTTGTGCCTTGGTCATGCCTTGGTTGTGCTTTGGTCATGCCTTGGTCGTGCTTTGGTCATGCCTTGGTTGTGCTTTGGTCATGCCTTGGTTGTGCCTTGGTCATGCCTTGGTTGTGCCTTGATCGTGCCTTGGTTGTGCCTTGGTCGTGCCTTGGTTCTGCTTTGGTCGTGCCTTGGTTGTGCCTTGGTCGTGCCTTGGTTGTGCCTTGGTCGTGCCTTGGTTGTGCCTTGGTCATGCCTTGGTTGTGCCTTGGTCGTGCCTTGGTCGTGCCTTGGTTGTGCCTTGGTCGTGCCTTGGTTGTGCTTTGGTCGTGCCTTGGTTGTGCCTTGGTCGTGCCTTGGTTGTGCCTTGGTCGTGCCTTGGTTGTGCCTTGGTTGTGCCTTGGCCGTGCCTTGGTTGTGCCTTGGTCGTGCCTTGGTTGTGCCTTGGTCATGCTTTGGTTGTGCCTTTGTCGTGCCTTGGTTGTGCCTTGGTCGTGCCTTGGTTGTGCCTTGGTCATGCCTTGGTTGTGCTTTGGTCATGCCTTGGTCATACCTTGGTCATGCCTTGGTCGTGCCTTGGTTGTGCCTTGGTCGTGCCTTGGTTGTGCCTTGGTTGTGCCTTGGTTGTGCTTTGGTCGTGCCTTGGTCGTGCCTTGGTCATGCCTTGGTTGTGCTTTGGTCATGCATTAGTTGTGCCTTGGTCATGCCTTGGTTGTTTCTTGATCGTGCCTTGGTCGTGCCTTGGTTGGGCATTGGTCGTGCATTGGTTGTTCCTTGGTCATGCCTTGGGTGTGCTTTGGACGTGCCTTGGTCGTGCCTTGGTCATGCCTTGGTTGTGCTTTGGTCATGCTTGGTTGTGCCTTGGTCATACCTTGGTTGTGCCTTGATCGTGCCTTGGTCGTGCCTTGGTTGGGCCTTGGTCGTGCCTTGGTTGTGCCTTGGTTGTGCCTTGGTCATGCCTTGGTTGTGCCTTGGTCGTGCCTTGGTCATGCCTTGGTTTGCTTTGGTCATGCCTTGGTTGTGCCTTGGTCGTGCCTTTGTTGTGCTTTGGTCGTGCCTTGGTCGTGCCTTGGTCATGCCTTGGTTGTGCCTTGGTCATTCCTTGGTTGTGCCTTGGTCGTGCCTTGGTTGTGCCTTGGTCATGCCTTGGTTGTGCCTTGGTCGTGCCTTGGTCATGCCTTGGTCATGCCTTGGTTGTGCTTTGGTCATGAGTTGGTTGTGCCTTGGTCATGCCTTGGTTGTGCCTTGATCGTGCCTTGATCGTGCCTTGGTCGTGCCTTGGTTGGGCCTTGGTCGTGCCTTGGTTGTGCCTTGGTTGTGCCTTGGTCATGCCTTGGTTGTGCCTTGGTCATGCCTTGGTTGTGCCTTGGTCATGCCTTGGTTGTGCTTTGGTCATGCCTTGGTCGTGCCTTGGTTGTGCTTTGGTCGTGCCTTGGTTGTGCCTTGATTGTGCCTTGTTTGTGCCTTGGTCGTGCCTTGGTTGTGCCTTGGTCATGCCTTGGTTGTGCTTTGGTTGTGCCTTGGTCATGCCTTGGTTGTGCTTTGGTCATGCCTTGGTCATACCTTGGTCATGCCTTGGTCGTGCCTTGGTTGTGCCTTGATCGTGCCTTGGTTGTGCCTTGATCGTGCCTTGATCATGCCTTGGTCGTGCCTTGGTCGTGCCTTGGTTGTGCCTTGGTCGTGCCTTGGTTGTGCCTTGATCGTGCCTTGGTCGTGCCGTGGTCGTGCCGTGGTTGTGCCTTGGTTGTGCCTTGGTTGTGCCTTGATCGTGCCTTGGTCATGCCTTGGTCGTGCCTTGGTTGTGCCTTGGTTGTGCCGTGGTTGTGCCGTGGTTGTGCCTTGGTCGTGCCTTGATCATGCCTTGGTTGTGCCTTGGTTGTGCCTTGGTCGTGCCTTGGTTGTGCCTTGGTCGTGCCTTTGTTGTGCCTTGGTTGTGCCTTGGTTGTGCCTTGATCATGCCTTGATCATGCCTTGGTCGTTCCTTGGTTGTGCCTTGGTTGTGCCTTGGTTGTGCCTTGGTTGTGCCTTGGTCGTGCCTTGATCATGCCTTGGTTGTGCCTTGGTTGTGCCTTGGTCGTGCCTTGGTTGTGCCATGGTTGTGCCGTGGTTGTGCCGTGGTTGTGCCTTGGTTGTGCCTTGGTTGTGCCTTGGTCGTGCCTTGGTCGTGCCTTGGTTGTGCCGTGGTTGTGCCTTGGTTGTGCCTTGGTCGTGCCGTGGTTGTGCCGTGGTTGTGCCGTGGTTGTGCCGTGGTCGTGCAGCAGCAGCTGCTTGAATAAAGTTTCAATGAAGTTAAATGATTCAAATTTTTATTTAAATCTCAATGTAGACATGGTAACAGGCCTTTTTGAGTCTGTGCTGCTCAATTTACACCCAATTCAACTGCACCCCCGGTGCGTTTCAAATTGAGCTGAATAAAATTGTGGTGCCCAGGACGATGCCACTTGGTGCTGCGCATGTCACATTTGTAGCCCGAAATGTGAAGTTAATAAAACATTAAACACAAGTTTTATCAGGTAAACTTCCCAGTGGCTTTTTATTCTCCCGTTTCCTTTGATCTCTTGCTTGTGTTCTTATCTCTCTCATACCACGTGACTTCCGGTACATCTCATACATATTCATTATCATGACATCCCTCCTTTAATCAGAAATAAACTTTACCTTCACTTATCAATGTCCCTCGGAAACATACAAACATCGTAACTAATGGTAATACTATAACTCAGCTACATAAAATTTACTTCCTACAGCACTCATACATGCACTTTATGATATAAGATTAAATACTGTCCCAAAGTTCTTATTAAAACTATGGCACAAAGTCTTCGTATCGTTTGGGCACTTTCCGGTTTTGTTTCGGCCTGCCTGCGATATTGTCGTCGCTTCTCGGTTGTTCACTCTCAGCGTCGGCAATACTGCTCGCCACGGCTTCGGGTGTTTCTGGCGCTCTAGTCACTTCATCAGGAGTGCTGGTAACTGCCTCTGGAACATCATCAGGTCTCTCAGGTCTCTTTTACACCTGAGACATTTCTCTTATACAGGATTCCAGTCGGAGACTTGACTGTCACCATACTGCCACTTCTGGATACGACAGTATAGGGTTGATGGTAATAAGGTGTGTCTAGCTTACCACCAGTTTCATGCCTCACTAGAACATTATCTCCTGGCATGATGTCTGAGTACTTGGCTCCACGTTTCGAATCTGTGTACAGCTTTGCTGCACCTTTCTTTTCAGCATCGTGGTCCCTCATCTCCTGGTCGTCTCGGATTTCCTTTATTTCTGGCATTTTTGTGCGGATTTTTCTCCCAAAAAATGCTTCTGCAGGACTTTTTCCAGTGGTTGCATGAGGCGTTGCTCGATAGACAGCCACATAAGATAGCAATGCTTCTCGCCAATTTTGTCCTTCTGCGTGTGCAATCCTCAATCGTTTTTCAATGGATTGATTTTGTCTCTCTACTTCTCCGTTGGCTTGTGGCCATTTCGAAGTTACTTTATGATGGTGGATACCTGTGGTCCTCATGTATTCCGCAAATGTCTCTGAAATGAATTGTGGACCATTGTCAGAGTATAATGTAACAGGTAATCCATATCTTGCGAATATCTCTGCTAACGCTTGTATTGTTTTTTCAGTGGTTGTGGACTTCAACACCACGTACTCATAGTATCTGCTGTAGTAATCTATCACTACCATAATTGATTCACCCGTCGGTAAAGGTCCAAGAAAATCAACAGCTACGTCGATCCATGGTCCTGTCGGAAGTTGCGTACTCCGGATCGGTTCTGGCGGATTACTCCTACTTGTGATTTGACATCCGTGACAAGTTTTAACAAATTTCTCTGCGTCTTTATCACAACCTGGCCACCATACCTTGGTCCTGAGGTTTTGCTTGGTACCAACAATGCCTAGGTGTCCTTCATGCGCTAAGGATACGATCTTCGGTCTCAATCTTTGCGGATACACCAATCTGCAATCTCTTAATACACACTGTCCGATGCAACAAAGTTCGTCTCTAATGGGAATGTAAGCCTTGTGAGTACACTTGTCCCATTGTCCACTCTGTATGCATTCTCTTACTTCCATAAGTTCTGGATCACGTTCGGATTCTCTCTCGACTTCCTTCGTAGTCACAGCTTTCGGTGTTGACTGAATAGCTACGAAGCGTACGAAGCTCTCGGTTTCTGTTCCCAATTCTGACTTGGATTGTGGACCACCATCCTTCACCGATCTGGACAGCGGATCTGCAATGTTTGTTTTCCCTGCAATGTGGATTACTTTATATTTGTAGGGTTGTAGTCTGAGTACCCATCTCTCTATTCTGGCACATGGTTTGGATCTAGGTGCATAGATCACCTCTAATGGCTTATGATCTGTGATGAGTTCAAATTCAATGCCGTATAAATATGCATGGAACCTCTCACAGGCCCATACAAGTCCGAGTGCTTCTTTCTCTGTCTGAGAGTATCTTCTTTCCACATCTGATAACGATCTGCTGGCATAGGCAATGATTCTTGGTCCTCCATCATGCATCTGGACCAACACGGCTCCTAAACCAACTGGACTGGCATCCGCTATGACTTTGGTTGATGCCGCCGGATCGTAATATCCAAGAGTTTTTGCATCTGTCAGGCTTTGCTTCAGCGCTGTGAACGCTTTCTTCTGCTCAGATCCAAAATGAAATGGTACACCTTTCCTGGTTAGTTTCCTTAGTGGTTCTGCCACTGTAGCGAAATTAGGAATGAACTTTGCACAAAAATTGACCAATCCCAAGAAACTCCTCACCTCTGTTGCGTTCTGAGGTGCACGTGCCTCTGCAATAGCTTTCACCTTGGCCTCTGCAGGGTTTAGTCCTTTCCGTGTAAGTCTGTGTCCCATGAAGTCCATTTCTGACACACCGAACTGGCACTTGTTTCCATTCACGGTAAGGCCTGCCTCCTGTAGTCTAGATAGTACATGCCTCAACCGTTTGTCATGCTCTTCCTTCGTTGGTGCATGGACTATGATGTCGTCAGAAATGTTGGCAACTCCAGGAATGCCTTGAATCACTCGATGGATTTGATACTGGTAGATCTCCGAAGCTGCATTAATTCCAAATGATAGTCTCTTGTAATGATACAATCCACAGTGAGTCACAAATGTAGTTACATCTCGGGAACCTGGATCCAGCTCTAATTGATGATAGCCCCATTTCAGATCAATTTTTGAGAATACCTTGCTGGTAGTTAGTTCTTGAAGTATTTCCTCCACTGTTGGTATAGGGTGTCGTTCTCTAATTATAGCTTCATTGGCCATTCTCATCTCAACACATAGTCTTATGTCACCCTTTGGTTTGGGCACAATCACTACGGGACTGACCCATTGTGTCGAATGTTCCACCGGTTCAATAATGTCTTGTTCGATCAATTCTTTAATTTTGGCTTCGACTTTCCCACGAAGTCCAAACGGAGTTCGGCGCATTGGTTGTGCCTTGGGTTTGACCGTTTCATCTACCGCTAGCTTCAATTGTCGACCTTTCAGCTTTCCTACTCTTTGGAAGACTGCGGGGAATTCTTGCTTCATATCCTCGTATGACTGAATTGAATTGACACAAGCTCCAATATGAAGTATTGCCAGGTCTTGCGCTGTGCTTCTACTCAGCAATGGTTCTCCCCTCTCTTCTATGACCATAAACTCTGCTTCGGTGTACTTATCTCCAGCTTCAACAGTTGCAGTAAAACATCCAATGGTCTGCAATGGCTTGGTTGCTGTGTATGGATACAGTTTCTTGGAACACTTCTTTGAGGTACAGATGATCTTTTTCCTTTTCAACTTCTCCCATAAATGTCGATCAATCACATTACTGTCACTGCCTGAGTCTACAATGACCTGCACTGTCACTCCACCAATGATCACTGGGACCTTCTCATGATGTCCTTCATTCAACATAAATTGGTAACACCTCTGTTCCTCCTGGGTATCATCATCGTCACCGTCTATCTGGCGAATGGTATCTTTCTTTCCAGGATACTTTCCTTTCCCCCAGGCTTTGCCTTTGGAAGTTGTACTCTTCCTCTTCTGGTCTGCATTGGACTTGCTTTTGCACTTCTTTGCAAAGTGGTCCTTACCTCCACACTTTCTGCAAACTTTGCCTTTGGCCGGGCAATATGGGTCTTTTCCGAAGTGACCTCGGTTTCCACATCGATAACACTCCACGTCCTGTGTCGGCGTATATCTTGGCTGATTATGGCGATGTGAGAGCCTCATAATTTGCTGGCTTGAGTTGTCTTTCAGGGTCATGGTATGAAATTGCCCTTCAACAGCCTCTAATGCAGCAGCAATGGTTAAAGCATCGGTGAGTTCCAACTCACTCCCTCTTTCCAGTAGACGTCTTCTGAGTTTATCTGATCTGCAGTGCTGTACGACTTGATCCAATAATTGGTTGTCCAAATCAGCTGGCATGTAATTGCATCCAACAGCTAGCTGGCGTAGTCTCATTACGTACTGAGCAATTGTCTGGCCATCTTCTTGACTCGTTCTCCGAAACAAATGGCGTTGAAATGTAGCATTCGGTGTCACTACATAGTGTGCATTTAATGCATCTACCGCTTTCCGGTACTCATCCTTTCTTCCAGTATTCAAAAGTGTCTTAAATGTTTCCCGAACTGAGGGTCCTGCAGTGAAAAGAAATAACGCCCTTCTCTGCGCTTTTTGTTCAACTGTACCGGTATCTAGAAATAGGCCACGACTGTCAGCATAGGATTCAAATTCTTCCAGCCATGCCTTCCACTTCACACTTACAGTGCTTGCATCACCCGTTGGGTCAAAATGAGCAATTCCACTATGTGTTAGAAAGTCACCGTCTGCCCCAGCCATGAGGAAATATTCCAGCCCCAAAAGTACTGAGTCACAGAGAAAATTCTTATCACCTTGAAGTTGTCTGTAATCCTCTGTAATCTTGTTTAGTCTTTAATTTTCTTCAAGCTTATCCCATTCTCGTCGCCAATGTCACATTTGTGGCCCGAAATGTGAAGTTAATAAAACATTAAACACAAGTTTTATCAGGTAAACTTCCCAGTGGCTTTTTATTCTCCCGTTTCCTTTGTTCTCTTGCTTGTGCTCTTATCTCTCTCTCATACCACGTGACTTCCGGTATATCTCATACATATTCATTATCATGACAGCGCCGACTCTCCCTGCCTAGTAAGAGCCTGTATCTTAGTGGCATTAGGTATATTAGTAAGGCTTTATCTGTAAGCTTGAGGGAGGGGGTGGTTAATTATCACAGTGGCATGGTTAGCGCGACGCTGTTACATCGCCTGCGACCGGGGTTCGAATTTAAACTTAAATGTTGTAAATTACAGGAACCACATGATTAAAGATAACTTTACACAATTAAGAATGACAATACTGATTTGTTTTCAAATTACATTTTGCCCGGTCTTTTGTCTTTTGTGTGCTGGTTAGGCATTGTAAGAGTGTGTCTCAGGCAACCGAAAAATTCACATATCCTGCATCTGCCATCCCCCTTGGTACTGGATACTGGGGATTTTATTGTAGTATTGTACAGAACTGAGGATCTTTCCTTGTTTGGTATTAATTGAATGTGAGTCACTCTGTAACCTCATCATGCATTCTGGCAATATTATTCCCTGATATCAGCCAGCCCAAGGCTTTAATTTTTGTATTAATATTTTCCCTTGATGAATCGTATGACAACTTTATATTGAATTATTTTAGTACTGTGTTGCCAAAGTTCCTCCTGTGCTTCATAATGTTTTGCCATCGTAATGTATTGTGGTGATTTAGGAATGCGTTGCCACGATGTTGCTTCCGTGCCATAGAACTGCCCTCCACAATTTCGTTGTAGATCTCCATCAAAAATAATATGTTCTCACAATATTCTCTGTGGCCTCTGTACTTCAGTTCTGGTCGTGTGTCGTGTGCAGTCCTTGTTCCTCCTTCAGTGACCATAGCATAGAACAGTAAAGCTCAGTACAGGCCCTCCGGTCCACAATGTCGTGCCGACCTTTAGACCCTGCCTTTTGCATAACCCTCCACTTTAAATCCCTCCATATGCTTGTCTAGTCACCTCTTGAATTTCACCAATGTACCTGACACAGGTAGTGGGTCACCAACCACTCTCTGGGTAAAAAACCTGCCGCTAATATCTCCTTTGTACTTCCCACCCATGACCTTAAAGCCATGCCCTATTGTACTGAGCAGGAAGGAGGCGCTGGCTGTCCATTCTAAATATTCTCAATATCTTGAATGCCTCTATCATGTCTCCTCTCATCCTCCTTCTCTCCAAAGAGTAAAGCCCCAGCACCCTTAATCTCTGTTCAGAATGCACACTCACTAAACCAGGTAGCATCCTCTGCACCCTTTCCAACACTTCCACGTCTTTCCAATTATGAGGCACCAGACTCCAAGTCTGATCTAACCAGAGTTTTGTAGAGCTGCTCATTACCTTGTGGCTCTTAAACTTATTCCCTTGACTGATGAAACCTAACACAAATTAAGACATGGGCCCCCAGATCCCTCTGCCCTTCCACGCGACCAAGAATCCTGCCATTAACTTTGCACTCTGCCTTGGAGTTTGTCCTTCGCAAGTATACACACTTCTCCGGATTGAATTCCATCTGCCGCTTCTCAGCCCAGCTCTGCGTCCTATCAACGCCCCTCTGCAATCTTCCACACTCCTCCAGACTATCTGCAATACCCTTCTGCCCCCTCATCCAAGCGTGAAAGTAGGGTTGTATTTTTTTTTCATTTTTCATTTTGTATTGATGCTTTGTGATTCCAAAATCTTAAAAGTCTAACGGGATGGGCAATATACTCTGTTTCAAAAGTCTGTGGAAATGGGCACCCACTGTTAAATTGTTTATTCCCATGTTGCAAGTGTGTTACAAACATTATCACTCAACACGAAAAGTCTGCAAATGTTGTGATTGTAAATAAAAACATAGAAATGGTGGAGGAAATCAGCTGGTCTCGCAGTGTCCATTCAAGATATATTACTGACGTTTCGGGCCTGAGGTGTGTTGAAAAGTGGCTTGTATCAAAATGACAGTGATGTGCAGGAGTATTTTATATTTTCTCAGAAAATACTGGACACCCAAAAGAGGCCTTTGTTCACAAGATGATGCACCCCTCCCTGAATTTCACTGACCGAAGCTGAGACCATCCTGACACATGGTAAGTGTATCAAACAATTGCAATTGATGTACTAGTCGAGTTGGATGGCCTCGATGTGGGAGCAGTTGAGGTATCGGGAACAGAGAGGAATTTTCCTGTGTTCATTGCCACGTCCGGCTTGTGTTTCTCCCAGTTTCGGGACAGAATAGAGATTACATATTGCCAACGAGTGGCACGACTTGGCTAACTCAGAGGACTTGGTGTAATTTGAATTTTGCGCCTTGTGGCCTCAGCTTACTCTCCTGTTGCATTGAAGACCACCCCGAAGTGGAGGTATGGGCACTTTGTCATAACATGCTGTCAAGATTGACCTTGTTCTGTTCCGCAAGGATAGAGTGACCAAAGGGCCCATTTCTGTGCTGTTTCTATGACTCTTTGTTGTCATTTGTGTCCATTCTACTGTAACGATGTAAACCATCTTGAGTCCTTGATGTGATTGTATCTAATGAGGCATCCCAAGATCTCAGTGTGTTTATCTGTCATGAGAATGTTGAGCCACAAGATTCCTTGTCGGCCCAGCGTGCAACATTACTATGTCATTAGTTCACATGGAAATGCCTTAAAACCACAATGCTGGAGAAACCCAACAGATTAGACTTTATATAGCAAAGACGAATAACCAATGTTGAGGGCTTGAGCCCCTCTGCCTGGCTTTCTCCCCGTAAACCTGGCTAATCAAGAGTTTATCAATCTCTGCCTTAAGTACATCCAGTGGCAACAAATTCCAGAGATTCACCACCCTCCGGCTGGAGAAATCCCTGTTTCAAGCCCTTCAATCCTGAAGCTGCGACATTGAATTATGGACTGGGTCCACCTTGACCTAAAACTACACCGTCTTTTAGAGATTCTAACAATTTAACGGCTGAAATACCCATTGCATAAAGATCAGTCCCCCTTTGGCCGAACCAAAGGCTTCCCAGTCTGAGTCATCGGCTCCTTCTTTCTTTGCCGCAAGGCTTATCTATCTTTGCATATTCAATGAATGAAAAAGAAGATCTTAATTCAGAGTAATTTCCTCCTGGATTGTTATATGCATATTTGAATGAGTGCTCCTTCAGGCATATCTACACTCTTGTCTGCTTATTGTGGATTCAAAGTTTAATGGAGTTAGTTATTTGTGAAGATCAACTAATGGGATCTTATTTTATCATTCATTGCAAATAAAGGTCTTTTTTCTTGATTTTCATTTGACAATTAATTGTCGGTTAATGTTCTTGCTTGTTTACGTTATTGCATAATGTGTTGCGAATATAATATTCAAAGTTCCTATTGTTTTTTGTTAAAGATCTTGTTTATTGGAATGTTTTAAATGGAACTTTCACTTGCTACGTTTACTTATTTTACCAATGCTTTGCAGCATTGTACCTTCCAGAGGTAATGAGTTATTGCAGGGATGTGGAAGCACGATGCATCTGCAGCCTCAACGTTACCTGGTCTTGTTATGCAGAACGTGGTCGGGCGGCCGTCAATTCCGATGCGTCACAAATAAAACCTCGGCGTGCTCTTTCAGCCTCTACGCCAGGCATCATTGGGAGGAGTGAACAATTGGAATCACATCATGTGAATTACTGAGCAAGTTTGAGATGGCTGAGTAAGACAGGAAACCAGATATACCAATTATTCTAGGGCAGGTGTGTGTTGAGGTTGAATATGATTCTGAGTATGAGACGGGAAAATTTCAATAAAACCAGATATGCAGAACCTCTACTGCGCAGAAATGGCCATGTTGGCCCAGATTCTCTGACCCATTATTTATATTTCACACATTTTAATTGATTTCATCACATTGTTTTTTTCCCCTCTATATGTGTTTATTTGTCACAAAATACCTAGCACAGTGAAAAGGGTCCTTCTGCGAATAGACCAGCACGATACCACTCATTTGTACAGCCGGGAAAAAAGTAAAAAGCCGGGATGTCTGCTGATGCTGGAGTAAAGACACAGAAATACTGGGGGGGGGGGGAGGGGTGGCGCAGTTAGCGGCGCGGTAGGCACGGCGCTGTTACAACACCAGCGACCTGGGTTCGAACCTGCCACTCCCTGTAACCAGTTTGTACGTTCTCCCCGTGTCCACGTGGGATTTCCCTGGGGACTCTGGTTTCCTCCCACCCTTCAAAACGTACCAGGTCAAGTGGGTGGAAATGGGTGGCATGGAATTGTGGGCCGAAAGGGCCATATCCCTGAATTAAAAATTTAAATTTAAATTAAAAAAAAAATTAAATTTGAACTTAGCCGGTCTGGCAACGTTCTCACGCTGCGAGTCCTGCTGAGTTCCTCCAGCTGTGAATAAAGTATGGTTTAGATAGTATTGGATTACAGGGAAAGGGAGGATTAATTAGCACCAAGCAAAGACAGAATGAGGGCACTAGCATGGGGATCATTCAGGAGCCTGAGGAAGAAACTGTCTCGAAGCCTGTTGGTGCCTGCTTTCACACTCCTAAGCCTACTCCTCAGTGGGAGGAAGGAGAGGAGAGTGTGTCCGAGGTGGGAAGGATCCTTCAGTATGCTAACTGGCTTTCTGAGGCAGCGGAATGTCTAGACAGGATTGATGGGTGGTTGGGGGTGGGGGGGGGATCATACGATGTTCTGAGCTGTTTTCACTGCCTTCCGCAGCTTCTTCTGATCCTGGCCCAAACAGGATGCTTTCGATGGTGCACCTGTAGAAGTTACCACTGAACGTGATGGAGGGGCAGCCTGAGCTCCCTTAATCTCCCCATGTCTGCGTGGGTTTCTTCTGGGTACGCTGATTTCCCCCCATCCTTTGAAACATACGGGGGTTGGAGATTAATTGGGGAATTTGGGTGATTCGGGCTCATGGGCCGAAAGGACCTGCACTGTGCTCTATGTCTAAATTATGATAGTACTGTAGCTATGGTGGATGTTACAGCTTTACATAATACTGCTCAGTTGTACAATGTTGCATTGAAATACTACATACTTGTATAAATCATTGATTCTATTAGCGCAACTCTATTACAGCACCAGTGACCCAGGTTCGAATCCGGGCACTGTCTGTGAGGAGTTTGTACATCCTTCCCGTGTCTGAGTAGGTTTCCCCGAAGTGCTCTGGTTTTGTCCCACTGTTCAAAACGTACTGGGGTCATAGGTTAATTGAGGTAGTTTGTTGGTTTGGGCTTATGGGCCAGTTACTGTGCTGTATGTCTAAACTTGTGGCCTCGGTATGTTAAATCAGAATAGAAAATTCTGGAAAGCCTCAGCAGGACAGGCTGCATCTATGGAGAAGGTTGGCGTTTCAGGTGGGATATCCTGATCTTCAAGCTGAAATGTTAACTGCTTCCTTTTCCACTGATGCTGTTTTGAATGGTTGAGAGTTTTCAACATTTTCTGTTTTTCTTCAACATCTGGATTTTTTTTTAACTTTTCAGTCTCTGGTTGATAAACTATTAGGACGTACATAACTTCATCAGCTGAACTTATTATTTATAATTTCAGAGAGTAATGGGTTGTCATAAACATTGACGAGCTTGCTTCTTTGCATTGATTTCTAATCATGGACTAAGTACCTCAGAACTACCGTTAGAAGCAGGTAACCCAGATCCAATCTATATTGTGCCCATTAACTTTTGTCTTGGCACAACATACCATATAGTCTCAGGATTCAGAGAATATCTATTCACGAGGAACATGAAGAATGACCTCTGCTGGCTAGAGGGCAAAGTGAAGAGCGTTATACCCGGTCTGGTCAACAACGGTAAATTTGGAAAAGGTCATCTATTCTGCTAATTGATGAAGACTAAATAGTGTCATAAATAGGAAAATGTTTTGAACTAAATGCGTACAATCTTTCTGAAACAGCGGTTTTCTGAGATTGAAGTTTGTGAAGGTCATTCTGGACTTAATTGCAAATTGTTTTACCCTTTGGAAGGCCATATTGCTTGAAGCTGCATTAATATTTATTCTAGAAAAAAGATCCAGGGTAGTAGATTTAGGACGGAGATTAGGGGAAACTGCTTTTCCCAAGGGGTGGTGGATCTGTGGAATTCGCTACCCATCGAAGCGACCTCAGTAAATATATTTAAGACAAGGTTGGATGGATTTAATCGTCCAACCTGAACCTTCCGACTTCTAAAATCAAGAAATGTTAGGTTTTATTTGATAGTTTTAGTAAGTTTTTATAAATACTATCCAGATGTTTTCTTTCTTCTTTTTTAAAATTTTTTATTGGGTTGTTCTGGGGGGTGATTTTTTTTGAAATCACTATGTATTAATTTTTTCATTGTTTTTGAATTCATGTATGTTTTTTTAATGCATTTGTGAAATTAAATAAAATTTCCAAAAATAAAGGTTGGATAGAGGTTTACATAGTCAGGGAATTGATGTGGGGAAAGGGCAGGTGATGAACCGTTCAGCGGGTCACCCACGATCCCATTGAATGGCAGAGCAGGCTTGATGGGTCGGATGGCCGACTCCTGCTCCGATTTCTTGTGTGTTCTCGATTCTTGAGATGTTGCTTGTTATAATATTGCCCTGGAAATCTAGAAGCAGTTCACTTACTTTATGTTTGATAAAGTTCATCCCTGGCAACCCTAGATATTTCCAGAATTCCTTTGCAAGCAGGCAGAGCTGTTCCTTCAATGTTGACTGAACTCTGTCTCCAAGTTTCCAGGATTGCCCTGGTTTCTACTCCAGCTTCAAGGAGCCGTCATCATTTGTTTTCTGCTTTGAACTCTATAAACTGAATCTCTGTGCATTGCCACATGGAGGTTTAAATTTCACAATTTATTAATTCAACTTAGCTGCATGAACATGCTGCCTCAATTCAATCCTCAGGCTCAATGTGATATTCTATGGTTTTTATATTAATACAATGCATCATCTCGTGGGAGCTTGTTCTAATACAGTTTGTAATGTTGCCATGAAGCACCCAAAGACTTCTTCAAGTTCCGCTTACTTTTTGGAGTCTTGCTTTGAAACATACGAGTATTAGTCTCTAATGCAACCATTTTCAACCTGTTTTATTTGGCTATGGCTCTGCTCAAAGTTTATGGGCCCCCTTTCTGGCAAAACTGTTAGTTTCTTCCATACTTCTCTCATTTTAAAAAAAACATTTTCGGATTTTAGTCTGTGGCCCATTCCGCCCCCTCTACCTTAAGTGTGCTGTGGTCTCCCCCAGGGGGTCGTATAACTCCACTCCCACCATCTACGCCAATGAGAATGTCTGCTCTAATAAGGGATTTGGGATAGCATCTTCATTCCCAAAGTGGTCAGTGCTGACATCACAGAGGCTCCGATAGCTCAGTGGTTAGAGCATTGGTCTTGCACACCAGGGGTTGCGGGTTCCTCCCTCATTGGAGGAGCTGGACAAGGTGGCGATTCTTTAACAAATTTCATGTAAATGTAATGGAACCTTAAGGTGAAAGAGCTGTAATTAAATACAAGTTGGAGAGGTTAAGTTAACGATCAGGAGATTCACGGATGGAGTTAGATGGAATCGTGCAGAAGAGTTCAGGTGGAACTTTAACATGGGCAGGGAGTAATTGGAGCTTGTGTCCTTTTTGACTGCTACAAATACGGCATTAATTTAATGTAATTTATAGCCTCAGAATGTAGACTTCCTATAGAAACCGTGTCACTACAGTAGCAAGCTGACATGTTTCTTGTGGTAAGGTATTAACGAACTCTGCAACCTTAGCGCATCTCTTATTGGTCTAATGTCTTGCTTTTATGCAGCTTTTAATATATGGTAATATGAATTCATTTTATAGCCCCTTATGGTCAATTATTCAATTAATATGTTGATGTGACACACTTTCTGGTTTCATTATTATCTAAATATTTGTTGTATTAATGTGAACATGCTGCATGACAAAGCCTCCGCATTGGTTCTTGTTGTGTTAAGCATCCTATAACTTCAGTGTGGTTACTTCTTACCCTGCTTCGCCATACGACTTGGTATTACCTCAGTGTGTTCCCGTGCTTACAGAGCCACAATGTACCCAAAAAGTTTGAAATGGTTTTCTTTCAAAACATTACAGCAATGGGGAACCATGATGGTAACCTTGCTCTGTGTAATGTTTGGGAAGTGTCTTGCTATTATTCCACGAGCATTGCCATAATGCCTCAGTGAATTTGCTCCTTGTAACCACGTTGCCAGATGGACACTGCAGCCCGACATGTTTACTCGTTTTGGTGAAGCGGAAGAGAGTGCCTTCAGAGTTACGGTACCCATGGATTTGCCTCCATCCACAGAGGTTATCTAAGGTCTGGCAGGTATGGCACGTGCCCTGGGCGCCACTTGAAGGTGAGGCACCTCTGAGTGGTTTCTATTAAAGTCAGCAAGCTATCCTCGGATAGTGAAAAAATCATTTTCTTCAGCCGGGTCCCTGGTGGTCTCCTTCGCCACACCCTCCCAGTGGTCTCCTTCACTGCCCTGTGCCCTTCATGGCCCTTTCACCTCCATGGACCCCCAGTGGTCTCCTTTGCCACACCCCCCCGGTGGTCTTTTTCACCACCCTGGGCCCCCGGTAAACTTCTTTACCACCCTGGACACTTGGTGGTTTCTTTCATTGCCCTGGGCCCATGGTGGTCTCCTTCACCACAGCCCCCCAGTGGTCTCCTTCACTCCACTGGATCCCTGGTGTCTCCTTCACCGCCCTGGGCCTATGGTGGTCTACTTCACCACCCCCCTGGCCCCCAGTAGTCTCATTCACAGCCCCAGGCCCCTGATGATCCTCGCACCTCCCCCAGTGACTAGAAGTGGAACATGGAAGGAGGCATAATTAGCCTAGACGGAGGCCTGAAATCACCTAGATGGAGTTCAATTTCTTCCGCCCCCCCAACTCCAGACATATAAACACTTTCTTCTCAGCTCTGTCCATCCTTCCTCGTCCTCCCATTCGCTCACAACCTATTAAAAGGGCGCAGCCAAATACAACATGGTGGCCACCAAGGCCAGCTCTCGCAAGACCTCCTTGTCGCCATTTACTTTACTTTGACACATGGAATATAAAAGGTTGGCACCCCTGCCATAGGCACCATTTTCCATAGATACGTCCCTGTCTATTACAGCTTGGGGGCACTCCTCTCTCCACCTACGCCCGGCATGCTTCACGTGCCCTTCATCACTTCCACAACTTCTAGCCCTCACCAAAAGACAAGGGTGGTGATGATGTGGTCTGGCCAAATGACAACTCTCAGCCCCCTCCTCTTCATTACCCCTCCTCCAAAACTCATCCAACCACTGTATCGCTCACTTCGTCTGAACTCGTCACTTCTGGTCACCTCCCTAGCACGGCCTCTAACCTCATTGTTTCCCGGCACTGCATCGCCCATATCTACATCTTTCCTAAGCTCCACTAACCTAATTGTCCCAGCAGATTGATCATTTCCAGGTGCTCCTGCCCCACTGGTATCCACCGCTTACCTCAATTCTGTTTTGTCTCCATGGCCTAATCTGTTTATTACCTGAAAAAAAAACACGTTGCCAAGACTCACATAAGATTTACTTATTAGTCATGTATTTGAGGATGTTCCTAATTTTCTAAGCCTATGAGAAATGTGTTCACTCTGCTCACATACCATCATCTCTCTGTTCAACTGACTTGCCAACAGATTTTGATTCTGAATCACTTGTTCCATATTCCTTCATAAATCACTGATGTTCGCTCTCTTCCACTCAGATATTTTGACGTTTCTTGTTCCTTGCTGTAACACTTGCAAACCTGATGCTATAATTTCTCATTGCTGCCCAGTTAGAACATGCTCTATTCCCTCGACACCCTCCTCCTGACTCACCTGAACCAGTAAGGTTCTAATCTACAGACTTTAGGAGCTCCTTTCCACATTCAAGATTCAGTATTCCTTTGTGGTCATGTAATTGCGCAGAACATGTAATATTACATGAAACCCCCGTCTGTCTGCCATAAGGCAGACAGCGAGTTCCCATTAGTGACGCCCGGCGCCGCTCACTGTAAGAGAGAAAGAGAAGTGGAAGAGAGTGCCTTCAGAGTTACGGTATCCATGGATTTTCCTCCAGAACTCTGCAGTCACACATATCAGGGCCCCCTAGGCAAGGGCAACAACTTGCACCAGCCCCCCCAAAAAATTGCCAACTTCCATTTAAAAAAAAATGAAAAGCGCAAAAGTTAAAACTGCAAAATTTATTTTAAATTGCAAGAATAAGTAACACATCGATCTTTGATTCTCTTTCTCAAAACAAAATATTTGGCACACAAATCATTTTGAATTGAAGGGCACTCGGTAGAATGCCTCCCTCCACCAAGGGCAACACAATATTAAAACTCATTACTTCACACACCTTTAAGTCTATTAGGCTATCCATTTTTTCCCACAAGAACGATGCAATGTGAAAATTGCCCCTTTGGCCCATCAAGTTTGCTCTGACTTCCCCGTAACCATTTTTTACAAATCTCTTTATTTTCCCACGTTTCGGTCATTCCCCACCCCCAGCTTCTACAGCTCACTTCCTCAGTACAGAAACAGCCTGCCCACATCTTTGAGATTCGACAGGAGATTGAAGCCTCCAGAGAAAACTCACGTGGTCACAGGGAGAAGGTGCAAACTGCACAACACAGACGGGGCCAGAGTTCACGGCAGAGCCAGATTGCTGGAGCTGGGAGGTCGTCACTCTATTAATCACACCACTGTGAGACAGAATCAACTATAGAGCAATAATAAACCTGATTACACGTCTCTTGAAGAGCTGCCTGGAAGGGTAGAATCTCCACATTACACAACAACTGTGAGAACTTGTAATATATTGATAGAGAACCCTGAGGAAAATGTAACTAGATAATTTCAGCGTGGCTTTACACATGGAAATTCAAGAGCTTTTCCGTTAGTCGGCCTTTTGAAGTTCTCATGTTTTATGAAACTTTGACAACTAGGATAAACAATATCATTAATGTAACGAGAAAAAGTGGCCTGGAGTAATGGCTGAGTTGATTTATTGTAAGAATTTATATATTTTTATTTCTCATCTATGAATATTGATAGTTATTCTGCTATTGGAAATAACCAGCTAGTACCTGTCTTGAGTGAGCTTGGGCCATCTTGGTCTCAAATCTGCTTGGATCCTCTTCTCATAAATTATGATCCTATTAAAAAGGGGCTGGTCATAGACTGACCGACTTTTCTTAATGAAGTGTTAACAAATAGCTTAGATTTATTGGAACAATAAATGTAAGTATCTCACTAATTCAAACAGCAAAATGCATATTGAGGCTTACAGAAGACTTCCCTCAGCAGTCACCCTACAGGCTCACACCAGAGCTCCCGACACCGACTCTGAACGTGTCCCTCAGCCTACACGAACTGCGGGGCACAATTTGCTTTCTTCAACAGTGCCCTTCTTGGGTCTGTGCCCAAGGCGGATCCCTAGTTTACCTAATGGTAGCGCCGGCCCCACCACGATTTGATCTATTGGCAACCCAAGCTTCAGATCCAAGCCTCCAAGCCTTCAGCACCCGAGGCCCTTTGGGAGCGCTTCTTGCCCTCAGCACCCTCTCAAATCCTGGCTCCAGCCAGTCTCTGACCAGAAGTTGACCACTGCCTGTTGGGTCCCTCAGCTGGTGACCATTGCTGGTTGGCTGCTGTGGTCACCTTCTCTGATGGGCCGTCTCCTCTGCAATGGGAATTGTTCTCCCCATTTCTGGTCTGCAGCTCCCCTGGAGTCTGCAACCCTTGGTGGCCACTGCCAAGTTCAGGCGCTGCCATCTGTAACACCTCAGTAGGTGAACAATTTTGCTGACAAACACCATCAGCTCCTATAACTGGCCATTTAAAGGCAGTATTAAGCTGCTGGCATTAGGACTATTTGGAGCAGCTCTGTGTCTCCGCTCCCCACAGTAATAACAAAGGAACAGATAAAAACATCAATCTCATCTTTGTCAATGCTGGAGGATCTCAGCCGGTCCCGCAGCGTCCACAGGAGGTAAAGATATATGACCGGCGTTTTGGCCCTGAGCCCTTCTTCAAGATAGAAGCAAAAAGCAGGCAGGCGTCTCAATAAAACATGAGAGAGAAAGGGGGATGAATGGGAGATCAACAGCCTAGTAGTCACCCATTTCAATTCCTCATCCCATCCCCTTGCTGACATCTGTCCGTGTTCTCATGCACTGCCAGAATGAGACAACCCGCAACTTGGAGGAACAACGTCTCATCTTCCATCTGGGCGCCCTCCAACCGGACAGCATTAATGTAGATTCCTCCATTAAAACCCCTCCCTGCCCCATCTTTGGCTCCCTGTCTCCTTTCTTCTAATAAACCCCGCTTTACGAATACAGTACTCGCTTTGCGAAAATTTGCTCATAGCAAGAAACCCGTGTTCGCCTTTACGAAGAAATTATAATGGGGTTTTCGCTGTTACGAAAATTGCCTCCAATAGTAGTCAACGGGTCTTCGCTTTGCAAATTTTCGGTTTATGAACGGTTTCTCAGGAGCGCCCTACTTCGTAAAATGGGTTATCCTGTACTGTGAAGAAGGGCTCAGGCCTGAAACATCGGTTATATACCTTTCCCTCCTATGGCCACTGTGAGACCGGCTGAGGTCCTCCAGTATTTAATGTGAGTTTACTGCAATCATAGCATCCGCAGACTTTGGCGTTTCACTTTGTCAAATTGCAGCCTTGGATCAGATCCACCTTGCTCTAGTTTTGGTGTCCCAGAAATATGAAGCTCTCCCCTGCACCTGTTTCTGTACTGGGTGCGCTGTCAGTCAGAAGCAAACACTCAAAACCAAAAGACTTTATTCGACGTAAACTTCCACAGAGCCAGCTGTGAGGAGAGCTGCTGTAAACTCTGAGAATGTCTTTGAAGGGCCGGCTCAGGCTTATATCCCAGAGGGTGATTGACACCCGACTGGGTGAAGCTTGGTCTATTCAGGTCGGCTGATTGACAGCCGGCCAGGTGTTGTCTTGTCCCCATGCTCTTCTGCAGGTACAGAGGTTGCCCCCTGCAGTAGGCCAGTGGTGGACCACCAAATGTACAATTTTCCATTTCATCCCATTGTTTTATGCACTGTGTATTAATTTGTGCCGCCCTGCTATTTTTCCAGCTATGTGTTGTTGTTTTATCTTTCCATTTCATTCATCGTTCATCTCCCACTGATTTACGCAGCTGTGCTTTAATGTTCTTGTCCATTGCTTCAACCAGATGTTCAATAATCCCTTTTATCCCAATGGTCCCATCTAAGCTACTGTTTTATCCACCTCTCTTATCTCATTGTTTTATCCAGATGTGGAGTAATGTGCTTTATCCTGCATTTCCTAAATTATTCAGCAGATGACACTACTATTGCCTTTGAGATGCTGCTTTGGTAAAAACACACAGTAAATTCTAGAGGAACTCGGCCGGTCTCGCAGCCTCCATAGGAGGTAAAGATTTATTACTGACATTTCGGGCCTGAGCCCTTCTTCAAGGAATTAGTAAAGGACGGGAAGTGTCAGAATAAAAACTGAAGACTGGCAGGAGTCCAGACCAACAAATGGTATTAATTAGATATGATAAGAGGAGAGGTGAGAATTGGTCTTGGTGAAAGGAGTCGGAGGGAAAAGGGAAGAGAGAGAGAGAAGCTGCTTTCAGGTGGACAGAATACCCGACTGTAAAGCTGCCTTTTCTACCCCAGTGTGGCTGTCGGGTGGCCACCTGAAAGTGGAGAACCTGGCCAGGAGGTGCACTTATCTAACCCTCCTCCTGTAGGTATATTCCCCGGCTTGGAGAATCCCCCATGGCACCTGAAAGCAGCAGTGGGACTACAGCCACAGTTCACAGGATCTGGCATTCTGCAGCCACCTGGATGCCCCAGCCGCATTATCTGCATCCGAGCACCTGAAAGTGGCTAGAGAGAGAGGCAGAGGTGGGGGAAAGGCAACAGGGGGAAACAGAACTGGGGGGAGGGAGGATTTTAATGGAAACCGGAGAAGTCGATGTTAATGGGCGCTGCGAGATCAGCTGAGCTCCTCCAGCATTTTTACTCCAATCACAGCATCTGCAGAGCTTTGCGTTTCACTATGAGGTGCTGTTTTCACCCACTTTAGTGAACACTTATCCTGATTTAAAAAAACATTGGTTATTAACTGGAAAAGGGTCCACATCTTTGGGCTGAGTCCCCTGAAAAAATTCTTCATTCTTTCATTATTGTCTCTTGTACCATAAATCACTTGGAGAGCCCAGAGAATTCCCAGCTGCACCATTTTGCTTGGAGAGACTAGAGTTTACCTCCTCATGTATCCACTCAATACAACTCTGCCCAACGTCCTGACCTCCTCCTCAATCACCAACAAATTCATAATTGTCATGAGGGATCTTTTTTTGAATCGTCTCCAATGCTGTTATTTTTGTAGCTGAACAGCTGCATTCTCAGGCTTGTCCAATGCACGACATCACCCTGCCTGAAGGGAGAGTTTCAACTCAGTTTAACACAAAGATTGATGTCCCCAACTGTGCAATCTGCATATTTTCAGCATCTGGAGTCAGTGTGATGCCCAGTTTGCAGCTCACCACTGCTTGCATGTGAATCCTAATCAAAATTGGATGCAAATGGACAGAAACAACGGCAGGAAAATAGTTCTTTACAACCCCCACCCACCCCACCTTAGTCCACAGAGTGGCCAAAGCTGGGTTACCCCTTTGGATTCCAGCCATTTTTAACCTTTTTAATATTTTCAGATTTATTGTCAGGGTGTATACATGACATCCCTTACGACCCTAGCAATAAGTGGTCATTCTGCCTGGCCCGCAGGAACAAGAATCTCAGGGTTTTATGGGATGTCATGTATGTACCCTGACAATAAATCGGAAGATTCCCCCAAGTCTGGCACCAGGGGAGTGGGTGCTGCTCAGCACATTTAATGCACTAATTCACAATATTTTAAAATTTTCCAGGAAAGGTTTAAGTTTTATTAGCATATTTTAAAATAAACCACGATCGGCTCTTTTTAATAAGCCTTTTAAAGCCTGTACACAACCAACAGCTGTCGGACTGGGCGGATGGACCCCGCGGGGGGTGGGCATTGAGACTTTGCTGTTAAGGTACAGAGTTTATACTTGACGTATAAGATGACCCCTGGTTTTGCGGTGACCTTTTTAACGTTCAAGGACTGTCTTCTACCCTGACATATACAGTGTGTACTGTTGCACAGTTAGCATATTTCCTGTGTATCTTTGTTGCAACAATAGACTTCTGCTTGATTCAGGTACAACTCGTGTTCCTTCTTCCCCATTTCCTTTTAGTTCATGTGGTAATCGTACTCCAGTCTGTTCCAAGTTTAATGTTTGTTAAGGGGATGCACAAGCCGAATAAGTTTTTGTTCCCCTTGTTCATCTAGATCACAGAATTCTCCCTGCAGGACATAGGCGGGATGCTGGTGTCACCAACTCAGTCTCGACTGAAATATTCCCTTTACTTGAAAGGGAGTAGGTTACCTTCTGTAACACTGCCAACCAAATGTTCCCCGGATCAGGTCAGAGCCATGCGAATCAATTATCAGTGGTTACGTTTAAACCTCAATGTGAGATGCTCATGATGTGGATTTCCATGGCTGTAGTCTAACCTCATAGTTACACAAGGTCACAAGATAAAGGAACAGAAGCAGGCCACTTGGCCCATCGAGTCTGTTCCATGGCTCTACACTAAGCTGAATGATGCTCACACCTAGTTCCAATTTCCAGTCTTTCCCCCATATCCCTTGATATGAGACTCATTGGTCCAGAAAATACTTCAAAAGTCAGTCGGACTGGATTAAACAACATAAACTTTGACTAGATCTTAAGGTACAGGAGCAGAACTCGGCCCATCGAGTCTGCTCCGCCATTCTAATCATGAGCTGATCCATCCTCCCTCTCAGCCCCACTCTCCGGCCTTTTCCCCGTAACCCTTGATTCCCTGACTGATCAAGTACCTGTCAGTCTCTGCCTTAAATACACCCAATGGCCTCGCTTTCACAGCAACAAGTTCCACAGACTCATGACACTCTGGCTAAAGAAATTTCTCCGCATCTCTTTTTTAAATCGACGCCCTTTTATCCTAAAGCTGTGCCCTCTTGTCCTATGCTCCCCTCCCATGGGAAACAACCTTGTCACATCTACTCTGTCCGGGCCTTTCAGCATTCGAACTGCCTCTAGGAGGTCCCCCCCAACCTTCTGTTCTACAACGAGTCCAGTCCAAGAGTCGACAGTCATTCCTCAGATACTAACCCTTTCATTCCTGGTATCATTCTAGTAAATCTTCACTGAATCCTCTTCAACTCCAGCACGTCTTCTCTCAAATAAGGCACACAGTTCTCCAAGTGAGGTCTCACCAGTACTTTATAGAGTCTCAACATCCCTGCTCTTACATGCTGTTCCTTGAGAAACGAATGCCAACACTGCATTCACATCCTCACCTGACTCAACCTGGAGGTCAACCTAATAACAATATTGTTTTATGCAATAGTTGACAGCATTGTATTAAGTGGTGAGCAATTGATATAACCGATTCCTCCACGATGACCTATTTATTCTGGTTAGATGTTGTAATTCATGCATGAGAGTAAAGGGAGAATGGAACTTACAATTGTCCACAGGTTGAAGAAAGGCCTAGGCCTGAAACATTGATTAAATATCTTTACCTCCTATGGACGCTGTGAGACCTGCTGAGATCCTCCTGCATTTCTGTGATTTTACTACAACCACAGCGTCTGCAGACTTTGTCCAGAGTTCCCTGATACTATTCCAAATCTAGCTGGCCCACTTTTGACCATATTTAAGTCAGTAGCTTACCACAGCCTGAGTGCATTCATTTCCTGTGGGTTGTAAGCCTCCTGGCACACGGCAGTGAAATCTCATCGCGTACGCCAAACGCTCCAGCAAAGGGTTGAGAAACTAAAATATTCTGCACATCTGAAAGAGAATAGAAAGTTTTAAAGTGTCTTTCCATGACTCTCCATATTTTTCCTTCAGAAACTACAAAGCCTCAGTATTTTTTGTGTTTTTGAATGTAGCGTTTTGCTAATGGTGACCCTGTGTAACCATTGTGTACCTAACAACTCTGTGACTCAAAGTCTGGGTGGCACACACCCCATGATACTTTCATACTCCGAATGTTCCTGCTGTTACAATGCACTCTGTGGTCACAGTTCATTTACTGTGGACACCAATGCGATAGCAAATCATCATTATTATGGCCAGAGGTTAAATATTAATCAGAGAGCGGTGGGAGTGCTCTTAACTTCCCCCTGGGAGAGCATATGAGACCTCAATTTAATGGGTCATTCATCTGAGAATGAACAGTGCAGCACTCAATCAGTTCTACAGTGAGTGTCAATTTTGAATTTATATTCAAGTCTCTGAATTGGTCCTTCAACCCAAAACCAAGTGATACCATCTAAGCCATGCCTGACATCTGAAGCTCTCTATACCCTCAGTATGTTAACTTATGTAAATGATACATAGCAAAGATTCACTCCATAGCCTTGGTCATATTTGTTCCTGAAGTAAAAGACTCTTTCACAGGCAGAACGGTTAGTGTAGCAGGTAGGGCAATCTGACACTGTCTGTAAGAGGTTTGCACGCTCTCCCCATGTCTACGTGGGTTTCCTCCAGGTGCTCCGGTTTCCTCCCCCCCTCCCCCTTCAAAACGTCTGTCAATTGGGCGGCACAGGCTCCTAGGCCGAAAGGGGCTGTTACAATGCTGTACGTCTAAATTTAAATACAAAAATTTAGAGGTAGGGTAGGTTTAGATTATTGTGTATATTTATCCAAGTTGGCACATGGACATGGGCCGAAGGGTCTGTACAGCAGGGGTGCGGTGCTGCCTGTGCTCACCGGAGTGCCACTCCGGGCACCTCATAGGGCAGCTCCGGCACATCCTTGTCGCTGTTTTTGGTGAGCTCTGCCACCTGAAAAATTAGCACTGCACCCCTGTACCTCATCCAACAGTCGCTATGGATTTCAGAGAAGGAAACCAATGACTTAAAAGCAACAAAAAAATGCTTACGGACCAAAACAATTGTCACCCCATATATTTTTGACCACGGCCCCAGAGTGGGGTTTGCTCCTCTCAGCCTGTACAAGGTGAGGGGGAAGAAAGTTTAGGGAAGACATCAGGGGTATGTTTTTTTTTCACACACTGAGTGTTGTGGGAGCCTGGAATCCTTTGGTGGAGGCTGGTAGAATAGGAGCACTTTGAATATTTAATTTAAATTTCCGCTCATGTATTAATATCTAAATAACCATTGTATATTTCACCTCAGTTATACACGTTACATATTGTACCCCAATAAATCCCACTAATCCCCTCCCCCCCCAAATAATAATCCCTGAAAAAGAAAAAAATGAGGAAAAAGATAGGTAAGAATGCAGAAAAGTTAAGAAAAACGATAAACAAACCTGGTGAGCAAACTATTACCACATTTCACACAACTTTGCCTTCTCGATATCATCATTTATTTATCCCAAGGAGAGAGCAAGTTTTCATGAGATTCAGGGAAAGCTCTTTTTAAATTGATGCCTACGGTGTTCCAACATGGGGACCAAATTTTCAAAAAAGTGTCATATTTATTCCTTAAATTATATGCAATCATCTCAAGAGGTATGAAACTATAAATTCCTGCTTGTCGTCTTTCCATTCCTAAATGGGGAATAGGGACACTTTAAAAAAAAATCTCATATGCAGGAAAAAGAGGGTTTATGGGCGTGAGATAGGGAAGGTTTAGTTCAGTGGTTCTCAACCTTTTTTTTCCCCACTCACATCCCACTATAAGTAATCCCTATGGCATCGGTGCTCTATGATGAGCAAGGGATTGCTTAAGGTGGGATCTCGGTGGGAAGGGAAGAACCACTGCTCTAGACCCAATTGTCACTGAAATATTTTGGCTGAGAAAAATGGTCATTGGCCCATTTCCTTTGGAGTTCTGAAACCGGGCACATAACGGGCCAATGAGGGACGATTACAACAGGGGTTTTCAACCTTTTTCTTCCCACCCACATCTTACCTTAAGCAATCCCTTACTCGCCACAGAGCACCGATGGCGTCGGGAATACAAAGTGGGATGTGAGTGGAAAGAAAAAGGTCCGTGAACCACTGGTTTAGTTTGTTATGTAAGTTTATTTAGGTCCTTACAGCATCATGGATGGAAGAGCCTGTACTGTGCGAGTACTGTCATTTGTAGTAAAGTTTGCCAGGATGTGTCAGACAGCCTCAGTATATTTAGTAGCCACATCAACATACCATCATGAAACATTACCCTCACTACGATTTGCAGCAATGTGTTGCCATCGTGGTCACAGTCTGTTCCCACTGGACTAATATCGAGTTGTCATACACAGGAATGTTCACTTGATATTGTATAATCAAGAAAAGAAAATAAACTGCCACTTACATGGAAGTTTAACAGTCTCAAACCATCTCAGATAGTTTCCTGCCAAATGAAATCCTCTGACGTGTAGTCTCAGATGTGATGTAGGAAACACTAGGCAACATAGATTTTGCTTCCTGAACACTTTTGAGTGTATTTTACAAATTTTGGGCTGCCGACCATGAAACCCACCTATCCCATTCCGGTATTTTGGGTATAACCTATTTTTGTGATTTCCTGTCGTATTTTAAGTCGACTTCAACTGTACAAAACCACAAAGCGCAACGTGTTGTTGAAAATTCATTTCCTGCATTCGCACTCGGACGACTTTCCTTCTGATCTCGGTGACGAACACGGTGAAAGGTTTCACCGGGACCTTGCGACCGCAGAAAAGCGGCATCGGGGCAACTAGAATCCATCATTGCTGGCCGACTATTGTTGGACACTGACATGAGAGATGTCCGATGCCGAGTACAAACGAAAATCAGCGGCAGAACATTTTTAGATCAGTTGAACTAACGCAATGTGTCAATAACATTATGCGATTAAACATGCAAAATTCAACAAAAATTAATTTAATATTTCTCCAACTTCCTATGTGATGCAGCAAATCTGAAATTATCTTTGTGTTCAGCTTGAAGTTCTCTATCATAATCCACAATTTGTTTTCAGGAAGCAAAACTTTTGAAAAAAATTTGTTTTCCAGTGTAATTTGCACAAGGAAAATTCCTGTAGACAGATTATCCTTTCTTTACTTGGAGGTAAAATGTTGACCAAGCCATAGAACAAAATTTCACTGTGATGAGTTAAATTGTGTTTGGGGATCTTTTAAATCCACTTGTTCAGGCAATCAACATTCATTTCTGAAATATAACACACTGCGTTAGTATGTGTGCAGTTTTGGTCACCTCACGTCAGGAAATATATCAATAAGATAGAAAGAGTTCAGAGAAGATTTACTTGGATGTTGTCCGTACTTCAGGAATTGAGTTACAGGGAAAGGTTAAACTTTATTCCCTGGGGCGTAGATTTGATAGAGGTATTTAAAATTATGAGGGGATAGACAGAGTAAATGTAGATAGGTTTTTTCCACTGAGGGTAAGTGAGATACAAACCAGAGGACATGGGTTAAGGGTGGAAGGGGAAAGGTTTAGAGGGAACTTCTTCACACACAGAGTGGTGTGGACATGGAACGAACTGCACAGCTGAGGTGGTGAATGTAGGCTTGATTGTTTTTTAGATACTTCATTTCAATTTTGTGGTCAAACTAGTATCAACAAATACATGAAATGAAATGATAAGAAAATCAGTGATACAGGTTTTCCCTCCTCTCCACCCAAACAAAATTCCAAGGTAGAAAAGAAAAAAGAGAGTGAATGAAAAAGATAGAAACAACAAAGCAGTAAAGGAGGAAAGAAAGAAAGAAAGAAAGAGGAATTGCTGGCATTTGAAATCCTTTTCAGGAGATCCAATTCTTTTTCTTGCCCGGATCTCAAATAAGGGAAAGAACAAGGGTGTAAAACTCAGGAACAGAAGAATTATCTTAGAAACTCAACCCCACATTGTGCGAATATAACTTCCAAACCTGCACAAACATATCGTTTTTCCTTAAATTATAAGTAATTTTTCTCCAGGGGAACGCAACGATACATTTCCGCATTCCACCGGGCTATGCCCAGAGGGGAATCGGGCTTCCAACGGGCTCAGTTTTAACATTTTAGAAGAATTTGGATGGGAGAGCTATGGAGGGCTATGGAGTGGGTGCAGGTCAGTGGGACTAGGCAGAACAAAATGGTTTGGCACAAACTAGAAGGGCCTGTTGCTGTGCTGTAATGTTCTATGCATAAATTTAGTACATTTGCATAGTTATGAAACGTCTGGCCATGGCTGCAACTTGTTGCACGTGTATTTCAAACAACCAACAGCCCCAGTACATTAACTTCCTGCAATACTCCATTGCTTGCAGTAATGCCTTGGCTTCGCAACCCTTGGCTCTAGTGCACTGATATCCTCAGCATTCTTTACTTTGTATAGCAGTATGTTGGTCTGCCTATTCTGGCCTCAGTTTGCTCAATGCACTGAGGTGCTATTCTGCACAGTCCGTGGATATTTATCACACCATTGTGTGGCGTTGCTGTGATGCAATATTTGGCCTCATAAAATCCCAATGCTCCAGCCCTGTGTTGTCAAGGTGCTGATGACAAA
The DNA here is from genome assembly GCF_036971445.1 of Narcine bancroftii. Taxonomy (NCBI): domain Eukaryota; kingdom Metazoa; phylum Chordata; class Chondrichthyes; order Torpediniformes; family Narcinidae; genus Narcine; species Narcine bancroftii. The sequence goes on along the minus strand of NC_091481.1, from coordinate 59,750,828 downwards.
ATTAGTGCACTTATTTATAATATTGACCTGCAGTGATATTTGCTATGGCCTCAATGTGTTAACATGAGGGGGTCCTGTGTTGTAATGGAATACTGTACGACATCACTTCCTGTAATAACACACTTCGCCATGCACCCCACCTCTGCATCTTCAGCTAGTCTGGGAAACTGTTGCTATGATACACTTCATGAGCTCAGTATATTTATAGTCCATGATGCGTTAATCTGATGTACTACTTCACCTCAGTTTCACTGTTTATTCTAATATTTTCATGTGCAATTTACAAGCCTCAGTGTATTTATTGCAATCCATATACATTCACGTGACTAAAGTGCCGCAGTCCACTTCCAGCCTCACTCAAAATTCCTGTGATATCTAGTCATCTCACTCCACTTACTTCCTGGTGAAATATAATCCAGTGATGCATCCCACACCCTCTGTGTGTTTAACCACTTGAGGCCATGGTGTTGCTTTGAGCCTTAAGACTCCTGTGGTGAAATGTTGCTGTTCTGTACTGCATCATCTCCGTTTGTTCACTTTACTCCCTGGATTAGATTTTGTGGAGCCCCCAAGAAGCTCATTCTGTGGTCAGTGACTTCTTGACACAGTGAACGAAGGCAGAGGGTAAATTATAGAGAGCGGTTATTTATACCAATAATAGTGGAGATCTTCCATTGCCCCAAAGTTCCTGTCAGCTTCCATGGCACCGTTGCTCTGTCCGCATCAGAGACAGGATCTCCCAGTGGACAACCGCTTTAATTCTGTTCCCCACTCCCATGCTTACATCTCTCTGTGGCCTCATGTGCTATCCTACCAAGACCATCCATAAATTGGAGGAACAACACGGTTTCCATCCAGTTTCTGCTCCCTTACTCTCTGTTCTCCCTTCCTTCCCTTTCCTCTTGTCTTCTTTCTTCTCGCTCTATATCACCTTCCCTCTCCATTCACTAACCTCCCATGTGGGACCTTGTCAAAAGCCTTACTCAAGTCCATGTAGACAACATCCTTCTTCAACTTCCTGGTAACTCCCCTCAAAAAACTCTATAAGATTGGTTAAACGTGACCTATCATACACAAAGCCATCATGTTGATTATCCCTAATCAGTCCATGTCTTGACGGTGTGCCCTCCCTCCTTTATCCATCTTGCCTTTGGGATCGTGCTCCTCCTCCACGACCATTTTGTTCAGATGCCTACGACATTTTGCTCACGCCTTGATGAAGGGCTCAAGCCTGAAACGTTGGTTGTGTTTCTTTATCTTTGCTACACAAAGTACCCTGTTTGACCTGCTGACTTTCTCCAGCATTGTGTTTTTACTTCTACCGTGTATTCAGACTTTCGTATTTTACTTCTAAGCTTCCATGGGCCTAACTATTTCCCCCACTTCTTTTCACATTCAATAAAACTTGAACAGTGTCAAAAACATTGCAAACATTTTAAAAATTAATTTTTTATACATTTGAAACACAGGGACTCAAAATGAATAAGAAACATTTCAAACTGATGTAGTTAATTAATAAACTTCCCTGTCATTTCTCTCGGCAGCCGATGACATCTGTTCACATGATGATCCTGCTGTGTTAGGGGCTAGGTTTCATCCATTAAAGGTTCAGGGGCACATATCCAGCCTGCAAAATGGGAAGTCTGCAGAAGTTTACACTGCACTGTCCACTCCCTGAAGATCCATTGGAGCCCTGCAGGAGCAACAAAGTCAAATTTATTGTCATCTGGTTGCACAAGCACAGCTTGACAAAACCGCGTTCTCCAGTCTTCGGTGCAAAACACGCAGACACACAGCCAGACAGAACACACATACGGACAAACATTGCACATGCAGGACAAATATTCAGATGTATAAATAAATATTGTTTCATGAATATGAGAGTCTCGGATGGTCAGTGTGAGCAGTTCCTTTGGTCGTTCAGCATTCTCACTCCCCGTGGGAAGAAGCTGTTACTCAGCCTGGAGGTGCTGGCTCTGATCCTCCTGCATCTCTTCCCCGACGGGAGCAGCTGAAAGATGCTGAGTGCAAGGTGGAAGGGATCCTCTATGATTTTGCACATCCTCTTCGGACAATGATCCGGTAGATCACGTCGAAGGGGGTGGGGGGGGGGAGGGAGGGATTCCATTGTTTCTCTCTGCCACTCTCACAGTCCTGTGGATTGACCTCCGATCCATTTCTGAGTGGCTGGTAATAGGCGGAAAGTACTGGCGCTGGCTGAGTCTGGTGGAATGTTTGGAATCAGGGACTTCCATCGGTGAATCCCAGCAACATTGCAAGAAGATCCAGCTAAATTGCTGTCACATTGCGAAACATCGCCTTGGAATTTTACTTCACTGTAGTAATGTTGTGTGTAATCTTGAGGTTTCTGTCCATTTAATTGCATTGGAAGTAAAGCAAGAAAGTCTGCAGACACCACGATTGGAGTAAAACCACAAGGCTGGAGAAACTCAGCGTCCTTTATCTTCTTTGTTCATCTTCTGTGGCCTCTGTCAGACGTAGTTGACCATGGGTGCTGTGCCTCCGGTCGTCACTGTGGAGTGGCATCTCTAGGGCGTGAGCCAGGGCAGAGTTGATGTGGAGATCCATCTGTTACCCATGTAGCAAGACCTTCCTCTCCATGAGAATGACAGGTTCAAAGGAACACCGAAAGTCGATACAGTTTGGTGCCAACAGCATCGCAGGGGGTGCCGTGCCCGGTGCTGGGTACAGCAGTCGGCTGCCTTCGGGACTCCGGATTTTTCCTTGGGGTTTACAACCAAAGCCTTTCCCATGAGAGGGTATGGCCATGAGGCTGCGGAGTTTTCCCTCTCCTAGATGAGTTATTCTAATGAGCCCAGAGCAACTGGCTTCAAGGTGCCGGTGGCTCCGCCTTTGCCCCTTCTCCTGTCCATGAGAACGTCTCCACCAGGCATAAAAAATATGCCATGAGTGAAGGCCAGGAGTTGGACTTGGTTGTCAGAGGCTCTTTGAGTTGCACGCCACGAAGGGCATCTGTGTAGCAGCAGGAGCTCATCCCCACGACCACTTTGGCTATGACAACCTTTAGAACATTTTCATGCACTTTACATAGCAAAGATAAAGATACATAACCAATGTTTCGGTATTGAGCCCTTCAAGGTGTGATAAATTGCATTGGCTCCCTAATGTCTGGTCGTTTCCTCCTGGGTCAGTGAGATCAGTTTCTATACTGATACGCTTCAGAGTGTAGACCTTCTTTGTTATAGTGGACCATGTAATATCATTCTACATTTCCTGCAGTTAGCTCATGCATAGATCTGGTAGATGCCAAGATGCACTTACTTGCATTTCTCTGATGCATTTGCTGGATTAAGTATGATTACCTTCTGAGTAACCAAGATTCATGTTTCAAAATTATTTTATTGACGTGGTAATGAAACAGAAAATTAGATGTTGTATGAAAATACTTTTAGTCTGCTGTAAGGAAGACAAATATTTGCCATCAGAGCCTCTTACAGTCAGAAGGCAAAAGGGAGTCCTTCCAGAGTCATTGAGAGTGTCCATGGATTCGCCTCCAGCCTCCACAGCTTTCTCTCCAGGCTACAGGCAACCCGGATTCCAGATCCAAACCCCTGCCATGATCTGAAGCCTCCAGTATGCTTGGCACACTGTTGCATCCTGGTTCTAATACCTGGCACCCACCCCCCCACCTTCAGCCAAGCTCAAGCAGTCTGCAGTGTGTTCTGCAGCCTCAGGGTCCCTCACTGGTCCACCGCTGCGGACACCTTTCCTGTGGATCATCTCCTCATTTTATGGTGCCCTGCACCCGTCTTCTGCTTCCCCAGTGTCTGCAGCCTCTCCTGGCCGCTGCCATACTCAGGCCCAGACCCTGCAGTCTCAGGGATTTCAAATAAACCACCATCATCTCCTGTAACCGGCCGTTTAAAGCCTGGATGGTTGGACCCCACGGGGGGCAGCATTGTGTTTTTGCTCCACGCTCTTCACATGTCCGCACCAGCCCCAGTACCACCATTTGTTTTTATAGCCAGAGTACGATTGGTTAGATTTGGCAAGGTGCAGCTGCAGTTCAGCAGTCTATGTGGCCTCATGCTAACTCTGTGTGGTCTCATGCTCACTCTGTGTGGCCTCATGCTCACTCTGTGTGGCCTCATGCTCACTCTGTGTGGCCTCATGCTCACTCTATGTGGCCTCATGCTCACTCTGTGTGGCCTCATGCTCACTCTGTGTGGCCTCATGGTCACTCTGTGTGGCCTCATGCTCACTCTGTGTGGCCTCATGCTCACTCTGTGTGGCCTCATGTTCACTCTGTGTGACTTCACCACCTCTATTCACTGCAGGAGATGCATGTGTGATGCTCTCTGTTGATGCAGAATCATTCTTAACATATGTTATCATATCTGGCCAATAACCTATCTGTAGACTCAGTTTAGTGACATCTTTAGTGGATGAGACTCCATCTAGAATAACATTGAATGAATGAGAGAGACTGTTCACCATATCTATCCTCTGCTCGTCTGGTGCCATAAAACCCACAGTATCCGCCACCCTTGGGGATTGGTAGATGCTGGATGTGCGAATTTTCCAGTTGCTTGAAACTAACTCTGAAAATACACTAGCATTAAGAATAACCAGTTTAAAAGATGAAAATTCTAGCCTGTACTTACACTGAACAAACTTCACTTGCATGAATATATAAACCTTAAGGCATTTTCTTTATTTTCAGTCACTTTCTGTGAAAACATTTAACCGCCGCTGCATCTGCAGGTTTCTCTCCTTCCACGGAGATGCCTGAAATATGAACAAGAACATTATAGATAATTAACCCCCCACCACCCAAGTTTACAGATAAAGCCTTACTTAATAATATACCAATAAAGTTAAAGGTTCACTAAGTAGGGAGTGAGCCTCCTACTAAGATTCTTACTAAGCCAACAGCCAAAGGCGAGCGGCATCAACCAGCTCTTCATCCTGGGCGACGTAATTACTGTTTCACCTAACTTTATTCAAACAGCTGCTGCGAACAAAGCCCAACCAAGGCACTCCACTGGCTGAATATTTGCTCCCATCTTCACCAAAGGTTCATGTGTTACTTCAGAGAACATTAACGTTTACAATTTTAAACTTTGATTTAATTTTTAAAATTTATTTATCTTTTAAAATATTTTTATTATTAATTTCCTCTATTTTATTTTTTGCCGGTAGCTTGAATTCTGGATAACGGGGATTTTACTGAATTTGCTCTCATTGTGTCCACAGTATCTGTTCCCTTTACCCTCATGTACTTGACATTTCCTTTCAATCTACCTGAGTGTCATTGACAATTAAACCACTCTCAGAGTAAATTCTCCTTATTGATAATGTTACCACAAAGTACCCTAACTCAGTGGTCCTCAACCTTTTTCTTTCCACTCACATGCCACTTTAAGTAATCCCTATGCCATAGGTGCTCTGTGATTAGTAAAGGATTGCTTACGAAGGTATGTGGGTGGAAAGAAAAAATTTGAAAACCACTGTTTTAATTGTCCCTCATTGACTCGTTATGTGTAAGGTTTCATGACTCCAAAGGAAATGGGCCAAAGGCAATTTATCTCAAGCAAAATATTTAAGTAACAACTGGGTCTAGAGCAGTGATTCTCAACCTTCCCCTCCCACTCACATCCCCTTACTAATCACAGAGCCCCGATGGCCTTGGGATTACTTAAAGTGGCATGTGAGTGGAAAGAAAAAGGTTGAGAAACACTGCCTAACTCCTTCTCCTTGCTCTGCTAACATGTTAGCATCATTTTTATTTAACGTCCTTGGTGAATACAGATGAGAAGGACTTGTTTAGGACTGGCTTACATCACCTGGCTCCACACATAGATGATCCCTTAGGGGCCAACACTTTCTTGAATGACCTTTTACTCCTGATATACAGCAGTTGTAGTATGTCTTAGGGCTCTCTTTAATCTTTCATGCCAAGATATTTCGTGTCCCCTTTTTACTGTCCTAATTTCTTCTCTCCTGCACACTCTACCTTCCTCAAGAAACTCTCTCAATATAAGATACCCTATATCTGCCATATAGTTCTTTTTTGTTTTGAACAGCTCTTCAATATTCTTTGTCATCCAAAATTCCCTAATCGTGCCATCTTTGCCTTTCACTCTTGACGGAACTGTTACTAATTCTCCTTTAAAAGACTCCCACTTATCAGCTGTCATTTTCACTGCAAGCATTTGCTCTCAATCTACTGTGGCCAAGTCTTCTCTTACAATTAACCCTTCGGACTCCGTGTCTCTGATTTCAGGACTACCCCCAAGTGCAAATACTCCGTGTCCTGATTTTACCGGACTGGTTTTATAACCCAACCACCAGCGGGTAGATTACCCATGAACCCAGTATATATTATGAAAGAATAAAAATGGCCAGAGCCCAAAGGGTTAAAATGAAGACCAACCTTATCCCTTCCCACAATGACCTTAAAACATGATCAAGGGTTTTCTCCCACCAACACTTGCACCACCTGCTGTTTCATTTCTTAAGTCAAGATTGGATACTTCACTTCTGGTAGGACAATCCATATATTGTCGTAATAAAGCTTTCATGGACACACTGAATGCATTCTGCCCATCCAAACCTTATGCACTAAAGCAATCCCAGCCAAGATTGGGCACGTTCAAATCACCCACTACTACAACCCTACTCCTCCAATACCTTTCTTAAATTAGCTAACAGATCTATTCCTCTAACTCCCACGGGTAAGCCTTCAGTGTAACCCTAGCAAAGTGGTCACCCCTCTCTTAGAATAATTCCACCCATAAGGCCTCGTTGGACAATCCCTCCAGGAGAGGTACTGGTGTAAAATTCTCCCTAATCAGTGGTACAATTCCTCCTCATTTTTGCATTCCAGTCTGTCACATCTGAAACTTCTACAGCCCAGAACCTTCCCTTCCATCAAACATGTTCCCATGATGGGGTAAAAAAATCATAATTCCAAGTATTAATCCATTCTCTGAGATCACCTGATTTACCTGTGAGGCTCCTTGCATTAAGTTAGCCCTTCCATGTTTGTTAACGTACTTTTGAGTAAAACACAAAAGTCTGGAGACTCTGTGATGGAAGTAACCTGGAGAATCTCAACAGGCTGAACAATGAACTTTATGTCGCAAAGATAAAGATGCATAACCAACGTTTTGGGCTTGTGCCCTTCTTCGAGGTACGAGCAAAATTTGATGAAGGGCTCAATCCCGAAAAGTTGGTTATGCATCTTTATCTTTGCTGTAGTTCAGGCACCTGTCTACAGTTTGCTCGTACTTGATGAGGGGCTCAAGCCCGAAACATTGGTTATGTATCTTTATCTTTGCTACAAGGTTTGATCTGCTGAGTTTCTCCAGCATCGTGTTTTTACTAACGTACCTTTGTCTGCTCTGCCTACTGGAGTCTATTTACCCTCAATGTTTTGATGATACTTATATTTGCATGGACTCAGAGGCAGAGCTTCAAGCCATCACTGTGTTGTTCTCAGTCACGCTTAGCAACCACAAAGCAATTTTATTCTACCAATCTGTCTGTGCTACACAACTGTGGCCTCCCACAATACAGCTTAGTTGAGAGGTCCTGGAAAAATTGGACTGCTTAACATAGCCCCGTTACCATCTCTCATCAAAAGTAAATAATTCCTTTGACACTCACATTGCCTTCGGTGCACCAATAAGGAGTGAGACCTCAAACCCAAAGCAAAGTTCATGGTTTATTGGGCAGCAGTGATCTTTGCTCTCCTGCATGCTTCTGAGATGGAGACTATTTGAGCTTTGTTTGGGGAAGAAGTGAGCAGGCAGACAGGGATGTACACAAAATCTTCCTGAGAAAGGGCAATATTGTCTTGATGCTTGGAAAACCCTGGGCCATGAGTGCCCAAAATGGAGAGGGAGCAAGGAGAAGCTCAGGGGCATGCACCAACCCAGTTGAAATGGCAGGAGGAGCGCACCAGCTCATAAACGATCCAGGCACCTCCTGCTCATCAGTGGAAGAGTCTCCAATCCCCACGCTGGCTTCAACAGTCACCGTGGAAACAGAAACCCAGAGCAGAAGCAAGTCACGCTCAATTCCAAGAGACTTCTTAAGATGGAGAGGAAGTCATCTTTCTTTCTAAATGTCCAAAATCTGACATTTTTTTTCCAACTGCTATCAGACTTTTGAACCTCCCCATACTATCCCAACCCTAATCAGGGCCCACCAAAAGGTCTGTTAGCACGAATGAAATGTCACTTTTCTCTCACGTCATCTGCAACTGTGATTATTAATTAATCCCTTTATATTTATTGTTTCGTTTTCTATCGGCATACAGTGGTAACTCTGGACAATGAAGATTTTGCTTCTTGAACACTTTTGGGTGTATTTTATGGACTTTGGCCTGCTGATCATGAAAATCGCTTTAAAAGATTCCCCATAGCGTAAAACATTTTTGGATATAACCTATTTTTGTGACTTCCTGTCATATTTTAAGTCTACTTCAAGCATCTAAAACCACAAAGTGCAACTTGCCGTTGAAAATTAATTTTCTGCATTCGCACTTGGACTTCTTCCCTGCTGATCTTGGTGCAGTCAGTGACGAACATGGTGAAAGGTTTCACCAGGACATTGTGACCATGGACAAAGAGGTATTAGGGTAACTGGAATCCATCAGTGCTGGCCTTCTATTGTTGGACACTTGACATGAGGGGCATCAGTTGCTGAGTACAAATCAAAATCAGTGGCAAAACATTTTTAGTTCAGTTGAACTAACGCAATGTGTCAGCATTATGATGCAATTAAATATGCTCAATTCAATAAAAATTAATTTAATGTTTCTCCAACTTCCTATGTGATTCAGATAATCTGAAATTATCTTTGTGTTCAGCTTGATGTTGTTTGTCGTAATCCCCAATTTCTTTTCAGGAAGCAAACCTTTTGAAAACATTTGTTGTTCAGTGTAATTCGCATATCTGTTGGCCACAGCAAGTAAGAACTTCAGAACATCTGCACTTTGTACTTAAGCAGATGACAATGAAGTCTTATCATCATCGTCTTAACCTGATAGATCATCTCGAAGCCCCTTTCACACTGCCTATTCTGTGTGGGTTAACTGGCTAATTTAGCAGGTCCATTCCCTGTAATCGTGCATGTGAAACGTACCAACCTGGCAGTGCGAGTTAAGGTCCTGCTAAGTTAAACCGGGGCTCTGACACTTGGTAGGGGCAAGTGTCAGAGCCCGGCCGAGTTAACTCATTAATCACCTTCTGGCGGTGCAAAAGCGTTGTCACTGCCGGAGACGGAACCCCCTTCAAAATGCCGGGGTTGCCGATTTACCAGTAAATCACGGTGCAGTGTCAAAGGGCCCTAGAGGTGCAGCATGCCAGGAGAGTTGGCAGTGTGTAAGGGGCTTCCGTTTCCGTCTCCTTCGATGCCCTGCTAAATTTTTCCAGAATTTCACATTCCTAACAGTATATTACTTTTACTCTGGGGCTGCGAGATACATCACAACAACACATTACTTCAACACCACTATAGGGTGCCACACATCAATTTACCACTACAGTCAGTAAATATGCTGAGGGTTGATGGCGATTGGCAGTTCAGATGAAACCATAGGCAACATCATATTACTAGAATTAAACAGTGTAATGCTTGCTCAATAATGGACCATGGCCACTTACAAAAATAACAATTCTATCGACTGCATCAATGAATCACATCACTACAATGTGATAGCATGTTGCTGCCATGTGGTCCACAATATCATTATATCTTTTGCTTCTTTCTCTCGTACTGTAAGCCGTGCCAGGCAACACTAATGGTGACTCTATCGGCCTTATGGCAGGCAGAAGGCAATTTTGTGTTACATTACATGTTCTGTACTATTACATGGCAATAAAGGAATCTTGAATTACTGTAATAAGTAAACAGAAACAACCCAGCATTTTCAAGTCAAGTTTATTGTCATTTAATGGAACAAGCACAACCTGACGAAACAGCGTTCTGCGGTTCTCAGTACAAAACACACAGTCACACAACCAGACATAACGCTCATACATACAAACAATTCGTATGCAGGATAAGTGTTTTTACATATACATACATAGATATATGTAAAAATAAATATTGTTTCATGGATAGGAGAGTCTCGGCTGGTTAGTGTGAGCAGTTCCTTTGGTCGTTCAGCGTTCTCACTGCCCATGGGAGGAAGCTGCTCCTCAGCCTGGGGTTGCTGGCTCTGATCCTCCTGCATCTCTTTCCTGATGGGAGCAGCCGAAAGATGTCGTGTGCGGGGTGGAGGGGGTCCTCGATGATCTTGAGCACCATCCTCAGACAACAATCCACATGACTCTGCGTGATCTGCGTAATGCAAAAAATATGTCATGGAAAAATGTTCAGAGAGGATCATCTGGAGCAGGTCTGTATTAGGACAGTGGAAATGTTAGATGTTATGGGGCACATAAGGGGCTGATAGAATTTTTTTGTCTTGGTAGGGGTATCAAAAACAAGAGGACCTCGCTCTAACATGAGAGCAAGGAGTTTTAGATGCATAAGTTACAGATGCTGCAATCTGGAATAACTCAGTGGATCGAGCAGCATAGATGGGAGAAAAATTATCGCGGTTTCAGGTCAGAACCCTTCATTACTTTTGGGTTTTTGTAGTTTAATGGATATTTGAGAGGAAATTTTTTTTAGCACAGAGACTAGTTGATATGTGGACTGATTGCGACAGGAAGTGGTGGCTGTCCATGGTCTCATGCATTGTCAGTCTGAGACCACCTGCAAATTGGAGGAACAACACCTCATCTTCCTTCTGGGCACCATCCAACCAATGGCATTAACATTGGCTTCTCCAGTTTCCGTTAAACCCCATCCCCCTTCTTCTTTCCTCTGTCACCTTTCTCCCGCTCTCTTTCTGTCTGTCTCTGTCTCCCTGTCTATCTGTCTTTCTCTCTCTCTCTCTCTCTCTCTCTCTCTTTGTCTGTCTGTCTCTGTCTCCCTGTTTATCTGCTTGTCTCTCTATCTGTCTGTCTGTCTGTCTCTCTCCTTTCACAGAGCCAAAATCAATTATTACCTCTCCTCTTATCATATCCAATTAATATTGTTTGTTGGTCTGGACTCCTCCCCGTCCAGTCTTCAATCTTTATTCTTACACCTTCCTGTTCTTTGCTTATTCCTTGAAGGAGGGCTTAGGCCCGAAACGTCAGTCATATCTTCACCTCCTATGGGCACTGCAAGACCGGCTGAGTTTCTCCAGCATTTACTGTGTGCTTTTACAGGAAGTGGTAAATCTCCATTTCAGAGACGCTTCAGCAGGCAAGGTTTAGAAGGACACGGGCCTAGTGTGGGCAACACTAGAGATTAGTGTAGATGGCAAAATCAGTTGACACGGGGCGACTTTATGACTCATCAGTACATACAGCTGGAAGTTCAGGTCACCTCGGATCTGGAGAGTAGCGGCCAAAAGTGGAGCAGTTTGCCATTAATTGTGAAAATGCGTTCCATTCCAAATCCAGAGACAGCGAAGGTGAAGAGGGATGAAAGAGCAAGAGGGAGGAATGTGATAAGGTGGAGAGAACAGATTTAACTCATTCCTGCTGTTTTCGCATTTCTAATTGATGCTAATGTTTTAATGACAATAAGTTCAGATCAATGGTTCTTCAACAACTTTTTGAATATCAGACCTAATTTTTAAATAGGCCAGTCACACATCACTACTGTTAAAATGTGGCACAGCAACTAACTATGAAAAGAGGCTAAAATTAACCAAGATTTTTTTAAATTTCTTTCCACACAGCATGAGAAAATAATCGGCAGGGTTCTGTCTGTACACTTCTTCACATTACCATCCACGAAAAATGTCAGAGAGGAAAAAAAAAATCCAAATGAGAGTAAGTGTCCCCACAGAAAATCAGACAAGGCTTGGATAAGATGTCGACCAAGGAATGCTACACTGTGCAAAATCAACATAGAGGCATGGGAGGAGTTGAGGGTGAACTGCCCCGCATCAATGACCGAGGGCTGGGGCAAAGAGAAACCCAAGGTCTTGGGAGCTGGGAAGGTAGATGCAGTTTATAATCAGAGCTGAAAGGTAGGTGCAGTTTACATGGCAATTTCTTGGCCATGATCAACCGTGGGTATTGCGCCTCTGGTTTGCTTAGCAGCGCTGACCGTGGCCGTGGAGGCCGATTCTGGAACGGCCACAGGCTCTACCGCATTTGCTGCAAATGTAGGGCAGCGTTGAGTTGTTGTCTGCTATGCTCGTCACTTAGCTCTCCGCCAAGTATAGACTTGCGTGTTGTTTGCCTCAATCTCCTTACTTTTACATTAGATTTGGAAGATGGAAGTTTTGGAGAATGCTGCTTCGTCAGGTTTACTTGTGCAATCTATGACCATAAATTTGATTTGAATCTAGCCAGATGAAATGGGTAACAAATCTTACTTTAGTGCCTTTGCATCTCTGTGATGGTTGGATGGATAAAGCAAAGCTCTGCCATCAGACACGTTATGAATTCTCTTTCTTTCATTGCTGCCTGTACCTAGGAGTTGGTGGTTCCAAGGTGGGGCAATCCCCTCTCTGGACAAGGCCGCTGAGTGACCAGGCAGACCAACTAGCACTCAATATATTGCGGATAGAGGGGAGGTAAGTGTCAAGCTTTGTGAGAGACAGAGATCTGAGGTTGTGTAAGGGGGTGATCCAGGGCTTCTGGATTGCACAGTGTGGCGTTGGAGAAAGGGGTGCCGAATTGGGCGATGCTCACTCTCCCCAAGACATTGGCATATTCTGGGCTGCGCCTGAAATCTGCAGATGTAGTATAAACGTTTCTTGCCATGTTAATACTTTGCACTTCCTTTCCACAGGTCTGCAGCCCTGAGGACATGAGGGTTGCAGAGCACCTTAAAGTGGTGAAGGGAGGATCGGGTTCAGCAGAAGGAAGGGAGTGCTGTGTGACCCTGGAGCCAAGCAAAGTGTAGCCCTCATTCCGAGCCTATGCTGCACGTTGAGTGCGCTGACATTGGGAAGTGCTTCTCTACATGACATGTCACTACTCACCCAGACCCAGACAACCCCTCTCATCCATCTCACCTTAAACCCATGCCCTCAGGATCTAGATTTGAATAGCATTGGTGGGGGGGGGGGGGTGGAAACTGTGAGCATTCACTGTATCCATGTCCCTCACACTTTTGTATTCAAACCTGCTCCTCCAACTCACTGCACCCACAGCCTTGCTGCTGCCGCTGTACAGGTACTCCCCGACTTACACCCATAATTGGGACTGAAGGGTTGGTCGTATCTCAAAATGGACGTAAGTTAGAATTTGGCCTGCGCATGTGGAGTACCGAAACCTTGAAGCAAACTCCTTAATCAAATTTCTTTTTTCATCGTAGATTTGACGGTAACAACCTAAAACTTCCTGAATTTGTTGACCAACCTTGGCAAATCTTTCCACATTCTTGTCCATAGTTACCTTGTTAGTCAGCATCTGTAAGCTGGGTGTGGCCATTTTGATTCCTCATGTGCACAGGAATCAAGATGGCTGCGCCCAGCCTACCGATCCCGGGACGCTGACTAACAAGGCTCTTATGTGCCCTGTATCCCTATTATGGTTTGTCAAATACAACATAATCTGTGAAAAGTTTATATTTTTTATTTGTATATTTTTCCGGTCGTATGTGCAGATGGACGTGAATCGCATAGGTCACAAGTCAGGGAGTACCTGTACTACAGACTCAGTACCTCAAACTGCCCTCATTCATTGTAGTCTCAGAACACGGGAATGCACAAGCATCTTGCGCATATTCTGCTATTCAGTGTGACCATGGCTAATTCCAGAAGCCCTGGATCACCCCCTTTTAAAATCATTGGTTGACCAAAAAAAACTGAATATTATTTGTAAAGTTAACCATCAATTTCCATTTATGTTCCAAATTTCATTCTGCATGCAGAAGTGTTTCTGAACTGCCCTCCTGGCACCCTTTTGCTTTTGACTGACCCCCAATTCCAGGAACCTACAACCAGCAGAGAGCTTCGCTCTCTCACTACCGCTTAAATAAAATCACCCCATTTCCACTTTCTCAACTGCATTGAATGCAACTCTGGTGTGTGTGTGTGTGTGTGTGTGTGTGTGTGTGTGTGTGTGTGTGTGTGTGTGTGTGTGTGTGTGTGTGTGTGTGTGTGTGTGTGTGTGTGTGTGTGTGTGTTGTGTGTGTGTGTGTGTGTGTGTGTGTGTGTGTGTGTGTGTGTGTGTCTCTCTCTCTCTCTCTCTCTCTCTCTCTCTCTTCATAGCCCTTGGAACTCAGGTGCCGTTCCAGAGGTGGGACAAGTTTCCCCTTCCACACATCAGGTTGTAGCCTTTTCCACATTGTTGGCGAGAAGAGCGATCTTATGGAAAGATTCTTATCCACCGACTTTGACTTAGTGGCTCTCAAATTGTGTCATGTTTAAGTTTAGAGAAAGTTAGAAGTCGGATATTTGATACTTCTGTTAAGTCTGGCGGCCTTTTATAAATTACTACCACACGACTTAGTTAGTAGAATTATTTTCCCTTCCAGACTATATTTTATTTCTTTTCTCTTTGTTGGTGTGGACAAGGCAATTACTTTTTAATAATAAATTCTCAGGATAGGCTGCCTAGTCTTTTTTTTCTTAGATTGGGTGGGTTATTTTTTTGAAGATTTCAGAAATGAGGAAATGAGAACCTATTTGTTAATTGTGGTGTAATGTAATATGTTCTATCATATGACGTCACATAGTGATATTTTTCCCTTTGTGATTAGGTTCTCCTCATGTATTATCTCTCCAGAGCTGAGATGACCTGACTTAAGCGTTGGCAAAGATGCTCATACATATGTAGCTTTATTCGGGTTTTAGAGTGTTACGGCCCTATCATAAACCATTTCTGTCCAGGACATTTTGATGTTTTATGTACCTGAACCCTACATCTCTCTGAACACCCATGGTTTTACTACTTACAAAGTAGTCCATTACTCCAAAGTAGATGAGTACCCACAGCTTGTGCTGTAATCTATTGAACCAATTTGGTTAACCCATCGATAATCCACACTGCTCACAATGTTCTTCACATTTTGACTTGTGATATTCTATCCCCATCTTTATTAAGAAATAGAGCACATAGTCATGACCCCCTCGTGATAGTCATGAGGGACTCCATTGGTCAATTCCTGCCAGTCACTGCTCGTCCCATATTTCTGCTCTGACGGATTTATAGAAAGAGGAAGCAGCCATTATCACAGTGCCAGGTCTCACCCCCTTCCTCCCCAACACCCCCCCCCCCCCACCGCACGACCCCTCCATCAGTGTTTAATGAATCTCTCAGCTTGCCGCCCATCTGGGCCTTTCTTGAACCTGCACCCGATCCTCAGGACTAGGCAGAAATAGAAGACCTGGGATGAAACCACTATCTAGAACTTCCTACCAGACAGCAAACCTGCTGTGGGCAACCCTCCAAGACTCAATCAGAGTCAGATGGGAAGAGATTTTTGCTGACAACTAATTAAAAATGTAATCCAGGAGTTCTACAGGATGTGGGTGCAGTAAATGTGATTAAAGCAGATTTGATAGAAACTCCCTCTTTCCAATTGGTTGGCCTCAAACTGGACAAGATCATGGCTGAAATATGAAAGTCTGCAGACACCGTGATTGAAGTGAAAACATGATGCTGGAGAAACTTAGCAGGTGAAACAGTGTATGTGACAGAGCAAAGATAAAGAGACATAACCAACATTTCCAGCTTGAGCTCTTCATTATACCTTGATGAAGCCAGAAATGTTGGTTATGTCTCTATACCTTTGCTACATGCACTGTTTGACCTTCTAAGTTTCTCCAGCATCGTGTTTTCATTGGACAAGATCCTTGGCAGATTCCGGCCACAAGAGAATAGTTGCTCACAAAAGTGTTGAATTTTCTGGAAAACCCTGATTTATTTCAGTTCAGTGCTATGTATGGGTCCTAAGCATAGATGAGCACATGTAGTCTTTGTGGACTGAACTTTTCTGTTCACTCTGCCAGCGGAAGTGGTGGATATGGGTTTGATGTTAACAATGAAGAGAAGACTGGATAGAGGTAGGGCAGGCTAAGGTCTGAGGTGACAAGGTGGAATAAATAGATTAGCATGGACTAGATGGGCTGAAGGGCCTGTTTGTGGTAGTGTTCTGTAGTTCAAGTTACAGAGTGATCGAATTAAATGAGTGCCAGTTTAGAGAAGCTTGGCTGGGTCAATTGCTGGAATGTTGAGTAGGTTAGAGCTTAGATGAATGGAGTCTAAAACATGAAGGGGCCTGATAATGAGAAGGCATTTCCTTTTGAGGGAAATCAAAATATAGGGATAATCCGTCTAAGGAGGAACCTTATTCCCTCAAAAGACCGTGTGGGGAACTGTGGAGGATGCTTCATTGTTCAAGACTGAAACAGATCTTTGGTTTTTAGGTAAAAATACTTTCGGGCCTGAGTCCTTCATCAGGGCCTTGGAGAAGGTTTCAGGCCCAGGCCCAAAAGTTGGTTATATATCTTTACCACCTACGGACACTGCGAGACCGTTGAGTTCTTCCTCGTTTTTACGATAATCACAGCACCTGCAGACTTTTGTGTTTAACTCCTTTGCTCTTTAGGTGATGGGGACCGCGCAAGGGAGTATAGATGAGGCCAAATTCACATAATCTGTGAGACTATTTGAACCATGGAGCAGTTACAAAGTTCTGTAAAGCCGACTCCATCTAGTATTTCTCATATCCCGAAATACAGAATCAATGACATGTATTGTGTCCATATTAATTGTGTACAAGGTTTGTCTTATCCTTGCATGTAATTTCAGGTGGTTCTTGTCCTGCATACTTTAGAAGCTAGACAGCCAGGTCGAATATAAAGCGGTCTGAAGGTATTTTCAGGGATTAGTTGCGTTTAGCGGAAGATAATATCTGAATAATGGAGTTAAAGAAAGAACACCCTTGAGAGAGTCCTTAAACCGCTAGTCTCCTGCTGGTGTTCATTAAAGAGGCTACATTCTTGGTTACTTCTTGGATAATGAAGAACTTGAATTAATGGCCTTTTTCAATATGGGTGTCAAATTGGAATCGATCTAGGCACTGCAGAGGATTTCAAAAGGTACTTAAAGACATTCACACAGTGCTGGAGTCCAAAGAAGAGGCAGTAAGCAGATTTATGGGAGATGCTGTATCTTAAGATGAAATTCTCTGAGGACCTTACCCAAGTGAGAGTTAGTGCAAGAGTTCTGCTGAAGGCCAATTAACACTGGACGATGAAGATTTTGCTTCCTGAACACTTTTGGGTGTATTTAATGGATTTTGGGCAACTGATCACGAGACTCATTTTAAATATCTCCTATCATGTACCGGTTTTTAGATATAACCTATTTTTGGGATTTCCTATCATATTTTAAGTCTACCTCAAGTGCAACATGTCGCTGAAAATTCATTTTCTGCATTCGTACTTGGACGTCTTCCCGGCTGATCTTGCTGCCATCAGCAACGAACACGGTGAAAGGTTTCACCGGGACATTGCGATCATGGAAAAGTGGTATCAGGGCCAACTGGAATCCACCGATGCTGGCCGACTATTGTTGGTCACTGACATGAGAGGTATCAGATGCCGAGTACAAATGGAAATCAGCGATCATACACTATTGGACCATTTGAACGAATGCAATGTGTCAGCATCATTATGCGATCAAATATGCTAAATTATCTTTGTATTCAGCTTAAAGTTGTCTATCATAATTGCCAATATTTTTCTCAGGAAGCAAGCCTATTGAAAAAAAATTGTTGCCCAGTGTAATTCACCAGAGTCACCAGGATAAAGCGATCACTGTGTCACTGGGACCCTGTTGGGTATTCCTTAAATTTGTAGGAGAGGCAGGAGAGAAAGAGGAGCAGAGATAGCAGAGAAGGGGCAACAAGCGGGGCAGGTAGACTCCTGACCAACCAGGAGGAAAACGTGTCAGTCTGCAGACACTGTGATTAAATAAAAGCACAATGCTGGAGAAACTCAGCAGGTCAAATAATGTATATAGCAAAGATAAGGATACATTACCAATGTTTCGGGTTAAAGATTCCTTACTAACCAAGGCCAGCTTATTGGAGGAGCTTCCCCTATTTTTCCGTCTGGGCACTCTCCAACCAGATGGCATTAACATCGATTTCTCCGGATTCTGCTAGCCCACTTCCCCATTCTTCCCCATCCCTCTGTCTTCTTTCCTTCAGCTCTCCACCCCCCGACCCCTTCCCTCTCCATTCACAGAGCCATCCCCTTCCCCCATTTACTGGTGTTCCCTCCCTCCCTCCCTATTACCTCCTGCTTGTGGGACCCTCCACCCCACCCCCCATCATTTTGTTCAGGAGCCTGCCTACATTTTGCTCATACCTTGATGAAGGGCTCAAGGCCGAAACCATAGAACAATTACAGCACAGAAACAGGCCCCTTCTAGTCTGTGCCAAACATTTCTTTTTGCCTCGTCCCACTGACCTATAGAACCATAGAACATTACAAGACTGAAATGTTGGTTCTGTATCTTTATCTTCACTATACAACGTTGGATCTGCTGAGTTTCTCCAGCATTGTGCTTTTATTCTTGCCCACCCAAGATTCAAGATTCCTTTATTGACATGTACAAAATGTAATAATATGCAAAATACATTAAATTTTGCCTGCTGTCAGCCAAACAAAGAGTTGCCATGTGTATCACCTGGCATTCCCAACAATAGTGGAAGAAGAAGCAAAAGAGAATTCGTCAGTGTGCCCTTGGATTCACCTCCAGAAGTCACTGCAGCTACATAGACTCCTGTTCCTCCACTGGTATCCCGAGCTCCAAATCAAAATCTCCAAGGCGATCAGGAAGCTTTCAGCTCCCTAGACTCTTTGGAAGCCTGTCTTGCACTTGGCATGCTCTCGAATCCCAGTTCCGATGTCTGGTGCCCTCAAGCCAGTCTCCAGTAGCCCGCAGCCTGGTGTGAGTCCTTGTATCCAGCAGCCTGTCTGGGTCATTCAGCCCCTCGCTGGTCTGCTGCCACAGTCATTGTCCTGCGGAGTCATCTCCTAGCCTTCTCATTCTCAGTGGGGAGTGTTTCCCCAGTTTCCGGTCCCTTGAGCCAGTCCGATGCTCCTCTGGAATCTGCCGCACCTTGTGGTAAGCTGTACGAGGACAGGCGCTGACATCTTGGGTGCAGACCTCCGAGGTTACAGCATGTTAAGAAGAAAACTGTCGGCTTCTCTAACAGACAGTATAAAGTCTGTGCAGAGCCATCGGCATCACGGCCAGGTAGTAGGACCCTGCAGAGCAGCGCTGTGTCTCAGCTTTCCGCACTCCCAGGTCCGTGCCAGTGGCAGTGCCATTGGCTGTAGCTCCAGCAATGCCACCATCTTTTCCCCACCTCATTAATAATGAGGGGTAAAATCTGGGCAGCTTCCCCTTGGTTAGGGAGATATCCTTTCACACTGCCTTTCCACCATTCACGGGAAGCACTCAAGTCTGGGGTACACCTACTACTTGAATACTAAAGCTTCAGCTGTGACTTCACCCACAGGTCCCTTTAAAATCACCAACTAGCCCAAAAACGGATGACTAGCTCCAATCAGAGACCCTATAACAAGTGCAGTAGAGAGTGGGGAGCAGATGAGGTTTGTTTACCTGGATTTTCAAAAGGCGTTCAGTAAGGTGCCGCATGAAAGACTAGTACAGAAGATAAGGATGCATAGAGAAGTATTAGTGCGGATAGAGGACTGGTTAACCAATAGAAAGCAGAGAGTTATGATACGGGGCATTTTTCGCATTGGCAATCAGTGGCGAGTGTTTGGCTGCAGGGGTCGGTGCTGGGGCCATAACTATTCACGATGTACATTAACGATCTGGAAGAAGGGACAGAGGGTAGAGTATCTAAGTTTGGTGATGACACTAAATTGAGTGGCAAAGCAAATGGTGCAGAGGATATGGAGAGTCTGCAGAGAGATATAGATAGGTTAAGTGAATGGGCAGATGGAGGTCAATGTTGGTAAATGTGAAGTTATCCACTTTGGAAGGAAAAATGGAAAATCAGATAATTACTTAAATGGCAAGCGATTGCCGCGTGCTGCCTTGCAGAAGGACTCGCGAGGGCTTGTGCATGAATTGCAAAAGGTTAGTTTGCAGGTGCAGCAGGTTATCAAGAAGGCCAATAAAATGTTGGCCTTCATTGCTAGAGGGATTGCATTTAGGAGCAGGGAGGTTAAGCTCAAACTGTACAAGGTACTGGTGAGGCTGCATCTGGAGCACTGTGTGCAGTTCTGGTCTCTTTACTTGAGGAAGAAAGGAAGAAGGTGATGCAGAGCAAGTTCACCAGGCTGATTCCAGAGATGAGAGGGGATTGAGGAGAAATTGAGTCGTGTGGGACTATTCTTGCTGGAATTTAGAAGAATGAGAGGGGATGTGGAATGAAAGGCATAGATAAGATAGAGGTAGGTAAGTTGTTTCCATTGGTGGGGGAGACCAGAACGAGGGGACATCGCCTCAAGATTCAGGGTAGTAAATTTAGGATGAAGATGAGAAGGAACTGCTTTTCCCAGAGGGGAGTGAATCTGTGGCATTCTCTGCCCATTGAAGCAGTGGAGGTGACCTCTGTAAATATATTTAAGACAAGGTTGGATAGATTTTTACATAGAAGGGAATTAAGGGATGAGGGGAAAAGGCAGGTTGATGGAGATGAGCCGATCATTGAACGGCGGAGCTGGCTCGACAGGCCAGATCGCTGACTCCTGCTCCTATTTCAAATGTTCTTGTGTTCTTCAACATTCGCTGTTTACTATGTACAGCATCCATTAATTTATTTGTCAGAGCTGTTATCAGTCTCCCCTGAGGGACTTTATCAAAAACCTTTTTGAAGACAGTAAATAACATCTGCAGACAATTTTTTTTTCACTATTGTAATTATCTCACAAAAATTCAATCAGGTTGGTCGGGCCTGACTGATCCCTTACAAACTCACTGCCTTTCTCTGATCAGCTGGGAATTTTTAGGTTTTGCAGTCATTTTATCCATAATCACGGTCTCCTTTGTTTATCCAGAAGTAGCTACTGAGCTAACTTACCATAATTCTCTGAATTCTCCCTCTCACCTTTCTTAATTAGTAGTTAAGCATGAAGAATCTTTTCAGTGTACATAAATGATCAAAGGGTCTTTGGAAGATTAAAGTTCGGGCTACTGCACAGTTCTAGCGACTTTCTGGGATATCAGGCATCTGGTTCAGTGACTTGTCTCTCTATAACGTGATTATTTTCCTTGTGGTTGCAGCCAACTTGAACCTGAGTGAATGCCTGCCCCTGATTCAATGCCAGTTTCCTTGCAGAGTCCACCTCTCTCTAACTTCCACCCCAACCTCAGATTCACTCGGTCCACCTCCAACGACACTTCCTTGATCTCTCTGTCTCCATCTCGGGGGACAAACTTTTGACAGACATATTCTGCAAGCCTACCAACTCCCACGACTACACTTCTTCATCTCCAGTAAGTGCGTGCCACAAGGCCAAACTCATCTTCCATCGACGCTATCTCTGTGCCCAACCAGGATTCTCCATCTCCCTCTGAAGACCCCCTTCTTAAGCCTTCTTCCTCCTCTTCGACACCCTGTCCGCTTTTTACTCCCTATTGCGGCTGAGACATCAACCATATCATTCATCACTCCCCTCTTTTATTTCAATCTCTCCTCCTCTGAATGCCCCAGCTGAGTTTCCACAGCATTGTGTTTCTACTTCAAACACGGTGTCTGCAGACTTTCATGTTTCACCCTTGTGAGTATTCTATTCCTTTCTCTTAATTCCTCTGTCTCCGTCGCGTCTGCTCCCAATTCCAGATCACCTGAGATGTCCTCTTTCTTCAAAAGATGTGACTTTCCCTCTACCACCACCAATTCAGCCCTTAACTGGATCTCTTCCATTTCCTGCCCCCTCTGTCCTGAGATGCAACAAGAACAGCCTCATCCTCACCTACTACCCCATCATCCTCTGCCTCAGGCCGTTTGTTATCCTCTGCAATTTCCATCAGAAATAACTTGAACCCACTACCAGACACATCTTCCTCTCCCCTCCCCTCTCCACATTTTGCAGGGACTGCTCCCTTCATGACTCCCTTCTCTCTCATCGTCCTCATGGCATCTTCCCCTGTGTCTGTAGGAAGTGACCCGCTTGCACCCATACCTCCTTCCTCACTGTAACTCAGGGCCCCCAAACAGCCCTTCCCCAAGTGAAGCAGAACTTCACTTGTCAATCTGCGGGATTAATTTACTGTATCCAGAGGCCATCTCTACATCATGAGACTGGAGGCAGACTGAGAGATTGCTTCGCTGGGCACCTTCACTCTGTCTGCATCAATGACAGGGATCACCCAGTGGCCAACCATTTCAAAGCTGCACCCCACTCCCGTGCCAACCCGTCTGTCCCTGACCTCATGCACTGCCAAGTCGAGGCCACCCGTAAATTGGAGGAGCAACTCCGAATATTCTGTCTGGGCTCTCTCCAACATTTTCATCAACTTCTTTGGTTTCTGTTAGACCACTCCCTGTTCTCCCTCTCTTCTCTAGAATCAGAATCAGATTTATTGTCATGAACAAGTCACAAAATTTGTTGTTGTGCAGCAGCTTCACAGGGCAAACATTCATATAAACCACTTTACAACAATAAATAAGAATAGTGCACCAAAAGTCAAAATGATCATTCAGGAATCTAATGGCAGTGGCGAAGAAGCTGTTCTTGCACCGCTGAGTGCTCGTCTTCAGGCTCCTGTAGATTTTTGCCCAATGGTAGCAGAATGGGTATGGCCTGGATGGTGGGGAGGGGGGGGGGGGGTCTTTGAGGATAGAGGCTGATTCCTTAAGACACCACCTCTTGTAGATGTCCTCGATGAAGTGAGGTCTGGTGCCTGTGATGTCACAGGCCGAGTTTACAACCCTCTGGAGTTTATTTTTATCCTGAGCGTTGGCACCTCTGTACCGGAGAGTGATGCAACTAGCCAGAATGCTCTCCACTATACATATCTTTCTTTCTTTGGCTTGGCTTCGCAGACGAAGATTTATGGAGGGGTAAAGTCCACGTCAGCTGCAGACTCGTTTGTGGCTGACAAGTCCGATGCGGGACAGGCAGACACGGTTGCAGCGGTTGCAAGGGAAAATTGGTTGGTTGGGGTTGTATGTATGTATATAATTACATACTAAATCTCCTTAAACCCCTCACAAGGTATAGCTGCTATCGAGTCTTCTTCGTGAGCAGTTGGCCAAGTACACAATCCTGAGGTGCGCCTGTGTGGATGGTCAGTGAGAAGAAGACATCATTTCCAATTTGTACTGACTGTGGTCTTCCGACGAGACAGTCAAGGATCCACTTGCATTGTTGGGGGTGGGGGGAGGTGCAGAGGCCCAGGGTTTGGAGCTTCTTGCCCAGCACTGAGAGGATAATGGTGTTGAAGCCTGAGCTGTAGTCGTTGAAGAGCAGCCGTGTGTATGAGTTGCTGTTTTTGAGGTGATCCAGTGATATTGCATCTGCTGTGGAGCGATTGACCCGTCCCTCTGTCTCCTTTCCTCCAGCTCTCCACCCCCTGAGCCACCCCCCCTCCCCCTACTCCTCCTATTTTCCCGAACAATCCTTATCCAACTATTACCTCCTGCCTGTGCTCCTCTCCCTGCCCCCCCACCACCATTTTGTTTAGGCAACTGCCTACATTTTGCTCACACGTTGATGAAGGGCTCAAGCTCTGAACGTTGGTGATGTGTCATTATCTTTGCTGCTTAAAGTTTGCTGATTGACCCTGCTGAGTTTCTCCAGCATCTTGTTTTTATTTTAATTGCGGTAACGTAGACCAAAGAAACCATTCAGTGTTGGATCCCATTTTGTTCCCTGACCTCTGCCCACCCTCTTTTCCTTGATACATTTTGATTCCTTGGGGTGAATTTTATCAACTCTTGCAAGTTTTGTTCAAAGCGCTTTAAAATTTTGTCCTGTCTTTTGGTCTCCATTTTGTCCTGTCTTTTGGTCTCCATTTTGATTTTTTTTCCATTTCTCTCTCTCCCTGTTTTCAGTGACAGATTTTGCCTTTCTTTGTGTTCTATGTCTTTAGTTGTCATCGAGTTTTACTTAAAGGAGTTTTATGGCTGTTTAGAATTCGATTTATTGACATGAACATGTCATAAAATTTGTCATTTTGTGCAGAATTACAATTACAATTCTGTAAATACACGATTTTTTAAAAATGGATAATTAGTGAAAAAATGAGGTAGCATCCTTAGGATCGTCAGACATCTGATGGCGGAGGGGAAGAAGCTGTTTTTGTGTCAGATATCCTGTCTCTATCATCGTAAATTAGATTTCCAGCAAATCTGATGAGTGCACGGTATTCAACAGGAAGTCTTTGTTGTATCGGGCAAATTTACTTGGCTGGGCTCAACATTTGCTCTCCGTTGGGTTAAACGCCAAAGCCTGCAGACGCTGTGAATGTAGAAAAGGCATGGAAATGCTGTTAACTCAGCCTGCAACATCACAGGCACCAGACTTCACTCCATCAAGGATGTCTACACAATGCGGTGTCTTAAGAAAACAGCTTCTATTCTCAAGGACCCTCACCATCCAGGCCATGCCCTCTTCACTCTGCTACCATCAGGGAAAAAGGTACAGGAGCCTGAAGACAAGCACTCAGCGGCAAAAGGACAGCTTCCTCCCTGCTGCCATCAGATTCCTGAATGATCAATAAACCACAGTCACGGTCTTACATTGACAGTTACCTTGCACTATTTTTATTTATTTTGTAAGGTGGTTTATATAAATGTTTACACAGTGATGCTACCAGAAAATAATGAATTTTATGACATGTTCATGACGATAAATTCTGATTGTGAATCTTCTCCTCAAGAAATGTCAAAAATAGAAAGAACGACCTCTAAGTGAGGATGTTATTGTCTATCACTAAGGATGGCTGTTAGCTTCTCTGTTGACGGTGCTCTCTGAATCCTGAAGGACAGAGCTGCCAAACTAGATCTGCAGCAGGCTATGAGTGATCTTAGATTAAGAATAAACCTACCTGACCTTATCCCCGCCAAGGTACTGTGTCAATCCATGACAGGACTGATAAAAGCAACCAACATACATTGCATGTGGAGACAAGGTTCGGTATTCACAGCAAGAACATCCTCTATTTGTTTTTTTTTGTCTAAATTTTGTCTCTAAGTAGTTCAGCAACTCCCCCGCAACCCCCTCCCTCACTCCCTCCGCTTCATCAACAAGATCTACCGGGATCGTAGAATGAAGAGGGCACACAAAATCGTCGAGGACCCCCTTTCACCCCATACCCAGCATCTTTCAGCTGCTCCCATTGGGAAAGAGATGCAGGAGGATCAGAGCCAATGCCATCGGGCTGAGGAACAGCTTCTTCCCACGGGCAACGAGAACGCTGAACGTCCAAAGGAACTGCTCACACTGACCATCCGAGACTCTCCTAGCCACGAAACAATATTTATCTATTTATTTGTATATGTGAATACTTGTCCTGAATATGTATTGTTTGCCTGCATGTCTGGTTGTGTGTCTGTGTGTTTTGCACAGAGGACCGGAGAACGCGGTTTCAGCAGGTTGTACTTGTACTATCAGATGTAAACAAATAAAGAAGAGAAATGTTTCTTCCTATTGGCTTGATTACTTTTTCAAGAGTAAGGCCCACCACCACTGAAGATGTGGCCAGAGTCAGGCAGAGGATAGTGAAGGAATTCTCATCAATGTCCTGGTCAATTTCGCATGGTCTTGTTAAGGGATTTAATGGTGGTAAATTGAGGAAGTGGCCTTCCAATTTCTGGCTTCCATTGGGTGAAATAGAAAAGGCACTGGATTCACTGATTCAGATTTCAGATTTTTGGAAGGGGGTGTTACTTGGGGGGGGTTAGGGTTAGGTGTGGGGTTCAGGTCTTGGTTGATTGGGGTGTTGAGGTTCAGGTTAGTTTGGGGGTTGAGGTTAGGGTTAGTTGAGGGGGTACAGGTTTGGATTAATTGGGGGTTAGATTTGGGGTTTAAGTTTAGGTTAGGTGTGGGGTTCAGGTTTGGTTTGCATTGGACCACCGAATGTCAACCACAGCCGTGGTTTCCTTGGGCAGCAAGGGCTGTTAGTTCAGATGTTCAGATTTAATGTCAGAGTATGTGCATGACATAAAAAACAACCCTGAGATTCTTTTTCCTGTGGGTGAGGCAGAATTGCTACTTATTGGTAATGCAAAATACCATACTCAAGAGATATGTTTACATGTAAACAAATAAAAAAACTGACTGTGCAATACAGAGATTTTAAAAAAATCAATAAACTGCAGAAGTAAGAGTCCTTAAATGAGTTCCTGATTGAGTTTGTGGTCGAAGAGTCTGATGGTGGAAGGGGAGCAGCTGTTCCTGAGCCTGGTGGTGTGAGACGTGGCACCTGTACCTCTTTCCTGATGGCAGCAGCGAGAACAGAGTGTGTGCTGGGTGGCGTGGATCCTTGATGATTGCTGCTGCTCTCCAATGTTAGGGTTCCATGTAGATGTTCTTGATAGTGGGAATGGGGTTGTCTATCATGACCTGGGCTTTACACTCAGGGATATTGGTGTCCTCATACCACGATACAGCTGGACAGGACCCTTTTCACCACACCTCTGTAGAAATTTGCCAAGGTTACTGGTGTCATACCAAACATCTGCAAACTTCTGAGGAAGTTGGGGCACTGATGTGCTTTCTGCATTGGTGTGTTGGGTCCAGGAAAGATCCTCCGAGATAGACTCCCAATAACTTAAATTTGCTCACCCTCTCTACCCCTGATCCCCCCCCCCCCCCCCATGATCGTCCACCTCTGACCTGACATCTAACGATTGATCTGCTCCTATGATTTATACAGCTCTCGACCAGCTGTTCTCATTCTCAATCTTGTTTATTGGCAACACAGCCCTTAGGACTCTGCTCAAAGTTTACGGGAACCCTTCCCTGTGAAGCAGTCAAGTTTTTGTTTCTTCCGTACTTCTCATGTTACATGAGGTGAAAAGAAAACATGGTTTTAACTTAAATGTGCTGTGCCCCCCGGGAGGGCCAGATGCCACCCGTTGAGAATGGCTCCTCTAGACCCACATTTTATCAATTTTCCCCATTGCTATTCTTCCTTTGTCTCTACACTCCCTCAGGCCTTCGTCCGTACCTTTCCCTTTCCCTGCTCTTTACTCCAACATTTAAAATTTCAAAGAGCAGCTCAGTAGGCTGAAATATTAACCCCATTGTTCTCTCTCCACAGGTGCGGCCTACCTCGCTGGATGTTTCCAGAATCTCCTGCCTCTGCTGTTTTGCTCCTCACGATTGCTGATGGCCGCCTTTAGTTTAATCAGCTCATGGCTGGGGCCACTTTGCTGGGACATGTCTCCATGCTTTCAGTTGCTGTGGGTGTGGCACTGTGTCTGTTGAATTTGTGAACGTATTTGGGCCACAGTTATAGGATGTAACCAGAATGACAGTCAGACGTTGTGCGCTGGGTGTGACCTTTGAGTGGGGGGGTGGGGGGGGCTCTGCTCTTAACAACAGCAGAATGAAGGAAGAAAGAAAAGAAGCTCTCACATTACTCTATCTACCTTGGCTGATGTTCTTGATAAGAAATTACTTTTTTTCTCTTGCATCAGAGGAAGGTCTAATTTTCATTTTAATTTTGAATTAGCTCCCTCAACTGGACTTCTAAGGGCAAGTAAACTGACCTATCCGCAGAAAGACTGTGAGTTTCTGAAGGAGTAATCGAGAGTGGACTGTTCTGAGTGTATTGTGCGAGTTCATCAAACCACGCGGTCACCTGATCAGTGCCCCAATAATTGTGAGAACCTGAGAAAATGTTTTGTTTTGTTAAGGGGTACCAGTAATAGGTGCTGCCCCTGTACAGACGGAGCAGAATAATCTGTACGAGGGGCAGCAGTATGTGTGTGAGTTATGGAAATAATGAATCTGAAGTGCACCATTGCAAGAATGCAGCATTTTGAGTACAAAAAGCTTGAGTACAATCTTATTGCTTAAATTGTAAGAGCATACAATTGAGAAGGCAAAAATTTGAGGTAAAACTTGCAGACACAATCCTAATGCATCAATGAGAGCACAATTTGGCAAACTGATAATGGAACAATTTGGAGAATCTAATCATACCGAGACCAGTCGAGCAGCAACAATTTTGAAGGCGAAAGCGTGAAAATGAATGGGGGAAAAAAAATCTGTCTCAGTGAAATCACGTAATTTTCAGACAGACGCAGATCCGAGTTACACCAATGAGTGTGCAGTATAATCAGGAACCGCTTCAATAGGGTGGCCCTCTCCACATGATGTTGCCGTTCAAGAAGGGCGATGGCTTGTGAGCATGCCAGCAGGAGTGCACACTGCTTAGAACGTGCCTAGATGAATGGGATACCGTGAATCCCTGTTTGTGAAGCACCTGATCTTGGTGGCATCCACAATGCACTTGCTGATGCAGCCAATCATCGAGCTTGTGTACTCCTTGATAGTGGAGTTGTTCTAGTGAACCGGTCCAGACTCGAAAGGCTGACATGGCCTGTTTCCACTCCGTAAATGGTTGTATGGTTATATGGTTAATGTAATAATCTGAGAAGATACCAAGTCAATTTAAGGCGTGCACGGTCGAAGGTGTGCGGCCGTGTGGAAGCACATTTGCCAAGGGTGCTGAGCAATAATTTGAGAGTGTAGCAAATTGAGTAAGATCATTTGTAACCGATACCTTTTGTGAACTCGTCATTAGGCGTGAACCTTTATTGGAGTTAAGAGTGCACCATTGCAAATGTCAACCACTCTGACTGCCTATCATTTTAACAGTGCATGGGTCTGACTGTGTTACAATAAGAATGTAGTGATCTGAAACATCACTTATTTTTGATTTAACTGCAACTGTAAATATTTATACTTATTGTCTCTTTTTCTGTCTTGGCGTATGGACGTCTTTTCTTT
Organism: Narcine bancroftii; assembly: GCF_036971445.1. Lineage (NCBI taxonomy): Eukaryota > Metazoa > Chordata > Chondrichthyes > Torpediniformes > Narcinidae > Narcine > Narcine bancroftii. The sequence goes on along the minus strand of NC_091481.1, from coordinate 59,721,871 downwards.
TAATTATAGTTGGTGTATCTGTTGGACCTGTGTAGCTGCGGCAAGAATTTCAGTGCCTCTGAACATCGTACCTATGTATATGACAAATTCTCATCGTCAATTTAGGGGCATCCAAAGAGAGTATCCAAAATAGAGAGGGTACCATTGCGACTTCAGTCTTCGGCGGCCATGTTCAATGAGGCAACAATGCATTTAAGTAGATGCCCTTGTTTTCACCTCATGTAGCATAAATATTTGTTATGTAGTCGGTAGACATCCGGAGGAGACCAAAACGTGACTGCTTCACTGGGAAGGGGGCCCCGTAAGATGAGCCCTACGGGTGGCCAGTGCCAAAGAGAAAGGTTGAGAGTGGCTGGTTTGGGGCATCCTCGACTTGAACATGTATCCAAAAGAATGCACCAATCTGACATGTTATGTTGCAGTCTCAGTGGTTACCAATCTGTGTAAATAATCTGCAAGTGTACTGAGGAAATAGAGGCAATAGGAATGCAACAGTCTGAGAGTGTACCAATGCGGATGTGCCAGAATGGCAATGTAATATTTCAGAGAAAAAATGCGGGAATAAAGCAATGTAAGAATTTACCAGTCGGACACCCTAACAGTGCATCAATGCATCAGTCTGAAAGCGTGCAAAAATCCACCATTCCAGAGAGCAAATAATATCTATCAATAAGTGTGTCATTTTGTGAAAGCATGTCCCGCATCGGACTGGTCAGCCACAAACGAGCCTGCAGCTGACGTGGACTTTTTACCCCCTCCATAAATCTTCGTCCGCGAAGCCAAGCCAAAGAAAGAAAAGGACAGGAATACACTAAACCAGCCACGCAACCAAATACTGAAGGAGTCATCTATTGACTGCAGTACTGAATGGTTTTATCGTCAGGTGTACCAAGATGCAATGAAAAACTTTGTTTTTATGTGCTATCCAGGCCAGTCAACTCATACTTAAAGTACAGCGGTCGGTGTAAAATAAACTGTGGATCATCCATTAGGAATGTGTGCCAATCTCGTACGGAAGCCATTTGTAAATGTGTCAGTCCGAGAGTTTATCAATGAGGGGGCAATATTAATTTGGTAATATAATGATATGATTGAGTATAATCAAGGGAGTTCCCATCTAAGGGCAAACTCAACCTGAGAGGGGAACAGTCTGAGAACGTGCCAATCCATCAGTGAGAAGGAGCAGCTGCAAGCTCTAATCGATTGAATCTGAGACAGCTCAGTTGAGGGCACTCATCCGGTAGTGAAGGGCTCCGTAATATGGGAACGTACCACTGCGAATGAATCGGCGCATTAGTATAGTTAAGAGTACTGTTCCCTCTACTATTTAGTGTGTGTAAGATTTTATGTTGTGCAATTTTCCCCCCTCCCCCAATGAACGCCCTGAATGCTTGTGCAAATCTAAACTTGCAATCGTTTCAAGATCATTTTCAGCACAGCCTCTTTCTCATGGCTGATAAAAACTGTATTGGCATGTTTTGATATCATACAACTACGATTAACTACTTGCTTAACTGACTAACTAGTTAACAGAAACAGTTGACAAAGAGATTATTTTCACTAAGTATTATTAATTACTACATTGTTGTAGGTCACTGCCTTTTTGTGTGCACTTTGATTTCCTTTGTGCGCTGGTTGCAAAACGTGTGGGCGCACGCAGCTTCGAGGGCACAGCGGCGCTGAGTCAATCCAAGGGTGTGCCCAGTGCACTTGTCTGAGATTGTGAGCTGATGTGAGTGTTTTGATGTCAACAATGTAAGAGAGTAACAAGGTGGAACGACGGCAGTGCATCAATCCTTCATCTACAAAAGAAGAATGTTCACTTGAATGCAAAAGGGTTTTATGTGTAAATCTATGAATGATCCAGTGGACAAAAGATAGAGCACACTGATGACAATCCAAATACATAAAATAATCTAACCCAGTTCCTGTCTGAGATTCTCACAATGAACAATTTATTGATATGCCTGAATCTATATATCTGAATCTAATCCCAGAATGAATTGAAGTGCAATGAACATCTAACTACTGTGAGGTGGTAATTAGTCTGGAAATGCACCAGTGAGGTTGTCCAAATCTGACTCCATGAATTTATGTGTGTACCCTAGAGTGAATCATTCTGGGTGTTCGAATCGGGGAGTGTATGCCAACTTGTACAAATGGAAGTGTACCATTCAGAGACTGGTTTAAAGAGAGCGATTCTGTATCAATGAAAGTCCACCATTCTGAGAGTGGAATCATCTAACTATCTGCCAAGCGTAGCACCATTCTGACTGATTCTGGCAGTTGGAGAGCGCACCAAATTGATAACGTACCGTAAACATTGCACATCTGACTGGAATGTGTTGTGAGTGTGCCTGGAAATGTAGCAATCAGGGAGTACTCCATGTCTATGAGTGCACCAATGGAAGAACACCAACTGGTTAGGGAGGAGGAGCTCTGCATTCAGGCAATGTGGCCCAATGAACAAGCGCAATTAAAGCAAACTGACAGAGTTTCCCTGCGAGTTTGCAAACAAAAGAAAGCTTTTCGTGTATTCTGTGTACATGACCATGAACAGAATTTTGATCTTGATCTTGAATACTGATCATTCTGAGAGTGCATGGCCCAAGCAGAGACACCATCTCAGATGACTAATCTTTGGAGAATGCACTTGTCTGAAAGTGAGAAGGTAAGTTTAAAAGTAGTAACAAAAATAATATAGGAGAGAACATTCCATGGTATGTTTTGATAATTCATCAAGGTTAAACTTGATTATGAAGAACAACAACTCCATATTTGGCAAAAACGGTGAAAGACTATTAACCATTGGGTAAGGGACACGACCCTGAATAACAAATCCGGAAGAAATTTGAAAAAACATATTTATATGGAGCAGTCAGTTCGAATGTTTTGGAAACCTAGGGGTTCTGGCGGTATAACTATGTAACTTGTAAGCCATGAGGCAGACTTTTTGGGGTAAGATAGCAGCTCATGGCAATGCCTCTTGCTGCAATGGAGTTCTCCTGCTTTGCAAAATGATTAAAACTGTGTTTTTTGCAGCTTTTTTAACCTCAAGTCCACTTCATATGAGTATGCCAGTTTTGCCAATTTGACTGCTAGTTAATTCAAGGACAGAGTGACATGCTGACTGAGAGTGACAGTGGGACGTCCCAGTTCGAGAATAAAGATGCATTGGTTTGACAATGGAGTGATAGTAGCCTAAATCGGAGAGGGTAGAAATAAAAATGTACCATGTGGAATAATCTCAGAGTCCACTGGCATGAGAATAGAGTATCAATCTGAGAGTATAATATCAGCATGTCTTATTATTTGAGTAATGTGCGAGTTGCAGCAGTCCAAGAGAATTCCAAAGAAATGACACCAATGTGAGCTAATGAAACTGGACATTTTTTTTCCAAAGATTTGCTTCCAAAAAGTAATTGGAGATTATGATAGACAACTTCAAGCTGAACACAAAGATAATTTCAGATTTGCTGTACCACGTAGGAAGTTGGAGAAACATTCAATTAACATTTATTGAATTGAGCCTGTTTAGTCACTTAATGATGCTGACACATTGTGTTAGTTCAGCTGCCTGAAAATGTTTTGCCGCTGATTTTCATTTGGACTCAGCATCTGATGCCTCTCATGTCAGTGTCCAACAATAGTCGGCCAGCGTTGATGGATTCCAGTTGTCCCGATACCGCTTTTCCATGATCGCAATGTCCTGGTGAAACCTTTCACCCTGTTCGTCACCAAGATCAGTGGGGAAGAAATCTAATTGCGAATGCAGAAAATGAATTTTCAACGCCATGTTGCACTTCACGGTTTTATATGCATGAAGTAGACTTAAAATATGACATAAAATCACAACAATAGGTTATATCTTTTTTTTTAATGGTATGTGATGGGAAAATGTTAAGGTGAATTTTGTGATTAGCAGCCAAAAATTCATAAAATACACCCAAATGTGTTCAGGAAGCAAAATTTTTTGTTGTCCAGTGTAATGTATGAAAGAAAGAAGGGCAAAATTAAATTTGCAATCTAAGAGTTTACTTAGGAGTAAGATTACTCCAGGGTTGGAATGTACAAGTGGCCATCACCTGTCTGAGAGGGCTGTAATTGGAGAATAGATGAATCCAAAGCATTCTCTGACGATATACCGGTTTGCAAGCAGCCACATTATGGTTTAATGTACTGCGGAAATATTAGGTTGGCCCAGTGGCAGTCCAACAGGATGGCATTAACATCTCCATTTTTCTTTAAATATCCCCCCTTTTTCCCCCTGTCAACTTTATCCCAGCTCTCTCTCCTCCCCCCCACCCCACCCCCCCCTTTCCCTCTGTCACAGAGCCAAAATCTATTCTCACCATTCCTCTTATCATAGCCTTTGGTTGGTCTGGACTCCTCCCCTTGCCACTTTTTTCTGGCATTTTCCTCTCTGCTCAATTCCTTGAAGAAGAGCTCAGGCTCAAAACGCCCAGCTATATCTTTACCTCCTATGGACGTTGCGAGACCGGCTGAGTTCCTCTAGCTTTTCTGCAAGTTTTTACTACAATCAAGACTGTTTGTGTTTCACTCGGTGACAGTCTGCACCTGACTGGTGAGGAGGACTAGTTTCATGTAAAAGCATGCAAACCTGAGAGTGCTCTCACCTAATCTGAGTGAGGTGGTACCAATCCACATGAACCAATGTGATTGTAGCAACATTATGGTGTACCAGTGAACCGATCTGCTATTAAGAATCTGAGAATGTACTGGTGCTGTAGCATATAAACGAAGCCTGTGCTGATATGCATTTATGGGAGCCCATGTCCAAGAGGAAACTGATTGGGGAGCACGCTGGGAGTGCAGCTTCTCGTTTGAAACAAGTTAGAGTGTACCAGTTTGAGACAGTTCAATTGGGAATGCACCAATCTCAGAGCAGTCTCACATGAATGCATCCTTGTGAGACTCAAATAGTTTGCTAATCAGTGTGAAATTAAAAATAGAAATGGCTGGGAGCGCTCAGTGGGTCATCGGTATTTGTGGAAAGAGAAATGGTGTCAACATTTTAGGTCGAAGATCTTTCAAGAGAGAAAATGAGTTAAAGCTGAAAGGGTGAGGGATAAAAGGGAATGCACCCCCCCCCCCCTACGCGATAGGGCTGAGAGCTGGTTGGCTTGGGGATAAACTATTGATGAATCCGGTTGATAGATTAATGAGAGAAGTTGGAGAAGGAGAGAGAGAGAGAGAGAGAGAGAGAGAGAGAGAAAGAACAAAGAAACTTGGGAGATCTGAAATCAGGTCCGTTTCAGAAATAAAAACAAAGAACAGAGGGAACGTGAATGCCGCCAAATGAAGAGATATGGGAAATGTCCAGCAGGTTCATGGGAAGAGAAAGACGTCACAAACAACCTTAATCAAGGACTGATTTAACGACTCCCTACTTTTGCACCAATGGATTTTTTTCTCTGCAGTCAGTTTGTTTACTTTTTTGCATTTGTTTACATGTGGATGCTGTGTACAGTTTTGTTTTTGCACTACCAATAAGTGGTAATACTGCCTGGCCCGCAGGAAAAAGAATCTCAGGGTGGTATGTGATGTCGTGTCTGTGACAATAAATCTGAAGTCTGAATCTGATACCCTCCAGCAGGTCTGTTACAAACTGAAGAAGGTGAAGTTGTCGAATGTGATATTTAGGGTCCAGATGGACGATGAGATGCTGTGTCTCAACCTGATGCTGGGCCTTGATCTAAGTGCAGGGGGCCATGGACAGACGGATCAGATTGGGATTGGAGTGGCGAATTCAACTGATGACGGCTGAAAGCTCAGGGTCTGAACTCAGGAGCTCCACGACGCAGTTGCCTAATCATCATTTGGGCTTCTCTAGCACGGAGGAGATCACAGAATGAGGAATGACATTTAAAGCATTACAAGGAGATAAACAGTCTGACACAGAATCTGGAACTTGCAATAATCTTGGTGCTCACCAGTGCAAATGAAACAATTTGAAGCCACCACTACTCTTGGAATGTACAATGTCAAAAATGAATGTGGACTGTTAAAGTGTACAGTTTGAAAGTAGATCAATGGGAGTGTGTTTGTCTGAGTGCACTAATAGTCATGTGCCAGTCCTAAATTTTACCCTGAGAGCATTCGAATCAGTGTACCCATGGAAATATCTCAACGTGAGAGAAAAGGAAGTGCACTGATAGGACAGTCTACCAACGATAATGCACTAATTCCAATCTGAAATCCACCCTGGTGGGTGTGTCACTGTGGTGGTTTGGCTAAACATTATTACGTAAATGTACCTGTCAGAATGCACCTTTTTCAACGAATGATACTTAAATTGTACTCAAATCTGAGGGCAACCTACTGTGTACAAATTTGCATTGCACCAATCTGGAAATGTATCACTAGTTGTGAAGATGAACCATTGCAGCTGGTATAAGAAAGGTTGAGTGAGTTGCACCATCCCACCGCTCAAATCCTACCTTCCCAAGAGTTAGCTTTGGGAGTGCAGCAATCTTCTGTGGAACAGTTTGAGAGGGCACCAATGAGACGGCCCAATGGGAGGGCAACAAACTGTGGGGCTGCCATTGAGTGTAGAAATCTACAAGGGGAACCAAACGTAGAGTACAAAAGTACAATATTGTAATAATGGATGAGTAACCGTTTGAAATTACACATACATGGCGTACCAATGAAAGTGCATTAGCCAAGACTGAGTGTGAAAAAAATAATGCCATGTTAAGTGCAAAATGTATTTGCAATAATCATAGAAATGCATAATGTCCATTTGGGCAACATCCCACTGCGTATACGTCCATGGTTCCATAAGGTTATACTAGAGTTCGGAAATCCTGAGCGGAGAACGGGACGTAGCGGCTTCCCGCAATCAATGCGTGTATCTCATGTCTATTGTATACATAGCGATTGCGCTGCCGGGCGTACAGTATATGTATAAAACCTATTATACATATGTTTTGATAGTTATAATAAACGCCTACGTTACTGTAATATGGTGTTCGCACAATGTCCAAATCATGTAATGTCCTATTTCACAGAACATATCGTGGGCTATAAGCAAAGCATGACTATTAAGGGGGGGGGGGAATAATGAGACTGTTACACTGCCCACTGGAATGGCAATGAATCAATGGGCTTGTTCTAACAAGGCAGCAAACAACCAGGGAAGTATCTATAATACTGCAGCACAGAATCAGTGGTCATCAATATAAATGTACCAATTAGAATATCGCTATGTAATAATTTGAGAAAGACACTTGTCTGAGATTTTTTTCATGCTGGCAGCAAACCAACAAATATGTAGCAATCTCGTAATGTCCTGGTGAAATTGATTCCTAGCTAACATAGCGAAAGGATCAATGGGATTGCATCAGTGCGAGAATGATGCGAGAGTACAGACAGGGGACAAATCCATGGAGAATGCAGCAGCCTTAAAGCGTATCAATGAAAAGTGTTTGCACTAAGAATGAATGATCTGCAGCTGTGTTTGATGTGACAATGCGCATGAATACAGTGAGGCTGCAGCGGCCCGACCTTAGGGTATCAATAAGAGTGCACATGTGTCTATACATGGACTGTACTTGTCTGCATTGCTTGGCACTGTAGACTGAAGAATGCTGTTTCATCGGATTGGACTGGTTTAATCGGACGATAAATAAGCTTGAACCTGCTAAGAAAATGCCTCTTCATATCGAGTTATAGCTTTTTCTACACTATTAGTCGGAAGAGCCATTTTACTTAAATGGAAAGACTCTGATTCTCCTATAATGGCTTTCTCATGTCTTATGTATTATTTAAGAAAAGGTTGGACAGGTCTATGGATGAGAAGAAGATGGAGGGTTATGGGTATTGTGCAGGGAGGTGGGACTAGAAAGGGGTGTTTGGTTCGGTGCGGACTAGAAGGGCCTAATGGCCTGTTTCCGTGCTGTAATTGTTATGTTATGTTATGTTATGTTACAGAAGTGCTACTTTAGATACAATGACTAAATTTGAAGAATCCATTTACTGATGACGTTCTACAAATTAACTCTTCCTTTCCAGGGGTAATAGAATTCCAGCCTTTTTTATTACCTGTAGGTGTGGATATTCGACAGATCCTCGGAATAGGCCACTCAGTAGATTAGTTGGGATTTTTTTAATAGCTAATATTATAATTATTTCTTTATTTCTGTTTTCTGTGTCAGGAGAATTATTTCTAATGTGTCACATTTTCACTCTTTCGAACTTATACAATGGAGACTTGGACAGACCATTTTAATTGTGTTATTTCTATTCTCCTTAGGCTGCGTATATTATGAAATGTTAATAAGAAAAATGAAAAAGAAAGATAAGAACATTTCGTTGTAACAATACGTGAAGCAAAGAGTGTGCCATTTTAACAGTATAATCATTTTTGAGTTCATCATTTTGAGCACCAAGGAGAGTGCATCTGCATAGCCATGTAAAAATTTGGAGTGTTGTCAATGTATGTCCCGGCAACTTGATACCGTTCCCAAAGATCACCAGTGTAAGGGAGCAGCAAACTTGAGAGTGTATTGATGAGAAATTCATCCAAACGCTTTTTATTTCGAGGGGACAAAAGAGAAATCACCAACTTTGTGGTGCCTCAAATGTGAAATGTTGAGGGTGCACCCATCTAGTCGTATATTAACTTGAAACTGTGTCTATCTGAGGCTATTCCCCGAGCAAATTGAGCCAAACAGGCTGCCTAACCATTTTGTAGTCCACCGGTGTGAATGGAAAAATTCAGTGTGGTTGTTAGCACTGACTAAGCTCCATGCAAGTGCCGATGAGTGTTCACCAATGTGGCAAGCGGATATCCAGCAGTAATAGTGCCATGATCCAACATAAAATTGCAGCAGTCATGGTGTATGCTAGTCTCAACCTTTTCTTGGTTGTGACCACCCTGCCCCGTCCCTGCCCCGTCCCTTCCAGTACTCTGCTCGAAGTTTATGGGCCCCCTTCCCCTGTGAAGCAGTCATGTTTTGGATTCTTCCCTACTTCAACCGATTGCGTGCAAAATATTGATGTTATGTGAAGAAAGCAGGGCTTTTACTTCAATGTGCTGTGTTCCCCCACCCCGTCATCCGACGGATCAAACCGAGAGACTTATCAGCAAGTGTGCACCATTTCAATCGACCAATGTTGCAAGCCTAGTGTACCAATCTGAGAGGACAACAGAATGTGCATCGGTCCCAGAAACATGCAGTTTACGCTCTCTGTACGAATGAAGCAGAAAATCTGTGAGCTTATCGATGAATAATAACCTGAGAATGAATCTACCAAACTGAGTATTTTCCATTGAAACTGCACCCACATACAGTAACAATGAAGAAATATCAATATGGCATTTAACAATAGAGGGTGAATTATGCTGAACCAATGCAACAATGGAAATGTCCCGAGAGGTGTGTTACAATGTGCAATGATGAGGGGCTCCAGTATAGTGATACGACAAAGATGTGAGATTGGAGCCCATCAACGCGCCAAAGCCAGTGAGTGCCTCGAAGCGACTCCACAATGTGAGTGTATCAGTGGGGGTACATAAAGCTGGCAGTGCCACAATCTTGAGTTCACACAGTGAATGGGCACCAGTGATATTGTAACAGTCCGGTATAGTAATCACCTGAACCTGTACAATCTGAGCCAGGAGGGTGACCCAAATGGGCCATTCCACTGGAGCATTTCTCGGTGAGAACGTGGTAATTTGACTGTGCATCAACCCCAGAGTGTACCATTGGGAGTGAGTGAACCTGGTGAGGTTCAAATGAGGGTGCTGCAAATTGATGTGTGGAAGTAAGACCTGAACACATGGCAAATCAGACTTTTCGCTAATCTACAAATGTCAATCTATCTGCGATCTGTGTGCTTACCGTAAAGAACACAACAGAAGTGTACTGATTAATATGAATGCTGTTGGGGGACAGGAAACCAGCAATGCGCTCCTGAAAATTTGGCATTGCATCAAGGCGACACAACAATCTGCAATTTAAAAAACTGGGAGCAGATGAAAGAGAGGGAATTGTAGTGCCCGAACCAGGGGCTTCCCAAACATCAGTGCATCATTCTGAGAGTGTGCCAGTGAGTGGGCACTGATAGAGTGATGCACACGAGAGCCCCATTGACTGTGTTAGAGTGCAAAACCCAAAGGTTTACTCAGCTGAGGTACATAATACAAATCGGGATTCAGTAATTTGTGTTAAATTCAGAGAGTGGCGATAAGAATGTGCCAATAGTGGTGTACCCTTACAGTATAATTGTAGCATGGTGTAATATTGAGCTGTATCACTGCACAATTCGATTGTACAAAATGGTGTGGATTTATACAGTATAATGATGACCTTGTGCCCAAACCGTGTGTGGTAATGGCCTGTAGTAATTATGATGTACCAATACATTTTGTCATATTTGGGTGTCACATTAAAAGTTGAGTACCAATAACCCCCCCCCCCCACCCCCACTCTTTAGTTTGGTCGCCTGCTAGCATTTTCTCATACCTCGATGAAGAGCTCAAGCCCGAAATGTCGGTTATGTATCGTAAAGGACCCTGTTTGACCTGCTGAGCTTCTCCAGCATTTTGCGCGTGTTTCACGTGTGCACCAGTACGGTGCCGTAAAAATGTTGCAAGAGAGAAGGGGTGCCACGGTCAACAGAGCGGTTAGGGCAGCACTATCACGGCGCCAACAACCCGGGTTTGGATCCAGCGTCGCCTGTAAGGAGTTTTCCGTTCTCTACGCCGAATTTCTCCAGGTGCTCCAGTTTTCTCGCACCAAAAGCGGACAGGGATTGTGGGTTAATTGGGGTACATGGGGAGCACGGGCCTGTGGGCCGGAAGGGCCAGTTACTGTCCTGCGAGTCTAAAAAATTTTTAAAAATTAAAACATGGTAATGCAACAATGCTGTCACAATATAAGGGTGCATCAATCTGGAACCTTATAACGCAGTATAAACGTTAAAGGTGATAGTGTGCCAACACGGCGAAGAATGAAGTGTTACCAGGAGAATGCACCATGATGTGTGTAACACGAGAAAAGATCATGGAGAGTGGACCAACGTGATTGTACCACCATGGTGTCAAAAGTGCATTAACATGGCGGTGTATGTTTTTCCGCAGATCTATGGAGCGCAGAGGCTCACCAATGTGGCGCGTAATGATGGAATGTAGGAATGAGGAATGGGGCAACAGAATGGTATATAGAGCTCTGCAGCTCTTCGAGAGTAAAATGGTATATAGCACAGAATGCACTAAAATGCTTTGTCACAGCAGTATAACAATGAAAACCACAAAATGGTGGTGAAACATTTCACACTTGTATAACAATTTACAGTACGGAACAGGCCATATCAGCCCTTCTGCACAGATTTACCTGAAACTCTACTAGTTCCGCCTACCCACTCCCATGCCCATAACTCTCCAACCCCCTCACATCCACGTACTCATCTAACCTCCTCTTAAATGACAGAATTGACCCTGCTGTAACTTCTTCTTCCGGAGGATCATTCCACTCAGCCACCACTCTCTGAGTGAAGAAGCTTCCTCTTATATTACTCCTAACTTTTTCCCCCCTAACCCTTAACTTATGACCCCTTGCACCAATCTCCCCTACCCTCAGGGGAAAGAGCCTATTCACATCTACTCTACCTATTCCCTTCATAATTTTAAATACCTCTATCAAATCCCCTCTCAACCTTCTATGCTCCTACGAATAAAGTCCCAGTCTACTCAGTCTTTCTCCGTATCCAAGATACTGCAATCCAGGTGATAATTTGTAAACTTTATCTGCACCCTCGCTACCTTATCCTTCCTATAATTTGGAGACCATAAATGCACACAATATTCCAAACCTGGCCTCACCAATACCTTAAACAATGCGTCAACATCACCTCCCAGCTCCTATATTCTATGCTATGATTTATAAAGGCCAGCATATCAAAACTCTTCTTCATCACCCTATCTACATGGGAATCTACCTTCAAGGAACGCTGAACTGTTATTCCAAGAACCAATATGTAGCAATGAGAAGAAACCAATGTTGCGGTGCAACAATAAAGTGAAATAATGATAGTGTACCAATATACTTCTGTAATGATCTATCTGGTCAACATCTTCTTTGGCTTGGCTTTGCGGACGAAGATTTATGGAGGGGGTAAAAAGTCCACGTCAGCTGCAGGCTCGTTTGTGGCTGACAAGTCCGATGCGGGACAGGCAGACACGGTTGCAGCGGCTGCAGGGGAAAATTGGTTGGTTGGGGTTGGGTGTTGGGTTTTTCCTCCTTTGCCTTTTGTCAGTGAGGTGGGCTCTGTGGTCTTCTTCAAAGGAGGTTGCTGCCCGCCAAACTGTGAGGCGCCAAGATGCACGGTTTGAGGCGATATCAGCCCACTGGTGGTGGTCAATGTGGCAGGCACCAAGAGATTTCTTTAGGCAGTCCTTGTACCTTTTCTTTGGTGCACCTCTGTCTCAGTGGCCAGTGGAGAGCTCGCCATATAACACGATCTTGGGAAGGCGATGGTCCTCCATTCTGGAGACGTGACCCATCCAGCGCAGCTGGATCTTCAGCAGCGTGGACTCGATGCTGTCGACCTCTGCCATCTGGTCAACATAGTAATGCAGCAATGAGCATGTACTGATATGATGGTTTATTGAAATAGCAAAATAACAAAGGCCTATAGATACAACAGTCCAACATTGGAGAATACCAATGAGGGTGCATTCACACCGTTAAATTAGGTGAAACAATAATTGATGTAATAGTAGAGTGGTGGAGAAACTTGTGTGGTCTTGAGATCCGAGAGTGATGCTGTCTGGAGCTATGCCACCCATGGCAGTAAGGTCGAGGGTGAGGTCCTCGAGCCAACCAAGACCTCAACAGGTGGAACAGGCGGACAAAGTTACCCTGAACCCAATGGCTCCCGTCATTGGGGTTTCCATGCCGTCGGTGAAGTACCATGCGGGATGTCGAGGACGCGTTAAATGAATGCATGCACAAGCGTTTTTGCTCGGTGGGCCACATTCCAAGATTGGACTCATAAGCCACATGAGAGCCCATACGAAATGAAGACTGTCACCCTTGTCCTCGAGGAGAGAGCCACGACAACGACAAACATGATGGCATTGCGATCAATGTGGTCACGAAGTAAAGCAGTGAGGGAACACCAGTGCAATAGAAAGTGAGAAGAGAAGCATGTCAGTAAAGGTGGCAACAGAGTGGAAAAATGAACCTGGACCGAATTGGTGGATCCATGGGAGTGCACCTGTCTGGTAGTCTATGAAACATGTGCAACAATGAAGGCCCTTTCAATATGTTTTCTTAGCAGTGAGGTGGCAACCAGCTGATTTCACCAATGAGATGCTTCAGTCTGTGAGTGCTCAAATGAAATTACACTGATGTGAAATGCAGTAAAAGTCCTAAATTCCAGAGATTGGGTGGGTCCAGATTTTCCGGATTTCCCAGCAGTGCTTTTAAAATGTAGATTCAAGGAAGGTAAATGTTGACAGTTTATTAACGAAACATTTTTTCCTATAAAATAAAGTACAAAAAATGCAAATGCAAATAAGTGTTTTTTCTTCCATTTCTGCAATCTGGTATTTTGGAGCGTGCTATTTTTGGACTTCAACTGTACAGTTGTGCCTGATACAATCACAGGACTGTTGGTGACTGCCGACGCCTGTCTGCAATCCTGCCTGCCTACTGTAGGGGGAAACCCACTGTACCTGCAGGGAGGTAACCTAGGAGACTGGCTCCTCCTACTCTCTGCCAATCACCAACTCCATATCAAGGCTCACACCGGCCCTTGTGTAGGCAGTAGAGCACATGGAACCAAGTTTTAAGCTAATTAAAGCCTGTAGTACAGCTTGTTTGTTTGCACCACAGCGCACCACAACAGTAAAAAAAAATTCAAAATATAAACAAACATGACTGACTTTTCAAGCATTCAAAAGCAAATTAAAATCGTTGCTGTTCTCTAGAAAACCTGCAATGTGATGTTAGGTGTATGTTGCAATGTGTTATTGTATATAATTGGACAAGACTCGAGTTGATATCATCCTGGCATGGGACCCAATTGGGAACAATTAGTCCAATTGGCTAAAAGCCGGCTGTAGTGATCTGGGATTCACTAGAAGTGTCCTGAACTAACGACTGGTCCCGTCTCCTGGCCCCTCCCCCGGAGGCTCGTATATCACCCTGGTTTCCTGCCTAAACCCTGAACCCCTCTGAAGCCTATTCATCAACCCTACCTGTGTTGTAAGCTAATAAAAGCATTAGTTCTCCCTCCAGTCGAGTGTGAGCTTTTACCTATGCTACAATTTATTAGCTTACAACACAGTAGGGCTCATGAACAGGCTTCAGGGGGGGTTCTGGGTTTAGATGGGAAACCAGGGTTCCTGGGGGAGGGGTCGGGAGGTGGGACCAGTCGTCAGTACAGGACTCTTCTAGTGAATCCCTGTTCACTACACTCACCCGCCGGCCCTATGTGCCCCAATATCCAGTACGTGTGCACTTGACATGTGGATCAGGGTGTGCCAATCTGTGATTGCATGGGCACATGCATGTGTATGTCTGTGTATACCAGAGCTAGCTGGCATTGAGTTCCTTTCCCATTGGATGACCTCCTCATCAAGACTCTGAGGCAGCTGCAGAGGGGCACTCGCTTCCATGTTGAAAGAATTCACACACACGCATCCCGAGGAAGAAGAAATAAATATTCTATGAGGTATTAACAAAGGAGAGTTCAAAGCAAATAAGATAAACTTACCATACTGTGACCTCCACACCTCCTCCCTTGGAGTGTCCAAGCTAAAATCATGGTTATTTCTGGACCAAAGCTTTCTGTTGTTGGAATATTAACAACCTCTTGAGTTTTCACTTTTGTTTAAACATGGACACCATCATTTCAATTCATTTACATCCCCACTGCTCCGGCAACACCGGTCAGTTGAAGTTGAAGTTGGCAGCGGTTCGTCGAGCTCCGTCCGCATGTGTCCAAAGGTTAGCACTTCAGGTTTGTGAAATGTGCAGAGATTATTTGCAACTAATAGGCCTTATTTTTACCAGGACTGATGTTTTGCTGGTTGAGTGAAGATAGAGTTCTAAGTGATTATTTGCTTCAAGCGATGATATTAATCTCTGTCAATGCAGAATTCCCAAGGGAATAACATTTACTATGTAGATCAGCCGCACAGGCAAATATTTAGCCAACTAAAAAAATTCACCATGATGTATGTAGCTGCAAATCGTACCAAGGTAGCAGAATGGTTGAATTAAAATACATACTTAATTTAGAAATATTATTGTTAAGCATTTTTTTGTTTGAAAGTTTGAGAGTAAAATCTGTCTTTTTGCTGGATTAAATTCATGGTTTTCTTTTGTTTGCAAATCCTTACCATTAAAATATTGAAGAAATGCAAATAAAGGCTTTGAATTGGGTTCAAATACCAATATTATGCTCTAAAACAGTGGTTATCAACTATCTTTCCACTCACACACCACCTGTGCCATAGGGGCTCTGTGATTAGTAAGGGATTGCATAAGGGAGTATGTGGATGGAAAGGAAATGTTTGAAAACCACTGTTCTAATCATCCCTAATTTGCTCATTATGTGCATGGTTTCAGAACTCGAAAGGAAATGGGCCAATGACAATTTTTCTCAAGCAAAATATTTCAGTACCAATTGGGTTTAGATCAAGGATTCTCAACCTTCCCTTCCCACTCACATACAATCCTTTACTAATCACAGAGCACCGATGGCATAGGGATTACTTAAAGTGGGATGTGATTGGAAAGAGAACAGTTGAACCACTGCTGTAAAGCATCACCCACCCCCCCCCCCTCCACCACCCCACCTCATTTAAATGGAGTTTGGCAGTACGTTACAAAATATGTGGGAGAATGCGATTGATGGGACTGCCCTGTGAGCCAGGAGAGAATCGATGGACCAAATGTCCTCAGAAACTATGAGAAAGTTCAACTCAACCTCCATTCATCCCAAAATAAGCTCAATCCCATTTTTGCCAAACTCATCCTGAAATAGCCTCACTCTCTCCTGCCGATTCCAACTCTTCTCTCCATATGATACCAATATGGTCCCCTTCCTCCCAACCATGCCAACACAGAAACCTCTCCACAAAGGACTCAAGCACAAAACATTGATTATACTGTAAACCCCCTTCCCCCGGTACCTGGCGCCTATGGGGAATTGGTAGGTTCCAGATAAGTAAATTTCCCGGTAGCATTAGATCCTGTGGGAGTTTATCCCTTAATATTTTCTCCAAAAAAATTTAGAGTAAAACCTTTTTGGTTAAAGCAGTGGTTCTCAACCATTTTCTTTCCACTTACATCCCATGTGAGTGGGTAGGGAAGGTGGAGAATGACTGCTCTAGACCCAATTGTTACTGAAATACTTTGCTTGAGAAAAATTGTCATTGGCCCATTTCCTTTAGAGTTCTGAAACCGTGCACATAACGAGTCAATGAGGGACGATTAAAACAAGGGTTTTCAATCTTTTTCTTTCCACCCACTTCCCACCTTAAGCAATCCATTATTCATCACAGAGGGATTACTTAAAGTGGGATGTGAGTGGAAAGAAAAAGGTTGAGAACCATTGGGTTAGAGGTTAAAAAATTTTTTGAGAAAACAGATGTTTTTTTTAGAAAAATTCAATTCCATTTCCACCCAAGAAAAGCAGTCAACTAAACCAAAATTTTGATATCTTTTCCAATCTATAGCAATTTTTATCCCTAAATCTTCTTATTAATTCACTGGATTCATTTATTTCTTTGTATATATGGGAAGGAAGACAAGCTCGTTTCAACAAAATGCGTCTTCAAAAAACCAAAAAGAGCGGAGGACTGTCACTTCCAAATTTCAGATTCTGCTATTGTGCAGTCAATATACATAATTTGCTTCTTTTATTAAAATTCAAATGTCAGTGTTGTTAAATGACTCCCTGATGGAGTTTGTCGTTGAGGAGTCTGATGGTGAAGGGGTAGCAGCTGTTCCTGAACCTGGTGGTACGAGTCTTGTGGCACCGATAAAATGATGCATTTTAGACAGGTCAAATGGAAGAGGAAAGTGTACAGTAAATAGCAGGGCAGTTGGGGCCATTGATATACAGTGTGATCATCAAGTGTTATGAGCCAAGAGGACCCCAAAACCCAGCAGCAATAGAAATTCACCAAGACAAATGGTTACTTAAACAAAAGTTGCTTTTAATCATCTTTAAACATAAAAACAGGTTTAAACTTTAGCTTATTACTATTAACTTAACCTAACTGAACCCCCTTCTAATTCAAAGAGCACGTGTATGTAATGTGTGTGTATATGTTCAGAAAAGTTCTTTAATTCACAGTCCAATCTCACTTCTCACTCCTCCAAGTTCACTGGTTGCAGGCAATTCTTATACAGTGCTCAGAATTTTACATTTGTGCATTTCACCAGGCTTTGGTGCTTGAAAGATAAATGGTTACCGCTCAGGAAGGTTCTTGTCAGTTTTCAGAGAGAGATGTGTTGCTCGTTGGACACAAACTGATCCCTTTCGATCCACCACTTCAGTGTCTTTCTGAAGAAACTTGAAACATTATACAGCCAGTCATCTCCTCTTGTATGGACCACAAGGGCTTTGACCAGGTTTAACAAAGAACTCACAACCCATCTTCAAGATGGGGTTTTTCCACAAGCTTGCCAGCTTGTCCTGTTCTAGTCCCAGCTGCTTCTGAACTGCAAAACTGAATTCTCTCCCTCTCACTCAGAGGGACCCTTTTAGAACAGCCAACTGCACTCAGACAGACTGTGACACCAGACCTAATCTTATGAGTTCGTGCATCTGTTGCTTTCCAAAACAATAATCCATCACTCAACAACATGTCCAATTAACTTGTGAAGTCTTTATAGGCATTCCTCAAAGTTTTTGCAACGGCACTCGGAGCCTGGACTGACTGGCTTGAGTAGAGTTCTGGCATTTTATATGAGATGTGTTTTGAAGTGTTTGTTTGTGGCCTACAGTAAAAAACCTACCAAAAATTATCTCCTTTAAAACATATTTATATACAATATAAAATATAATCTATCACACCTGAAAGCTTACACACATTTGCAATTCAAGTTGCTATGATAGAGGAAGGATGTGGAGGCTTTGAAGAGAATGGAGAACTGAATATTAACTGGTCATTGTTACATTGCTACTTGTGGATGTTGTTGTGTTTAAATTAATTGCTACATTGAGAAATCATAATTAAAATTACATCTTAATTGTCTAAAGGTCAAGAAAGGTGCATTCAAAGGGCAAGTTATTCTTTATAAGTCCAAAGTGCAGGAAGTTCCCTTTCATTTCTCCTCACTCATCCAACTGATGTTTCGTGTGAACCCATGTGCCAAGGGAGTGATTCCCATCGTAGCAGGTGTTTATTGAGTGATGCAATACTGTGCCGGTGTACATTGAGTGAGTGTAGTTCAGTCAGTGTATGTTGGCTCTGTATAAGGCCACCCCTGAATTTCCACCCAAAATGCAAGTTTTGAGCTATACTTAGTGAGTAAAACTACCCCAAGTCTGGCACTTACCGTTGACCAGAGAGCTGAGACTTTGCCCTTAAGATTCGTATTTTATGCTTGGTGCGGGGTAGCCCTGAGACTTCACTGTTGCAGTTCAGACTTTATATTTGGTGTATAAGATGACCCTTCATTTCAGGGTGACATTTTTCATGTTTATTCCTGTCTTATACACCAGCATATATAGTATATAGGGTTGTATGATGTGTAGTTATATGTAGTGTGGGCATATGTGTGTGTGTGTATATGTAGTGTGGGCATATGTATGTGTGTGGATGTACATTGTACCAGAATACATTGTGTGCTGTGCGTATGTGGGTGTACATGTCAGGTGCACAGTGAGTGGGCATCTATATATGGGAGTAAATTGTGAGTGTATGTGTGGGTGTAGTTTCTGCTTGTGGGGGTGCAGACGTACACTGTCTCAGTGTACGAAGGTGCCATGTACGCAGAGCGTTTAAGGTGACACTATTACAGAGCCAGCAACTCGGGTTCATATCCGGTGCTGTCTATAAGGAGTTTGTATGTTTCTCCCCCCCGCCCCCCCCCCCCATGTCTTCCAAGGGTGCCTAGGTTTCTTACCATCCTCCAAAGCATACAGAGGTGGATATTAATTTGGGTGTAATGGTGCGGTATAGGTTTAAATGGCTGGAATCAGCTTCTTCCATACTATAAATAAAATTAATGACATTTTAAAAATAAAATTAAGTGTGTGTGTACATGTATAAATGATTTGGATGTATGTTATGCAGGTGTACAATGTATGCATTGTGAGGGTGTACATTGACAGGTATACATTGACCGGTGTACATTTACAGGTATAAATTGGCAGGTGTACACATTGACAGGCATGTACATTGAACAGGCGTACACTGACAGGCGTACATGTTGACAGGCATGTATGAGCAGGTGTACACTGACAGGCATACATTGTGCAGGTTAGTGATAATGTGTTAACCAAACCCTGCAATTCCATCTCGTTCTCTGCTTTCCTTCTTTATTGCCTCTTGAACAGCCTACGTCTTTGACAGACCCTTCCTTGATCTGCCTTTCCTTGGCTTATTGCCCAGTTTGCTGTCTGAGTAAGCAAGAACCTTGGCCGGTTTATCCACAGATTTGGAAGAAGCTGCATTTTGCCCAAAGCAGTGCATCATGCAGCTAAACGCATTGGCCCTGGCCACAACTCGAAGAGCAGCATCCTCTGGATGCTAGAGATCCAGAAAATGCACAAAGTTCTGATCAGGTCAACAAGCAATGGTGGATTGAAAAATAGAAATAACATTACAGGTCACCGACCTTGCAAAGAAAGTCAACCTGTGTATTTAAGCAGTAGGGTGGGAGATTGTTGAATGCAATCACCGCACAAGCATCCCAAGAATAGCATTGCACAGTTGGGGGGAGAAAGCACGGAGGAAGTTGAGCTATAATGAGTTCCAACCCACACACTCCTGTATACTGTGGTTGTTTCTCTTGGAGCTTCTGACACTAATACCTTGGTTAAATTATCAGTGTGAAATAAGGGCCGCACTCCAGCTACTTAACTGTCGCTTTCCTTCTTGTTTTTACAGATACCTTATGAATGTAAGTTTTGAGGGAAGAAATCTTTCCTTCAGTGAAGATGGGTACCAGATGCATCCCAAATTAGTCATCATCCTGCTCAACAAAGAGCGGCTGTGGGAGAAGGTACAGTGTTTGGCGCTTTGCCAGTACAAACTCATTGACATTCTAGAGTGAACATATTTATTCTTTTCACTTACGCTGTGCTTTTAGGGGTTGTCATGTCAAGGGCTTACCTGTGTGTGAGTGTGTGTGTGTGTGTGTGTGTGTGTGTGTGTGTGTGTGTGTGTGTGTGTGTGTGTGTGTGTGTGTGTGTGTGGAGGGGGTGTGTGTGTGGATGTGGGTGGGTGTGTGGGTGGAGGGAGTGTGTGTGTGTGTGTGGAGGGGGTGTGTGGGTGTGTGTGGGTGGAGGGAGTGTGTGTGTGTGTGGATGTGGGTGGGTGTGTGGGTGTGTGTGTGTGTGTGGCTGGGTGTGTGTGGGTGTGGATGTGGGTGTGGGTGTGTATGTGTCTTTGTGTAAGGGTGTGGGGGTTGTGTATGTGTGTTTGTGTATGGGTGTATGGGTGTGTGTGTGTGGAGGGTGTGTGTGTGTGTAAGTGTGTGTGCGGATGTGTGTGTTGGGTGTGTGTGTGGGGGGTGTGTATGTGTGTTTGTGTGTGGGTGTATGGGTGTGTGTGGGGGGTGTGTGTGGGGGTGGGTGTGTGTGTGGAGTGTGTGTGTGGGGGCTGTGGGTGTGTGGGGGGTGAATGTGGTGAGTGGGCTTGGAGGGGATGTGAGGGGGAAACGGTGGTTTGTATGCTTGTGCATGCGAATGCGCGAGTTATTTGAAATAAATTCGAACAATAACCCAACAAAATTTAAAGATAATCCAACTACAAGATGCAGTAGGAACAGAAATTGGCTATTAAGTCCCTTAAAAAGTGCCCAACCATTCGATAATCAAAGCTAATCTTCCATTAGCTTCACCTCCTCCTCTGTGCCAGTTTCCATATACCCTAAATTTCTCCATCTCTAAAAAATGTACGTACATTCTCCTCAAATTTCCTCCAACGATCCAGCCTGCAGAACCCTCAAAGGATGAGAATGCCAAAGATTCTACAAGAAATTCCCATGGGCCTCAATTTCAAGTGACCATTCCTCTATCTTGAAATGATGTCAAATCGTTGGAGAATCTCACACTAGTGAAACCATCGGTGACTACCTTGTGCTCTCTCAGGATTTCTGTTTCCTCAGAATCATCCCTCATTCTTCCAAACTCTAAAGAGAATAGATTTATGTTCTAATCCCAGGATTTAGCCGCGAGAATCTTGTCTGCCTCCAATGCTTCCACCCCTTTTTTTAAAGAGACCAAGACTGTGGCTACCATTCAAGACGTGGCCTCTCTAATTCCTGATACCATTACAAATATTTCTTACCTATTTTGTAACTCCACCCCTAAATACCATTTGGAGTGAAACAAGGAAGTCTTCAAAGGCTGTGATCATGGTAAATACACAAAACTGCTGGAGGCTCCAGCCCTTGCTTGTATTTATTACCGTAAGCCATTTAGACGCTTGGTTAGTGTGGCGGTTGGTGCAATGCTGTTACAACGCTAGCGACCTGGGTTCAAATCCGGCGCTGTCTGTAAGAAGTTTGTATGTTCTCCCCTTGTCTGCATGGGTTTTCCCCGGGTGCTCCATTTCACACCCATTCTCCAAACCATTGGTTAATTTGGGCGTAATTGGGTGGCACGGGTTTAAATAGCCGGAATTGGCTTCTACTCTGCTGTTAATCATTTTTATTTTAAAATTTACCCTTTTAATTACTTGTTATACCTACCTGCTCTTTCCAATATTTTCATTGCTCATAACAAGAATATATATCCAACAAAATAAACGTATCTTACCAAATAACTGTAAACAACCTATGAAAGAGACCAAAAAAATCAAAATTTACATAAAACAAAAACTATTCTAAAATCTAACCTTTCCCTTGTGGTTATGATTAAACATATATGTTCCATTAATGCACAAAAGAAAGGAGAACCAACCCATAAAATGGGATCCAATAATCTTATTAATTCTGAAAATAATTAAGGAAAGCGCCCCATCATTTACAAAATGAAGGTTCATTACATTAGTAGAGAATCTAATTTTTCCAGAGTCCAGCATGCCATCAGATAACCACTGAGGATGTGTAGGAGGGACAGCGTCCTTCCATCTCATTAGCATCGCTCTTCTGCCAATAAGAAGAGCAATGGGATTGTAGCCCAGACAAATATAAATCAGCTGACTTACTTACTCCAAAATAGGGCAACAAAAGGATGAGGAGCCAAATTGACATTAAGAACTAAAGACAAGATACGGAAGATACTTTCCCATTAATTGGAAAGCGAGGAACATGACCAAAACATATCAAATAATGTATCTTCTTCAGTCTTACATCTATCACATTTTGATGAGAAATTAGAATAAAATTTAGCCAATTGAACTTTGGAAAGGTAAGCTCTATGTACTTCTTTAAATTGTAATAATGAATGTTGGGCACATAGAGAAGATGAATTAACCAATTTCAAGATAGAATCCCAGGTAGCGTCAGAAATTTTTTGTTGAAACTTGTTTCTTGCTCGTGTCCAGGGAATTACTACTTAACATCAATAATAACTCACAGAGAACAGCTTTCCAGTATTCAGTTTAAGATTATAATCAGAATCAGATTTATTGTCATGAACAAGTCATGAAATCTGGTGTTTTGCAGCAATGTCATAGAGCAAACATTCATATTATAACCATCTTACAACATCACTATAAAAAATAAAATAATAGTAATAATTATCATGCACAAAAAGTGAGGCAGGGTCTGTGGTTCATTGATTATTCAGGAATATTCAGGCAGCAGGGAAGAAGCTGTCCTTGTGCTGCTGAGTACTTGTCTTTAGGCTCCTGTAGGTAGCAGAGTGAAGAGGGCATGGCCTGGGAGGTGGGGGGGTCTTTGAGGATAGAGGCTGTTTTTTAAGACATCCCCTCGTGTCGATGTCCTCGATGGAGTGAAGTCTGGTGCCTGTGATGTCGCAAGCCGAGTTTATTCCTGTCCTGAGAGTTGGCGCCTCCAAAACAAGTTGTGATACAACCAGATATCCATGGTACACCTGAGAGTCTTTGGTGACGTATTGAATCTCCTCAGACACTTCACCAAGTATAGCCACTGGCGAGCCTCCTTTGTGATTACTTCAACGTGGAGGCTCCAGGACAGATCCTCAGAGATGTTAACACCCAGGAATCTTCTCTATCATCTTCAATTCCAAATATTGAGGGAGTTCTAATACCAAGGAATACAAAAAGGTCCTAATCTGTAAATATATATTAAAAAATCTTTAGTTATTTTGAATTTAGAAGATAATTGTTCAAAAGAAGCCAAATTTTGGTCAATAAAGAGATCTTGGAAAGATTGGATCCCAAACTCTGACCAATGACAAAAAAAAACCTTGTACCGAATGTGTACCTACCTGCTAACTTTCTATGACTTGTGTTCAAGAAAAAGCAAATCACCGTTGTCATTTTTAGCCAGGTAGCTCTACACACCACCTGTCATATCAGAAGCCACAATGAGTTCAGGAATGAGTTTAGTTTTCAGGATTGAAATATCCACTAGCTCTTCCCCATTCTGTCTTTTTTGTGTCTACATTGTGGTACAATTTTCCTACTTGCACATTCCATGTATATCTCTTTGTAATTGAATGTTTCCACCTACGCAGGTATCAATCTTTCTCTCACAGCAAACTTAGATACGTGGCCTTCACTTCCATCATTATAAGATGTATGTTCAGGGGAAGCACTGGTCATATCTTGCACTAGTTGCCTCCTTTACTTTCTCCAACCAATCAAACAATTTCCTAAGCATGTTCATAAATTATCTTGATGCTAGTGCACTCCAAATACATTTTATTTATTTTTCATAAATCCTGTTGGAATTCCATGTCTTTTCAGAGAGAGATATATTCTGATTTCCACAAAATATTGTCTGAGGAATGTTTCCTAATTTACTCATGAACAAGAGTCCTGATTTGAAGGTTCTGCCCCACTGATTTGGTCCTCTCCCACGGAAAGAGCAGATTTTTTTTGGCATGCATCCCATTTAACCAATTTGCACATCATGGATTTCCTCTAGATCACAGGAAACAGGTGCAATTGGTTCTCATAAAGGGAGCCTTGTTTTTAAACATGAAGTCCAAGCAGGCTTTTCAGTATGCATAACTCAACATTCTACAGCAGTAGTTCTCAACCTTTATCTTTCCACTCACATCCCACTTCAAGTAATCCCTACGCCATCGGGGCTCTGTGACTAGTAAGGGATTGCTTAAGGGGGGATGTGAGTGGGAAGGGTAAGTTGAGAATCACTGCTCAAGACCCAATTGTTACTGAAATATTTTGCTTGAGAAAAATTGTCATTGGCCCATTTCCTTTGGAGTTCTGAAACCGTGAACATAACGAGTTAATTAGGGACGATTAAAACAGTGGTTTTCAAACTTTTTCTTCCCACCCACATCCCCCCCCCTTTAAGCAATCCCTTACTATTCACAGAGCACCGATGGCATAGGGATTACTTCAAGTTGGATGTGAGTGAAAAGAAAAAGGTTGAGAACCACTGATCTACAGACTCATAACATCGAAAGGTTTCCAGGGATGCGGCTCGTTATGTAAAAGGAATCCCCTTCCAGCTTCACATCCCACAAAAAAATTGAACCTAAATGCTATAGGTTCTGAAGAAAAAGAAAGGGCTGCTGACAAGGAATTCATTCTTATTAAAATGAGTGGTCCAATTACACAGAGAGCTGCTCTTATCCTGTTCAATAAGCAGAGGGCAGTTGCAGTCACAAAGTTAATTCTCACCTCTTCCTGACACTGGAATCTCTCGCAGCCCTACACCCCATCGTGCTCATTCAAGACCAGCTGTGGCGGACACTGGCAATGGCCAAAGATACACAGGAGGACGGGAAACCTTGCGGCGAGAGGAACTGGAGTTGACATTTCAGGTTGATGGCCTTTCATGAGGAAGAGTTGAAGAGCAGGGGGATTATCCAAAACAACTGCACAGATGCTTGTGATAAGGTGGAGGCTGTGAGCGATTGAAAGTCTTCAGTGGCCGTCGGGTGCCATCAGGGAAAAGGGTGATTGTGGGCGAACAATAAAAGGAGGAGAATGAGGGCAAAGCGGAGAGAATAAACAAGGTCAGAGCTTTGTGGCCCGAAACAATGTAGCTTCCAGAAAGAAAGGAAATGCTGGAAATAACCAGCCACTCAGCCAGCATCTGTGAAGAGGGAAATCCTGAATTGATTAAAGCTGGTTACTTGTGAAAT
The DNA here is from genome assembly GCF_036971445.1 of Narcine bancroftii. Lineage (NCBI taxonomy): Eukaryota > Metazoa > Chordata > Chondrichthyes > Torpediniformes > Narcinidae > Narcine > Narcine bancroftii. Next base: position 59,696,440 of record NC_091481.1, on the reverse strand, counting down.
TAGTGGGAAGTCTGGTTATCTGAAGCTGTTAAATTCATTAGTAAATTCTGAGACGTGTAATGTCATTGAATCTCTCTTACTTTCCAATTTATCACACGTGTCTACCACGTGTCCTTTTTATTCTCAATTTCAAGTTTAGTGTTGTGCAATGAGATAGGTAGAGTAAATGATGTAATAGTCAGAGACCATCTGGGAAATAGCGATCATAGTATGATTGAATTTCTCATTCAGATGGAAGGGGAAAGAGTTAGATCTAAAACTAATATATTATGCTTCAACAGGGGTGACTACCATAGGATGAGGGAGGAATTGGGCAGAGTGGACTGGGAGCACAGGCTCATTGATGAAACAGTTGAGGAACAGTGGAAGATTTTCAAAGAAATATTTTGTAATGCTCAACAAAAATATATTCCGGTCAGGAAAAAGGGCAGCAAGGGAGGGAAAAATCAACCGTGGTTAACAAAGGAAATAAAGGAGAGTATAAAGTTGAAGGCGCAGGTGTACAAAGCTGCAAAGAGCAGTGGGAAACTGGAAGATTGGGAAAACTTTAAGAGACAACAAGGGGTTACAAAGCGGGTAATAAGAAATGGGAAAAGGGATTATGAAAGTAAATTGGCACAAAATATAAAAACAGAAAGCAAAAAATTTTATAAATATATAAAACGGAAGAGGGTGGCCAGAGTTAACATAGGACCCTTGGAGGATGAGAAAGGAAAACTGGTAGCAAAAAATGAGGAAATGGCCGAGGCATTGAACAAATATTTTGTGTCAGTCTTCACGGTGGAAGACACGTCCAGCATGCCCAAGCGCGGAGTTAAGGATGCGAATGTTGGGGAGGGCCTTGATAAAATAGTTGTTACAAAGGAAGTAGTGATGGAGAAACTAATGGGACTAAAGTCAGACAAATCACCTGGTCCTGATGATATGCATCCAAGGGTTCTGAAGGAAATGGCAGAAGTTATAGTTTTGGTCATATACCAAAATTCCTTGGATTCTGGGCAGGTCTCGGCAGACTGGAAGACAGCAAATGTCACGCCACTTTTTAAGAAGGGATGTAGGCAGAAGACTGGAAATTATCGGCCAATGAGCTTGACGTCTGTAGTTGGAAAAATGCTTGAAGCCGTCATTAAAGATGAAATATTGAAACTTTTGAATTTAAGGGTTCAATCAGGCAGACGCAGCTTGGTTTTAGAAAGGAAGATCTTGTTTGACAAACTTGTTAGGATTCTTTGAGGATATAATGGGTGCAGTGGATAGAGGGGAACAGGCTGATGTTGTATATTTGGATTTCCAGAAAGCGTTTGATAGGGTGCCACACAAGAGACTTATCAGTAAGTTACAGGAAAGTGGAGTCCTGGGAAGTATATTGGCCTGGATTGAAAATTGGTTGTCTGACAGGCGGCAGAGAGTCGGGATAAGTGGGAGTTTTTTAAGTTGGCAGAGAGTGGTAAGTGGGGTGCCGCAGGGGTCGGTGCTAGGCCCACAACTGTTCATCATTTACATTGATGACTTGGAGGAGGGGACAAAATGTGGTGTAGCCAAGTTTGCGGATAACACCAAATTGAGTGGAAGAGCAAATTGTAATGAGGATGTGGAAGACTGCAGAGGGATATAGTTAAGCTGGATGAATGGGCAAAGGTCTGGCAGATGGAGTGCAATGTTAGTAAGTGTGAGGTTATCCACTTTGGCAAGAAAAATAAAAGAGCTGAATATTATTTAAAGGGTGAAAATCTACAGCATGTTGTTGTGCAGAGGGACTTGGGAGTGCTTGTGCATGAATCGCAAAAAGTTAGGTTGCAGGTGCAGCAGGTTATTAAGAAGGCAAATGGAATGTTGGCCTTCATTGCTAGAGGAATTGAACTGAGGAGTAGGGAAGTAATGTTGCAACTGTATAAGGTACTGGTGAGATCGCACCTGGAGTACTGTGTCCAGTTCGGTTCTGCATATTTGATGAAGGATATACTGGCTTTGGAGACGGTCCAGAGGAGGTTTACAAGGTTGATCCCTGGGATGAAGGGGTTGACTTATGATGAAAGATTAAATCGTCTAGGATTGTACTCGCTCGAGTTCAGAAGAATGAGAGGAGATCTTATAGAAACATATAGGATTATGAAGGGTATGGATAGAATAGATGTAGGAAGGTTTTTTGAGCTGGCCGGGGAAACTAAAACCAGAGGACACAGTCTCAAGATTCGGGGGAGTAGATTTAGGACAGAGATGAGGAAAAATAGTTTTTCCCAGAGAGTAGTGAATGTTTGGAATTCTCCATCCAGGGAAGTGGTTGAGGCTGCTTCATTAAACATATTTAAAATTCGGTTAGATAAATTTTTACATGTTAGCAGAATGAGGGGATATGGGGAGAAGGCAGGTAGGTGGAGTTAGGTCATAAATTAGATCGCCATGATCTTATTGAATGGTGGAGCAGGCTCGATAGGCCATTTTTGGCCTACTCCTGTTCCTACTTCCAATGTTCCTATGTTCCTATTTATGGTCATTTGGGTTGGCATAGTAGTCAGCGGAACGCTGTTACAGCGCCAGCAACCCGGACCGGCGTATCGAACCCAACACTGTATATTCTCTCCTTGTCTGTGTGGGTTTCCCCATGGGGGCTCTGGTTTGCTCCCACCCTTCAAAAACGTGCCTGGGGTTGTAGGTCAATTGGGTGTATTTGGGTGGCACGGGCTCGTGGGCCAATATGGCCTGTTACTGTGCTGTAGGTCTAAATTTTTAAAAATCATCCAATTGCATAATTAGAACCTGACGAAACAGCATCTCAGTGCAAAACACGCAAACACACAACCAGACATAGCACATAGACAGACAAACAATACATATGCAGGGCAGATCTACGTATATAAAACTGAAAAAATAAACATTATTCAGCAAATATTAGAGTCTCAAATAGTTAGTCTGATCAGTTCCTTTGATCGTTCAGCATTCACACTGTCCACTGGAAGAAGCTGTTCCTCAGCCTGGTGGTGCTGGGTCTGATCCTCCTGTTTCTCTTTCCCAATGGGAGCAGCTGAAAGATGCTGTGTGCGGGGTGGAAGGGGCTCTCAGTGATTTTGCGCTCCCTCTTCAGACAACGATCTCGGTAGATCACGTCGATTGGGGAAGGGTTGGGTGGGAGGGAAACTCCAGAGATCCTCTCTGCTACTCTTATGGCCCTGTGAATTGACCTTCGATCCAATTCTCTCTAGCAACCGTACCGCCCTGTGATGCAGCCAGCCAGGACCCTTTTCATAGAGCTCCCGTAGAAGGGTGACAAGATGGCGGCCGGTAGCCTTGTCCACTTCAGTTTCCTCAGAAAATATAGCCGTTGTTGCGGCTTTCTGACTGGTAAAGAGATGTTGTGTGTCCACGATAGGTCACTACTGATAAGTGGACTTCACGGAACTTGGTGATCGCCATGCTCTCAGCTACCGAATTACTGGTCCTCCTGTAATCCACATTCTTTCCACCTCCTGCCATTGGATTTTTAAAATTTCCAACCTTTCCCTATTCTGATGAAAGATCATAGAGTTGAAATGTAAACCCTTTTCTTCTCTCTCCAGAGATCCTGACTGACTAGCTGAGTGTTTCTAGAATACTCATTTTTCAAATACACTATTAAACAACTGTTCCAGATTTTTCATCTCCAGTTTGAGTCTATGGGACCGCCTCCCCATCACCTTAAAACTTCCCTTTTGATCCCTTTTTCCCCCCTAGAATCTCTGTGTCAGATTCATATCTTGTTTCTAAACACCGTTGTGTAGTACAGTAAAGTCCGCGGTATCCTACACGGACTGTGGATGATGTGCAAATTTTCCGGTTGCCTGAGGAACTCTCTCACAATGACTAACTAAGACACCTACGTTAAGAAAAACTAGTTTAAAAGATAAAAGAGAGTGCAAAATGTAATGTAGAAAAATCGTCAGTATTGTCACACTTAATTATTTAATAAGAAGAGGTATTTTTAATAAAATCAGTTTGGTCAGAGTCTATAATTATTGGTGGAATATTTTCTAATCTCTGTGCTAAAACCTTGGATAGAATCTTCATATCAACATTAAGTAATGAGATAGGTCTGTAACAGTGGTCCTCAACCTTTTTCTTTCCACTCACATCCCACTTTAAGTAATCCCTATCCCATAGGTGCTTATGATGGGATGTGGGTGGAAAGAAAAAGTGTGAAAACCACTGTTTTAATTGTACCTAATTGACTCGTTATGTGCACGGTTTCATAACTCCAAAGGGAATGGGCCAATTACAATTTTTCTCAAGCAAAATATTTCAGTAACAATTGGCTCTAGAGTAGTGGTTTTCACACCTTTTCTTTCCAACCACATCCCTCCATAAGCAATCCCTTACTAATCACAGAGCCCTGCTGACAAAGGGATTACTTAAAGTGGGATGTGAGTGGAAAGAAAAAAGGTTGAGAACAACTGCCCTAATACGCCTGCATTAAGAATAAACAGTTCAAAAGACAAAAGACTACAAAATGTAAAGTAATTTGGAAAAACAAAATCAATATTGTCGTCCTTAATTATAGAAAGTTCACTTTAATCAGGTAATTCGCATAACTTACAACATTTAAATTTAAATTCCGAACCCTGGTCAATGCCGCTGTAACAGCATTGCACTGACCATGTCACCATCGTAATTAACGCCCACCCTGCTCACCTCCGCCAAGTTTACTTACTAATGTACTGTACATATACAAATAAAGGCAAAGACTCTCACAAAGCAGGGATAGGGAGACACTTTGGGGGAGTCACCCCAACAGCGAGCGGCATCAGCCGGCTCTTCATCTAGGGTGGCGCCATTTTATTCAAACACAACTTTATTCAAACGACTGCTGCGGGCAGAGCACGACCTGGGCGCTCCGCCGGCTGAATACTTTCCCCCCCCCCCCATCTTCACTGTTGCTTCAGAGAACATTTACTTTCACAATTTTAACCTTTTATTTACATTTTGATTTAACCTTGTAAATTTTAAATTCTATTTATTTATATGGCTGATTTTTTTTACCAGTTGCTTAGGGTTGCCAGTTGCTTGAATTCTGGATAGCAGGAGTTTTATTGCACCTTGGCACTTTGCCATGTGGAAGATGCTGTACAGCTGTAAGCAGCTGTTCTGTATGTAAACTCACAGGCAGCTTTACAAGCACTGGGCACTTGACACACAACTTTGCAAGAATTGAGCAGGTACAGGCTTCAATAAAATGATATTAGAAATAATATTTTACGGCAGTTGACAGCTTTGAAGTGTTAAATAAAAAAGGATGCTTCTCGCTGAAGTAATCCATTTCATCGTTTCCAGGCATAATGCCTCACTTGCTGAGTGTTTCTAGATTTTAAATTTAAATTTAGACCTACAGCACAGTAACAGGCCCTTCTGGCCCAGAGCCCGCGCCACCCAAATACCCCAATTGACCTACAACCCCAGTACATTTTGAAGGATGGGAGGAAATCAGAGCGCCTAGGGAAACCCCACACAGACCCAGGGGGAATCTACAAACTCCTTACGGACAGCAGCGGATCTGAACCCGGGATGCTGGTGCTGTAACAGCGTTGCGCTAACCGTACTACCCATGTCACTAAGGTTGGTATTACCCAGTGCGGTAACTCATGATGTCACCCCCTGTTCGAAGTGGCAGTAAAGGATTTTATTTACAGAAGGCAAACATGGGAAAAGGGCAACAGGGACAACACACACACACACACACACACACACACACACACACACACACACACACACACACACACACACACACACACACACACACACACACACACAAATGGGTACATACAATAATCAAGGAAAAACTAACACAATACCCGACGCCCCTTTACTCAGTGCAGGCATGGCTCTTTCCTACTAGGGACACTGGAGAGTCCAGCCCAGGTAATTTATAGGGACACAGTGGCTCGGTGGCAACATGTTTAAGCTGATTACAAAGGCTAATGGCCCAAGGCCAAGTACAAAGGAATTTAAATTGGCCAACAGCAAGGTGTACACTAATGGGTGGGATGGGGCCAAGCCTTGATTAGCAGGTGGTGTGTCTTCCGAACAAGTGACAACCACAACCTTCATAATACAACCCCCCATGGACCTCCTCCCGTACCAGACACAATTCTTAGCCATTTCTTTGCACATGTAAATCACAAATACTAATGAGCACAACATAATAGCTAAAACACCAACACCAGCAACTATAAAAAAAATACCAGCAGCAACAAAAACAACAGCATGTGCTTGTACCGCGTGCAGACGAAACCACGTGATTCGAAGCGTCATTGTCATTGGGGAATAATGATGCCAGTTAGAAGGTTCAAAAAGTAAATTAGTCAAGAGTTTTAGCCTTGTAAGAATATTGATACATGGAAGCTTGGCTTGCGAGAAATGCTTTTGTTGTTGTTGTTGTTACAGGGATATTTTTTATTTAAAAAATAGTAATTTTTTGCTGAAACACTGATCAAAAGTTTTATAGGCAATCATTTTGGTGTCACCCCCTCTGATGGTGTTATCCGGCGCGGTCTGCGCCCCTTTCGTGACACCAGTGGTTGGATGCTAACTCAGTAAATCTACTTGGACAAGGTCGGATAGATTTTTACATGGTAGGGGGATTAAGGGATATGGGGAAAAGGCAGGTAGATGGAGATGAGCCCACCATCAGATCAGCCGTGATCTCATTGAATGGCGGAGCAGGCTTGACGGGCCAGATGGCCGACTCCTGCTTCTATATATGTTCTTATGATCTTGTGTTCTTGACTGAAAGGTGTTCCCCCCCCCCACCCCCACCCCCGCGCAGGTTGGGAAGTGGGAGGCGAAAAGGCTGACCATGAAGTATCACGTCTGGCCCCGGTACTACCTGTTCTCTGAGTCGGAGGAGGAAGACGACCACCTCAGCATCGTCACCCTGGAAGAGGCGCCCTTCGTCATTGTGGAGGATGTCGACTCCTTGAGCGGGACATGCATGAGGAACACCGTACCATGCAGGAAGCAAGTGAAACGCATGTACGTATGGACAGTCCTTGGGGTTTTTTTTCGTTTCGGTATCTTGCAGAAGTGCATGAGATGTATGGATGAGAAGGGGGCAGCTCCTTCTCCCTGCTAATCAACGTGAAGTCCAACCTGTTGCCTGTAAGGACATAGCTTTTTCTGTGAGAGGGAGACATCCCTCTGTTATGTTTGGGACCAAGATGATTTTTATTTTCCTTTATTTGCCCCTATGATCCACCTTTTTAAATTTGTAATCAAATAATTCACATGTGATTAAAGTGCACATTCCAGATTTTATTCAAGGTTATTCGAGGACATTCTGGTTTGACCATGTAGAAATTACAGCACTTTTTATACATAGATTCCCCATTTTAGGGCACCATAATGTTTGGGACATTTGGCTTCACAGGTGTTTGTGAGCACTCAGGTATGTTTAATTGCTTCGTTTGGTGCAGATAGAAGAGAGCTAGGCTGGCTTCTAAGTTTTTTAAAAAATAATTTAGACATACAGCACGATAACAGGCCAGTTCGACCCAAAAGTCCGTGCTGCCCAATTACACCTGATGGACCTACAACCATTTCGAAGGGCGGGAGGAAAATGGAGCCCCCGGGGAAAACCCACAAAGACACGGGGAGAACACACAAACTCCTTACAGACAGCACTGGATTTGAAACCCGGTCCCGATCGCTGGCGCTGTAAAAGCATTGCGCTAACCGTTACGCCAACCGTGCCAGCTTTTGGCATCTGTAGCTGCCATTTTTCAGCAATGAGGACCAGAGTTTGTGCCAATGAAAGTCAAAGAAGCCGTTATGAGGCTGAAAGACAAGAATAAAAGAGTAAGAGGCATCAGGCCAGACCTTGGGATGACCAAAATCAACTGCTATTAAGAAGAAAGAGCTCAGTAATTGCAAAGAGATGGGTAGGCCAAGGAAGACTCCACGGCTGATGACAGAATAATTCTTATCATAATGAAGAAAAATTCCTAAACGCCTGTCCGACAGATCAGAAACGCTCTTCGGGAGGCAGATGTGGACGTGTCAATAACTACAGTCTGCAGAAGACTTCATAAACAAAAAAAAGAGAGGCTATTCCGCAAGGTGCAAGTCATTAGTTAGCCATAGAAACATGATGGCCAGATTACAGTTTGCCTCTAAGGACTTAAAAGAGCCTGCAGAATTCTAGAAAAAGTTCTTGTGGACAGATGAGACCAAGATTAACCTGTATCAGAGTGATGCCAAGAGCAAAGGAATTGCCCAAGATCCAAACCATACTACTTCATCTGTGAGACAGCAAGACAATAAAGCAACAAAGGAAGTTTTCAAAGCTAAAAACTGGAACGTTCTTGAATGGCCCAAGTCAATCATCCACTCTCAATCCAATCGAGCATGCTTTCCATGTGCTGAGGAGACAAGCCCCCGAAGCAAGTGGGTGCTGAAGATGGCTGCAGGCGAGGCCTGTCAGAGCATCACCAGAGAAGATGCCCAGCACCTGGTAAGGTGGCCATTCCAAAGGAGGACATGGTCAACGGTTACCATATATGTGTTTGCATTTGTTTAAATGGTAATTTAAATGGCAAAAACACTATATATATATATTAAAAATATGGTAATATATGATAACCGTTGACCATGTCCTCCTTTGGAATGGCCACCCTAGCACCTGGTGATGTCCATGAATCACAGACTTCAAGCAGTCATTGCATGCAAGGGATATCCAACAAAGAACTTACTATGACTAACAGACATACCATTGCTGTGTCCCAAATATTATGGTGCCCTGAAAAGAGGGGATAATGTATAAAAAGTGCTGTAATTTCTATATGGTCAAACCAAAATAGGGGACAATAACCTTGAATGAAATGTTTGATTACAAACTTAAAACTGTAGAGCACGGGGGCAAATAAAGGAAAAAAGCGTCTTTGTCCCAAACATTATGGAGAGCACTGTACTTGAAAAGTACCTTGAAATTGATCCTATATAAAGATTATTGTGATATTTCTGAAGAATAGAGATACTTAATATAGATTAAGTCAAGAGAATTGTAATGCAGTTAGAATCCCATTAGGTGTTACATGATGTGTGGATGAGAAATCCTTATCTCTCTGTAGCCAATGAAGATTAACTGTACAAATGAGCCTTTGAGTGCACTCATCTTCTTGTCAGGGTTGCAAATTGTGGCATCGCGCCTGGAAATAAACAGATTGCAAGGACTTCTGCTCCAGGACTCACTTAAATGTTGCAGCCCAGTTACAGTCAGACTGTTTCAAATGAAAGAATATCTTATGGCAAAGCAAAGGAAGAGTGAATGAGAAAAGGCCAAGATGATCAGGGCTGCTGCTAGGGTCTTGAACGTTGATAGTGCCAGCTGCAGAGGGTTTCTGTCAATCACTCCGATTGTTAACAGACAAAGAGATGATTCAAAGAAGGGCCATGGTTATAAAAGTTTCCAGCCACCAGTCCAAGGTTCAACATGTGCCTCAAATACCAGATTTTAGATTTATTGCCAGAGTACATACATGACATCCCATACAACCCTGAGATTCTTTGTCCTGCAGGTGAACGAGAGTTACGACTGATCGGTAATGCAATAAATAAACTGTACACAGTGTAAACCATGTAAACAAACAAAGAACTATAAGCAGGTAATGAATGTAAACAAACTGTGTGCAGCACAGAGCGAGAGAAAAAAAGAAAATCAATAAAGTGCACAAGTAAGGGTCCTTACACGAGTCCCTGGTTGAATTTGCCGTTGAGGAGCCTGATGGTGGAGGGGCAGCAGCTGTTCCTGAACCTGGGACTCCTCTCTCCTGGTGGCAGCAGCGAGAACAGAGCCTGTGCTGGGTGGGTGGGGATCCTTGATGATTGCTGCTGCCCTCCGGCGGCAGCGTCCCCCGTTGATGTACGTTTCTGAGAGAAGCCTCGATTGCTTCTGAATGCAGCGATTCCATTAGCGTCTTTCATATCCCTCCACCAGCCTGCTGCATAAGCTGATCACTGAAATAAGGGGGAAACCTTGAATTTGCTACCCCAGTAGCACCGCAGTGAAATGCTGGTCTTGCACTAGCCCAGTGCTACATTATTGATTTCGACGGACAGTGAAATATGGTGGGGGCTGAATCAAAGCATCTAATCCAATCTAGTTAATTCAGAGCATAAGATATAGGAATAGAAATAGGCCATTTGGCTCATCGAGATTGCTCTGCCATTCTATCATGGACTGATCCATTCTCCCAATCAGCCCCACTCTCCTGCCTTCTCCCCATAGCCTTTGATGCCCTGACTATTCAGATAGCTAGTAGTAAAAATCTGGAAACACCATGGTTGAAGTAAAAAAAACACAACGCTGGAGAAACTCAGCTGATCTGTCTCACTTCCTTTGAACAACTTTCACTTAAATACAGTTGACCAAATAACTCCATTTTTTCATGATCTACAGATTGAGATTTTTTACAATCTCAATTACCTACATTTCCCAAGAGAACGGATAAGAATTTAATGGATGTAATTTTTAATTTACAACCTTTCTATAATGGTTCAATATCTAACATTTATGTTGGGAATAAGAGAGGCTCTGTCAGATAAAATTTTTAAAAGCCTGGTAACAGCTTTTGATTCCTGAAGAAACTTGAAATATAATTTTAAAGTTGGTTAATACCTCTTCTTTATGTGCTTGCCACTCTCTCTTACAATTTAAAGTAGTCCATAGTCCTCGTTGTGATAAATCCAACAATGGAGATGCTTAATATGTGAAGGACATGCCAGAGTCTTGAGAAACATTGGAATGAAGTATTTCAACCGTTCTCTGCACTTTTTAAAGTTCATTTTAAACCAAATCCCTTAACAGCTTTATTGTTGGAGAGAGGGACATAACTTCAATGACATCTGAGCTGGATGTATTAGGTTTTATTTCTCTTATAGCTGGGTGGGCCATGTTCCTCAGATGGAGGGACATTATACCACCTCATCATGCACAACGGCTACATGACGTTATGTCATGTTTAAACTTTGAGAAGATTTGATGGTCCATTTCCGAGTAAAATGTAAATTTTTAAACACTGTGGGGACCCTCTTTGAATTAATCATCTTTGATTTGTTATGATGGTAGAAATGTTGACTAATGAGGTAATTTATCATTGATAGGAATTCTGTCTTCCTTTTCTTTTTCTTTTGACTAAACAGCTTCTTTCTTGGTAGTGAGTTTAGATTTTCCTCTTTTTTATAGTAAAATAATAAAATATCAATACAATCAATACAATCTGTTTGATTAAACGGTACCTTGATGAAGGGCTCATCCTAAATGTTGATTATGTTTCTTTATCTTTGCAACATGAAGGACATTGATTGACCTGCTGAGTTTCTCCAATGTTGTGTTTTTAATTCAGATAGCCATCAATCTCTGCCTTAAATACATCCAATGACTTGCCCTCCACAGCTGCCTCTGGTAGCAAATTCCAGAGGTTTGCCTCTCTCCTGCTAAAAGAAATTCCTCCGCATCTCTTTTCTAAGCAGACCGCCCTTCAATCCTCAAGTTGTATCCTCTTGTCCTAGACTCTCCCACCATGGGAAACAACTTTTCCACATCTATTGAATGGATTCAATAAAAATGATCTGAATTGTCTCAGCAAATTATTTCCAGGAGGTCATGTCCCATAAATCTCCTATGTTGTACAAGGTGGAAGAAAAACCTTACTGGTCTCTATTATGCATCCTCTTTAGAGTCCTAAACCAGCAATAATTTCCTGGTCTACTTCCTCCTGTGTCCACATCACCAACAGGTCTTACCCTTCCCAAGAATCACAAAAGGTTGGTTTGCAGGTGCAGCAGGCTACCAAGAAACCCGATGGAATGTTGACTTTATAGCTGGAGGGATTGAATTCAGGAGCATGGAGGTGATGCTGCAACTGTACAAGGTCCTGGTGAGGCCACATCTGGAGAACTGCCTGCATTTTTGGCCTCCTTACTTGAGAAAGGATGTACTGGCTTTGGAGATGGTGCAGAGGAGGTCCACCAGGTTGATGAGGGGCTTGGCCTTTGAAGAGAGATCGAGTCGTCTGGGACTGTACTCATTGGAATTTAGAAGAATGAGAGGGGAACTTGTAGAAACGTATAAAATTATGAAAAGTATAGAGTTTCCATTGGTGGGAGAGATCAGAACTCGGGGACATAACCTCAAGAATCAGGGTAGTAGATTTAAGACGGAGATGAGGAGGAACTGCTTTTCCCCTAACCCCCCCTCCCATTGCATTTGAGCAGTGGGAGGAAACTGGAGCACCCAGAGGAAACCCATACGGACTCGGGGAAAACGTGCAAACACCTATTGGACAGCACTGGATTTGAACCCTGGTAGCTGGCACTGTAGCGTTGGGCTGACAGCTAAGCTAACCATGCTGCCCCTCGCTGCTGAAACCCGGGATTGAACCAGGGACCTTAAGTCTAACTCTCTCCCAACTGAACTATTTCGCCAATGTATTTATGGTAAAATTAACAAATAAAATCATTTTAAAATATATAAGAAGTACACAGGAACAAAACATAACCCAAATAAACTAGGTATGATCTGAAGCAAACAACAATCTGCTGCAAGGTCTCAGCAGGTTGAGCCAGCATCAGCGAGAGAGAAAGAAGTGAACGTTGACATGCTGCAGGCCAGAACATTCACCATCCCCACTGAGGCTGCTTGATCCAGTGAGTTCCTCCATCAAATTGCTTTCAGCCAAATGAACTCTAGTTGGTTCAATGGGTGTGGATTTCCTTGGATCTGTTTCAGGTTCTCTTCCATAAATCGAGTGGGGGTCCTTTGTGAATTCTGGTTCTTTTGGTGGGCTCCACGAAATGACTTATCAAAACTTTCATCTTGGTCACACTTCCTTGTGAGTTATCTGCACAAAGCCTCACGAGGAAGCTCTCTCTGTGTAAAGCTGGCAGAGACAACTGAACACGTGTTTCAAAGCTTTCCCTTTGTCTGGTTCAAACATGGTCAGAGTTACACTTGGCCCAATCAAAAGTTCACACAATACATTCTTACCCAGTGCAATTGCCACTCAATACAAATTCCATTGCTACAGATGATTGACAGCCTCTTATCAGACCTGCTCGTTTAATTGGTTCAGAGTAAATTCCTATAGATAGTCGTCGTGCTAATTGGTCCTTTTGAGTTGCCATGCCTGCCTTACTAGAATGGTGCAAAACCTAGCTACACTATCACTAGCTGTTAACCCTTTCCTTTCTCATCTTCTTCACCTTCCTCTTCAAGAACTTACCTGAGAGCAGAGCTGCAGGTGGGTTTAAGAGCAGGGGTTTTCAACCTTCTTCTTTCCACACACCTCCCATGTCAAGTCGCCCATCAAGGGAAACATCTTATCCACATTCACTCTGTCAAAACCTTTCTATATTCCAAATGCCTCTATGAGATCCCCCCACCCCACCCCCCTCTCTTATACTCCCAACGAGTATAACCCAAGATCTACCAAATGTTCCCCATACTCCAGACCCTGTATCCTGGTAAATCTCCTCTGCACCCTCTCCAACAACATCACATCTTTTCTAAGATAGGGGGCCCAAAACTGCACACAGTTGCTCCAAATGTGGTCTCACCAGTGCCCCATAGAGCCTCATTAACACCTCTCTACTCTTAAACACTATTTCTCTCGAAATGAAGGCCAGCAGAGCATTCGCCTTCTTCTCTACCAATCCCACCTAGGCATTAACTTTTAGGTTACTCTGCCCAGGTCTCTTTGCACCTCCAAGGATTGAATTTTCTCCCCATACGGATAGGTCAACATGAAGAAACAAAACATGTTACCTAGCCAGAGAAAGTAAAACCTCAAACGTAAAGAAAATTTAAAATGGAGAAATGTGAATTTAAAGAAGAAAATGGCAACTAGAATCATAGAGAATATGGGAATGATGCAATAGAGATGGATTCTGATTTTTGAGCTAAATGAAAAAGACTGTTTAAAGGGAAAGAAATCTTTTCCAAGAAACTCTTGTGTTATTTTTTTTTCACTTTTTTGTTCTTTGCTACTTCCAGTAATGATACAGAAGGAGGGATGTACATCAAGAGATGCTGTAAAGGATTTTGCATTGATATTTTGAAAAAAATTGCCAAGTATGTCAAGTTCACATATGATTTATACCTGGTGACGAACGGAAAGCATGGAAAGAAAATAAACGGAACATGGAACGGGCTGGTAGGAGAGGTAGGTCTACCACGAGAGGGAATCGCCTTAAGTGTGATTTAAAATTTGCCCAAAACTGGCAAGGTTCAACTAATGTCAAGACATACCATGTAAAAACACTTAATAAATTATCTGAAAGAGGTCAAGGAAAGAAATTGTCATTTCACAAAATGCAATAACATTTCTGGTAGGATCTAGAGATCTGTCCCCACCAGACATTTTCAATGGGGGCCACATGGCACATGGCAAAATATTTTTATATAGTTGGTTGAAGGAAACCAACTAAACTTGACTGCTTCAGTCAAGGGGGCCCATAAATGTTGAGCAAAGTCCCAAGAGGACCATTGCCAAAAGAAATGGTTGAGAATGGCTGGTCGACACCACTGAAACATCATTTGCACTAACTGCGACTGTTACTGTAGATCTCGGCATATAAGACGACCTCAGATCAGACAGGTCCCCAACTTCAGCCTGAATTCCATGATTTTATCATATATCGGATGTATAAGATGACCCTCCCCTCCTTAAAAAAATTATGGGTGTTGACTGAGCTGGTGTCGCGTTGACTGAGCTGTTGGTCGTGGCGGAAGGTGGAGCCTCCAGCCAAATGATGAGGGTAGGAAGTGAGTTTGAAGTTAAGAGTCATCGAAGTGGCCGAGGAATATACCATTTGGGCTTCTACGAGGGAGTTGGGCGTAAGTGAGAAAGTGGTGGGAGAATGGAGAAAGAATGATGATGTGATTTTGAGGGGTTTTAGATTAAACAATAAAAAAATTTTTTGTAATGTACCGGTAGCTTAAAAAGTTGTTGCCGGATGGGGTCTGAAAGGGTTATGGAACCAATCAAGTGGTGATTTGAGTAGAATTTTAAAGTCACGTTTTTGTATTTGACCCCTGTTTTTTTGGATACTTTAAGGGTTGTCTTATTCGCCGAAATATACAATATATTTATTATGTCTTGGCGTATTGTGGTCATTTAATTTGCACTGTTGTAGTTGCTGTCTTATTTATCTGTTTAATTGCAGCAAATAAGAATTCAAGGGCAGCTGTACATTGTACTTATGTATATAACAATCCTGCTCAAACTCATTTGGAACCAAAATGTAGGAAGGAAACAAAGTTCAATTTCCAAACGATTTTGCAAATTGTTCTGTACTTAACATATGCAAGAAGAAGAGAGAGTCCAACCCAGAGGGTCTCAACCTTTCCCTTTCCGCTCACATCCCACGTTAAGTTATCCCTGTGCCATCGGGGCTCTGTGATTCGTAAGGGGTTGCTTAAGGTGGGATGTGGGTGGGAAGGAGAGAACCACTGCTCTAGACCCAATTTTTACTGAAATATTTTGCATGAGAAAGATGGTCATTGGCCTATTTCCTTTGGAGTTCGGAAACCGTGCACATAACGAGTCAATTAGGGACGATTTCAAATTTTTCTTTCCACTCACATCCCACCTTACGCAATCCCTTACGAATCACAGAGCACCAATGGCATAGGGATTACTTAAAGTGGGATGTGAATGGAAAGAAAGAGGTTGAGAACCACTGACCTATTGGCATCCCATTGCCTTCATGCCATCAGTGCTCTGTGATTCGTAAGGGTTTATTTAAGGTGGTATGTGAGTGGAAAGAAAAAGGTTGAGGACCACTGACCTATTGGCATCCCATTGCCTTCATGCCATCAGTGCTCTGTGGTTAGTAAGGGGTTATTTAAGGTGGTATGTGAGTGGAAAGGAAAAGGTTGAGGACCACTGACCTATTGGCATCCCATTGCCTTCATGCCATCAGTGCTCTGTGGTTAGTAAGGGGTTATTTAAGGTGGCATGTGAGTGGAAAGGAAAAGGTTGAGGACCACTGACCTATTGGCATCCCATTGCCTTCATGCCATCAGTGCTCTGTGGTTAGTAAGGGGTTATTTAAGGTGGCATGTGAGTGGAAAGAAAAAGGTTGAGAATCACTAGACTCTAAAGCCCAACGCCAGGAGTTCAAAACCGGCAATAACCATGAAAGCTGTTGGCATGGGAAAGTGTATTGATCCTCCATTGTATGTGTTGAATACGTAATGAGGCCTTCTGAAAATTTAATTTTACTGATATCAGCCCAATTGAATGTCAGAAGCTGGGTTTGATGTGTATGCAGCATAGCTGGTGTATATTTCGACCCAAGATTTTTTATGAAGTCTCTCTGTTGCCCTGTTGAGTCCTGCCAACATTTATCAAGTTGTAGCGAAGTGTGTGACAGTGACTTGATAGCGCAATGGACATCTTTTCTGATTTTTTTCTTCCTCTTGAGAGGCTATCTGAGAGAGAATTTCAAATTATGGAGGAGCTCCCTCGTGTGAACGTGAAAAAATATTTTCATTACAATAAGAACAGGTCGCTAGAAGGTTCGAGTAAATGATTTATGAGGATTTTCACTGGATTGGGAGTAATGAAGGTAGTTGCGGTGCGGATTGAAGAAGATTGCAATGATTGCCGTGTTGGTAAGGTAAAAGGGTATTAAAAAGTTCCAAGGTTCATTTTACTGACATGCAACACATTAAAACTGTAATATACATGATCTACTTT
This sequence comes from Narcine bancroftii, assembly GCF_036971445.1. Classification (NCBI taxonomy): domain Eukaryota; kingdom Metazoa; phylum Chordata; class Chondrichthyes; order Torpediniformes; family Narcinidae; genus Narcine; species Narcine bancroftii. The sequence continues at coordinate 59,679,716 of NC_091481.1, read as the reverse complement.
ACGTTTGTCTGCCATAAGGCAAGCAAAGAGTCACCCGAGCCCGGTACCTCTAACAATAAGGAGAAAGAGAAGCAAAGGGAATCCTTTGGACTCACTGAGTGTCCGTGGATTTGCCTCAAGTGCTACCCCAGCCTCTGCAGCCTGTTCAAAAAAAGATTCAGATGTGAGGAATCACGTTGTCACTAAATACTAATGAGGTCTGATTAGGCTAAAGGTAATATTACATTTATAATGTAACATGACAGTCTTTGATTTTTGTCTGCACTTTGTCCAGCGCCCCTCACAGAAACCCACAGCACCTGTTCTCCCAGGGCGGTCTCCCCTCCAAATACTGACCTGGCCTGAGCCTGCTTAGCTTCCGAGATCAGACAATCTCAGGCACATTCAGGCTATTAGGTAATATTTCTATGACATAATATATCATTCTACATGATCAAACACGGGTTATGTGCTGGAAAGCACCCGAACACATAATTCAATGTCACAATGTATCAAGGGTAGAATGGAAGTCCCTCTCAGAGCCACTCCAGTATGGTTCTCATCCAATTAGTTGCCAGGATCCTCATGGGATTCAGAACTGCTGAAGTGACCTTAGGCATTCTCTTTCTGGCATTTTCATCTGGCCAGTCTATGTTCTGCACCTCCTGGGCTTTGGGCACTTTCTTCTATGGAGAGAATCAGTGTTATGGACTTGCAGAGCAGTGAAAAATATATCGAGCTCTGCTTTTTGATGTTTTAAAGATCAGGTCACCTGGATAACCTTGCTGAGATATTTAATTAATTAATTGAAGACTTTCCATGTAATGTAAAGGGTGATCTCTGCCTCTACCTGAACCTTGTTGGTTTTGGGCCACAGGAATTAATCTTCTCATAGTGATAAAACAGTGTGACAATGTACTTTACTACTGTATATGCCAGCGTATAGAACACTCCTTAAAAATGTCACCGGGTCCGTTTTGAACCTTAACAGCAAAGACTCAATGGCCACTGCCATCTTTCCCCCTTCCCCACCGGCTCCAACTCAAGTGCTCTGGCCAGGTTTCAGGCACACTCTCCCACCTTCCTCACGCTGACAACCTGGCTCACCTCCACGCGAAATGTCCCGGTCAGGCCCTCGGCGGACCTTCCTCACACTGACGATCTTGTTCGCCTCCATGCCAGTGTCCTGGTCAGGCGCCAGGTGCACTCTCCCGCCTTCCTCACGCGGACAACCCTCCATGCCAATGGCGACAGCGAGAAGAATGCACGCGCATGGAGGGGCATTGCTAATTCAGTGGGGCAAACCTGCGCGTGTCGAACGAAGTCTCAGAGCTCCCCTGCGGAGTCCATTTGCCCAGCCTTAAGCGGCCTGTTACAGGAGCCAACAGTGATTATTTTAAAATAAGCTCATAAAATTAAAACCTTTACAGGGTCATTTGTTATTAAAATATTGTGACGGCATCACTCCACTGGTCAGTGCTAGACTTAGGGGCTGTCCTATACAAAGATTACAACTCAAAACCTATATTTTAGGCAGAAAATCTGGGGGTCATCCTATGCTGGCCTATATGGTATGTAGAGAAACATTAGCCTATAAGGGTCTGGCTCTCATTTTAAGGTTTAAGAGGAAATAATCGATGTCCAAACAATCTACTAGAATCATTTTGAACACCGGAGTGGATCATTTTTTGTCTTCATTATGCAATCTGCCTTCATCGTTTAACCCATTCGAGAAGGGGTTACAGCACTTACCCAGAGAGTAAGATGGAGGTGACAGTAACAATCCCGCTCTGTGTTGCCAGGTTGTCCGGAAACACGCGCATATGGCTGTGGGCTCCCTGACTATCAACGAAGAACGATCAGAAGTGATCGACTTCTCAGTTCCTTTCATCGAGACCGGAATCAGTGTCATGGTGTCACGGAGCAATGGAACTGTATCACCCTCTGCGTTTCTGGGTGAGTAAGATCTAATTGGCCAAAGATCAGTGGATAACCTCCCCTAAATTCTTAATTCATTCATTGAAGCCTTTCTGTGTCACATAAAGTGCCAGGGTGACTTCTCCTGTCCAGATCTGATCTTCATTGGCTCATTACCAAGGAATTAATCTTCCTCCATTAATTATTACAGCCGGGTTCGAATCGGGCATTGTCTGCAAGGGTCGGGGTCTTCCCGTGTCGGGGTGGGGCTTCCCCGGATGCTCTGGTTTTCTCTCACCCTTCAAAGCTTACAGGGTTGTAGGTTCATTTGGGGGTAATGAGGTGGGATGGGTTTAAACTGTGCAGTAAGTCAAATTTTACATTAAAAAAAACATTGGTATCCCATGTGACCACAATGCAAGGGGCTATCAATTCCCTGCCCCCTTATCCCAATCCTGCTATGGTTTCACAATTCTCCTATCTAGACCTTGGTCAAGGCCTTCATTCAAATAAACTAGTTGCACATTCCCTCAATGCTGTTTAGTCGAGAGGTCCCAGTAATTCAAGATTATGCCGTAAAACAGGTGAGATATAACACAAAATCTCCTCTAGTCTACCATAAGGCAGACCAAGATTCGTTATCAGCAGAAAGTGCCCGGCGCCCATTACAGCCAGAGAAAGAGAAACCAAAAGAAAATTCCCCGTCCCCCATGGAGTCACTGAAGCTTCTGCAGCCCTCGGTCTAAACCTTCAGCGACCCGAGCTCCAGATCCAAACCTCTGATATCGTCTGGTAGCCTCCTTCCCTGGTTCTGATGCCCGGTACCCCTTCCCGCTGGTCTCCTGCAGTCCACGAGCCCATTGACCACTGCCACCAGCAGCCCAGATCTCATCAGAGGCCCGGCTCCATGATCCCAGTAGGTTGCCCTCCTCGTGTGGGAAATGGTGAGGTGATGGGCTGTTACCCCCGTATTTTGTGCTGTGACAGAACCGTTCAGCGCAGATGTCTGGGTGATGATGTTCGTGATGCTCCTCATCGTCTCCGCTGTTGCTGTTTTTGTCTTTGAGTATTTCAGCCCCGTGGGGTATAACCGCTGCTTGGCTGATGGAAGGGGTAAGCACAGTCACTTCACCCACTCTCTTCATAACCTTTGGGGCCCCCGAATGGTGTTGCGGGAGGAGGTGGGGGGCGTGCATGGGGTGGCCCTTCCTGCGGCTGTTGGGGTGGGAGCCAAGGGGGCAAGTGCGGCCCTTCCTGCGGGAATCCTGGGATGATAGTATGGCCTGACGAAGGCCTAAACTCATCTCCATTTCACCAGGTGGTTTCGTCTTTCTCGACAGCTCAGGGGAGAGGAGGGTGGGTGTGCAAGCTCCCAGCCGGAATACCAACAGCTCCTCGCTGTTTGGGTGGTCAGGCTGAGCACGGTTGTTCGTCCTTGGGGGAAGTACAAGAGAGCTGAGGAGAGTACCGAAGTCTCACGGCACCCTCCAAGCCATTGAACCTGTCGTCTCTTTTGTTGTGCGCAGAGCCAGGAGGCCCTTCGTTCACCATTGGAAAAGCCATTTGGCTGCTCTGGGGCCTTGTTTTCAATAACTCCGTGCCAGTCCAGAACCCAAAGGGGACCACAAGTAAGATCATGGTGTCAGTCTGGGCCTTTTTCGCTGTGATCTTCTTGGCCAGTTACACAGCCAACCTTGCTGCATTCATGATCCAAGAGGAATACGTGGACCAGGTCTCGGGCCTCAGCGATAAGAAGGTACGCTATCAGCCACTCCTACGATGGCCATGTGCTGAGTTGACCTGTGATGGGGGGGCGGCACATGGTGGTTAGCGCGTCGCCTTTACAGCACCAGCGATCGGGACCAGGGTTTGAAGCCGCGCTGTCTGGAAGGAGTTTGCACATTCTCCCTGTGTCTGCATGGGTTTTCTCCGGGGGCTCTGGTTTCCTCCCACCATTCAAAATGTACTGGGGGTGTAAATTGGACTCTTGGGCCAAAATGGCCTGTTACCGTGATGTATGGGATTGATGAAGTGGGGACGCGGCGCAGACGACTGGCTCTTATAGTTGTTTTCTTTCCCTTTTATTCCTTACCTTTGGTTACCCGGTCACCTTGATTGTTTTTTTTCCGAGATATTTGTGTTCTTTGCATCTGTATAGGTTTATTTTCAGTCGTATGGGGTGGGCGGGGGGAGGGGAAAGAGGGGATAAAAGCGGACTCTGTGTGTCATTTTGATGTTGGATTGTATTTGTTTAAATTTAAACGAGTCTGAAAATCAAAAATCAAATATTCAAAAATAGTACGAAAATGGTTCAAGGAGTGACCCTCAGAAGACTGAACCAACCCAATCTTGAATCTCTTGTGATCTACCGTTCCCAACAAGGCTACAGTGCACAACCTTGCCAGAGGCCTTGATGAAGTCCATATAGACAATGCTCACCACCCAGCCTGTGTCAATTCTCCTGGTCACCTCTTATTAAATTTGTGAGGCACAATTTCCCATGTACAAAGCCATGAGAAAAGGTCCGCAATCAGTACATGCCTTTCCAAATGCTGTTAGATTTTGCCCTGAAGAATCCCCCTTCCAGTAACCTTCTCGCCTCTAATACAAGGCTCACAACTCTGTAGAATCCTTGGTCGTCCTTGCAGTTCCTTTTAAATAAAGCTACAAAATTAGTCACTAGCCTTCCAATACCTTACCCTTGGCTAAAAGGGATGCAGCTATCTCAACCAGAGCCACACAAGTTCTTCCCTAGAGAGAGAGAGAGAGAGAGAGAGAGAGAGAGAGAGAGTATAAAAATCACACAAGTAAATGCTGGAGGAACTCAGCCAGTCTCACAGCGTCCATAGGAGGTAAAGATATATCGCCTACGTTTCAGGCCTGAGCCCTTCCTCAAGGGAGACAGAATGAGAGGAAAGTAGATAGGGGGACAAAGAGAGGGGGGTGTGGATTAACATAAATGAGGTGTTGCTCCTCCAAATTGCGGGTGGTCTCAATCTGGCAGTGCATGAGACTATGGACAGACATGTCAGCAAGCGAATGGGATGGGGAATTGAAATTAGGTGGGGGGGGAGGTCCTTGGGAGATCCACACCATTGCAACAGACGGAGGCAAGGTGCTCTATGAAATGATCTCCGATATAGAGGAGGCCACAATGGGATCACCGGATACAGTAGATGACCCCAGCAGATTCACTTGGAAGGGCAGTTTGGGCCCCCGATTAATGGTGAGGGAAGAAGTGTAGGAACATTGAGCATCTCCTACAGACACATGGGTAGGCGCCAAGGGGATGATTGGTGGGGAGGGAGGAGTGGACAAGGGAGTCATGGGGGTGCGGTCCCTGAGAGTGGTGGTGGAATCACGTAGTCGCTGGCGGAAATGGGAGGAGGATATATTGACCATGGAGGTTAGTAGAGAGGTAGGTGAGGACAAGGGAATCCTGTCCTTGTTGTGCTTGGGGACAGAGGGGGCCAGAGCAGACGTGCAGGTGATAGAGGATATGTGGGTGAGGTCCGAGTTGGACAGAGGAGGACATCTAGGATGATCTGGCATGGATGATCTTGTCCTGAGAGCAGATGCAACTGAGATGGAGGAATAGAGAGAAAGGAATGGAATCATTACAGGGGAAAGATGTGAAGAGGTGTAGTTGATGTTGCTGTGGGAGTTGCTGGGTTTGTGGAAGATGTCTGTTGAGGTTTGTCTCCAATCGAGAAAAAAGGGAGAGTGTTGCTAGAGATCGACCAAGTGAATTTGAGGTTGGGGAGGAAGTTGGCAGCAAAGTAATGAGTGTCAACGAGCTCATTGTGGGTACATGAGGCAGCACCAATGTAGTCATTGATGTAAGGGAGGAAGAGTTGAGGGGTTTTTTCTATGTAGGCTGGCAGCATGGATTTCTCCACTTAGCCAACAAAAAGGCAGGCCTCGCTGGGGCCCATGTGGAAACCCAAAGCTACCCCTTTAACCTGGAGAAAGTGGATGAGTTCAAGGAGAAATTATTGAAGGTGAGGACAAGCTCCACCAGGTAGAGGAGGGTGGTGGTGGAGTGGGACTGGTTAGGTCAAGAAAGAAATGAAGGGCATTGAGGCCTTCAGTATGGGGGATGGAGATGAGGAGGGATTGGATGTCCGTGGAAAGATGAGGTGGAGAAAGAGAGAGAGAGAGAGAGAGAGAGAGAGAGAGAGAGAGAGAGAGAGAGAATGTTTCTGTGAAATGCAGATGAGAACTTCCAGGAGATCAGGCTCTGCCAATAGACATAAAATCTGAGATGCTATTACAGATGGATTCCCTGAAACTGAACTGTACTACCAGCCTAGTGACTTGGCCACTACCCTGCCTTATTCACTATGAATGAGTGGGACACTATGTCCTGTACATTTGAACTCCTCTCAGTATCAGTTTTGTCTTTATTTCTCTATAACAGATTGTGTTTTGTTCTCTCTGCAGTTCCAGAGACCGAATGATTTTTCTCCACCTTTTCGATTTGGGACAGTTCCCAATGGAAGCACAGAAAGAAACATCCGTAACAATTACCTCGAAATGCACAGCTACATGACCAAGTACAATCAGAAATCAGTGCTGGATGCGTTAATAAGCTTGAAAGCTGGGTAAGAATGCGTATTGTTGTATAGGCAATTAGATGCTTTTTGGGAGTCTAGGCAGTATTAATGTCACATCCCCAGATCAGAAGCATTTAGGGAATTTTTATTCCGAAAAAGAATTAGAATTTATTGTCATGAACAAGTCGCGAAATTCTTTTTTTTTTGCGACAGCATCATGGGTAAAACATTCACATAAATCACCTTACAATAAACAAAAATAGCATACGGAAAGTCAAAGTTAGGCAGCGTCTTTGGTTCAGTGATCATTCCGGAATCTGACGGCAGCGGGGAAGAACCTGTCCTTGTGCCGCTGAGTGCTCGTCTTCAGGTTCCTGTCCCTTTTCCCCGACAGTCGTGGAGTGAAGAGGGTCTGGTCTGGGTGGTGGTGGTGGCGGGTCTTTGAGGATAGAGGTTGCTTTCTTAAGACACCACCTCATGTCGATGTCCTCAATGGAGTTAAGTCTGGTGCCCGTGATGTCGCTGGCCGAGTTACCAACCCTCTGGAGTTTTTTTTCTTTTCCTGAACATCGCACAAGGCGGACATTTCCTCTGTGTGCTGTGCTTCACAAGGTGAGATCTTGGTGCATGGGATGAGTCCAAGACATTAAAGATCTTCCAGCTGGATTTTAATTTTTCATTTGCTCTGCATTTTGATTAATATTCTCATTAACAGATGGTTAACAACTGTGTTAAAATCACATAGGCATTGCTTTTAATTTGGTTATTTCTCCGAGACCCTAGAGGCAATGCAGAGGAACCAGCTGATGCCTGATGTCAGAGAAGAGAGCTTCAAAAGAACAATTCTTTCTGGCTGCCCTGGCCTCCGATGCCCTGAACGACCTTGCCCGAATTTATAAGATCACATTGCTAACACTTCATATTCTGCCTCCAGAGGGAAAGGTTTCCTCTGGCACCCTGTTGAATCTCTTTTATCACATTAAACATCTTGATCATTCACACTTCTAGACTCAAAGGAATTCAAGCCACTTTAGTGCAAGCTCTCCTCATCAATTAAACTTAAATCCCTGTAATGCCAAAAACAGTTAACAGTAAGTGAAGTGACTAGAGACAGCAGGAGAGCTGGGTGGAACTCAGACACGTGTCCGACAAAGAATGCGTTGGGTCTGAAGCTCAAAGGAACTGATAGAATGGCCATGTAGACCCTGATAAATGAATGATTTCTCATTTAGTTCCTTGCACTTTGGTTCTATCCTTGACTAACTTTTCAACAAAGTTGGGCTTAAACTTCAATCCAAAGTTTGAGCCTGCAACCAAGATGATGGTTTTCTGCCTGCCCTCTTTTAGATCTCCCACAAACCTCAAAACATATGCATGTGTATGCGCGCGCACACACAAACACACATGCACACACGCAGTCTATCTGTCTCATACACACACAGACAGACAGTCTATCTGTCTCATATACACACACACACACGCAGTCTATCTGTCTCATATACACACACACACACACAGTCTATCTGTCTCATACACACACACAACACACACACATGCACACGCGCAGTCTATCTGTCTCGTACACACACACGCAGTCTATCTGTCTCATACACACACACACATGCACACACGCAGTCTATCTGTCTCATACACACACACACACAGTCTATCTGTCTCATACTCACACACACACATGCACACACGCAGTCTATCTGTCTCATATACACACACACACATGCACACACGCAGTCTATCTGTCTCATACACACACACACACACAGTCTATCTGTCTCATATACACACACACACACACATGCACACACACAGTCTATCTGTCTCGTACACACACGCGGTCTATCTGTCTCATACACACACACACACACACACACACACACACACATATGCACGCACACAGTCTATCTGTCTCATACACACACACACACACATGCACACACGCAGTCTATCTGTCTCATATACACACACACACACACACAATCTATCTGTCTCATATACACACACACACACACGCAGTCTATCTGTCTCATATACACACACACATGCACACACGCAGTCTATCTGTCTCGTACACACAAGCGGTCTATCTGTCTCATATATACACACACACACACACACACATGCACGCACACAGTCTATCTGTCTCATACACACACACACACATGCACACACACAGTCTATCTGTCTCATACAAACACACACACACACACACACACACACACACACACACACACACACACACACACACACACAGCCTATCTCTCTCTCACACAGTCTAAAACACACAGGCACTTAGTCTATCACACACTCACAGTCTATCACACACACACACACACACACACACTCTCTCTCTCTCTCTCTCTCTCTCTCTCTCTCTCTCTCTCTCTCTCTCTCTCTCTCATATGCACACACTCTTCCTCTCCTTCTCTCTCTTTCTGTGACTTGGTTAAATAAGGAGTTATGCCCTAAGCTCTCTATGCCTGCTGCAGAGTGGTCCTATACAAGCCTGGGAGGTGTTTTAACTTCCAGCTCATCCCCAATGAGTCTGGACTAATGGACTTTGAAAGGCAGTTCTGTTTTTGGCAAAGATGCAAGGAAGGGTTAGTGCAGGTTGTGCTGTGTGTCTGCAGACTGGAGTGCAACATTCACCTCTCTAAGTGTGTGGGTTTCCTTCAACACAGCAAAAGCTGCTGAATCTGTGGGTTCAAAACCACTATTCTTTATCAGGCCACAGTGTCTGAAAAGTGCGTTGACAATAACGAATGTTGTCTAGTTAACATTGAGAGATATAACGATGGCAAACATAAAAAAATTGTTGACAAAAGAGCACACAGTGGTAACAAAGCAGCGTTACAACATCCACAAATGTGGGAAAGTACCTCTTCTCTGCATAAATGCAATTTTTAACAACATTCTTTTATTTGTTGTGCAGATACCAATATCTTCAGAAGCCACGAAATCCAGTAAAACACAGAAAACTGACCCTAGACTTCAAGGGTCTCCTTGTAGATTCTGTTTTTAAACTTTCTGTTTGAGGGTAACACTTTACTACTGCAGTGTCTGGCATTCAGTTAAGCCTAACATCAGTGGCCAGGAAATTTGCAGAAATCTATTATTAAGGAAATGGCAACAGCCATTTAGAAAATAATAATTGGATTAGAATCAGGATTTATTGACATGAGCAAGTCATGAAATTCCATGTTTTGTGGCAGCGTCTTACAACAATAATATATATTTAAACCATCTTACAACAATAATATATATTTAAAAAATAATAATAGTTCACGAAAAGTAAGGTAATGTCTGTGGTTCATTGATTATTCAGGAATCCGATGGCAGCGGGGAAGAAGCTGTTCTTGTGCCGCTAAGTACTCATCTTTAGGCTCCTGTACCTTTTCCCAATGATAGCAGAGTGAAGAGGGAATGGTCTGGGTGGTGGGGGTCTTTGAGGATAGAGGCTGGTTCTTTAAGACACTGCCTCATGTAGATGTCCTCAATGGAGTAGAGTCTGGTGCCTGTGATGTCGCAGGCCGAGTTAACAACCCTCTGGAGTTTATTCCTGTCCTGAGAGTTGGCGCCTCCATACCAGGCAGTGATGCCACCAGCCAGAATGCTCTCCGTGGTCCACCCGTAGAAGTTTTTGAGAATCTTCAGTGACAAACCAAATCTCCTCAAACACCTCACAAAGCATGGACACTGGTGGGCCTTCTTCATGATTGCATCAACATGGAGGCCCCAGGACAGATCCTCAGAGATGTTGACACTCAGGAATTTGAAGTTCTTGACCCTCTCCACCATTGAGCCCTCGATGAGGGCTGGGGCATGTTCCTCTGACTCCCTCCTGAAGTCAACAATCATCTCCTTGGTTTTGCCGACATTGAGCGCAAGGTTGTTGATGTGACACCACTTAACAAGCTGATCTCTCTCCCTCCTGGACGCTTCCTTATTGCCATTTGTGATGCTGTCGACCACTGTGGGGTCATCAGCAAACTTGTAGATAACACTGGAATTGTTCCTGGCCACACAGTCATGGGTGTATAATGAGTCGAGCAGTGGGTTAAGCACACATCCTTGGGGTGCGCCTGTGTTGATGATCAGTGAGGAGGAGACCTTGTTTCCAATTTGTACTGACTGTGATTTCCAATGAGGAAGTCAAGGATCCAGTTGCAGAGGGGGGTACAGAGGCCTAGAGTTTGTAGCTTCTTGACCAGCTCTGAGGGAATAATGAGATTGAAGGCCAAGCTGTAGTCGATGAAGAGCAGCCGTGTGTATGAATTGCTGTTTTCAAGGTAATCCAGAGGTGAGTGGAGAGCCAGTGATATTGCATCTGCTGTGGAGCGATTGGGACGATAGGCAAATTGCAGTGTATCCAGATCATTACTTAGGTTCGTGTTAATTCTGGCTATGCCCAGCCATATAACCATATAACCATATACAGCACAGAACAGGCCAGTTTGGCCCTACTAGTCCATGCCAGAACAAATCCCCACCCTCCTAGTCCCACTGACCAGCACCTAGTCCATACCCCTCCAATCCTCTCCCCTCCATGTAATTATCCAGTCTTTCCTTAAATGTAAATAACGTCCCTGCTTCAACCACCTCTGCCGGAAGCTTATTCCACATCCCAACCACCCTTTGCGTGAAGAAATTTCCCCTCATGTTCCCCTTATAATTTTCCCCCTGCAATCTCAAACCATGGCCTCTGGTTTGAATATCCCCATTCTTAATTGAAAAAGCCTATCGATGTTGACTCTCTCTGTCCCTTTTAAAATCTTGAACACCTCCATCAAATCCCCCTTCAATCTTCTACACTCCAGAGAAAAAAGTCCCAGGCTGCTCAACCTTTCTCTGTAACTCAAACCCTGACATCCTGTCAACATTCTCGTGAACCTTCTCTGCACTCTCTCTATTTTGTTTATATCCTTCCTATAATTCGGTGACCAAAACTGCACACAGTATTCCAAACTTGGCCTCACCAATGCTTTGTACAATTTCATCATAACATCCCAACTCTTGAATTCAATACTCCGATTTAGCCTCTCAAAGCATTTCATCACAGTAGAAGTTTATGCTACTGGACAATAGTCGATGGGGGCAGCTCACTCTACTCTTCTTGGGTACCGAGATGATTGATGCCCTTTTGAAACAGGTGAGAACCTCTGACTGTAGTAATGAGAGGTTGAAAATATCTGTGATCGTGGACATTAGCAGATTCAACATGGATTTATGGAAGAGAAATCATATTTGACAAATCAATCGGAGTTTTTCTGAGACTATAACCATCAGAATAAATAATGGAAACTGTAGAAAGGACAAAATGAAGCTTTTACAAATACGTCAGAACAGGTTTACACTGGCTGTGGTCTTCTGAGATGAAGCTGAGTAACTTATGGTTATTTTCTAATATAGAGACCATCCCATGAACTCCAGGGGAGGAACTTACAACTACACTTATGAAGTATAAAGAGAATTGCATACAGCTTACCGTATAGACATGTAATAGTCGACACCATGCACAAGTCAAACCCTCCCCCCCTCTATTTTTGGCCCCAGCTGCCCGACAATCCGAGCTCTCGACTCTCTGATCACAGACTTACCATCCAGTCCCAGTCACCTGCCCGCCCATCATAACTCCCGATGTCCTAAATGCGGACTTTCACCTAAGCCCCAGCTGCCCACCCATCAGAACTCCTGACGCCTCGAACGACGCAGGTCAAAAGTAGTACGATTGCAAAAGTCAACCCCATGGATTTTACACTAAAGTTTGGTCCATAAAACTCACCTGTTACACACATATTTACCGTATGTAACATAGTCAGGATCAAAGTACCTCAAATTACTCTCTGCTGGAATAATGGTCATGTATGTAGTACCAAGTGCAAAATGTTTCACAGGAAATATTTATTCATTAAAATAGAGAGAGTGAGAAAAGTCAGGTAAAACCCACAAGAGTAATCATTCATTCTCGGACAACTGGCTTCCCTGTTGATATCAGCTTATAATAAATTTTATTCTGGAGTAGACGACAGAAACTATTGGATGCAGTATCTTCGGTATTTTCAAGAATCCTTTGAGAAGGTGTCACGCGCGAAGTTATTAAACAAAAATGGTGTGTGTGTTAACACACCGACGTAGATCAGTTAATGGACGGAAAATTATATAGGAATAAACGAGACATTTTTGAGTTGGAAAACTCTGATACTGGGATGTCGCGAGGTTCAGTGTTGTGGGGGGGTGTCTTGGGGTACATTGTCTATAATCGGTAATAGAATGAAGAAGCCAGGTGTCTGAAATTCCAAAATTAGGTGGCAGCGCTGACTGTGGGGAGAATGCCAAGAGGTTTCAGGGAGATATTTTCCCCGGAGAAGTAGAGGGGTGAAGAAATGGCACTGGGGAAAATATGAGCTCATTCACTTTTATGGGAAATAGAGAAATCTAAATACATTTCAAATGATGAAAGATGGAAAATCTTTTGTATTCAGAGAATTCTAAGAACCCTTGTTATACATTGTCTCTACTGCAAACTAATTTGAGTTGGAGAGCAGAGATCTTCCTGCAGTTTTATAGAGTTGTGGTCTCCCTGTCCAAGGAATGGTTCACTTGTTTATTTAAGTTTGTTTGTCGCATTATACCAAGCTCAGTGAGAAAGGTTCATTCGTGAGCTAACTAACAGGTTAGCTCTAACATTCATACAACATTAGGGGGAATTTCTTCACACAGAGAGTAGTGGGAGCATAGAATGAGCTCCCAGCTGAAATGGTGAATGCGGGTTCAATTTTAGCATTTAAGATAAATTTGGGTGGGGTGGGGGGAACAGAAGGATATGGAATGGGTGCAGGTCAGTGAAACTAGACAGAAGAATAGTTTGGCACAGACCAGGAGGCCAAAGGGACTGTGTTGAAATGGTTCTGGCTGTGTTGAGAGCACATTTTACAGAATACAGGATTGAAATGACAAGAGAGGTCAGTAAGCACCAAGCAAATGTTGTGGGGTCCATTCAAGAGCCTGATAACTCCAGGGAAGAAACTGCCTTTGAGCCTTTTGGTGTGTACGTTTCCACTATTCTGCCCCACATTTGTACCATATTTGCTCACAGATTCCTGCATCTGCAGTTTTTATATTTTACTTATTGTGCAGTGACAAATCAATTGGAGTTTTTCTGAGACTATAATCCTCTACTGAGGGCGAACATTGCGTTATGAGGTTGTGACCTCCTGAAATTTGATGGCCTCCACTTGCCTTTGCAGGAAGTTGGATGCTTTCATTTACGATGCTGCTGTGTTGAATTACATGGCCGGGAGGGATGAAGGCTGCAAGCTGGTAACCATCGGCAGTGGTAAGGTTTTCGCCACCACCGGCTACGGAATCGCCATCCAGAAGAACAGCGGCTGGAAGCGCGCAGTGGATCTCGCTATTCTGCAGCTTTTTGGTGACGGTGAGGGAGTTTGTTACTTTCTGCGTAGCTGCAGATCCGAGGTGTAGGGAGGTCCTTGGCTCACATTCCCCGCCCCAAGGTAACACCACCCTGCAATAAACTGGCTGCTCAGGTGTTAGTATTGGTGGGATGAGTGTGAAATAGGTGTGATGTAATTAAAACCTCACTATCAATAGCAAACACATTAGTGGGCCTGTCCACTATCAACTTGCTCTCACCCGCATAGCCTCCACTACCTCGCACATCTTCCCTGGTCCCCTCCGCCACCACCCCCCCAACATTAACAAGGACAGGATTCCCTTTGTCCTTACCTACCACCCCACCAGTCCAACACATTACCCTCTGCCACCTACTCCATAGTCCCACCTGCAGATGGGTCATCCCTTCGCCTCCCCTCTCCACCTTCCTCATCCACTCCTTCCTCCCCAACTATCATCGCCTCCTTGGCACCTACCCCTATGACCACAGGAGGTGCTTCAGTTGAGCCCACACCTCCTCCCTCAAACAGTCCTTCCAACTGAAGCAACACTTCACTTGCGAGTCTGCAGGGGTCATCTACTGCATCCAGTGCACCTGTTGTGGTCTCCTCTACATTGGAGAAACTGGGAGATTGCTTCATTGAGCACCTTGACTGTCTGCCATAATCGTGGGGATCTCCCAGTGGCCACCCATTTCAATTCCCTGTCCCATTCCCTTGCCGATATGCTCTCGTGCACTGCCAGACTGAGACCACCCATGAATTAGAAGAACAACACCTCCTCCTCCATCTGGGCACCCTCCAACCGAATGGCGAACATTGACTTCTCCCGTGAGCCGCCTTCCTTGCCCTATCCATCCCTATGTCTCCTTTCCTCTACCTCTGTCTCTCTGTCTCTCTTCCCTTTTCCCTGCCTCTCCTCTTACCCAGCTCTGCATTCACAGAGCCAATCCCCCCCCCCCACCGCCCAATCAATTCTCACCTTGACCTCCTATCCATGACCAATTAGCATCTTTTGTCTGTTGGTCTGTAATCCTCCCTCTGCCCTTTCTTTCCTCCTCCCACCCTTTTACTTGCCTCATGCCTTGAAGAAGGCTGCAGGACCGAGACGACGGCGATATATCTTTACCTCCCTTGGACTCTGCAAAACCGGCCGAGTCCCTCCAGCACTTATTATTTATGGTACAGTCTCCTGACCCACAAGTATCGAACCACCTTAAGTTGACCAATTTGGAGCTTGACCCATTGCGAGAGGATCCTCAAGAATGGAGATGCCTTCATCTGCCAAATGAAAGACAAAAGTGATAGCTCCTAAAATGCTAAATGGCAAAGGGAGAGGACAAATTAGGAAGCTCATCCAATGGGCTACAAAGGCCAGATGGGTGAAATAACTCCTTATTTATACCGCCATCCAATATTTAAAACAAGGACAATGATTCAAATCAATTAAAACTCATTTTACTTCTGCATCTAGGATGGCCTTAACACATTAGGAAATAAAGACTCCCAGAAGGAGCATTGGAAGAGACTCATTTAATTAAAAATTGAATGAAATGGTGGGAGAGTGAGGAACCGTTGGAATGAAAATGGAACAAATGGTTTCTGTCGGCACCGAGCCACCCCTCCAGCCTCCTGAGTCTGCTCCTCAATATAATTACTTTGTATTCTCAGGAAAGAAACTCCATTTTAATTAGTAGTACGACACTAAGTGACATCAACTCGAAAGAAGGCTAAATTTAGTCTCTTTTGTGGTTAATGGTTTGATATTTAAATATGGTCTTGATTTCACTTATATGCGGGCATGCCACCAGTCATTGCTTGACCACTGAAGCCCATTTTCTAATAATTCCAAAGCTGGCAGTCTCCCTCCCGAGGATCCGACCTGAACCACATGCACCCATCTGGAAAGAGAGTTAGTGATGCCAGCAAAGTAAATGTAGAGAATTAATAACTCGCATCGGATGCCTCTGAGGTTAACCATCCTGCTCTTGGTGCAAAGTGAAAATGAATTTTGTGTGGACGAACTGAGAGATCTTGTAGGACGCTCAAGGCTGCTGCACAGGTGGATGGTGTTGTTGAAATAAGAGGTGGTGCGCTGGCCTTCATTAACCGGAGGATCGAGTTCAAGAGCAGTGAGGTAATATTGCAGCATGATTAGACCCTGCTTGGAATATTCAGTCTGGTCACCTCATTCCTGGGAGGTTGTGAATGCTATGGAGAGAGGGAAGAGAAGATTTACAAAGATGTGGCTTGGATGGGAGGGTATTCTTTAAGAGGATAGGTTGAGTGAACTTGGTCTTTTCTCCTTGGGCGATGAGGGGTGACCTGGTAGAGGTGTACAAGATGATGAGGGGCAATGACCATGTGGGGTAGGGAGGGTTTAGTACCTTTTTTTTTAATGAATATATGGGTCGGCACAACATCGAGGGCTGAATGACCTATGGTGTAGTGTAATCGACATCTGGAATGCAAGGAGTATCAACTCTGCCTCGGGAAAGCTACCAGCATACAAAAAACCCCATCCCAGCCCGGGTTCATTCTCTTCTCCCTCCTCCCATCAGGCAGAAGATTGAAAATGCAAACCTCTGCAATCAAAGTTTCTTTCATGCTGTTATCATTCTCTTGAATGGACCCCTCATCAGCAAGAGATGATGCCCCTGCACTGTTTCACTGCCCTCTTCTTGCTATCTTTGTCCTCAGTGGGTGGAATGGATCCTTGATGATTGCTGCTGCTCTCCAACGGCTAGTGGTTTTCAAAATGCCCTCTTAAACTCACAATCCACCGTAAGCAATCCCTACAATCTGTGATTAGTAAAGGATTGCTTAAGGTGGGATGTGTGGAAAGAAAAAAGTTGAGAACCACTGCTCTACGCTAACCGTGCTGCCCTAAATTAAAAAAAAGTGCTTAATGTAGTAATTAGTGTAAATCAGTGGTTTTCAAACCATTTCTTTCCATCCACATCCCACTTTAAGTAGTCCCTATGCCAGAGGTGCTCTGTGATTAGTAAGAGATTGCTTAAGGTGGGATGTGGGTGGTAAAAAAAGGTTTGGAAACCACTGTTTTAATCGTCCCTCATTGACTTGTTATGTGCAAGGTTTCATGACTCCAAAGGAAATGGATCAATGACAATTTTTCTCAAGCAAAATATTTCAGTTACAATTGGGTCTAGAGCAGTGATTCTCAAACTTCCCTTCCCACCCACATCCCACCTTAAGCAATCCCTTACTAATCACAGAGCATCAATGACCTAGGGATTACTTAAGGTAGAATGTGAGTTTGAAAGCCATTGGTCGAAACCCTCCACCTTTTAACTTATTGCAACATTACATTCTTCTCCTTGTTTTAATTTTGGACTTAAGTGGGAGTTTGACTTGTTTGGACCGTTTCAATGATTTTCACGACACCTTGGTACACAAGACAATAAACAATTAAATTCATTCCACTTTGGCACCCAGCTAATAAATTGCATTGTTCATCTGTGGGCAAGAGCTGAGGAGAAGGCCTAATTGGGTAGACGTTTCAAAGAGCTGGCCAAATGGTCTCCTTCGTAAATCTATGCCACCCTCCCCCATCCCCAGACATTACTATTTTTCAGCCATCGCACAGCTAGCCTCTCAAATAGTTAAGTTCAGATTTATTGTCAGAATCCACATGACATCACGTTCAACGCCAGCTCCTCTAGGAGTTTGCAGAGGTTTGCAATGACACCAGAAACCCTGACAAAAGTCTACAGAGGCACGGTGGGAAAGTGTGCTGACCGGCTGCACCACAGTCCGCTATGGGGACACCAAAACCCCTGAGCATAAAGCCCTCCAAAAGGTAGTGGACAGAGCCCAGGACATTACGGGCAAAGCCGTCCCCACTGTTGAGAGCATCGACAGGGAACGCTGCCGTTGGAGAGCAGCAGCAATTATCAAGGATCCACACCACCCAGCACACGCTCTGTTCTCGCTGCTGCCATCAGGAAAGAGGTATCGGTGCCACAAGACTCACACCACCAGGTTCAGGAACAGCTTCTTCCCCTCCACCATCAGACTCTTCAATGTCAAACTCAATCAGAGATTCATTAAGGACAGCCACGTTCTCAGTAGAAGCTCTCGATGGTGGGAAGGGTTTTGTCTGTGTCCACTACCTTTAGGCTTTGGGGTATTGGAGTGCCCATGATACGGCCAGTGTCACATTCCATCATACATTCTTTCCTTCCCCTCAATCTGAGGCTCTATCCTTTCACTTGTACAGCCAGGTGTCTTCTCCATCCCCATGGCCCAATTTGATTACATAGATTTGCTGACTGTTGCGCCATTAACAGTCACAAAACAATAAAGTTCTGAAACTTGATGGGCTTTTATTGAACAGCCATCAACCTCATTGACTGATCAATGGGGAGCATGCAAATGGCTATGGGTAGGATTGGTGCTGGGAAGTGCGCCCCGTCAGCAGCAGCCAATTATAACGTAACAGTGGTTTAGACACTGACCTTTTGATTTGCCTGTCTCGTTAACGGTCTCTCATTTTCTCTGCAGCCACAATCTGAGTAACCGGCTGTTTTCTTTCTCTCCCGCCCTCCCAGGAGACATGGAGGAGCTGGAAGCTCTCTGGTTGACCGGAATCTGCCACAACGAGAAGAATGAGGTGATGAGCAGCCAGCTGGATGTTGACAACATGGCGGGCGTGTTCTACATGTTGGGCGCGGCAATGACTCTCAGCCTCCTCACCTTCATCTGTGAGCACCTCTTCTACTGGCAGCTGCGTCACTGCTTCATCGGCAACTGCACCGGCAAGCCAGGCCTTGTGTTCTCCGTGAGCAGGGTAAGGCCACAGCGTTCCCTCCTTGCCCTCCTTGCCCTCCTGCCACGAGCACAGCATGGTACTGGAAAGTCTGGAGGCACCAACATTGCATCACAGTACAGGCCCTTATTCCCCGACTTCACACCCATAACCCTCTGTTTTTCTTAAATCCATGCGTCGTTTGGACTTCCACCACCACCTCCAGCATTCAGGCACCCACCACTCTCTGAGTAAAAACGTTTTTCCTCTGACATCTCCCTCAACTTCCCTCCACTCATCTTAAATCTCTCCAAAATATCTACCCCGTTTCCTGCAATGAGGTGACCAGAAGTGGATGCTTTCTTCCTGACTCACAGTAGGGAGGGTGGAGGTCCCACCAGTTTAAACCCGCTGCCTTCGATTAGCAACCTTGAGTCTGTTGTCCACCCCCACACACAGTCCTGGAATGAACTCTTTAGAACAATCTGATGGGTAGGATTGGTGGATTTATCTGCATGAATGGATTGGTCGCAGCTGCAATTCCAGTGGGAAGGCAAATCGTTGAGAATCAGTTCTTGATTCCTGGCACATCTCTTCGAAGAGGGCGTAGTGAAGATGCTTCAGATCTTCGCGTGTGGGGAAATAGTTGAACATGACTCCCTCTGGTGGTGAAGGATTGAATTGTGTCATCTGGTCTCAAAGTGGGACAATCGACCTGGCAAGAAATTCCTGATACATGCTGAGTCAGCCAATTCTGGCTGGGATCAACGACCCAAAGAGGAGCCCATTTTCCACAGATGATCTAATCATGAGTGGGACCGTGATGTGCGCCAAATTGGCCTGCTATGCACAAATCTTTGAGCAGTAACTGTCCTTCAAAGGTTCTTTAGTGCCTGAGAATCAGTTTAGAACTTGTGTTTTGTGAGGTACAATATAAATCATTATTTCACCCAAACTTTTATTAAAGAGACAAAATTACAGACGAATCCCGCGCTGTCTGTAAGGAGTTGGTACGGTCTCCCCATGTCTGCGTGGGTTTTCCCCAGGGGCTCCGGTTTCCTCCCACTGTTCGAAACATACCAGGGGTGTAAATTGGGTGGCGCAGACTTGTGGGCCAAAATGGCCTGTGTTACCATGCTGTATGTTTACATTTTTTTTAAAAAGGAATTGCTGGAGGACAGAATAGTCTGCCCTCCTTGACTTCCCCTGGCCATTCAAAGTTGTGATAATTTGGGGGATTTTCGTTCATCGTTCTCTTACCTCTTGAAACAATCAAGAAACTCACCTGGAAATTCATCCAACAACATTACTTGCTGATCATATCTTAAGAGTTCTGAAATATTGAAATATATTTCTTGGCACCAACTGTGGATATTTACCTTTTTTATGCTTGTTATCTTTAATCCTTCTCGAATATGAATTCCTATTTAAATTTTAAATTCATTCATACAGAACGGTAATGGGCCCTTTTGCCCCACGAGCTCGGGCCGCCCAATTACACCCAATTGACCTACAACCCCCCCCCCCCCACCACCGGTTACGTTTCAAAGGGTGGGAGGAAACTGGAGCCCCTGGGGAAACCCACGTAGACATGGGGAGAATGTACATACTCTTTACAGATGGCGCGGGATTCGAACCCAGGTTGCTGGCACTGTAATAGCATTGCGCTCACTGCTTCGCTGACTGCACCGTCCCTGATTTAATTAACATTTGTCTGTTTATTTATTGTTTATTTGCTTCTCCATCTATCTGAAGTTCCTGTGTAGCTGCAGTGAACAAGAATTTAAGTGCATCCATGCATTGTACTTGTGTACGTGGCAACAAGCTCTCATCTCATCAAGGCTGATGGCCCAGTAGAGTTGACTGAATGAAGAGTTTATTGAGGACACCATGCAGATGCAGTGAAAATCATCCCAGGGGCTCAAAACACACCAACAGCAATTAAAGTTTAATTAAGAAATAAGAAGAGAAACCCCAGATAATAAATATAAAAGGAAGAGAACAAAGAAATTTAAAAAAATAAGTATTCACAGTGGGACAGTGGTGCAAACCTGCTATGTTATTGATGGTCTATGAGCTGGAAAACTACCATAGAATTAAGGGCAAAAAGGCAGGCCATTCAGCCAATTGGAGTCAGATGTTCAAAACGCACTAGAGACCATAAGGGCTATAAGACAATGGAGGAAAATTTGGCCCTTCCAGTCTGGCCTCCCCCCTGTATATATTGTAGCCGCACTAGGCAGGCAGCGAGCTGACTTTAATGGGACTCTCGCGCGTGCTAAAATCCCTGGGAACCCGGTGACGCTTGCTACTCCTGAGACCTTTATGATGTCAGCCACCAGGCTGTGGGTTTGCCCCACACCCAGAGCTCTCACTGTCAGATCTGCCGCTGACTTGCCCGTGACTCCGTGAGCCAGTTTGCCTGTTGCCTGGGCAAGCCACTGCAATATTATTAAATTATATGTTTCTACATCAAGGCTTTCCAGCCTCATTCTCCTGCTTTCTTCCTATAACCCTTGATTTCCTTCTTCATCGAAAACTTATCTGTCTTAAATATCCTCAATGATGTCCTCCACAGCCAACCGCGGCAACAAATTCCCCACATTCACCACCCTTTGGGTAAAGAAATTCCTCCATGTCTTTGTTCTGAGTGGATATGTTGCAGCCTTATCCTATTCCCTCTGGTATCGGACTCCCCCAACCATAGGAAACATCCTCTCCACATCTGCTCTATCCCATCCTTTCAGAGCTTGATTGGTTTCTGTGAGATTCTACCCCCTCCTCCCTTATTCTTCTAGACTCCAGTGAGACCTAGCCCCTTTGATCGACTGCAGCCAAACTACAGCATTGTACCATTCCATCGTGCCTTGGCCAATCAAGGCAACAGTCCTGCAAAGCCTTGTAATCAGCTTATTTGTCCGACAGCCTTAAGGGATTCTATGGACATGCTCTTCAAGATTTGTCGTTTTGGTATCAGATTCAGATTTCAGATTTATTGTCAGAGTACATACACAACATCACATACGACCCTGAGATTCTACTTCCTGCAGGCAAGGCTGAATTACCACTTATTGGTCATGCATAGGAGATTTACGAAAATGTTGCTGGGGCTTCAGGGTTTGAGTTACGGAACAGTTGAGCAAACTGGGACTTTATTTCCTGGAGTGTAAAAGATTGAGGGGTGATTTGATAGAGGTATTCAAAATTATAAGAGGGCAAGATAGAGTCAATGTGGACAGGCTTTTTCCACTGAGAGTGGGGGAGATTCAAACAAGAGGGCATGGATTGAGAGTAAAAGGGGGAATTTCTTCACACAGAGGATGGTGGATGTGTGGAATGAACTTCCAGCAGTGGTGGTAGTAGCAAGATTGGTTAATATTCAAGGAAAGGTTGGATAGGTATATGGATGGGAGAGGTGTGGAGGGTCAATAGACAATAGACATTAGGTGCTGGAGTAGGCCAACTGGCCTTTCGGATCATGGCTGATCTTTCTCTTTCAATAACCAATCCCAGTCTTATCCCTGTAACCCTTAACTTCCCTGTCCCCAAGAGCCTTATTCAACTCTCTCTTAAATCTATCCAATGAATCCACCCCCACTGCCCTCTGTGGCAATGCATTCCACAGATCCGCAGCTCTCTGGGTAAAAAGATTTCTCCTCATTTCTGTCTTCAATGGCCTTCCCTATATTCTTAAACTATGCCCTCTAGTCCTCGTCTCTCCCATCATTGCGAACATGTGCTCTGTCAATCCCTTTGATAATCCTAAATACCTCAATCATTTCTCCCCTCATCCTTCTAAACTCCATCG
Source organism: Narcine bancroftii (assembly GCF_036971445.1). NCBI lineage: Eukaryota > Metazoa > Chordata > Chondrichthyes > Torpediniformes > Narcinidae > Narcine > Narcine bancroftii. The sequence goes on along the minus strand of NC_091481.1, from coordinate 59,657,261 downwards.
CACATAATCCAAGTCTTTCTAACTCATCCACGTATGAAAATCCTGCCATCCCGGGAACTAAGCTTGTAAATCTGCACTGCACTCCCTCTATAACTAGTATGTCCCTTCTTAAATATGGGGACCAGAACTGGACACAATACTCCAGGTGAGGTCTCACCAGGGCCCTGTACATCTGCAGGAGGGCTTCTCTACTCCTATACTCCAATCCCCTCTTTATGAAAGCCAACATACCGTTCGCCTTCTTCACCGCTTGCTGAACCTGCATGCTAGTTTTCAATGACTGGTGAACAAGTACACCCAGATCCCTTTGCATTACCCCACTCCCCAGCTTAACTCCATTTAAATAATACTCTGCTCTCTTGTTTCTGCCTCCAAAATGGACAACCTCGCATTTGATCACATTAAACTTCATCTGCCATTTTTCCTCCAACTCCCCTAATCTGTCCAAGTCCCCCTGCAGGTGCAAAGTAATTGTTAAATTCCTCATCCATCTCCATGTCCCCGTTTTCAAGGGCCCAACTTTGGCTCTAACCAATTTCTTCCATTTAACATATCTGAAGAAGCTTTTGCTATCCCATTTTATATTACTTGCCAATTTGCCCTCGTAATTCATTTTCCCCTCCTGAATGACTTTCTTAGTTTCTCTCTGTTGGTTTTTAAAGGCCTACCAATCCTCTAACCTCCCACTCTGCATTGCCATCTTTTAGATCTGATACTGCTCTTGATTTCCTTTGTCAACCACAGCTGACATTTGCTCTTCGTAGAGCCTTTCCTCCTCCTTGGAATGAATATATTCTGAATCCTGTGAAAAATGTCTAGAAATACCTGCCATTTTTTCCCAGTTGTCCTTTCAGCTAGAATGTCCTTCAACTTTATTTTGGCTAGCTCCTCCCTCATAGCTGTATAGTCACCCTTATTTAGCTGTAGCACTAAGGTTTCTGACTTCCTTCTCTTCTCCCTTTCCATTTGCAGAATAAAAGTTATCATACTATGGTCACAATAATCTAATGGCACCCCTACCTCAAGGTCCCTTATTAACTCCATGTCGTTGCACAGTATCAAGTCCAGAATCAACTCCCCCCTGGTAGGTTCCATCACAAGCTGCTCCAGGAATGTATCTTGGAGACATTCAATAAACTCATTCTCTAGCATTCCCACATCTACTTGATTTTCCCAGTCCACTTGCAAGTTGAAGTCACCCATAACTACTGTATCACTCCCACTCTGACAAGCCATTTTCAATTCTTTATTTATACTGATTCCCACATCTGAGCCACTGTTCAGAGGTCTGTATATGACCTCCATTATGGTTCTTTTGCCTTTGCAATTACTCAACTCTATCCAAACAGACTCTACTCCACCTGATTCAATGTATTTCCTTTCCATCACCTGAATTTCATTCTTCACCAACAGAGCCACTCCACCTCCTCTACCTAACTTGCTGTCTTTTCGATAGGACGTATATCCTGGAACATTAATTCCCCAATCCTGTCCCTCCTGCAGCCATGTCTCCGTTACTCCTATAACATCATATCCTCCAATGTCCATTTGCGTCTCAAGCTCATCCATTTTATTCCTTATACTCCGTGCATTCATATACAAAACCTTGAAACTGTACCACCCTGCTCTCTCCAATTTTCTACCTGACACCCTCTCTGAAACACTCCTATCCCTCTTTGCTCCCTCCAGATTTGAGATTTCACCAACTATTGGAACTACCCCTATGTTCTCCTTCCTATCCATTTCCCTATCAGTCTGGTTCCCCTCCCCCTACCAATTCAGTTTAAAACATATCCAACAGCATTATTAAACCTTGTTGCAAATATATTTGCCCCTTTTGGATTTAGGTGCAACTCATCCTTCCTGTAGAGGTCATGTCTCCCCCAGAACAGATCCCAATGATCCTTGAACCCAAAACCTTGCACCCTGCACCAATCCTCCAGCCATACATTTAATTTTCTGAATTTTTTCATTTTTGCCCTTTCCCTCACGCAGCATCGGTAGCAATCCTGAGATTATGACCTTGGAGGTCCTGCTTTTTTTAATCTCTGTCCTAGCTCACGGTACTCCCTCTTCAAGATCTCTTCTCTTAATTTGTCAATGTCATTGGTACCCACGTGTACCAGGACGTCCGGATGTTCACACGTTCCTCTCAGAATACCATGAACCCCATCTGAGATATCCCGCACTTTGGCTCCTGGAAGGCAACATACCATGCGGGAATACTTGTTGGGTGCGCAGAACCTTCTGTCGGTTCCCCTGATGATGGAGTCCCCAATGACCACCTTGTCCCTCTTCCTTGCATTCTGCACCGCTGGCTCTCTTGATCCAATCTCAGACTGGTCATCTTTTGCCTTTGCAATTACTCAACTCTATCCAAACAGACTCTACTCCACCTGATTCAATGTATTTCCTTTCCATCGCCTGAATTTCATTCTTCACCAACAGAGCCACTCCACCTCCTCTACCTAACTTGCTGTCCTTTCGATAGGAAACATCATCCAATACAATATATATGTTGCTAAGACGAGTAGCCACTGGAGCGCTCTCTGCTGACTGAGCAACCTTCCTCCCACCTTTGACAGTAGTCCACTTACCTGACTCCCCCAGTCTGGGGTTAACCACCTGCTTGAAAATCATGTCAATAACTTCCTGCCTTTCCCTAGTAAGCCTCAGATCATCACGTTGCAAATCCAGCTCTTTAATTTTATCCTTTAATAGTTGTGTCCCGGTGCCCCCCTTGCATCCATGCACTCTGGGGACTAGGTGGGAGATGATGTTCGGCATGGACTAGTCGGGCAGAACTGGCCTGCTTTGGTGCTGTAAATAAGAACTGTAAACAGATAATGTAAAGAACTGACTCTGCAATACAGAGAGAAATCATTAAATTGCCCCAGTAAGAGTCCTTTAATGAGATCCTGATCGAGTTTGCCGTTGAGGAGTCTGATGGTGGAGGGATAGCAGCTGTTGCTGAACCTGGGGGTGCAAGTCTTGTGGCACCTGTACCTCTCTCCCAATGGCACCAGCGAGAACAGAACCGGGTGCTGGGTGGTGAGGATCCTTTGGTTAATGTCTCCAAATATGTCTCTCACCCCCTTCCATGCAGAGTTCATTTTGCCACTCTCCTCTTCCACTTATTTCCCCCTGTAACATTCCAGTCCCACTCGAGAGTCGTGGTGATAGGGCGGCTTGGACTGCCAGCTCCCAGCTCCGAAGCCTCCAGGTTCACTCCTGACCTCAGGTGGTGTCAGTGCGGAACCTACACCTTCTCCCCGTGACCATATGCAGTCTCGCAGGCCACTGTGAACTACCATGCGGTGAAGGGAAATGACAAAGGAGTCATGTGAGAAAGAGTCCACTTCAGGGGCCCACCGGAAAACAATGAGAGGAGGATTGGCACTGACGGGGTTGGTCTGCTAGAAGCTGGAATAGACCTGTTGGGCAGAATGGCTTTCTGCATTACTCTAACTTGTCATTGCTCCCAAAATTCGCGGATCTGGAAATACAGTTCTCTCGCCCTTCAATATTTATGGTGAAATGCAGTTGCTTGGCGAATCTGCATCAGATAATTATTTCACCGAGCACATTGGACAAGAGAATCTACTCTTTTTTCTCCCTGCTCACCGTCTTTTCTTCCCAATCAATCAACGCCCTGTCATCCCATCTTTTCTAAGTGGTCAGGATGTTATAGAGCAGTGGTTTTCAAACCTTCTCTTTCCTCTCACATTCCTCTTTAAGTAATCCCTACGCCGCGGATGCTCTGTGATTAGTAAGGGATTGCTTACGGTGGGAAGGGAAGGGAAGGTTGAGAATCACTGCTCTAGACTAGAGGCCTCCACAGTGGTCAATATCGACCCCCAGGGGTCAATGGAGCCATCTAAGGGGTCGAAAGGGGGTTGATAATTCCGGGGGGCACGATTTAAAATAGCACTTCCATGCCCCCCAACTGTCCAACACATGGAATGGGGGAGGCTTTCCTGCCATGAACCTTCGTGCGCTGCCATCATGCTTCCCCCCCCCCCATCGCGCCAGCCGGCCATGCACAGCCTGTGGACCCCGGGGCATTGCGTTCAGCAGGTAAGTGCCGTTTCTGCCCTTAATTTGCCCTCCATTTGGGGGTGTAGGGCCTAAATGGAGGACATATTAACGTGACAGAGAACAAGCTGGATTGTCTGGCCTAAAACTGGATGTCTGGCCACCCTACTCAGCTTCCCCCCCCCCAACCCCTGTCAGGATTCCATGCCTGGGGGTCAATGAGAGACCACGTAGTCCCTGAATGGTCTAAAATGTTTGGAGACCCCCTTCTCTAGACCCAATTGTTACTGAAATATTTTGCTTGAGAAAAATTGACATTGGCCTATTTCCTTTGGAGTCATGAAACCAATGCCAAGTAAATTTACACCCGACGCACTGAGCTGCAGAGTCCCTCCCCCCCTCACCTTACCTCCCCCCTCTTCACTTTTTCCCTCGTCACCTTCCCCCAGCTCTATCTCTCCCTTCCCTAACTCCTTTTGCACACTCATGAAAAGTTCTCACATTTCTGCTTATTCCTTGAAGAAGGTCCCAGGCCTGAAAAATCAGAGATATATCTTTGTCTTTTATGGACACTGAAAGATTGGCTGAGTTTTTACTCAGCAGGAGCTGATGAAGCTTCAAGCACTGGTTGAAACTAGCAAGACAAATGTTTGTCCCCTCTAGAAATGAGAAAGCTGAGGGGTAATTGAAAATTGTGATTAAAATACACGGTAAACGCTGGAGGAACTCAGCAGGTCTCTCAGCGTCCATAGGAGATAAAGATATATTACCGACATTTCAGGCCTGAGCCCTTTAGACATGCATACAGCATGGTAACAGGCCATTTGAGCCCATGAATCTGTGCCGCCCAATTTATACCCATTAACCTACAATCCCGGAACCCCCCACCCCGGAGAAAACCCATACAGAATGTACGTATGCCCTACAGACAGCATGGGATTCGAACGTGGTCTGGTCCCGATCGCTGGTGCTGTAAAGGCGTTGTGCTGACTGCTACGCTGACCCTACAAGATACAAGCAAAAAACATGAAGGTGTCAGAATAAAGACTGAAGGATGGGAGGGGGACAAATCCAGATCAACTGGCGAAGGGTGTTAATTGGGACAATGATGAGAGGAGAGGTGAGAATTGATTTTGGCTCTGTGAAAGGAAACAGAGGGAAAAGGGAAGAGGAGGAGAAAGAGAGAGAGGGGGATTGAGAGAGAAAGAGAGAGAGGTGCACTGAGGTAGCAGCAAGCACAAACTCAGAAAAGACTGTACAACAGGCTTTATTCCAGTAAATGTTCATGCCTTGGTGGGTCCCTGTGTGAGTGGCTCAGGAGGGGCCGGCTCAGGTCTATATTCAGGTCGCCTTATTGTCAACCGGCCAGATGGAGTCAGCTCCTTAGGTGGTCTTTCTGCAGTTACAGAGATCGCCCCCTGCAGTCGGCCTATGGTCATATCACCACAGAGAGAGAGAGAGAGAGAGAGAGACAAGAGAAAGAGAGAGTACAATCTGGGGGAAAGGCGACAGAGGAAGAAGAGTTGGGGGGTGGGGGTAACAGAAACCTCAGAAGTCCATGTTAATGCCATCCAGTTGGGGAGTGCCCAGTCAGAAAAGGAAATTATTTTACTTCAATTCGCAGGTTGTCTCAGTCTCGCATGAGACAATGGACAGACACGTCAGTGAGGGAAAGGGGCAGGGGCTGAACTAGGAAATCTAAAATCGTGAACTGGCCTTGTTTTAGAAATTATGAGGAAGTCATGAAATGAAAGGCCATTCAGCCCTTGTAATCTCTGCTGGCTTATAATCTAGATCAACTTCAGGATAGGTAGGTTTTATGTCGTGTACGAAAAATTATGAGGGCCATAGACAACGTTCCACTGAGGTTAGGTGATACAAGAACTAGAGGGCATAGGTTAAGGTTGAAAGGTAAAATGTTTAAAGGGAACATTAGGGGGAACTTCTTTGCGCAGAGAGTGGTGGGAGCGGGGAACGAGCTGCCAGCTGAAATGGTGAATGCGGGCTTGGTTTCAACAGCTTAGAGAAAAATGGATGGGTACATGGAATATAGAGATATGAGCTGGGTGCAGGTCATTGGGACTGGGCAGAATAATAGTTTGGCACAGACTAGATGGGCTGAAGAGCCCATTTCTGGGCTACAGTTCTATATGTTGAGAATATTGAAAACCAGGGGCCAGATATTAAAGTTTAAATAAACCCATGAGTGAACTTTCATTACTCTGAGTGTACCAGGATATGTGCAAGGAAAACCTTTAAGGGGAAGATGGAGAAAGGTACTGACAGGGAATGGGTGCCTGGAGCATAGTATTGGCTCAAAGCAATGGCCTGATCTTTCGGGCGGCCTAGTGAGTGTTGTAGTGAGCGCAGTGCTACTCTTAAAGGGATGGTATAATATCGAATATAATATTATATATAATATGATTCATTGAGTCAAAAATTAGATGATACTTTCTTTTCCCTTTTTTGGGTTTAATTTTGGGGGGAGGAGAAGGAGGAGGGATGGGGAGAAAATGAAAAATGTTATTATATATGTATGTAGCTTTGAATTGTTGTGACATTAAATAATATTTTTTTAAAGTTAGCACAGCGTTGCTACAACGCCCCGCTGCCATCTGTCAGGAGATATTACGTTCTCCCTGTGTCTGCGTGGATTTACCTCCAGCCGCTCCAAAAGTCGTACCGGGGTTGCAGGTCATTTGGGTGTAACTGGGAAGCCTGCGCTCTTGGGCCGAAAGGGCCTGTTACTATGCTGTATGTCTAAATTAAAAATTGAATTAAACATTGCAGGTTGATTTCTTTGAAGGCGGCCATCTGCGCAGTCTTGTCCTGATCTTGTCTTTGTCTTGGTGCTCTTTTTCAGGGGATATACAGCTGCATTCATGGAGTTCCCATCGAGGACAAGCAGTCATGCATGGACTCGCCCACTGCCACGGTGAACGACACTCACTCCAACATCATGCGGCTGCTGAGAACGGCTAAGAGCATGGCCAACCTGACAGGGGTCAACGGCACCCATTTTGGCTCGCCCCAGAGCGCGCTGGACTTCATCGGGCACGACCCGTCCATCTTCGACGTGTCAGAGCACCGGAGGAGTTTTGCCCACTCGGACTGCAAGTCCTACCAGCCCGACGACAACCTCTTCAGCGACTATATCAGCGAGGTCGAGAGGACGTTTGGCAACCTGCACGCCAAGGACACCAACAGCATTTACCAGGACCATTACCACCACCACCGGCCGCACAGCATCGCCAGCACCAGCTCCCTGGACATCCCGTATGAGTGTGACAACGCTATGTTCGGCACTCAGGGCCGCACCCTGCCCAGGAAGCCCTTCGAGATCGGTCTGCCCCTGAAACATGCGCAGGGCCACCTCAGCGACAGCTACGAGAACCACAAGTACCTGTTCAAGAACGACCGCTATGCCCACGACGACCTGATCCGCTCCGATGTCTCGGACATTTCCACCCATACCGTGACCTATGGCAACATCGGCAATACCAAACGGCGCAAGCAGTACAAGGACAGTCTGAAGAAGAGGCCGGCGTCCGCCAAGTCACGCAAGGAATACGACGAGATCGAGCTGGCCTACCGGCGCCGGGCACACACGGCAGACCGGAAGGGACGCTTCTTCAACAAGGACAAGCTCCGCGACTTGTACCACGACCAGTTCCGTTGTGCCAAGGACAGCCAGGCCCGCTGGCAGCACGTCGACCTGACCGAGTTGTACCAGGGCCATGGCGGGGGAGGTGACGAGTTTGGCAAGCACGAGGTGGCACGCCTAGCCAGGCCGCACCACCTTCACATGGCCGAGTTCGGGCCTGGGCCTAGCCAGTCTCAGGGCAGCCTGTGGGACAAGGCCGATTGGGCCGGGCAGCAGGCCGAAGCCTACTGTCGCAACTGCCCGGCCAAGCTGCATAACTACGGCGGGCAGGGCGCGGGCAGGGGTTCCTGCCACTGGTGCGAGGCCTGCAAGAAGGCGGCCACGCTGTATGACATCAGCGAGGACAACTCGCTGCAGGAGGCCGAGCACTGCGGCAGCTCTGGCCTGTCCAAGTACCAGAGCCCCAGCGACCTGGCCAAGTCTGCGAGGCGTGGCCGCAGCAAGTTGAGGCGACAGCACTCGTACGACACCTTCGTGGAGTTGCAGAAGGAGGAAAGCGTGGCCGTGACGCCCCGCAGCGTCAGCCTCAAGGAGAAGGACCGCTTCCCCGAGGGCAACCCCTACGCCCACCTGTTCGAGGCGCCGCTGGAGGCAGCCTTCAGCAGCAAGGCCCCGGCGCATGAGCAACGCAGCCTCAGCCGCTACCCGCTCAGCAAGTCCCTTTACCCCGACCGTGTCACCCAGAACCCCTTCATCCCCACCTTCGGTGACGACCAGTGCCTCCTGCATGGCACCAAGTCGCATTTCAAGCACCCGGCCTCCTCCAAAGGCCGGGTGCCGACCTCGTCGGCGCTGGGCACCCGGTTCACCAAGGACATGTGCCTGGGCGGTCAGACAGCAGTGTGCATGGCTAACAATAAGACTGCCAGGCCCTTCAACGGCTCCAGCAATGGACACGTGTATGAGAAATTGTCCAGCATTGAGTCGGATGTCTGAGGTTTGGGCTGCTTAGGGTCTCCTGCTCTGAAACACACGCTGGAGTTCCAGATCAGCCTGCTCTTTTCTACTTTTTAAGTTTTTGATCTTCATCCAGAACATCAATGGTCTTTGTTTTATCAGCAATGTCATTATGGCAGTGAAATGGAATCCATGATGAACGTTAAGTCTGGTCCAGTACAATATGGCAAAATTCTAACTGCATGTCAATTGTATCGTTACATCGGGTGATGCATTTTTGTGTAGGGTAATGATTATTAATAGAGTACATATTCATATCAGTGTCGGTACTGTACAGTTTAAAACCTGTTTTACCCCACATTCACCACTGAAGACCCTATATGGCTTCATTCCGAATGCCTGGTAATCAGCCTTTGAGACCCTCAGCTGCAGTCTTCCTTGCAGAAGTGGAGATGGGTTGCGGTGATAAATCTTGGAACGTTGGTGTGTATGCGTGCCGATGTGTGCGTTCGCGCGTGGGTGTGGGTGCGCGCGCGCGTGTGGGTGTGCACGCGTGTGAATCACCGCCGTGTCCGTTGACCACGAGAGTGTGTCGCGCGCTCACATTCGCGCACGGCCCACGGACGGAGCGTCGCGACATCGGGGGGACTCGATAACAATCATTGGCGCCCACGGTGAGGGTGACGTCACGGTGAGTTTGACGTCACAGCGACAGCGAGGTTACGTTGGTAAGCAACTGCTGGTCCTCAAGTCCCAGCAGCCTTGCGGTGGATTGTCTGAGCTGGGTGATCATGAGATGCAGGTATTTATGCTACAAGATTTAGTTATGATTTCAGTCATAATCCGACCGATAGATAAGGATAAATCCTTGCTCCCAGGTGCAGACCCTTCCTGGTAGCACGTGAGAAAACATTGTGGTAAGTGACACTGTTATTGCCCAATGAAATAATTCTCATCAAATGACATACAATTAACTTATTGCTTTATATTTGCTGGTCTTTCCGTGAAGGAGTACTGGTAGCTTACGATCAGCATGGCAATGACTCCTTTCCATTCCATGGGTCTAGAAGATCATTTCACCACATTAGTGCCTCATGATAAGAAATTTCATTGCAATGAAATGAAACATGATATTGCACTACAGTCTCGTATTTCTGATCAGGAATTAGCAGTGTGATGGCATTTCAGTGATGCTCAATAACCCGTGGGAGAAACTACGGGAATATCCTTGCCCCCCATCCTCCAGTAAAACACCAAAACTGTGTGACAGGCGCCATCAGCTGAGGCATGTTCTCTCCTTGGTTAGAGAGTGTTGTGGTACTGCCAACCGTAGCACACCTCTGAGTGTAATGCACGATTTTAGGGCATTGAACAAATTATAGCAATGGGGGTGAACTTTGACCTGCCTGGTCTCTTCCCTCCCCACCCCCCCTCCATCTTTCTGTGGATTACAAGGTCCTCTGGGATCTGTGGGAACAAATGAGACAGACCCTTAGTCCTTCTGGTAAGGATTAGTGTTTGCGGACTGCGAACGGGGGAATCTCTGGCCATGCTGATAGGCTCTTTCCTAGCCATAAGCTGGCACTAACTCATGCTAGCCATTTTTTTTAAAATCTGTATTTCACATGAATGATGCAGCTTGAATCCAAGTTTCAAAGGAACTTACGTGTCTACCAATGATGTCAAAAGATCTGGTTGAATGTCAACCTCGGTTAAGGTTTCTGATTAACTGACCAGGTGTTTGCACTTTGCAAGATAGTCCTTGCTCCCGATCTGAGTCTTCGGGCAACCAACACATTATTCAGACCTGAGAGAGTCCCTTTCCTGCCTTCGCCTCCCCAGTTGACAGCAGATCCGATCAGAGCGCAAGCAACTTGCATCTGACGAAAGGCATCTGTTAAACTTACAAGTTTCACGGTGATCCCGTAACCAATAGGTGAACTGGAGATATTATGGGTAAGCCCAGTGATTATGGGCATTGGCTTGTCAAGAGCGTTTGGCTGAAAGATTAACCAATAGAACAAAGTTTTACATTGGAACGGTTGTGGTGATGTTGAGAGATTTTGATGCATTGATTGCTGCAATGTTATTGGCTTGAGTGACTTCTGGTAACTCTGGACAACAATTTTTTTTTTCCAAAAGGTTTGCTTCCTGATAAGAACATGGTGATTGTAATAGACAACTTCAAGCTGAACACAAAGATCTGGTCACATTTTCTGTATCACGTCGGAAGCTGGAGAAACATTCAATTAGCTTTTATTGAATTTGCCCTGTTTAATCGCTTAATGACGCTGGCACGTTGCGTTCGTTCAACTGACCTAAAAATGTTTTACTGCTGATTTCCATTTGTACTCAGCATCTGATGCCCCTCATGTCAGTGCCCAACAATAGACGGCTGGCTTTGATGGATTCCAGTGGCCCTGATACGGCTTTCCCAAGGTCACAATGTCCTGGTGAAATCTTTCACCGTGGCGGCAGGGAAGACGTCCAAGTGCGAATGCAGAAAATTCAATGACACGTTGCACTTCATGCTTGAAGTAGACTTAAAATATGACAGGAAATCACAAGAATAGATTGTATCTAATAAATGGTACACGATAGGAAGACTTTTAAGGTGATTTTCAGGATCGGCTCTTCCCACATCCATAAAATGTACCTCGAAGCATTCAGGAAGCAAAATTTTTATTGTCCAGTGTTACTGTCGAAAGGGCAGCATTTATGCAACTGTGGTTGGAAGAGGTTTCAGTTTGTTTTAGGAAGGGCATTGAACATCATTGAGAAAAGGTGTTCAGTGAAGGAAACAATGCCAGCTGACTGGGTATTCTCAGTCCCTTGTAGATCCTGGAGTGAGTGAGGTAGGGGTCCCACAGTCCAAACGCTGAATCCAGGGCTGCTAGTGTCCTCCGAGTGCCTCGTTGGCCAAGTGAGCTCATTGAGCAAACCAGTGGCGAGGATCCATGGTTCGCGTTGAATTTTGTGATCATAAAGCCCAGGGAAATAGGAAAGCTTCTTCAATGTTCTTTCACAGATACAATAGACCTTATGTTTGCTTCCTCTTCTTTGCTGTTGTGCACTTCCCTGCCTTTCTATAAGCTGGGCTGACTGCTGTTCAGATTGGATAGTGGTGGAGAACAGGCAAGTTGCTTTGCACTCTGGCCACCCACAGATTCAAGCCCGTCAATTCATCAGCGTCTACAGTGAGATGTCTTCGAAAAGATTCGTCTGACTGCTGCACAGCACTGGCGGAAGATTGCATTTGGCTGTTTCTTTTGGAGATTTCATCATGGGATTTTCTTGCTGATGTCCTTTTTTCATGATTTTGGTACAGAAAAATGGCTGGAAAGCAGAGTGGAGATAGTTTCCTTTTTTTTGAGTCGTGGTGAACAAACATACAAGCGGATGGAGCAAAACTTGGAAAACGTTTGACTTTCGACCAGCAGAAGATTTCCAAGACTTGCAGATCGTGTTTTTTTCTCAGTTTTTGAAGTAGGAGAAACATTGACGAGGAATCAGGATTAATCGTGTTGGTGATGGTGCACTCTTTTGAATTTGAACATTAGAAGTGGAGCGAAAGCCACCTGGAAGGTTGTTAAAAGGCTTCCTGTAAATTTGCACTGGGCAATACGAGTTGCTAGCATATTCCACGATTTAACGAGACAACGTTATTTTAAAATGTTGCTTTCAAAAAAATGTCAATCATAAGGTTTACAGAAGTCTCTGCAATTAAAATGAAACCACCCAGATGCCGCTATGATCCTTTTTATTAAAAGCTCTGTTTCTCCAAAGGACCAGCCCCAGTGATTCCATCACGTTAGGTCAACTTTTGTCTTGAGCTTCTGCCACACTGTCAGCCACCAGAGGAACTCCCTGCGCTGCGGAACGATGATTTTGTCATCACAAGGGTTGGACTTTAAACACCATTGCCCGATGCCAAAACCTCTGCGCGATGTTCCCAGAAAGCTGAGCACACTGGCTTGGATTGCTTTGCACATAAGGTTCAATACTAGACCAGCGGTTCTCAACCTTTCTTTTTCCCACTCACATACCACCTTAAGTAATCCCTAATTAATCACAGAGCATTTATGGCATCCTATGCCCTGGGTGCTCTAGGGTGAGTAAGGGATTACTTAAGGTGGTATGTGAGTGGGGGGGTGGGGTCTCAATCAAAAATAAATGGGGTGACATGGATTTTAGAGGGGGGATCAGGAAGTAAGGGCTATGATGGATGGGAAGGTGCTGTCTTAATATAAACATTCAAAAACAGAAGAAAGAATGTGGAAAATACTGATCAATGATCTGATCGATGATTGACATATTTAATGGCCTGAATCTTATCCTAATGATCCTAGAGTTTTGACAGGTAATTGAAAAGTGATCAAAGTGTAACAGAGCCAGGAAATCAGGATAAATGCAGAAAGTGAGTGAGGAAGGTAGGGTTAGTATTTCATGATTAATTGTTTTGACCTAAAACACTAACTCTAACTCAGTGGTTCTCAACCTTTCTCTTTCCACTCACATCCAACTTGAAGTAATCCCTACGCCATCAGTGCTCTGTGATTAGAAATGGATTGCTTAAGGTGGGATGTGGGTGAAAGAAAAAGTTTGAAAATGTCCCTAATTGACTCGTTATGTGCACGGTTTCAGAACTCCAAAGGAAATGGGCCAATTTCTAAAGCAAAATATTTCAGTAGCAATTGGGTCTAGAGCAGTGATTCTCAACCTTCCCTTCCCATTCACATCCCACCTTAAGCAATCCCTTACTAATCACAGAGCACCCATGGAATAAAGATTACTTAAAGTGGGATGTGAGTAGAAAGGAAAAGGTTGAGATTCACTGCCCTAACCTCTTTCCTCAGCTGTCTTTGGGCAATCTCAGAATTTCCAGTTTGTCTGCTGTCGGCAGTGGGAGAGAGAAGGCTGGACTGGAATTAAATAAGGTGGTTCCCGCTCAGGCAGGCTGCAGCCAGCACAGAGCTCTCCTTGGAATGAAGCCCCCCATTAACAAAAGGCCCCCTAACCATGAGCCTTCTATCAGGGGCTTGACTCAGCTCAGCTCACGAATATGGTTGTGTAATTAGGCCAGCAGAGTACTGGTTGGAGTTTGAAAGGATGCCATTGACGCTGTGAGTGTAGTAAAAGCACACAGTAAACGCTGGAGGGACTCAGCCAGTCTTGCGGCGTCCGTAGGAGGTAAAGATGTATTACTGGCGTTTCGGGCCTCAGCCTTTCTTCAAGGAATAAGCAAAGAACAGTAGAGACAGAAGTCCAGCCAGGGGGAGGAGCCCAGACTAAGAAAAGGTGTGAATTGGATATAATAAGAGGAGAGGTGAGAATAGATTTGGCTCTGTTACAGAGGGAAAGTGAATGCTGGGAAAAGGTGACGGGGAAGAAGAAGGGTGAGGGTGGTATTTAATGGAAACTGGAGAATTCTCACCTCTCCTCTTATCATATCCAATTCACACCTTTTGTTGGTCTGGACTCCTCCCCCTGCCAGTCTTCAGTCCAGACCAGCTGAGTTCGTCCAGCATTTCTGCGAGCTATGGCTAGCTCACAGTTAGACTCTTAAATTTGCTGGATCTGGCATGTGGGGAAAATTGTTATTGGGCCTGGGACCACATGTGACTCCCACACAGGCCCTTGACTTTCCCTTCCCTCTGAAGGGAAAGCACACCTAGAGAGACAGTAATTCACAGGGATGGGGCATGCCCTAAAACAAAATATTAAAAATAAACGTAACTCCTGGAACTGGAGGTTACTATTGATGATAAAGTGCATCGACCTTCCGACTTACCTTATTAACCTTGTACGCTGTCATCCCCAGAAGCGGCAGGCCTCTGGACACAGAAAGCAAATGGAGGGTCATTTATTCACTGATGTTGGCACTCTGAACTATTGGTTGGCAGCCAAAGGACGGACTTTACTGGCATTAAATATGTAAAAACCCTGCCTTAAAAACCTGGCCTTAAATGGATATTAGTTTGAGGAAATGCAAGGTGAATGTCAATGCGCAATTGCAAAGCTGAGATACATCACTGTGTTTTTTCCAATTTTAGCCTGGTGCCCATATTCAATCCAAGTGAGAATTCAGTTAGAAAAACTAATTTATTTATCTTTAAAATTCCTTGGCAGATACTTGGTGTAACTAAGCTAAGTGGAAAATAACCATATAAAACCCGGTATTCATTCAACAAACCCATCGTTTAGCTGCTCTTGCCTTTCGAAAATGCCCCTGGTGCCACTGATCGCTGGAGATCCAAAGGCACTTTCTAACTGGTACAATGGTTGCAACCTTGGCCCGGTGCAATATTTTGGTTGATTGTTACAAAACTGCTGTGGATCTCTTGTACAACCACCTGCATCGAGACACAAGTTGTGGGTAGTGAGGAAACAATTACCATAAGAGGTTTCTCTGCAGTTTGGCAGGTTGTTGTAGAGTTAGATTTTCCCTAAGGCTAGACAAAACCGAAAGCAAGTGTTTTTTTTAAAAACTCTGACGATTGTAATACAATGACACATCTCAAAAGCTTCACCAAGAAGTTAAAAAAAAGATTTGAATTTAAGTTTCCCTCTTGGGACATCACTCACAGTAAAGGAGGTATAGTCACTGTTGTAAAAAGGGAAACAGGGCCTAGTCATTCTCTACTGTGGGTAGCTCTGGGAGATCGAAGGATGAAGTACCCCTCCCCATGTCTGCTCAGCAACATGTCTCTGGTCGTCTCACAATAAAAGAAGATAAAAATTCACCTTCAGCATGCCTATTAAACAGATGAAAAATGGCGGAATTTTGGGCGCTCAAACTGGCCAGAAAAGCAGTGTCAAGAGAACCTGGGTGTTTCTTGCTATCTGCTGTCAATGGTTGAGTTGCTTACTTCTTCTTGCCATCAAAAGTGTTTGGCCTGTTCTTTCAGCAATGGTCATGAACTGGCCAAATGTTCTTAAATTCAGCAAGAGTCAAGGGGCCAAATGTCTCCACGTTCACCCCCTGTTCCCCAGATGCCCACTTTCGACCCACCTCTCACCCACTCCCAACCCTCGCCACTGCAGCAAGATGTGTAGCCTTCAAAGGTGCAGACAAATCCGGCCTTCGGCTTATCTCAGCTTGGGTTTGGAGGTTCTGGGAGGAGGTGTGCAAGCTACCTGAGCCTAAAATCCAACAGGGATCACAGGCAACTCTCTACCTGCTGGGAACCGTTATAGTGCCAAAGTCGGTGAATTCCCCAACCCCTGAGCTCCAGGCTTGTTGGCGAATTTCTGACACATTCCCCTTTTTTATTCATTGGACTTTCAAAGGAGGTAACATCAAAACTCCAAGGAGAAATCATTTGTCGTGTTTTAATGCACATGGGAAGAATCCAGCACAGAAATTCCCTTGCCCTGCCCCCACCTTGCATTGACCTCTTTTTCAGCTCTGGACTCCACTCCCTCCCCCAACCCTAGGAGTGTTTCTGCTTAATCCCCATGAAGAATGTTAGTCATCTCCTGAAGCTGGAATGGTGAGATGTGTCGGTAATAGCCATCAGATGTTGGCTGGATTAGCATTCTACTATGTTGGGTTTCTCTGTGGTTTTGGTTTTATAAATGAACAAATAACAATCGACAAATAATTGTGTTTTTCTGAATAGTCTTTCATTGAGAAGGATACTCATGTATATCCATAATCTTCTCCTTGACCATCTTAAGCCAGAACAGGCCATGAGTTATATTAAGCAGTGAGATCAAAAAGTTTTACGTGTCACATTCTGTGTGAAGTACACTGGATATAGTGTATGTGTGTTGCTGTGGAATTAAAGATGGAAAAGTGTTGGCATAGCATAATGACGATTGGTCACAGATGATACATGAAGTATACTTGTCTATATTTCACCTACATATAGGTTATGGACTGAAAACCAATGTATATCTTCCATTACATGGAATATATCTAATCAGAGATTTCTTCTGCGTTGCATGTATGTGTGTGTGTGTGTGTGTGTGTGTGTGTGTGTGTGTGTGTGTGTGTGTGTGTGTGTGTGTGTATGTGTGTGTGTGTGTGTGTGAATAAGAATTAGTGTATGTTAGAAAAGACATGAAGAAGATGAAAATAAAGACAGCAGTAAAGCCCACAGCATCTAGTGGACTCTATTAATGACTTGTTCATGGAGTTGCAGCTTGAACCTGCAAAGCTTGAAATTGAATTTCCTTATGGATCACTCCATGTGGTGAAAGTAGCCGTATGTCGGTGTGGGGATTTCACTACTCAGCAACAATAAAAGGGACGTGTTTCCATTACTGAGACAGTGGCTGATTTGAAGTTGATGGCATTCTCTTGATCTTTCCAGCAATATAGAGAGGTTCTGAAGTCACTTGGACAGGTATTGTCAGCAGATAAGCAAATGAAAAGTGAGCAAGTTCAAAGTTGGCTTATACATCATGTAGTTACCTTGAGCACCAACAGTAGCCAACATAGAGTTAAATGCACAATCCACTATACAATTTGTATAAGTATGGATAGTTTGATTTGTCAGTCATGTCATACCTTGGAGCCATGTTTTTCCAAATATAGATGTATTTTCAGAACAAAAAAAAATCTGTGGACAAAGGGCATTTGCCGGCAACACTGGTTATACATGAGGAACCGGTGTTGAGCACTTGTTGAAGTCGATGTGACATAGATGCTGCGATAATCGACAAGTGAGTCGACAGATGTCCATGATTAACCATCAGAGGACAAGGCCAGTCGTTTACCGTGCCAGGCCAATAATTACAGGGGCAGCCCAATGCCAGGAATAATATTCTAGTCATCATATTATGTACATAGGATGCGTGGTGGGAGCCTTAATGTTACAATGACCTCCATCAATAGTTTTCTTTTGGGATTTTGCTCTTTTTGTAAATTATTAAATTTAGAAATAGATTTCAATTAAGACTTTTAATAAAATAGTATCGGGTGTACTAAAAATAACTCTTTAAAAGTTGTGTTAGATTTGTTTACACTTTCGGAAGAATGAACAAGGGGAGGGAGATCTCTTTATCTATCTCTCTCCTCCCTTCTCTCTCTCTCTCCCCCTCTCTCTCTCTCTCCCCCCCTCCCTTTCTCGTCAGTATATGTGAGATTTCTAAACAAATGTACAACAGGGCAGACTTTATTTCTCAAGCTGCTGAAATACATTTGGAAAATTTACTTGAAATTGATAATGTATATTGTGTGATTCTTTTTCAAGATTCGGTAGGGTTGGCTGTAGACGCCTACGAATGTCATAGTGGACTGAAGGTCTGCAATGATCTGCCATATTGGACTGTGCAATGATTGGCTTCCATTGTTGCCTTTATAGATCACTTGATTTGTCATTTTGAAATGCATGGTTCCTTTAAAAGAAATCTTTCCTGATATCCATAAGTAACCTCATTCTAAATGTATTTTAATAGTGTTTGGTCACAATCTTGTGAATGCTCTTGTGTTGTGTAGTGTCTGAGCACCACGTTCCTGTGCACTTCAATATGGCAGCTGAGGTGTCCATAATATTGACTGAAAAATAAGTGTCCATAAGAAGGGGTCAAAACTCAGCAGACCTATCGTGAGAGGACACGAATGGGTTATTCATGGGCATATATAGTGCAGTGAGTAGCTCAATGTCCTCAAAGGAGAAATATATTCCTACATTTAAAAAAATCCGAGTTAGATCTGCAAATAAGGTCCTCCCCCCCCCCCCCAACCCACCCTCCACCCCCTCAGTTCTAACATTCTGAACACGACGAGTCTTTGTTCTTCAGAACATTAATAAAGATCATTGAGAGTTCTCACTCGGCAGGAACCCACATCTTGCATGCTTCCTTCTTGCCTGGCGACACCCAGCAGGGTTTGTCCCAGATTGTATTCTGTCCAGAGGTTGCAAAAATTCTGATCCTGTCAATAGATCGTAAACTTTTACTGAACAATCATGCACTTTATTTGGTGGGTCACGCTGCAGTCGTGTCCCTGCAGACAAGAAGGAAGTTTGGATTGAAATCTTAGCTTTACAGACAACTCCAAAGTATGGAGGCATCAATTTCGGGACCTTGCACAGAGAATGTTCCCAGTGAAAGAAATCGACTAACTTACATTGGGTCAGGCACTTTTAATACCAGGCAAGCTTCTCCCTGAATGAGGTGACTGCAGTTCTCATTTCATTATTGGACCCATCTGGGGTGTAAAGCCCTTGTGTATCGATTAATGCCTCTATATCCATTTGGGTCACTGATAGTCTCGACCTCTGACTATAAAGGTGAGCCTTGTGTTCTGATAATGCAATTCCTGCACTATGTAATTAAACATTTTCTACAGGGTCAACAGGGTGTGCTCTCTCCAGCCTTTGAGCAATTTGTGGCAGCGTCCTTTCCATTCCCAAATCCTCTCCCATTTGCTCCCTACTCCTGTGAACCATGTGGCATCTCTCTCTCTCTCTCTCTCTCTCTCTCTCTCTCTCTCTCTCTCTTCCTCCTTCATTCGCTTCTCCTCGTTCTTTCTGGTCAGTCAGCACCCAGTGAACCCTGGCAAGCAGTAATTGTGTCTGCTTGTACTCAGCCATGTTTTCTGTTGACTAAGGCTCATTTCAATGTAACAACCCTGTCTCCTTGAGGGTATAGCGTGTGCTTGCCTATTCGAATGAGGTGTGCCTGCTAATGAGTGCACGTGTGTGTGTTGGTGTGCGCGTGTGCGTGCACCTATATACAAGTATGGGTGTGCATATGTTATGATTACAGGTGTATGTCCACAAATTCATAGACATACCTATATGTGTCTGGAATGTAACTAAATGATCCATGCAAGTAGATACCTCTTGTGCATTGTCTGTGGTCCAAGCTGGGAGAGGCCTCTTTTACTTGTTCCAGGCTAGTCTGTGACTAACCACGTTCTCGCTGCCCATAACTAGATGCATAGGTTCAAGGATAAACCTGGCTTCTCCTTCTTTATTCCAATCACCGCCCTGTGCAGCCAAAGCCCGAATTTTTTAAATGTCTGCACTTGCTGAGGTTGGGCTCTGCAATTTATTTATTTAGTTTTCGACAGAATAAATTCCTGTTGGCCAACCTGGCAAAACAGAAGTTTCTTTTTCTCCATCAGTCCATTTCCCTCCGTCTAATTCACCTGGTTGATGCAATCAAGTGGGATTTTCTGCTACCTAAATTCACCAAACTTTATGCCAGGCTGATAAAAGCATAGGGTTAATTTTTAACTAAGGGCATTAAACAGGAGCGTCTGTAGATGCTGTGAATGTAGTTCTGGAGCAGCTCAGAAGGTCACGTGGCATCTAAAGGGGAATTGGTGTTTTCCAAATTGATTATAAACCTAGGCCATCCACAAATTGGAAGATCAGTACCTAATATTCTGTCTGGGCGCTCTCCAGCCAGACAGCATTGATGACGACTTCTCCAATTTCCGTTAAACTAGTCCCCCAAGTCTCTCCCCGATCCCTCTGTCTCCTTTACTCCAGCTCCCCACCCCTTTCCCTCTCCATTCAGACGGCTAACCCCCCACCTCATTTTTTTCTCTTCCACCCGTGTCCACCTATTACCCATTAACCATCACTCCTCCTCCTACACCTCCTGCCCCTTCCTCCCTCCCCTCCTCTCCCCTCACCTTTTTAATACCTGCTCATAACCTTGATGAAGGCCCCAGCCCCCCCCCCCACCACCCCCGGAAATGCTGGTTCACCCTTTCCTCCCTGCATGAGTTTCTCCAGCACATTTGTGCACTGCAAGACGTGAAGGGCATTTATTTCCCTGCTCCCCCCCTCCCCCCCACCGAGTGTCCTGTCTCCCACTTCCAAAGGCAATCCAATCGCACTGAGGACCTGCTGCACATCCGGTGAGGGTTACAGAAAGCTGCTTCATTTTTGTTTGTCCTTCCCGCCTGTGGTGGGATTGACCTTACCCACTGTCCTGTCTGTGTGTGTGTGTGTGTGTGTGTGTGTGTGTGTGTGTGTGTGCTCTGTCCCTCTCTACCCGCCACACCACATTGCTCTAAACAAACAGCACAAAACAGAGAGCTTAAAAATAATACAACAGCCCAACTAAGGCAAAACCACAGCAGCATTTTTGAAAATGGAGCCCAAAGCCATTTTAGTTCAAGAACGAAACATTTTATTAGGGTTTTCAAACTTTTTAAACAAGAAATATATCTATCGTTCATGGGGTTATCAATATCAGTGTTGGGTAGCTTTGTAGTGCAGTGCTAACTTTGTTGCTTGTATATACATATATCAGGAATTTAGATAGCTGAGAATGTTTTTTTTAATTACAGCTCCAATTTACTTATTGACTGAAGGGGGTGGGGGGAGGATGGGGGCGGATCTGTCATCAGTAGTGTGTGGCCAACCCCAGGCCATTGGTTTTTGGAAATATGTCCTGCCCTCCTCTGATAGTTTTACATCAGGTACTGGGATGAACCAAGCTCTGTGTGTGTGTGTGTGTGTGTGTGTGTGTGTGTGAGTGCGTGTGTGTGTGTGTGAGTATGTGTTTCGTGAGATTATGTTAGAAATGACCTTTGCTAAGTTTGCGATGGCTCTTTGTTTGCATTTTCGGTGATTTTTCTATGGTGAAACATTTTGGGACTTGAATTGGATGCTTTCCTCTGTGGTAACGCAACCCTAACTGCAACAAAAAAAAAATCATTAATGATCAGAAACTCCCGTCGGTGACCATCCATCTCCGTTGAAGGTCTTTGGGTTTCCCTCTCATGCCCGCACAACTGTCCACCCCCACTCTACGTAGCTTTAGGCACAGCTTGTGAAGCCTTGGGCCATGCACTGCCAAGGGTACGGTGTGCGTCTCAAATTTCTCTAGCTTCAGAGCAGCCATATGGTTAGAGTCAAGTCACAAATTCATCAGGAGTAAAAGGGTCACTGAAGTTTTCTGTTTATAATAACTCTGAAGGTTATTGGGACTCCCCTCCCCCTCCCACTCCACCCCACTCCACTCCACGCTGGTCAGGATGGTGGTTTTGACTCAGTCCTCATTGCCTTTTGGACTCAAACTCGATGTAAATTTTGTAATCCAGTGACACTGTCGGAGAAGTCAACACGAAATGTGTCCCCCTCATCTTTCCCCCCCCCCCCACCAAATGGGGCGCCTCCTCAGCAATGACACTGATGTACCGCGCAGTGTATGAAATGGGTGTCCTGTTCCAGGACTTCGAATCAGGAGACACGTCCCACCTGCTGCACTTTGTAGCCACATTGACCCTATTGTTTTAAATAGGCACGTGACCTGGGAGTGTGTCGGACAGAGAATGTATTAATCTGAGAGTTTATCAGCCATCATTTAGTTGGGTAAAGGACAAGCAGAAGCCAGGTTGAGGAACCATTTGTAAGCGGACAAGTGTGACATAAAAATCTCAACCAAATATAGCTGGGACAACCTTAACTCGATTATCGCACTGTTCTTGAAATTCCTCGATCTGCAGTCTTAAAAGAGATTAGCACTTTTGATTTGATTAATTTAATGAGATTGTGTTTTTAATATCACATCGTCTCCTTGATGGAATGAACATGGACAGAGAAAATAACGTTATACTCAGTCCAGATGGGAGGGGGACAGAAAAGGGGAGTTCGGAGATTGTTGGGAGGGATGGGGTTTTTTTTAAACAGCATTTTACTGGGCTGCTACTGCCTTGATAATCTTTAAGTTTCATTCCTCTCGCATTTCACTGAGATCTTATGCTTAAACTCCAGGTGCCCGGGGCAGGTGAGGGCGGGGGGCTGTTGTAGGCACCTTCCGCGTGACTTCCTTCCCATCCTTTTGCTTGGCTCTCTCAAAGCGTTCCACCTCTGCCACTTTGATTTGGGAAAAGAAAACTGGGGGGGGGAGGGAATTCCCTCGCCTCAAAATCACGAAGAGTGGGAAGCGGGAGATAAATTGTCAGACCTTTTTTTCCATGATATTTTCCTCTGTATATAATCTATGATGCGGATGTTTTAAAAAAAAAATTCACAGGACATTGCTCTGTAAAAATCTGTATATAGAGAAAGATTCTTTTTTCTATTGGAAATCATTTCTTGTCACTTTATATTCAAAAAAATAAAGTCTACAACACTTCAAACTGCTGCCATGTTTTTCTTTTGCCATTTAAATTCATTCATCTGAAACAGCTTCTCAAAGAAGCTTCCGGGAATTCCACGGATTCAGTATCTTTGCTTCTCCCATCCTTTGTTGAAAGTGATGCCTGTTGGCCCATTGTCTGTGGGCTTTACTGAGTTCGTACCTGAATCCAGTTTGAATGTATGCCTACCTAAAGTTATTGCAGTCTGGCGCGGTGTTCCAGATGTAATCTCTCTGCGCCAGTCACTGTGTGGTACCACAGGTAAGTTTGATTAAACTTAATTGATCAGGGAATCTCTTAACATGAAAATGGATACGCTGGCCATTCAGAAAAATGAGAAGGGATCTTATGGAAATGTATAAAATTATGAAAGGGATAGATAAGATGGGGGAAGACCAGAACAAGAAGGCATAGCCTCAAGATTCAGGGTAGGCGATTCAAGATGAGGGGAAAATGCTTTTCCCAGAGAGTGGAATTCTCTGCCCATGGAAGAAGTGGAGGTGACCTCAATAAATAAGATAAGGCTGGGTAAATTTTTACAGAAGAAGGATATGGAGAAAAGGCTGGTAGGTGGAGATGAGCTATTATCAGATCAGCCATAGCTCGACGGACCAGATACTTCTATCCCTTATGTTCTTAAACCTTTCCCATGTTAGAGATGGGAGGTGATTCAGTGAAATGTTTTGCATGGTGGTTGAGTTAATAGTCAACATCTGCCTGCTTTTGACCCCTTGAAAGGCTCAGGCCTGAAACGTCATCTAGCCTAGTCTCCTCCCCCCCCACTGCAGTGACCCCAAGCCCCCATTCCACCTATCACCTCCCACCCTCACCTCCCCCCTTCCCCCTTTTGTTCGGACATCTCTCATGTTCCCCCACACCTTGATGAAGGGCTCAAGCCCATAACGTCAGTAACGCATCTTTATCTTTGCTACATTAAGGCACTGTTTGACCTGCTGAGTTTCTCCAGCAGTTAGAATATGCTGTTATAGCGCCAATGACCCGGATTTGAATCCAGCTCTGTCTGTAACGTAAAGGTTCCATTACTGTCATGTAATATTACATATCGAATGTAACATACATGAAATTCTTTAATTTTTGTCTATTTTTAAGACAGTCAGAGAGTCGCCTCTTCGATCAGCACCCCCTCACGGAAACCTACAGCACCTGGCCTCCCCTCCAAAGACTGACCAGTCCTGAGCCTGCTTAAGGCTTCCGAGATCCGACAATCCCACGTGTATCCAAGCTATTAGGGCTTCTGTTTTTGTACGTTCCCCCCGTGTCTGCGTGGGTTTTCTCCAGGGCCTCCACTTTTCTCCCATCCTTCAAAACCTACCAAGCCGATTGGGTGTAATTGGGTGGCACGGACTACTGGGCCAAAAGGGCCTGTCAGCGTCTTGTATATCTAAATTTAAAATTTAAAAATATGTTGGCAGCTTTCCCAAGCTAGTAGGAGGCTTAGATCAGACATTCTCAATGGGAGGGGTCATACAGCCCCCACCATGGGCCACAGCACATTTAAGGGAGCAGAGTGGGACTGAAATCGTACAATATATTTTAGGTTTTGCTCTGCAGTTCGTAGAAGTACGAAAGAAACCAACTAAATTGGACTGCTTCACAGGGAAAGGAAACTTTGAACAGAGTCCTATGGGAGCCTAGCCAAAAGAAAGGGTTGAGAATGACTGATGTAGGCTGTAAATGGGGGAGGGGGGAGGGGAAACGTTAATTTACACAACTCTGCAATTTTTTGCGGTTTTGGGTAGAGCAGTTTTTGTTCTTATATCTGGTCATGATATTATCTATGGTACAGCTGTGAAAATTGGGAAGAGGTATTGAGGACATGCCAAATCCCCCCCTTCAACGTCTGAGGGAGTTGAGTCTCTTTCTGGATCGAGGCATCAACGTGGTTGGAGCAGGAAAGGTTATGGGTCATATTCTTGAAGCTCTCCGTCATCTCAGGTACAGACAAGAACGTGTGCTCCCCTCTCCTCTCATATCCTGGCACTGAGGTTGATACTCGTTTTAAGCCTCTTTTAAGCTGCAGCACCTGGGACGCCCTCCTGGGACCCGGGTGTGATTACCGGGGTAAAGGTGCTGGATCAGCACCTTTTAAATCACAGGGGGATCAACCCATTAAATCGCCAACCCAGCGATTTAAGGGGGATCCCGCTCCCGCAATGACGTGTCAGGTACTCACCGGAAGGACTGCCGGATGTTCAGATGCTGGCTGCCCGTTGATGCACGAACGTATGCAAGCGCCAAGGTTACCGGAAGAAGCGGGGTCGGCCATTTTCCTGTTTAAATCGCCCATGACGAGACTTGAGTAAGTTTAACTGGGTCCCCTGACTCCCTCTGAGGTAAGTCAGGGACCCGGTTGGATTCTGATGGGGTTGACCGGGTCAGACCTTCTCGAATTGCCGACTAACTGGGATGCAAACTGAGCAAATTGGCTGGTTAACGCCATTTTACACAGCAGTTTTAAAGGGCCTATTGTTACACTGGTAATGTACTCACCCAGACTCACTTCCAGAGCTACGTTGCCTTCCTCTCCACTTGCCTCCACATCTTGTGCCTTGTAGCTTCCAGCTCTGGTTCTGAGCCTCCCAGTTTGGCCTCCTGATGAGTCATCAATAATTCACAAAAAGGCCTGAGTAGTGAAACAATCAGGCTTTTAACATCTAAAGACCAGAACACTATCAAACAACCATCCACCTCCTTGACTGATCAGAGCAAAAGGGAAGGGGTAGCCTGAAAAGGGCTATGGATAGGATCGGTCTCAAGAGGCGTGTCAAGTCGATAGAAGCCAATCACAATGTTACAGAGGTTCGCCACCCCCACAAGCACCTCAAGTCCCTGCAGAGCATTGACTGCTGCTCTCTTAGATTCACTCTCGACCAAGCATCCCCATCCCTCTGTCTTCTTTCCTCCAGCTCTCTACCCCTTTTCCCCCTCACAGAGCCATCCCCCCTCCCTCCATTGGCTGCTATGCCCTCTCTCACTTATCCACCTATTACCTCCCATCTGTGGGACTGTGCACTTCCCCCTCCCCCCACCATTTTGTTCAGGCACCTGCCTACATTTTGCCCATATCTTGATGAAGGGCTCAAGCCCGAAACGTTGGTTATGTATCTTTATCTTTCCTACATAAAGTACCTGCTGAGTTTTTCCAGTGTCATGTTTTTACCCTGAAAGCAAAGAGTTCTGGTGATATTCTAGTGAATTCCTGCTACCCTAGATCAGCAGCCCATTAATTTTAAGGTAAGGTGCTCAGAATGTTCAGAGCCGTTAAGATATGACCTCTTCCAAATCAGCAGGGAGCCGAGAGGAGATGAGGCCATTCAAATCGCTGAGGAGATGTCTCAATCGAAGACACAGGCCTCCTGAGCCACTACTACTCATTCCCAGGGGCAAGGCCTCTTAAGAAAAGTTCATACAAGAGCTAACCTACCGCAGGACAGCTAAATGAGAAAGACACTGGCCCATTTAGCCACTACTCCTCATTCCCAGGGGCGGCAGGGTGAGCGCAATGCTGTTAGAGCAGCAGCGACCGGGATTCGAATCCCACATTGTCTGTACATAAGAAAGAGGAGCAGGAGTTGGCCACCCGTCCCGTCGAGCCCGCTCCACCATTCAGTGAGTTCACGGCTGATCTGATGATCGGCTCATCTCCACCCACCTGCCTTTTCCCCATATCTCCTACATATGAAAATCTGTCCAACCTTGTCTTCAATATATTTACTGAAGTCACCTCCACTGCTTCAAAGGGCAGCACATTCCATAGACTCACTTCCCTCAGGCAGGGAAAAGCAGTTCCACCTCATCTCCATCCTACATTT
Source organism: Narcine bancroftii (assembly GCF_036971445.1). Taxonomy (NCBI): domain Eukaryota; kingdom Metazoa; phylum Chordata; class Chondrichthyes; order Torpediniformes; family Narcinidae; genus Narcine; species Narcine bancroftii. The sequence continues at coordinate 59,630,776 of NC_091481.1, read as the reverse complement.
ACCTCCCTGAACCTTGAGGCTATGTCTCCTAGTTCTGGTCTCCCCTACCAATTAGAAACAACTTACCTACCTCTATCTTATCTCTGCCTTTTTTAATTTTATACGTTTCTATAAGATCCCCCCCCCTCATTCTTTTAAATTCCAGAGAGTACAGTTTCAGACGACTCAATCTCTCCTCATAACCTCACTCCCTCTGGTGAACCTCCTCTGCACCACCTCTAAAGCCAGTACATTTTTCCTCAAGTAAGGAGACCAGAACTGCATGCAGTCCTATGATGCAGCCTCGCCAGTACCTTGTACAGTTGCAGCACAACCTCCCTGTTCCTAAATTTAATCCATCTAATGACCTCGGCCAATGTTCTACCTGCTGCACCTGAAAGCCAACCTTTTGTGATTCATGCACAAGCCCTCCCAAGGCCTTCTGCATGGCAGTGTGCTGCAATCGTTTGCCATTGAAATCATAATCTGATCTTCCATTTTGCCTTCCAAATTGGATAACTGTAAGGGGTTTGTACGTTTGCCCTGTTGTCTGCGTGAATTTCCCCCGGGTGGTCTGGGTACTGTTCAAAACGTACCAGGGGTTGTAGGTCAATTGGGGAGCACGGGCTCGTGGGCTGAAAGGGCCTGTTACCATGCTGTATGTCTAAATTTATAAACAAAATACCATTCACAAGGTCAACTTGTTCAAAGCAGGTGTCCTGGGAGAAGTCAGGGTAAAATTCATCTAACTTTCCTGGAGGCAAAATCTGTTCTTCTTGCAAAAGAATGAAAACTACGTTTGTTGACTTGATGACACAAATAGGACATCAATGTAAAACAAGACGCTGGTTGGAGGGAGAGTTCCCCAAGGCTGACTTGCCTCATCTCATCAGAGTGACAGTGGAGCTCCGAGGAACTCGAGGACAAAGTGATGGAAACACTGCAGCTTAGAGTCAGGAGCCACTTCCCTCGTTTCCCCCTGTGCAGACACCTTTGACATTTCCCATGCCCAGGAGTCACCCAGCAACCATTTCCATCCAGATCATTGATCATTTCACACCCATTGTAAAACTGGCCTGTGTGCTTCTTGGCGAGGCTGATGTATTCCTGCATCGTCCTGTCACAAGTACATAAGCAGCGGCGGAAGTCAGCCACTTGGCCCATCTAGCTTCCCCTGCCATTCAATCAGATCACTGATGATCCCATCTCAGCTGCCACGCCTCTTTCCCTGCTCTCTCCCCGTACCCGCTACCCATTTCTTCACTGGCTCCACCTCCACAGCTCTCTGGGGAAGAGAATTCCAAAGAAGCACATCTTTCTTGGAGAAGAAATGTCTCCTAATGTGCAACAGGTGACCTCTTATTCTGAAACTATTGACCACAAGATACCTCACAAATGGAAACATCTCAGAATCTCCTGTTTCAAGACGATTCATTATCTCTATAGAAACGTCGAAGATGTTCTCCCTTCAATCTCATGAAGCTTTTTGCAGCCTAACCCTTCCATCTATTTCCCCAGTTCACTTTAAGCACTCATCCAATTCCAATTGCATCTAGCTTCAAATCCAAATTTCTCACCCTCAAACTGAATTAAAATTCTACCATGCATTAATCCTGTTTCGTGACAGACATCTTTTGAAAGGGAAAACCAGGGGTATACGATCCAGTGATCATTGGGAGATCAGAAGTGGAGAGGGAGAGCAAATTGAAAGTTCTGGGAATCACTATCCGGAGAACCTTTCCTGGACTCAGCATACCATGGTCATCAGGAAAGGAAGCACATCACCGTCTCTACTTCCTCAGATTCGGTATGACATCGGAAACCTTGTCGAATTTCTCCAGGTATGTACCAACTGGCTGCGGGGGCACCAATACCCCTGAGTGGAAAGCCCTGCAAAAGGTAGAGGGCACAGCCTAAAAAACTCCCACCCAAGCCCCCCCCCCCCACCCCCTGCCCATCAACTGGGAACATCGCCGTTGGAGAGCTGCAGCAACCATCAAGAATCCGCACCACCCAGCGCACACTCTGTTCTCGCTGCTGCCTTCAGGAAAGAGGTCTGGGTGCCACAGGACTCACACCACCAGGTTCAGGAACAGTTGTTATCCCATCAGACTCCTCAACAACAGATTCGGAGATTCATTTAAGGACTCTAATTTTGCACATTATTTATTACTGAATTTTTATTTTTTCAGTCCATTACATTTTACATTTCTTTGTTTATATTTATCTAGTTTGCACACTTTTGTCTTGAGTATAATTTAGTTAGCGATAAGTAGAAATTCTGCCTGGCCCATAGGAAAAAAGAATCTCAGGGCTGTATGTGATGTCATGTATGTCCTCGGACAATAAATTTGAACTTTAACCTTGAACTTTAAAATCAACTCTAAAATGGATCTTCTTCGTCATCAGTCAAGAGGAGGGCGTCCACTGTTCACCTCTCAGAACTAACCGACAAGGACATGGGAAATAAAGCAGCCACAAAGGTTCTGCTCAAAACATCAATATCGATGCACCTCTCGTTTTTCATGCCAGGAGCTGTGGCTGGGCAATCACTGACCGCAGCCTCTTCATACGACGCAGTAAACCCCACCCCATCCTTCCCCCTGCACCTCACCGTGAGTAGTGGTGGTACACAGCTCGATCAGACGGACTGTATGCCAGCAGAAACCCCCCCCCCACCCACCATCCCCAAGCACAGGGGATCCCTATCAGCTCCACGGCAGTGTTCTGTGCAGCCGTTCCATGTGTTACAAGTTCAGAGGACCCCAAAACCCAGCTCCAATAGATATGCACCAACACAAAGGGTTACTTCAACAAAATCTGCTTTTAATTATCATTGAACATGGAAATAGAATCAAACTTTAACATATCTATTGACTTAACCCCCTTCTAATTCTTTAGGGCACGTGTGTGTAATGTGTGTGTAAGTTCAGCAAAGTTCTTTGGTTCACAGACCAATCTCACTGGCTGCGGGCATCCTTGGACTGTGTACAGAAGTTAACATTAATAAAGTTCACCGGGCTTTGGTGCTGAACAGATAAATGGTTACCACTCAGGAGGGTTCTTGTTGGTTTTCAGAGAGAGAGTTTTTCTTGTTTCAGGTCACCACAGAGTTCCTTTTCCTTTCTGTTTCTCCTAATCCAAGGGAAACACCGGACAGCCGGTCCTCTCCTTTGACCAGGCCGTCTTCCAAAGCTTGCCAGTCTTCCAAAGCTTTCCAGCTTGTCCCTCTCTCTCTCTCTCTCTCTCTCTCACACACACACACACACACTCCCTCCTCTCTGAGAGCAAAGCCTCTTTTTTTCTACAGTCTGCAAAGATCACATGACCTTCCAGACAGTAAGTTCTGTTTTCCAGACAGAGCCTGCACCTCGGCTCTGTCCGTGGATCTCCCAGTGTCCCCCCCCATTTTCAATTCCCTGTCCCATTCCCTTGCTGACATGTCTGTCCGTGGTTTCATGCACTGCCAGACTGAGACCACCCGCAAATTAGAAGATCAACAGCTCGTCTTCCGTTTGGGTGCCCTCCAACCAGATGGTATTAACATCAACCTCCAGTTTCCAACCTCACCCCTTCTTCATCCCCCTGTGACCTGTCCCCCAGCTCTCTCTCACACACATTCTTTCTCTCTCTCCCTTCCCCCTTTTCCCTCTGTCTCCTTGCACAGAACCAAAATCAATTCTCACCTCTCCTCTTATCATATACAATTAACACCTTTTGTAGGTCTGGATCCCCCCTCCACCCAACCCCCCCCCCTCCCCCAAGTCTTCAGTCTTTATTCTGACACCTTCCAGTTCTTTGCTAGTACCTTGAAGAAGGGCTCAGGCCCAAAACGTCGGTAATGTTTCTTTACCTCCTATGGACGCTGAAAGTCTGGCTGAGTTCCTCCAGCGTTTCTGTGTGTTTTACCGCAATCACAGCGTCTGTGGACTTTCATGTTTCACCATGCTTTTCTCTCTATCCATCAGAGATTGTTGTTTGCTAACACGTACACAAGGGCTACCACCTCTGTGTTCTTCCAGTGCTCTGTTCCTTGTTCCCGTGCTTTTCTGCCCTTTTCAGGTGGCTTGAAATTATGTGCCCTGTGGAGTGAGCATTCAAGCCAACCGCTGATAAAGACAGGCCAGCGTTCAACCAACTGTGCACAGAAGCAATCCTCAAGACCTTCCAGCTGCCACCTTCAGGAAGATGGTGCAGAAGGTTCAAGAATGTTTCTCCCCCAATAAATATCAGGTTCTTGAACCTACCTGTACTACTGTAACCATGGCCTCTCTGGGGCCATCAAAAGATGTCTGCCTTTTTTATATTTGTTAATTTGTACAACATTGGGTGACACTGTCAGGCTCTACAGTGCCAGCGACCCAGGTTCGAGACCCGCACTGTCCATAAGGAGTTTGTACATTCTCCCCGTGTCTGCATGGGTTTTCCCCGGGGGGAGGCTTTGGTTTCCTCCTGCCCTCCAAAATGTAGGTTCACTGACGTGTAGTAAAATCCGGAATTCCAGCGACTGGCAAAAAAAAATTCTGGAAAATAAATACAAAAGTTTAAAATAGGTGCCCCCTAGTGGTTAGTTCACTAATCATGCCACATGCAATCTCAAGCAACCGAAAAATTCACTTATCCGGCATCTACCAATCCCCATATGTACTGGGGGCTTACTATATTTGGGGGGCATGGGTTTGTGGGCTGGAAGGGTCTCTTACTGTGCTGCATGTCTTATAATCATATAACCACATAACAATTACAATACGGAAACAGGCCATCTCAGCCCCTCTAGTCCGCACCAATTTAAGTGAACTCCTCTAGACCCACCCACCCGCTCCCTGTCCATATCCCTCCAACCCCCTCACATCCATGCACTCATCCAACCTTCTCTTAAATGACCACATTGACCCTGTTGCAACCACCTCTTCCGGAAGGTCATTCCACTCAGCCACCCCTCTCTGAGTGAAGAAGCTTCCTCTCATGTTACTTCTAAACTTTTTCCCCCTAATCCTTAACTTATGACCCCTCGTTTCAATCTCTCCTTCCCTCAATAGGAAGAGCTATTCTCATCTACTCTATTTATCCCCCTCATAATTTTAAATATCTCTATCAAATCCCACCGCAACCTTCTACGCTCCAATGAATAAAGACCCAGTCTACTCAATCTTTCTTTATATTCTAGATACTGCAATCTAGGCAACATTTTAGTAAATCTTCTCTTCACCCTCTCTACCTTATTGATATCCTTCCATTTTTTTTTACCTTGTGTGGTGATGTAATTTCTGTATATTATTTGTTAATGTATTTTACAAACCTGTGTAGATGCAGCAAAAATGTCAGTGCATCTGTTCTTTGTACTTGTGTATATGACAATACTGGCACCAGGTAACTCAGTGCGACCTGTCACATGGTTGGGTGGTCGGCGGCAACTCAACCGGCTCCCACACCAGGCTTGCCTGGTGCGGAGGGTGGCGAGGCACCTTGCAGGATGAAAAACAAGGGTGGACGAACCCTCTTGTGGGGTCAGCAGCCATCTGGCGAACACGTGCCGCGAAGCGCGGAAAGGGCGTCTCTTGCATTGAAGCTTGGTCTGGCCGTTCGCTGCAAAGGAAATTCCCCCAGCCATCTTGGACCTTGTCGTGCTGCTGGATCCGGGAGGGGAGGTTGAGAAGGCGGGTCCGGACCTGCACAACCCCCCCACCCCCACTCACCTAAAGTCCATTCACGTACCTGCTGTTTCTTTCTGAGGAGTGGGGTATCCTCAAACCATCATCGTTCCTAGGGGATGGATACGCTTGAATAAATGACAATAAACTCTCATCAGTTCATGGGACAACTCTGCTCATACAAGGAGAGAAAAACATCCTGCTCCAAAAACTGTTACTGTTCTCCCAGTGGCCTGTTATCCCCTCTCTGAATTTTAAAGCCTCCTACCGTTCTCTGGCTGCCAGCTAATACTGTCAAAGTGAAGAAGGGAGGGTAGACCTCTGCCAAGGGGAGCGGGTTCACGTTCAATAACACGGCGACATTCCTCAACTATCGAAGAATGGAATCGTTACCGAGCGTTTTAATACGCTTCAGAGCACAAAACTAACACTGTAAAAGGGGACCAATATCCAGTTTTATCAAAGATAAGGCGTACGTCTAATTAATCCTTACACAGTATGATGCTGCTTTTGACATGTACATCAACATCGTCTGGCCTCAGTAGGGTCAGGCAGTATCCAGGATCAGAGGGAGGCCTTGGCAAAGCAGTGCCCGACCACACTCAATTTCAGAATCAGAATTTATTGACATGATCACATCACAAAATTCTTTATTTTACAGCAGAAATCACAGGGCAAACAGTTCCATAAACCACATTTAAACATAAATAAAAATAGTGCAAGTGTCTGTGGCTCATTGTCCATTCAGGAATCTGATGGTAGCGGGGAAAAAGCTGCCCCTGTGCCACTGACTGCTCTAGGGTCCTGTGCCTTTTTCCCTGATGGTAGCAGAGTGAAGAGGGCACGGCCTGGGTGTTGAAGGTCCTTGAGGATAGAGGCTTCTTTCTTAAGGCACCGCCTCTTATCGATGTCCTCGATGGAGTGCGGTCTGGTGCCTGTGAGGTCGCAGGCCCAGTTAACAACCCTCTGGAGTTTTATCTTGTCCTGACCATTGGCACCAGACAGTGATGCAAATATCCAGACTGCTCTTCACGGTACACCTGTAAAGGTGACATACAAAATCTCCTCAAACTCTTGACAGATTATAGCCACTGGCGATTCTCCATGATTGCATCGACATTTAACCACCAACTTCCTTAGTGGTTCAGGTGTGAAACAGCACAAACAAAGGCCCTTCAAAGACCCCCATGAGTATGCAAAGGTTTGGTACGACTTCAATAGCCCTGGCAAACAGAGGGTGCTGGCTGGCAGCATCATGGTCTGGTATGGGGACACCCATACCCCTGAGTGTAAAGCCCTGCAAATGGTAGTGGACGCAGGCAAAACGCTCCCCACTGTTGAATATATCTACGGGGAATACTGCCGTCAGAGAGCAGCAGCAATCATCAAGGATCCACATCACCCAGCACATGCTCTGATCTCGCCGCTCTCATCAGGAAAGACTCGCACCACCAGATTTAGGAACAGCTGCTCCCCCTCCACCATCAGACTCCTCAATGAAAAACTCAATCAGAGATTCATACTTTGTGCTCTTTATTGATTTTCTTTTTGCTCTCTATGTATTGCACAGTCAGTTTGTTTACAGTTCTTTGTCTGCTTACATGTTTCACACTGTGAACAGTTTATTTTTTGCACTACCAATTAGTGGTGATTCTGCCGTGCCCACTGGAAAAAGGAATCTCAGGGTTGTATATGATGTCATGTATGTACTCTGACAATAAATCAGAATCTGATCCCAACTTGTCCATGCCATCTAAGGAGCCAACCAAGATTCATCTTATTTACCTCTGTTGAACCCATAACACTAGGCAAAACATTTTTTCCCAAAGGTTTGTTACCTGAACTTCAGGATGAACTTAAATGTAATTTCAGAGTTGGAATATGGAGAAATATTAAATTAACTTTTATTGAATTTAGCGTGTTCAATCACCTCATGTGCTTCTGAGCCAAGTTGACTACACAAGTTGCTCAACAAATGTGAGGAGGTCTGCCTTGGTCACCAATTTTACAACTGAAGTAGAGCTCATAGGCTTTCTTAATAACTGCAGTCATGCTGCGTCATTAAGCTTTAAGCATATTCTGGAACAGAATGTATCGCAGCTCTTGCGACATTGTCGAGACTTCTTCTGTAGTGAATCTTCCTGAAGACTATTAGTACACTCACTATGAGATTGCCTGAAGAACATGTATATCAATGTATGTTCAATCTATATCAATGTAATGCGCAGCATCTGCATATGTGAGCTGCTTTTATAACCTGTCTGCATCTATCCTGACTAAGCATGCTGGGACCAAAGACAACATTTGCATAGCACCCGCACTGAGTGCATGCCCGGGCATGCTTGGACTGACCAAATCAGCTTTGTAGGCAATGCACTCAACATTCGACAGGAAATCCCTTGTAGGAACTGGGATTTGGGTGGGGTGGGGGGGGGGGGGGGGGGCGCTGAAGACAAGAAGGGCTCCCGTAGGGCCTCAGGTACTGAAGGCTTCTTGATTGTGTCGGAGGTTTGGACCCAAGCTCAGATTGCCGATGGTTTGAACAGGGAGTCAGTGCGGCTGCAGGGGCCATGGGAAACGCTGGAGGCAAATCCACGAGTGTTTCTCTGAGGGGACATTCTTTTGCTTCTTTTTCTCTTATTGTTTGTTTACCTTACAGTGGACAAAAATTGCATATCATGTATCTTACATTGTTAATGTATCACTACGTGACAATAAAATGAACTTTTGATGGGACCTTTGGCCAGTTTTCTTGACACTGAATGCTCCATGTGGCTCCCTCACCAGCAAACAAGGCAAGCGATCCTCATCAATAAACTGTCAGCAAGACTTCGAAAAAGGCAAACACTCAGATCTACACCCATCAGAATCCACAGTTTCAATCCCACACATTGAAAACTTCCAAAACTTCAGCTGCTTCACCTGAGCAATTAATCATGCCAAACCGTTTCAACGGCGGCTGCACTTCCTGAAAAGACTGAAAGCGGCCAAGGCTCCCACCCACCTTTCGAGAGCTCTTTCGAGAGCGCCCAGGTTGGCTGCAACACTGCGTGTTACGGATGTTGCAGAGAAATGGATTGGAGGTCAATCCACAGGACCATAAGAGCGGCAGAGAGGATCGCTGGAGTCTCCCTTTCCCCTCCACCCCTCCCCCACCCCCCCATCATTGATATGATCTATCAGGATTGTTGTGTCAAAGAAGATGCACAAAATAATTGAGGACATCTTCCACACCGCACACAGCATCTTCCAGCTGGGGAAGAGATACAGGAGAATCAGAGCCAGCTGAGGGACAGCTTCTTCCCACGGGCAGTGAGAATGCTGAACGACCAAAGGGAACTGCTCACACTAACCATATAAATGAAATAATATTTATTTATTTGTACATCTGAACACTTGTCCTGCAAATGCATTGATGGACTGTGTGTGTGTTACGTCTGGTTGTTTTTCACCAAGGACTAGAGAACGTTGTTTCATCGGGTTGTACTTGTGCAATCAGACGACAATAAACTGGACTTGTCTTGAACCATAGGCTCTGTGAAGGTATCAGTGTGGGGCATAGTCCTCAAAATCCTCTGCCAACACTTTACTGTGGATGTGTTTCAATATCTGTTTAGATCCTGGATTAATATAATGAAACACAACATTTGTTACAACCTACCCAAATCTAATTAAAGTCTACTGCTGTTAGTTAATGAAAATTAATTTCTTATAGTTAAAGATAGCAGTGGCAGATGTCGAAGACTAGACTGCATAAAGGTTTATGCTTAACCATCTACTTAACAATGAAGAATTACCAGCTGTTTGCTTTATGACTAAACTCTTCTTCCTGAGTTGTTTTGCGGACATCTCTGTTACACATACACTGGACAACGAAGATTTGCTTCCTGAACACTTTAGGATGTAGTTAATGGATTTTGAGCTTCTGATCACGAAAATCACAAAAGATTTCCTGTGTTTTTTTTAAAACAGACTATTTTTGTGATTTCCTGTCATATTTTAAGTTTACTCAAGCAGACAAAACCATGAAGCATAACATGTCGTTGAGAAATTATTTTTTGCGTTCGCACTCGAACATCTTCCCGGCTGATCTACGTGCCGTCAGTGACGAACGCAGTGAAAGATTTCACCAGGGCAACTGGAATCCATCAGTGCCGGCCAACTATTGTTGGACATTGACATGAGAGGCATCAGATGTTGAGTACAAGCAAAAAATCAGAGGCAAAACCTTTTTAGGTCAGTTGAACGAAAGCAATGCGTCGGCACCATGATGCATTTAAACAGGGTAAATTCAATAAAAGTTAATTTAATGTTTCTCTAACTTCCTACGTGATGCAGCAAATTTGAAATGATCTTTGTGTTCAGCTTGAAGTCATCTATCATAAACCCCCATTCTTTTTCAGGAAGCCAACCTCTTGGGGGAAAAAATGTCGAGTGTTATTAACGCTGGGGTTTTTTTTGAAGTGAGGGATGGATGTGAAAGTCTACAAGTTAACGCAGAATTGGTACTCAGACTGAAGGATGGAGAAAAGGGAGAGGATGAGTTGGGGGATAAAGTGAGATCCACCAGATGGATTTTAATCTTGGAGGGGAATGTAGAACATTACAGCACTGAGCAGGCCCTTCTTCCCAGAATGTGATATAAACTCTGAAGGAGGATCCAACATCGTCAAGAGTTGAAGAAGAAATTGTGTGATGCTGGCGTCGAGTGCAATGCACAAACATGTTGGAGATAACACAGCAGGTCACACAGCATCCATAGGAAATGAAAGGTAACCAATATTTCAGGCCTGGGCCCTTCCTCAAAGTACAGCATAACCACTCGTATCCAGAATGTATGGGGATTGGTAAATGTATGGTTGCTTGACACTTACCCTTACAATGCCTGATACACCTGCATTAAGAATAAACAGGTTAAAAGACAAAAATGCAATACTGTTCTTACACAGAACAAACTTCACTTGCATATAAACCTTAAAGCATTTTACTTTATTTTCAGTCACATTCTTTGAAAACATTTAACCATCGCTGCATCTGCAGGTTCCTCCCCCTCCACGGAGCCGCCTGAAAAGACAAACAATAACATTACAGTGTTATGAACTCCGCATAACAATCAACCAGGCAGTGTTTAATTTTAAAACACTAATTTATTTCTTACTCTTAAACTATAGTCTCAATTTTTAAACTATCCTTAACACTAAACGTGTGTGTGTGTTTGTGTGTGTGTGTGTGTGTGTGTGTGTGTGTGTGTGTGTGTGTGTGTGTGTGTGTGTGTGTGTGTGTGTGTGTGTGTGTGTGACATTGATATACCCCAACTGCAGTCCAGGCCAAAAATCTAAAAAGTTACTTCAAAGTTCAGTCTTTCAAATTCAGTGTTGAAGTGTAGGCCTTTGAGATTTGACGCCCAGAATTAACGTTGAACCGATGGGGAGACTGGAGTTGCGGCTGCCACAGGCTCACGAATTCTCCCTGCATTGCCTTTGAAGAAATGTCCATCCACACGAGCTGTGGTCACAACACTCCTGGTCCTTTTGTAGGCGAGACTCGAACTGGGCAGCCTCCACGAAGCTTCCAAGACCCTGGCACCGGTCTCTCCAAGTAAATTCACTGCTAGTCTCACTTAAAATGAAGCCGTCTCTCCAAGTGACCTCCACTGTTGGTCATAATCAAACTGGAGCATTTTCCTTCCCAAAAAGACCCTCCTGACACAGGTCAATCCACCGAAAAGGCCCAGTCATTCCCAGAGCAGGCAGCATTCGATCTGAATGCCACAAAAATGGCTGGCCACAAGAGCTGCTTCAAGAAGATGCTTTCTCTTCAGCCGTAAGAATGGTTCTCCCTTTGCAAAATCACTATCTCTTTGCAAATGTATCGAATCTGGAACAGACTGTGACAAACCTTCCCTCAGTTCTTCCAACGTATCAAATTGTCACTGGGCTGTGATTTGTGTTGTGCTTATGTGAAATGCTAACTGTAGCCATTCATTCCCTCCTGTCTATATTATCCTTTACAGTGATAATCCCATTTTACTAAAACAGAAGCTCGTAATAACAGAAAATTAACCCTAGCCCCCCATTCCTAAAAGTTTACAGATAGAGCTTCTGACCAGGGTGACTCTTTCTAAGCAGGGATGAGAGAGTCACCCCAATGGCGAGCAGCATCAACCAGGTCTTCATCTGGGCGAAGCCATCGCTGTTTCACGCAACTGGATTCAAACAGCTACGACGAGCAAAGCCCGACCAAGGCCCTCCGCTGGCTGAATATTGGCTCCCATCTTCACCAAAGGTTTACGTATTACTACAGAGAACGTTTACTTTTACAATTTTAAACTTAGGTATTTTTTACTTTCTTTCTTTTTAATATTTTTTTAAATTTTGATTTTAAAGGAGAAAAACATAAAAGTACAAAAAGCACTTGTGGAGTGTAAATAACAGACTAAATTGTTAAAAAAGAGTCAGAAACCATAAGACATATCCACAATTCATAAACATTAATAATTTTATCCCAATTACAAAGAAATCCAAACCCCTCCCTACTTTATGCACACAGCATGATAATAAGCAAATTTAATACATAAAATGAAAACAGAAAGAGAAAATATTAAAGGCCAACTATTATATTAAAGATTAAGAAAGTGACTCCATAAATGGCCCCCACAGCATTTGAAATCTTATACCTGAATTATTAATTGAATAACAAATCTTTTCTAAGTTCAAACATGACACAGTGTCTCTCAGCCACTGAGCTTGAGTGGCCAGAACAGCATCTTTCCATCTAAGTAATATCGCTCGTCTCGCTAAAAGAGAAGTTTGATATTTAATTGAACTCAAAAGAACATCATCCTTTCCCGTGGTTCCGAAAAGAGCAACCAAAGGATTCGGTTCTAAGTTTACATTAAGAATTAAAGATTATTGTCACATAATACCACATTTAGAATGTAACATACATGAAGACAGGGACCAACCACTTTGTCCAACACCTCCCTCATGGACAAGGCCCCAGATGAGGGCTGAACTCACAACCCCCAGTTTACAAGACCAGTGCTGTAACCACAGAACTATCAGAAACTGTAAAGAAGGTATCTCTCCAGTATTTTTCCAGACTAGGGCAAGTCCAGAGCATGTGAATTAAAGAAGCATGTAATTTTTTTAACCTATTATTTTATTCTCATTATTTAAACATTTATTTTCCGCTTGAATTCCAGATGCTAGGGGTCTTATTGTGTGAAAAAAAAGTGGTCAGACGCCAAATAAAACTGTGGGGGGGGGGGGCGGTGTTGGAGGAGAGGAAGGGCAAGGAATGGAGGTGAACAGGTAAGAGGTCATAGGGTGGAAGGGTAGAAGGGAAATAAAGCTGAGGTGAGAGGGCAGAGGGGAGCTCTCTGACAGAAAGAAGGGAAGGGGTGGGGAGTTGCAGGAAAGGAGACAGAGGGAAAGAGAGACGGGGGGGGCTCAGTGAAAATTGGAGGTCGCTATTAGTGCCATCCAGGTGGAATACAAGGTGTTGCTCCTCCAATTAACCTTGGCTTAGCAGTCCACGTATGATGTGGGGGTTGAAACGGGTAGCCACTGGGAGGTCCCCCGTTATTGCAGAGGACGGAGCAAAGGTGCTCAACGAAACGGTCTCCCCGTCTGCCTCCAGACTCCCCCGACATAAGCAGAGGCCACTACGGGAACACCGGGCACGGTCGATGGCCCCGACCAGCCTCTTGTGTCCTTGAGAAAAGGGTGCATCTAAACAGGCGATGCAGCTCCTTGGTGTGCCATATGACAGGTGCGATGGCCAGCACAACAAAACTAGACCACTGATTTGTAACAGTTGCTGCAAATAAAACTCACGATTGAGTGCATTAAAAGCAATTGTTTCAAATTTCTTCATTTTTGGGGATGGGGTTAGCGTAGCCCGACGCTGTTACCAGGCCGGGGTTCGAATGTCTGAAAGGAGTTTGTACGTTCTCCCCGTGGGCTTCCTGTGGGGCTCCGGTTTCCTCCCACCCTCCAAAAAATGGGCAGGGGTTGTAGATTAATTGAGCGGCAAAGGCTCGTGGGCCTGTTACCGTGTTTTAGGTCTAAATTTATTTTTTTAATAATTTAATCATTTTTTTTTAATTTAATCAAATTGAATGAAATAAATTCAATAAAATAAATTTAATGATCTTAGACAAAATTTATTGCTCTTGAGTAGTTGCTGGTGAGCTACCGATTTTAAACACTGGTCATTCTGGTGAAGGGAACAAAGTTCTTGGAATTTCAATGGTGAAAGAATGGTGCAGTGCGCTGTGTGACCTGCTGAGTTTGTGTATTGCACTTGACCGCAAACTTTATTGCAGCACCTAGGTCACCCCCGCCCCCCCCCCCACCCCAGATCCGGGTGCGATTACTAGGCCAAAGGTGCGGGGAATCAACCCATTAAATCGCCAACCCGGCGATTTAAGTGGGATCGTGACACTGCAATGACATGTCACGCACTCACCGGAAGTACTGCCAGATGTTCAAATGCTGGCTGCCTGGTGATGAACGCACGCAAGAGCCGACATCACCGGAATAAGCGGGTCGGCCATTTTCCTGTTCAAATCGCCCGTAGACGAGACGCAGGTGAGTTTAACTGGGTCCCCTGACTCCCTCTGAGGTAGGTCTGTGCAGTGAACTGAGATTCACTGGTGGTGTGTTGTACTGATGGCTGGTTTCGCCCCCATCTACCCATCTATAACCCTTGTTTCCCACCTAAACACTGAGCCCTTCTGAAGACCACTTTAAGACCCTATTCTCAGTTATAAGCTAATAAAAGCGTATGTTCTCTTTCCAGTCATGAGAGGTTTTATTTCACGCTACAGTCAGGGATCAGGTTAGGTCTGACGGGGTTGACTGGGTTGGACCCTTTCTAACTGCTGCGTAACTGGGGAGCTAACCGGGCAAATTGCCGGTTCACCCCATTTTACACAGCATTTGAAAGGGCCTACTGTTTGATCTGCATCACGGGAGTAACATGCATTAGAAAGGAACCTACATTTTAACATAATCAGACAACAACAGTTTCATTTTCGTGGGCGAGTGAAAGGAATTAAGATTTTCACAGTGGGATTGACGACCATGTGCCTTCTGCACTGACTTCAGACGCCACCAGGGGGAAGTGGTGAGCTTCCATCAGGAGGACTACTGGCACAAGTTGGTGAAGAATTTAAAACTTGTATCTCATAAAGACATGGATGCAGGTGGGGATGGGTTAAAGGTGTAATCAACATACAAAAGATGGCATTAAAAGTGTGGGGGGGTGGGGTTAAATAGGAAAGTCTGCAGACACAAAACAAACCACCTGTAAATTGGAGGAGTAACTTTCTGTCTGGGCCCTCTCCAACTGAATGGCATTAACGTTATCTTCTCCGCTTTCTGCTAGCCCACTCCCTGTTTTTTCTCCCTTTCCCATCCCTCTTTCTCCTTTCCTCCAGCTCTCCAACCCCTTCTCTCTCCATCCACAGAGCAATCCCAATTCCCTGTTTCCTGGTGTGCCCTCTGTTATATCGTCAGGATAATGTGAACTATTTTGTGATTGCACAAGAATACACCCATCTCACTACAGTAGTGCACAACGGTGAGGCGTGTGTATGTGTGTGTGTGTGTGTGTGTGTGTGTGTCTGTGTGTGTGTGTGTGTGTGTGTGTGTGTGTGTGTGTGTGTGTGTGTGAGAACAGTTTCCTGACATGGTGTAAGACATCAGTAAGTAAAGTCTCTTCTGTTATTTGAATCTTGCATCTCTAAGTTATTTAAGAAGCCTCCCCAGTAACACAGAGACATAACAGCCTCTCTCCTTGATCCACCTATGACCTCCTGTCTGTGAGGCTGTGCTCCTCCCTCTGCCCCTCCCCACCCCCACCATTTTGTTTGGGCAGCTGCCTACATTTTGCTTATACCTCGATGAAGGGCTCAAGCCCGAAACGTTGGTTATGTATCTTTGCTGTATAAAGTGCACAGGTTGACCTGCTGAGTTTCTCCAGCGTTAGACACTGTGAGAAATGTGCTGGAGAAACTCAGGCAAAGGTCTCAGGGGTTAGCGTCTCTCCCCCAACCCCCCCCCCCCCCGCCAATCCCCTGCACTTTTAATGCTATCTTTTGAGTGCTAATTATACCTTTAATGCCTCATTCTCCTCCCCCACCTACATCAATGTCTTTATGAGACACGTTTGAAATTCTTCACTATCTGCTTATTTTTCTCTCAGTGTTTTTGCTCTATCAATGTTTTTCAACCTTTTTCTTTCCACTCACATCCCACTTTAAATAATCCCTAGGCCATCGGTGTTCTGTGATTAGTAAGGGATTGCTTAAGGTGAGATGTGGGTGGAAAGAAATAGTCTGAAAACAATTGTTTCCATCGTCCCTCATTGACTTGTTATGTGCATGGTTTCACAACTCCAAAGGGAATGGACCAATGACACTAACCGTGCCGCTCAACTGTGGAAGGCAGAATAGCTCCTGCTATTTGGCAATACTCAAGCATGTTTGAGAAACTCAGCAGGTCACACTGCATCCAGGACAAGCGACGTTCTGGGTCTGGTGCCTACGTCAGGGCCTTCCTATGGTTGGCGCGTGACCTGCTGAATTTCCCCAGCACATTTATGCACGACACTCAGACCCAGCATCGGCAGACTTTCTTACTTAGGTCATCATTTTGTCTTGAGTAACAGAACAGGTTAAATGTTTCCAAATGACGCAGTCTACCTTAATGTATGAGAACACATAAATTAGATCAAGACATTCAAGGTATATTTCGATTTTATCAAGGTTAAAGATAGTTGATAAAAGGAAACAGCAAAATTATTTTTTTTTTAAAGAATAACTAGAAGTTTGTTATAGCGATTATCTCTGGTGTCTTAAGTTACAGAACAGGTTAAATGTTTCCAACGACGCAGACTAGTTTATTGTACAGTGTATAAGAAAACACAATTTAGATCAGGATATTCATGGTAGACTGATTTTATCCAGGTTAAATATAGAGGCTAAAAGGAAACAGCAAACAACAAAATAAACACTTTTTTTTTAAGAACACCTAAAAGTTTGTTATAACAGCGATCTTCTCTGGTGTCTTAAGAAACAGAACAGGATCCAAACGATGATCCATCACGTTCCATTATTGGTCAGAGACACCGAGATTTTGTGCCACTGAAAATATCATTTGCCACTCTTTCCCTTGTTGTTTGGCCTCCTCTACATTGGCAAGCCCCAACTTAGATTGACTGATTGCTCCACCCTCGGTTGTGGGTCTCACGAATTTGCTGAAGCCAATATTTCAATTCCCCTAAACATTTCCCTGCCCCCCCACAGGAGATACGGGTCCTTGGCCTCATCCGTTGTCAGGATTAGGCCCATATGTAAACCAGACTTTCTATTCCTCCTGAACAACTTAAACCTTCAAGAGTTGAGTTACAGGGAAAGATTAGGACTTTATTCCTTGGAGCGAAGAAGAACGAGGGGAGATGTGATAGATGTTTACAAGATTGTGAGAGGTATAGACAGAGTGGATGTGAGTAGGCTTTAACCGCTTAGACTGGGGGCGATATATACGAGAGGTTATCTTTTTAAGCCGAAAGGGAGAGGTTTATGGGGAACATCAGGGGAAAGTTCTTCACTCAAGAGTGGTAGGAGTGTGGAATTAGCTGCCATCTGATGTGGTGAATGCAGACTCAATCTTAAATTTTAAGAATAAATTGGATAGATACATGGATGGGAGAGGTCAGGAGGGTTATGGACTGGGAGAAGGTCAAATAGGACTAACGGAATGATGATTGGCACAGACTAGAAGGGCCGAATGGTCTGTTTTCTGTGCTGTAGGGTTCTATGGTTTTGGTAAATTTTGGGTTGCTCCCAATTTGGTGCAGGATGACTAGCATAGCGGTTAGTGCAACATTGTTACAGCGCCAGCAGGCGGACATCGAAACCGGCCCTATCTACGAGGAGTTTCTACAGCCCCTTTCACACTTGCGTCCCAGTAAATCAGCCGTTCGGTGTCCCGGGATAGGAATGGGGGTTTGGCCCTTCACACTAGACCACTCCTAACTGTAACACTGAACGCTTTCACACTTGCAAGGATCTGTCCCTGGCATTTGGTCTGTTCTACCTTTAATTAGAAGTGCCTGCATGACGCGGCATGCAAAAGAGAGGAGTGATGTCATCTCATTCTGTACAATGGCTGATCTCAGACAGATTGCCTCAGACATCCAGAAGATACATGAATCCAAGTATGGAATGGTCTCCAAATTATAGGAAGGATATCAATAAGGTAGAGAGGGTGCCGAGAAGATTTACTAAAATGTTGCCTGGATTGCCATATCTAGAATACAGAGAAAGATTGAGTAGACTGGGTCTTTATTAATTGGAGCGTAGAAGTTTGAGGGGGGGATTTGACAGAGGTATATAAAATTATGAGGGGAATAGATAAAGTAGAGGGTACCCCTTAAGGGTAGGAGAGATTGGAAAGAGGGGTCATAAATTGGGGGAAAAACTTTAGAAGTAACGCAAGAGGAAGTTTCTTCACTCAGAGAGTGGAATGACCTTCCGGAAGAGGTGGTTGCAGCAGGGTCAATTTTGTCATTTAAGAGAAGGTTGGATGAGTGCATGCATGGATGTGAGGGGATTGGAGGGTTATCGACAGGGAGCAGATTGGTGGAACTAGTGGAGTTTCACTTAAATCGGTATGGACTAGAGGGGCTGAGATGGCCTGTTTCCATACTGTAATTGTTATATAACCATACAGTCAGGTCTTATCAGCCTCCATATCTGCAAGTTGGTGCAAAGAGCGACTGGTCTTACAGGCCAGGGAACTCCTGATCTCGTGGGGCATAAGTTCAATGATTTCTAGCATATAACCTGTGAAGTGTTTGAAGAGGAGAGGTTGGCTGAGCTGAGAGTCCGCCGTAGAAAGCGTTTGTTTTTAATGAAGTATCTTAAATAGGGGCATAATAGCAGAAGGATGTGGAAGAGGGAGAGACCTCAAGGACCAGTATTCTGGAATGAAGTCTATGAAAATGTACGATGATGCCCAGTGGAGCACCTTGAAGAGACCATCAAGGCATTTGAAAGAAGGGGTGGTTATCTAATGTGGGACAGTACCATCGATGGCTCACGTAACGCCATCATTGATCGACAAGATGATCCAGCATCCTATTACAATCGAAAAGGGTAGCACTCCATCGTTCTGCAAACTGCTGTTGACCACAACTGCTGGTAAGGTTGAGTGTTCCATTATTAGCATTTATCCTCACTTGAAAATATAAGCATTAAGTGGTTCAAGCTCTCTCCCTCTGTGTTTGTAGCTTCACGGATGTCTATGCGGGCTGGCCAAGGTCGCACCCATGATTCTCGCTTTCTTGTCAACTCTCCAATTTACTGAACATGCAGGTGGTCAGTGACGTAAGTGATTCCTGACAGTGCATTATGATGCCTTCACAAGTGCATGTGACCTTGTGAAGTGTGTGATTAAACCCCAGCTTTGCCACCGTTCCCCCTCTGCTCCTTCTCACCCACACACTCTATTTGATTGGGTTTCAGGTCTCCAGAAATGCAAATGGTGCATTTGATCAGGGAGCCGGCCTACCCACGGCGAAGATGGCTGATGAAGGGGTTCACGCCACGTCACCGTAACGGCACATTTGGCTTCAGGCTAAGTTCCTCTAGAGTGTTTGTGGAGAGTGCGTTCGGTCATCACAAAGGTCGCTGGAGGTGCCTGTCCCAACGAACAGATGTTAATACCGCCTTTGGGTCAGAGGTTGCTGTGGCCCATTGTGCCTTGCGTAATTATCTGCGAGCTTAGCAAGAGCACTTCCCGAAAGACTGGAGGGCTGAAACCTCCGATCACCCTCCTCCAGAAAGTGTCCCTTAAAGTAGTGCCACAGGCCATACACGACAGTGCTGTGTGGAAATGAGGATGGTGACTGAGTCTAATCCTATAGAAGTCTATAAAACTTTATTGCTCTTCCTTGAACATAGTGCAAATGTTAAATCTGAACTTTAAAATAACTATTGGAACTTTATATACATCAATGTAAACATGGACATTAATTGTCAATAAAGGCAGTGCAAAAACCTTCTTGAATAAAATGTTAACATCTTTAAAACATATCTGGCAACTTTTCATTCATATTGACCTTCAACTTGACTTCAACATACCACAGAATTGTAAATTTTATGACTTCGGTGAAGAATGAAGGATGCAAACAGATCATTGGACATCCTCAACCTCTAGCAGGTGAACCTAGGTCCCAAGATAATGGACAATCAGGGCTTGATCAACTAAACCCTCAGCACCTCCAGGTGACGAGGGTGTCCCACTTGAGGGGTTGATAAGGGTTGGCATGCAGGCTGGATGCACCACTGGAGACGGCTGCGGGAAGGCTGTGCAGGTCGAAAGAGGGAGGAGAATGGAATGGTGGTGCATGGCAGGAGGCTTGTGGCACCAGTGGTGGCAGAAGGTTGGTTGGAATGACGGGGAGGCTTCTGGGAAGGGGGGGATGCAGGAGGCCTGCCAAGGGTGGAAGGAGACTGAATGGTGGAGGGCCAAGGTTGGACTCGCCCAATCACTTCGACCGATGAAGCCAGCTACTTATGACTGCTGTCTGGGCCTGCATTGCCTGTTGAGTCTCCGTTGTCCTTCATTTTCAACCTGGCACGCCCGTTGCGGTGCCACCTGTGGCTCCTGCCGCTCCCTTCTGTCTTGCTTTCCTTCATTGCCCATCCGGTCTATTTCAGCCAAGAGCACAGGCATATCATTTGCTGCCTCCTGGGCTTCTGCCTCCTTCTCATGCCTATACATCAGTGAGATGTAGATGCCACGCTCTCACCTTCGATTCAAACAAGATTTGAATTACTAGCTCCCGGGGCAGCAGGAGGTATGATCCCAGTTGATGGCGGGCATGTTGCCGTCTGCTGATCAGCCAAGGTAGTGACAGGAGATGAGGCAGTGGGTCAAGGTCGAGGTACTGGGGGAGGGGAGGGCACCAAGAGCAGATGAGGGACCAGGGGTGTTTGATGTGTCTGTTGGAGATGAAGCACAAGTGTTACGAGCCCAAAGGACCCCAAAACCCAGCAGCAATAGATATTTACTGAAGGTTGCTTTAAATGATCTTGAAACATGAAAATAGAATCACTTTATCACTATTTAACTAAACTAACCTAACTTCTAATCCTAAGTGCACGTGTGTGTAATGTGTGTGCAAGTTCAGAAAAGTTCCTTGACTCACAGTCCAATCTCACTTCTCATTCCTCCAAGTTCAATGGCCACAGGCAATTCTTCTACTGTGCACAGAATTGAACATGTATAAAGTTCACCAGGCTTTGGTGCTCGAAAGGTAAATGGTTACGGCTCAGGAAGGTTCTTGTCAGCTTTCAGAGAGATTTGTTGTTCGCTGGACACCCACAACTAATTCCCTTTTAATAAGCCACTTCAGTGTCTTGCCAAAGAAACTTTGACCAGACTGAATTAAGCACTCACAGCCTGTCTTCCAAATGGGGTTTTCCGCAAGCTTAGCAGCTTGTCCTGTTCCAGTTCCAGCTGCTGCTGCCTGTTGAACTGCGTGTGAACTCTAGCATTAGCAGAGCTCCAGTATTTTAATATAAGATCAGTTTTAAAGTGTTTGTATGTGACCTACACTAAAAAACCTGCCCCAACTTATCTCCCAAAAATATATCTATATACAACTCAAACACAATAGATACTGTCACACAAGGGGCATCCTGTTTGTGCACCTCACCCTCCTCTTCAGGTTGCAAACTGGGTTGAGGGGATCACGCATCAGCCCCCATTCAAACCTGAAGGTTGCCCACAAGGGCAAGGGGTGTCACCTGCCTGCTTGAACCCCAAGGTTAAAATAAGGCCAGTCCAAGGGGTCCGTGGCACTTCATGACCTGCAGTCTCAAGTGTTAATTTGTTGATTACCTGTCCCTTTTATACCCCAGTTCCCTGAGCTTTGCGGCAATTCCCTCATAAAAATCGGCCATCCTTAACTGTGCCCGATAACTCATAACCTGATGCTTCTTCCTACCTTAGCGTTAGAAGCTGCTACACCTCCCATCACCCCAGTTTGCAGAAGCAATTATTTTTGTTCCTATTTTAAACTTTTTCACTGATTTGAACTTATTTCCAAATCAACTCTGCTAACTCCAGAGGAGAGAAGGAGGAGGAGTGCCTGGATTATCTTCACTCCAGCATGTCTGCAGCTCACTTCCACTCAGACCCTGACGTGATCCCAGAAAAAAAAGTCCCTTCAATCTCACAATACAACTGCCTGTTTCACACTCGCTGGATCAGAGCCGGGGATTGTACTAGGGGGTCGAGGCTGGCAATCCCTGGTGGGAGATGACATCGCCTGATTTAGCTTTCGCACTAGACACTTTAAAGGCCGATTGGCGTTTGATTCCTGGGATCACTTGCAAGTGTGAAAGGGGCTTACATTCTCTTTGTGTCTTGTGCGGGGGCGGCTCCGGTTTCCTCCCACAGTTCAAACTGTACAGGGTTGTAGGTTGGTAGGTTAATTGGGCAGCACGGCCTCATGGGCCAAGAGGGGCTGTTACCGTATTATATGCCGAAAAGTTTCCATCTCTTTACCTACTCTTAGTTTTCTGATTATCTCTCTCCCCCCCCCCCCCCCTCCATTGTACCTCCCTCTTGCTTAATGTTAGCTCCCTGCTCATTTCAGTTACTGGAGCCAAAAGTCTGGGAAAAGGTGGGGGGGGGGGGGGGGTGGCTTAAATAAAGACATGCTTACAACTCATTGAGAGGGATGTTCACAAGAGCACACACACACACTCATGGTTAAAAAACACACATAGTGAACGCTGGAGGAACTTAGCTGGTCTCGCCGCACCGTATATAACCAATGTTCCGGTCCTGAGCACTCCTTCAGGCTACCGCCAGCATTTCTGGGTTTTTTTTGTTTTTTTTTAAAAACACATTATATAAATATATATTCACAGGCATTAACTGGAAGAGAATATACGGTTATTTCCAAAATAGTTTATTCAGCATCGGAGATACAACAAAGTCAAAACATTCCTCCTCCCCCCCTCCCCCCCCCCCCCTCACAACAGTGCATTGATTAGAACAATTCTTACAAAATTGACACTGATTGGAAGGTCAGAAGAAATGATTAATCCAAATCTAATACATTTTTACTGAGGAATAATATCACAAATTAGGCAACTTCTACAAGACAGAGGAATCACCTTGTCCCATTCTAGGAGCCACTAGGTGAAAAAAAGTGTTTTTTTTTAATAAATTGAACTATAAACGAAGTATTTTAATAGTGGTCAGCCTTGAGAGAAATTAAAAATAAGATGGCTCTAATATGATGTTTTTCCCCGCCCCCCCCAAATAGCTTAAGAACCCATTAGGATGTAATCGGAACCAGATTGCGGCAACCTGGTTATTTTTTTCTTATAAAGGAGGCTGGTTGAAGCAGTAGGTAACTATAATGAACGGAGGTTCTCCCTCCTGCTCTGCAATTTATGACCATCTCCTCAAATAAACTGCAAAATATTCTCCGCTGCACAGAGGCCCCACCTGAGCAAAGGCCCAGAGGCTACAAGGGCCCAGGGATAAATCTACTGCGGGAACAGAAAAGAGATCAAGACATTAAAGAGCAGGCAGCTTTTCCTGTTGACCAGAACACGAGATCGGTTGCAAACGAGAGAGACTTCAGAAGGCAGGAGCCGCACAGGAGGAACTTGGCGGGTCAGGCAGCATCCAGGGAGGGCAAAATGTACAAGAGGTCAACCACGCCTTGCCCCAAGGAATGAGGAGTAGTGGGGCCTGTGTCTTCGCTTGAGACATCTCCTCATCCTCAGCAATTTGGATGGTTTCATCTCTCCGCTGTTTTGGAAGAGGTCACATCTCGACAGCTCCAAACATTCTGGGCACCTGACCTTAAATTTAATGAGCTCTGGGTGCAGAAATTCACCAGAACTCTTTGAATCGGAGTCTACAGTGGAGTTCAGATCAAGTGAAGAGTCCAAGAACCTCATTGCAGTAAAAAAAAACACTGGAGAAACTCAGCAGGTATTTTATAGAGTAAAGATAAAGATTCACAACCAATATTTCGGGCTTGAGCCCTTCATCAAAGTGCGAGCAAAACGTAGGCAGACGCCCAAACAAAACTGTGCGGCAAAAAGATAGCAATGCTTCAGGCCGTAACCCTTTGTTTTCGGCCCGAGACGTTCACTGTCTGTTGCCCTCTGTAGATGATGCCTGTCTGCCGAGTTCCTCCACCATTGGGCAAGTTGCTATGGGACTGGGTTCACCGGCCAGTCTCAACCTTCTTCTGGCTATGGCCCCCTTTGGACTCTGCTCAAAGTTATTCTATCCTCATTAAACAACAAACAATATTTTATGACTTCAATCCCTGGTTCTCCCCCTCCCCCTTTAAATATGCTGTGACCCCAAGTGGGGAGGGAGGGGGTTGTATGGCCCTTGTTGAGAATGGCTGCACTACAGCATGTGATTTGAACCAATTGGAGAGCACCTTCTGCTGACAGCAGCATTTGAGCCCTTCGTATCTTCCCTCTCCCTCCTCCCCCCACACCCCCCAAGAGACCATTAGACCCGAGACTCCAGGTAAAGAGCCCATTTAAAATTTTAAACATGGTTTCCCATGTCTCAGGGGACAAGAGGACAGTATGCTCCCAATTATACAGGTTTCCTTCCTGCCAACATGTTGACCAGGTCCCCAGGATGGTTGCAAGGGTTCCATTTAACACACACAGTTTAGATGCTGGTCTCACAGTGCCCATAGGAGGTAAAGATATGTTATGGACGTTTCAGGCCTGACCCCCTCCTCAAGATATAGCAAAGGAAGGCATCAAAATAGAGTAAAGAATGGCAGGGGGAAAAGTCCGATCAACAAAAGGTGCTAATTGGCTATGATCAGAGAGGGGAGACAGACCCAGTTAGCATGGTCCTAATCCAACCGTAGTCAGGGAGCCCAGTTAAACTTACGTCCTCAGGCAATTTGAACAGGAAAATGCCTGACGCGCTGGCGTCACAAGGAAGCCCCTGACTGAAGTGTCTGCAGCAATGGGGGGGGGATTTGAAATCACATGTTGCTGCTGCAGTGGAGGAGGGGGTTCCACAATCAGTGGGAGAGAGGTGGATGCTGCGGGGTGGGGGATGGGGGGGGAGAGAGCAAGAGCGCGCAAGAGGAGAGCGTGTGCCACTCCGTTTCGCAGCGACATCTCAACGTTCGCAGCAGCGGGATGTGGCAGGAGACACCAATTACCAATGGTTCCTGAGAGTGCATTGTGCGACATTTACTGTGTCATCGCGGGGGTGGGATCCCCTGAAATTTCCAGGTTGGCGATTTAATGGGTCGACCCCCCCCTGCAGTTTAAAAGCTGTTCCCAGCACCTTTGCCCCAGTAATCCCACCTGGGTCCCAGGAGGGCGACGCAGGTGCTACAGTTTAAAAGAGCACAGGGAGAGGAGGCAGGGGAAAAGGAAAGGAGATAAAATGGGGAAAGCCAAAGGGGGGGCAGATTTAATTAAAAATGGAGAAGTCGATGTTAACGTCATTTGGTTGAAGGGAGCCCAGATGGAAGAGGAGTTGTTGTTCCTCCAATTTGCTGGTGGTCTCAGACCGGCAGTTCACGAGACCACGGACAGACGTGTCGGTAAGGGAATGGGACAGGGAACTGAAATGGGTGGCGAGGCCCATCTGCCCTTATTTGGTACAAAACCCCAACCTTGAAGTAGAGCTCAGGCCCGAAACATTGGTGATACACCATGGGCGCTGCGAGACCGGCCGAGTCCCTCCAGCGTTTCTGTGCTTTCCCTACAATCAGAGCATCTGCAGACTTCCGGGCTTCATTCCATTTAACAAATGAAAAGTGTGGCTTTGTGTGGTGGGGGTGGGAAAAGAGGAACATGCGGGAAAGGACAAAGAAAGGAATTTACAAAAAGAAAATCATCACATCCTCTGTTCAAAATGGAAATCCAGTTTAACATTGCTCCAACAAAATAATAATTAGGCCCCAAAGATCCATTTGATGAGAGCTTCCCGAGCCTTGTGCATTGGGCACTCGAGGCTACTCTCGCTTACGAAGGACCATGTACATTACGCCACTGAGCAGTGTCAAGGGGAAGCTGATCCAGGCAAGTACATAAGAGGAGCCATACCAGCCGTCCTCGTGGTAGTGGAAGTAAATGGTGTAGATGGTCGCTGCAATCACCACACACAGGCCTGCGAGAGCACACAAACACCTTTAAGAGGGCAGCGAGGTTAGTACAGTGGTTGGCCAGCGATCAGGGCGAGGGTTTGTAAATCCCGTGCTGTGTGTGAGGAGATTGCATGGTCACCCACCCTCCAAAATGTACTGGGGGAGGTGTGGAGGTTGTCGTTCAATTGGACAGCAGAGGATCGTGGGCCCAAAAGGGCCTGCATGTTTAAATTTGTATTTTTTTTTTAATTATTGGACAAGATGGTCTCCTCTTTCAAATGAAAAATAGATTTAATTCAAATTCAAATCTTCACTCACTGAGGGTCCCAGGGTGGGCCAGGCTTTCAAGTTGAAGGTTACTCCTGACATGTACCAAGGTAGAAAGTTTATTTAGCAAGCCATCCAGATCATCAACCCATATCTTGAACACTAGTTAAAGTGCAGAGTGACAGAGAGAGGCCAAGCAAACAAGGAGATGGAGGACCTCAGCAGATCTGGCTGCATCCGTGGGGAGGGGGGTCGCGGATCAGTCAACGTTTTAGGTTGGGACACAGTGACGCTAGTTTATTTGTGCGAGGTTCATTCAGGAGTATTACGGCTGGAAAGAAACGGGTCTGGGAGGCGCGGACGAGGTTGTGCGTAATATCACACCTGTGGGCGTGCACGATGTCACATCTGGGGAGAGGGGCGGGTAAAGAGATGGTTAAGGATGAGCTTTAATACGTCAGTGGGACGTGTAGCTGAAGGCGACGGAGGGGAAGGGGATGATGGTTGGCGGTCACGACCCTCTGCACATCAGTAAGTGAATTGGAGTCTACGGTTGAGTATAGATCAAGCGAAGAGTCCAAGAGCCTTTATTGTGGGCTTTTACAAATCCTCTTGTTAAACGAATGGGACTGTGCTTCTTTCCAGTGGGGACTTCCACAGGTCCCTCGGTGGGGGTGGGGGGGGGCAGGGAGAGCAGAGTGATCACGGCGGGGTCACTACTTGTAGCAGCACTGATTTATAACAGTTTAAACAAGAATACACACTTTTTTTTTCTCCCAGCACACCATGAAGTTGACCTTCTTAGACACATCAACGCATTCCTTTTGTGCAGCAGGACGATTCCAATCAGTCGCCTCCTTGCATGGCTCAGAAGCTTGGGGGGGGGGGGTGGGGGTGGGACGAGAGAAAGAGGCTGGGCAGTTGCAGGAGGAGCAGACTTGATAGCGTCAGGGTCACTTTTGCGGCAGCGATCCAATGAGAAGGTCGGAGGGGTTTGGCAGGGTGATGTTTTGGAAGCAAAGGAATGCCTTGTTGCGTCTAGATTTTAATAAAGTAAGTCGATTTTATGGGGTCCTGGAATAAAAAGAGTGAGCGTATTCTTTGCTGGTTTATAATGGGGGCTGAAAGAATAAGGTGACTTAATTAAAGCTATTTTTGTTTTAATTCCTTCCCAGCGTTGACCCCAGGTGATCATCAGGGGCCAAAGATTTGTACTTACAGGAGAGCAGCTGGAAGAGGCCCGTGAAGATGAACTGATTCAGAAGAGCTGGCAGATGAAGACGAGGAGACCACAGCAGCTGAAAATCACTGCCAGCACCATGCTCGCCTGGACGGCCTGCAGGCAGTCTGAGGGGGAAAAGAAAACACGATGAACAGGTTGAAGAGAGCGTCTTGAACCGTTTAGTTGAGCACCTCTACTTTCTCAAGAGTTTGCAGAGGTTCGGTCTGACCCCGGCAAATTTCCACGGAGGTGTGGTGGAAAGCGTGCTGACCGGCTGCATTGCTGTCTGGTAATGGAGGCACCAATGCCCCTGGACTTGAAGCCCTCCAAAAGGTAGTGGGCACAGCCCAGGACATCATAGGCAAAACCCTCCCCACTAACATCTGCAGGGAAACTCTGCCGTCGGAGGGCAGCAGCACCTACCTGGCACACGCTCTGTCTTGCCGCTGCCATCAGGCAAGAGATGTAGGTGCCACAAGACTCGTACCACCAGGTTCAGGAACTGCTGCTCCCCCTTCACCATCAGACTCCTCAATGACAAACTCAGTCAGGGACTTATTTAAGATCTCTTACATTTGCACTTTATCTCTCCCTGTTTGTTTACTTTTTTTAAATTTGTTTACATGTGTATGTCCAGTCAGTTTATTTTTTGCATTGCCAATAAGCGGTAATTCTGCCTCGGCTGCAGGAGAAAGAATCTTAGGGTTGTGTTGTGACATCATGTACATACTCTGACAATAAACCTGATCTGATCAGAAATGATGGCTCTAGTTCAAAGGGGTAACGAAAAATATCTAGCCAAAGCTTGCATCACGAAGAATAGAAGGGTTTTCGTGCTGAAATGAAGCTAACAAGCTTTGCTTTGTAGGGTATCCAGGTAAGTCAACTCACACGCAGGTACAATAGTGATAAACAACCAATACATCAAACAAAAGTGCATGGGAAAGTGGGGGAAAGTGTGGAAACCGTGCAGGCGCTAGAGAAAAGTATAGTAAAACATGGTTTGCCACAGATCTATTTTTTTTTTAAATCAGGAAACGCAGTGTTCCTTGAATCTGGAGGTTTGTGTCCTTAGACGCTTGCGAGAGAATGTAGAAGTGTGATGTGTCCAATACTGCTTAATATTCCCTAGTGGTCATTGTAATTGAGTCGACCGACCGATCAATGAGAGAGGATCGATCTAACCAATACTAAAAAGTCTGGATGGCTATGGACTAGGAGCAGGTCAGTAAAGACTAGAGGGGAAAGAAAATGGTTCAGCAAAGAGGCCTGTTTCTGTGCTGTAATTTTCTTTGGCCAGGGATTTTAACATCTAATCCTATATATCAACTCCTACCCATTTGTTCTCCTGTTTTTTCATATCCTCTAACTCAGTGATGTTCAAACCTTTTCTTTCCACTCACATCCCACCTAAAGTAATCTCAATGCCATCAGTGCTCTGTGATTAGTAAGGGATTGCTTAAGGTGGGATGTGAGTAGAAAAGGTTTGAAAACCCCTGTTTTAATTATCCCTAATTGACTCATTATGTGCACGGTTTCAAAACTCCAAAGGAAATGGGCCAATAACAATTTCTCTCATGCAAAATATGTCATTAACAATTGGGTCTAGAGCAGCGATCCTCAACCATCCCTTCCCACTCACATCCCATCTTAAGCAAACCCTTACTAATCACAGAGCACAGAAGGCATAGGAATTGCTTAAAGTGGGATGTGAGTGGAAAGAAAAAGGTTGAAAACCACCGACCTAAACCTTTTTTTTGGCTATGGCCCCCTGGAGGACTGCTCAAAATTTATGGCTCCTCCCCCACTTCACCCCACCCCCACCCCCCCCCCCCCCCCCCACACTTCCCAGTCAAGTTTTGGTTTCTTCCGTACTTCTACAGATTACTGAAAAATATTTGTCACTCGAGGTGACAAATAGAAACAAGGCTTTTACTTTAATCTGCGTCGGCCCCCATTGGGAATGGATGCTCTGAACCATCTTTTCTCAATGGGGCCCACAGCAAATTTGAAGGGACTGAAATCAATAAATATTTTTAATGTATTTTTAAAATGTACAGTAAAATCCCTGATATCCAGCTCCTTGGGGATTGGTAGATACCAGATAAGTGAATCTGCCAGTTGCTTGAGATTATGTGTGGCATGGATTAGCAAACTGACCATTTGGGGTGGGGGGGAAATGACATTTTAAACCTGCATTTATAACCCATTTATTTTCAGATTGCTGATTGCTTGAAATCCAGATAACAGAGTTTTTACTGTAGTTGGTAGGGGAGAAGAAGGGTGCCTCAAGTCCTAAGGGGGCTAGAGCCAAAAGGTTGAGAATGACTGGCAAACCCAATCCCATAGCAACACACCCAATGGTGGAGGTACTCAGCAGAAGGCATCGGACTGTAAAGGTCTCTGGCTGAATCCGCGGAGTCTCAAAGGCAGAAAATGAATGCACTAAATTATCTTTTCTCAGATCCACTGATGGCACCCTGCGAGGGTTAATGGAAGGTTTAATCGGAAACCACTTCTCCATTATCATCCTAATTTTTCTCTGGGAGCTCTTCTAATTCAGGAGGGAATCAAAGGATGGGATCTAATTCCCACCAGATGCAGAGGAACCGATTCAGAAAGTCCCCATCAAGCGGGAGACAGAAGATGGCGTCTGGACCCAAATCAAACCCAGTGTCCAGAGGGAGCAGCTACCCTTGTCCGTTAAGTGGGTTTCCGCACTAAATGGCAACTTCTCGGAAACTCTGAGTTGCCTTTTTTTTTTTAAATGTTATTTAAATATTTTCCATACATGCAGTAATCAAAACCAATTATACAGGATCCAAAAACCATTCCCAAAACACTCCCCCCCACCCCCCCCCCCCCACACCGCCGAAGAATTAATAAAAGATGTAATACAATCATATAAAGAAAGACAGGAATTTGTTCGGATTGGACAGAGAGACACACATCATCCAACATACATTTATAAAATTTTTCTTCATTGCAATTCAGAGGAGAATCTCGCAGGTCCAGAGGTTATGGAAAGAACTTCATTACAA